>NC_133174.1:107310668-108781690 GCF_040802235.1 Manis javanica | reverse complement strand
CTTCAAACATTTGCCTTGTTCAAATTGCCAATCCAATTAAATAAATGATGTTACATATATAATGCACCACTACCCGACCATAAAATTATCGTACAACTCTCTATACACTGCCCTGGAAAGGTGTCCTCAATATTTTTAGCTGTAAAGATAGGTTATAAAATGGTATGTTTGTATCATCGCATACATAGAAAGTTGCACTCACTTTTCTATCTAATACTGGACTGAAGAATGTTCACTACCTACTAACTGTGATTGTCTCTGAGTGGTAGGATTATGGGTAATTTCCAATTTCTCCCTTGTATTCTTCTATATAGTTGGATTGTAAATATCACTTTATCATTTTACCTAATCAATAAAGGCATTTTAGTTGCCTTTCTGGCCATAGGTTTTGGGAAAGGGCAATTCCACTGGACTAGTCAAGCAGAGATGGTGGAGAAGAGATGGGAGTAAGGCCTAACAGTACCTTTTTCCAGAAAGACTGTCAGCATCAATAAATTGTAGCTAGAAGCAAGATAACACAGAACATTCTGACAAGACAATTTTTGAAGAAGGGATCACAGGAGGGATAAGGAATAAAGTGAAACATAGGAATGGGATGGAATGAGAGAGGATGAGATAAAGACCAAGCATAAATTGAAGCTGTCTCTGGCCTGTAATAGTTTGTTTTTACATCGAAAATGTCATGCTGCTTATCAGAAAGACCCAACCCATGCCCTAAAATCAGCTTTATTGAAAACCATATGTTAGTTCTACTGGCATGTTTTAAGAAAGTCACCAAAATTGAACCCCAAGTGTACATCTCAAAAATTCAAAATAAGACACCCTAAGCAATCCCTGCTGTGTGCACATCTCCCAAGACAGCATTCATTTCTCAGGCTTCTGCTGTAAAATTGTCAGTACCTTAACAAAATGGATTCAAAAGTTCTAGAAGCAGCTCTTTGCAGGTATAGAATGCTTCCATGTAAAGGGACTGTCTATACTGAGACAAAAGCAAAGTCACCTCAGTCAGCTCTCCTGCCTGCCTCCCTGTAAGTAAACCCTGTGATTGGTCATGCTTCCTCCCCCTACCTACCACCACATTCCAGACAGAACTTGTTGAAAACGATTGAAGGATCTTGGCAGAAACTTCTGCCCACATTTGAAAAAGGGACACAGGAGGAAACCAGTCACTTGGTAATTGTTGAAGACATGAAGGATTAAAAGGATGACTGCATTCCATAAGAAAAGATTCCACTTAAATACACAGCTTTTCTTAAAATAAACCTTCACAAAGAATCATTTTTATCCTGTTTTCATCAGTATTCAAAAGGTAACAGTCCTGGAGACTGAATCTCCGCCAGCAGTCATCACCTGACGCCTACAGTAGATTTGTGGTATGTCAAAAAGTGTTAATCATGTAGGCCTTTGACTAATCCACTTTAATTATCTCCATGGTCTACATGGCAAAGCCAAGTGGATTTTCATTATGAAGGACGAATCATTATATAATTGCCACTGATGCAAAATTTATGATAACTCAAGTCTTCTGATACACCAGCATTGAAAGCAAAAGCTGTAACAGGTGCTTAGTCAAAGTAATTTCCAAATTTCAGGACTGATCTTCCCTTTGCTTTTAATAAACCAGAACCATAGCCCTGGAAATGCAAAGAAAAATATTACCCACTAAAATGAGTTCAGATCATATAATTGTCCCTGAAGTATATGTATCTGTGCTGAAAGGATATATACAAACACCTCCTAGCAAAGTAATGACTTTCAGTTTTTGAGGGCTTGCCTTAGAAAGGATTATTTAGCCAACCAAAGGGGTGGAGGAACAAGTAATGAGAATTGAGAATCCTTCTTGGGCCTAATTAATGCTGAAAAACAGCAGCAGTGCACACACATTTCTGCCTCACATGTGTAATTTGGAGCTCCTGTCCCTTGGGTACCTCTTCTTCCTTCCATTAAGCTTCCTTGGAGCTACAGCATAAAGAAAACTGCAGCCAAATATACACTTTTAATCCAAGCAGAAATCACTCATCTTGGTTATCTGTGTAGCTGCAGAAGTCAGAAATTTAACAGCCATCCTTGACATTTCCCTCTCCCTCATTCCCGATATTACTCCATTTCTAAGGTGCGCTGATTTTAACCTCTAAATATCTTTTGATTTCATCTCCACTTCTAGTTCTATTAGCAACATCCTAGTCAAAGCAATTAATGTTTTCTACCCAAACCTGTATAAACAACAGCCTACACGACATCTCTTAGATGGTCTAAAGTCAACATCTCTGAAACTTTATTGATGGTAACAGCTCCCAACCCCACCCCTACACCTGGTCCACTTCCACTGTTGCCTCTCTTAGTGAACAGAACCACTAACCAGCCAGTTATGCAAGACAGAAAACTAAGTGCCGTCCTTCAGTCTCTCCTCTACTGCCATATACAACTAAATCAAATTAATGCCTAAAAAGGCTCAAATCCTTCCACTTCTCTCCAGATCTACCAACAGCATCATTATACTCCTTAAACATCAATGTCTGAATACTCTAGAAGGGCTCTAATTTGTCTACACACATCCACTCCCCAAGCCTAATTTATTTTTATACAGTAGAAAAACCTTTTAAATCATTCCCTCCTCTCCCTCTTATTTAAGTCTTCATGGCTTCTTTCTCATGGCTCTTAGGATAAAAATAAATTCCTCCACAAAATCTATCAAGGCCTTGAGTGTGCTGGCTCCTCCTGTCCCTTTCAGGTTTGTCTTGCACATTCTGCCTCTCACTCTACTCTGGCCTCACTGGCTTTATAAACCATCCTACTTACCATGCTTTTATCCTTCTGCAACAGAAACTTTGCCCATATTTATAGAAGGAGACCCTCATGGTGTTAACCTAAGTCACTCCTCACCTTTTTGATCCCAATTCAATCAGCAATTCCTCCAGTGCCATCACACTGCACTTCCTGGAGATGATATTCATATGTTGTGGTCTATGAGAATGACACTTCCTGCAGCTGTAAAGTACACAGCCTGGAAGAAGTCCTTATTCCTTCTCACCCTCCCTTTCTCAGGGAATGTTTCCTTGAGCTCCATCACAAGGTTACAGAACTATGTATCTTGCCTACTTACCACTTATCACAGTTGTAATTTTTTATATTTGGTGAATATTTAGCTAAGTTTACTCATCGCTACAATCAGACACATTAAGGTAAGGGCCTTATCTGCATTGTTCATTGCTCTATACCCAGTATCAGCACAGTGCTTGGTATGGAGAAAGGTACTCAAAATATTTGAGTGTTGGTAAAAGATGGGAAAAGAGGCATAGGAGAAGCAAGAAAGAGTTGTCCTTTCTCTGTCATTTAAGTTTTCATATCTTGTTAATTTCATTTTAATCATCACCATCTGTGTGCCCTGTTGGTGTAAAATTTGGTCTCTATGTGTTTGACCATTTCTCCACAGGCTTCTCTGGAGGAGCAACAGAATAGTCGTAGGTCTCCAGGGCTCTATATACATAGTGCATTACTTGGTAGAGTTCATTGGGTTCCCTTGGTTCTGTTCAAGCTGAGCCTGACTCTTATTTTGATTCACTCTTTTCATCAGTTGGTGGTAACAGAAAACTATTGTTGGTCTTTCTTTCTTCCTTGGGCTTTCTTGAATGAGTAAGAGATATTTCAGAAGATCTTTCGACTGCACATGTTTGTAGAGGGATGTCTACCCATTTGTCTGTCTTTGGCACCTTGGCACTGTCTCTGCACTTACACTGAAAGGGAGTTACCCTCTTCTTTCTTTCTTGAGTACTTGTGGATGGCTGTTCTGTGCCTGGGATCAGTTGTTGCCCACTTGTGGTTGGTTGGTCCATATTGGTGCCAAACTCCTGTGGTTTGCTGGTAATCTCAGCCATTTTGAAGCCTCCAGGTGGTCAGCCTCAGCCCCCTGATCTCCCTATATATACCTTTCTGAGGGCACTGAGGAACACTAACTACCCTTACCCTTTGTTTGGTTATCAAAGCACTGCTCCAGCCAATGGTAGCAGTCAGGTGGTTTTGACGTCACAAAGCAAAACCCCCAATACCCCTCCCTTCCAGTCTAGCATTCACCGTCACTGCCATTATCATCATTGCCATCATTTCTTCCTTCATATTGTACTTGCTTTCTTATGGAATTTGATCACTGGCTTATCATAAAAGGATATAATTCAGGAACAGCCAAATGGAAGAGATGCATGAGGCAAGGCATGCGGGAAGGGGAGCAGAGTTTCCATGCCCTCTCAGAGTGCCATTCTCCCAAAATCTCCACAGGTTCACCAACCTGAAAGTTCTACACTTCCTGTTTACTTTAGAATAAAATATGGTTTTACCTACCTCTACTCTCTAGTTTCTAATGGATTTATGTGTCTTGCTATGGCATGTTCTATTTAACATATTTCCGATGATTCCACACCCCCTTCTCAAATACATTCATTAAGTTAGTATCCCTGAAGCTTAGAAGGTTCACTTTCCATGGAAGAAGTGACTTAGGTAGGATAACATCATCCTACCTACAAAAAATCAACATCTCCCTACAAACTACTAAGCATATGGTAAGCACACAATGATATAATTATTGTCATCATTATCACTCATTCTTATATATTTTCATTATGCAAATCCAGTGGGTTTAAAAATCATTGCAATTAACCATATCAACAGATACAGGAATTTTTGTCAAAATTCAATAATCGCTCATAATAAGATCTCTTGACAAACTACAAATAAAAGGGTATTTCTTCAGACTGTTAAATGGCGTCTACCAAAAAAAAAATTCCTAGAGATAACCTCATACATTATGGTGAAAGATTGAATGTTTTCCTTCAAGGATGTTTATTCTTACCACTCCAATTCAACATCATGCTGGGGATCCTGACCATTACAAAAAGCCAACACAATTAAGTAAAATACATACAGATTAGGAAGCAGTAAATAAAACTGTCCCCATTCATCAATGTCATGATTTTCTACTTAGAAAATCCCAAGGAATCTACAAATATTCTGGAACTAATGAGTTTAACAAGGTCACACAATACAAGGTAAACATACAAAAATCAACTGTATTTCTATCTACAAGAAAGGAGCGATTAGTAAATTGAATTTTTGAAGTACCATTCATAATAGCATCAAGAAAACATGCAATAGTGGATATAAATCCAACAAAATATATGTAATATGTGTAGGGTTAAAATTGATAAAACTTTGAGGAAATAACTCAAAGGAGACCTAAAAAACTTCCTTTCTAACCTGGGCCTGGCAGAATGGCACCTGCAGAGAAGGGTGGCAAGAAGAAGGGCCATTCTGAAATAAAACTGGTTGTGACCAGAGAATACACCATCAACATTCACAAGTACATTCATGGAGTGGGTTTCAAGTGTGCCCCTCAGGCATTCAAAGAAGTCTATAAATTTGTCATGAAAGAGACTGTAACTCCAGATGTGCAAATTGACACCAGAATCAACATAGCTGTCTGGACTAAAGAAATAAGGAGTGTCCTATACCATATCCATATGCAGTTGTCCAAAAAAATGTAATGAGGATAAAGATTCCCCAAATAAGCTCTATTTGTTAGTTACCTATGTACCTCTTGCCATTTCTAAAACTCTACAGTTAATGTGGATGAGAACCACTAATTGTTAAATAAAGTTATAAAACCTCCAAGAAAAGACCTAAATAAATGGAAATATAAAATGATTCTCAACACCCAATATCATTAAGATGTCAATTCTTCCCAAATTAATCTACAATTACAATAAAATCCCAATCAAAATGTCAGCAGGCTTTTGAAAAATTAGAAATCAATAAGCTGATTTATATGGAAATTTATATGGAATTTTATATGGAAAAGCAAAGGACTTAAAATAGTCAAAACAATTTCGAAGAAGAATAAAGTTGGAAGACTCATGGTACCTAATTAGATGTATTACCATAAGGCAGTGGGAATTACTACAGTGTAGTATGTTGGTGAAAGGATAGGCACATAGATAAATGAAACACAATAAATGGAGCCCAGAAATAGACCCATTCATAAATGGCCAACTGATTTTCTGTAAAGGTGTCAAAGCAATTCAATAGGTGAAGGATCATTTTTTCAATAAATAAGTATTGGAATAATAATAAAAAAAGAAACTTTGGTCCATGGTCCCTCCATACCTCATACTACATAAGAAATTTACTTGAAGTGGATCATAGACCTATATATAAAACCTAAAACTATACAACTACCAGGATAAAACAGGAAAAAAATATTGGCAACTTCAATGATTTTTCGATAGGTTCCAAAAGCATGAACCATAAAAGAAAAAGTTGGATTTCATCAAAATTAAAAACTTCTCAAAAGACATTGTTAAGAAAATGAAATGGCATGCTACAGACAGGAAGAAAATATTTGCAAACCATATATCTGATAGTGTACTCTTATGCAAAGTACATAAAGAACTAAAAATTCAAAAAGCATCAATCCATTTTTTTAATCAGAAAAAGATTTGAGGAAAAGCTCATATATTGCAAAAGATGGCAAAGAAGCACATGAAAAGACATTCAAATTGATCAGATCAGGAAATGTAAATAAAATCACAATGACATACTATTGTACAATGTTAGAATTACTACATTTTCAAAAATTGATAATATCAAGTGTTAGTAAGGATGCAGACCCACTGGGATGCTCATATATTTTTGATGGGCATAAAAAACATTACAGCAACTTTGGGAAACAAGGGAGCCAGTTAAACATATACTTACCATGTGACTGCAATTCTACTCCTAAGAATGTAGCTTAAGGAAATGAACACTTATGTCCACACAAAAATCTATACATGAATGTTCATGAAGCTGTATTCATAATTGCCAAAAACTAGACACAATCCAAATTTCCATCACTTGTATAGACAAATAATCTGTTACATCCATACAGTAGAAACCCACTTTGCAATGAAAATGAACAAATGACTAAGGCATGCAGAAATGTGGATGGATTTCAAATGGACTATGCTGAATAAAAGCAGCCAAACTCAAAAAAGTACTTATTATATGATTCCATTTATATAAAATTTTAGAAAAGGCACAACTATAGGTACAGAAGGTACAGAAAACAGATTACTACTGCCCAGAGACTGGAGTTCGGGGTGGGGGTTGATTACAAAGAGACATGAAATGAGGGAACTCCTAGGGAGTAATCACACTGACCTGTATCTTGATTATCGTGGTTTCCTCACTGTATATTTGTCAAAACTCATAAGACTGTACACTAACAAGAGTGAATTTCTCTGGATATAAATTGTACCTTAATAAACCTATTATCAAAAGACAGTCCTGAGGTCATCCAGTTTATGTAATCCCATCACTTTTAAGACTAGTGATGTTTGAAATGTTCTTTATTACAAGTGTTCTAACTTTTTTCTTCATTGGACTAATCAGAATTAGGTAGTCAGTTGAGACATTTTGGGCCTGTGTGATGATTATCTCTTCCCTCTTTACTGCTACCTCTAGGAGCAGCTGTAATGATTCAGGGCATCACCTCAGCCAATGCTAGTCAGGGGTTGCAATTATTTTTCAATACAGCAAGATATTTTTGTGTTTCGATCTTTTTCAATACAGCAAAATATTTTTCTTTCTTTCCCAAAGAAAGGAAATCTTACATAAAATTCCACTATATGAGATGGGTTAAACCATATTCCATTCTGTGTCACAGAGTAAGTGATTATAACTTGGAGAGAAAGTGGAGCACAGTGTTTAAGAGAATAGACCTTGGAATCACACAGACCAAGGTATGAATCCAGGTATCACTTCTTAAATATGTGGCTTTGGGTAAATCATTTAGTATTTCAGAGTCTCTAGTTGCGCTTCTATAAACTGGTGATAGCACCTGTCTTACAACAAGGTGACTATGAGATTAGAGGTGCATTTGGAAGGTGCCCAGCACCATATTTTTTTCCCAGCTTTATTGACATATAATTGATATACAATTTTGTGTAAGTTTAAGGTGGACAATTTGATGATTTGATATACTTATATATTGCAAAATGATTACCACCTTAGCTTTAGCTACCACCTCCATCACCTCACATAATTACTGTATCATTTTGTGCTAAGATCTACTCTCTAAGCAACTTTCAAATATATAATATAGTATTATTAACAATAATCACCATGCTGGACATTAGACCCCCAAAACTTATTCATCTTATAACTGAGTTTGTACCCTTTGATCAACATCTCCCCATTTCCCAAATCCCCAAACCCTTGCCATGCACCACTCTACAGTTTCTATTAGTTCAACTTTTTTAGATTCCACATTTGAGTGGTATCATACAGTATTTGTCTGTCTCTGAATTGCTTCACTTAGCATAATGCCCTCAAGGTCCATCCATGTTGCTGCAAAAAACAGGATTTACATCTTTCTCGTGGTTGAGTAATATTCCACTGTACTCAAATACCACATTTTATCCATTCATCCACTGACAGTCATTTATGTTATTTCCATATCTTGGCTATTATAAATCATGCTGCAATGAACATGGGAGGGCAGACAACTCTTCAAAGACCCAATTTCATATCTTTTGGACATACACCCAGAAGTGGAATTATTGGGTCATATGGTAGTTCTATTTGTTATTTTTTGAGGAATCCCCTTTCTGTTTTCCATAGTGGGTGCACTAATTTACATCCCTATCAACAGAGCACAAAGGTTCCCTTTTCTCTACATCCTCATCACCACTTGTTGTTTCTTATCTTTTTGATAATAGCCATTCCAACAGGTATGAAGTGATATCTAATTGTGGGATTTGCACTGTGGTTTTGATTTGTATTTCTCTGAATAGTCATGTTGAGAGTCTTATTGTATACTTGACCATCTGTATGTCTCCTTTGGAAAAATGTCAGTTGAGATCCTCTGTCCATTTTTTAATCAGGTTGCTTTTTGCTGTTGAGTTATAGGATTTCTTTAAGTACCTCATCAGATATAGGATTTTCAAATATTTTGCCCTATTCCATGAGTTGCCTTTTCATTCACTGGTTGTTTTTTTACTGCTAACACAATATTAAATACACATTGACTGCTCTTATTATCTCCATCCTCTTTACCTTCCCAAATTCCATCTTATGTTTATCTGTATCTGGGTTTCTTCTTCAGTAATTTCAATCCAGTCTCCCAGTGAAAGTAGTGGAGCTCTTCTCTCTTCAGGAGGGGTTGTATTACTAACTGGTATGTCACCTTCATTCCAACACTCAGTTCCAAACAAAAGAATTCCCAAACTTCCATATAACTTACAGCTCTAAGGGACCATAATGGCATCTAATGATATAGTACCAACTTCTGATCCATAAAATGAGCACAAATTGATACAAACACATATACATATGAAAAAAACTCTATAATGGAATAGTCAAGAAATAAAAGCAGCCATTTCTGTCAGAGAAGAATCTCAACCTCATGTAGGGTAGCAAGGAGTATCAACAGTACAAAAGAGAACCAAACAGAAATGATAGAGCTGGGAGATAGAAGAACCAATTAAAAGATTCACTAGAGGGATTTAACAAAATCAAATAGGCAAAATAAATAATCAGTGAACCTGAAACCAAATCAGTTGAGGTTCCCAAGTCTGAGGAGAAAAAAATAATAGAGCGTAAGTGACTTATGAGACACCATCAAGCAGCCAAGTGTACAAATAAAAGGAATCCAAGAAGAGAAAGTGTCAAAGAGAAGAAATAATGGCCAAAAACTTCCCAAGTTTGAGGGAAAAGTTTGACATACAAATAAAGAAACTTAGCAAATTTCAAGATAAACCACAAAACTACACAATAACATGTTATAAGCAAACTGTCAAAAGACAAAGAGAATATCTTAAGAGCAATAAGAGAAAAGTGATTCATCGCATACAAAAGAACCTCAATTAGAGTGTAAGCAGAATTCTCAGCAAAATCCTTGCAAGCCAGAGGCAGTAGAATGATACATGTATATATTAAGTGCTGAAAGAGAAAAAGTGCAAACTAAGAATTCTGTATCTGACAAAACTATCCTTCAAAACCAAGGGAGAAAGGAAGATATTCACAGATTTACAAAAGATGAAAAAGTTCATTAACCACTAGACCTGCCTGACAAGAAATGCTAAAGGTAGTCCTTCAAGTTGAAATGAGAGGACTCTAGACAGTAACTTGGAGCCATATAAAAATACAGTTTTCCACTAAAGGTAAATACATGGACAAATTTAATTTATAGAATTAATACTAATCTTTTTCAAATTCTTACAAAAATTTGAAGAGGAGGGAACCCTTAACTTATTTCATGAGGACAGTGTTTTTCTAATACAAATGCCAAAGATACTATAAGAAAAAAAAAGACTGCAGACTAATATTCCTGATGAATATTGATGCAAAAATCTTCAACAACATACTAGTATATCAAATTCAAGAGAATATTTAAGGGATTGTACACCATGACCAACTGGGCTTTATTCCTGAAATGTAAGCATGGCTCAGTGCACACACACATACACATACACACATACACACACACACACACACACTCAGTACAATATGTAACATCAACAGAATGAAGGACAAAAACAACATGATTATCTCAATTGCTGCAGAAAAGTCATGGGACAAATTTCAACACCTTTTTATGATAAATGTTCTCAACAAAAAGGAATAGCAGGAAAATACTTCAACATAATAAAGGCCATATATGAAAATTCACACTAACATCATACTCAAAGGTAAAAGACTGAAGACATTTCCTCTGAGATCAGGAACAACACAAGGCAGCCTGCTTTCATCCATGTCTATTCAGCACAACACTGGAAGTCCTAGCCAGAACAATTAGGCAACAAAAAGAAAAGGCACCAAAATTGTAAAGGAAGTAGAATTATCTCAGTTCACAGATGACATCTCATATGTAGAAAACCCCAAAGATCTCATACAAAAATTCCTGTTAGAACAAGTAAAAAACTCACCAAAGATGTAGGAAATAAAACCAACACAGAAAAATCAGTTGAGTGTTTTTATACTAACAATGATCAATAACAAAGAAATGAAGAAAACACTTCTGTTACAATAACATCAAAAAGTTAAAATACTTGGTAATAAATTTAACCAAGGAGCCAAAAGACTTGTACACTGAAAACTATAAAATATTGCCTAAAGAAATTAAGGAAGACACAAATAAATGGAGAGTCATTCCAAATTCATGGATTAAAAGATTAAATATTCAGATATCAACACCAACAAAAGTGATCTAAGGATTCAAAGCAATTCCTATCACAATCCAAATAACTTTTTCTTGTGAAATAGAAAAATCCATCCGAAAATGCATATGAAATTACTAGGGACCTTAAATAGCAAAAACAATTGAAAAAAGAAGAACAAAGTTGGTGGACTCGTACTACCTGATATCAAAACTTACTATAAAGCTACAGTAAGCACAACAGTGTGGAATTGGCATATAAACAAGCATATAGCCCAGTGAAATAGAATAGAAATCCAAGAAACAGACCCTTACATATATAATCAAATGATTTTTGACAACAGTGCCAGATCATTAAATGAGAAAAGGACATTATTTTCAACAAATGGTGCTAGGAAAACTGGATATCTGCATGCAAAAGAATGAAATTAGACTCTTACCTTATGCCATAATGCAAAAATTAACTCAAAATGGATCAAAAGCCTAAATGTAAGAGGTGAAACTATAAAACTATTAGAAGAAAACATAAGGCAAAAGATTTACAACATTGGATTCAGCAATGATTTTTTAGCTATAACACCAAAGATGCATGCCTCAAAATCAAAAAGACAAACTAGACTTCACAAGATTAAAATATTTTAAGCAAAGGACACTACCAACAGAGTGATAGGGAACCTTTGGAAGATAAAATTTACAAATGATTTATCTCTTAAGGGATTAATTTCCAGAATATAGGCACAACTCTTAAACTTCAACAACAGAAAATAATTTTATTCAAAAAGGCCAATGAACTGAATAGACATTTCTCCAAAGAATATATACTATTTACCAATACCACATGAAAAGATGTTCAATATTACATATCATTAGGGAAATGAAAATCAGAACCACAATGTGGTATCATCCCACACCCATTAGGACAACTACTATTAAAAAAACACCAGAAAATAAGAAGTGCTGTTAAGGATGTGGAGAATTTGGAGCCCTTGTGCATTGTTGGTAGGAATGTAAAATACTGTGGATAAGAATGCAGTTCCTCAAAAATTTAAAAATAAAATCACCATAGGATCCAGCTATTATATTTCTGGGTATATACCCAAAAATAACTGAAAGCACAGTCTCCGTCTCCAAGAGATAGTTGTATACCCATGTTCATAGAAGCATAATTAATAACAGCTAAAGTGTGGAAGAAACCAATGTGCCCATCAACAGAAGAATGAATAAGAAAATGTGGTATATACATACAATGGAATATTACTCAGCCTTAAAAAGAAATTCTGACAAATGCTGCATGCATAAACTTTGATGATGTTACGCTAATTGAATATGCCAGTCAGAGAAAGAAATACTGTATGTTTCTGCTTACATGTAGTAAATAGAGTAGCGAAATTTATAGAGACATAAAGTAGGATGGTAGTTGTCAGGCTTGGAGAAAGGACAATGTCCAAGCTGCTGATAACAACCCTACTACCCATGGGCCCTGCTATAGACTCAGCAAGAGCCTCATAACCTGGCTCCAACCCAGCCTGACTGTGATATTCCAGAGGTAATCCCATCAGGGCAGGGAGCCAAGAGGAGAAGGTATTTACCTGCTGAAACCAGTCTATAAAGACTATAAGATGTGTTTGCTACTTTAAATACACAGATATCAAAGCAAGGCTGAATGTGTCTTCAAGAATGATGCAAGTATGAATAAAATAATAAAGGAAATAAAAAAATTCAATAGAAATTGTCAACAGTAGGCTTGATGATATAGAAGAAATAATCAGCAAATTTGAAGATAAGGCAATTGAAATCAGCCAGTTAGAGGAATAAAAAAATAAAAGGATGAAACAGTAAAGAAAGCCTATGTGATTTTTAAGACATCTTCAAGTGAATGAGCATTTGCATCATGGGAGTCCCAGGAGAAAAAAGAGGGAAAGGGGAAGAAAGTTTATTTAATAAAATAAAAACTCACTACCCCAAAAAACAAAACAAAAAAATAGATATGGCTTTTCAAAATTTTAAATAAATAGCTGAAAACTTCCCAAATCTTGGGAGATATGGTCACCCAAGTACAGGAAGCTCAAAGGACCTCAAGCAGTATCAACCCAAAGTTTACCTGAAGATACATAATCAAAATATTAAAAGTCAGATATAGAGAATCTTAAAAGCAGGAAGAGGAAAATGAATTATTACATACAAGGGAATCCCCATAAGGTAATCACTAAATTTTGCTGCAGAAACCCTGAAGGCAAGGACAGAATGTTAAGATATATTCAAAGTTGTTGGGGGTGGGGGGTAGGGGACAATGGCCAGCCAAGAATGCTGTATCTGGACAAATATCCTTTTGAAATGATGGAGAAATAAAGACATTCTCAGGTAAACAAAAACTAAGGGAACAAAAACTAAGGGAGTTCAACACCACAGAGACCTGCCTTACAGAAAAATGCTAACAGCTTGTCCTTCAAATTAAAACAAAGGGACATGAAGTAACAAAATGGAAACATAAAAGTATAAAAGTCACTGATAGAGGGTGGAGCCAAGATGGCGGCGTGAGTAGAGCAGTGGAAATCTCCTCCCAAAAACACATAGAGCTAAGAAAATACAACAAAGAAAAATCTTCCTAAAATAGAGACCACAGGACACAGGACAACATCCAGACCACATCCACACCTGCAAGAACCCAGCGCCTTGCGAAGGGGGTAAGATACAAGCACTGGCACGGCGGGACCCGAGCGCCCCTCCCCCAGTGCTTTTTGGAAGCCTTAAAGGGACAGGGACCCCGTTGCTAGGGAGGCAGGGTGCAGGACAGGTGAGTGGGTGCCTGGGACCAGCACTTGAGGACGGAGGAAATCGCGCGTTTTTCCCCTTTTTTTTTCTCTTTTTGGCGAGTGCTTTTTGGAAGCCTTAAAGGGACACGGACCCCGGTGCTAGGGAGGCAGGGCGGCGGGACTGGTGAGCGGGTGCCTGGGACTGGCACCTGAGGACAAAGAATATCCCGCGTTTTTCCCTGCGGGACCAGTGGGTGGGTGCCTGAGACCGGCACTTCAGGACGGAGGAAATCGCGCGTTTTTCCCCTTTTTTTCCCTCTTTTTGGCGAGTGCTTTTTGGAAGCCTTAATGGGACAGGGACCCCGGTGCTAGGGAGGCAGGGCGGTGGGACTGGTGAGAGGGTGCCTGGGACCGGCGCCTGAGGACAAAGAATATCCCGCGTTTTTCCCTGCGGGACCGGTGGGCGGGTGCCTGAGACCAGCACCTGAGGACGGAGGAAATCGCGCGTTTTTCCCCTTTTTTTTTCTCTTTTTGGCGAGTGCTTTTTGGAAGCCTTAAAGGGACAGGGACCCTGGTGCTAGGGAGGCAGGGCGGCTGGTGAGCGGGTGCCTGGGACCGGTGCCTGAGGACAAAGAATATCGTGCGTTATTCTCTGCGGGACCAGTGGGCGGGTGCTTTTTGGAAACCTTGAAGGGACAGGGACCCTGGTGTTAGGGAGGCAGGGCAGCAGTACCAGTGAGCAGGTGCCTGGGACTGGCGCCTGAGGACAAAAAAAAAAAATCACATGTTTTTTCCTTTTTTTTTTTTCTTATGTTCCCTCTCTCATTGTTGCTGTTGTTGTTTTGGTTTGGAGAGTGCTTTTTGGAAGTCTTAAAGGGGCAGGACAGGTCACTTAGACGAGAGGCAGGGAATCAGGGGATCTCTGGGCACTCTAACCCCTGGGCAGCAGGGAGCACAGAGGCCCAATACGGAGATAAATAGCCTCCCGGCCGCTCCCCATCCAATGAGGCTCCACCAATTTGGAGGAGCAGCCCCAGCCAGGCCACGCCTACAGCAACAGTGGAGATAAACCCCATAGCAACCGGGTAGGAAGCAGAAGCCCTGTCTGCACACAGCTGCCCAGCACAAGACACTAGAGTTCGCTATACTCCCAGGTGAGGAAGGCCACAAACCAACAAGAAGGGAAGCTCTTCCAGTGGTCACTTGTACCAGCTCTGCACATTATCTCTATCACCATGAAAAGACAAAACTACAGGCAGACAAAGATCACAGAGACAACACCTGAGAAGGAGACAGACCTAACCAGTCCTCCTAAAAAAGAATTCAAAATAAAAATCATGAACATGCTGACAGAGATGCAAAGGAAAATGCAAGAGCAATGGGATGAGATGCAGAGAAAAATGCAAGAGCAGTGGGATGAAGTCCGGAGGGAGATCACAGATGTCAGGAAGGAGATCACAGAAGTGAAACAATCCCTGGAAGGGTTTATAAGCAGAATGGATAAGATGCAAGAGGCCATTGAAGGAACAGAAGCCAGAGAACAGGAACGTATAGAAGCTGACATAGAGAGACATAAAAGGATCTCCAAGAATGAAACAACACTAAGAGAACTATGTGACCAAGGCTAAAGAAATAATATTCGTATTATAGGGATACCAGAAGAAGAAGAAAGAGGAAAAGGGATAGAAAATCTCTTTGAAGAAATAATTGCTGAAAACTTCCCCAAACTGGGGGAGGAAATAATCGAACAGACCATGGAATTACACAGAACCCCCAACAGAAAGGATCCAAGGAGGACAACACCAAGACACATAGTAATTAAAATGGCAAGGATCAAGGACAAGGAAAGAGTTTTAAAGGCAGCTAGAGAGAAAAAGGTCAACTATAAAGGAAAACCCATCAGGCAAACATCAGACTTCTCGACAGAAACCCTACAGGCCAGAAGAGAATGGCATGATATACTTAATGCAATGAAACAGAAGGGCCTTGAACCAAGGATACTGTATCCAGCACGACCATCATTTAAATATGATGGTGGGATAAAACAATTCCCAGACAAGCAAAAGCTGAGGGAATTTGCTTCCCACAAACCAGCTCTACAGGGCATCCTACAGGGACTGCTCTAAATGGGAGCACCCCTAAAAAGAGCACAGAACAAAACACACAACATATGAAGAATGGAAGAGGAGGAATAAGAAGGGAGAGAAGAAAAGAATCTCCAGACAGTGTATATAACAGCTCAATAAGCGAGCTAAGTTAGGCAGTAAGATACTAAAGAAGCTAACCTTGAACCTTTGGTAACCACAAATCTAAAGCCTGCAATGGCAATAAGTACATATCTCTCAATAGTCACCCTAAATGTAAATGGACTTAATGCACCAATCAAAAGACACAGAGTAATAGAATGGATAAAAAAGCAAGACCCATCTATATGCTGCTTACAAGAAACTCACCTTAAACCCAAAGATAAGCATAGACTAAAAGCCAAGGGACGGAAAAACATATTTCAGGCAAACAACAGTGAGAAGAAAGCAGGGGTTGCAGTAATAATATCAGACAAAATAGACTTCAAAACAAAGAAAGTAACAAGAGATAAAGAAGGACACTACATAATGATAAAGGGCTCAGTCCAACAAGAGGATATAACCATTCTAAATATATATGCACCCAATACAGGAGCACCAGCATATGTGAAGCAAATACTAACAGAACTAAAGAGGGAAATAGACTGCAATGCATTAATTGTAGGAGACTTCAACACACCACTCACCCCGAAGGATAGATCCGCCGGGCAGAAAATAAGTAAGGACACAAAGGCAGTGACCAACACCCTAGAACAGATGGACCTAATAGACATCTATAGAACTCTACATCCAAAAGCAACAGGATATACTTTCTTCTCAAGTGCACATGGAACATTCTCCAGAATAGACCACATACTAGCTCACAAAAAGAGCCTCAGTAAACTCTAAAATATTGAAATTCCACCAAACAATTTTTCAGACCACAAAGGTATAAAAGTAGAAATAAATTCTACAAAGAAAACAAAAAGGCTCACAAACACATGGAGGCTTAACAACATGCTACTAAATAATCAATGGATCAATGAACAAATCAAAATAGAGATCAAGGAATATATAGAAACAAATGACAACAACAACACTAAGCCCCAACTTCTGTGGGACGCAGCGAAAGCAGTCTTAAGCGGAAAGTATATAGCAATCCAGGCACACTTGAAGAAGGAAGAACAATCCCAAATGAATAGTCTAACATCACAATTATCGAAACTGGAAAAAGAAGAACAAATGAGGCCTAAAGTCAGCAGAAGGAGGGACATAATAAAGATCAGAGAAGAAATAAACAAAATTGAGAAGAATAAAACAATAGCAAAAATCAACGAAACCAAGAGCTGGTTCTTTGAGAAAATAAACAAAATAGGTAAGCCTCTAGCCCAACTTATTAAGAGAAAAAGAGAATCAACACAAATCAACATAATCAGAAATGAGAATGGAAAAATCACGACAGACTCCACAGAAATACAAAGAATTATTAAAGACTACAATGAAAACCTATATGCCAACAAACTGGAAAACCTAGAAGAAATGGACAACTTCCTAGAAAAATACAACCTCCCAAGACTGACCAAGGAAGAAACACAAAAGTTAAACAAATCAATTACGAGCAAAGAAATTGAAACGGTAATCAAAAAACTACCCATGAACAATACCCCGGGGCCGGACGGATTTAACTCGGAATTTTATCAGACACACAGAGAAGACATAATACCCTTTCTCCTTAAAGTGTTCCATAAAATAGAAGAAGAGGGAATACTCCCAAACTCATTCTATGAAGCCAACATCACCCTAATACCAAAACCAGGCAAAGACCCCACCAAAAAAGAAAATTACAGACCAATATCCCTGAGGAATGTACATGCAAAAATACTCAATAAAACATTAGCAAACAGAATTCAACAGTATATCAAAAGGATCATACACCATGACCAAGTGGGATTCATCCCAGGGATGCAAGGATGGTACAACATTCAAAAATCCATCAACATCATCCACCTCATTAACAAAAAGAAAGACAAAAACCACATGATCATCTCCATAGATGCTGAAAAAGCATTTGAAAAAATTCAACATCCATTCATGATAAAAACTCTCATCAAAATGGGAATAGAGGCCACGTACCTCAACATAATAAAGGCCATATATGATAAACCCACAGTCAGCATTATACTGAACAGCGAGAAGCTGAAAGCATTTCCTCTGACATCGGGAACCAGACAGGGATGCCCACTCTCCCCACTGTTATTTAACATAGTACTGGAGGTCCTAGCCACGGCAATCAGACAAAACAAAGAAATACAAGGAATCCAGATTGGTAAAGAAGAAGTTAAACTGTCACTATTTGCCGATGATATGATACTGTACATAAAAAACCCTAAAGACTCCACTCCAAAACTACTAGAATTGATATCGGAATACAGCAAAGTTGCAGGATACAAAATTAACACACAGAAATCTGTAGCTTTCCTATACACTAACAATGAATCAATAGAAAGAAAAATCAGGAAAACAATTCCATTCCCCATTGCATCAAAAAGAATAAAATACCTAGGAATAAACCTAACCAAAGAAGTGAAAGACTTATACTCTGAAAACTACAAGTCACTCTTAAGAGAAATTAAAGGGGACACTAATAAATGGAAACTCATCCCATGCTCATGGCTAGGAAGAATTAATATCGTCAAAATGGCCATCCTGCCCAAAGCAATATACAGATTTGATGCAATCCCTCTCAAATTACCAGCAACACTCTTCAATGAATTGGAACAAATAATTCAAAAATTCATATGGAAACACCAAAGACCCCGAATAGCCAAAGCAATCCTGAAAAAGAAGAATAAAGTAGGGGGGATCTCACTCCCCAACTTCAAGCTCTACTACAAAGCCATAGTAATCAAGACAATTTGGTACTGGCACAAGAACAGAGCCACAGACCAGTGGAACAGATTAGAGACTCCAGACATTAACCCAAACATATATGGTCAATTAATATTTGATAAAGGAGCCATGGACATACAATGGCAAAATGACAGTCACTTCAACAGATGGTGTTGGCAAAACTGGACAGCTACATGTAGGAGAATGAAACTGGACCATTGTCTAACCCCATATACAAAGGTAAACTCAAAATGGATCAAAGACCTGAATGTAAGTCATGAAACCATTAAAGTCTTGGAAAAAAACATAGTGACCTTCCATAAACATGAGTGACCTCTTCTTGAACATATCTCCCCGGGCAAGGAAAACAACAGCAAAAATGAGCAAGTGGGACTACATTAAACTGAAAAGCTTCTGTACAGCGAAAGACACCATCAATAGAACAAAAAGGAACCCTACAGTATGGGAGAATATATTTGAAAATGACACATCCGATAAAGGCTTGACGTCCAGAATATATAAAGAGCCCACACGCCTCAACAAACAAAAAACAAATAACCCAATTAAAAAATGGGCAGAGGAACTGAACAGACAGTTCTCCAAAAAAGGAATACAGATGGCCAAGAGACACATGAAAAGATGCTCCACATCGCTAATTATCAGAGAAATGCAAATTAAAACTACAATGAGGTATCACCTCACACCAGTAAGGATGGCTGCCATCCAAAAGACAACAACAAATGTTGGCGAGGCTGTGGAGAAAGGGGAACCCTCCTACACTGCTGGTGGGAATGTAAATTAGTTCAACCATTGTGGAAAGCAGTATGGAGGTTCATCAAAATGCTCAAAACAGACCTACCATTTGACCCAGGATTTCCACTCCTAGGAATTTACCCTAAGAACGCAGCAATCAAGTTTGAGAAAGACAGATGCACCCCTATGTTTATCGCAGCACTATTTACAATAGCCAAGAATTGGAAGCAACCTAAATGTCCATTGGTAGATGAATGGATAAAGAAGATGTGGTACATATACACAATGGAATACTACTCAGCCATAAGAAGTGGAAAAATCCAACCATTAGCAGCAACATGGATGGAGCTGGAGAGTATTATGCTCAGTGAAATAAGCCACGTGGAGAAAGAGAAATACCAAATGATTTCACTCATCTGAGGAGTATAGGAACAAAGGAAAAACTGAAGGAACAAAACAGCAGCGGAATTACAGAACCCAAAAATGGACTAACAGGTACCAAAGGGAAAGGAACTGGAGAGGATGGGTGGGCAGGGAGGGATAAGGGGGGGGGAAGAAGAAGGGGGGTATTAAGATTAGCATGCATGGGGGGGAGGGAGCAAGGGGAGGGTGGGCTGCACAACACAGAGAGGACAAGTAGTGACTCTATAACATTTTGCTAAGCTGATGGACAGTAACCGTATTGTGGTTGTTAGGGGGGACCTGATATAGGGGAGAGCATAGTAAACATAGTATTCTTCATGTAAGTATAGATTAAAAATAAAAAAAATAGAAAGAAAGAAAGAAAGAAAGAAGAAAGAAAGAAAGAAAGAAAGAAAGAAAGAAGAAAGAAAGAAAGAAGAAAGAAAGAAACAAAGAAACAAAGAAAGAAAGAAAAAAAGAAAGAAAGAAAGAAAGAAAGAAAGAAAAAAAGAAAGAAAAAAAGAAAGAAAGAAAGAAAGAAAGAAAGAAAGAAAGAAAGAAAGAAAGAAAGAAAGAAAGAAAGAAAGAAAGAAAGAAAGAAAGAAAGAAAGAAAGAAAGAAAGAAAGAAAGAAAGAAAGAAAGAAAGAAAGAAAGAAAAGGGGGATTACTCCTTGATAGGATAAAACTATTGGTAAATCAAAGATCAACGCGTGCTTTAAATATCCTTAATGTTGATCACTTAAAGGGTGTCAGATGATCAGCTATGGAGGTACTCTTTTCTGATAATATTCCTTTCTCTTAATAAAAAAAAAAAAAAGCAGTTCCTGTGTGCTGACCTCCAATGAGTTCTGCACAGTGGTATAGAGGGCATGTCAAAGTGTGGGCAAAGGGTCTGTTTGTTTCTATGCAGAAGATCAAGGCCTAGCTTGGATACCCAGAAAATAAACTAAGATACGATATGTGGAGGAGCTTCCAGCATCAGCACTCTCTGGAGGACTTGTGCCAGGGGATGATCATCAAAAAGCCTCCACAGGGATCCGGACGATGCTGCGGTTGTGGCTGCATCCAGCCCACCGTCTCCTGGACTTGCCATAGGAATGAGGAGGGAGATGTCTAGGCTGGCATGTGCATACAGTGAGACAACGAATTTGACCAGATCTGTACTGTTGGAACTCAACCAGGAGTTGGGAGGGGTGCAAGCTGTAGCACTCCAAAATCTTATGACTATAGACTATCTATGGGATAGTCTAAAGAACATATGGGATGTGAAAAGATCCCAGAAATGGGCTGCTTTAATTTGTCTGATTTCTCTCATACTGTTCATGTACAGATGAACAATATCCATCATATCATAGACAAATTTTCACAAATGCCTAGGGTACCTAAATGGTTTCCTTGGCTTCACTGGAGATGGATGGTAATTATAGATTTGCTTCGTTTATGTCACCGTATTCCTATTATGTTAATATGTGTGTGCAAATTAGTTAGTAGTTTAAAACCTATACATACTTAAGGTACTATACAAGAAGATATGTCAAAGAAATAATCAATCCTCCCATGTTTCCTTCCATATGCTACATCTGTAACTTTTCTTCTTTCTTCCTAATTACAACCCTTAAATAGAATTTGTGCCTCATATCGAATTTACCGAGTATCATAATTCCTCCAGGTGGTAAAGATACCTCGAGACAAGTGCTGGGCATAGAAGCCACAGGGCATAAATCTGCAAAGAAGTAAAAAGCTAACCTTCTCAAACAATATGGCTTCTCTCTCACTTACCAACTTTACATTTCCCTGTATGGCCCCGGAAGATGACTGGTTAGCCAGAGATGGGTAAGATTCCTCAAGGGAGGAACAACCTAAGACAGGCACAGTCACAGGGGGGCCATCAGGTGAGAATTTGGGGATCAACAGAGGTGAGGCTCAGAACCTCACCCCCCCTGCTTTGAGAGAAATCTTCTGCATCCGTGGATGTCTTGCTGCCCTTGTCTAGCCTGGATTAATACTTAGTCCATAGGCACACACCTGATCATCTGATCATCTACATTTGCCCTCTTACAGCACTAAACTATGTTTTCTACCTTTATCTTGCATCTACCTACCACTTCAGCATTTTATTAAAAATAAAAATAATAAGTATAATAAAGGGAGAAATGTGGGATCAACATATAAATCAAGTACAAAAATCAAACGAATATTCATATTTGAATTCATTGTTTATAGGTCATAATGCATGATCAAAACCGAAAGTTTCTGTGATGAATGCCCTTGTACTGTTCACCATATAAGAATTTATTCACTATGTAAGAATTCGTTCACCATGTAAGAACTTGTTCGTTATGCTTCAGAAGATTGGAGACTGACGAGAATTAGACTTGAGATGGATTAATGATTGTACATTGAGCGTTGACCCCCCTATACTGAATTTTATTGTTGTTAACAACCATTTGATCAATAAATATGAGAGATGCCCTCTCAAAAAAAAAAAAAAGTCACTGATAAAGATTAATATATAGTCAAATTCAGAATACCCTAATTCCATAATGGTGGGGTGTAAATCACTCCTATCTCTAAAATTAAAAAACCATAATTTGAAAAATATTTAAAGCTACATTAATTTATTAATGGATACTCAATATAAAAACATATAAAGTATGATATCAACAGCATAAAATGTGGGAAATAGAGACGTAAAAGTGTAGAGTTTTTTATATGCCATTGAAGGTATGTTTTTATCAGCTTGCTTTTCGGCAACCACAAAGAAAAACTTCTAGTAGACACACAGAAGAGAAAAAGAAGGAATTAAGGCATACACTAAAAAAATCACAAAGGAAAACAGCAAGAGAATTAAAAAGGAACTAAAGCCAGAAAACAATGAACAGAATGGAATTGTAAGTCCTTGCCTATCAATAATTATTTTAAATGTAAGTAGATCAAATTCCCCAATGAAAGACACACAGTGGCTAAATGGATTTTTAAAAAATGAGATCCAAAAATATGCTATGTACAATAGATTCACTTTAGCTTTTAAGACACACATAGGCTAAAAGTAAAGTGATAGAAAAAAGATTCCATGCAACTGGTAATCAAAAAAGATGATTGTGATACCTATATCTAAATAGACTTCTGGTCAAAACTGGTCATGAGACAAAGGAGTTCACTATATAGTGATAAAGGGGTCAATTTATTAACAGGATATAATGGTTGTAAATATATATGCACCTAACATCAGAGAACCTAAATATTTAAATAAAATATTAACGGAACTTAACTAATAACAATACAATAGTAGTATGAGACTTCAATATAATACTTTCAACACAGGATATATCACCCAGACAGAAAGTCAATAAGGAAGAACAGAACTGAATAACACTTTAGACCAAATGGACTTAACAGACATATACAGAACATTCCATCCAACAACACCAGAATATCCATTCTTAACAAACACACACAGAACATTCTCTGGGTAGATCATATGTTGGGCCACCAAAAAAGTCTTAGCAAACTGAAGACAACTGAAATCATTTCAAGTATACTCTCCAACCACAATGGTATGAAACCAGAAAACAATAACAGGAGGAAAACTGGGGGAAAAAAAAAACAAGTGGAAATTAACATACTTTTGAAAAACCATCTGTTCAAGAAGAAATCAAAAGGGAAATCAGGAAGTTTATTGAGTCAAAAAAAATGGAAATGTATAGCAAAACTTCCACAATGTAGCAAAGGCAATTCTAAAAAGGATGTTTATAGTAATAAATGCTTATGTTAAGAAAAAAGATATCAACCTAAATTTACACCTCAAGGAACTAGAAACAGAACAAAATAAATCCAAAGTTGGCAAAGGAAGGAAAATAAAAATTCGAGCAGAAATAAATGACATATAGACTAGACAATAGAAAAAGATAAATGAAACCAAGAGTTGTTTTTCTATTAAATTTGATAAGCCTTTCCAGTAGACTAATCAAGAAAAAAACACAAATAAAAAAGTTATAAATGAAAAAAGAAACCTTACAACTAATACCATAGGAATACAAAGAATCATTAAGAAAGTACTATGAACAGTTATATATCAATATCTTTAATAACCTAGAAGAAATGAATACATTCCTAGAAGCATACAACCAAGACAAAATCAGAAAGAAATACAAAATCTGAATAGACCAATGACTAAGCAGATTAAATCAGTAATCAAAAACTTCACAACTAAGAAAATTCAGGACCAACTTCAAGCTGCACTACAAAGCCACAGTAATCAAAACAATATGGTACTGGCACAAGAACAGACTCATAGATCCATGGAACAGAATAGAAAGCCCAGCCCAGATATAACCCCACTCATATATGGTCAATTAATATATGATAAAGGAGCTGTGAACATACAATGAGGAAAAGATAGCCTCTTCAACAACTGGTGCTGGGAAAACTGGACAACTACATGTAAAAGAATGAAACTGGATTTCTGCTTAACTCAATACATAAAAGTAAACTCAAAATGGATGAAAGACCTGAATGAAACACATGAAACTATAAAACTCTTAGAAAAAAACAGGCAAAAATCTCTTGAACATAAATATGAGCAATTTTTTCTTGGACACATCTCCTCAGGCAAGGAAACAAAATAAAAAATGAACAAGTAGGACTACATCAAACTAAAAAAGCTTTTGTAGAGCAAAGGACACCATCAGCAAACAAAAATGCACCCTACAGTATGGAAGAATATATTCATAATTGATTTATCCAATAAGAGGTTAACACCCAAAATATATAAAGAACTCATATGCCTTAACACCAAAAAAACCACAAATAACCCAATTTAAAAATGGTTGGAGTACCTGAACAAGCATTTCTCCAGAGCAGAAATACAGATGGCCAACAAGCACATGAAAAGATGCTCCACACTGCTAACCATCAGGGAAATACAAATTAAAACCACAATGAGATATCACCTCACACCATTAGGATGGCCATTGTCCAAAACACAAAAAATAACAAGTATTGGGAAGGATATAGAGAAAAGGGAACACTCCTACACTGCTGGGAGGAACATCAGTTAGTGTAGCCATTGTGGAAAGTAGTATGGAGGTTCCTCAAAAAACTAAAAATAGAAATACCATTCAACCCAGTAATTCCATTTCTAGGAATTTACTCAAAGAACA
Organism: Manis javanica; assembly: GCF_040802235.1. NCBI lineage: Eukaryota > Metazoa > Chordata > Mammalia > Pholidota > Manidae > Manis > Manis javanica. Next base: position 108,756,482 of record NC_133174.1, on the reverse strand, counting down.
CAAAACCCCTGATTCGAAAAGATACATGCACCCCTATGTTTATCACCACATTATTTACAGTAGCCAAGATATGGAAGTAACCTAAGTGTCCATCAATAGATGAATGGATAAAGAAGAGGTGGTACATATACACAATGGAATACTATTTAGCCACAAGAAGAAAACAGATCCTACCATATGCAACAACATGGATGAATCTAGAGGGTCATATGCTCAGTAAAGTAAGCCAGGCACAGAAAGACAAATACTATACGATTTCATTTATTTGTGGAGTATAAATACAAAGGAAAACAAAATGAACAAAATAGCAGTAGATTTATAGACACTGAGAAGGGACTTGTGGTTACCAAGGGTAAGAAGTTGGGGTGGGTGGGTTGGTAGGAAGGGGGATGGGGATAAAGGGGTACAAAAATTCTCAATCATAATCTAGGTTGGTCATGGGGATAGTAGTACAGCATGGAGAATATAGCCAATGATTCTGTAACATCTTTCTATGTTGACAAATAGCTATACTACTGGGAGTGAAGATTTAATAATATGGCTAACTGTAACTGTTGAACCACTACATTGCATACTTGAAACTAATGTAAGACTGTATATCAATAAAAAAAGAAAAACAACCCAGGACCATGTGATTTCACCATGAATTATCCCAAACATTTAAAGAATTAATGCTAATCCTTCTCTAACTCTTCCAAAAAGTTTAAGAGGAGGAAACACTCCTAAAAATATTTTATGAGGCCAGCATTACCTTGTTACAAAGTCAGATAAGGACACAAGAAAATAAAACTGTAGGCCAATATCCCTAATGAATATAGATTCAAGATTCCTCAACAAATACTAAAAAATTGGATTCAACAGCACATTAAAAGGATCCTATGCCATGATTAAGTGGGATTTATCCTTGGGATACAAGAATGGGTCAACATATGCAAATCAATAAATAGAAAACAAAATATAAAAGTCATATAGTTGCAATAAAAGCATTTGACAAAATTCAACGTGCTTTCTTGATAAAATCTCTCAGCAAATTGGGTATAGAAGGAATGTACCTCAGCATAATAAAAGCCATGTATGACAAACTTACAGCTAACGTCATACTCAATGGTGAAAGTTTGAAAGCTTTTCCTCTAAGATTAGGAACAAGTCGACTCTCACCACTCCTACTGACCACAACAGTAGAAGTCTTAGCCAGAACAATGAGGCCAGAAAAAGAAATAAAAGGTATCCAAATTGGAAGTAAAATTTGTCTGCAGATGATATGATTTTTATATATAGGAAACCCTAAAGACTTCAGCTCAAAAATGTGAGAATAAATTAATTCACTGAAGTTACAGAATACAAAATCAACATGTGAAAATCAGTTCATTTCTGTATACTAACAATGAACTACCTGAAAGAGAAATAAAAAATCCCTTTGACAGTAACATCAAAAACAGCACTTAGAAATAAATTTAACCAAGAACAATCTATACACTGAAAATTACAGGACTTTCTCATTTTACTGTGCTTCACTTTATTGAACTTTGCAGATACTGAATTTTTTACAAATTGAAAGTTTGTGGCACCCTCTGTCAAGCAAGTATTGGTGTCATTTTTCCAACAGCCATTTGCTTACTTCATGTCTCTGTGTCCCAGTTGGGTAATTCTCACAATATTTCAAACTTTTTCATTATTATTGTATTTGTTCTGGTAATCAGTGACTACAACAAACTGAAAGTTCCAATGATGGTTGGCATTTTTTTAATGAAGACATGTACTTTAATTTTTACACATAATGCTATTGCACACTTAGACTACAGTATAGCATAAAGATAACTTTTATATATCCTGGGAAACAAAAAAATTCATCTGACAGGCTCTATCATGACATTCACTTTATTGTGGTGATCTGGAACTGAGTCTGTGGTCTCTCCAATGTACATCTGTATAAAACATTAATGAAAGACACTGAAAAAGATTTCACAAATAAATGGAAAGATATCCCATTTCATGGATCAAAAAATTAAATTAAAATGTATATATTACAAAAGCAATCTACAGATGCAATGCAATCCCTGCCAAAATTCAAATGGCATTTTTCACAGAAATAGAAAAAAACAATCCTAAAATTCATATGAATCACAAAAGACCCTGAATAGCCAGAGAGATCTTGAGAAAGAACAGGAAGCATCTTACTTCCCAATTATGAACAATATTACAAAGCTATAATAATTGAAACAGTATAGTACGGGTATACAAACAGACATAGACCAATGGAACTGAATAAAAGAGCCCAGAAATGAACCCACACATATATGGTTTCTTTTGTTTCCTTAACATGATCACCATACTAGAGGACTAGTAGATTGCAAATGTGACTTGAGTTTCAGAGGACTCAATAGGGGATGTGATGAATTTCAGATCTGAATGATTAATCTTCATATTAGAAGGCTGAGTCAGAAACTAAAGAGAGACCCTAGTGTATAAAACATAGAAATATTCTTGTCTACTTTCAATATAAAGTTAATACCTGACACAGATGAAAGCCTAAGAAATAATTACAAAGGAGACAATGTGACTACCTTCAGGACATAAAGATGACTGGCTAGTACATGAGAAATTGTCCCTAGAAGTTTACTCAACAAGCATGTGTTGCTTAGATTGCTATGTACAGCAGGACTCAAAGCATGTTCTCAGCAGGGCTAACCTCTAATCCCAGGAGCTGGCCACCAATGTTCAGGCACTGTTCCTTTCTTCTAAAACAGCCATTGGGGTCACCCAGACTCCCAAGGCCAATTCCCTTAGCAGTGATTTATTCACAATTCCCTGTCATTTTTTTGCTTCCAGGTCTCCCATAATCCTTAGCATTTTATCCAAACAGGAAGGCACAAAATTTCCCTTATATTCCAGCATAGTCCTCTGCACAACACCCCCACCATCCCACCAAACAAACCACCACCACATCAGCTTTGCCCAGGTATCATTATTTGTGTCTTAAACCATGAATTCCTGTACTTATAAACTGGAAAGCCTACAGAACAGACCACCATCACCAATATAGACAGTTAAGTCCTGAGTAAGAGGACTAACTCAGATGATTAAGATGAGGCTATTGGTTTATGTAGGAAGGACAAAAGAGTCCAGTCCAAAGCCTCTTAATAAACAGATCTCATGCTGGGAAAGCTCTCCCCAGCTTTTAAAACCTCTATTCTCATTCCCTCCATCCGCCTTCCAGACATAATGATGTACTCATTTACTCAATAATATTTTATCTAATAGATGATTTCATTTCCAGAGAAGTAATGACATTTGAACAGAGGGGATTTTTATTTATTTAGTTTTTAAAAATAATTAAGGTTCTCCATTGTTCCTGCCCCCTGGCAGCAAAAGAAACAGAAGGCTAATAGCAAAGACTTATATTATCAAGAGGTTTACTAATGAACTGATGCTATTTCTACAACCCCTGAGCTTTTATTTCTTGGCACAACATCTGAAAAAAAACAAACGATTATGACCTTGGAAAGGAAATTATACAGCTTCACTTTTTTAACGTGAGTTATATGTGGGTTTCTCTCATGCCCTTTAGATTCTCCTCTGAGATATAGGGTCTCATTATTTAAAACCATATATTTTTTGAGTCATGTCAATATCATCAACCCTTTCTTTCTTTCATCTCTTCATATATCCCACAAGAGACACTGAACACCAACCAAATAGTTCCCATGAAGGGCTACCCCTTGGTGAAACTGTGAAGTGAGGTAAATTTTTTCTTCTCTTTTCATTCCCTTCACTAAGATAACTTATTTCCTCAGACCATCTTCAAAACCCAAAAGAATGACTTAGTATTGATCAGATTTCAGTTCCCCAGGCATGATATGAAAAAGCTCAAATCATACCATGCTCTTCCATATGAATCTTCAAAAAATCATCCCAGAGGCGAAATATGCAGACACTGAGGTTTTTCAAGAACTGCATTTTGTGGGGAATGCAAAGTTAGAACCCCTGCTTCCCTGCATGGAGACTACAAAGTTAAAACAACAGCTGTGAGTTGATGTCACTAGCGTAGCTTGTACCAAGTCAGCTACTACTGAATTTAAAGGGGTTCAGAATGCTAGGAACTTAAATGAAGTGAAACACAAAATTATCCTGAAAGTGGGGTGTTACTGTGAAAATGGTAGTAATGAAAACAGGAAGGCAAACTGTAATAAATAAGAGTCACTCTGCCTATCATATAATCATAAATCACAAATGATGAAATCAATATGAAAAGGCTTTGAAGAGCCAAACGCAAGAGACAAACTAAAGGATCACTATAAATAACATAAATTCACAATCTGAAAATGCCAATCTACATAAAGGTCAGGGTCTGATTGGTTTCATGACCTTGTTCCTGGCTTCCTAGATTAGCAGTAACCTGTCACCAAATCTAGTCACAAAATCCATCCTAATGAAGTGTCTTGCTAGTCCCTCTCAATTGCCATCAGTCCAGCATTGGGATTGCAGTTTACCCTATTTGGTTTCAGCTTCTGCAGAATTTCCTTATGAATTTAGATTAGGTACCTATACCTCCTGATTCTGCCATCTGGATTTTTCATAATACTCACCTAGGTTAACAAAATGTATGACATCTGATTCTGTTTGTAAGGTTAAAAAAACTTAGGAGATCTGATTCTGTTTGTACATAAATTTCCAGATGTTTTCTTCCTTCTTGCCAGCCCTCCTGGTGCCTATCTTCCTAAAATGCTATGCACTAGTCTCTGTTGTGGGAGCTAGGATACCCTTTGAACCAACCATGTGAAGACCACAACTACTGCCATGCAATCTGGCAATCTTTTAAAAGAAAGTTGCATTTATTAACAGTTATGAAATTTTCCTGGGTGCAGTACATTCTTACAGGAAATGATAATATGGCACACATCCCTTGGGCATATGTAGGAAGATTTCAGATTTACTCTGTGCTGATGAGGTAAAGAACAGCAGGGATCTCAGCTAAAGATACATGCTTAAGATCTTTCTAGGGACATGTTTCTTTGGCCTATTGCCAGGGCTACAGGTAGATGAAGAAGGCCCAACCATGTATCTTGAAGTGAAATGGAGAAAGGAAAACTACTTTGAGAAGATTAAAAAAATGAACCCATTTAGCCTTAAATGTATTTGTCCATTTCAGGCAGTAGAATGTTTGAGGTGGATGCATTTAACATGGTCTCTGGCACATAATGGAAAATCAATGATGTGTTTGATAAAGAAATTAATTACCTACTGATGTTTTAAGGTCATATGTAAATAAGAATTTTAAAAGGGCAAAATTTTTTTGTTGTGTCTTATGAATCACATTATTCTTTTAAATTGTTTCAGTAACACACACCTTGGAAAACTGAGGTAGCACAAGAGATACTGAGATGCTCTGGCAGTCTTGGACTTTATAAATAAATCAAAACTGGATTAAAGACTTAAAACAAAACAGTGATGGTGACTGAAGACTGATGGATGGCTTTTTAGCCAGAAAATACAGCCCAGTCCTATTTTCCTAGAGGAAACAGCAAATTATGAGAAACCCCAACTTTTCCTCAGTTTTATTATTTTGTAAACTGCATGTGATAGCACATCTATGTGTGCAAGATTGTGAGTTCCAAGAGTTTCTTATAAGTGTCAAGTTTTCATTTATTTAAGTCTAGTGAAAAAAGAAAACAGACACATCTCATTTGAATTGCGCCCTGTCAGATTAAAACTCAAGATCTATTTGTGTCCTTAGGCAGAGTGAAAATATAATGTCATTGTTTAGCATAACACCTGGACAGTGACAGCAGGAAGAACCAAGGGCAGTCTTCTCACCAGAGGCGAGAAACTGCCTTCTAACTCCTTTTATGTTTATTTCCAAAATTTCTCTGTTATTTTTACACAAGTCCCTAGCTTCATCTTTTCATTCTGTTCTACTTCTTGCATCAAACACCGTGAGGACAAAGTTTGACAGAAATATTGAACTGTGAACTTCTCTTTAGAGTGAACCCAATAGAAATCAAAACTAATAATAGTACCTGTTTTAACTATGGTTGTATTAAACTTTTTTCCTTTCTTGTTTTCTTCCTTTTTAAAAAGTGTGCATTTTCTGCCATAAATCTGGCTTTAGAATGGTATCAGTGATTAGATGATTTGAAGATAAAATATGTCTCTAGGAAAAATGTTTTAACAAAGCTAGGATGACATACATAAAAGGATCTGAAAAACAGAGGAGTGAATTTAAATAACAATTAGTAAGCAGGTTCCAATTAATAAGGTCAGTTTTAAAATGTCTCTTCACATCTGCATATAGAGACAAGTTAAGTTATAATATGTGATTATCTACTAGTGTGTCTGAGAATCATAGCATTTTAGAGTTTGAGTGATCCTAGGGAATCATTCTCCTCCAACACTCTTTATGTTTCATATGAGAAAAACAAGACCCAGAAAGTCTTGCCCAACTCATACAGTTGGTTAGTAACTGAGCAAGGTCTAGGAATTGTTCTAGTACTGATCCAAGTTTTCATTGATTTGGTCATCTCACTGGACTTAGACTAAGACTTGTAGGTTCATAAACAGACTCTCACAGAGAGAAATAAGAAAAGTTTTAAATCTATACTTGAACTTACCCTTTATTTCACCATGTCTTAATGAAGTCAGAAATGCCGTATCACTTGAAAATCCTTGCTTTATCAAAACTGAAGAAACAAAACAGCAGCAGACTCACAGACTCCAAGAAGGGACTAGTGATTATAAAAGGGAAGGGGATGGGGAGGTTGGGAGGGGAGGGATAAGGGGATTAAGGGGCATTGTGAATAGCACACATAATGTTGGGGGGGAGCACGAGGAAGGCAGTACAGCACAGAGAAGACAAGTAGTGACTCTGTAGCATCTTACTACACTGATGGACAGTGACTACAATGGAGTGTGGAGGGTAACTTGGTAATATGGGTGAATGTTGTAACCACAATGTTGCTCATGTGAAATTCTCATAAGATTGTATATCAATGATACCTTAATAAAAAAAATCCTTGCTTTACAAGGTAAAGTTAATCATGGTAATGAATATTCATAAACATATTTGCCTAAGACTGTGCAGTTGACACAGTGAGACAATGAGAGATGCTAAATAGAAAGATTTTATATTCTTATACTTAAGGTTGTTAGCCTTGAGAAAATACATTTCAGTTAGTTTTTTTTTTTTTTGGATGACTTAAATTATCATGGGATTGCAATAGCAGATCTCCATGAACCAAAAGGGTACAGGGAGAGGGGAGAGTACCAAAAAATCTTCTCTGCCGTGGATGGCAAAATGATAGCTATGTTTCCATAATCAAATCAAGTTAAAGTGGTCACCACCTCTCAACTCCAGGAACAGTACCGGAGAACTGCAATCCTAAAATGTTCTTGTTAAATTCCAAAATTTTCCTTAAATTGAATATTCATCAAGAGAAAGAACTGGGTCTCTTATTTTACTACTATTCACACACAGGACAATTCATGAGACTTCAATTAACAGACCAGCAAATTATCAATTCACCAGTGAGGAAAAAAAACAACCAACTGTGGAAACTTCCATTTTGGATTATATTGTTTTAATGGTTAGTATAGCTGAAATTTCTTCAGAATAAAACTGAGCTATACATCGTAAAGACAGCTCTGAGATAGTTCCTGAAAATAGCTTAACAACTTTGTGATTAAACCAACAGATAATTGAATGAATAACATAAACAGGTCTGGAAATTATGAAAATGCACATCTCTGTTTCATTGAGAATGATTTTTCCTAATAAGTTAGTATTAGGAGAGGTGCTGAACAACCAACAAAGCCAGAGCAATGCCCAAACACAGCTCAGAAATGTACCTAGATTCTGTGTCACACACTTGAAAGTAATATAAGACTGTATATCAACTATGCCTCTATAAAAAAATGCATCATTCAAAAGTAAATGTCAATAGTACCTGGCAAGGGAGGATACAACAAAAATGTACCAAGATGCCTTCTAATCACCATATGCATTTTCCCTCTTTGACATGCAACACCCACTCCAATAATTAATTCATTAATTCACACCTAGTAGAAAGGAAGTAGCAAAATATATAGAGACTCCATAAACTGCCAAGAATAATCTTTTTCATAACACAGCAAATGTTTAAATATACATAAAAATGTAAAGGAGTCCAAATGTATTTGCAATGTCAAAGCAAAACACCTGGGCCTGGAAAAAATATTTTAAAACCTAAAATGTAAAAATAAGCTCACAGGTGATCAGCTCCTATAACCTCTCATAATGAAAAAGGAATAGGAATATAATGCACAGGAAAATGTCCAGCTTTAATAGTTGTCTAATTTTTAAAATTTACTTTTTCATACTTTCAATTTTATTCTGTTATATCTCAATGAAGTTGGGGGAAAAAAACAAATCAATGATTACACTGATTACTGAAACGTGTAAACCAATAGAGAAATGACAGCTATATAATACCCAAAGTGGTTTTTTTTCACTTTCCCAGGTCTTCAGTGTCCTTAAATAGCACTTTAAAGTTATTAAAGTCCTCTAAAACATTTGTGCTGCTTTCATAAACAGGGTATTAACTTTTCTTTCATTCAAGAAAAATATATGTTGCATTAGTATATTCACATTGCTGTGCAATAGATTTCCAGGACATTTTCATATTGTAAAACTGAAATGCTCTATTATTTATTATTACATTTTGTAACTCTGGGGGGGAAAATCCTGGGGCAAAGTACCTTTAAAACTGAAATCAGTCAAAGGGAGAAATAAAGTGGAAGAAACCCACTTATTTCTTACAAGCCGTCCACTTATGCTCTCCTGTGTCTCTTACAACCCTGCTGCAGAAGAAGAACCCCCCCTCAACCTCTCAGGTCCACATAAGTCCTCGCTCATCCTTGTAATCACCTACTGATAAGGAGATGCACTAAGGCCAGTCCAGAGATTCTGGAAATACTGCAATTTTACCCACACATTTTAACTATTATATTGTTTGTATATATGAACAATTCATATATGCATTTTGTTTTATTTTGTTTCATTAGCTTTATAAATTCTTTTACTGTTTTTAATAGTTTTAAATTGTCTCTGGTTTTCTGTATATATATATATCTGTAAATAGTGAGAGCTTTATTTCCTCCATTAAAATTTATTTACTTCTGTTTTTTTTCTCGTCTTTGACTATTGTCTCCAATAAAATGTTAAATAATAGAGGTAATAATGGACATCCACACCTTGTTACTGACTTTCATGAAAACTTCACTGAGTAGAGATATATTTTATCATGTTTACTACAGTTTTATTTTGAGGGTTTTAAGAAATTCTAGGTTTTAAATTAAGATGTTGAGTTTTTTCATAATTTATTTCTTAGATATATTAATATAGATTATATTAAAAGATTTTTTATTGTAATATAGTTGATATAAAATATTACATTGGTTTCAGATGTACAACATAGAGGCTCAGTAATTATATACATTACTAAATGCTCACCATAGTAAATGTAGTTACTCTCCATTACCATACTAAAGATGTTACATTATTGGTTATATTGTAATTTGAAGTTTGTACCTCTCTATCCCCTTTAACTATTTCATCCAGTTCCCCAACACCGCCTGCCCACCATGGTAACCAACAGTCTGTTGTGAGTATTTATAGGTCTATTTCTTTTTTGTTTGTGTTTGCTTTGGTTTTTTACATTTCACATATAAGCATAATCATATGGTATTTGTCTTTATCTAACTTATTTTGCTGAGCATGATACCCCCTAGGTCCATCCACATCTCATATGGCAAAATTACCTTCTTTTTTTGTGTGTCTGAGTAATATTCCACTGTGTATATGTACCACCTCTTCTTTATCCATTTATCTATTGATGGGCACTTGGGTTGCTTCCAGATTTTTGCTATTGTAAATAATGCTATGAACATACATGTGCATATATTTCTTTTCAAATTAATGATTTTGTTCTTTTCAGATAAATTTCTAGAAGTGGAATTACTGGGTTCAGTGGTATTTCTATTTTTAGTTTTTTGAAGAACCACAGTGGCCGCACCAATTTACATTCCCACCAACAGTGTAAGAGGGCTCCCTTTTCTCCACATCCTCACCAATACTTGTTACTTCTTGTATTTGGATAGTGGTCATTCTGACATGAGTGAGGTGATATCTCATTGTGGTATTTATTTTCATTTCACTGATGATTTGTGATGCTGAACATCTTTTCAGATGTGTGCTGGCTACCTGTATTTCTTTAGAAAAATGCTTGCTCAGGTCCTTTGCCCATTTTTTAACTGGGTTATTTATTTATTTATTTTGATGTTCAGTTGTATGCTCTTTATGTATTTTGGATATTAACATTAGCCCCTTATTAGATATATAATTTGCAAATATATTCTCCCATATGGTCGGTTGCCTTTTTGCTTTGTGATAGTTTCCATTGCTGTGCATAAACATTTTAGTTTGATGTAGTCCCACTAATTTATTTTTACTTTTGTTTCCCTTACCCAAGGAGATGTGTCCACATTACATAATGTCAATTATATTTATATTACATCATTTACATAAATGATTCTATATACAAAGTGCTAATAAGAAATTGGATTAGGCTTTTTCAAATTGACAAATTTGCACCTAGACTGCTAGAATAAATGAGGAATAGCATTTTACTGGCATTAACTAAGGAAAATAATAATAACCTACTAGGATGGCCTTGAAGGTTCAAAGAGAATAAATAAAAAGTACATAGCGGAATCACCACCTGATAACAGGCAATAAATGGCCCTTTCCTTGTCCTCAAAGGTAGTTCAAATCAATCTTTAAATCTTTCACATTTTAAAGAATACATTTCTAAATAGCTCAGAAATAAAAAATAAATTCAGAGCAAGGTAAACTTGCACCCATGATTTTAACCAATAACTCAGGAATTTACTTCCATGCCTAATTCCATGCTTTCCAACTAGCAGCATAGGAGCAGAGCTGTCCCCTACCCTCCTTTATCAGTGCTCCACTTTTCTACCCAGGTACCAATTGTTCCTTCTTCCAACTGGCCTTTATTCTCAGCTGACCATCATTATCTCCACAAGCTATCACTGTTAATGAATACTGCTATTTCTCTCCTGGAAGTATTTGCATTTCCTTGAAGATTTTGGATGATAGAGAAGTAATTTTAGAGTCAACATCATCTGTTTTTAAGAGCAGAAACAATATAATTTTGGGGTAAGTTTTTGTAACTTCTCTCATTTTCATTCCAGTACCAGGACTGGAAAAGGAATCCTAGATAGGCCAGGGAAATGAAAGCCCCATACAGTCTTTTCTGAAATTCTTTGTATGAGTCAGTCCCCCCCACACACCCCACCCCTAAAAAGGCTACCTCTGCCTTTGTGTTATAGGGACTTGATGTCCCCATGAGTTGCGTTTTAGCTTACTTATCTATGACCTCTTCAAACGCAGCTTGAAAATCTGAATTGGCAAGTGAATTAATATAATTAGATAAGAATAAATCAAACCACAATCCTTCCAAATAGGAAGAACTGTAGTTTCTATTAGGAGTGGCTAAAGAGTGTAGTTCCTGCTTAAAGTTTAGGGGGTAAGAGGGAGGGAATACTACTTAAATACGACCATGAGCACTCATGTAATAATGCTTTAAATATTATGCATAAAAGAGCTTGTATCTAGCCTAAGTCTTCCCACTGATATTGTCGACCATTTCTTAGATCCCACGTACACGCTTGCCAGGAGAAGCTATATCTAAAAACCAAATTGTTTGATATTGTATCCTTCTAATGGGCTTTCTCTGAAAGAGGACAAAAATTGTACCTCAAACCGGTATGGGTGGGAATGGAGCCTGTTGTAGAAAGAAGTCACAACACTATGGTTCTTGGGCCTTGAAACATGTGACATGGGTAATCCTGCAAGACTTCTATTCCAAATAATTTTAGCATCCCTCCTTTCTTTTCCTGGATACAACTTACCTGGTTTTTAAATAATATTGTATATCTCTTAACAACACCTTGACAACAGCTTAGTGCCCTTTACATCATGTTTAAGTCTAAGAATCCTTCAATTTTTCCTCAAAGAACCAAATCCTATGAAAAGCAACATTCTTCAAGCAATGGTTTTCAAAGTGAGTTCTTCGGAACCTTAGTTCTCTAAAGGGGTGTATCAAAAGTTGTTGCTGCTCAGGTAACCCACCTCTAACCTCATTAAAGCTGCTTCATTTATATCTTTTTAATAAATTGATGTTCTTAGGAAAATATTGATATCAAAATGCTTCACAGCTGCAACTTGAGGAAAAAACCCTGATTTTTCTATATGTATATGTGTGTGTATGTATACATATTTCCCCATCCATATTAGGTGTTCAATGTATATTTTTTAATGGAATTTTCCATTTTGATTTTTGCTCTACCATATACTAAAGCATGACATGACACAGTTACACCCAAGTAGGCTATCTTTCTCAGGCAACTAGTTAACTTATGTAGGACCCATCAACCAACTACAGAAATAGTATATACTTCAAGAAGAATCTCTAGATCCTAAAATTAATTCCTCAAACCCAGGTAACTGCAGGCATCAGAATTGCAGGGGACTTTTGAAAAGTGATGGATAGCTATTTTTGCCATATTCAGTCCTGTATCAGTGTAGAGACCTGGCCAATGCATGGCCTTTGGTCTAGTTTGCCTGTATTAGCCAGGTCTGTGCAAGGTTGTGATGTCTGCTGGATCCAAAAGTAGAGTTTGACGAACCCTAGACAACTATCAATTCCTAGAGAACATGCTGGGTATCATAAACACTTGGACTAGAGGGAACACCAAAGATACTGCCTTAAGCAGGTGAATACTTTACAAATGCTTTGCAGTATGAAACATGAGTAGGAGAGTATATTAGTTTGGTCTGCCTTGGCTGCCATAACAAAATACCACAGACTTATACAACAGAACTTTCTCTTCTCACAGTTGTTGAGGCCAGAAGACCATGATCAATATGCCAGAAACTTCGATCTTTGGTGAGGACTCTTTTCCTGGCTTATGGACAGCTGCCTTCTCATTGTGTTCCCACCTTTCTCCTCTGTGCACACAGAGGGAGCGTTCTCTCACATCTCTTCCTCCTTCTATAAAGACATCTATCCCATCAGATTAGGTCCCCACCCTTATGACTTCATTTAACCCTATCTCACAAAGTCCCCATACCCAGACCATCACCTCTGGGTTTAGGGCTTTCAAATATAAATTTTCAAGGAACAAAATTCAGTCCATAACAGAGAGCCTTAAGCATGCCTTCTGACCTCCAATTTTACACTCTTCTGTAGTCTTCTTTCCATCATTTGATTGGATATGTAACATTTATTGGAATTAGCCAACTGTACCATTTGCTACCAATGTCACTCCCACCTGAAACTATGGCTCTCCTAATCTCAAACACGGACACTGAGTCTGAAGACAAGACACAAAATGTAAGCAGAACTGTGGGATGATGAGAGAAGCAACCACTTGCTCAAAACCTCTTCCTCAGATGTCTATTTTGATGATGATCATTTTCCTCTCCTACCTCTCCGAAGTTCCCAACATCAGAGTTATCCCTTTGATTCAGGGAGGGAAGGAATTTAAAAAAATTAAAAACTGTCCCCATAAACTAATTCATTAAGGTAATATATACTACCAAAGAAGAGAAAGGTGGCTTCCTACTCTCTCTCTTCAGGATTCTATTAAAAGATTACCACATATGAATTCCTCAAATTAGCCAGTTGTAACTTTGAGAAGATATAGAGTCTGGTCTTGAGAATAGAGGAACCAAGCTTATATGTTTCAAGGAGTTCAGGAAGCATGGTAGCAACCAATCTTGTGAAGATGAGAGGGAAGATCCTGTTAGAGCACTCCCAACCCCAGAGGCCTACAATCTGGGAGCCAAAGGAGAAAAGGTGTGAGGCCAAAAGAGGGCAGCAGAAAGTCGGTATGGGAACTCAGTGGGGAGGAGACACAAAAAATACACCTAAGTCACCTTCAGTGTATTCATTCAGATACATTCTGAATGCTTAACAAGAATATGAGTTTGAGCCACTCAGAACTCCAAAGTGATCATGGAGCCAGGTCAAGTAGCCAAAGTCATCATCTCCAGAAGTACCTAGTAGGTACTCAGTACATATTTGCTAAATTGAGCTGAATCTTCAACTTACGCTGCTTGCATTCTTGATGTAGATAGTTCATAGCATTCAACTTTACTTCCTGTTGTTCAGTTATCTGTTATCATCTAACAGTGTATCTGTTAATTGGCTTGTCAACATGCCTTGCATATCTCAAAAGTAAAGACAAATAAATGCTGATAAAACGTCTGCCCCAATCAGAAGCAATGTCTATCAGCAGTCTGCAGTTATCATAGGAAATGCTGCCTTCATTTTGCCTTTGACAGATGAAGAAAAACAACAAAAGCTTGCCTTTCTGTAACACCTTTACATGACTAAGGGGGTTTCATTACTACTCACAGATTATTTGTTAAAAACACAATTTTAAAACACAGAGGGGTACCCAGTCACAGAACCCTTATTTCATCACCCCTTGTCTGAGAGATGCAGAAGTGTGGAAAAAAAGAACAAACTTGTCATTCACAGCTTCAAGCAACTGGAATACCTTTTGGACTCGAGGTGACTCAGAACAAAACTAACCCACCAAAGATCTTCTTTGTGTTCCTTCTTGTTCCTCTGTTTGAGCCAACAGACAAAGCCCTGCACACCAATTCCCCAGCTGCTCACGGTGCCAAAGCAATTTCAACACCAAAACCCATTCAGCCCTGGAGAATAAGAAACAGCGCATGAACTTGCAGCTGTTTGATTAAAGCTCAAGTGCTGCATCTTAGAAAGCCTCTACCCTTTAGAAAGCTCCAAGTCCCTTAGGCCATCTGTGCCTTTGATTACCTAACCTCCAAAAAGCCTGAGATTGCCTCTGCTGCTTCATCAAAGCTTAGAGCAATAGGCTGAGGAATTTCAACCCCAATTGTATTAACACACCACCTCAGATGCTTCAGGAGAACTTGAGAAGTGACCTTTGCATACCCAGAATATTTTAGTGAAAAGCATGTACAGTTCAGTTGTTGAGACATTTATAAACATATATTAAAATATATAATAAGGCTATTCCCTATGTACGTGATGTACCATTTACAGTAGAACAAAAGCAGAACTTCAGAATGACAAGGTTGTCTGACATTTCAGCAACAATTTTTCATAATAGTCTGTTTTAGAGCACTTTCAGGCAAACAGAAAAATTGAGTGGAATGTGGAGAGTTCCTATATACCCTGTCAGCCTGTTTGACCACCCCACACAGCTTCCCCTGTTATTAATATCCTGTTTAGTATGGTACATTTGTTACAACTGATGAGCTAATATTGATATATCAACTTAAGTCCATAATTTACATTAGGGTTAACTCTTTGTGTTGTACATTCTACGGGTTTTGATAAATGTATAAGGACACATACCCACTAATATATAGAAAGTTTCATTGCTTTAAACATACCCTGTGTTCCACTTACTAATCCCTCCCTTTCCTTCAATCCCTGGCAAGCACTGAAATTTTTACTGTCTCCATAGTTTTCCCTTTTCCAGGATGTCTTATATAGTTGGAATCATGCAGTGTAGCTCTGGGAGTAAGGGGGTTCCCCTCCTGGGACAAATTCCCTATGAATCTTGTGAAACTGAAGGAGGACATGGGGCAGGGCAGGTTGGGAGAAAGAGTTTTATTTCTCACAGCTAGCTCAGGATCGCTAGCCAAGACCAGCTCCATCCATATCCTCTGGTTCATGCTCCCTTTTCCCACCTGCCCTTCCAAGATGATCTTCATGGGCAGGTCCTTGGTGATTGGCAAATGCCAGACCAATTACATACGAGGAACAGAGGGGAGGAGAGAATGGCCATTTTCTCTCCACCCCCTACCCTGGATTGATGGGAGGCTCTGCAGTGGTAAACACCCACTGATATATGTAAATGAACTAGGGAAATTCTGGAAATTCTGTCATTTACACCACATGCAGTATGTTGCCTTTTCAGGTTAGCTTCTTTCACTTAGCAATATGTATTTAAGTGTTCTGAGTATATTTTCATGGCATAATAGTTCATTTCTTTTCATTGCTAAATAATAAGCCATTTTATGGGTGTACCATAATTTATCTATTCACCTACTGAAGGACTTGGTTGCTTCCAAGTTTGGCAATTATGAATAAAGCTGCTATAAACATCTGTGTGTAAGTTTTTATGTGGATGTAAGTTTTCAACTCCTTTGGGTAAATACAGAAGAGTGCAATTTCTGGATCTTATGAAGGGAGCATATTTAGTTTTGTAAGAAACTGCCAAACTGTCAACAAAGTGGCTGTACCATTTTGCATTTCCCCCAGCACTGAATGAGAGTTCCTATTGCTCCACATTCTCACCAGCATCCAGTACTGTCAGAGTTTTGAGTTTTAGCCATTCTAATAAGTATATAGTAGTATCTCATTTTAATTTATAATTCCCTGATGATGAATGTTGGGCATTTTTCATGCTTATTTGTGATGTATATTTTCTTTGGTGACATGTCTGTTCAGATCTTTTGCCCATTTTTTAATTGGGTTGTGTTTTTCTGCTATTGGGTTTTAAGAGTTCTTTGTGTATTTTAGACACTAATCCTTTATCAGTTATGTCTAGCAAAGATTCTTTCAGCTCATACCTTTTCATTCTCTTAACAGTATCCTTATGAGAGAATATGTTTTTAATTTTAATGAAGCACAACTATTCAACTTCTCTTCAATGGATTGTGCTTTTGCTATTGCATCCAGAAAACCATCATCACACCCAAGGTCACCCAGATTTTCTCCTATGTTATTTTCTAGAAGTTTTATAATTTTGCATTTTACATTTAAGTCTGTGATATATTTTGAATTATATTTTGTGGAAGATATAAGGTTTGTGTCATTTTTTCTTTTCACATGTGGATGTCCAATTGTTATAGCCCTACTTGTTGAAAAGACTAATCTTTTCTCCATTGAATTGTCTTTGCTTATTTGCCAAAGAATAGTTGACTATATTTCTGTGGGTCTCTTTCTTGCTCTCTATTCTGTCTGACTGATCTTTCACTGACACCACATTGTAGCTTTACAGGAAGTTGTGATGTTCATAGTGTCAGTGATCCAAATTTTCCCACCTTTCTGTATTGTGTTGACTATTTTGGGTCTTTGTGTTTCCATACAAACTTTAGAATCAGTTTGTTGGTAGCCACAAAATAACTTGCTGGGATTTTGGTTGGGATAGCCTTGAATTTATAGATCATTGTAAAGAACTGAAAACTTAACAAGATTGAGTCCTTCCATCCATGTATATGAAGTATCTCATTTATTTCAAATAAAATCAAATCTTCCTTGCTTTCATTCATCAGAGTTTTATAGTTCTCCACATATAGCTCTTGTATATATTTTGTTATATTTATACCTAATTATATCATTTTGGTACTAATGTAAATGATACCATGTTTTAATTTTAAATTCAAATTGTTCATTGCTGGTACATGGGAAAGCAATCACTTTTACCTTAACCTTGTATCCAGCAGCATTACTGTAATAATCTTCAGTAGCTCCAGGAGATTTGGGGGATTTGCTGCATAAATAATCATGTCATCCATGAACAAAGGATTATTTATTGTTCCCAATTTATTTCTTGTCTTGCTGAATTAGGTAGGCCTTCCAGTATGATGCTGAAAAGGAGTGGTAAGCAGGACATCCTTGTCTTCTGCCCAGTCATAGCAGGAAAACATCTAGTGTCTCACCATTAAGAATGATGTTAGATGTTCTTTATGAAGTTGAGGAAGTTCTCCTCTATTTCTAGATTGCTGAATTTTTTTATCATAAATGGATGTTGGAGTCTGTTAAATGCTTTTTCTACATCTATTGATATGATTACATGATTTTCCTCCTTTAGCCTATTGATGTAGTTGATTACATTAATTGTCAGCAAATATTTTGGAACCTAATGTCCCATAAATAGCATAATGTTGATAAAATGACAGGATAGGTTTAGGATGGAATGTTAGGTAGCCATTAATCAGGGTTTCAAAAATATTTAAAGACACAAAAAATGCTAACAGTAAAAGTTGAAAAAGTAGGGTACAATACCCTGAATGTGCATATTAATACACACACATACAATGCTTTATATATATTTACACATATACACATCAACAAAAATTTCAAAAACATGGTACTTAATAAACTGAAAAAAAGCACATCATCACTTTGTTCCATCTCAGCTGGGAATGTGCATGTTGGGTGCCTCAAATATTTTCCCATACTGCAAATTTGTTTTTATTGTCTTTAGTTTATCATAAAAATTTTCTAATAAAAATCTTAGAGATCTAGGCCATTTTTCAGGATCATAGGTTACCCTATAAATTCCAACTTTCTTTCCAGGGAAGATATCTAGGTTTGGGTACATTTCAGATTTAATATTCTCTTTTTCAGAGATTTCTATAGTGAACATGGAGTGCTTCTGATAAACCAAAGACAATAAAAAGAAAAACAAAATTGTTATCCCATGAATAACCATGAAAACACTGTTAATGTTGATTTTTTCGGTCACAAATTTTCATGAGGAGGGGAATATGCAAACATGGAATCCATGAATAGTAAAAATCAACTTTACGTATATTTATACATATACATACATATCTATAATGACTAAATAAATATATTTATATGTAATACATAATTGTATAAAAATGGAAAAGGAGATATAATACTGAAAGGAAATACATTAAATTTATATTAACATTTATTACAGGAGGTTTTGTTTTCTTCATACTTTTCTATATTTCAAATTTTCCTTTTTATGTGAAAAGATACTCATTGTAAACTCAACTACAATGGTAATAAGTTTTCTAAACCTAAATATTATTGAAGAAAGGTTAATTATGGTACTTCTTAACATGAAATACTATGTATTCTATAAGGATTATATTTATGAAGAATTTTTGATAATATAGAAAATGCTTATGATAGAGTAAATGAAAAAGTATGATACAAATTGTATATACATTGGAGTCTCAACTCTATCAAGAAATGGCTATCAGGATGTAGGTTAAAATGTTAGCAATATTTCTTGGCTGTAGGGGGGTGGAATTATGAGCAATTGTGACTCTTTTCTCCTAAGCATTTCTGCATTTCCTAAACCCTTCAAATGAACACCATATAGTCCTCTTAAGAGCAGAAAAAGAATTATTTACTATGTCTAGTAACTAATCAAAATCTCAGGGATCAGATAGGTCATTTTTCAGGATCATAAGGTGTCCCTACAAATTTCAAATTCCTTTTCAGGAAAGATATCTAGATTTGGGTTTATTTCAGGCTTAATATTCTCTTTTTCACAGATTTCTATAATGAACCTGGAGTGCTTTTATGATAAACCAAAGAGAATAAAAAGAAGGACAAAATTGTACTGGGAAATGTTACTAATATGTTAATAGTATGCAGACATGAATTTGAAATTGAACAAATCCATGCAACCATTTCAAGGTCATGCTCGAAGTGTAGGAGAGGCTGATGGTACACATTTGCTTCCTTAAGCTACAGACAGTGCTACCACATGTTAACATAAGATTCCTTACATATAAATATTGGTTTTCAAAGTGTGTATACATTTTATTGAAATACACTGTATATTTAGGTCTGCTGAAAAACCTGTTTGTAAGGCTATTAAATGACAAAACACATCAAAAAAACACAGCTTCCCAACAGATGTGTAAACTTTTGTTAAGGCAAAACTATTCTTTAACCTAGGAGCATACTACTTTCTGGATTGGGTTTTATTCAACAAGATAATTCCCTCATTAAGATTTCTTGGTTACAGCATAGAACTTTTCTCCAAAGTCCCCACATAGACTCAGAGAATAAAGAATGTGAGTTGCCTCAGAACCTCTTGGGCTTCTAAAATCTGACAGCAAGAAGCAAATAATATCTATGCAGCCTACCTTCTGGTGTTAGAAGGGCATATGCCATAAAAATATTTCAAAACAAATCTTTAAGGTGCAAAAAAATACTGAAAATCAAATTATTAAGTGAAATAACATAAACATGTTACTGAAGCTTGTACTGCTGTCATCTGTCGCTTGTTCTGACAACACCTTTAGAGTACCTACCAAATGTTCTCTTTCTTCCAGTATCTCTTGTTTATAAGAAGTGTGATTATAAAGTAATAGGACTATTTGAACTTAACATACTATATACCATTTTCTTCATAATGAAAGCCCTTCCCTTCAAAATAATCACTTTAAGCAATTTCATTGCTCAAAACCTGCTTGGAACCCCTTTTAGAAACTACCTCCTGATGCATGAGAGAGGTCATCCAAATATTTCACAGTCCCCTTTTTCTGTTTTTATTAAGGTATCATTGATACACAATCTTAGGAAGGTTTCACATGAGCAACACTGTAGTTGCTACATTCACACATATTATCAAGTCCCCCACACAAACCCCATTGCAGTCACTGTCCATCAGCGTAGTAAGATGCTACAGTCACTACTTGTCTTCTCTGTGCTATACTGCCTTCCCTGTGAACCCCCTACATTATGTGCACTAATCATAATGCCCCTTAATCCCCTTCTCCCTCCCTCCTCACCTGCCCTCCCCACACTCTGCCCTTTGGTAGCCACTAGTCTCTTCTTGGAGTCTGAGTCTGCTGCTGTTTTGTTCCTTCAGTTTTGCTTCATTGTTTTACTCCACAAATTAGTGAATCATCTGGTACTTGTCTTTCTCCACCTGGCTTATTTCACTGAGCATAATACCCTTTAGCTCCATTCATGTTGTTGCAAATGGCAGAATTTGTTTTCATCTTATGGCTGAATAATATTCCATTGGGTCTATATACTACATCTTCTTTATCCATTCAGCTACTGATGGACACTTAGGTTGCTTCCATATCATGGCTATTGTAAATAGTGCTGCTATAAACATAGGGGTGCAGATGTCTTTTTGAATCTTCACAGTCCCTCTTTATTTTCTGGCCTAGTTGGATGACAAGACATTATTTCAAAATAACTACTAATATTTGAAAGAGGCAAACATAAAATTGGTAATGTATATCAGTTATTTCCAGATGTGGAAGAGTCTCCTTAATATATAGTTAAGTTTACAAAGTCACTTACTAAATGGCATGTATAATTATTTTTCAAAAATTTTCTTCAACAGATATTTATTGAGTACCTACCATGTGCCAGACACTGTTGTTAAACAGTAAACAAAGTCTCTGTCATTATAAACCTTATAGTCTATTGGAGGGGAAAGACAAGAAACAAAATATATGTAATACGATGTCAGGTGAGAGTAAATGCTAGAAAGAAAAATACAGCAAGTAAGGGAACAGCAGTATCAGGAGAGGCTGCTATTTTAAAAATAATAGTGGGTGACACTTAGCAGATACTTCAGTGGGGTGAAAGAGCAAGTCAAGTAAATACCTAGGTATAGAACATTCCTAATGGAGGGAACAACAAGCAGAAGTCCCTAAGACAGAATCATGCTTCAGATGTTTGAAGAACAGCAAAAAGGCCATTGTGGCTAGAATGGAGTAAAAAGAGAACAAGAGTGATAACAGATGGGACAACAGAGGGAAGCAGGAGCCAACTGGGCCTCACAGTCCATGTAAAGGAGGGAAGATTTATTCAAAGTGTGATGGAAAGTCATTGGACACTTTTGAGTAAGGGGGTGACATGATGTGATGAACATTTAAAAAGACCACTGGATCTTGGATAAAGAATAGATTGTAGACCAGCTAGGAGGTTATTGATAGGCTCCAGGCAAGAGATCATGATGGTTTGGACAGGGGCAGTGATGTTGAAGTTAGTAAGGGCTAATCAGATCTGATGTATTTTTTTTAAGATAGCAGTAACAGAATTGTGTATATGTACATTCATACATGCTAACAAAATGTTACCAGTAGGTATCTATAAGTGATCTTTAGTTTCTTCTCTATGCATTTCTCTACTAGTTGATGACTATTCTACACTGACAAAAAAAAATTGTTTCATTTGAGGATAAGATAGAATACATAATAAAAAATCCAGCCACCAAAGCCAATTAACAAAAATACAGTACAAGTATTTGCAGCCATTTGGTAACTGAGGTAGGTGCTACCAGAATCACAACTGGGGATACCCTGGTGAGAGGGGGGTGATGCTGGGCAATGAGACTGGCCAATCCAGGGAGAACCCAGATCCTGAGACTATACAGACTTCCAGGACTACGGCAGACCACTGGGGAAGAACTCAGCAGTAATCATAGAAAGGAATCCTGGTTAGAGGATGAAACATTCTGGGAGCTTAGCAACAAAGCACAAGCTCAGGTTAGGGACTGCAGCCTGAGGCATATTCGGTGGTAGGCAAAATTTCCTAACAGAAGAGTAGTTCAGCTTCAGACAAACACAGCAGCAGGCAGGTGGTGGCATAGCACAATATGGCAGAAACACAAGGAATCAATCCTCATCCAACCCGTGGGAAGCCTGATAACCCTGTCCCCAGCCAAGCCACAAACTCCTTGGAAGAACAATGGTTCCTGGATAGAAGAAAATATAATTTCCTTTATTGACAATCACAACCTACCCTAATGATTCCATGATTCTTTAACCCTTAGAGGCACAAGGAGGCCTGCCTCATTTGCAAGGCTAGCAGAAGTAGGTATGAGTTTCCAAGAGAGAGAAACAATGGCATTCGTTTCAGGCCTTCACGTGCACATTGTGCTCACAGGCAAACTTTCTTCAGTCCATCACAGAACACCAACCAAAGCCTACACCATCCACTAGATCCTACCCTGAAATCTGGATTCTAAGTTCCTCAATAACAAGGGCCTTCTCTCTTACTCAACTTTAGATCCACAGTGTATCTAATGTCCAATTCATGATAAGTGTTCCACAAGCATTTATTGAAAAGAGGAAGAAATGAATGAATAAACCTGATGTCACCAGAAATTCAGCTTGGTGACATGATGAGGATATTGCATTCATATTATCATGTGCTTATATATAAATTGTACATTCATCTGCACCTGATCATCAGCCCAAACTTCAGATTTAAATTCTGACTTGGGAAATAACCTGCAGAAATGCCAGCAAACCCAACCAAATTGATTTCTGAGTTCTTCCTACAATTTTACACACATTGATACTAATCAACTGGAGCCAATCCTGTGCCCAATAGTTTGTCAGGGTTGACCTGAGTCATCAGAGCCCTTCTGGAAAAATATGACTGGTTTTTCCTTCTAGCTGCACAGTATAGCATTTCCCACCTGAACAAGTGACTGAAAACCAAGGCAGTGTAATGGGAACCAATGGACCATTTCTCAAGTTGCAGCATTATCAGAAGGTGCACTGACCATATAAGACATCCGGAGACCTAGGTTCTAGCTCCAGCTGGATCATTAAATAGCACTCTAACCTCAGACAACTCACTTGCCCTCCTGTGCTATTATTTCTCAACCTATAAAATATATAGGTGGAGCCAGGGCTCCCATGAGGTCTCTTTAGCCTCTAAGGTTGTATAAGGTCCACGAGGGCAGGGACCCAAAGCCTGGCATCTCATGGACACGCAACAAAACTTTTTGAATGAAGGATCAAAGGAGCATCCAAACACAGTCAAAACAACAGACAATGATTGCCCCCACAAAGTAGATAGGGCCTTAGTGAAATGAAACATTAAGACTCTGAACATGTTGAAAATTGAAATGTAAGCCCTTCTATTTGAAAAGGAATTTCTATGGGGCCTCAAGTGCTGTCTATCAAAATTCAGTGACACACCCACTACATATGAAAACATCGCCATGACCACAAGGTGTAATAAATTAAAGAGAGGAGGCTACCCTACAGGATGAGCAGCTGCCACATAATTAGGATGACTATACCTTGCGCTAAATCAGGGCATTTCTTTGGTAGTACTTAGTTATCAAGTTAACACCTTCAGACCTGGGGGCACCATATAGTTCATAAGAGTAATGTAGTATTTCATCCTATTAAATGTCCCCTCAGATGTCTCTATTCCTGTAGAATATTTCAATCTTCAGTCTTTTCAGACTTTCATAGAGTGTCTCCACTTTTCTATCATGTAAACCACTGTTTCCAACTTTTCTTTTTCCTCCCTCCAATCAACTATTTACAGCCAATAAATATTTTGACTAATACTCAAAATTATGATAGCTACAATTCATAGAATGTTTGCCATGTACCAGGTACAATCCTGAGCATTCGAGATACCTCACTTTGTGTAATGCTCACAATGATCCTCTTAATTATTTATCTTATCACCATTTTGCAGATGAGCAAATGAAGCTCAGGAGGTTAAGTGACTTGCCCCCAGTCATCATAGCTCACAAGCAACAGATCTGGGACATAAATCCCAACCACAGTAATAACAAAGTCCAAGCTCTTAACCATTATGTTATATGATTCAGTAACATACTGGTGTTGAGCCAATTTTTTTCAGTAAGTGTTTGTTGAATACTAAGGGCTGACCACTGAACCATATGAGAGAATAAAGCAGTGAACAAGACAGAGCCAGTCTCCACTTCACAGTGCTTATATACTAACAGAGAAGACAAAGACAAGTATTAGAAGTATGATGATGACTCCCATGGTGATGAATACAGAGGTTGTGGGAGTAACAGAGAAAACATTTAAATGGTAACTCCACACCAAAACTCACCCTCTGGTAGGATAAATCTACCTCAATTTTGTATATGCATCAGTTTCTGCAGGATGAATTAAACTGATCATACACACATGGGTGGATTTTCTTAAGCTATAATTCCCACTGGATAATCTGCCTGCCTATCAGGTTGACACTGGGCCCTGTCCTCTTGCTAGACAGTTCCTGCAACACACAATTAATGAAATGGAGGCTTTGGTCATTATTTCCTCTCTTTGAAAAACTTATTTACATAATACTAGTGAACTATGCATATAAACCTGAACACATTTATCCTCCAAATTATCAAACTTCTGATTATCAAGCAAAATAATGGGAATCTTCAAAGAAAAGACAAGGGTAATAATAGAGATAGATGATTGTAATATATAAAGAATCCACTTTCATGATAAAAGTCCCTTTCCAATTTTATTTGGCAGTTAGAAATGCCCATTTCCATCCATGTACATTATAATTATCTGGCCACATGGCCCATGGACCTGAAGAGGAAGAATCTATCTTGGAATCTTAGAAAAAATTTAATAATAATGGCTATAATTCTTGAACACATAATGTGCATCTGGCACACTGCACAAGCAATGTCCTTCCATAAACATTATTTTACTTAATCCTCACACTTAAGAATTACCATTCCCATTGTGCAGATGAGAAAATGGAAGCTGAAAGAGATGAGGTATCTTACTCAGGAATTTGATTCTGAGATCAGAAAGTCAAAATACAGAGCCCAGAGTCTTAGCCACTGAAGACACTGACAAGCAGTGAGAACAGGCCCTGGACTTAGTAATTTGCTGAAGATCATAAACATCAGAGGAGTAGCATTTTGTATACAAAGAAGACTAGGCACATAATTGCAAGCCAGCTTGAAGATCCATGAAAAGGCAAACTTCAGCTATTTCTGTCTCCTTCTTCTGGTTCATTCCCTTGCAAACCTCCTCATAACTCCTCTCCTGGCACTGACTCTAGGATCCATGCTGTTTATCCGAGACATACTTCCTCACGGATTCCTCACCTTCTGGGGAGGTCACTGTGATCCATCCCTAACACAATTTTATTTAAAAGAAGGCTGAAAACCTGTAATAGAAGACAAAATTCTTTTCAAGAAGGACAGAAAAAAATCAGAGAAAGTGTTGGGGAATACTGGCACAACTACTTTCCTCCCACAAGATCTTCCTTACAGAATGAGGTTCTTCACTCCAAGTGCTACGCATGGCTTGTGAGGAATCCTAGTTATTATATTTATGAGAGATAGCTTGCATTTGCAGGGGCTGGGGGTGAGTAGAGTATATAGCTTTTTGGGTTTTTCCCCCCCAAAATGCAAAGGAGTCTGTGACATAAAGAAAATGTATCTTTTTTAAATGAAAGAATCTTTTCTAGAAATCTGGAGAATTTTTGTCATATATTCACCATAACCCTACTATCTTCTCTTCTTCACTCCCAACCACTGCTCTGGTCCAATTCCAAAGGACCTCCCCTCACCCCACAGCCCTCTGACAGCCCTTTTCCTGACTCTTGTCCTGCTTACTTCCCTGCCAGAATTTGCTGATAATTCCCAGGGACAAGCTCTGTAGTAATCAAAGGACGGGGGAAAGTGACTGAATTCACAATTCTCCAGCCCCACGTGGCAGGCCAGCTGCAGTCTAGGCAGACCTATTACAGTAAAAGCTGTGTTATCTGGCACTGCCCCAACAGGAAAGAACTGGAAAACCACCATTTCTAAAATGCCCTAATACAAATCTCCAATCTAGTAAGTGAAACTAATGCCATTGAAATTCAACTACAGTGACACAACACTTTGAAAGGGGCCTGATCAAAATGCAAAGCTAAAAGTCGTCTCTGATGCCTTGACTTTAGCAGCAAAAAGCCAGCAGGCAGACTGAAATATATCCCTCAAATTTTATGCAGATTGAAACAAAACAAACAAGACTGAGAACTAAGAAACAAGAGGCAGTTGCAAAACCTTGAAAAGTACTTCTTTACAGTGATTATGAGACTGGTAGGAATGTAGGAACAATATTCAGTGAAAACACAGGATATATACTCACTGTGATCACCACTGAAAAGTTGTGTATGTATGTGGAAAAGGGTATAAAATTGTTCTTAATTTTAAGGTGCTGGGAATCAGAATGAATTTTTTTCCTTTCTCAAATTTATGTATCATTAGTGTGGTGTTTACTATTTAAATGATGAAAAATGGCACTGTCTGCTACTAAAAAAATAAAAAGTACTAAAAGTGCTCAGTAAAGTCATCAAGCTCAGAGGAGCAATTTATAGAAAAGTACAGCTGAAGTTGCTACTGAATCATTAACCTAAATGTATCCAGAGATCAAATCTCTTTTCTTGCTATCAAAACTGCACGACTTAAAATACTGAAAGTGCAGAAGGAAAAAGGAAAAAAGTTTCCAAGTTCTTGGAAAATATAACCCAATTACAAACACTTATGGGGCTCAAGTGACACTTAGCTCTGCAAAATGACATAGGAATAGTTTTAAATGTCAAGGATCTTCCAGCTCACCCTCACCATCACCCTACGACCTATCCTGGGTGTCTCCCAGGTTCCTGCCTCTGTCCCTCCACACATGCTTCTTGGGCACTGTTGGCTTTGCCTGCCTATCCCTGCCTGGTGAGACCTGCTCATACATGAAACCTGCTTATACTTGACCATTAACTTATCACTAGCCATATGGCAATCCTTTGGTAAATTCAAGTAGCGATGAATGGGATTTTTTTTAATGTAGTGACAACCACATCCCCACACTCATGCTCCCTGTTGATTAGCACCTTCCATCTCCGTGCTAGGCACCGTAGACACAAAAACTATTACCAGGCAGATGGAGATCCAGGTTCAATACCCAGGTCCTCTTCACTTGCTACTTCCCACTAGGCTGCACTGCACGTATGCAGTTCTGGTAGTGACCAGGAGGCTGATGGTGGCCTGGGCTTATTCAGGGTCAAGGCTCCCAGTGGGCATGAGAAATGAATCTCAGGCTGCAATCTACATATGGCTTTTCACCTAGGAAATATTACAACTATTGTACTTTGTCACTGTAACAAACTCTAATGACTATGCCAAATGTAAATTTAGAGCAACATTTCAAGAAATATCAACATTTAATCTAGTCTTTGATGGCTATCACGCTGACATCAGCAAAATAATTATTCCTGCATCTTCTTCCTTTGAAATTCACTGTCTGTCTCTGAGCCTCAGCTGACTCACTTGTAAAAACAGAATATGGTCACCTCCTCCAAAAGATGCACATTGAGCCCTATGACCTGTGGGCCCTTTCAGCCCTGAAGCGTACGGCAGAGCACAGCTAGGTTTGAAATCACTCTCTCTCCCTGGGTGACTGGGGCATTCTTCTGTTGCTTTTCCTGCCATCCCCACCCTTCAGGTCTTCTTGCAACCTGTTCTGTGAGTTTATTTTTCAAAGTGGGCCTGATTCTGTCTCTCTCGTACTTGAACCTCCTGATGGCTAGCTACAGCCAGCTACCTTCGGATAGAATAAAATCCAAGCCCCTCAGCACAGCAAACATATGTACCACATATGAATGTTAACAGCCTTCATTCTCAGGTCTGTTAAAAAAAAGTGTTGAACTGCTGTTTTATAAGACAACTGAACCACTTTTTTGAGGCCACACTCCACCAGAAAGCAAAAAATTCAATTTAGCCAATTTCAGGTAAGTTTGTAATTACTTATGGGTTTCCTCAACCGTGTTATGTTTAAACACACTTCGGGATTTTCTCCCTCTCTAAGCTCTTATACTTCATCCTGGGATTGATTTTACTTTAAGGAGTCTACGTGTCTTCCTGGCATGGGAGCCACAAGGTCACAAGGTACATGATCCATAGCCACCCTTTACCAAATGCTAGATATATAATCCTAATCGAGTTCTCAACTGTCATCCCCTATGGATGACGCATCTGCTAACTTAGACATCTTCCCATCTGGCTGCAGGGCATGTTGTTCATGCCTCTTTCCACCCTGGTGTCTCCTCACAATGGCTGACAGTCCCCTCCAGGTCTGCAAGCTCTCAGTGGCCCATAAAAAGCCTCTGGCTGCTTCCCACCCTATGTCCTATTTTAAAGTATTTGCCATGCATCTTAAACCATTTGTTCAGTGTCTGTCTCCCCAGTAGGAAAATAGGGATAAGGGAAGGGACTGTGTCTTTATCATTCACTGATAGATCCTTCTGGACCTTACTCAAAATAATGACCGCTGAGTGAATAAGAGATGCTTCACAAGCTGACTTATTCTGATCTTTCTGGCTTCTTCTACATACCTATACACACACACACAGATGGAAATACAAGATGCTCTGGAAGTATATAGTAAGGAACACTAACTTAATCTGAGTTTCTCAGGGAAGATCTGTCTGGAGAAAAGACATTTAAGTCCTGAGTATGGCACAAATGCCAGCCCCCATCCCATCTCTTCCAAACAAACTCAGAGGCATGTTAATAAACAGGAAAACATGGGCATGTTAGAGCAAGGATTCCTAAATGTCTTTAAAGGCCTAGGATACTTCAGAAGTGTCTCAGGGGAAGCTGTAGGATATCGAGGGGCATTTAAGAGGGCACAGTCTAGGTTCCTGATAAGCAGAATGATGGCTACCTTCCAACGTGTCCACATCATCTGAATTCTCAGAACCCAAGAACAGGATTCTTTACATGGCACTAAGGACTTTGTAGATGTAAGATTAAGGTTGAAATCTTGAGATGAGTTTATGCCAGATTATCCAGGAAGGCTCAGTCCAATTACATAGTTCCTTGAAAATACAAAACCTTTCCCAGCCAGGGTCTGAGAGAGACATGAAGAAGGGTCAGATGTGCGTGATGGCATTAGCTTTGAAGATACAGCAAGGGGACCACGAACCAAGGGAGGAGGGAAGCCTCCAGAATCTGGAAAAGGCAAGGCAACAAATCCCTTAGAACCCCCAGAAAACAACACAGCCTGACTGACATCTTGATTTTGGCTCAGCCACTTCCAGAATGGTAAGACAAATTCATGCTGTTTTAAGCCACAAAGTTTGTGACCGTTTGCCATAACAGCTATAGAAAACGACTACAGTTCCTCTCTTACCCTCTCTGATGCTTCAAACAGAGCAGCTCTGCACTCATCCAGTCTCCAATCTGGGGATCTGCAGGAAAGCCCACTTGTGGTCAGGGTTCCAAAAGGATCTACACCTCATTCCCTCATACATATCTCCATCCCTTTCCGCTTGCGGTTGCCTCTATGTGGAACTTCCTCACCACGTGCCCCCCTCCTCTGCTGCCCTTCATGTCCACAGCATTCTTCTAGTTACCCTTCCATGCTGCCACCCTTTGTTTCTGATGTTCCTACCCTCTATTCCAGGCAGATTTAATTGCTCCTTCCTGTAAGTTTCTATTTTGCTTCATTCAATGCTTTTCTTACTGAACTTACTATAAATTGACAAATCCCTGGGGACAAGGACCATATCTCACTTCAGTCTTTTTTTTATTAAGGTATCATTGATATACACTCTTATGAAGGTTTCACATGAAAAACATTGTGCTTACTACATTCACCCCTATTATCAAGTCCCCCCCATACTCCAATGCAGTCACTGTCCATCAGTGTAGTAAATGCCACAGATCCACTACTTGTCTTCTCTGTGCTACACTGCCTTCCCTGTGACCCCACACACACCATGTGCACTAATCATAATACCTCTAAATCCCCTTCTCCCTCCCTCCCCACTCACCCTTCCCCACCCCTCTCATTTGGTAACTGCTAGTCCGTTCTTTGAGTCTGTGAGTCCGCAAGTCTGCTGCTGTTTTGTTCCTTCAGTTTTGCTTCACTGTTAAACTCCACAAATGAGGTAAATAATTTGGTACTTGTCTTTCTCTGCCTGGCTTATTTCACTGTCACCTCAGTCTTTTTAATGAAGCATCTAGTGGAGTGTTTGGCATATACTAGACATTCTTCTCTGGCCATTTTGTCTAAGTGTGCCTCTGCTTACTGTATTTTCAATCACAGTCCCTGTTTACTTCTTTCATAGCACTTACAACCTATAATTTCATATTTATTTCTGTATTTACTATCTTCCCCACTAAACTAAGTTTGATGAGGACATGTCAGCCCCGTTTACCATGGTATCTGTAGCACCTGCCACAGTGTGGGCTACAAGTAAGTATTTAGGGAATAAATTGTAGAATGTGTGGTTGTCTAATTTGATTAGTATCTGGGAGAATGGGATCCACTGGCAAGATGAACCCTAAGCATAGCTGTTGGGAACTGCAGAAAGCAGCCTACAGCACAGGGCCACAGAGATCGTTGTCTGGCTGCCTTCTCTCAGACTCAGAGCACTTAACACTGTTGCTAGTGGGACTAGCCAGCCCCCTCTCACTGAAGCAGCTGCTCATTCCCAAGAGAGTGAATAAATGGAGTCCTGGCACACAGCTCTGAAAGGTTGCCAACTTCTAATACAACTTGTCACTGTGTATTGGAGGCATTTACTTGAGAATAATTAGTAGCCTTTCTGTGCATCAAAAGTGACGAAATCTATATAACATCTCTATTGAGATCGATGACTTCATTTTCCAAAACTCATCAGAGGTGTTTTCAATTTCAGTGGTAAAATCAATACACTGAGCAAACACCTATATCACATATTGGGTGACTTTCATGAAAGACGTTGGTCTCGCAGCTAATGGGTTGCTGCAGATAAAGTGCTCATATCTACTAATTAGGAAATCTTAGTCAGAAATGTGTTCTCTTTGAAGCTGTTTCATAATGCAAACACACCTAAGAGGATGGAGTGTTTTACACAGATAACTACTCTGAGTTTGTTTTTCCTCAACCAAGGCCAGCCTTACAAAAAGGCAACATACACAGCAACTTATGTAGTGTGATATAAGGAACATCAGGAAGATACATCCTCAGAAATCTCTCCCCGCCCCTGTTGGTATACAGCCTGCAAAGTCACCATCTAACAAGCAACCTTGCTCCCTAGTTTATGGCTGTGCACCACCAGCTCCAGTTAAAATTCAAAAATGTAGGAAAGGAGGCTCTCTAATCCTTAACTATGGATAAGGTGATATGATTCCTGATTTGGAACAGACTTCAGTATTTGGGAAACCTAGGAGTCAGAAATGTGTGAGTGCTTCTGTATGTTACAGGGACAGGGAAGAGAAGCAAATGCTGCTGGGGCAGGGTAAGGAAAACCCTCCCGTGGGGACAGGGCACCACTGCAGGCTATTGCCCAAGCTCAGTCTGCCCTGAGCACAGCTGGGTTTGAACAGTTCCTCTCGTAGATTTCTCCCACAGTCAAGGCCTTCACTGGGAAAAAGGCACATCCCTTCCTGAAATGGGCCTGCTGTGCTTGACAATATCTAGGTCAAGGCCATAGCTCAGACAAGAAGCAAAACTGATGTTTCTTTTGGTTAACCAGCCTCCCTTTTTCTGGGCTCTGTTCTAGGTAGCACTAGTTTTCCTCTCCCAGCCTGAACTCTTAAGGGAGAATTTAAAGGCTCTAAAATTAGTCATTTACTTAGTTTTATATCTGACTGTGGAATTAGCATGATGCCTACTAAAGAAATGTGAGTCATTGGGGAATATTTGGGAGGGGAGCTGGGAATGGCAAGGATTTAGATAGATGGAAAGCTTGCTCCAAATTCCTGAAATTGGGCAGTCATCACCTTAATCTAAATTTTAATCCTAGCACCACTAATGGTGAGACAATTTCCTAATGGGAAACAACACAGAGTACCTAATATTGCCTATGGTACAGTTTTGTCTAAAGTGTATGACTGAAATCTAAGCAAGCCTTTACATCCAATTTTCAGTTCATAGGAAATACAGGGTATATACAGAGAAACCAGCTGAACAGCACCTCAAGAAAGCCTAGAAAATAAGTAACTTACTCTCTTCAAAATGTTCCTGTAGTGGGAAAAACAAAGTGCTCTAGATTAAAAGACCCTTACAACAATCAGATGGAATCAGATGGCCCTGTTCTGAATCTGGATTTGGACAAATGGGAGGTAAAGAACATTTTGGGGACCCCTGAAAATATTTGACTATGCACTGGGTATTAAATAATATTAAATAAGTATTAATTTTTAGGTGTGCTGATGTTATTTTGATTCTGAAGGGAAAAATTCTTGTTTTAGAGATGGATACAAAATTATTTATGACTAGAATGCCACAGTGTCTGCAATCATAAAACAAAATCCTGAAATTATACCATGCTGAGGATTGCTTATTTGACCTGTGTTGAAGAACAATGAAATGGTTAAAAAAAAAAAAAAAAAAGGAAGAGCGACCGGGTATTTCTAATATAGACAAAGCATAATAACTTGAGTTTTGTTATGCAAATTACTCTTAGCACACCCCTAAAATATACTGATAGAAGTAAAAGTAGAATAATGGTCTTGAGTTAGTTTGCAAGAGACATTCCACCATTTGTATTTCTCTACAGTCATTCTACATAATGAAAAAGGGGACATTTTATATACCTAAAATTAGTTTAAATAGACCAGGGATATGTTGAGCTATACTAACAATCAACAGAATTGGAAGGACAGAATATCAAAACTCTGATTCCATGAACAACTATTTACAAGAGGTTTCTTCTGAAAATAAAAGCAAAGAAAAGATTGACAGGCAACACTACTAAAGTTCAAAGGTTCAATCACTAGATGATGTATGGTATACATGTTAAGGTTACAGGCTCTGGCAGTTATTTACTTGGCTTTTATATCTGCTTATGGAATTAACTTAGCCTATTAACATAACCTACCAGCCTATATTTCAATCCCAGTTCTACCACCCCTGAGCTGTAAAATAGTAAGTGTATCTGCCCCTGAGGGTCACTGTGTGGATTAAATGAGATAATACATGTCAAGTGTGTAGCACAGTACCTGGTACATAACTGGTACTCAATAAATGGAAGCCTTTTTTCTCATCTCTCAATCAACGGCTTTTAATCAGTGGTTCACTGAAGGGCTTTGGGGGGTCCAAGATCCCCACAAAATTAAATGTAAAAGTTCATGGACTGAATTTTCTGGAAAAAAAGTTCTTTAGTTTGCATCAGATTCAAAGAGGTCCACAACCACCTGAAAAGTTTAAGACTCACTGCTTAAGCCATATGTTCTTAATCAATGCTAGATATGAGATATGTCCTGTCAAAATGGTGTAGTCACCTCCCTTAACAACACTTGGTTTTGCAGAGCATCTGCAGCCAAGAGAAAACAAAGAGATTGATGAGAGATAGGCCACAGAGGGGCGTGTTCTTGGGTGCAGGCCCACCATAATTGTACACAAAGGGCAGTGACATCTTTTTTCCTGTCTAATCCCAGTTGGCTGTGGATAAGGTAGCCCTGATTAATGCCTTGTTACAACACTTTTAAAGGTGAGCTTATGTAATGGCAGTACCATGGCCTACCTATATCATTAGAGAGACCACCTTTGTCCAGGAACATAGCGTGATACTTTTCTGGAATTCATACATTACCCAGAGGCTGTGGCTTCCTGAAAATCTTACTCAAATTTTTCAGTCCCTTGGCAATAATTTTCAAGCACCACAGTTTTAATCTGGCCCTACTTCTGCAGTACTGCTTCTAAAACCTCCTACCAGCAAATCCCTGCAGAGTCTGAAAATTTGTCAGCAGACAGACATGTCTATAGTCAACGATTAATCCTATTGACCATGATTAACACTTCCATATGCAGCCTACCAGCTCCGAGTGCTATGTTATGATTTCACATGTCACTACACATCCCTCACAGGATTACAAGTCTCTTTCAAATCTCCTTTCAGAGGAGCTATAAGAATATGACACACAGGTCACATCCATTTTTAAAGATGTTATATTTTTCACCTCAGCTAGAGCTATTTCAACTATGATGATTCTGCTTTATACCTGAAATGGCCTGGTTTCATAATTCCATGGGGACACAGACATAGGAACTTGATGATCATACAGTTTGTCCTCATGGGACCTGAATAAAATATCAAAAACAATCCATCCTGGCAGATGCACAGTGTGTGACCCTGGACTAGACAAGTCACCTGTACATTTGACAAAGACTTACTGTTTATCTAACCAAGTTTCAATCACTGTACTAAGTTCAGGGGATACATACTAAAGATAGTTTTTCTGCCCTCAAGGAGCTCACAGTCTAGAAAGGAGATAAACATGTAAACAGGACATTTCAATGTGGTATAATAGAGGATAATTACAATAGGAATTTACTATGGAATACTCTGTAAATAATCAGAAAACACTTCTTAAAAGAGGAAGCATTTAAACTAGAAGTTACCTAGGCTTAAGTGTATATGTTCCCCAAAGGGAACAGCATGTTTAAAGGCTTAGAGGTGAGACAGAATCATACATTCATGGAACTGCAAGTAGGTCCATGACTGGTCTACAGAGATCAAGAGAGAAATTGCAAGACCTGTGGCTAAAGACAGATGTCATATCATAAAGGGCCTTGGAAGCCATACTAAAGTGTTTAGCCTA
This sequence comes from Manis javanica, assembly GCF_040802235.1. Classification (NCBI taxonomy): domain Eukaryota; kingdom Metazoa; phylum Chordata; class Mammalia; order Pholidota; family Manidae; genus Manis; species Manis javanica. The sequence continues at coordinate 108,721,307 of NC_133174.1, read as the reverse complement.
TCCAGAAGGCATGAGAAGCCATTAAAGAGTTGAAAGCCATAGCAACAGGGTAGGAATTGGGTTTTAGAAAGATAACACTGGCTGCAGTGTACACAGATTGAATGAAGGCAAAAACTGAAGGTAGGAGACCAGTTTGAAGGCTACTGCAGTGATCTAGGTAAGAGATGATGGTAGTACAAACTACATTTTCATTGTAGTGGATGCTCTGGTATGCCACCCAGAACCCCACTTCAGGACTAAGGCACTCATTCCCCCAGTTGCCAGGAATCTTGGCTGCTCATGGCTCACAGTGGAACCTCTCTCCAGAACTTGCCTTCAGCCAATGGGAACCAAGTTGTCTGATGTTATGGCCCCTTCCTGTGGGCAGCCAAATCTGATGACCAGGCAATGGAGGTGTTCAAAGGCTGGTCTATCCCCCTTGTCTCAACTGGGGACAACTATGAAGGAATACCTCAGTTTGTGAGATCCCCATTGAATAGGCTAAGGCCTTTGTCATGACTACACCATAGTTCAGCAGCTACTTCTATGCAATGCTGCTTCATTCACATCCTTACAGGTTTGTTTCCAAGAGTACTCCCCAATGAATTTCCTGCATGCAAACCTGTCTGTCTGTTTCCAAAGGACCACATCTAAAAGAGAAGTTCAGTAATTCTCATTTATAAAATGAGAGGGTGGCTTGGATCCTGTTTGCTCTACCAATCCATGGATTTGGGGATTCTTTGACAGTTCTTGCCAACTGTTTCAAAGCACCAGGATATAGATACAAGAGACAATTACAGCAATCCCAGTAGGACTCACCAGAGTAATTAGAAATGTTTCACAGACAGACCACCCACAAATCTTGCACCCACTTGGGGTTTGCATTGTCTACTTTTATAGATATAAAATGTTTTATGGCTTCCATGCCAAAGCTTGCTTCTTATAAAAAATTCTGCTGCTCCCTGTGGACCAGCATGAAACAGCGCTGTTATCTTTTGCTGATACCAGAACTAAAAGTAGTAAGTCCAGCACTTTTGTAAGTGCACTGCAAAGCCAAATGTATGATTAATATGTCAAGTTGGATATTGCTATGACTCTCCTCCCCTCTTCAAAAAAAGTTCCTCAGCAAAATAAAATCGAAATGCAGAATTCTTTTGTGAGTTATTATAGCTATACCTCACTGCTATCAATGGTGATCCATTCTTAAACTCTAAATCATGTGATTCTGACCATCTCAGCACAGAGGTTTCATACAGACTTTCAGTGATTTATGAAGGCTATTTTCCTCTAAAAAACTTTTTAAAAGTGTATTTTTACAAAAAGTATGGTTCCAATCTTAGAATCTGAGAGCAGCCAAGAACTTTTAATATCTAGACCTGGAGTTTTTAACCTAGGGTCTGTGGAACCATGGATGGGCTTCAGCAAGTCTGTGAAATCCTAAAATTGTACACAATTATCTGTGGAGAGGTATCATAGCTGATATTAGAGTATATAAGCTAATACAAAGGAGGTCCCCGACCCCTGAAAAATTAAAACCCATTGTCTACACCAATGTCTTGCTTCATACTTAATGAAATTAAGGTCTAGAGAAATTTGACACCTTAGCCAAAGTCAACTAGTTTATTAGTAGCTCAGCTGGCACTAGAACCAAGGTTTGCTTCCTTTCAGCTGGGGGAGCTTCCTGATACACTAGGCTTTTAAGGCATTTCAAATCAAGGCATCACATCTAGTGCATTACAACTTCCTCCGTATCACACCAACACAAGCCTACTGCCAGGAAAAGGCTTCCCTCCTCAAAGGAAACCAAAGCCTTCTGGTAGGCTCAGTAACTTTTATAATACCTTCTATTTATCTAGAATTTTATAGTTTTCAAAGCACTTTCACACATATGATGGCATTTGATTTGAGTCTCAAAACCCCTTCAAGACATGAAACCAGGAGTTAAAAGCATAGGCTCTGGAACTGGGCTGCCTGGGTTGGAAGCCCACCTCCATTATTACTAGCTGGGCCACTCCTGAGCAAGTTACCTAGCTCCATGTGCCTCCGTGGGCTCATCTGGAGTATGAGGACACACTTAGAAATTATTACTTACTACTACTATCCCTATTTTATAATTACCAATGAGTGAATTGAGAAACATAATATTATGTCACTTTCTCAAAGGTGCCCTGTAATTAGTGGATCTAGGACTCAAAACAAGGTGTTTTAACTCAAAGTCAAAAACTTTTCAATTTCCAACATGCAGAACTCTGAATGTAACAACCATGAAGCAATCAACCTCCCAATGACTAAAATTGCTCTTCATTTATTTATATCCATTGATAAGCTGTACACCGTCGAGTACCCAAGTATGAAATTCCAAATCTATTATAAGAATCACTTATTTCCTGTTTTTAAATGCACAGAACAGAAAATCAAATTAACCCTTGACTATGTTAGGTCTAAGCTTCTTTTTAGGCCACATGAGACATGTTCCTTGCAAATTTTTGAATTAGGACACATTGAGCATGGTCACTTATATAGGGGCTTTCTTTAATTAAATTAAATGTGCTTATTAAATACTCTCGCCAATACAAAGGCATGTGACCTTAGAAATGCTTTTCAGAAGTTCAAAATGGCTCAACTCATATCTTGAAATGATCACTGAGGCCTGTGCTCACGGTGGGTTCAAAATGAGCAAAGCCCCAGACAATAGCCATCCAAGAGCCAGAGCTCACTCTTCTGGATAAAAAGACAAGGTGGCCTCATTCACCTCTTGTCAAATTGCACAGTGGTCACTTCAGCTGCACTAACGAGGAGCTCCCCAACACAACTGGGCTGAAGGAGCCTTTAAACGAATTTTTCAATTACCATGAAATACATTATAAAATCCTACCCAAGTATCTTTATACTTCGCTGGCTAAGAGCACCGGCTTGTGTGAAAAGCATCCTGTTTTTGCAAGCACATCCCTGAGGAGCAGTAGGCATGTTCTTTGGTGATAGATTGGTAGGCAAGTTATAACATGCAAGACTAGGAGATGCATGCAGCCCTTTTCTTTGAACAAATTCATCCATTCTGTTTAGCAACTGTCCATTTGTAATTTTTTAAAGTCCACCTACTCTTGGCCCCAATCAGCTGAGGCCCCATCAAAAGTAACAAGAAGGAGAGAATTGTGAACATGAGAAGACTTTTTTTTTTTTTTTTTTTTTTTTTTTTTTTGAGAGGGCATCTCTCATATTTATTGATCAAATGGTTGTTAACAACAATAAAATTCAGTATAGGGGGGTCAATGCTCAATGTACAATCATTAATCCATCTCAAGCCTAATTCTCGTCAGTCTCCAATCTTCTGAAGCATAACGAACAAGTTCTTACATGGTGAACGAATTCTTACAGAGTGAATAAATTCTTACATGGTGAACAGTACAAGGGCATTCATCACAGAAACTTTCGGTTTTGATCATGCAATATGACCTATAAACCATCAGGTCAAATATGAATATTCATTTGATTTTTGTACTTGATTTATATGTTGATCCCACATTTCTCCTATTATTATTATTATTTTTATTTTTAATAAAATGCTGAAGTGGTAGGTAGATGCAAGATAAAGGTAGAAAACATAGTTTAGTGCTGTAAGAAGGCAAATGTAGATGATCAGATGATCAGGTGTGTGCCTATGGACTAAGTATTAATCCAGGCTAGACAAGGGCAGCAAGACATCCACGGATGCAGAAGATTTCTCTCAAAGCAGGGGGGGTGAGGTTCTGAGCCTCACCTCTGTTGATCCCCAAATTCTCACCTGATGGCCCCCCTGCGACTGTGCCTGTCTTAGGTTGTTCCTCCCTTGAGGAATCTTACCCGTCTCTGGCTAACCAGTCATCTTCCGGGGCCATACAGGGAAATGTAAAGTTGGTAAGTGAGAGAGAAGCCATATTGTTTGCAAAGGTTAGCTTTTTACTTCTTTGCAGATTTATGCCCTGTGGCTTCTATGCCCAGCACTTGTCTCGAGGTATCTTTACCACCTGGAGGAATTATGATACTCGGTAAATTCGATATGAGGCACGAATTCTATTTAAGGTTTGTAATTAGGAAGGAAGAAGAAAAGCTATAGATGTAGCATATGAAGGAAACTTGGGAGGATTGATTATTTCTTTGACATATCTTCTTGTATAGTACCTTAAGTATGTATAGGTTTTAAACTACTAACTAATTTGCACACACATATTAACATAATAGGAATACGGTGACATAAACAAAGCAAATCTATAATTACCAGCCATCTCCAGTGAAGCCAAGAAAACCATTTAGGCACCCTAGGAATTTGTGAAAATTTATCTATAATATGATGGATATTGTCCAACTGTACTTGAACCATCAGACAAATTAAAGCAGCCCATTTCTGGGATCTGTTCACATCCCATATGTTCTTTTAACCATAGATAGTCTATAGCCATAAGATTTTGGAGTGCTACAACTTGCACCCCTCCCAACTCCTGGTTGAGTTCCAACAGTACAGATCCAGTCAAATTCGTTGTCTCACTGTATGCACATGCCAGCCTAGACATCTCCCTCCTCCTTCTTATGGCAAGTCCAGGAGACGGTGGGCTGGATGCAGCCACAACCGCAGCATCGTCCGGATCCCTGGGGAGGCTTTTTGATGATCATCCCCCGGCACGAGTCCTCCAGAGAGTGCTGATGCCGGAAGCTCCTCCTCATATCGTATCTTATTTCATTTTCTGGGTATCCAAGCTAGGCCTTGATCTTCTGCGTAGAAACAAACAGACCCTTTGCCCACACTTTGACATGCCCTCTATACCACTGTGCAGAACTCATTGGAGGTCAGCACACAGTAACTGCTTTTTTTTTTTTTTTTTTAATTAAGAGAAAGGAATATTATCAGAAAAGAGTACCTCCATAGCTGATCATCTGACACCCTTTAAGTGATCAACATTAAGGATATTTAAAGCATGCGTTGATCTTTGATTTACCAATAGTTTTATCCTGTTAACGAGTAATCCCCTTTTCTTTCTTTCTTTCTTTCTTTTTTTTTTTTTTTTTTTAAATTTTTAATCTACCCTTACATGAAGAATACTATGTTTACTATGCTCTCCCCTATATCAGGTCCCCCCTAACAACCCCATTACGGTTACTGTCCATCAGCTTAGCAAAATGTGGTAGAGTCACTACTTGTCCTCTCTGTGTTGTGCAGCCCACCCTCCCCTTTCTCCCTCCCCCCCATGCATGCTAATCTTAATACCCCCCTTCTTCTTCTCCCCCCTTATCCCTCCCTGCCCACCCATCCTCCCCAGTTCCTTTCCCTTTGGTACCTGTTAGTCCATTTTTGGGTTCTGTAATTCTGCTGCTGTTTTGTTCCTTCAGTTTTTCCTTTGTTCCTATACTCCTCAGATGAATGAAATCATTTGGTATTTCTCTTTCTCCACTTGGCTTATTTCACTGAGCATAATACTCTCCAGCTCCATCCATGTTGCTGCAAATGGTTGGATTTTTCCACTTCTTATGGCTGAGTAGTATTCCATTGTGTATATGTACCACATCTTCTTTATCCATTCATCTACAGATGGACATTTAGGTTGCTTCCAATTCTTGGCTATTGTAAATAGTGCTGCAATAAACATAGGAGTGCATCTGTCTTTCTCAAACTTGATTGCTGCGTTCTTAGGGTAAATTCCTAGGAGTGGAATTCCTGGGTCAAATGGTAGGTCTGTTTTGAGCATTTTGATGCACCTCCATACTGCTTTCCACAATGGTTGTACTAATTTACATTCCCACCAGCAGTGTAGGAGGGTTCCCCTTTCTCCACAGCCTCGCCAACATTTGTTGTTGTTTGTCTTTTGGATGGCAGCTATCCTTACTGGTGTGAGGTGATACCTCATTGTAGTTTTAATTTGCATTTCTCTGATAATTAGCGATGTGGAGCATCTTTTCATGTGTCTCTTGGCCATCTGTATTTCTTTTTTGGAGAACTGTCTGTTCAGTTCCTCTGCCCATTTTTTAATTGGGTTATTTGTTTTTTGTTTGTTGAGGCGTGTGAGCTCTTTATATATTCTGGACGTCAAGCCTTTATCAGATCTGTCATTTTCAAATATATTCTCCCATACTGTAGGGTTCCTTTTTGTTCTATTGATGGTGTCTTTCGCTGTACAGAAGCTTTTCAGCTTAATGTAGTCCCACTTGCTCATTTTTGCTGTTGTTTTCCTTGCCCGGGGAGATATGTTCAAGAAGAGATCACTCATGTTTATGTCTAAGAGGTTTTTGCCTATGTTTTTTTCCAAGAGTTTAATGGTTTCGTGACTTACATTCAGGTCTTTGATCCATTTTGAGTTTACCTTTGTATATGGGGTTAGACAATGGTCCAGTTTCATTCTCCTACATGTAGCTGTCCAGTTTTGCCAGCACCATCTGTTGAAGAGACTGTCATTTTGCCATTGTATGTCCATGGCTCCTTTATCAAATATTAATTGACCATATATGTTTGGGTTAATTTCTGGGGTCTCTAATCTGTTCCACTGGTCTGTGGCTCTGTTCTTGTGCCAGTACCAAATTGTCTTGATTACTATGGCTTTGTAGTAGAGCTTGAAGTTGGGGAGTGAGATCCCTCCTACTTTATTCTTCTTTTTCAGGATTGCTTTGGCTATTCGGGGTCTTTGGTGTTTCCATATGAATTTTTGAATTATTTGTTCCAATTCATTGAAGAATGTTGCTGGTAATTTGAGAGGGATTGCATCAAATTTGTATATTGCTTTCGGCAGGATGGCCATTTTGACGATATTAATTCTTCCTAGCCATGAGCATGGGATGAGTTTCCATTTATTAGTGTCCCCTTTAATTTCTCTTAAGAGTGACTTGTAGTTTTCAGAGTATAAGTCTTTCACTTCCTTGGTTAGGTTTATTCCTAGGTATTTTATTCTTTTTGATGCAATGGTGAATGGAATTGTTTTCCTGATTTCTCTTTCTATTGATTCGTTGTTAGTGTATAGGAAAGCTACAGATTTCTGTGTGTTGATTTTGTATCCTGCAACTTTGCTGTATTCCGATATCAGTTCTAGTAGTTTTGGAGTGGAGTCTTTAGGGTTTTTTATGTACAGTATCATATCATCTGCAAATAGTGACAGTTTAACTTCTTCTTTACCAATCTGGATTCCTTGTATTTCTTTGTTTTGTCTGATTGCCGTGGCTAGGACCTCCAGTACTATGTTGAATAACAGTGGGGAGAGTGGGCATCCCTGTCTGGTTCCCGATCTCAGTGGAAATGCTTTCAGCTTCTCGCTGTTCAGTATAATGCTGGCTGTGGGTTTATCATATATGGCCTTTATTATGTTGAGGTACTTGCCCTCTATTCCCATTTTGCTGAGAGTTTTTATCATGAATGGATGTTGAATTTTGTCAAATGCTTTTTCAGCATCTATGGAGATGATCATGTGGTTTTTGTCTTTCTTTTTGTTGATGTGGTGGATGATGTTGATGGATTTTCGAATGTTGTACCATCCTTGCATCCCTGGGATGAACCCCACTTGGTCATGGTGTATGATCCTTTTTATATACTGTTGAATTCTGTTTGCTAATATTTTATTGAGTATTTTTGCATCTACATTCATCAGGGATATTGGTCTGTAATTTTCTTTTTTGGTGGGGTCTTTTCCTGGTTTTGGTATTAGGGTGATGTTGGCTTCATAGAATGAGTTTGGGAGTATTCCCTCTTCTTCTATTTTGTGGAACACTTTAAGGAGAATGGGTATTATGTCTTCTCTGTGTGTCTGATAAAATTCCGAGGTAAATCCGTCCGGCCCCGGGGTTTTGTTCTTGGGTAGTTTTTTGATTACTGTTTCAATTTCTTTGCTTGTAATTGGTTTGTTTAACTTTTGTGTTTCTTCCTTGGTCAGTCTTGGGAGGTTGTATTTTTCTAGGAAGTTGTCCATTTCTTCTAGGTTTTCCAGCTTGTTGGCATATAGGTTTTCATAGTAGTCTTTAATAATTCTTTGTATTTCTGTGGAGTCTGTCGTGATTTTTCCACTCTCATTTCTGATTATGTTGATTTGTGTTGACTCTCTTTTTCTCTTAATAAGTTGGGCTAGAGGCTTATCTATTTTGTTTATTTTCTCAAAGAACCAGCTCTTGGTTTCGTTGATTTTTGCTATTGTTTTATTCTTCTCAATTTTGTTTATTTCTTCTCTGATCTTTATTATGTCCCTCCTTCTGCTGACTTTAGGCCTCATTTGTTCTTCTTTTTCCAGTTTTAATAATTGTGATGTTAGACTATTCATTTGGGATTGTTCTTCCTTCTTCAAGTGTGCCTGGATTGCTATATACTTTCCTCTTAAGACTGCTTTCGCTGCATCCCACAGAAGTTGGGGCTTAGTGTTGTTGTTGTCATTTGTTTCTATATATTCCTTGATCTCTATTTTGATTTGTTCATTGATCCATTGATTATTTAGTAGCATGTTGTTAAGCCTCCATGTGTTTGTGAGCCTTTTTGTTTTCTTTGTAGAATTTATTTCTACTTTCATACCTTTGTGGTCTGAAAAATTGGTTGGTAGAATTTCAATATTGTGGAATTTACTGAGGCTCTTTTTGTGAGCTAGTATGTGGTCTATTCTGGAGAATGTTCCATGTGCACTTGAGAAGAATGTATATCCTGTTGCTTTTGGATGTAAAGTTCTATAGATGTCTATTAGGTCCATCTGTTCTAGTGTGTTGTTCAGTGCCTGTGTGTCTTTACTTATTTTCTGCCCGGTGGATCTATCCTTTGGGGTGAGTGGTGTGTTGAAGTCTCCTACAATTAATGCATTGCAGTCTATTTCCCTCTTTAGTTCTGTTAGTATTTGCTTCACATATGCTGGTGCTCCTGTATTGGGTGCATATATATTTAGAATGGTTATATCCTCTTGTTGGACTGAGCCCTTTATCATTATGTAGTGGCCTTCTTTATCTCTTGTTACTTTCTTTGTTTTGAAGTCTATTTTGTCTGATATTAGTACTGCAACCCCTGCTTTCTTCTCACTGTTGTTTGCCTGAAATATGTTTTTCCATCCCTTGACTTTTAGTCTATGCTTATCTTTGGGTTTAAGGTGAGTTTCTTGTAAGCAGCATATAGATGGGTCTTGCTTTTTTATCCATTCTATTACTCTATGTCTTTTGATTGGTGCATTAAGTCCATTTACATTTAGGGTGACTATTGAAAGATATGTACTTATTGCCATTGCAGGCTTTAGATTCGTGGTTACCAAAGGTTCAAGGTTAGCTTCTTTAGTATCTTACTGCCTAACTTAGCTCGCTTATTGAGCTGTTATATACACTGTCTGGAGATTCTTTTCTTCTCTCCCTTCTTATTCCTCCTCCTCCATTCTTCATATGTTGTGTGTTTTGTTCTGTGCTCTTTTTAGGGGTGCTCCCATCTAGAGCAGTCCTTGTAGGATGCCCTGTAGAGGTGGTTTGTGGGAAGCAAATTCCCTCAGCTTTTGCTTGTCTGGGAATTGTTTAATCCCGCCATCATATTTAAATGATAGTCGTGCTGGATACAGTATCCTTGGTTCAAGGCCCTTCTGTTTCATTGCATTAAGTATATCATGCCATTCTCTTCTGGCCTGTAGGGTTTCTGTCGAGAAGTCTGATGTTAGCCTGATGGGTTTTCCTTTATAGGTGACCTTTTTCTCTCTAGCTGCCTTTAAAACTCTTTCCTTGTCCTTGATCCTTGCCATTTTAATTATTATGTGTCTTGGTGTTGTCCTCCTTGGATCCTTTCTGTTGGGGGTTCTGTATAATTCCATGGTCTGTTCGATTATTTCCTCCCCCAGTTTGGGGAAGTTTTCAGCAATTATTTCTTCAAAGACACTTTCTATCCCTTTTCCTCTTTCTTCCTCTTCTGGTATCCCTATAATACGAATGTTTTTCCTTTTGTATTGGTCACATATTTCTCTTAGTGTTGTTTCATTCCTGGAGATCCTTTTATCTCTCTCTCTGTCAGCTTCTATACGTTCCTGTTCTCTGGCTTCTATTCCTTCAATGGCCTCTTGCATCTTATCCATTCTGCTTATAAATCCTTCCAGGGATTGTTTCACTTCTGTGATCTCTTTCCTGACATCTGTGATCTCCTTCCGGACTTCATCCCACTGCTCTTGCATTTTTCTCTGCATCTCATCCCACTGCTCTTGCATTTTTCTCTGCATCTCATCCCATTGCTCTTGCATTTTTTTCTGCATCTCTGTCAGCATGTTCATGATTTTTATTTTGAATTCTTTTTCAGGAGGACTAGTTAGGTCTGTCTCCTTCTCAGGTGTTGTCTCTGTGATCTTTGTCTGCCTGTAGTTTTGCCTTTTCATGGTGATAGAGATAGTTTGCAGAGCTGGTACAAGTGACCGCTGGAAGAGCTTCCCTTCTTGTTGGTTTGTAGCCTTTTCCTGGGAGAATAGCGACCTCTAGTGGCTTGTGCTGGGCAGCTGTGCGCAGACAGGGCTTCTGCTTCCTGCCCAGTTGCTTTGGGGTTTATCTCCGCTGTTGCTGTGGGCTTGGCCTGGCTGGGGCTGTTCCTCCAAAATGGTGGAGCCCCGTTGGAGGGGGAGCAGCCAGGAGACTATTTATCTCCGTAAGGGGCCTCTGTGCTCCCTGCTGCCCAGGGGGTTAGAGTGCCCAGAGATCCCCAGATTCCCTGCTTCTGGTCTAAGTGACCTGTCCTGCCCCTTTAAGATTTCCAAAAAGCACTCCCCTTCACAAGGCGCTGGGTTCTTGCAGGTGTGGATGTGGTCTGGATGTTGTCCTGTGTCCTGTGGTCTCTATTTTAGGAAGATTTTTCTTTATTATATTTTCATAGCTCTATGTGTTTTTGGGAGGAGATTTCCACTGCTCTACTCACGCCGCCATCTTGAGAAGACTTTTTTTTAACCTTACTTTTCCTCCCCTGTAAAAATACCTTTTTTCCAATGTCATGGAAACCTGTGATATCCATCAGTTGCTTTCAGTAGTGGCTTTATGTTTTCTTATAACAGAGCATTTTAAGTGAAATTATTTTTAGAAGACAAGAGTCAGGTCCTGACTCTTTTTATTAAAGTTCAAAGCAATATAGCCCAATATGTTTATCATAAAGCTGATATACAGGCTACACTTGTTCTACCAGTATATGGAGCAGCAGGATGTGAAGGTAGGGCCAAATTCTGGACTTGAAACTGCACCAGACCATGGATGGCCTTCAAGCCTGCCACCGACACTCTAAACCACTAGTCAGGTTAACTTCACCTCCTACCTGCACAGTCAAGTGCAACCCCAAGACCACTTCCTGCTCAAGGCCAAAGTTTGCTGTATTTGTGATTCCATTATTACCTTAGACCGCAATGTCCTCGTAACCATGTATCTTGTTTCTCTATACAAAAGGCCTCATCTGGAACTGCAGTCTGGCTTCCTGACACCCAGTCTTCATGACTGAGTCCTCAGTTTTATGTGGACTACCCCAAATGCCATCCCTCTAAGTTCCCTGCATCAGATCCTAGCTATCCCAGCCCCCAGGGTCAGGCTGGCACACACCACCATGGGTCGACATTATGCTTGTTGGTTGACTTACACTAACAATAACTGTGAATCTGCCCACCTGCCACCCCAGGGTGATGAAGTCCTATATTTAGACCTCTCTCAGACACATGTTCAACATGCCTGCCTCAAAGACTTACTCCCATATTCCTACCTCTCAATTCCATGGAGTCCGTCTGGACTCCTGAGCCCAGCTTTCTACATCACATCACTACCCAGGCTCCCATCCCTACATATTACCAGACTTTTCTAATTCCTGTGTGGAGGCTGACCTCTTCTTTTAGAAATCGTTTCTCTGGTACAGAAAGATCTGCACTCTTAAATGGACAAAAAAGGCTGGGCTTGGAGCCCCCTTACTAGAAGCATGGAGGGAGGACCTGCAACAAGGATGGTGAATACAATTCTACCTTGGGCCCATAAGGTGTGACAGAATGGGTATGTACCAGTGTGGAATAGTGGCCAACATGCACTGTGATTAGTTGATGGCCATGCCATGCAGCTTAAGTATTGTAAATATCACCTGTACATAGGGCCTTTCTTCTAAGGACCTCTTTTTTGTTCTCCTTGTAGTGTTACATTTCCTTCTCTCAGTCAATGATACATAGTGAATGGGTATCAGTTTCACATTTTTACTCCTCTTTTCTCTCCAGTAACAACCGGATGGTTCTATAAGACTCTGGATTTATTGCTCCACCCTCCCTTTTCAAGAAGTGAACATATTTTTAAGATTCCAGATGTTAGGCAGAACCCTCAAGATATCCCTCTTATCCCTCCCTCTAAGATGCTTGTCCCATGGTCACACTAGCCCACACTAATGAAGGTTCTAATATGAAGGGGCTTTGCACCTATAATCACACTATAAACCTTAAGACAGAGGGGTTATCCTGGATTATCCCAGCAAACCCAATGTAGTCACATGAGCTCTAAATGCAATGAAGCTTTCCTAGTCAAAGTTAGAAGGGGCAGGAGAGATGAGGCAAAAAGGGAAGTCAGGAAGACTCGAAGCATGAGAAGAACTCAATTCAGCCCTGCTGGCTCTGAAGAGAAACACCCATCAGGAAATGTGAGCAGCTTCCAGAAGCTGAGAACAACCCCAGCCCACAGCAAGCAAGGACACTGGAATGTCAGTCCTGGGGCTGCATGGAACTGAATTCAGTGCGAAACCTGTATGCGCCCAGCCCATTCTCCCCTTGAGACTCCCAAAGGGACACAGTCTGGCTGCCACTTTGATTTCAGCCTTGTGAGACCCTAAGCAGAAGAACCATCTGAACCACATGGTGCCCAGATTTCTCACCTATCGAACTGTGAGATAATACATATGTGTCATTTGAGTCCACTAAGCTTATGGCTATTTATCATGACAGTTGTACAAAGTAATTACACTCTAGTATAAATAGCATTTTCTCTTTCATTATCATTATAGTTCAATACTTTAATCTCATAGCAGACTTTTCTTGCCATTAAACTAAGATTCTCTGTCTTTACAGCCTTTGTTTTTTTGATGTTGGGTCCTATCTACTACCAAACCTTTATTTAATAGCCACATTTCCACAGCTCTATCCAGACAAATATACATCAGGTCTCTCCCTTGTCCACCCTCAGATCCAAGCAGGGTACCACCTTCAGGTATGGTTTATAGAAAACCCCACCTTGCAAAACTCCACTTGAAGTCTTACTTTCAAGATTAGAAATGACATGAAGGTGACAGAATCCAGGCCATAGTTTAACGCTCCATATTACTGTACCTTATCTATGTGTGTCTTACCCCCCTTTCTCTTAAGTGGCCTTGCCAAAATCCTTTTGTTGCCTCCCCACTCAAGTCCACACACCCTTAGACATAGTCTAGGCAGTTATAATTCTTCAAAGAATCATATTAGAAATCTAGTTCAAGCCATGCCTATCACAGGTTTTTCGAAAACACTGGAACTGTGCTTTTACAAACACAGGCAAATCCACTGTCATTCCCAGCTCACTGAAAAGTTAATGTGCATAAAATGTACTCTTGCTGTTTCAGGGGGTGGTCTCCTCTGAGAGACTATTAGGAGGAAATTGAGGCAAGAAACGTGGGAGCTGCCCATTTCATGTGTTGTCACATTTGGGTTGTTTTCATCTCACTTGGGCTCCTGTCTTCTTGGTATAAGTCTGATTTCATCAAATATGCAAACCTGCCTAGGGAGGGATTGGATTGGTATGAACTGTAGATTGAATGGACACATGCCCATCAATTAGCATTTCAAACAGGTATCAAAGAAGCTGAAAATGATTTATTTTTCTTATGTATTTGCCAGTGTTGATGGAAATGCTTCAGAGACTACAGGAAGCTAAGTTCACCTGCAAAGTTAAAGAGAAGGTAGGAGAATGAATCTCATTTGAATTCAGGGATATGCTTTTTTATTGTAAACTGCAACTTTTCTGTAATTTTATTGTAAACTTCAAACCGTGTGGAAGCTGTGAATTTCTAAAATGTTTTCCTTTTCCATTACAGACATATACCCACACATCCTTGACTCAAACATAAACATCCGTAGAAAGTAGTATATGGACTCAAAAGCCCCACTTAGATGACCTTGAATAAAAGGATTCTGGGAATGCCAACTTTTTCATTATGTTGGAGATAAAGTGTTGAAGAAAAATTTAGAGGGGAAAAAGGTTAAATAAAATAAAAATGTAGGAAGTATAGATGACTCTGCTGAACATACTTAATTGCATCTCCACATTAAAAAATAACCTTGGTCTTGTTGAGAATCTCTGGACTTTCTGGTGTTCTAGACTTCAAAATATCTGCAGCCTCACTAAAGTCCATTCATTCTGGCATCCCTAAACACACGAGACCTTCTGGAATTCCTCAACCCCCCAAACACAGAGTTGGTATCTCTGGTACCTTCTTTTCAGGCAGGAGAGAGGACATATTTTATACCCGAGTCCCTCAATGCCCTCTGACCACTTGCATATCATTTTATTCATAAGTAGGAGTTAGAAATGAAAAGGAGTGATGTAGATATGATTTGGTATGTAATTACCTAGCAGAATGTGGGTCATATTCACACAGAATGCAGCCAAAGACCTGCAGACATGCTCAAACTGGTGTCACCATTCACCTGGTGGCAGGTCTCTGAAGTTCGATCCTAGTGGCTGGTAGCAATGAAGTCAATTCTGTGTGTTCAAACTTGCCATTCTTGACCCTTTAAAGTGACCCTGAAATGTTATAGGTGACCTCACTGAAAGTTTCCATGCAAGACTTTTTCAAAGTGTCTCAATGTACAAGAACATCTAGGAGAGAGGATAAAGGGACAGGCATAGAGTCAAGGTCCCCCCTATCTTTCCATCCCGGAATGCACACTGGCAAAAGGAAGTCTAACATCTACTCACAAACAAGCTGCTTTCTTGCCTTGAGTAACCTGAAAACTTTCTCATGTAGTTGGCTGCAAATCCCACCCTCTATTCCAGTTATACAGATGTCAAGGGAAGAAGGGGAGAGACAGAATTCAAAAGTATGTTAAGTATGAGGATCACATCTTTCCAATGGATAGTTTAAAAACGGGGAACATCAATACCCCAAAGGCTCCTGCAAAAGACTGGAAATAAAGTTTTCATACAAATATGAGGCTATGCCATCAACTTGTAATGTGGCCTCTGGCAAGTCATTGATACCTTCACAGTGTCCCGAGTTCCGTCACTTGTATCTGCCACTGAGGCTGCCCGCCTATCCCCAGCAGCCTCTCACGCTTGCCACACGTCTCATTCAGAAGGCTGTGTCTGAGAAGCTTTTCCTTGGTCACTGGCAATGCCTGCAATAGTAGCAGACCAGGATAACCACAGACCAAAGTGTATCACTGACTACATCCCACTGCGGGACCTTAGATAGCACCACACCTCCGTGGATGGATATTAAAGAAGCGACAGTCTCTCCAACAGCCCTGTGTCACAGACTGTTCCCTCTCATCTCTGTCTTAGTAGTCCAAGAAATAAGTTTTCCAGTGTTTCACAGAATATGTGATGACAAAGAAGACTAAAATTTAAACACTCACAGAGAAGGCAAATGCAGGGAAAAGTGAACTTAAGAGAAATACCCAAAGATGGTGTCTATCAACTTGGCTGTTTTCAAGATACCAAACTTACTCAAGAAGCAAAACAAAACCCAGAAAACCAAGTAATGTTCTGTGCTGGTAAAAAGTGATACCAATGCTACCTATTGGGAGAAAAAGAACAAATGGCTCCTCATTTTCCCTCTGTCCTCTAACTCAAGGCCATGTATAGGAATGGCTCTAAAGCAAAATTGTAGCCATGTGTTTTCTAATCTGCCCTGGTGCCTTCAATCTTTTCTTTACTCCCAAAAGGCTGTGGACCACCTAATGCCCCCAAATGTTTTTAAGCCTCTGCCCCATTCCCTCCTAAGATTATTATTTTTCAGTTCATGTAAATAACCTGAAGCATATATTAAAAATAGAGATCCCCAAGTCAATACCCTAGAGATTCTGATTTCAAATATTTAACAAATACCCCAAAAGATTCCTTGGTCAGGCAAGTTGGGAAACCCTACCCTAGAGTCTTCTTAATCCTTACTACTCAAATTGTGAAGCAGCACTGGCATCACCTAAGAACTTGTTAGAAATGCAGATTCTTGGGTCTTGTCCAGCCCCAGAATCTTCTTTAAACAAGATTCTCAAGTGATTGTTATATAAAATTTAAGAAGCAATTTTAAATGGCTGAGTCATCTGGTAACCTAATACTCCCTATTAATATACTAATACTCCCTATTAATATACTCCACTGTAAATTCGGTTAATAGATAATTCCTCTAGTTCACTTATTCATTCACTTAGCTTTGGGGGATCTACTACATGTCTGGGTATACTGTGTCATGTACCAGGATTTGTATTTTGCAGAGAAGACCTTAAACTAGATAAATCCATCTTTAACAGTGGAACACCAGGCACTAGGAAAGGCTCATGAGGAGGATCTTTTGAGGGAAGGTGGAGGGAGACCATGTCTAAACCATACCATGTAATCAGCCACCTATTCTCTCAACTCTTAAAGCTGGCATGCATAACGTAATCCAATCACTGGTCATAGTAAATTCTATCCCTACCATCATACCTCTCTCACGGCTCCACTCCTCCAAGAGGTCAGAGGATGCTGACTTTGAGCATAGGTGCATTACAGCATTGATGAAGAACCTTGTGTCAAGCATGCTCCACTGGAGAAAAAAACAGCCTTGGGAAAATGACTGCAGCCTGAGCATTGGCAGAAGCAGCAAATGAGGTGAGAGAAAGCAGGGGATGGACCACTCCAGAGAGGGAGACGGGTGTTTGCTGCCCAGAACAGAGCCAAGGTTGAAGCCAGGCAGCACAGGCATCCCAGCTTTGCCTCCAAATAGCTCCTGCAAACAATTCAGGCCTTGGCTGCTGGCTGGCTGGGGACCAGTGCAGTTCACAGTGGTAGCTCATTCCTCTCTTACATCACAGCAGACCCAGGCTCTCCCCAAAATCCTACCCACTGGCATTTCACTTGGGTGGTGGGGAGCATGAAGACAAATATGTTAACAGGTCTTGCTGATGAAATAATTTCCATCTAAAGACAACAGACCACAAAGATTTTAACCTAAACACATGCTGCTGGATAATCACAGTCAAAAAGTGGACTGCTGCTTTGTGATTCCAAGTAACTTAACAGGAAAAACATAAAGACTTGGCTTCCCTGGATTTAAATATTTGTAGCCTAACTGATACCTTATAGCTGAGAGAACCAAGTGATTCTGTGAGGTTCCATGAATAAGTTATGAGAAGTCTGTGGGGCTTTCATCAAATTTATGCCAAAGTACCCAAAAACTGACTGAAAAATTCCAGCACAAGAGGAAAAAACCCTCTAACTTATTTAAGGCCTTTAGAGTCTAGTACAGGAAATCTCCCCATTTATTCTGCCCCTTTTACATATAGACAGAATTTCAGGCAATGGTTTTATTACATGGATTTGCTTTATCATAGACAAAAATCAATTGTTTTTTGAATTGTTTTGAATGTTTAAGGATATACCCCTGTTCATCTCATTTCACATTCTTGTCAATCCATATGGAATAGAAAAATAAAAAAGCTAATGGCTACCAAATTGGTTCTTACTATTCCACCTTTCACTGTCATTGCATCCACTGTTCAGGAAATTTCCATCTTAAATGCAATGCTTAAAAAATAAACACTGTGTGTTTCTGTGATGTTTGCCATCACACTGTAGTTTTGCATTTGCAGTGCTAACAATCTGGAAGCTTTCCCTTTCTTCTAGGGTATGAGACCTACAAATCAAATGTGCTGCCATCAGTTGGACAGGCTGGCTAGATTATGGCTTCATTATCCAAGCAGAAAGGATTCTGTCAGGATCTGCTCCAGCTTGAAGAATGGCCCAGGCAGCAAATTGGGACAGTGCAGCTGTATGCCAGCCTCTAGCCCAGACCTGGCCATTCCCTGGGAAGCCAGTTATTCTGTGCTGCTGCCTACAAAATACAAAAGGCTATCTGACCCAGGAAGACTTGGTCTGTATCTCAAAGACTCCTTATCCCTATAACAATATATCAGCCTCTGCTCTCCTTACTATACCCTTGACATTAACTTTTGTTCCCTCTGACTTCTGTATTTTAAATCTTCCCTCACTCAAGACCATGGACTCCAATTAATCCTTTGCTCCATTTACAACCATGTATTTTGCTTTCTAAATCCTAGTACTGAGCCATACGGTATCAATTAACCACTTCCCATAATTCAGAAGGACAGTTCCCATCACAGACAACAACTAAGGGAAACATCAGTGAATATCTGTGTATATTTGGTGTGTTACATGCACACACTGACATTTAAGCTTTATAACAAACAGAACTCTACAAATAAAGCTATTTAAAAAAACAAGTAATTTATTTACAATGTAAGAAAACATGTTACATAATCTCTATGAAGATTTTAATGCTAGTTAAAATTAGGTAGGCCTGATGAAGCAGCAGCCATTGTTTAGTCTAATTCTAGTTGTTCGTCTCATGCCTAAGTCAACAATGACTCTCTAACTCACCCTGAATATTTCTTTAGAGTCAGAAATTTATAGGAATATATATATACATAGCACTCCTGGATATGGTTCTAGCACTTTAACAGCTTACATAAAAAGCTCTTTCAAATAGCTTTCATTCAACCGTTGATACCCCCACTAGAAGGTCAGCCCTATAGCTGCAAGTTTACAACCCTTCTAAAAAAGTCCTATTTTCCTTCCCAAGTTTCTAGCCTCTAAATTCTCCTTCCTTGTTGGCAGGAAGGACAGTTAGAGCCAGGGAAGATTATGGCCATACGCTGCACATGAGACTTTTAGTTGGCATTAGCACCCAGTCGATTTCCTTAAGACACTTAGGTAATAGACTTCAAGCCTCTTCCAAATGCATTTCATTTTTTTAAGGGGCCATGTCCTTTTTCTCTGAACAATTTTTACAATATTTAAACTGTGGCTTTCAAACTGTGGTATACTGTGGCTTTTCAATAGCAGGAAAACTGTAAGTAGTTTTTCTACAGCTACATCTAGAGCTTTTATAACAAGATGTGCTTTCAAAGATGTGTTTGTGTGTGTATATATAGGTAAAGGCAAAACGATACACGTGGAAAAAATCGTAACCCAAACCACTCTTTCTGATTCTTTGATTAGATTCAAGCTAAAAATTATACCATAGTTAAAAAGAGAAGTATTATAACATGCTAATTCTCATGGTTATAAACATGACTCAGATAAAGACATTCCTAGCAAGTAAATCCAGGGGTAATGAGTCATACATAGTATCTGAATCTTATGACCAACTTCCATTTAAACCTTTTCTCTTCCCTAAAATCTCTCTTCTTCCATGTTTTTGGTGATACTATATGTCTTTATCATCCTATTTCTTGGACCATACCTTTTATGTATACTTTCATAGGCTGTACCTTCTCATTCCACTTTAATCAAGGCTAAATATTGAACCCACTATACTTTTTTTATTCTTATATTCTCTATATTTTAGTGACAGCAGCTAATGTCATAGTTTCAACTATCACCTTAGTGCAAATAATTCCCTAATTTGTAAACCCATCCCTGACCATTCTCCAGAGTTTTATTCCCTCATACCTAGCTGAGAATCCCAACCCACAAGTCTTTCTGCCACCTCCAACTCAATATACCTGAAAATCACATTCTTACCATTTCCCATAAATCACCATCCCTCTAACCTTCCCCCCCATTTGTCTATCATTGGCGCCATCATTCTTCCAGGCTCAAAACCTTGGCACATTTGTTTACTCACTTCTCTTCTTCCCCCATTAGCTGTGAATCATAACGGGCACAAAAAATATTGATTCATTCAACAGATATTTATTAACTGCCAAATATTTGCAAGCCATTGGGCTATGCATGAGAAAAATAGTTCAGTTGTTTCCCTAACGTTTTTTTCCCCATTTTTAAACCATGTGAAAATCTTTAGTTCGCAATAATGCAATAGACTAGCAATTCCCCCAAAAGCTTCCTGATATAAAATTTCTAGAAATGAGGAAATTTATTTAAAACTCAGACTTTCAAATACTTAAGCTGAACTTTCATGAAATTAAAAAAACAAAAACAAAAACAAAACAGAAACCCAAAATGATGAGGAACTTGAAAACCAAGGGCAGAGAGCCTATGACCTGATGTTAGAGCAGCCACATGGATCTCTCTTGGTCCCCTTTCACTAGAATCTTGAATTTTAATTGTCATATATGTACAGAAAACAAAGTCTTGGCTAATATAAGGTAAGGAGTTGGAAGTGAGACCTCAGGAAAACCTGGTGCCCTTAAAAGACTATGCTTTCATTAAAAGGGTTGACAAGATAAAAATCTACATACAGGCACCGAAAGACTGAAAGCAATACTCTGAAGGGGAAAAAATTAAAATAGAAATAGAAGGTAACTTCCTTAGCCTGATAAAGGCTGTCTACCAAAAACTAACAGTAACTGCCAGATTTAGTAAGATAACATTAGAAGCATCCACTGAAAATTTAGAAACAAGATGTGGATGTGCTCTGTTTGTGCTTCTGTTCAATATTTTGCTGGAGGATCCTGCTTGTACAGTAAGAAAAATTTCTAAAAGTTGAAAAACAAACAAAACTATTTTTATTTGCATGTGATATGACTATATGTAAAAATACAAGAGAAACTGTAGGCAAACCAATATAATTATAAGCATTCATGACAAGATGACTGTAAAATATTATGGAAAGTCAAAGTAACTAGAATAGTGAAAACACCTTTAAAAGGAAGAACAATGTTGGAGGCTTCACATGTAAGACTTAATAAAATCAAGACAGCATGATATTGAAGAAAGTAAACACACACAGATTAACAGCAAAGAATTGAGAGTCCAGAAAGTGCCCTGTTCTGGGGCAACTGAATATCCACATGCAAAACAATAAACCTGGACCTCTACTTCATGTGACACTGAAAAATTAATTCAAAATGGACCACAGAACTAAATATAAGAGCCTAAGTAAAGAATTCTTAGAAGAAAGCAGTAATCAATCTTCATGACCTTGGATTGGGCAATGATTTCTTAGGTATGACAGATACTGCACAAATAATAAAAGACAAATAAATATATTGGGTTTCACCAATTAAAAAATTTTTTTGTTTGTTTCAGAGGATACTTCAAGAAAGGGATATCTCCAACAGGCTGGGAATAATATTTGCAAGCCATATCCTTGGTAAAGTACTTGTACCCAGAATATATTAAAAACACTTATAATTAGATAGAAGGCAACCCAGTTAAAAATGGGTAAAGGATTTGGATATATGAGTGACTAAGAAGCCTTTGAAATGATGTTCATGGAGGTTTCACATGATTAATATGAACATGATTAATCATTAGGGAAATGCAAATCAAAACCTCAATGAAATACTATTTCAGAAGTAGCACAATAGCCATCAATAAAAAGCCAAGCAGTAACGAGCACTGGTGAGGGTGTGGAGAAACTGGAATTCTCTTAACATTGTTCATGGGAACATGAAATGGTACAGCCACTTTGGAAAACACTTTTGAAGTACCTCAAAAAATTAAACAGAATTACCATATAAGCCAGCCATTCCACTCCTCATTATATATCCAAGAGAAATGAAAATATATGCCTATACATTAATGGTAATAGCAGCATTATTCACAATAGCCAAAACATGGAAACAACCCAAGATGTCCTTCAACTGATGACTGGATAAACAAAATGTAGTACATCCATACAATGCAACACTAACTCTTTAGTAAAAAGAGTGAAGTACTGATACATGCTACAACATGGATGGTCCTTCACAGTATTACACTACATGGGAAAAAGCCTGGGACAAAATACAATATATGATCACAATTATGGAAAATGTCCAGAATAGGCAAATCCATAGAGGCAAAGTAGAAAAGTAACTGCCTAAGACTGGGAAAAGGCAGGCATCAGGGAAGGTGACTTACTGTCAATGGGCACCAGATCTCTTCTAGGGGTAATGGAAGGGTTCTAAAATTATATTGTGGTGATGGTTGTACAACACTGTAAATAGAGTAAAAACCACTGAATTGTTCACTCAAAACGGGTGCACTTTGTGTTTTATAAATTATACTTCAGTAAAGCTCTTTAATAAAAAATACGAGATAGTCCCATACAGACATAGTCAATTGATTTTTGACAGTGGTGCAGAGGAAATGAAGTAGATAATGGAGAGCCCTTTCAATGAATGATATTGGAAAATCTGGGCATCCATATGCCAAAAAGTGAACATTCATATGCCAAAAAGTAAACTTAAATCCATACTTATACTCTATGCAAAAATTAACTCGAAGTGGACCATGGGCCTAAATGTAAAACAAGATTTATAGAAGAAAACATAGGATAAAAGTTTTGTGATCTTGGGTTGAGCAAAGAGCTCTTAGACATGACACCAAGAGGATAATTCACCAAAGAAAATTATTTGATAAACTGGACTCCATCAAAATTTAAAACATTTGTTCTGTGAAAAACACTGATGAAAGAATAGTAAGGAAAGCTGTAGGCAAGGAAAAAATAATTGCAAATCATCTATCTGATGAAAGACTTGTCTCCAGAATATATAAAGAACTATCAAAAATCAACAATAAGAAAACAATCAACCCAACTTTAAAAATGGGCACAATATTTTACCAGACTTTACCAAAGAAGATATACAGAAGGCAAATCGAAAAGACATTTAACATCATTGGTCACTAGGAAAATGCCAACTAAAAAGACAATGAAATATCTCTACACACCTGTCACAATGGCCAAAGAGCAGAGAAAAATAAAAATTAGAACAATATCAAGTTCTGGCAAGGATGATGAGCAACTGCACTTCCTACGCATTAGTGGTGGGAATGCAAAATGGTCCAGTTACTTTGGTAAATAGTTTAACAGTTTCCTATGAAGTAAAACATATTTATCCCAAGTCCTAGACATTTCTCCAAGAGAAACGAAAACATAAGTTCACACGAAATATTGTATGTGAATGTTTATAGCAGCTTTATTCATAGCCACCCAAAACTGGAAATAGCTCAAGTGTCTTTCAACTGGTGAATGAATAAATTAATTGTAGTACATCTATATAATGAAGAAAAGCAAGAAAAATTAATGCTATTATTATATACAACAACATGGTAAATCTCAGATACATATGCTAAGTGAGAAAACCCAGACTTCACAGGAGAAATACCGTGTGATTCCAGTTATACATCACTCTGCAAATGGCCAAACAACAGAGACAGAAACAGATTAAGGATTTCCAGAGGACAGATATAAGAGAAGTTCATTAGAAAGGTGTAGTAGGATGAAGGCATTTGGGGGAGTGATAGAACTGTTCTATATCCAGGTGTGGTGGTGGTTCCACAACTATATGCATTTGTCTAACTTCATAGAACTCTATGCCAAAGAGAAATGGATTTTATTCTATGTAATATTTTAAATAAATAAATAGGATACCCCAAGATTTCAAGGGAAGAGTTACAAAAGTACAAAAAATAAAAATATCAATTGCATTCTTATGCATTAGTAAGCAAAAGTTAGAGAACAAATTTTGAAAAGATACTATTTGCAACAATATATAAGGTACATAGAAATAGCAAAATACATATCATGACATTATGGAAGAAATTCTTCATTCAATGAAGAAAAACTTCATTGACAGTAAGTAAGGCTTTCATAAGTGAAGAAATAAAATGTGACCTTGTATGACAAAACTATCATAAAGATCTGAATTCCCTCCAAATAGCATATAAACTCAATACAAGCCCAATCAAAATCCCAAAATGAGTTTTCATGGAACTTGATAAGCTGACCCTGAAATTCATATGAAAGGCACAGGGCCAAGAATAGCCAAGAAAACTTTAAAGGAAAACAAGAGGGGAAGAGTCAGCCTAACAAATACCAAATGTGTTTTTAAAAGCTTTAGTAATTAAAGCACTGAGATATGGAACAGTGATAGCCCAATGGACAAACGGAACAAACCCACACTCTGTGGAAACTTGATTTATAGCAGAGGTACCTTTACAAATAAACGGAATATAGTGGACTATGCAGCAAATGGTTTTGGGACAACTGGTTCAGTGTATAGACAATTTTTAAAAAGTAGATCCCCTCATGACAACATTCACAAAAAATAAATTCCCACTGAATTAAAACCTTCAATGTTAAGAGAAAAACTAAAAACTCAGCTAAGAAAAACTACAGAGTATTTTTATGATCTTCAGATACAAAGACTTTCTTAAATAAGACAAAGCACAAATCATAAAGGAAACAACTGTAAATGGAACTACATTAAAAGTAAAAAGTTTTATGCAGGGCGGAGCCAGGATGGCGGCGTGAGTAGAGCAGTGGAAATCTCCTCCCAAAAACACATAGAGCTATGAAAATATAACAAAGAAAAATCTTCCTAAAATAGAGACCACAGGACACGGGACAACATCCAGACCACATCCACACCTGCAAGAACACAGCGCCTTGTGAAGGGGGTAAGATACAAGCCCCGGCCCGGCGGGACCCGAGCGACCCTACTCCCGGTTCCCGGCGGGTGGAAAGAAACCGGAGAGGTTTTTTTTTTTTTTGGCGAGTGCTTTTTGGAAGCCTTAAAGGGACAGGCCCCCGTTGCTAGGGAGGCAGGGTGGCGGGACCGGTGAGCAGGTGCCTGGGACCGGCGCCTGAGGACAAAGAATATCCCGCTTTTCTCCCTGCGGGACCGGCGGGCGGGTGCCTGAGACCGGCGCCTGAGGACTGAGGAAATCGCGCATTTTCCCCCTTTTTTTTTTTCTTTTTGGCGAGCGCTTTTTGGAAGCCTTAAAGGGACAGGCGCACCGGTGCTAGGGAGGCAGGGCGGCGGGACTGGTGAGCGGGTGCCTGGGACCAGCGCCTGAGGACAAAGAATATCGAGTGCTCCTTCCCTGCGGGACTGGTGGGTGGGTGCTTCTTGGAAGCCTTGAAAGGACAGGGACCCTGGTGCTAGGGAGACAGGGCAGCAGGACCAGTGAGCGGTGCCTGCGACCGGCACCTGAGGACAAAAAAAAAAAAAAAAATCGCGTGTTTTTTCCTTTTTTTTTTCTTTCTGTTCCCTCTCTCATTGTTGCTGTTGTTGTTTTGGTTTGGAGAGTGCTTTTTGGAAGTCTTAAAGGGGCAGGACAGGTCACTTAGACCAGAGGCAGGGAATCTGGGGATCTCTGGGCACTCTAACCCCCTGGGCAGCAGGGAGCACAGAGGCCCCTTACAGAGATAAATAGCCTCCCGGCCGCTCCCCCTCCAACGGGGCTCCACCATTTTGGAGGAACAGCCCCAGCCAGGCCAAGCCCACAGCAACACCGGAGATAAACTCCAAAGCAACTGGGTAGGAAGCCGAAGCCCTGTCTGCGCACAGATGCCCAGCACAAGCCACTAGAGGTCGCTATTCTCCCAGGAAAAGGCTACAAACCAACAAGAAGGGAAGCTCTTTCAGCGGTCACTTGTACCAGCTCTGCAAACTATCTCTATCACCATGAAAAGGCAAAACTACAGGCAGACAAAGATCACAGAGACAACACCTGAGAAGGAGACAGACCTAACTAGTCCTCCTGAAAAAGAATTCAAAATAAAAATCATGAACATGCTGACAGAGATGCAGAGAAAAATGCAAGAGCAATGGGATGAGATGCAGAGAAAAATGCAAGAGCAGTGGGATGAGATGCACAGAAAAATGCAAGAGCAGTGGGATGAAGTCCGGAAGGAGATCACAGATTTCAGGAAGGAGATCACAGAAGTGAAACAATCCCTGGAAGGATTTATAAGCAGAATGGATAAGATGCAGGAGGCCATTGAAGGAATAGAACCCAGAGAGCAGGAACGTATAGAAGCTGACATAGACAGAGATAAAAGGATCTCCAGGAATGAAACAACACTAAGAGAACTATGTGACCAATACAAAGGAATAATATTTGTATTATAGGGGTACCAGAAGAAGAAGAAAGAGGAAAAGGGATAGAAAGTGTCTTTGAAGAAATAATTGCTGAAAATTTCCCCAGACTGGGGGAGGAAATAATCGAACAGACCATGGAATTACACAGAACCCCCAACAGAAAGGATCCAAGGAGGACAACACCAAGACACATAGTAATTAAAATGGCAAGGATCAAGGACAAGGAAAGAGTTTTAAAGGCAGCTAGAGAGAAAAAGGTCACCTATAAAGGAAAACCAATCAGGCTAACATCAGACTTCTCAACAGAAACCCTACAGGCCAGAAGAGAATGGCATGATATACTTAATGCAATGAAACAGAAGGGCCTTGAACCAAGGATACTGTATCCAGCACGACTATCATTTAAATATGATGGTGGTATTAAACAATTCCCAGATAAGCAAAAGCTGAGGGAATTTGCTTCCCACAAACCACCTCTACAGGGCATCCTACAGGGAATGCTCTAGATGAGAGCACCCCTAAAAAGAGCACAGAACAAAACACACAACATATGAAGAATGGAGGAGGAGGAATAAGAAGGGAGAGAAGAAAAGAATCTCCAGACAGTGTATATAACAGCTCAATAAGCGAGCTAAGTTAGGCAGTAAGATACTAAAGAAGCTAACCTTGAACCATTGGTAACCACGAATCTAAAGCCTGCAATGGCAATAAGTACATATCTCTCAATAGTCACCCTAAATGAAAATGGACTTAATGCACCAATCAAAAGACATAGAGTAATAGAATGGATAAAAAAGCAAGACCCATCTATATGCTGCTTACAAGAAACTCACCTTAAACCCAAAGATAAGCACAGACTAAAAGTCAAGGGATGGAAAAACATATTTCAGGCAAACAACAGTGAGAAGAAAGCAGGGGTTGCAGTACTAATATCAGACAAAATAGACTTCAAAACAAAGAAAGTAACAAGAGATAAAGAAGGATACTACATAATGATAAAGGGGTCAGTCCAACAAGAGGATATAACCATTCTAAATATATATGCACCCAACACAGGAGCACCAGTATATGTGAAGCAAATACTAACAGAACTAAAGAGGGAAATAGACTGCAATGCATTCATTGTAGGAGACTTCAACACACCACTCACCCCAAAGGATAGATCCACCTGCAGAAAATAAGTAAAGACACACAGGCACTGAACAACACACTAGAACAGATGGACCTAATACACATCTATAGAACTCTACATCCAAAAGCAACAGGATATACTTTCTTCTCAAGTGCACATGGAACATTCTCCAGAATAGACCACATACTAGCTCACAAAAAGAGCCTCAGTAAATTCCAAAATATTGAAATTCTACCAACCAATTTTTCAGACCACAAAGGTATGAAAGTAGAAATAAATTCTACAAAGAAAACAAAAAGGCTCACAAACACATGGAGGCTTAACAACATGCTACTAAATAATCAATGGATCAATGAACAAATCAAAATAGAGATCAAGGAATATATAGAAACAAATGACAACAACAACACTAAGCCCCAACTTCTGTGGGACGCAGCGAAAGCAGTCTTAAGAGGAAAGTATATAGCAATCCAGGCACACTTGAAGAAGGAAGAACAATCCCAAATGAATAGTCTAACATCACAATTATTAAAACTGGAAAAAGAAGAACAAAGGAGGCCTAAAGTCAGCAGAAGGAGGGACATAATAAAGATCAGAGAAGAAATAAACAAAATTGAGAACAATAAAACAATAGCAAAAATCAACGAAACCAAGAGCTGGTTCTTTGAGAAAATAAACAAAATAAATAAGCCTCTAGCCCAACTTATTAAGAGAAAAAGAGAATCAACACAAATCAACATAATCAGAAATGAGAATGGAAAAATCACGACAGACTCCACAGAAATACAAAGAATTATTAAAGACTACTATGAAAACCTATATGCCAACAAGCTGGAAAACCTAGAAGAAATGGACAACTTCCTAGAAAAATACAACCTCCCAAGACTGACCAAGGAAGAAACACAAAAGATAAACAAACGAATTACAAGCAAACAAATTGAAACAGTAAACAAAAAACTACCCAAGAACAAAACCCCGGGGACGGACGGATTTACCTCGGAATTTTATCAGACACACAGAGAAGACATAATACCCATTCTCCTTAAAGTGTTCCACAAAATAGAAGAAGAGGGAATACTCCCAAACTCATTCTATGAGGCCAACATCACCCTAATACCAAAACCAGGCAAAGACCCCACCAAAAAAGAAAATTACACACCAATATCCCTGATGAATGTACATGCAAAAATACTCAATAAAATATTAGCAAACAGAATTCAACAGTATATCAAAAAGATCATACACCATGACCAAGTGGGGTTCATCCCAGGGATGCAAGGATGGTACAACATTCGAAAATCCATCAACATCATCCACCACATCAACAAAAAGAAAGACAAAAACCACATGATCATCTCCATAGATGCTGAAAAAGCATTTGACAAAATTCAACATCCATTCATGATAAAAACTCTCAGCAAAATGGGAATAGAGGGCAAGTACCTCAACATAATAAAGGCCATATATGATAAACCCACAGCCAGCATTATACTGAACAGCGAGAAGCTGAAAGCATTTCCACTGAGATCGGGAACCAGACAGGGATGCCCACTCTCCCCACTGTTATTTAACATAGTACTGGAGGTCCTAGCCACGGCAATCAGACAAAACAAAGAAATACAAGGAATCCAGATTGGTAAAGAAGAAGTTAAACTGTCACTATTTGCAGATGATATGATACTGTACATAAAAAACCCTAAAGACTCCACTCCAAAACTACTAGAACTGATATCGGAATACAGCAAAGTTGCAGGATACAAAATTAACACACAGAAATCTGTAGCTTTCCTATGCACTAACAACGAATCAATAGAAAGAAAAATCAGGAAAACAATTCCATTCACCATTGCATCAAAAAGAATAAAATACCTAGGAATAAACCTAACCAAAGAAATGAAAGACTTATACTCTGAAAACTACAAGTCACTCTTAAGAGAAATTAAAGGGGACACTAATAAATGGAAACTCATCCCATGCTCATGGCTAGGAAGAATTAATATCGTCAAAATGGCCATCCTGCCCAAAGCAATGTACAGATTTGATGCAATCCCTCTCAAATTACCAGCAACATTCTTCAATGAATTGGAACAAATAATTCAAAAATTCATATGGAAACACCAAAGACCCCGAAT
This sequence comes from Manis javanica, assembly GCF_040802235.1. Lineage (NCBI taxonomy): Eukaryota > Metazoa > Chordata > Mammalia > Pholidota > Manidae > Manis > Manis javanica. The sequence continues at coordinate 108,692,100 of NC_133174.1, read as the reverse complement.
AGCCAAAGCAATCCTGAAAAAGAAGAATAAAGTAGGAGGGATCTCACTCCCCAACTTCAAGCTCTACTACAAAGCCATAGTAATCAAGACAATTTGGTACTGGCACAAGAACAGAGCCACAGACCAGTGGAACAGATTAGAGACCCCAGAAATTAACCCAAACATATATGGTCAATTAATATTTGATAAAGGAGCCATGGACATACAATGGCAAAATGACAGTCTCTTCAACAGATGGTGCTGGCAAAATGGACAGCTACATGTAGGAGAATGAAACTGCACCATTGTCTAACCCCATATACAAAGGTAAACTCAAAATGGATCAAAGACCTGAATGTAGGTCATGAAACCATTAAACTCTTGGAAAAAAACATAGGCAAAAACCTCTTAGACATAAACATGAGTGATCTCTTCTTGAACATATCTCCCTGGGCAAGGAAAACAACAGCAAAAATGAGCAAGTGGGACTACATTAAGCTGAAAAGCTTCTGTACAGCGAAAGACACCATCAATAGAACAAAAAGGAACCCTACAGTATGGGAGAATATATTTGAAAATGACAGATCCGATAAAGGCTTGATGTCCAGAATATATAAAGAGCTCACACGCCTCAACAAACAAAAAACAAATAACCCAATTAAAAAATGGACAGAGGAACTAAACAGACAGTTCTCCAAAAAAGAAATACAGATGGCCAAGAGACACATGAAAAGATGCTCCACATCGCTAATTATCAGAGAAATGCAAATTAAAACTACAATGAGGTATCACCTCACACCATTAAGGATAGCTGCCATCCAAAAGACAAACAACAACAAATGTTGGCAAGGCTGTGGAGAAAGGGGAACCCTCCTACACTGCTCGTGGGAATGTAAATTCGTTCAACCATTGTGGAAAGCAGTATGGAGGTGCATCAAAATGCTCAAAACAGACCTACCATTTGACCCAGGAATTCCACTCCTAGGAATTTACCCTAAGAATGCAGCAATCAAGTTTGAGAAAGACAGATGCACCCCTATGTTTATCGCAGCAATATTTACAATAGCCAAGATTTGGAAGCAACCTAAATGTCCATCGGTAGATGAATGGATAAAGAAGATGTGGTACATATACACAATGGAATACTACTCAGCCATAAGAAGTGGAAAAATCCAACCATTTGCAGCAACATGGATGGAGCTGGACAGTATTATGCTCAGTGAAATAAGCCAAGTGGAGGAAGAGAAATACCAAATGATTTCACTCATCTGAGGAGTATAAGAACAAAGGAAAAACTGAAGGAACAAAACAGCAGCGGAATTACAGAACCCAAAAATGGACTAATAGGTACCAAAGGGAAAGGAACTGGGGAGGATGGGTGGGCAGGGAGGGATAAGGGGGGGGAAGAAGAAGGGGGGTATTAAGATTAGCATGCATGGGGGGGAGGGAGAAAGGGGTGCGTGGGCTGCACAATACAGAGAGGACAAGTAGTGATTATACAACATTTTGCTAAGCTGATGGACAGTAACCATAATGGGGTTGTTAGGGGGGACCTGATATAGCGGAGAGCATAGTAAACATAGTATTCTTCATGTAAGTGTAGGTTAAAAATTAAAAAAAAAAAAAAAAGTAAGAAAGAAAGAAAGAAAAGGGGGATTACTCCTTGATAGGATAAAACTATTGGAAAATCAAAGATCAACGCATGCTTTAAATATCCTTAATGTTGATCACTTAAAGGGTGTCAGATGATCAGCTATGGAGGTACTCTTTTCTGATAATATTCCTTTCTCTTAATTAAAAAAAAAAAAAAAAAGCAGTTCCTGTGTGCTGACCTCCAATGAGTTCTGCACAGTGGTATAGAGGGCATGTCAAAGTGTGGGCAAAGGGTCTGTTAGTTTCTACGCAGAAGATCAAGGCCTAGCTTGGATACCCAGAAAATGAACTAAGATACGATATGAGGAGGAGCTTCCGGCATCAGCACTCTCTGGAGGACTTGTGCCAGGGGATGATCATCAAAAAGCCTCCACAGGGATCCGGACGATGCTGCGGTTGTGGCTGCATCCAGCCCACCGTCTCCTGGACTTGCCATAGGAATGAGGAGGGAGATGTCTAGGCTGGCATGTGCATACAGTGAGACAACGAATTTGACCGGATCTGTACTGTTGGAACTCAACCAGGAGTTGGGAGGGGTGCAAGTTGTAGCACTGCAAAATCTCATGACTATAGACTATCTATGGTTAAAAGAACATATGGGATGTGAACAGATCCCAGAAATGGGCTGCTTTAATTTGTCTGATGGTTCAAGTACAGTTGGACAATATACATCATATCATAGATAAATTTTCACAAATGCCTCGGGTGCCTAAATGGTTTTCTTGGCTTCACTGGAGATGGATGGTAATTATAGATTTGCTTTGTTTATGTCACCGTATTCCTATTATGTTAATATGTGTGTACAAAGTAGTTAGTAGTTTAAAACCTATACATACTTAAGGTACTATACAAGAAGATATGTCAAAGAAATAATCAATCCTCCCATGTTTCCTTCATATGCTACATCTATAGCTTTTCTTCTTCCTTCCTAATTACAACCCTTAAATAGAATTCGTGCCTCATATCGAATTTACCGAGTATCATAATTCCTCCAGGTGGTAAAGATACCTCGAGACAAGTGCTGGGCATAGAAGCCACAGGGCATAAATCTGCAAAGAAGTAAAAAGCTAACCTTTGCAAACAATATGGCTTCTCTCTCACTTACCAACTTTACATTTCCCTGTATGGCCCCGGAAGATGACTGGTTAGCCAGAGACGGGTAAGATTCCTCAAGGGAGGAACAACCTAAGACAGTCACAGTCGCAGGGGGGCCATCAGGTGAGAATTTGGGGATCAACAGAGGTGAGGCTCAGAACCTCACCCCCCCTGCTTTGAGAGAAATCTTCTGCATCTGTGGATGTCTTGCTGCCCTCGTCTAGCCTGGATTAATACTTAGTCCATAGGCACACACCTGATCATCTGATCATCTACATTTGCCTTCTTACAGCACTAAACTATGTTTTCTACCTTTATCTTGCATCTACCTACCACTTCAGCATTTTATTAAAAATAAAAATAATAATAATAATAGGAGAAATGTGGGATCAACATATAAATCAAGTACAAAAATCAAACGAATATTCATATTTGACCTGATTGTTTATAGGTCATAATGCATGATCAAAACCGAAAGTTTCTGTGATGAATGCCCTTGTACTGTTCACCATGTAAGAATTTATTCACTATGTAAGAATTCCTTCACCACGTAAGAACTTGTTCGCTATGCCTCAGAAGATTGGAGACTGACGAGAATTAGGCTTGAGATGGATTAATGATTGTACATTGAGCGTTGACCCCCCTATACTGAATTTTATTGTTGTTAACAACCATTTGATCAATAAATATGAGAGATGCCTTCTCAAAAAAAAAGAAAAAAGTTTTATGCAATATAAATCAACATATACAACATGAAGAGACAAGTGACAGGGTGGGTGACACTATTTTGCAATGTATATCCAAAGGCCATGGACACTCAAACTGCATTTCCCAATATGATTGCCAATAGCCCCACGTGTCTGTTGAGCATTTGAAATGTGGCTTGTCAGAGTTGAGGTGTGCTGTAAGTATGAATATTCACCAGATTTTTAAGACCTAGTATGAAAAAATAATGTAAGGTACCTCATTTGTAATTTTTATAATGGACTAAATGTTGAAATGGTAATATTTCAGATATATTGGATTCAATATAGTATTAGAATTAATTTCACCTGTTCCTTTTGACTTTCCTTAATGTGACTACCAGAAAAATGTAAAGTACATATTGACTCACATTGTGTTTCTAATGCACAGCACTGATCTCAAATAATGCAAAATGCATATAAACACAAATGGCCAATAAAACACATAAAGAGATATTCAACTTCCCAATGAACAGGGAAATGTAAATTTAAAAGAATGGAATATACATCAGATTGCCATAACTTAAAGATCTGACCTTACCAAGTTTTTGCAAGGATGTGGAACTGGAAATCTGACACACAGATATGTGTATTACAGGAGGAAAGGAGTATAAATGGGTGCGACCCCTTTGAAGACCAATTCAGTAAAATCTCCTAAGTTGAGGATATGCATTCCCTACCATCCATCCTTACCATCTCCTAGGTATATATACTATAAAACTCTCAGCACAATGGCAAAAGAAGATGTATACAGCAATATTCACTATAATATAGTCAATAATTGGGAAAAATGGAAACATCATAAATGCCATCAATAAGAGAACAGGTAAATACATTGTGGCACATTCAGACAATGGAATATTATTCTTTAGCTAAACTGAAGAATTAGAGCAGTGTTCTCAAAATGTGGTCTCATATATTTATCAGGAATATAAATTCCTGGGCTCCACTCCAGACCTACTACTGAATCAGAAACTCTGGGAGTGGGAGACAGCAAGGTGTGTGTGGTTCAACAAGACCTCCAGGTGATTCTGACACATGTTGAAGTCTGACAACTACTGGACTAGAGCTACATATACTGGCTGGATAAATTTCAAAAATGATGTTGCAAAAGGATGCAGTATGATACCATTTATATAAAGTTAAAAACTTGCAAATGACACTTTACACTGTGGATTCATTCATGACAGTAAAAATGTAAGAGATGATTCACAAGAGATGATTAACATCAAATTCAATACAGCGCTTACATACAGAGTAGGGGTAGAGGCAAATGGGATACAGGAGAAGAGGGGTTAAAATAGGAAATTTTAATCACATGTGTGGTATTTTATGTATTTAAAGAATGCTTGAGATGCTAGGATGAACATCCCTGTACACTCATCTTGACACCACTGTCTAATTAATTCCTTACACTAAATTTGGAGAGGTGGAGTTACTGAATATTTCTTTCAGTTACAACTATCACTGTTCTAGTCCTCATAACTGTACTGGGTAACTCAGCATACACTTTGAAATCTCCAGCCTCCAAAAATATCACTTGGCACATGATCTCAACAGTAACCTGCTGAGACAAATTCAATGGTACTCTAAAGTCCTTGCCTGATATTCCAGCTTCTCCAAAATACGGTTCCCATCTACTTTCTCCACTCTACGAGGCTACCTACATGTAACACTCTATATAAAAATCTCTCCTTCGGTCAAAGTTCCTCTATGTTCCCTAAACTCACTACACACATTTCTGCCTCCTTGCCTTTGCCTGTTACTTCCACCCCCTTGTTCCCTGTCATCTGAGTCTGGCTTGCACTGTAAAATCTGGCCCATGTTCCAGTCACCAGCCCTGCCCATCATCCTGGAACCAATGAGATCACAAGTCACCCTCACTGATCATTTCTTCCTTTGAACTCTTTCAGCATAACATCGTCACTCATGTGGTAATCAGCCACAGCATACTGGATAGTTTATTTGTAGGTACCTATGCCTGATCGAGCCAACTAGACTTTGTATTTTTTTCCAGTTAAATTTTGTCTTGCTCCAGAGAGATTTAATGTAGTTTAACTAGATTATAATAAATATCTCAAGGCCATACATAGAGCATGTTTCCCTAGCACCAAGCGTAGTGTGCTACAAATGACTTGAATAACAAACTCCATGAGAGTAAGAACCATCTGCTTTGTTCATGACTGTGTATCTAGTATCCAGCAGGTTTTGTAGTGCTTAGTAGGCACCCAGTTACCATTTGTTGTTTGAATGAATGAATAAATGAATAAATGGACTTTATAATTATGTTATAATAACAACTACTGCTTCCAGGTACCAAACACCATGCAAGACCTAAAGAATGAATGAGGAAGAAGACAAACACATCAGAAACTCCACAGTCCACACAATTAGCTCCCCAAAGATTGTCATTCCAGTTGTATACCATCTGCATAAACTGGCTGTGCACCTCTAATTTCAGTGCAAGATCAATAGCTAACATTAATTGAGTGCCTGGTGTGGACAGGTGCTGAGCTAAGTATGTTACCTGCATCGCTGTTTTTTGCATTGGTCCTGTGGGGCAGGTACTACTGGATTATTCCAAATTATAGATGAGGAAACTGAAGCAGAGAGGTTATATAACCTGACCTACCTGCCACCATTAATTAATGAGCAAGCCATGAGTTGGATGCATGGTGTCAAAGTTTACACTCCTAACTACACTCTGACCCCCTGGAAAAGATATTGATGGATTCAAGCAGATAAATTTGAATAAGGTTAGTATCTGGTTCTAGATCTTCAAGTCAAATTCAATCACTTGTTTGCAAACTAGTTTGTATTTGTAGAAGGAATGGAAACACTGACTGGGCTTCAACTATGCATCTGGCACTTTCATGTTCCCTATTTGATCTTGTTCCATCTCCAACATCAGCAGTGAGAGGGAAGTGTCACCTCTACATCCGTTTTGCAGGTGAGAAATTTGAGAACTAGAGTGCTGAAGTACCTTGCTCAAAGTCACAGAGCTACCAACAGGCAGAACTTGGTTTTGACTCCAAATCCAGAAGTTTTATCCTATACAATGGTTGCTCATCTCAGACACATTTCGAGGTTATAAAGGCTTCCGTATATTATATGAATGAAGAGTCTCATACGAGTTATTACTGCAGTGTATTATCTAATATCCTAGTAACCTATATAAGGTGAGGAAAGTTAGAGGCTATTTATTATCCAAAGAGTGTAACTTATATTTTTGGGCATCTAGTCAATGTTTCAGCTTTCAGTAACATAAAATAATCAAGTTTCCACAGACCCTAATACAGACCAACACACAAAGTAAATGTCCAGAACACTTTGTTAGCTGATAGACCTCTTTAGATCAAAAGAGACAAAGGTAGCACCATCAAAACCATAATTCTATTTACTACATATATTCTAGAAAGAATCAAAGTAGCAGTTATTTACAGTCTGGGACATCTTAAAGATTTAACCTTTGGTGAAATACTTTGTGGCTCACTGACTTAATATACCTATTAAGGTATTTGTAGAACTATAATTACAGCCAGTATATCTTGTTTATGCAATATTCAATTACTAATATGGCATGCCATTTATCTCAATAATTATCTCAATAATTATTCTATTAAGTCTAAATGGGTGTTCTTAAATCAATCTATATGCTGGAAGGTTCTCCCCCATACTGGTGTCCATCATCTGTTTATGGAGCTTGTAGCAATTCAGCCTGCAGGAAAGCTGTGAGAGTAAGGGAAGGAGAACCGGGTGCCTGTGGATTGTAGGCATTATTTATCTAAAATAACTGGCAAGATGCTTTGCATATCAAAAAATCACTAAATCTATTCATGTATTCACTGAATCTATTCACATATTCACTCATCTTCCACCACACAAACTCCCAAGAGATGCTTAAACAGAATACACTTTGCCCTAACCAGGACAGGAAAGCATTAAATTAAAGAAGTTGGTGCTGCTGACCACTCACCAAGATCCAGGGAGGAAAATGGTTCATACTCACCCTATACTCCTGATTGGTCAAGTTTCTTCATTGTGTTTAGTCTTTCTGACTCTCACCCACTCACTGGCCAGTACAATCCACACTTACAGGGAAAGATGGACTCTTAAGATATTTTAGCTGCCTTAACTTTCTCATTCTTGACTAACGGTGCTTCAATCCCCAATCTTATATTAATGGGAAAAGGAAATTGTAAATGGACACAGTACATTCCTTCACAAATCATTTTTTGTGGTATATCTACTTTAAGCATCCTGAACACCAAGGCATCAGGAGACAGTGCAATATTATGAACCTAAATTATAATGCAGTTTCCCTCAGATTGCCATATCATGATCCTTCATTAAATACAGTGACTTGCAGGAATTAAGGTAGTTTAGCAACGGTGATGAAGCAGTAGGGTCTCCCACACCACCACCACCACCTCCCACACACTTCCCCATAAAAAGGTGAGGGTAGAGAGAGAAGTTCTTATCAGTATATGCATTCATCATTTTCCCTTATTTCAGTCCCTTAAAAAATTCTTTAGAGCCCTAACTGGAGTGCTATTCTTTCTACCTGTCTTCCAAGAATTAACTAACTTGAAGTTAGAGCTTGAGGGTACTTGAAGACCCATGAGGGCCCAAGGAACAGTGGGAGAGATTTGTGATAAAAGTATTGTCCTTTTCTTTATATTGAGAATGCCTGAAGGGAGCTACTGCCTATCAAACCCACCCCAAGAGAACAGGTGTTCACTCTCTACATATGTGCTCTGTATGCAAACAGGGTAGCTTTTACGCTATTTGCTTCACAGTCATTAAGAAACTCGGAAAGATATATTAAGTACCAGTAATAGTCATTTCTTTAATGCCGGCAGTAATGGCCGGACCATGAAATCATGCAGCTCTTTCAAGTATCATAAAAAGGATATTAAATTTATAGCCAAGTACAAATTAGGAGAGACTTTCAGGAGCATGGCTCAGAGCTCACCTTAGATGGAAGAATCTTTCACAGCTTCCCTGGAATGGATACTTTCAACCAACAGGTCACTCTCCTCCCTGAGTTTCCACATCTGTACCAAGCTACCACTAGGTTGGCCACTATTTCTCAAAGTGTGCACAAAACATCTGTATCAAAATCATTTGTGTGGGGACTTGTTAAAATTAAGAATCATAAGTAGCTCCCAAGATCTCTGGCATCAAAAACTCTGAGGCCAGGGCCCAGGAATCTGTTGCTTTCCACTCATCTCTTCCTTTGGCACCCCACATGGTTCTGACATACATTTAGTAAGCTGGAAAGATACTGGACTTCATGTATGGTTACATTCATATTGTTTCTTTGTTCTAGACTGCACTGTCCCTCCAACTTGATCTGCAGATGGCCTTTGTTTCTAGACTCAGCTCAAATTCAGCTCCCTCTGTGAAACCCTCCTTTATCTGCTTCTCCAACAGATGCCCATTCCCCTGTTGCCGGGGGACAGGATTTAGAGAGGCACTGGGCTGGGAGAGAGGTAGGTGCTGTGTGCAATGGTTTAGAGCTTAAAGAAGGGTTCTGAAGTTGACACTGAAGTTTCTTCAGTTTGAGTTTCAGTTGCTAAAAAGAGTTTTAAACTGAGTAAACCAGTAACTAGAACACCTACTGTGTCAGTCTTTTTAGGCTGCTGTAACAGAATACAACAGACTGGGCAGTTTATAAGCAACAGAAATTTATTTTTTACAGCTCTGGAGGCTGGAAGTCTGAACTCAAGGGGCCAGCATGATCGAGTGAGGGCCTCTTTCAGGTTGCAGACTTCTCACTGCTTCCTCACATGGTGGAAGGTGCTAGGGAGCTCTGTGGGGTCGCTTTTACAAGAGCACTGATCCCAGTCATGATGACCTAATCACCCCCCAAAACATTCCACCTTCTATTATCATCACCATGGGGATTAGGATTCCAACACACGAATTTTGGGGGACACAAACATTCAGACTGTAGCACCTACACAGAGCCTCTGATTAATGAGAATGGTGAATTACAACCCTTAGCAACTACAGTCAAGAGGGAATTTGGGTATTCATTTAAGGAAGGAAGAATAGGGATCAAAAGGAGACAAAAACACTGCCAAATACACAACAGCACACGTGTGGAAAGGAGGAGAGGAGGCCCAATAAGGGGCTTTCTCTTTCCCAGTGGCAAATAACAGGCAATTATTCAATTGGTCCTATGCAGTTCTCAGACAGAAGGGGCAGGGGATGCTGGTGAGGTGTAAGGTTTGGTGTACACTAAAATTCTAAAACTTCATTAAGTGAAAGACACTAAATCAGCGTTTCCCAAAATACAGTTCAGAAACATCTGCCATCAGAAATAACTGGACTATAGCATTTTACTACGCTGATGGACAGTGACTGCAATGGGGTGGCGGGCGATTGATAGTATGGGTGAATGTTGTAACCACAATGTTGCTCATGTGCAACCTTCATAAGATTCTATATCAATGATACCCTAATAAAAAAAATAGCTGGGGACTTTATTAGAACTGCATATCTCTATGAATCAGAGTCTCTAGAGCCTCATGACGAGCATTTGGGAACACTACCATCAGATGAGCTGCCCCTCTCAATGCGACTCTTCACTCCTCTAGCTGAGCATCATGCTAGTTCTAGTGGCTTTGAGAGAAGTGCGGGAAGCACCAACCAGGAGAATTCTTGGCCAGGAGATGACTAAGTCTCCAGGAGCCGTCCAATCTCTCTACTTGGTCAGAGATTCGGGAAGCCCAATCACCAGACATCACCACATCTTGGTTTATTTTCAGATCCTTTCCTGCTTAACTGTTAATATTTTCAACCCATTCCCCACACCTCACCACTTCTAAAAAAATGAAGTATCTGTCAAGGATACTCTGCCTTTGTGAATTCTCCAGGAAGAACAGACTGTCACTGCTTATTATTCCAGAGACCCTCAATTATTTTCTTAATAACCTCCCATACACAATAAAATTGTCAAGCCCAGACTCCTCTACGGGCTTTGCAAATTTATGCCAGCAGACTCACCGTCTGCACCCATAGGTTTTCATGCAAACTATCTTTCCAAATCTGGCTCGTTACTAGTTACCAAGCCAGGTGTTTAATCCTCCCAATGCTTCCTAGAGCCTGTTTAACTAAACTTAAAAAAACACTCCAAATGTGTACCTACATGCAAAGTGAAGCAGGCACATATGACATTATCTGAGTAATTCAATGTAAAAACAAAAAGCTTCACCTCACAGAGTCACACATGTGGTTGCCTGATATGAAGCATATTTTCAGCTGACTGACACAGCTTCTAAAGAGAAATGCTCCGTAAGAGGATAGTACATTAGGATTCCTTTCCAGTTAAAGATGTAATCTGTTCTAATGAGCTATTGCCATGTAACCTGCAGACAGTTCCTCTCTCTGGCGGGATACCACTCCCAGCCATGGTGGCAATCCTGAATGCCAGAGTGAAGATTTTCACCATTTCCAGCCAGCCAGCAAGTACGTATTGTACTATTTCCCAAGTCCTGTTCTATTTGCTGTGGTACAGCAATAAGCCAAACAGATAAAGTGGTTGCCCTCATGTGGCTCATATTCTAGTGGGGGAAATTGACCACAAATAGTAAGTCAAAATAATTTCAGATAGCAATCAGTGCTATAAAGAAAATAAAAGAGGGTAATAAAACAGTGACTTGGAGATGGGGAAACTCTACTGGATGGCTGAGAAAGCCTCTCTGAGTAGGTTAACACTTGAACTGAAACCTGAATGACAAGGAGGAGCTGCCAACTGGAAGATCTGGAGACATGAGGAAAGGCAACAGCAAACAGAAGGCCCATGAAAGGGCTTGGTGGAGCTGAGTAAAATCACAAGAAGGCCAGTATGGCTGTAACAGAGCAAGGAGGGGGTTACTGGTCGGAGGTGAGGTCGGGTATGTGAGCAGAGCCAGGCTGCGCAGGACTCTGCAGGCCCTGAAGAGGAGTCTAGAGTTTATCCTGAGTACTATGGGAAGGGCAAGGAGCCTAGGTGGACTGATGTAAACATGATACCAGAAGAGATGTATTTGCCTTCCTAATGGTAGCAATAGCTACTGTGTATTGAGCCGCTACCATGTGCTGAGATGCCCTGGAAAAAAAACATGTAGTTTAAACTTCTCAACAACCCTATAAAGTACAACTGTTTCCAGATAAGGCAGGAACCTAAGAGTTCACCCAAGGGCACACAGCTAATAAGTAGTAAAGCCAGGATTCTAACCTATGCCTGCCTGACTCCAAAGTCAAATGCTATTAATCACTACACAAAGGTATACCCAAGTAGGAGTAACCATGTACCATACCAGTTGTGAAGCGCTTACTACAGTTGAACAACATGGGTTTGAACTACACAGGTTCACATCTATACATATTTTCTTCAAAAAATATATTGGAAAATGTTTGGACATTTGTGACAATTTGAAAAAACACAAAGAAGCTAGGGAAAAGAAAGTAAGAATGCAGTATAATATACATATAACATACAACACATGTGTTGTTGATATTATCAGTAAGGCTTTTAGTCAATAGTAGGCTATTAGTAGTTAAGCTTATAAGGAGTCAGAAGTTGTCCATGTATTTTCAACTATGCAGGCACCCCTAGCCCCTGAATCATTCAAGGGTCAACTGTGTATGCCAGGAACTTTACCAGCTTCACCCTATGAGGTACTATTATGCCACTTCGCAGATGAGTGAATCATTATGAGAGGCTAAGGACCCATGGTCAGAGTTGAGAAATTCAAACCCAACTCCATCTGACTCCAAAGCATTTCTCAGTATTATTTCCCCACGCTGCCAAATGTCACTGTTTTTAGGATTATCTTAATTCAAACATTAGCCTAGTTGAGAAACTTGTCGCTATCCTGCTCCTTTATGCAAGTCAGTGAAAGCTCTCCAGGGAGAGCACATGTCCTGTAGCCAGAACTGAAATGGTATGGAAGGCAAGGCAGCATTTGTAAGCTAGCTCTCTTCTCTGTACTCTGCGGGCAGAGGACACTGCCCATCTGTGTGAGGACAGGAAGTTGCAAGCTTTTTTATATGTCTGTGCCTGAGGGACAATGACCCTTCTGTCTTCGTTATGAATAGGAAAGAGACCACTGGGTAGGTCTGTAACTGTACAGGGATGCTAAGATCCAGGCATCCATTGGTAATGTGCCCTAAACAACCTCTTGTATCCACCATCCCCCGTGTGTCCCACAATGCCTGGGACTCCAAAAACCCTTTCTCTTAGGGAAATGGAAGAGATGAGAAGGAAGAGCTACCCTGAGGACATTGAATTAAGTTGGAGGTTTAAGACAGATATTACTTAAAACATTGGAAAGAACCAGTCAACGAAATATTATTCAGCCATAAAAAAGGAATGGAGTTCTAATACACACTACAGCATGAGTGAAGCATGAAAACATTATGCTAGTGAAAGAAGGTCAGAGACAAAATGCCACCTATTACATGAATCCATTTAAATGAAATGTCCAGAACAGGCAATTCCACAGGTACAGAATGTAAATTAGTGGTTGCCTACAGCTGGGGGGATTGAGAGGCATGGGAATGCCTGCTAATGGGCTTGGGTTTATTGGGGAGAATGACAAAAATATTCTGAATGTAGATAGTGGTACTGGTTGCACAACATGGTGAATGTACTAAAAACCACTACAGTTTGTACCTAAAAAGATGAATGTTATGGCATGTGAATTATATCTCAATAGAACTGTTATAAAAAGTATATATCTGGGAGATAGTAACTGTATACATATTTTATATATAGGATGTCTTACTTATTTTATATATTGTGATCTGTGCATATTCAACATCCACATGTCTCAGAAGCTGTCCAGACAAGAGCAATTGTGGCTAGTGGGACCCAGGCTACACAAAAACTCACTTCTGATGTTTTCTTTTCCCCTTTGTGCTTCTCTTTTCCCTTAGTGTCCTAACAAAGCATCTCCCTACAATTCTCCAAGAATGCAGGCAAGGGAGAGGTTTGAGGCAGACAGCAAGAAAGAGGACTATCTTGAATCTGTTGATAGACCCTGACACTGGCCATCCATTTCCAGCATTTGAGCTGGACTGAGAGAAAAAGTATATAGGACTGCCTGAAGACTTGGGAATCCCAAAGTTCTTGTGCTGGAAGTAATATCACAAGGCACAACTCATTAATTTCATGATGATTGTACCGGTGGTGATAATTAAATTGGCAGTTAGTAATATCTGAGTGCTCGTGATGTACCAGATACTATATAAACGGCTTTGTATGTATTATCTCATTTACTCTTGTCCACTATCCTCTGAGGTAGGAACTCATATTCATCCCATTTGACAGATGAGAAAAATGAGACCCACAAGGTTGAGTAACTTACGCCACTTAGAAAAAAGTGGTTAAGTGGTGGGTCCACATGAGAAGCTTAGTTATTCTGATGGCTGACTCATGTTTTTTAGCCACCATACTTATTACTTTCCAGTAGCCGTGGTAATAATTAGAGTAATATGAGCTAAAATTCACTGAGCACCTGCTTTACACCAGGTTCTCTACCTATGAGAGGTGGATGATATTATTCATCTATCATTTTGTAGGCTGGGAAACAGAATCACCCAGCAGCTTAGTAACCTACCCAGCACGTACAGTGACCAACCATCCTTGGAAGTGGCAAAGGACGGAACCACATCCAGGCAGTCCCTAAACTCTGCCACCTCCCTTTTAGACATTTTGTTCCTAACCTCACACATGGGGAGATTCAGCATGTGCCTAACCAGTGAGGGCCAACTGCATTCACAGTCCAGCTGACTCTACCCTGTAAAAACCAGTCAACCCCAGCGCCTGGCTGGTGTCTCTCATGCCCTCTCTGCAGACCTGCGGCCACTCTTTGTGCCACCTCAGTCCTTCTGGCCTGTCTGCAGAAGAGGCTGATTTTTCTCCCAAACATAAATCATGCAGCAGCAAGTTACCTGACCAGATCTGAGTTGTACAAAGGCAGCTCTAGCTTCTCCCTTTTCATGTATTTTGCACAACACAGAGCCACTGGGGCAGGCAAATCCCCACTGCCTAGAAGATGCAACAGGAGTTACAGGACCCCTCATCTCATTAAGAAAAGCATTGAGTTTTCAGGGTCTGAAAGATCCCCCTGGCCTTAAATATATTCATTTTATTAGCTGCAAAAAGCTTCCTAAAATTAGGCATTAAATAAAAGCACTGATTGAATTTTATCACACTAATTAGAAAATAAAAGTGAATCTGATAATAGATTTTTAAATGATACTACCCTTCACATGCAATAAATTTCTTTGACTTTTCCCCACATACACATGTAGATCTGTATAACCTACTTTAAAGCAAATACTTTTTAAATGTGAATGTTACAATGTCTCTTGTCAGATATAAATCTATCTATGTTCTAACAGTAGGATACAGGCAATGCCAGTCTCAATTCTAATGACAATGTGGAAAAGGCCAGACAGTGGTCCGAGGCTACGAACAGCAGGCTGAGGGATAAAGCCCCTATAGTTGCCCAAATCATCACACATACATCAAGGTTCTGGGGATCTAGAAGGTCAAAGCAGAGGTAGCAGAAGGTCTCTGTAATCTGGATTCTAAGAGGTCTGATGGAGAAAAAATACTAGTAATCAGATTCACAAAACACACCTGATATTGGGATAGAGTTTCACTGCCACAGAGAGGTCTTTTACACACATGTGCACATGCACAGCAGGAAGTGGTCTCAATACATGAGTAGAACTGGACTTGAAAGGGTCAGCAAAGTGGCAGCAGCTGGCAATGGAAAGAGTGAGAAATCAATAGCTATAGCTGGGTCCTCATAAATGTCAGAAAGTCCTTTAGTAAGGCAGTGTTGTTCTCAACTATGAATATGCATGGGCTGAGCTGGTGGGCAGCAGATCGCTTGAATGGCTCTTTCAACAGGGACCCAATATCACTGTGGAGCCACTGAGCCAGCAATGGCACACAGGAACGGTGCTGTCAACAGCACCTGCTCTAGTCTTCTCTCTTGTCTCTACATACTTCAGATGGTGGCCTTCTAAAGGCCAGACTGCATTAAGCACATCTTACACAATGTGGAATGCCTTCTTTCTAAAGCCCCTGATTGAAGGAAAAATGTTACTATTATGTCCCTTCAAAGAAATCTTGTATTATTTAAAGAAAAGGACAGTAGAACACTTGGCACCACACTGGTAGCCTCAGAAAATCCTTTCATGAGACATGGCCAGCCCAGTGAGCAGAAGCTAAAATCCCGACAGCCAATCTTTTACAAATGTTGCATTTTTGAATTACAACTCTATTCCTGTTGTGGCCTTGTTACATCACACTTTTCTAATATGCCCCTGCAGGGAATGCATCAGAAAATTTCCTTGCATGACAGCTGAAGGGAGCGAGTATCGGATGGGGGCTGACTACATGACAAGTATATGGGGATGTGATTTCCTTTTCGGATGATGAAAATGTTTTGGAACTGAATAGAGGTAATGGTTGTGCAACACTGTTGAGGTACTAAGTACTACTGACTTGTACACTTCAAAAGGGTGACTTTTATGGTAAGTGAATTTAATCTCAATTTTTAAAAGACACCTTGCATCAAATAAGGCCATACCATTGTACCTACTCTGTGCTATGTATTGTGCTAGATTCTAAGTGTACAAATAATCACAGTTCATGGTTCTTAAGTCCTTACAAGATCCCAGTATGGGGGCCAAGGCCAGGCTG
The DNA here is from genome assembly GCF_040802235.1 of Manis javanica. Classification (NCBI taxonomy): domain Eukaryota; kingdom Metazoa; phylum Chordata; class Mammalia; order Pholidota; family Manidae; genus Manis; species Manis javanica. The sequence goes on along the minus strand of NC_133174.1, from coordinate 108,675,915 downwards.
CCCCAAGATGCACCACTTTGGCATGCAGATTATTTCAAGCTGAAAAATAAATCAAAGCCCAAAAACCTCAGGAAGAAACTTTGACCGTCCCCCTAACTGGCTAAAAATGAATTTGGATGGAGGACCTGTCCACAAGAGAGCCACCACCACAGAATATTACATTTTAATAGGAAGTAGGGTAAACAGGGAAGACTTTACAAGCTGTTTGTTAGAATCCCTCCCTAGGTCCCTTGTTTCTATATGGCCCAGCAAACATTTATTTACCAAACATTCACTCCTCAGCTTCCTGTAAATAGCTTTCCTTCCCTCTGAAGTCCCAGACCCCAAGACCCTCCTCCTTAGTTCAGGATGATATATATACCTCACTTGCCTGTCTCTGGAATCCCTTGTCTGTGTGGATTCCTCATAGGTATGAAATAAAATTTGATATTCTCCTGTTACTCTGTCTCATGTCCATTTAATTGTTAGGGCAGCTGGAAGAGCCCTGAAAGGTAGAGGGAAAACTTTCCCCCCAATACCAGGAAGCCTTCAAGGAATGCGTATGTATTCACTAACTTTCTTCAACACAGCAACCCTCTGAGAAAAGTACTATTATTCCCATTTTACAGATGAGGAAACTGAGGGATAGGGAGGTCAAGGAACTTGCCCAAGATAGTAGAACTATGAAGTGGTGGAGCCAGGATTTAGACCTAGGCAGTTTGGTTCTAGAGAGTGTGCGTTGAAGACTCATGCCACGTTGCCTCATGGACAGACACCAGACTCGAGAATTGCGCAACTGATGGTGAGTACTCAGAAAGCCCACAGGACAGGCACCTAAGGACAGGTGACAATCAGGGAAGTAGCCAAGAAGAAAGAGCAGGTGAGATGAATTGTAAATGACTGATCAGAATTAAACACACAAAGAGGAAGAAGGAGGAGGGCTTTGGACAGAAAGGGAGATGCTGAAAGGCAGAGCTGAGGACTGCATCATAAGCGTTTCAGTATTACTAGCATAGGAAGAGTGAGGCAGAAGCAGGCTGCAGAGCTGGACAGAAAACGGGGACAGATCACGGAGGTTCTGCTTACCTTGTGGGCATAGGAGAGCTATTGACATGCTGTAAGCAGGGGTGACACAGAACTGTGTTCTAGAAATATCATTTTGGTGGCTCCCTGGTAGCTGAAATTGAGAAAAACAAGACTGCTAGGAGGGATAGAGGCCTGTGAGGAAGCTATTTTAATAATCCAGAAAATAAACAATTTAAGCTAGAGAAATGGTAATGGGCATCAAGAGGAATAGATGGAGTGAATCAATAGTAATCCAAATGAGCAAGACTCAATCTCAGTTACACTCTCAGAAACTGGAAGCTGCCAGAAAGATCAAAGGCCAGCCATTTCCTTTAATAAGTGTCACCTTTCTATTGTTCTTTAGGAAATGTTAAACATTGTCATTTCTAAACAGAATTCAGGAATAGCTAGTCAGTTCATTTTCCAAAGCTATCCCATTGAAATTCTAAATGCAAACAGTCTTTCTCAAGCAGCATTCAGGAATACCAAGTTTCTTTCCGGAAGAAACATCCAGATTCAATGCATAAATAGAATTCATGCATTCCCGGAGACTTAAAAAGAGAATGGTTTGAAATGGATATAAGAAATTAACAATCCAGCATGTGGTTGTCCGGACTGCTTTGTCATCCTAACCACATGTACTTTCAAGATAGCAGGAATTAAAATGCCAGGCCAGGAGAGTTAGACTTCACTGGGAAACAATCTTGGCATCAGAAAGAAGATAACAAAAGTAGAAAAAAAAATAGGTTTTGTATTAGATTAACAAGTCATGATTGTTAATCAGTATCTCCCCCACCTCTACCCCCCACCTTATTACAAATAGCTATCCCTCTCACACTCTAACTCAGTCGAACCCCCTTTGGTCCTCACAATGTGCTCAACTATTTAAAGGCCACACACAAAAGAAGATTGTCATAGTATCCTGCCCTTGATGGATCTCCCATGTCACCATGGACTTGAGTTGTATGCAAATGGAGCAACTAGAAAGTGACATGAGGTCCAAAATGGTTAAGGGTCATCATGAGTTCTATGGAGAATATGAGCATTGTGAAGCCAATGAGATGAGGATCCTGGTGGCAACTGGAGGGATCACTGAGCTTCACAGCAGGCGTGCAACATAAACCCCAGGTAGAGTGCCAGTAGATCAGGACAATGAGAAGGGTGAGTGAAGGTGAGGTAGCAGCAAAATCTACAGAGGCTGAAGGCCAGCTAGCTACCTCAGAGAGGTACAGCTGAGGCGAGAGGAGACAAAGGCACTGGATGAGTAAGGCCGGCTGGGTGACAGATGGCTTTGAACTCTAGGTAAACACATTTGGTCTAGGTTTTCTGAATGAGGCAGGACCATTTCTCTCACACGCTTCCTATTTCTATGAAATACTCATCTTAAAAATACAGTTCTGAAAGTATAACTACTTGTATGGAGGAGCGATCAAAACCAGAGAAGTTGCAAAATGATTCCTGAGCTTCTTCACCCCACCTGAATGCACAAAAAGGACCTGGGCTGTTTGGTGGTTTTAATTTTACATTCATCAGGGACTCGTGATATAAACATTCCATGGTTCTGTGTGAATCTTAATGTCAGCTCAATTTTCATCAACACTCCACTAGCCCCATTTCTTTATGCACAAGAAAGAAAGCAGCTGATTGTCTTAAGTCTAAGGAAAGCCAGACTTCAAGGTGAAAAGGAGAGAGGAGGGGGTGGGGAGTGGTCTCTCATATATTGAGGTGTGTTACTTATATAGCACATTACCCAGAGAAAATTCTAGCATTTTTTATTTGTCAGTACTTCATTCTGGAACAGAATTGATGATGTAAGTCTCTGACCTCATTCAGGCTGCAGAAACCTCTGTAGCGGCAAGGCAGGCTGCCATCTGACAGGGATGGTGGAAGGGTACAACAGAAAACAGATAACCTCTGGTCTCTCAGAGATGCTCACCAGCCCTGCTGCTCCTCAGCACCATTCTTAGGCACCTTTACACTCCTCAGACCCCACAGCACAGCTGCCTATCTGGATCCAAGTATGCTTATCAGCTTCTACCCCTCAACCATTTACACTTGTGGTATGTTTCACACTCCACCTACTTGGCTGGGTTCCAGGGCTAGTCCAGCCTCTCATCCTTATGACCAGCCATCTTCCTGAAATACAAGGTTAGGTTTGCAAGGGACCCGAGACAACCACATCCATCATATGCCTACAGATAAATCCTGCCCAAGAGGAGTCCATGATAAGAGAGCCAAGGGAGGTTTTGCCTCTGCTATACCAAGCATGCACGTTTTTCCCAGCCCGAAGTTAAAGGGGAGACCTGTGGAGTTGAATCCTGTAGTTATCTAGCTAATGATGCTGTGTATTTGAGTCTATACTATGTCAATCAAATTCTGTCTGCAAAAACAGCTCCATTCAGTAAGAGCTTAGTATTAGCCTATGTGATAAGGATATATGTTCCCAAGCAGTGGCCAATTCCAAATGGGGGTGAATATGATCAAAATAAATACATGTGAAAAAAGATGTTGGAAAAGTAAATGTGAAGACTTTGGCATCTCGATACAAAAAGGTGATGATGCTGAGGCTTTGCAGGCAAGCTGGGTGATTTAGTGTGCAGAGTAGAAGGATTCACTGAGAAGGGATATGATCACCAAGCTGAAATGGAACAGACCTATAAGCAGGGCTGCGGAAAGTAATGCCATTAGGACATTAGCAGGAGAAGGCTGAGAGATCTTCATACGAACAGTGTTGAAGGAGATGGCATTCTTGGAGGGGAATCTTCCTTGCACCCCTTCCATCTCTTGGACACAGGTTTTTTAAGTTAAAATAGCAGTGAAAACTTATTTGAGGAAGTGTTGTGCTTGGGGGACTTTTAGGAAGTTGGGGCTGCCTAGGAGCTCATTTTATTATAGGTTGTAACATCAATATTTCAGAAACCTTCCACAGCATTTCCTCTCCTTTAAAACACAAACAGGGTCTTCCCCTTCCAACTCTCCCAAGTGATTTGTAATAGCTGTTTGCAATATCCAAAAGATGCAGCTATGATCAGTGAAACTGCTGGAACTCTTTGCTTTGCTGATTCAGCAGATGTGCTTAAGATCTATAAAAATATAATGATCTTCTGTAAATAGGGCTGGCAGTTCCAAAAGAAATAAAAATAAAGGAATAATCATTAATCATTTTCATATGCATTACTGGGAAGGGGTTGGAAATGAACTGATAAATTACCACAAGCAAAATGCTATGTTGAGAAACTCAACAAAATTCCTGTTATATGTGAAAGAAATACTTGCGTTAACAGTGTACCTAACAAGAATAAGATACCACATGAGGTAGCCCCCAAGTGATTGACAGCTGAGACAAATAACAATCCATTTTATTTATAAGGGTAATAAGGACACAGTTGCTAAAGGATACAAATTTTCTTGGCATCTGACACTAGATCTACCAAATCAAAAGAGTTTGTCTACTTCAGCAGCTTTAACCAGCTCTATAAAACAATGTATCAAAATGATTATTTAAAACTATCGGTAACTGTTTATGGAAGATATTTCTCTGCCCTTGGAATAAATACATGGCCCCAAATGAGAGGATCAATTTAAATATATAAGCCCCCATTTTACCAAGTGCTAATGATAAAATCCAGCATTTCCTCAATGGTAGAAATCACTTCTAATCATCTTTTTTATTAAAGACACATGAATGGAGACAAACTAAATTTCCAACCCAGAAGAACATGAATGTATGAACAGAGGACTCGATTCTACTTTCACATTAAGTAGAGAAATTCCATCTTGTGCAGCTTTTTCATGAAAGAGATTGATTTTGTTTTCTATTCCCATCCAAGCCATAGAGGCAGAGACCCATGTGACCATCACTCAGTCAGTCACCAGCAACTTTGACAAAAGCAAAGCTAATTGCTGCCCAAAGAAATTTATAAATTCAATGAAAACCCTACCAAAACACCAATGGCATTTTTCAATGAGCTAGAGCAAATAATCCTAAAATTTATATGGATCCACAAAAGACCCCAAAGAGCCAAAGCAATTCTGAGAAAGAAGAACAAAGCCTGGGGGGATTATGCTCCTTGACTTTAAGCTACACTGCAAAGCTACAGTAATCAAAACTGGCACAAGGACAGACTCATAGATTAATGGAATAGAATAGAGAGCCCAGATATAAACCCACACATATATGCTCAATTAATACATGATATATGAGCCATGAATATACAATGGAGAAAAGACAATCTCCTCAATTACTGGTGTTGAGAAAACTGTGCAGGCACATGCAAGAGAATGAAACTTGTGTATGGAGATAGACAGTAATCCAAAGTAAAATCAAAATGGATTAAAGACCTAAATGTAAGAAATGAAACCATAAAACTCTTAGAAGAAAACATAGGCAAAAATCTCTTTAACGTAACCATGAGCAATTTTTTTCTGGACACATCTCCCCTGGCAAGGGAAACAAAAGCAAAGTTGATCAAATAGGACTATACCAAACTAAAAAGCTTCTGTACAGCAAAGGACACCATCATCAGAACAAAAAGCATCCTACACTATGGGAGAATATATTTGTAAACAACTTATCCAATAAGGGGTTAACATGCAAAATACATAAAGAACTCATACAACTCAACACCAAAAAAAAAAAAACCTGATTAAAAAATGGGCAGAGGATCTGAACATTCTTCCAAAAAAGAAATACAGATGGCCAATGGGCACATGAAAAGATGTCCACATCACTAATCATCAGAGAAATGCTAATCAAAGCTACAATGAGATACCACCTCAAACCAGTTAGAATGGCCAATATCTGAAAGACAAGAATTAACAAGGTTGGCAAGGATGCAGAGAAATGGGAACCCTCCTACACTGTTGGTGTGAATGTCAATTGGGGCAGCCATGGTGGAAAGCAAGATAGAGATTCTTCAAAAAATTAAAAATAGAAACACCATATAACCCAGTAATTCTACTTTTAGTAATTTACCTGAAGAAAACAAAATCCCTGACTCAAAAAGATATATGTACCCCTATTTATCACCACGCTATTTACAGTAGTCAAGACATGGAAGCAACCTAAGTGTCCATCAGTAGATGAATGGCTAAAGAAAATGTGATACATATACACAATGGAATATTATTCTGCCATAGAAAAAAAGAAATCCTCTCATTTGCAACAACATGGATGGATCCAGAAGGTATTATGCTCAGTGAAGTAAGCCAGGTTGAGAAAGACAAATACCATATGATTTCACTTATTTGTAAAATATAAAAACAGAACAAAACAGAAGGAACAAAACAGCAGTAGACTCAGACACTGAGAAGTGGCTAGTGGTTACCATGGGGGCAAGGTTGGGGTGGGTGGGTGGGTGGGAGGATGAGGGGGATAAGGTGGCACAATAATTTGCAATCACAATATAAGTTGGTCACAGGGATGGTAGTACAGCATGGAGAATACAACCAATGATTCTGTAACATCTTCCTACATTGATAGATAGTAACTGCACTAGTAGGGTTAAGGATTTAAAAAATATGGGTAACTGTTGACCCACTGTGCTATAAACTTGAAACCAATATAATATTTATAGCAACCATACTTCAATAAAAAAAGAAAAGAAAAAGAAAAGCTAATTGCACTTAGAATTGTGTGGCACTGAGGGTATGTCAGCGGTGGTATCAGAGCTGTCACTAGCTGAAAATATTATACTTCGTGATGGCCTTAATCTTTTGGTAATAAATTGGAGAAAGAAAGTACTTTACTGTGCACATAAATTACTTACCAAATTAAAAAATATACCCATTACAGTTTCTGGTAATAACATCAAGAAAATGTCACCTAGTCAAATATGAAGCTAAACTGTAAAAAACAATGTTAATTTGGATCACAGTGTGCTACATTAATTATGCAAGAAGTATGTAAACAAGCAAACGAAAGAATAACATCTGATTGAAGTTTTCTGTACAATTGAAATTAGCTCCATCTCCATTTTTTCAGATAAACAATACTAAAACCAGGAAAATGAAGTTTTAAATAGGAGAACATACAATTACAGCAGCTTTAAGAGAATTCATGATCCTAGTAGGCTCTGCTCCTGGAAGATAACTGGGAGGCATGGCTTTCATCCTCACCTGATTACAGACACCTCGCCCCTAGCTTGAGGGTATACTGCACTGACCTGAAGCCAGAAATGGCCAAGCAGGAATGGGATTGGGGGATTCTGTCACACACTGAGGAAAAGGGTTCTCTTTACTTCATGAGGAAAAAAGCGCCCATGAAATGAGAAACAGAGGAAAATCAGAATTCTCAGGGCAAAAAAATAATGTCAACATTCTATGTTTTTACTTTCTACTAATCATTCCAAGTGTCTTCTCACTGTCTGAAATATTCCTTCTCTTTGCATGAAGGGATGAAAAAATGGACACCTCCTTTTCAGCTGTGTAGCCTATGAGTTTTAAAGTTTTTATCATGCCTAGAGATGTCTTGAATCCCCTTCAGACAGACACCAAGAGCCCTTTCATTGCTTCACTGTCTCTTCCCCTACAACATTTGAATGAGAATTTCCCATTTAAAAATTCCAGGAACTTCTATATCTCACTGCAAACCTCATTTTTTTTTTCAGAGCTTTCCAAACAGACCTGTTGCATCATGGGTAAACTTGTATAATCAGGATATATGTGGCTGAATAACTGTTACCTGGGTACATGCACATACCAGGCAGCACCAACCCCTTCATGCCATTAATCCCATTGGTCTCCCTGGTTGCTTTATCTTCCAAGACACATTAACTTGGACACAGAATATGAACCTTTACTGCCATGTTGTTTGAGTATTGCCTATCATACCTCCTAAAATGAGTTGTGTTTAAAGAAACAGCCCTCTCTCCAACTGCCTGTATTTTCTACAGAGACCAATTTTTTATGAAGTCTACAAAATCAGATCTATCTGTTGTACTGGCACCAATGGATATCCATATATAAAAAGAAAAAAAATTAGAAGTTAGACCCTTCCTTCACACCACATACAAAATTTAACTCAAAATGGATCAAAGATTTCTATATATGAGCCAAAACTATAAACTCCTCAAAAGACAACCTAGGAATAAATATTCATGATCTTGGCTTTGGCAATATTTCCTTAGATATGACACAAGCAACACAAGAAAACAAATTTTTGTTTCCTCAAAATTAAGAAGCTTTTGCATCCCATGACACCATCAGGAAGTGAAAAGGCAACCAAGAGAATGCAAGAATTTGTATATCATGTACTTGATAAATGACATATTAGAATATATAAAACACTATTATAACTCAACAATAAAAAGACAAATATCACAACTGAGAAGAAGGTCAAGTATCTGAACAGACATTTCTTCAAAGCAGGTATACAAAATGGCCAATTATTTTATGAAAAGATGCTCAGCATCATTAGCCATCAGGGAAATGTAAATCAAAACCACAATGAGATACCACTTCACACTCACCAGAATGGCTAAAATTAAGCAGTTACTATATGACCCAGCAAATCCACAACTCTGTGTGTGAAAGCACATCCATGCAAAAATTTGTACAGCAATGTTCATAGCAGCACTATTAGAAACCAAGTATCCATTAACTGATGACTGGATAAACAAAATTTACAGAATACTAATGTAAACATTCTGAGATTAGTGGCAATGGTTGCATAACTGAGACTATATGAAAAACAGTTAATTGTACACTTTAAATGGATGAATTGTATAGCATGTGAATCAACTATCAATACAGATTATATTCCACACACACTTTTTCTAGGTCAGAAACATTTGCCTCAGTAGAACTCAGGCTTCTCACATAATGTTTTATGATAGACAGCACAATATTCATTTGGGCTTAATGCCATTATTGAGTATAGTCAGCAAGAGCAAGGACGGACAGGAAGAGAAAGGTGTGAGAAGAAAGGAAAAAGGCATAAAAGTCACTGTCTATTCTTTCTATCTTCAGTCTTTCTAAAATGATATAATTATACAATTATATAAGAATAGTCATACTTTTCTGACCCCTACAGACGGTGCTATCTTAATGTTCTATGCAACATGAAATATAAGGTGACATAATAAATATCAGCTTAAAATCTCTGCTGCTAATTATCATGTGCTCATCTTGACCCATGATAACACAGTGATCTCCAGGTCTCCACCACTCCATAATCTATTATCTTCTCAACTGAGCCTTTTAAGACATGGGACATCATCTACTCATGGTGCTTTCTTGGTGGCCCAGACAGACATCCACTGCTGGAAATAAGAGAAGATATCTCCCAGGTGGAAGTGGCAGAAGAAAGGATGCCTTCCCCATCCCATTGCCATTGTGAAACACAAGACTGTTTCTCTTTCCCCGTCCAGATGTTACATACTCCCCACCTTTCTCTACCCTCATCTTTGTCGACAGGCTGACCATTACCATCTAAGAAGCTTCCTCACCTCTGGCTTCCTGTTGAGTGTGGCCACTGGGAGGCCCCGCAGGAGATCTGGCTCCCTTTTGGCCAAGCAGCGGGGTAGCAGTGGCTGTGTTCCTCTAGCCCAGGCCACAGCTTCTGTCAGGTGGCCCTCTCCTACAGTGGCAGCCCCTCCTCGGGGGTGCTTCACCATTCCGTCTTTGTTTCTATTAACCCTGCCCATACAGTCATTCAATTCCCTCCAATCACCCCTTCTGAATATACCACTTGTTTCCTGCTGGGACTCGGAAGGATACAGGAGCTTTTCCCTCTGTGGAGCCAGGTTGTGGTCATCTCAGTAAATGAAGGTGGAAGAGCTCTGTACATTTTTCACAGTTTTCTTTTTTCTCCAGCAATTCCATCATACTCATTTGTCACAGACTAAACCTCTAAGCTGCTTGGAGCAACATAGGCCAGGGCACTTAGGCCATTTTAAGTAGTATGTTCCTTGTCATTTTAATGAAAGACCCAATGATACCCCTTTAACGGCTCTAGTTAAATGCTCCTGCAGAATAAAAGCCCGCCTCAACCTGAAAATGACTGTTTCTGAAGCCAAATGCCCACTTCATTTGTAGCTAATCACTGATATTAGGCAACAATCACACAATTCCTAAGGCTGGGACTTTTCTGTTGTGCTTACTTAAATGCATGAATTTAGCATGCACTTTCTTAACACAAAAATATAGGTTCTTGTGCCACCCTTATCCCTAAACCCTTGTCTGTCAAGCCAACAGTTCATTCCAGAATCTACCTTAGTCTTAAACTTATAACTTGGACTTTAGTAATCTGTTTAGCACGTGACTCTATTAGTGTACCTTAGCAACACTACTCCAGGCATAATAATGTTCTATTAGAGTTCCACCTATCTTGTGCTTGCTTATGAAACCTTCCGCAGAAGTTATACATAACCATCATTCTTAACAGAAGAATCCAAACCAAGAAATTCCATGATTCACCACCACATTTTAGAACCTTTTCTCACCTCTTAAAAAAAATGCAGTTAGACCTTCATTGTGCAAATTAGATATCCCTGCATTTAATGCTATAAAAAAGCAGGAATATGAACATGAATTACTATACAGGCATTTTCTCCCTAAGAAGCGAGACAGAAGTTTTTATATCCCTGACACTTCCACCCCTCTGGTTCCCAAGTAAGCTCTAAACTTGCATCCTTCCCTTTAACCTTTAGCCCATCTTTCTCCTTACCCATTTCTATCATTATTATTGGAATATAACCGATTCTATTACTAGGCCTCTACTGATGAATTTAGCATGTACTTTCTTAACACAAAAAAATATAGGTTCTTGTGTGTGGACAGTTTCAGTGCGCAGGCCCTTCTAGTCCTCTATTAACATTATGTAGTGCATGGAGCTTGTCTTCAGAGCCCCCAAACTCATCATTTACCCTTCCTCCATCATCCCCTTAAGTACCCAATGTGTTCACACACTTAGGTATCTCCTGCTCACAAGAAAAAGACGTCCAATAAACCTTTAGGTGTCAGAGACCATAAAGGGGCCTACCTTCCAAGAGGATCATTTAAAAGATGTTCATAAGAGCCATATTTAACTAAAAGGAATTCTTATGGTAGAATTTCAAACACCTACAAGATATTTCTGCAGAAACAAACTTTCAGCATTTTGTTTTGTTTTTAAGTGTTCTTAAACACTTTGCTGCATGCTTTCCAGAATAGATATAACTCCCATACACTGGTTTAACACTGTTCTCAATGCAGCAGGTAAATAGCATTCTTAGAAACATCTACATTACAAATGTCTTTTTTTCATTGAACTATACTGACACATAACATTGTGTAAATTCAAGGTATACAACACATTGATTTGGTACACATGTATTTCAATGATTCCCATTATAGCGATAATTAGCAGCTCTATCACATCACGTAATTATAATTTCTTTTTAGTGGTCAGAATAAGATCTAATCTCTTAATAAGTTTGATGATTATAATGCAGTATTGTTGCCTATATTCACTATACTGTGCATTAGATTCAGCATTCATGAAGTCACACCACATGGAGGTGGTGATCACTTGGCTTACTGATTAGCTGTCTATATCAGAGGTAGAAAAGAGGCTTAAAGAATGATTCACCTAATTATTTCCTAATACTTTTTAATTTTTTTAATAGAAACAAATCATTGGGTTTTTTTCCACTAAAAAGATTTAAATTGTCAGTTTTTATATCCCACATATTTATGGAAGCTGTTCTCTGAAAGTTATAATTCTGTGTTCACAACTCTAAGAGAGTAGAAACACTATTCAAGAATATGAAATATTAATCCAAACCAGAAAAAAGCCTTTATTTTTTTCTTTGACAAAATCTATCAGTGTTGGAGAACAAACAACATAGGTGACTTTACAATCAACAACAAATCATTCATGCTCAGAGACACAATAATAGAGGAATAAAAAGCACAACAGGCCACTCATAAAAAGCAAGAGTATACAAATACATTGTGCTATGAGAAATGACTGGTACAAAGGTTTTCTTCTAAGAAGGTGCATCCTGGCTACAATGCTTGACTTTTCCCTCACCATCTGTTTTGCCTACTCAAGTGGCTAGAGTCTCACCCAGCACCTTTTATTTTAATTAAAAAGGTCTTGATCATTCCTCTTCGGACAATAGTGTTTAAAGAAAACATCATCAAATGTGCTACTTGTTGACTCAATGATGAATAAAGGTTAGGTAAAACACATCTGTATTCTTACTATCATAGGAAAAATTCTAAGGCTAATAACACAAAGTGATATACATTCAACTACAGCAATAATCATAGTAAATATAAGTGATCTAAATGTTCCAGTTAAACGACAAAAATTGTCAGTTTAAGACACCAATTAGTTTCAACTCTCTGCTGTTTACAAGAAGCACACATAAAACATAAAAATTAAGAGGCAGAAAATAACAGGAGGAAAAAAACATATACCATGTAATTCTACACAAAATGAAGAGGTTGAACCTTGATAACATTGTATATCAATGATACCTTTAAAAAAAAGAAGAAGAAGAGGTTGTGGTTATATTCCTATCAGGCAAAGCAGACCATAAAGCAAAAAACATTCACAGAGCTAAAGGCCAATGCTCCAGTTTCCTTTTTGAGAAATGCTCTTCTCTAAGGGTGAATACTCCTTGCAGCTCTGCTTACCTTTCTTGTTCTGGCTCTTACTTAATGTTTTGGTCAAAAAATAACTACTTTTGTTGTTAGTCACTGATAAATTTAAGAGGATTTTTACAATCTATTTTGTACAGATTTAGTTGTTTTCAATAGCAGAGCTGATCTAAGTACCTAGCTTGCCATAATACTCTAAATAAGTCTCTGTGTTGAGTTTTTCACACAGTTAAATTTATTTAACTTAAATATACTTAATTTGAAGGACTCTAGTCTGAAATCATGTTTTTAGTACTTTATGCTAAAATTTGCTTTCTATAAGGAAATGACAGGGATAAATAATAGCTGTTTCCTTTAAAAGCTGGCAATCCATGTTAGTTCCCCTCCACCCTCATTTTTCAAATAAAATCTCACAGGTCTCATAAACCCAAAAGATCTATAAACCACCACCTGGAAAAAAACCAGCTCTGGAAGCCTGGCTTTGAGCAACAGGATGCTTTCTAGGGAAGGAATGGAAAGTAGCAATGTGAGGTTGTTTCAGACAGCTGAGTCCATTTCCAATAGCATTTAGCATTTTTCCCCAACCCTGAAGCCAGCATAGGGTAATTAAATATATACGTTTCAGATATGGTAACCTACTGCTCATCAAACTGGCTCTGCAGAAAGGTGGGATGGACAAATTCTCTTTTGTTTATGTGAAAATGAAAGTTATAGTACTTTCTGAACAGATACCTCAGGTTTTATAAATATTATATAAGAGATAAACATCAACTTTTCTAATTAGAGACAAGTATATTAGATTTTATTTATTGATGTTCTCCTTAGGCCCATGTTATTCTTTATTAATGAAATGAAGCAAACACATAAACAAGATGACCCAAAATGGACTTTTCCCTTCATGCTAAATAAGTTTCAGATGCCAAGTGATGTACACCAGAAACCTTTCTTTTGATGAATACTTTAGCTCAGTCAAAAAGAGAACATAATAGAAGATTATGGATGAATTTGAATTAATGTCAAATATGATGGGATTTTCTGCAGTAACTAGACTAATGAAAACTTAATGGATTTGACTTGAAAATTTCTATGATGAAACAAAGTACATTCTATGGTACCACAGTCACAAAGAAGACATTTATTGGGAATCAACTATGGATGAATTCCAGGAAAAAATCTGTGAACCAAGTATTTAAAAAGGAAGATATTTATTTATGGCACAGTTACTGCAGTTAGTTCAGATGGTGTAGTCTGGCTACTAACCTCCACACATTTCTTTCAATGTTTTTTGACCTAAAAGTAGTCACTGGACTTTCTGTATATCTGTGTGTTTGTCTTTATTTTTATTTTTTTTAATTCTTCCACTGGAACTATTACTGTGATGGTAAAAATAAAAAAAATAGATATTTTTTTCTTTCAACTTGTATTGATTTTTGAGCAAACAAGAAGCCCATTTCATGACTTTTCATATTGTTCAAATGTTATTTTCGAAAGAAGAATGAGAAAGGCTTAAGTTAAAAAAAAGTTGGGCCAGAGAGGTGGAGCCATGATGGCGGCGTGAGTAGAGCAGCGGAAATCTCCTCCCAAAATCACATATATTTATGAAAATATAACAAAGACAACCCTTCCTCGAATAGAGACCAGAGGACACAGGACAACATCCAGACCACATCCACACCTGCGAGAACCCAGCACCTCATGAAGGGGGTAAAATACAAGCCCTGGCGCAGCAGGACTGAGCGCCCCTCCCCCCAGCTCCCAGCAGGAAGAGAGGAGTCGGAGAGGGGAGGGAGAGGGAGCCCAGGACTGCTAAACACCCAGCACCAGCCATCCAGATCAGAGTGCAGACACAGTGCATGCGTGGGGTCCTGGATACTAGGGAAACAGGGCAACAAGAATGGTGAGCGGGTCCCTGAGGCCGGGGCCAGAAAACAAAGAAAAACGAGTGGCTTTTTTTTTTTTTTTGGCGAGTGGTTTTTGGAAGTCTTAAAGGAACAGGGACCCCAATACTAGGGATAGAGGGCAACAAGACCAGTGAGCAGGTCCCTGAGGCCAGCGCCTGAGGACAAAGAAAAGCAAGTGGCTTTTTTAAAATTGTTTATATAATTTTTGTTTGTTTGTTTGTTTTTCTGTTTTGTATTGTTTTGGCGAGTGCTTTTTGGAAGTCTTAAAGGGACAGGGCAGGACACTTAGTCCAGAGGCAGGGAATCTGGGGAACTCTGGGCACTCTAAACCCCTGGGCAGCAGGGAGCACGGAGGCCCCTCACAGAGATAAACAGCCTCCCGGCCGCTCCCCCTCCAATGCGGCTCCACAATTTTGGAGCAGCAGCCTGAGCCAGGCCACGCCCACTGCAAAAGCGGAGATAAACTCCATGGCAGCCAGGCAGGAATCACAAGCCCTGTCTGTGCACAGCTGCCCAGCACAAGCCACTAGAGGAAGCTGTTCTCCCAGGAGAGGAAGGCCACAAACCAACAAGAAGGGAAGTTCTTCCAGCCATCACTCATCACAGCTCAGCAAACTATTTCTATCACCAAGAAAAGGCAAAATTACAGGCAAACCAAGATCACAGAGACAACACCAGAGAAGGAGACAGACCTAACCAGTCTTCCTGAAAAAGAATTCAAAATAAAAATCATAAACATGCTGACGGAGATGCAGAGAAATATACAAGAGCTAAGGGATGAAGTCCAGAGGGAGATTACAGATGCCAGGAAGGAGATTCCAGAAGTGAAACAAACTCTGGAAAGATTTATAAGCAGAATGGATAAGATGCAAGAGGCCATTAATGGACTAGAAAACAGAACAGGAATGCAGAGAAGCTGATGCAGAGAGAGATAAAAGGATCTCCAGGAATGAAACAATACTAAGAGAACTCTGTGACCAATCCAAAAGGAACAATATCCGTATCAGAGGGGTACCAGAAGAAGAAGAGAGAGGAAAATGGATAGAAAGTCTCTTTGAAGAAATAATTGCTGAAAACTTCCCCAAATTGGGGGAGGAAATAATCGAACAGACCACAGAAATACACAGAACCCCCAACAGAAAGGATCCAAGGAGGACAACACCAAGACACATAATAATTAAAATGGCAAAGATCAAGGACAAGGAAAGAGTTTTAAAGGCAGATAGAGAGAAAAATGTCACCTTTAAAGGAAAACCCATCAGGCTATCATCAGACTTCTCAACGGAAACCTTACAGACGAGAAGAGAATGGCATATATTTAATGCAATGAAACAGAAGGGCCTTGAACCAAGGATACTGTATCCAGCATGATTATCATTTAAATATGATGGAGGGATTAAACAATTCCCAGACAAGCAAAAGTTGAGGGAATTTGCCTCCCACAAACCACCTCTACAGGGTATTTTAGAGGGACTGTTCTAGACAAGGGCACTCGTAAAACAAAAAAGATTGTCACCAGAGAAAATAAAATCACAGCAAAGAAAGTAGACCAACCAAATACTAACTAAAGGCAAAAAATAAAATCAACTACCCACTAAAAGCAGTTAAAGGAAACACGAAAGAACACAGAATAAAACAACCAACATATAAAGAATGGAGGAGGAGGAATAAGAAGGGAGAGAAGAAAAGAATCTCCAGACACTGTACATAACAGCTCAATAAGCGAGCTAAGTTAGACAGTAAGATACTAAAGAGGCTAACCTTGAACCTTTGGTAACCACGAATCTAAAGCCTCCAATGGCAATAAGTACATATCTTTCAATAGTCACCGTAAATGTAAATTGACTGAATGCACCAATCAAAAGACACAGAGTAACAGAATGGATAAAAAAGCAAGACCCATCTATATGCTACTTACAAGAAACTCACTTCAAACCCAAAGACATGCACAGACTAAAAGTCAAGGGATGGAAAATAATATTTCAGGCAAACAACAGTGAGAAGAAAGCAGAGGTTGTAGTACTAGTATCACACAAAATAGACCTCAAAACAATGAAAGTAACAAGAGATAAAGAAGGACATTACATACTGATAAAGGGCTCAGTCCAACAAGAGGATATAACCATTCTAAATATATATTCACCCAATACAGGAGCACAAGCATATGTGAAACAAATACTAACAGAACTAAAGGAGGAAAGAGACTGAAATGCATTCATTTTAGGAGACTTCAACACACCACTCACCCCAAAGGATAGATCCACTGGGCAGAAAATAAGTAAGGACACAGAGGCACTGAACAACACAGTAGAACAGATGGACCTAACAGACATCTATAGAACTCTACATCCAAAAGCAAAAGGATATACATTCTTCTCAAGTGCACATGGAACATTCTCCAGAATAGACCACATACTAGCTCACAAAAAGAGCCTCAGTAAATTCCAAAATGTTGAAATTCTACCAACCAACTTTTCAGACCACAAAGGTATAAAACTAGTAATAAATTCTACAAAGAAAACAAAAAGGCTCACAAACACATGGAGGCTTAACAACATGCTCCTAAATAATCAATGGATCAACGAACAAATTAAAATAGAGATCAAGGAATATATAGAAACAAATAACAACAACACAAAACCCCAACGTCTGTGGGATGCAGCAAAAGCAGTTTTAAGAGGAAAGTATATAGCGATCCAGGCACACTTAAAGAAGTAAGAACAATCCCAAGTGAATAGACTAACATCACAATTATCAAAACTGGAAAAAGAAGAACAAATGAGGCCTAAAGTCAGCAGAAGGAGGGACATAAGAAAGATCAGAGAAGAAATAAACAAAATTGAGAAGAATAAAACAACAGAAAAAAAGCAATGAAAATAAGAGCTGGTTCTTTGAGAACATAAACAAAATAGATAAGCCTCTAGCCAAACTTATTAAGAGAAAAAGAGAATCAGCACACATCAACAGAATCAGAAATGAAAATGGAAAAATCATGACTCCACAGAAATACAAAGAATTATTAAAGACTACTATGAAAACCTATATGCCAACAAGCTGGAAAACCTAGAAGAAATGGACAACTTCTTAGAAAAACACAACCTTCCACGACTGACCAAGGAAGAAACATAAAAGTTAAACAAACCAATTACGAGCAAAGAAATTGAAGCGGTAATCAAAAAACTACCCAAGAACAAAACCCCTGGGACAGACAGATTTACCTCAGAATTTTATCAGACATACAGAGAACACATAATACCCATTCTCCTTAAAGTTTTCCAAAAAATAGAAGATAAGGGAATGCTCCCAAACTCATACTATGAAGCCAAAATCACCATAAGACCAAAATCAGGCAAAGGCCACACCAACAAAGAAAATTACAGAACCATATCCCTGATGAATGTAGATGCAATAATACAAAAAAAAATATTAGCAAACAGAACTCAAAAATATATCAAAAGGATCATAGACCATGACCAAGTGGGATTCATCCCAGGGATGCAAGGATGGTAGAACATTCAAAAATCCATCAACATCATCCACCACATAAACAAAAAGATGGAGAAAACCACATGATTATCTCCATAGATACTGAAAAAGCATTTGACAAAATTTAACATCCATTCATGATAAAAACTCTCAGCAAAATGGGTATAGAGGGCAAGTACCTCAACATAATAAAGGTCATATATGATAAACCCACAGACAACATCATGCTGAACAGCGAGAAGCTGAAAGCTTTTCCTCTGAGATCGAGAACAAGACAGGGATGCCCACTTTCCCCACTGTTATTTAACATAGTATTGGAGGTCCCAGCCATGGCAATTAGACAAAACAAAGAAATACAAAGAATCCAGATTGGTAAAGAAGTTAAACTGTCACTATTTGCAGATGACATGATACTGTACATAAAAAACCCTAAAGACTCCACTCCAAAACTATGAGAACTGATATCGGAATACAGCAAAGTTGCAGGATACAAAATTAACACACAGAAATCTGTGGCTTTCCTATACACTAACAATGAACCAATAGAAAGAGAAATCAGGAAAACAATTCCATTCACAATTACATCAAAAAGAATAAAATACCTAGGAATAAACCTAACCAAAGAAGTGAAAGACCTATACCCTGAAAACTACAAGACACTCTTAAGAGAAATTATAGAGGACACTAACAAATAGAAACTCACCCCATGCTCTTGGCTAGGAAGAATTAATATACTCAAAATGGCCATCCTGCCCAAAGCAATATTCAGATTTGATGCAATCCCTATCAAATTATCAACAACATTCTTCAACGAACTGAAACAAACAGTTCAAAAATTCATATGGAAACACCAAAGACCCCGAATAGCCAAAGCAATCCTGAGAAAGAAGAATAAAGTGGAGAGCGATCTCACTCTCGAACTTCAAGCTCTACTACAAAGCCATAGTAATCAAGACAATTTGTTACTGGCACAAGAACAGAGCCATAGACCAGTGGAACAGATTAGAGACTCCAGACATTAACCCAAATATATATGGCCAATTAATATTCAATAAAGGAGCTATGGACATACAATGGCGAAATGACAGTCTCTTCAACAGATGGTGCTGGCAAAACTGGACAGCTACATTTAAGAGAATGAAACTGGATCACTGTCTAACCCCATACACAAAAGTAAACTCCAAATGGATCAAAGACCTGAATGTAAGTCATGAAACCATTAAACTCTTAGAAAAAAACATAGGCAAAAATCTCTTGGACATAAACTTTAGTGACTTCTTCATGAACGTATCTCCCCGGGCAAGCAAAACAAAAGCAAAAATGAACAAGTGGGACTATATCAAGGTGAAAAGCTTCTGTACAGCAAAGGACACCATCAATAGAACAAAAAGGTACCCGACAGTATGGGAGAATATATTCGTAAATGACAGATCCGATAAAGGCTTGACATCCAAAACATATAAAGAGCTCACACACCTCAACAAACAAAAAGCAAACAATCCAATTAAAAAATGGGCAGAGGAGCTGAATAGACAGTTCTCCAAAAAAGAAATTCAGATGGCCAACAGACACATGAAAAGATTCTCCGCATCACTAGTTATCAGAGAAATTCAAATTAAAACCACAATGAGATATCACCTCACACCAGTAAGGATGGCTACCATCCAAAAGACAAACAACAACAAATGTTGGCGAGGCTCTGGAGAAAGGGGAACACTCCTACACTGCTGGTGGGGATGTAAGTTAGTTCAACCATTGTGTAAAGCAGTATGGAGGTTCCTCAAAATGCTCAAAATAGACTTACCATTTTACCCAGGAATTCCACTTCTAGGAATTTGCCCTGAGAATGCACACTCCAGTTTGAAAAAGACGGATGCACCACTATGTTTATCACAGCTATTTATAATAGCCAAGAAATGGAAGCTACCTAAGTGTCCATCAGTAGATGAATGTATAAAGAAGATGTGGTACATATACACAATGGAATATTATTCAGTCATAAGAAGAAAACAAATCCTACAACTTGCAACAACATGGATGGGGCTAGAGGGTATTATGCTCAGTGAAATAAGCCAAGCAGAGAAAGACAAATACCAAATGATTTCACTCATCTCTGGAGTATAAGAACAAAGGAAAAACTGAAGGAACAAAACAGCAGCGGAATCACAGAACCCAAGAAGGGCCTAACAGTTACCAAAGGGAAAGAGACTGGGGAGAATGGGAGGGAAGGGAGGGATAAGGGCAGGGAAGAAGAAAGGGGATATTATGATTAGCATGTATAAAGGGGGGGAAGGGGAGGGCTCTGCAACACAGAGAAGACAAGTAGTGATTCTACAACATTTTGCTATGCTGATGGACAGTGACTGTAATGGGGTTTGTGGGGGGGACCTGGTGTAGGGAAGAGCCTAGTAAACATAATGTTCTTCATGTAATTGTTGATTAATGATAACAAAAAAAGGTGGGGATTACTCCCTGATAGGATAAAATTAACTGGAAATCATCAATTACTGCATGCTTTACATATCCTTAATTTTGACCTTTTAAAGGGTGTCAGATGATCAGCTATGGAAGTACATTTTTCTGATAATATTTCTTTCTCTTAAAAAAAAAGCAGTTCCTGTGTGGTGGTCTCCAATAGGTTCTTCACAATGATGTAAAGGTCACTTCAAAGTGTGGGCAAAGGGTTTGTTTGTGTTTATACAGAGGATCAAAGCCTAATTTGGCTACCCAGAAAATGAATTAAGATACAATATGAAGAAGAACTTCCAACATCAACATCCTCTGGAAGAGTTATTCCAGAAGATGAACATCAAAAAACTTCAACAAAGATCCTGGTGCTGTTGCAGTTCTAGCTGCATTCATCCTGCCAGTTCCTGGACTTGCCATTGGAATGAAGAAATAGATATCTAAGCTGGCCTGTGCATACAGTAAAACAACAAATTTGACTGGGTCTATATTGTCGGAACTCAACCAAGAATTAGGAGAAGTGCAAGTTGCAGTGCCCCAAAATTGTGCGACTATTATAGACTATCTTCTGTTAAAAGAAAATATAGGCTGTGAACAGTTCCCAGGAATGGGTTGTTTTAATTTGTCTGATTTTTCTCAAACTATTAAAATTCAGTTAGACACTATCCATCATATTATTGATAAGTTTTCACAAATGCCTAGGGTACCTAACTGGTTTTCTTAGTTTCACTGGATATGGCTGGTAATTGTAGGTCGGCTTTTGTTATGTATCTCTATTCCTATTCTGTTAATGTGTGTACGCAATTTAATTACTTTATTAAAACCTATACATGCTTATGTTACTCTACAAGAAGTTACGTCAAAGAAATAATCAATCTTCCCATGTTTTCTTCCATCTGCTACTTCTATAGCTTTTCTTCTTCCTTCCTAATTACAACCCTTTAGTAGAATTCATGCCTCATATAAAAAATTTCCAAGTATCATAATTCTTCCAAGTGGTAAAGATACCTCAAGACAAATGCTGGGCATAGAAGCCACAGGGCATAAATCTGCAAAGAAGTAAAAAGCTAACCTTTTCAAAGAATATTGCTTCTCTCTCACTTACCAACTTTACATTTTCCTGTATGGCCCCGGAAAATGGCTGGTTAGCCAGAGACGGGTAAGATTCCTCAAGGGAGGAACAACCTAAGATAGGCACAGTCGTAGGGGGGCCATCAGGTGAGAAATTGAGGACCAACAGAGAGGAGGCTTAGAACCTCACCCCCCCTGTTTTGAGAGAAATCTTCTGCATCCGTGGATGTTTTGTTGCCCTTGTCTAGCTTGGATTAATACTTAGGCTATAGGCACACACCTGATCATCTACATTTGCCCTCTTACAGCACTAAATTATGTTTTCTACCTTTATCTTGCATCTACCTACCACTTCAGCATTTTATTAAAATTAAAAATAAAAAAAATAACGGAGAAATGTGGGATTCACATATAAATCAAGTATAAAAATCAAATGAATAATCATATCTGACCTGATTGTTTATAGTTCATGATGCATAATCAAAACTGAAAGTTTCTTTGATATGACTGCCCTTGCACTGTTCACCATGTAAGAACTTATTCACTATGTAAGAATTTGTTCACCATGTAAGAACTTGTTCGTTATCCTTCAGAAGATTGGAGACTGTTGAGAATTAGGCTTTGGGTTGATTAATGATTGTGCATTGAGTTCCCTATACAGAATTTTATTGTTGTTAACAACCATTTGATCAATAAATATTTGAGATGCCCTCTCAAAAAAAAGTGCATTTTAGAAAGTAGTAAGGCCTATATTTATTTTATTTCCATGATAATATGAAATAAAGTATATATTTAAAAAAAAGAACAAGCTGAGGAAATTTCCCTATAGATATCAATAGTTACCATAAAGCTATAGTAATTAAGATCTGGATAAGTAACATGCATGATTAAGCAAATACATCAATGAAACACAATAAAAAGCCCAGAAACAGACCTGTGCATATATGGGCACATGATATATGACAAGGGTGTTTTTCCAGATCAGTAAAGTAATGATGGACTTTAAACCAGTCAAGAAAGGATTATCCATTTGGAAAAATAAGTAATAACCTGAATCTTTACTCAAACCACACACAAAAAAATAAGTTCCAAGTGGGTTAAACACTTAGATGGAAAAGACATAATCACAGAGGAATTACTGCACAATAAAAGAGACTGTGACATTTGGATAAGGAAAAACTTCTTAGATAAAACACAAAGTACAAGTCATACAAAAAGTAACTGATAAATCTGACTACATTAAAGTTACAAACTTCCATTCATTAAAGGTTACCATAAAGCAAATCAAAAACAGCAAGTCACAATGTGAAAGAGTTTTTATAGCACATACAACACTATATATGTATATACTAGTGTATCTATTTAAAAATAGTATGAAACAAACCACATATCCTGCAGAATAAAGTATGTAAAAGGCCTGAATAGATTTTTAGAAAAATAGGGGAATCCTTAATGAAAACCTCATTAGTAATCAGCTAATGTGAAATAAAACCCTAATTATATACCCAGAAATACCCACCAAATTGGCCAAAAATTTAAAGACCGACAAAATATCAACTGCTAATGAGTATGTGATGCTTTGGAATATCTTAAATAGCTTAGAAAATTCTATATACCTTTGAAAACAGATTGGCATTACTTAGTAAAGTTGGACATGCACATGTTCTACCCCTAGGTAAATACCCAAGAGAAACCCTCACACATATGTAGTAAAAGGCAAAAAAATAACATTTATAATGGCATGTGCTTGTAATATAAAAACAGGTAGAAAAACAATGAAATATCTATAAATAATAGATTGGGTAAATGAACTGTGGTGTATCCCTAACTCAATAGTAGAAACAAACTAGAGCAACTTGCACTAACGTGGAAAACACTCACCAACATAATGCTGAGCAAAGAATCAAGTCAAGGAAGAATATATGGAATATGATTCCATTTATATAAAGTTTATCAAATAGCCAAACTAAACAATAAATGTATTTCAGAATACACACCTGGTTGCTATAACAATAGAGAAAAGCAAGGAATGATTATCACAGGACAGTAGAGTGGTTTCCTCTGGGACATGAGAGAAAGATGAAGGTGCCATCAACAAGGGGAGCACCAGCAAAGTCAGAAGGTACTGGCAATATTTTCTTTCTTTATCTAGGGTAAGTTTTTTTCTTTAAACTATACATGTTTTATAATACAGAAATATTTCAAGGTGAAAACATAACATATTTGAACTACATTCAGTCCATGTGGATAAATCTCATCCCACCCCACCACCAAAAAAAAAAAAAAATAGTTGTGGGAACTCACTATACATTGATCTCATTTGTCAACATTTGTGAAGACTGGTGTAGACTTGACTACAGACAGCACCAATTAGCCGTGTGGGAATTACTGTTTCATAATTCCTGTCCTAGAAATCTTAATATCAATCTGCACACATGGAAAGCATCAGGCTGAATGTTTCACAAACTGATGCTTCCATGGAGGGACTCAGATAAAATCATTATGATCAAGTCCACCTTATTTTAGAGGCTAAACTTCAGGCTGAACAAGAAGGAGTGAGGGTGACATTATTCCCTCACAGGGCCCTATACACTCCTAAGCCCCTACCCTTAGCTGGGCACCCCGAGAGCTCTCTGAAAAGGATACCTCAAAAACGCTGCCAACAGAAGTCCATGGCAGAGGCCCTTACTCCGGCAACAGCACACCTCACCTCTTCTCTCTTCCATTTCCCTGCTAACAACCAACTTTGGCCTCCCAACCGCTTGGCTGCCTAGTCACCATCTAGCTGTTCCAGCTCATGATTCAAGACATTTCAAGTTGGGCTGCTGGCTCCAGGAAATGATTTGGAGTTGATTTCTACCCATGCTTCTGCTTTGGCACTAGTCCAACTCCTTCCTTTCTATCTTGACCATTTTGATCCATACCTGTTAGCATCAGCTGGCATTTGCATTTTGCCAACCTGACTCCCAGGCAGAAGTCTATGAAATTCTGTCATCACACCGACTTCAAACCCATCTATGACTCTAAGTAGCTCCTTCTTCCTGGCTCTGGGGCAGGCAGCAGCTACAAGTCCCTACACCACAACCAGTTTGACACCTCTGAAGATTGCCTTGCTTGTCACGCCCTTATGAATGACATTTCTCAAGAGTTCAAAATGCCCCTTTGTCCAGAAATCAAAATGTCTGCCATGTTGTCCTAACCAGTGCTATAGAGTGGATGGAACTAGCTAGCTTAAAGAACAGAGAGACCCACAAGGAATATATTTAGAAAAAAGTCTACATGAGTGGACTTTAATATCAAGGTATCAAGCTGTGGGCCAAGTAGATGCCTAGTGAGGACGTAACAACACAGTACTATGGTGGTGAATAATAGACACCAAGATAGTAAGATTGGGCAGATTCAGTCATGGGAAGCAGAACATCTAAGAAGTTTGGGTAGTCTTGTACACTATCTTCTAACTCGTTCCACCTACTTAACTTCTACAATTTGGTTAACCATTACATCCTCTATGAATTCCCTGCCCCATTGGATTAACTCACTATATAATGTGCTCCAATATACAACATCCTGTGCTCACTCTTAACAATATGTGATCATAAGATATTGCACTGTATTACAACTACCTGTTCACTTACTCTGTTTCCCTTGTTAGAAAGATGCACTCCATCAGGACCAGGCAGCATTTGGCAGTCTCTTACCCAGGAGAACTAAAAGTAACTGTAAAAATAATAAACCTGGAGGCAGAGCCAAGATGGCGGCGTGAGTAGAGCAGCAGAAATCTCCTCCCAAAACCACATTTATCTATGAAAATATAACAAAGACAACCCTTCCTAAAATAGAGACCAGAGGACACAGGACAACATCCAGACAACATCCACACCTGCAAGAACCCAGCGCCTGACGAAAGGGAGTGCTTTTTGTAAGTCTTAAAGGGGCAGGACAGGACACCTAGCCCAGAGGCAAGGAATCTGGGGATCTCTGAGCACTCTAACCCCCTGGGCAGCAGAGAGCACAGAGGGCCCCTACGGAGATAAATAGCCTCCAGGCCGCTCCCCCTCCAATGGGACTCTACCATTTTGGAGGAGCAACCTGAGCCAGGCTATACCCACAGCAACAGCAGAGATAAACTCCATACCAACCGAGCAGGAAGCAGAAGCCCTGTATGAGCAGAGCTGAGAAGCACAAGCCACGAGAAGTCGCTATTCTCCCAGGAGAGGAAGGCCACAAACAAACAAGAAGGAAAGCTCTTCCAGCTGTCACTGGTACCAGCTCTGCAAACTATCTCTATCACCATGAAAAGGCAAAACTACAGGCAGACAAAGATCACAGAGACAACACCTGAGAAGGAGACAGACCTAACCAGTTCTCCTGAAAAAGAATTCAAAATAAAAATCATGAACATGCTGACAGAGATGCAG
Organism: Manis javanica; assembly: GCF_040802235.1. Lineage (NCBI taxonomy): Eukaryota > Metazoa > Chordata > Mammalia > Pholidota > Manidae > Manis > Manis javanica. The sequence goes on along the minus strand of NC_133174.1, from coordinate 108,649,940 downwards.
AGAAAAATGCAAGAGCAATGGGATGAAGTCCAGAGGGAGATCACAGATGTCAGGAAGGAGATCACAGAAGTGAAACAATCCCTGGAAGGATTTATAAGCAGAATGGATGAGATGCAAGAGACAATTGAAGGAATAGAAGCCAGAGAGCAGGAACGTATAGAAGCTGACATAGAGAGAGATAAAAGGATCTCCAGGAATGAAACAATACTAAGAGAACTATGTGACCAATCCAAAAGGAACAATATCCGTATTATAGGGGTACCAGAAGAAGAAGAGAGAGGAAAAGGGATAGAAAGTCTCTTTGAAGAAATAATTGCTGAAAACTTCCCCAAACTGGGGGAGGAAATAATCGAAAAGACCATGGAAATACACAGAACCCCCAAAAGAAAGGATCCAAGGAGGAAAACACCAACACACATAATAATAAAAATGGCAAAGATCAAGGACGAGGAAAGAGTTTTAAAGGCAGCTAGAGAGAAAACGGTCATCTATAAAGGAAAACCCATCAGGCTAACATCAGACTTCTCGACAGAAACCCTACAGGCCACAAGAGAATGGCATGATATATTTAATGCAATGAAACAGAAGGGCCTTGAACCAAGGATACTGTATCCAGCATGACTATTATTTAAATATGATGGAAGGATTAAAAAATTCCCCAGCAAGCAAAAGCTGAGGGAATTTGCTTCCCACAAACCACCTCTACAGGGCATCTTACAGGGAATGCTCTAGATGGCAGCACTCCTAAAAAGAGCACAGAACAAAACACACAACATATGAAGAATGGAGGAGGAGGAATAAGAAGGGAGAGAAGAAAAGAATCTCCAGACAGTGTATATAACAGCTCAATAAGCGAGCTAAGTTAGGAAGTAAGATACTAAAGAAGCTAACCTTGAACCTTTGGTAACCACGAATCTAAAGCCTGCAATGGCAATAAGTACATATCTCTCAATAGTCACCCTAAATGTAAATGGACTTAATGCACCAATCAAAAGATACAGAGTAATAGAATGGATAAAAAAGCAAGACCCATCTATATGCTGCTTACAAGAACTCACCTCAAACCCAAAGAGATGCACAGACTAAAAGTCAAGGGATGGAAAAACATTTCAGGCAAACAACAGTGAGAAGAAAGCAGGAGTTGCAGTACTAATATCAGACAAAATAGACTTCAAAACAAAGTAACAAGAGATAAAGAAGGACACTACATAATGATAAAGGGCTCAGTCCAACAAGAGGATATAACCATTCTAAATATATAGAATGGTGCTCCCAACACAGGAGCACCAGCATACATGAAACAAATACTAACACAACTAAAGAGGGAAATAGACTGCAATGCATTCATTTTAGGAGACTTCAACACACCACTCACCCCAAAGGAAAGATCCAACGGGCAGAAATTAAGTAACGACACACAGGCACTGAACAACACAGTAGAACAGATGGACCTAATAGACATCTATAGAACTCTACATCCAAAAGCAAAAGGATATACATTCTTCTCAAGAGTACATGGAACATTCTCCAGAATAGACCACATACTAGCTCACAAAAAGAGCCTCAGTAAATTCCAAAATGTTGAAATTCTACCAACCAACTTTTCAGACCACAAAGGTATAAAACTAAAAATAAATTCTACAAAGAAAACAAAAAGGCTCACAAACACACGGAGGCTTAACAACATGCTCCTAAATAATCAATGGATCAAGGAACAAATTAAAATAGAGATCAAGGAATATATAGAAACAAATAACAACAACACAAAACCCCAACGTCTGTGGGATGCAGCAAAAGCAGTTTTAAGAGGAAAGTATATAGCGATCCAGGCACACTTAAAGAAGTAAGAACAATCCCAAGTGAATAGACTAACATCACAATTATCAAAACTGGAAAAAAAAGAACAAATGAGGCCTAAAGTCAGCAGAAGGAGGGACATAAGAAAGATCAGAGAAGAAATAAACAAAATTGAGAAGAATAAAACAACAGAAAAAAAGCAATGAAAATAAGAGCTGGTTCTTTGAGAACATAAACAAAATAGATAAGCCTCTAGCCAAACTTATTAAAAGAAAAAGAGAATCAGCACACATCAACAGAATCAGAAATGAGAATGGAAAAATCATGACTCCACAGAAACACAAAGAATTATTAAAGACTACTATGAAAAACTATATGCCAACCAGCTGGAAAACCTAGAAGAAATGGACAACTTCTTAGAAAAACACAACCTCCCAAGACTGACCAAGGAAGAAACACAAAATCTAAGCAAACCAATTATGAGCAAAGAAATTGAAGTGGTAATCAAAAAACTACCCAAGAACAAAACCCAGGGGCCGGACGGATTTACCTCGAAATTTTATTAGACACACAGAGAAGACATAATACCACTTCTCCTTAAAGTGTTCCAAAAAATAGAAGAGGAGGGAATACTCTCAAACTCATTCTGTGAAGCCAACATCACCCTAATATCAAAACCAAGCAAAGACCCCACCAAAAATGAAAATTACAGACCAATATCCCTGATGAATGTACATGCAAAAATACTCAATAAAATATTAGCAAACAGAATTCAACAGTATATCAAAAGGATCATACACCATGACCAAGTGGGATTCATCCCAGGGATGCAAGGACGGTACAACTTTTGAAAATCCATCAACATCATCCACCACATCAACAAAAAGAAAGACAAAAACCACATGATCATCTCCATAGATGCTGAAAAAGCATTTGACAAAATTCAACATCCATTCATGATAAAAACTCTCAGCAAAATGGGAATAGAGGGCAAGTACCTCAACATAATAAAGGCCATATATGATAAACACACAGCAAACTTTACACTGAACAGCGAGATGCTGAAAGCATTTCCTCTGAGATGGGAAACTAGACAGGGATGCCCACTCTCCCCACTGTTATTTAACATAGTACTGGAGGTCCTAGCCACGGCAATCAGAAAAAACAAAGAAATACAAGAAATCCAGATTGGTAAAGAAGTTAAACTGTCACTATTTGCAGATGATATGATATTGTACATAAAAAACCCAAAGACTCCACTCCAAAACTAATAGAACTGATATCAGAATATAGCAATTTTCACGATACAAAATTAACACACAGAAATCTGTAGCTCTCCTATACACTAACAATGAACCAATGTAAAGAGAAATCAGGAAAACAATTCTATTCACAATTGCATCAAAAAGAATAAAATACCTAGGAATAAACCTAACCAAGGAAGTGAAAGACCTATACCCTGAAAACTACAAGTCACTCTTAAGAGAAATTAAAGGGGACACTAACAAATGGAAACTCATCCCATGCTCATGGCTAGGAAGAATTAATATCGTCAAAATGGCCATCCTGCCCAAAGCAATATACAGATTTGATGCAATCCCTATCAAATTACCAGCAACATTCTTCAATGAACTGGAGCAAATAATTCAAAAATTCCTATGGAAACACCAAAGACCCCGAATAGCCAAAGCAATCCTGAAAAAGAAGAATAAAGTAAGGGGGATCTCACTCCCCAACTTCAAGCTCTACTACAAAGCCATAGTAATCAAGACAATTTGGTACTGGCACAAGAACAGAGCCACAGACCAGTGGAACAGATTAGAGACTCCAGAAATTAACCCAAACATATATGGTCAATTAGTATTTGATAAAGGAGCCATGGACATACAATGGCGAAATGACAGTCTCTTCAACAGATGGTGCTGTCAAAACTAGACAGCTACATGTAGGAGAATGAAACTGGACCATTGTCTAACCCCATACACAAAAGTAAATTCAAAATGGATCAAAGCCCTGAATGTAAGTCATGAAACCATAAAACTCTTAGAAAAAAACATAGGCAAAAACCTTTTAGACATAAACATGAGTGACCTCTTCTTGAACATATCTCCCCGGGCAAGGAAAACAACAACAAAAATGACAAGTGGGACTATATTAAGCTGAAAAGCTTCTGTACAGCAAAAGACACCATCAATAGAACAAAAAGGAACCCTACAGTATGGGAGAATATATTTCTAAATGACAGATCCGATAAAGGCTTGACGTCCAGAATATATAAAGAGCTCACATGCCTCAACAAACAAAAAACAAATAATCCAATTAAAAAATGGGCAGAGGATCTGAACAGACAGTTCTCCAAAAAAAGAAATACAGATGGCCAACAGACATATGAAAAGATGCTCCACATCCCTAATTATCAGAGAAATGAAAATTAAAACTACGAGATATCACCTCACACCAGTAAGGATGGCTGCCATCCAAAAGACAAACGACAACAAATGTTGGCAAGGCTGTGGAGAAAGGGGAACCCTCCTACACTGCTGGTGGGAATGTAAATTCGTTCAACCATTGTGGAAAGCAGTATGGAGGTTCATCAAAATGCTCAAAACAGACCTACCATTTGACCCAGGAATTCCACTCCTAGGAATTTACCCTAAGAACACAGCAATCAAGTTTGAGAAAGACAGATGCACCCTTATGTTTATCGCAGCACTATTTACAATAGCCAAGAATTGGAAGCAACCTAAATGTCCATCGGTAGATGAATGGATAAAGAAGACGTGGTACATATACACAATGGAATACTACTCAGCCATAAGAAGAGGGAAAATCCTACCATTTGCAGCAACATGCATGGAGCTGGAGGGTATTATGCTCAGTGTAATAAGCCAAGTGGAGAAAGAGAAATACCAAATGATTTCACTCATCTGAGGAGTATAAGAACAAAGGAAAAACTGAAGGAACAAAACAGCAGCAGAATTACAGAACCCAAAAATGGACTAACAGGTACCAAAGGGAAAGGGATTGGGGAGGATTGGTGGGCAGGGAGGTATAAGGGGGGGGAGAAGAAAGGGGGTATTAAGATTAGCATGCATAGGGGGGAGGGAAAATGGGGAGGGCTGTACAACACAGAGAAGACAAGTAGTGATTCTACAACATTTTGCTATGCTGATGGACAGTGACTGTAATGTGGTTTATAGGGGGGACCTGATATAGAGGAGAGCCTAGTAAACATAATATTCTTCATGTAAGTGTACATTAAAGATTTTTTTAATAAAGTAAGAAAAGGGGGATTACTCCTTGATAGGATAAAACTAATGGTAATTCAAAGATTAACACATCCTTTAAATATCCTTAATTTTGATCACTTAAAGGGTGTCAGATGATCGGCTATGGAGGTACCCTTTTCTGATAATATTCCTTTCTCTTAATAAAAAAAAAAAGCAGTTCCTGTGTGGTGACCTCCAATGAGTTCTACACAATGGTATAAAGGGCATATGAAAGTGTGGGCAAAGGGTCTCTTTGTTTTTATACAGAAGATCAAAGCCTAATTTGGCTACCCAGAAAATGAACTAATATATGATATGAAGAAGAACTTTCAACATCAGCACTCTCTGGAAGACTCACACCAGAAGATGATCATCAAAACACCTCCACAAAGATCCAGGCAATGCTGCAGTTGTAGCTGCATCCATCCCAGCATTTTCTGGACTTGCCATTGGAATTAAGAAGGAGATATCTAAGCTGGCCTGTGCATACAGTAAAACAACAAATTTGACTGGATCTATACTGTTGGACCTCAACCAAGAATTAGGAGAAGTGCAAGTTGTAGTGCTCCAAAATCTTATGACTACAGACTATCTACAGTTAAAAGAACATATGGGATGTGAACAGTTCCCAGAAATGGGTTGCTTTAATTTATCTGATTTCTCTCAGACTGTTCAAGTACAGTTGGACAATATCCATCATATCATAGACAAATTTTCACAAATGCCTAAGGTGCCTAACTGGTTTTCTTGGCTTCACTGGAGATGGCTGGTAATTATAGATTTGCTTTGTTTATGTAACTGTATTCCTATTATGTTAATATGTGTGCACAATTTAGTTAGTAGTTTAAAACCTATACATACTTAAGTTACTCTACAAGAAGATATGTCAAAGAAATAATCAATCCTCCCATGTTTTCTTCCATCTGCTACCTCTATAGCTTTTCTTCTTCCTTCCTAATTACAACCCTTAAATAGAATTCGTGCCTCATATCGAATTTACCGAGTATCATAATTCCTCCAAGTGGTAAAGATACCTCAAGACAAATGCTGGACATAGAAACCACAGGGCATAAATCTGCAAAGAAGTAAAAAGCTAACCTTTTCAAACAATATGGCTTCTCTCTCACTTACCAACTTTACATCTCCATGTATGGCCCCGGAAGATGACTGGTTAGCCAGAGACGGGTAAGATTCCTCAAGGGAGGAACAACCTAAGACAGGCACAGTCACAGGGGGGCCATCAGGTGAGAAATTGGGGATCAACAGTGGTGAAACTTAGAACCTCACCCCCCATTTTGAGAGAAATCTTCTGCATCCATGGATGTTTTATTGCCCTTGTCTAGCTCGGATTAACACATAGTCTACAGGCACACACCTGATCATCTACAATTGCTCTCTTACAACACTATATTTTCTACCTTTATCTTGCATCTACCTACCACTTCAGTATTTTATTAAAAATAATAATTATAATAATAATAAAGGGAGAAATGTGGGATCAACATATAAATCAAGTACAAAAATCAAACGAATATTCATATTTGACCTGATTGTTTATAGGTCATAATGCGTGATCAAAACCGAAAGTTTCTGTGATGACTGCCCTTGTACTGTTCACCATGTAAGAACTTATTCACTATGTAAGAATTCGTTCACCATGTAAGAACTTGTTCGTTATGCTTCAGAAGATTGGAGACTGAAGAGAATTAGGCTTGAGATGGATTAATGATTGTGCATTGAGCATTGACTCCCCTATACAGAATTTTATTGTTGTTAACAGCCATTTGATCAATAAATATGAGAGATGCCCTCTCAAAAAAAATAATAATAATAATAATAAACCTCTTTGAATGAATGAATGAATCCTTTAAAAGACTGGAGTGAGGAGTTGGCAGGGAAGGCAAGAAATCTCAACCTAGGGAAACTGGGGAAACATTACATGAGCCCAGATATGGAGACCAGAGACTAAGGAAGGTTTTGGTTGCAAGCAGCTCGGTAGCAAGGCAGAAAATGGTTAGCAACCAAGTACATGATGCCATCTCCAAGCTTCTGATCTAAGTCTCCTCAAATGCATGAAAATGATTTTTTGTCCCAAATCCTAAGGCAAGGCTGAATCTTTGAAAGTGGCTATATCCTCAGCCAATAAGAAGCAGAGTGTCCACTACATCTTTGAAGATATTAAGGCTCTTCCAGGGTTACTGATGCAAAACAATGGCCCTAGGGCTGCTCAAGAAAATAAGTTAATTCCACACTAAATCCTACAATACTTCAAATCCTTTTTTAAATTATGCAAAGAGTAAGTTACGAAGTCATTAACTGACTACATCTTCACTCTACTTCTCACTTTCTCATGACTTCCAGGGAGACAACATTGACACAAGTTTTTCTTCCCCTCACAGTAAGGCTGCTTCACTCTTTGTCCTACTGTGCACCCTCCCAAGGCAGTTTAAGAAAACCCTCATTACCTCCTTACAGTATCCAATCCCAGCCTCAGAAATTAAGGGCACCTCCAAATCATTGCAATTTTTCATTAAATGCTCCCCATAGTGGACTAGGTTAAGAATAATTTTGGTTCACCTTACCATATATTAGGAATCTATCATCTTCTCCTGATAAGAAACTACTTTTGATTTATCTTTGGTCTTAGGATATAGCTGTCTTCCTGCCAGGAATTCAGGAAATGTGCGTAATGGGAACAATCTAGGAAATATGTGTAACTAGAACAAACATGGCTCCAAGATCAACTGGTAGGAGAGATCAACCATTTGGTTTTCTGAAAAGTAACCGTAAAAGTAATAATATACATTAAAGTTCATTTAAAATAAGTACCGTTGTATGTGAATGGACTATCTCTGGAAAGAGACAAAAATACTGGTAACAGTGGTTGCTTCTGAGGACAGAAACAAGAAGGCCGGGAGAAGGGAATTCAAAGGAGAATTTCATCATAGACTTATTTGTACCTCTTGAAATCTATGTTGTATGCTTGTAATACTTTAAAATTTCAGCAAAATTTAATTTTAAATAAAATTAGCAACCTCCTCATGGAGGAGGCTCTACTTCACAGTCCAGTTCATCCTTCCTTGAGCAACTCCCATAACATACTAGCATAGAGATATCCTGATTTTGCATGAGGGTGGCCCTTTTAAAGGAAGGCCTATGCCAAGCCAAGATCCCCGTGTGACTGTAACAGAGGCAGTACAGGCTACACAGAAAGTAGAGAAGATGGCAAATCAGCTGCTGCTTGTAGGTAAAGTAGATGTGCATCAGACTTGATCCTTTCAACTGACTGATGTCAACACCATTCACCAGTGTGTTCACCTTGGTGAACCTGCTTTAGTTCACTGGAAAGAGCACTTACCAGACTTAAGGCTATATTGTAAAGAACATCAGAGTTATTTGGAATGCTTACTGAAGAGGATAGTGCAAATGCCCCAGTGCTAAACTACAAGATTCTGGAGGGCAGGGGTCATGCTTGGCTTATTCACCACATCCAATGTCCAGCACAGAGCCTGGCAGTTATTAGGCATTGATTGTATAACTGTTAAAAGAATGCATGGATATAAAATAGGTAAAAAAGTATGTTATCCCATTTGTCAGAAGTTAACTTCCTTGTCTAAAGTTACATGGCTTAATACTGGCAGATCTCACACTAGAACGGGATCTCCTGGTTCATCCACTGATCTTTTCATGAGACAAACCTATGGGTAGACCAGCAGCAACAGAAGGATAATTATTTCAAAAAAAGTTGATCAGCGGTTTCATACAGTTTAACTGAGAAAGACTATTTTGAGATACAAGAAGAAAGGAGATCTGAACATACAATTTTATTTAAATCTTTGTATAACATTCGACAAAATTACTATGAAGGTGTCTTCTAAATTTATCGTGACAAAAGTACTTTCAGGTAATAGCCATTCTAACATGTGTGAGGGGATATCCTGTTGCAGTTTTATTTGCATTTCCCTAGCAATTAGTAATGTTCTGCCCCTTTTCACATGTACATTGACCAAAATGCCTACTCAGGTCCGTTTTAATTGAATTGCTTGGCTTTTTTAGCTATTGAGTTGTATGAGTTCCTCATATATTTTGGACATTAACCCCTTATTAGGTATATAGTTTTAAATGTCTTCTCCTATACATTTAGTTGCCTTTTCATTTTTTTTATGGTTTTTATTTGAGAAGGCATCTCTCATATTTATCGATCTGTATAGGGGACTCAATTAATCAACCCCAAGCTTATATCTCAACAGTCTCCAATCTTCTGAAACATAACAAACAAGTTCTTACATGGCAAACAAGGTCTTAGATAGTGAATAAGTTCTTACATGGTGAACAGTGCAAGGGCAGTCACATCACAGAAACTTTCGGTTTTGATCACGCATCATGAAGTATAAACAATCAAGTCACATATGATTTTTATTTTGATTCTTATACATGATTTATATGTGAATCCCACATTTCTCCCTTATTATTATTATTATTATTATTATTATTATTATTATTTTTAATAAAATGCTGAAGTGGTAGGTAGATGCAAGATAAAGGTAGAAAACATAATTTAGTGGTGTAAGAGGGCAAATGTAGATGATCAGGTCTGTGCCTATAGACTAATTATTAATCCAAGCTAGACAAGGGCAACAAAACATCCACAGATGCAGATTTCTCTCAAAACAGGGGGGGTGAGGTTCTAAGCCTCCTCTCTGTTGGTCCCCAATTTCTCTCCTGAAGGTCCCCCTGCGACTGTGCCTGTCTTAGGTTGTGCCTCCTTTGAGGAATCTTACCAGTCTCCAGCTAACCAGTCATCTTGCGGGGCCATACAGGGAAATGTAAAGTTGGTAGGAGAGAGAAGCCTTATTGTTTGAAAAGGTTAGCTTTTTACTTCTTTGCAGATTTATGCCCTGTGGCTTCTATGCCCAGCATTTGTCTTGAGGTGTCTTTACCACTTGGAAGAATTACGATACTCGGTAATTTTTTATATGAGGCATGAATTCTACTAAAGGGTTGTAATTAGGAAGGAAGAAGAAAAGCTATAGAAGTAGCAGACAGAAGAAAACATGGGAAGATTGATTATTTCTTTGAGATATCTTCTTGTAGAGTAACATAAGCATATATAGATTTTAAACTACTAATTAAATTGTGCACATACATTAACATAATAGGAATACAGCTACATAACAAAAGCCGACCTACAATTACCAGCCATATCCAGTGAAACCAAGAAGACCCGTTAGGTACCCTAGGCATTTGTGAAAATTTATCAATGACATGATGGATATTGTCTAACTGAATTTGAATAGTTTAAGAAAAATCAGACAAATTAAAAGAACACATTCCTGGGAACTGTTCACATCCCATGTGTTAACATTAGATAGTCTGTAGTCACATGATTTTGGAGCACTGCAACTTGCACTTCTCCTAATTCTTGGTTGAGTTCCGACAGTATAGATCCAGTCAAATTTGTTGTTTTACTGTATGCACAGGCCACCTTAGATATCTCCTTCTTCATTCCAATGACAAGTCCAGGAAACAGTGGGATGAATGCAGCTACAACTGCAACAGTGCCAGGATCTTTGTTGCAGTTTTTTGATGATCATCTTCTGGAATGACTCTTCCAGACAATGTTGATGTTGGAAGTTCTTCTTCACATCGTATCTTAATTCGTTTTCTGGATAGGCAAACTGGGCTTTGATCCTCTGTATAAACACAAAGAAACCCTTTGCCCACACATTGATAAAACCTTTATACCATTGTTAAGAACCTATTGGAGATCACCACACAGGAACTGCATTTTTTTTAAGAGAAAGGAATATTGTCAGAAAAATGTACTTCCATAGCTGATCATCTGACACCCTTCAAATCATCAAAATTAAGGATATTTAAAGCATGCATTAATCATTGATTTGCAGTTAGTTTTATCCTATCAGGGAGTAATCCCCCTTTTCTTTCTTTTTTTTTGTTATCATTAATCAACACTTACATGAAGAATATTATGTTTACTAGGCTCTCCTGTATACCAGGTCCCTCCCACAACCCCCATTACTGTCACTGTCCATCAGCATAACAAAATGTTGTAGAATCACTACTTCTCTTCTCTGTGTTGTACATCCCTCCCCTTTCTCCAACCCGCTCAACTATGCATGTTAATCATAATACCCCCTTTCTTCTTACCCCCCCCCCTTATCCCTCCCTACCCACCCATCCTCCCCAGTCCCTTTCCCTTTGGTACCTGTTAATCCATTCTTGGGTTATGTGATTCTGCTGCTGTTTTGTTCCTTCAGGTTTTCCTTTGTTCTTATACTCCTCAGATGAGTGAAATCATTTGGTATTTGTCTTTCTCTGCCTGGCTTATTTCACTGAACATAAAACCGTCTAGCTCCATCCATGTTATTGAAAATGGTAGGATTTGTTTTCTTCTTATGGCTGAATAATGTTCCATTGTGTATATGTACCACATCTTCTTTATCCATTCATCTACTGATCGACACTTAGGTAGCTTGCAATTCTTGGCTATTGTAAATAGTGCTGCGATAAACATAGGGGTGCATCTGTCTTTTTCAAATTTGAGTGCTGCATTCTTACAGTAAATTCCTAGGAGTGAAATTCCTGGGTCAAATGGTAAGTCTATTTTGAACATTTTGAAGAACCTCCATACTGCTTTCCACAATGGTTGAACTAATTTACATTCCCACCAGCAGTGTAGAAGGGATTCCCTTTCTCCACAACCTCGACAACACTTGTTGTTGTTTGACTTTAGGATGGTAGCCATCCTTACTGTTGTGAGGTGATACCTCATTGTGGTTTTAATTTTCATTTCTCTGAGAACTAGCTATGTGTAGCATCTTTTCATGTGTCTGTTGGCCATCTGTATTTCTTTTTTGCAGAACTGTCTGTTTAGTTCCTCTGTCCATTTTTTAATTGGATTATTTGTTTTTTGTTTGTTGAGGTGGGTGAGCTCTTTATATATTTTGGATGTCAAGCCTTTATCGGATCTGTCATTTACAAATATATTCTCCCATACTGTAGGGTACCTTTTTGTTCTATTGATGGTGTCTTTTGCTGTACAGAAGCTTTTCAGCTTAATATAGTCCCACTTGTACATTTTTGCTGTTGTTTTCCTTGCCTGGGGAGATATGTTCAAGAAGAGGTCACTCATATTTATGTCTAAGAGATTTTTGACTATGTTTTTTTCTAAGAGTTTTATGGTTTCATGACTTACATTCTGGTCTTTGATCCATTTTGAATTTACGTTCGTGTATGGGGTTAGACAATCGTCCAGTTTCATTCTCCTACATGTAGCTGTCCAGTTTTGCCAGCACCATCTGTTGAAGAGACTGTCATTTCACCATTGTATGTCCATGGCTCCTTTATCAAATATTAATTGACCATATCTGTTTGGGTTAATGTCTGGAGTCGCTAATCTGTTCCACTGATCTGTGGCTTTGTTCTTGTGCCAGTACCAAATTGTCTTCATTACTATGGCTTTGTAGTAGAGCTTGAAGTTGGGGAGTGAGATCCCCTCTACTTTAGTCTTCTTTCTCAGGATTGCTTTGGCTATTTGGGGTCTTTGGTGTTTCCATATGAATTTTTGAACTATTTGTTCCAGTTAGTTGAAGAATGTTGTTGGTAATTTGATAGGGATTGCATCAAATCTGTATATTACTTTGGGCAGGATGGCCATTTTGACGATATTAATTCTTCCTAGCAACAAGCATAGCATGAGTTTTCGTTTCATAGTGTCCCCTTTAATTTCTCTTAAGAGTGTCTTGTAGTTTTCAGGGTATAGGTCTTTCACTTCCTTGGTTAGGTTTATTCCTAGGTATTTTATTCTTTTTGATGCAATGGTGAATGGAGTTGTTTTCCTGATTTCTCTTTCTATTGGTTCATTGTTAGTATATAGGAAAGCCACAGATTTCTGTGTGTTAATTTTGTATCCTGCAACTTTGCTGTATTCCGATATCAGTTCTCATAGTTTTGGAGTGGAGTCTTTAGGGTTTTTTATGTACAATATCATGTCATCTGCAAATAGTGACAGTTTAACTTCTTCTTTACCAATCTGGATTCCTTGTATGTCTTTGTTTTGTCTAATTGCTGTGGCTGGGACCTCCAATACTATGTTAAATAACAGTGGGGAAAGTGGGCATCCTTGTCTTGTTTCCTATCTCAGAGGAAAAGCTTTCAGCTTCTCGCTGTTCAGCATGATGTTGGCTGTGGGTTTATCATATATGACCTTTATAATGTTGAGATACTTGCCCTCTATAGCCATTTTGCTGAGAGTTTTTATCATGAATGGATGTTGACTTTTGTCAAATGCTTTTTCAGCATCTGTGGAGATGTTCATGTGGTTTTTGTCTTTCTTTTTCTTGATGTGGTGGATGATGTTGATGGATTTTTGAATGTTGTACCATCCTTGCATCCCTGGGACGAATCTCACTTGGGCATGATGTATGATCCTTTTGATATATTTTTGAATTCGGTTTGCTAATATTTTATTGAGTATTTTTGCATGTACATTCAACAGGGATATTGGTCTGTTATTTTCTTTTTTGGTGGGGTCTTTGCCTGGTTTTGGTATTAGGGTGATGTTGGCTTCATAGAATGAGTTTGGGAGTATTCCCCTCCTCTTCTATTTTTTGGAAAACCTTTAGGAGAATGGGTATTATGTCTTCTTTGTGTGTCTTATAAAATCCGAGGTAAATCCGTCCAGCCTGCGGCTTTTGTTCTTGCGTAGTTTTTTTATTACTGTTTCAATTTCTTTGCTCGTAATTGGTTTAACTTTTGTGTTTCTTCCTTGGTCTCTCTTGGAAGGTTTTATTTTTCTAGGAAGTTGTCCATTTCTTCTAGGTTTTCCAGCTGGTTGGCATATAGGTTTTCATAGTAGTCTTTAATAATTCTTTGTATTTATGTGGAGTCTGTCATGATTTTTCCATTCTCATTTCTGATTCTGTTGATTTGTGTTGATTCTCTTTTTCTCTTAATAAGTTTGGCTAGAGGCTTATCTATTTTGTTTATTTTCTCAAAGAACCAGCTCTTGGTTTCATTGATTTTTGCTATTGTTTTATTCTTCTCAATTTTGTTTATTTCTTCTCTGATCTTTATTATGTCCCTCCTTCTGCTGACTTTAGGCCTCATTTGTTCTTCTTTTTCCAGCTTAGATAATTGTGATGTTAGACTATTCATTTGGGATTGTTCTTCCTTCTTCAAGTGTGCCTGGATCGCTATATACTTTCCCCTGAAGACTGCTTTCGCTGCATCCCACAAATGTTGGGGTTTTGTGTCGTTGTTGTCATTTGTTTCCATGTATTCCTTGATCTCTATTTTAATTTGTTCATTGATCCATTGATTATTTAGGAGCATGTTGTTAAGCCTCCATGTGTTTGTGAGCCTTTTTGTTTTCTTTGTAGAATTTATTTCTAGTTTTATACCTTTGTGGTCTGAAAAGTTGGTTGGTAGAATTTCAATATTTTGGAATTTATTTAGGCTCTTTTTGTGGGCTAGTATGTGGTCTATTCTGGAGAATGTTCCATGTGCACTTGAGAAGAATGTTTATCTAGTTGATTTTGGATTACAGTTCTATAGATGTCTATTAGGTCCATCTGTTCTACTGTGTTGTTCAATGCCTCTGTGTCCTTACTTATTTTCTGCCCAGTAGATCTATCCTTTGGGGTGAGTGGCGTGTTGAAGTCTCCTAAAATGAATGCATTGCATTCTATTTCCACTTTTAGTACTGTTAGTATTTGTTTCACATATGCTGGTGCTCCTGTGTTGGGTGCATATATATTTAGAATGGTTATATCCTCTTGTTGGACTGAGCCCTTTATCATTATGTAATGTCCTTCTTTATCTCTTGTTACTTTCTTTGTTTTGAAGTCTATTTTGTGTGATACTAGTACTGCAACCCCTGCTTTCTTTTCTTTGTTTTTTTGCCTGAAATATGTTTTTCCATCCCTTGACTTTTAGTCTGTGCATGTCTTTGGGTTTGAGGTGAGTTTCTTGTAAGCAGCATATAGATGGGTCTTGCTTTTTTATCCATTCTATTACTCTGTGTCTTTTGATTGGTGCATTAAGTCCATTTACATTTAGGGTGACTATTGAGAGATATGTACTTATTGCCATTGTAGGCTTTAGATTCATGGTTACCAAAGGTTCAAGGTTAGCTTTTTTAGTATCTTATTGCCTAACTTAGCTCACTTCTCACTTATTGTGGTGTTATATACACTGTCTGGAGATTCTTTTCTTCTCTCCCTTCTTATTTCTCCTCCTCCAGTCTTTATATGTTGGTTGTTTTATTCTGTGCTCTTTCATGTTTCCTTTAACTGCTTTCAGTGGGTAGTTGATTTTATTTTTTGCCTTTAGTTAGTATTTCGTTGGTCTGCTTTCTTTGTTTGTAATTTTTTATCCTCTGGTGACATCTGTTTAGTCTTAGGAGTGCTCCCATCTAGAACAGTCCCTCTAAAATACCCTGTAGTGGTGGGTTGTGGGAAGCAAATTCCCTCAACTTTTGCTTGTCTGGGAATTGTTTAATCCCTCCATCATATTTAAATAATAATCGTGCTGGATACAGTATCCTTGGTTCAAGGCCCTTCTGTTTCATTGCATTAAATATATCATGCTATTCTCTTCTCGTCTCTAAGGTTTCCGTTGAGAAGTCTGATGATATCCTGATGGGTTTTCCTTTAAAGGTGACCTTTTTCTCTCTATCTGCCTTTAAAACTCTTTCCTTGTCCTTGATCTTTGCCATTTTAATTATTATGTGTCTTGGTGTTGTCCTCCTTGCTTCCTTTCTGTTGGGAGTTCTGTGTATTTCCGTGGTCTGTTCGATTATTTCCTCCCCTAGTTTGGGGACGTTTTCAGCAATTATTTCTTCAAAGACACTTTCTATCCCTTTTTCTCTCTTCTTGTTCTTCTGGTACCCCTACAATATGGATATTGTTCCTTTTGGATTGGTCACTCAGTTTTCTTAATAGGGTTTCATTCCTGGACATCCTTTTATCTCTGTCTATGTCAGCTTCTATGTGTACCTGTTCTCTGGTTTCTATTCCATCAATGGCTTCTTGCATCTTATCCATTCTGTTTATAAATCCTTCCAGAGTTTGTTTCACTTCTGTAATCTCCTTCCTGGCATCTGTAATCTCCCTCCAGACTTCATCCCTTAGCTCTTGTATATTTCTCTGCATCTCCATCAGCATGTTTATGATTTTTATTTTGAATTCTTTTTCAGGAAGACTGGTTAGGTCTGTCTCCTTCTCTGGTGTTGACTCTGTGATCTTGGTCTGCCTGTAATTTTGTCTTTTCATGGTGATAGAGATAGTTTGCAGATCCGGCATGAGTGACAGCTGGAAGAACTTTCCTTCTTGTTGGTTTGTCGCTTTCCTCTCCTGGGAGAACAGCGACCTATAGTGGCTTGTGCTGAGCAGCTGCACGCAGAAAGGGCTGGTGATTCCTCTCTGGCTGCTATGGAGTTTATCTCTGCTGTTGCTGTGGGTGTGGCCTGCCTCCGACTGCAGCTCCAATATGGTGGATCCGCATTGGAGGGGGAATGCCCAGGAGGCTATTTATCTCCATGAGGGGCCTCTGTGCTCCCTGCTGCCAGGGGTTTAGAGTGCCCAAAGATCCCCAGATTCTCTGCTCCTTGACTAAGTGTCCCAGGATGCTTCCGTTCAGCTGTGTGGTCCCTGTCCCTTTAAGACTTCCAAAAAGCACTCGCTTTTCTTTGTCCCATGTGCATCTTCTGCAGTGACCCGCTGACAGGTCTTACTGTCCTTTTTCCCTAGTTTCTAGCACCTCATGCATGCACTGTGTCTGTGCTCTGCTGCGGATGGCTGGGGCTCGGTATTTAGCAGTCCTGGGCTCCCTCTCCCTCCCCGCTCTGACTCCTCTCCTCCCACCGGGAGCTGGGGTGTGGGGCGCTCGGGTCCCGCCGGGCCAGGGCTTTTATCTTACCCCCTTCACAAGGCGCTGGGTTCTCTCAGGTGTGGATGTGGTCTGGCTGTTGTCCTGTGTCTTCTGTGGGCATGGCCTGCCTCCGGCTGCTGCTCCGATATGGTGGAGCTGCATTGGAGGGGGCTGGGTTCTCTCAGGTGTGGTCTCTCTTTTAGGAAGAGTTTTGTTTGTTGTATTTTCAAAAATATATGTGGTTTTGGGAGATTTCTGCTGCTCTACTCATGCTGCCATCTTGGCTCCGCCTTGATTTTTTTTTTTTTTTTTGCTCCACAGAAGCTTTCTTGCTTGATGCAGTCCCACTTGATTATTTCTGCTTTTGTTGCCTGAGCTTTTGGTGTTAGATCTCAGAAAATCATTGCCAAGACCAGTGCCAAGGATCTTTTCCCTTATGTTTTCTTCCAGGAGTTTTTTGGTTTCAGGTCTCATGTTTAAGTCTTAAGAATGAACTCAAAATGGACTAGAGTATGATGGAAGAATAGTCCATTTCATTCTTTTGCATGTAGATATGCAGTTTTCTCCAATATCATAAATTGAAGAGTCTATTCTTTTCTCACTGTATATTCTTAGTGCTTTTGTTGACTGTATATGCTTGGGCTTATTTCTGGGCTCTCTGTTCTGTTCCATTGATCTATGTGTCTGTTTGAATGCCCGCAACATACTGTTTTGATTACTATACATTTGTAATATAATTTGAAATTAGGATGAGATGCCTCCAGCTTTATTCTTCTTCAAGACTGCCCTGGCTATTTGGAATCTTTTGTGGTTCCAAACAGATTTTAGATTTTTTCTATTTCTGTGAAAAATGCAATTGCTATGGAGAAAAGGGAACCCTTGTACCATGTTGGTGGGAATGTAAACTGGTACAGCCATTATGGAAAACAGTATGGAGGTTTCTCAAAAAATTAAACTTAGAACTTTTATCCAATCCAAAAATCCCTCTTCTGGGTATATACTAAAAGGAAATTAAATCAGTACTTTGAAGGGAGAGCTGTGTCCCCATGTTCACTGCAGCATCATTTAAATAGCCAAGATATGGAAACAACCTAGATGTCCATTAACAGATGAATAAAGAAACTGTGGTATGTATATATACATACATATAAAGGAATATTATTTAGCCTTTAAAAAAGAGATCCTGTCATCTGCAACATTAATGAAACTGGACGACATTATGCTAAGTGAAATAAACCAGACACAGAAAGAAAAAAAATCGACTGCATGATCTCACTTACTATGTGTAATCTAAAGAAGTCAAATACATAGAAGCAAAGTGTGAAAAATGGTTACCAGGGGTAGGAAGGTGGGGAAAATGGGGGAATATTGATCAAGGGGTACAAAGTTACAGTTATGTAAGATGAATAAATCTAGAGATGTAATGTACAGCATGACAACTATGACTAATAATACTATATTGAATGTACAAATTTTGCTAAGACTGCAGCTTTCAGGTGCTCTCAGCACAAAAACAAGAGTGGTAATTATATTAGGAGATAATACATTAATTAGTTCACAACTATGTAAAGAAATACATTAATTAGCTTGACAGTAGAGATCATTTCACTATGTATATATCAAATCATGTTGTATACTTTAAACATACACAATTTTATTTGTAACAAAATATTTTTTAAAGTATACACATATACCAATCCAAACTATTATACTAACATAAAATTGTTTTGATAAAAATCTTTCATTAAAAAAAGTACTTTCAGCTTAACATAAAAAGGAACTATTAACTTAGTTTATTGTGAACATAAAATATAAAGTATGTTTTGAGGAATACTGCTTTACATGAGAAAGTACAAACAAATGACTGAAAGAGCAGTTCAGTTCCTTGGACTTTCAAGATTAATCCCCAGAGACCAGGCAGGCCTTGAATCAAGGAAGAGCCATCAAAAAAATTGTGCCCTTCTTCTACTAGCAGTGCCCTACCCCAACTGCCTCCTCTCCCCTCCCCCAACAACCCAAGCCAAAATATTCCTAATATCCCCTTTCTCCCCCATCCTCCCAAAAGCTTTCTGATTGGCTGGCTGATAAAATTATCAATCCTTTCTCATGATAAATCCATGCTTAAATTAAAAAAACATGTAATAAACTTGGTGGTAGCAATCCTTTCACAATACATATGTCTATCAAATCATCACATTGTACACTTTACATGTAATTCCACTTGTCAATTATACTTCAACAAAGCTACAAAAAAAATTTTTTAATGAAGCAAGCACAAACATTTCTGCAATTTCAGTCTTTAGTTTAACTTACCAAAAATGACATCACCCAAAGGGCTCTGAAATTCATTTCACCAAATAATCAATTCATCAGACCCTGTTGGTTTCAATGTTAGAGCTACCCCTCTACCTGCTTGCCCCTTCAGATCATGTGTGAGTGTGTATGTGTGTAGGGGGCGTGGATGGGGCACTGAGGTCACCAACATCAAGTCTTGCCTCCTCCACCTCCTAGAGAACTAGACATCTAAGCCTCTGCCATGGGACACAGCCTTCCCTGCCAACCCTCATCCATCACCCAACTCCAGCTGCAGAAAAACCACTGTTGCAAACTCAGTAAATTTAAAAATTTCAGAAAAAGGCTCCAAAACAGTAAGTCCATCTATGTTGATAGTCTTACTGGTCACCAATTCGTGTTCTCCTTTCCATAAGAGAAACCTAGCCACTCTACAGACAGTTAGGGAGCAATATGTGACTAGTTCTAACATAAAGAGAAATTATATGTATCACTTCCTGCCTAAATCAATTAAGACTCCTTAGTGATTCTCTAGGCTCTTCCCTTACCTGGTCATGTATTCTAAATAGTACCAGTACAAGATGATAGCTTCCATCATCCTGGGTTCATCTTCCACCAGTTTTGGTTCCCAGCCATCTGAACTTCTTATAAAATACCATATTGTACTTATATTACCCATACATGAGAAGTAAACATTTGCTATTTTAGAACACTGGGATTTTGAGGTTAATTTGTTTAACATAGCACATTCTAGCCTCTTTAGGCAAATACACATCTCACTGAGCACAAATAAT
Organism: Manis javanica; assembly: GCF_040802235.1. NCBI lineage: Eukaryota > Metazoa > Chordata > Mammalia > Pholidota > Manidae > Manis > Manis javanica. The sequence goes on along the minus strand of NC_133174.1, from coordinate 108,629,896 downwards.
TAAGAAGAAATTTTTAAAGTAGTTAATTGAAACAAGTCTTTGGTGAATCAATAATTAAACACTTTCAGAGAAAGGACAAGTATGCTACTATCTCCAAGGGACAGAATATCCCTATTGCTCCCACACCATACTGGCTACAAGATGGCTACAGCAAAGCACAGTAAAACTTTGAAAGACAGTCAATTACTGACTTGGTCAATTAATCATTCACCAAGATAGTTCTTGGTGATTCAACTTTCAGTGAGTTGACTTTCAGTAACTCGGTTCACTTCTAGAATATATCAGTCTCCTGCTTCAGGCTAATGACAGACATTCTTTTCTAAGGGGGAAACCTCAAAGCATGCCACAAAAGCCCCTACTCCTTCCATACAAGGTCAGTCCTGTATCACTCACTGAATTTCTTTTGCTGAACCTATCATCTTGCCTTTATCCAGTAAGTCTGATAACTTTTCAAGATGTCCTAGAAGACCCTTTGGTCAGAGGTTCTAGAACAAGATAAACCCAACTTCTGGAAGTCTGGTAGTCAGTTGAAGCTGAGTTGAGAAGCTGGAGTTCTTATTCCTCTATCCTCTCCAAACAAGTTTATACTAATCATTATCTGTCTCTTAACAATAAATATGTTCACAGAGTAATATGACTCCAAGAGAATGACTTGATTTGATTGATGACTAACACATAGCAACTAGTGAGAAGATTTTTAGGACACTCTTCCCAAGGGAAAGATCATTGTTTTGTATTTTATTTCTCTAACACCTAATTTCCTCTTCTATCTTTAAAAACTGAAAGTTCCAGTTATCCAATGCCAAATAAAGTATCTGGCAAACTGCAAACACTCAAATAGTTGTTGAATAAATCAGTGGACGAATGACTGGATGGCGGAAGGAATGAGTGAATGATCAATCCTTGGCCCCAGCTCTCCAGGATCCATCCCCTAAGAGGAAAAGGTCTGAAGGTGCTAAATTGCATGTGTACATGTATATATTTAGAGGGGTTCATAGAAGAGGACTGTTGACCTTTGGTTCAGGAAGTATTTGTAGTCATAGTCCTCATACTTGAAATACAGGTCCATGACACCATAAAGGAGAATGTGCTCCAGAGAAAGCAGTATGCCAAGTGTTATGTACACTGGGCAGGCGGGGAGGGTGAGGTTATGAGTCAGTGTGAGTTTCTGTTCCTCTGGAGCCCCCGTTTAGGGTTTGTTCTTTTATATTTCCCTAGCTACATCCAGCAGCAATTCACAACACATTCTCCAGAATTGTTTTTGTCTCAATAGAGTCTGTTTTTTGTTTGTCCCATTCCTGTTCTCTAGTAGGACATACAATAGCTCTCTTCCTTTTACAAATAAGAACACCTGGTTTGGAGGCAGAAAGTACAGTGGTGGGAGTGGAAACTGTTTACTCTTAGGAGTCTAACTGAAGTTCAGGGAAATGATTTGCATAATGTTAAGTGATTTACATATAGATGAACCAAGAAGTTCCAGGGACCCATCTTTAACTTCTACTTGTTCCAGGCCAAGGTCACATGGTAGAGTAGAGGCCAGACATAGAGACCCTCATAGTTAGCTCTCACCTATGGCTGCTGGGAAGAAAAGATAGCAAGGCAAGAGGTTTAAGAATACCCCCTTTTGTCATATTAATTACATGTAATTTTAACTCAAAGAGTTACTACTTCTAAGAGTCAGATTATGAAATATTGTTGGAGCTTGCTCAGCTTATACAAATGGTGTTTTTGATTGAGTTTTCACAGAGCCAATAAGAAGTCATCTGTAAAGCTATTCTGAAAGATTCTACAAGCTATAAGGTAGCAGCCCCTCTCCCAGTCAGTCTTTTGGTTACAGAAAGCCTTTGGTTGCTACAGTAAAACAGTTCTGCACTTGTTAACTTGACAGTGGGATACCATCAAATTCCTCTGGCAGACTCTAAGACCTCTTATCAGGAACATAACAGGATTAGTTACCATATTATGACAAGATAAAGTTCTAGATATCACTAGTAAGTTCCGAATACTAGAAGTAGGAAGCAGAGGATCTAGGTCCCAGTGAACAAACTTAGGGTTGGTCAGGAACTAAGCACAAAGAAAAACCAGACAAATGGGGAAAAGGCCCTTGATGAGTGTGGGTAAAATTGTAGTATTTCCAGAATCTCTCACCTGGTTTTAGTGCATCTACATATCAATAGGTGTTTCCAAGGGGTGGAGAAAAATAGTTCACCTACATATCAATAGGTAATTACAAGGGCATGCAAGAGTTTATCTGGACCAGAGAGTTTGGGCAGAGCTCTCTTCTACTTCAGCCTGGTCAAGAGACAGCATGACTGCTTGTAAGAAATAAACAGGTTTCATAACTTTATTTCTCCCTTTGACTGATTTCAATTTTAGAGGTATTTTGTCCCAGGATTTTCCCCCAGAGTTACAGTGAGCTTCCATATCCTACCAAATGGGACTAATTCCAGGATCTTATAGGTTAGGTGAAGGCTAAATTTCTTGTGGGCTGAATTATGTCCATGGCTAGTTCAAGATGCAGAACAGAAAGACCAAAATAGGAACTTAAATCTGCAGAAACCAAAGTGGAATATAGAGGGATGAATCTGGGTCACCAGTCAGCTATATTAAAAAATGTACAGTATCAGTTTTAAAAAATTCAAGTTGATGGTGCCACTTGCTAGAAAGATATCTGGCAACACTGTCTCAAACAGCCCTGAGGGACCATCATGTCCCTACTCAGTTATTTTTCAAGAATTTGACATCTGAAAGGGCAAGAATAAATAGGAGGGTCACCCATTAGAATGGCCAAGTTCTAGAACACTGATGACATTAAATGTTGACAAAGACATAGAGCAACAAAACTCTCATTCATTGCTGGTGGGAATGCAATAGGTACAACTATCTTGGAAGACAGTTTGGCAGCTTCTTACAAAACTAAACATACTCTCATCACACAATTCAGCAATCATGTTCTTTGATATTTACCCAAAGAAGTTGAAAACATGTCCACAAAGAACCTACACATGGACATTTTTAACAGCATTATTCCTAACTGCCAAAACTTGGAAGCCACCAAAATGTCTTTCCATAGGTGAATTCATAAACTGTGGTAGAGCCAGATAATGGAATATTATTCAGCACTAAAAGGAAATGAACTATTAAGCCATGAGAAGATATGGAAGAAGCTTAAATGCATATTACTTGTCCCGACCTGCAGGACTATCAACGGGGGTCGACGACCTGGAGGAGAGAATTGAAAAAAAAAAAAAAAGAGAGGCAAGGGACACAAAGAACGACCAGCAAGACAGGATGTCTGATCAGGCTGGTACAGTTTATTGTTTGCAGGCTCAATTTATACAGGTTAGCAAGTAAGGGGTGGGTCAGGAGATAATTGGACCTTAGGTGGCGCCGGCGGGGAGGTGTAGAGGGGTGATTGGGTCTTGGTTGGCGCCGGCAGGAATGGAGGACCCGGAAGAGAAGCGGGGAGTTCGCCATTTTGGGGGTGGGGCCCTTGGGAGGGAGGTTTTAAGGGAGGGGTTTTCCCCTGGGGCAGAGGGTGTTTCTTGATTAACAAAGGACAGAAAAAGCACATGTTGTGAGGTAGCCTAACCACTAGCTCTAACCTAGAAAAGCACATGTTGCAAGGTAACCTAACCACTAGCTCTAACCTAGGAATTCACTAAATGTGTTTCTTGGTAATAGGGGAAAACTTGTTTCTAACGTGTGGATGGATTCATTGTTGCTGACTTTACAGGAAAGACTTTACTCAAACGTTGCTGTTGTCTTAAGGCTTTTGTGACCGAATCTGCCTAAAGGCCCACAGGTTTGCTCCCAACAATTACTAAGTGAAGGAAGCTGATCTGAAAAGGCTATACTGCATGACTGATTTGAACTCTATGAAATTTTGGAAAAGGCATAACTATGGAGACAATAAAAACATGAGGGGATCAAAATAATATGGGACCAAAGATGGCGGGGTGAGAGGAGAGACAGAGGCTTCCTCTAAAACTGGATACAATTAGAAAATTTAATTGAAGCAACTAATCCTGAGAGAGCAACAGGAAAGAAGACGCGTCAGACTGCACACACCTGGAGAAAAGAGCAGACCTCACCGAACGGGGTAACATACCAGAGCTGTAGCTCCACGGGATGTGAGCCCCTCCCCACCCAGCTCACCAGCAGGAGGAAGAGAAATGGAGCAGGGAGGGAGTGAAGGCTTGGGACTGCTGAATACCTAGCTCCAAAGATCTGCGCTGGGAGCACAAACCTACATTTCATGGTGCTTTCATGAGACTCGCATGAGTACCGGGTTGGAAAGTTAATACAGGCAGAGTTCCTGGGGAGACTGGGATTCCGGCTGCTTGTGGAAAGCAGGGATCCATATCTGGCTGCTCTGGGACAAAAACTTATACCTGTGTGCCCAGCACACTGGCTCAGGCAGTGGAGACAGGCACAGGAGCCAGGAGGCAGGGAACAGCTCTTTCCTACCCCCAGTACCGCTCCCCTGCAACCCCTGACATTGCTTCAGGGGCTCAGCAGCTCCAGGATAGAGCTTTTGGACACTAGAGGGCGCCATATACAAACATGAAACGCCAAAGGAACCTTGTCCAGAGTAAAATTATTAATACAACTCCCAAGAAAGATTTAAATGATATGGACCTTGCGACTCTTCCTGAAAGGAAGTACAAAATAAAAATAATCAACATCCTAATGGAGGTACGGAAGGACATCCAAGAACTCAGGAATGAATTCAGGTCAGAGATCCAATCATTAAAGAACACAATGGAGGGTATTAAAAGCAGGTTGGATATGGTGGAGACAATAAATGAAATAGAAACTAGAGAAGAGGAGTACAAAGAAGCTGAGACACAGAGAGAAAAAAGGATCTCTAAAAATGAAAGAATATTGAGAGAACTGTGTGACCAATCCAAGCGGAACAACATTCGCATTATAGGGATACCAGAAGAAGAAGAGAGAGAAAAAGGGATAGAAAGTGTCTTTGAGGAGGTAGTTGCTGACAACTTCCCCAATTTGGGGAAGGAGATAGTCTCTCAGGCCATGGAGATCCACAGATTCCCCTACACAAGGGACCCAAGGAAGACAACACCAAGACACATAGTAATTAAAATGGGAAAGATCAAGCATAAGGACAGACTGTTAAAAGCAGCCAGAGGCAGAAATAAGATCACATACAAAGGAGAGCCCATCAGACTAACAATAGACTTCTCAGCAGAAACCTTACAGGCCAGAAGGGAGTGGCACGATGTATTTAATGCCATGAAGCAGAAGGGCCTGGAACCAAGATTACTTTACCTGGCAAGTTTATCATTTAAATTTGAAGGGGGAATTAAACAATTTCCAAATAAGCAAAAGCTCACAGAGTTTACCTCCCACAAACCATCTCTGCAGTCTATTTTGGAGGGACTGCTATACATGGAAGTGTTCCTAGGGTTGGATAACTGTCACCAGAGGTAGTAAAATCATGGTAGGGAAGGTGGAGCAGCTGATTGTGAGGCAAATGCAAAATTAAATTGACTATCCCCAAAGTCAATCAAGGGATAGAGAAAAAGTATAAATTTGATACACAATATATAAAGAATGAAGGAGGAAGAAAAAGGAGGAGAAATAGAAAAGAACCTTTAGATTGTGTTTGTAACAGCATACTAAGTGAGTTAAGTTAGACTCTTAGATAGTAAGGAAAGTAACCTGGAACCTTTGGTAACCACGAATCTAAAGCCTGAAATGGCAATAAGTACATACCTATCGATAATCACCCTAAATGTAAATGGACTGAATGCACCAATCAAAAGACATAGAGTCACGGAATGGATAAAAAAACTAAACCCATCTATATGCTGCTTACAAGGGACTCACCACAAACCCAAAGACATGCACAGACTAAAAGTCAAGGGATGGAAAAAGATATTTCCTGCAAACAATAGGGAGAAAAAAGCAGGTGTTGCAGTACTAGTATCAGACAAAATAGATGTCAAAACAAAGAAAGTAACAAGAGATAAAGAAGGACATTACATAATGATAAAGGGCTGAGTCCAAAAAGAGGATATAACCATTATAGATATATATGCACCCAACACAGGAGCACCAGCATATGTGAAACAAATACTAACAGAACTAAAGGAGGAAATAGACTGCAATGCATTCTTTTTAGGAGACTTCAATACACCATTCACTCCAAAGGAGAGATCCACCAGACAGAAAATAAGTAAGGACACAGAGGCACTGAACAACACACTAGAACAGATGGACCTAACAGACATCTACAGAACGCTACACCCAAAAGCAACAGGATACACATTCTTCTCAAGTGCACATGGAACATTCTCCAGAATAGACCATATACTAGGCCACAAAAAGAGCCTCAGTAAATTAAAAAAGACTGAAATTCTAAAAACCAACTTTTCAGATCACAAAGGTATAAAACTAGAAATAAATTCTACAAAGAAAACAAAAAGGCTCACAAACACATGGAGGCTTAACAACATGCTTCTAAATAGTCAATGGATCAACGACCAAATTAAAATGGAGATCCAGCAATATATGGAAATAAATGACAACAACAACACAAAGCCCAACTTCTGTGGGATGCCGCGAAAGCAGTCTTAAGAGGATAGTATATAGCAATCCAGGAATATTTAAAGAAGGAAAAACCCAAATGAACAGTTTAACATCACAGTTATCAAAATTGGGAAAAAAAAACAAATGAGGCCTAAAGTCAGCAGAAGGAGGGACATAATAAAGATCAGAGAAGAAATAAACAAACTTGAGAAGAATAAAACAATAGCAAAAATCAATGAAACCAAGAGCTGGTTCTTTAAGAAAAAAAATAAAATAGATAAGCCTCTAGCCAGACTTATTAAGAGAAAAGGAGAATCAACACACATCAACAGAATCAGAAATGAGAAAGGAAACATCACGATGGATCCAACAGAAATACAAAGAATTATTAGAGACTACTATGAAAACCTATATGCCAAGAAGCTGGAAAACCTAGAAAAAATGGACAACTTCCTAGAAAAACACAACCTTTCAAGACTGACCAAGGAAGAAACACAAAATCTAAACAAACCAATTACCAGCAAAGAAATGAAACGGTAATCAAAAACCTACCCAAGAACAAAACCCCTGGGCCAGATAGATTTACCTCGGAATTATATCAAACATACAGACAAGATATAATACCCATTCTCCTTAAAGTTTTCCAAAAAATAGAAGAGGAGGGAATACTCCCAAACTCATTCTATGAAGCCAACATCACCCTAATACCAAAACCAGGCAAAGACCCCACCAAAAAAGAAAATTACACACCAATATCCCTGATGAATGTACATGCAAAAATACTTAATAAAATATTAGCAAACAGAATTCAAAAATATATCAAAAGGATCATACACCATGACCAAGTGGGACTCATCCCAGGGATGCAAGGATGGTACAACATTCGAAAATCCATCAACATCATCCACCACATCAACAAAAAGAAAGACAAAAACCACATGATCATCTCCATAGATGCTGAAAAAGCATTTGACAAAATTCAACATCCATTCATGATAAAAACTCTCAGCAAAATGGGAATAGAGGGCAAGTACCTCAACATAATAAAGGCCATATATGATAAACCCACAGCCAACATCATACTTAACAGCGAGAAGCTGAAAGCTTTTCCTCTGAGTTTGGAACAAGACAGGGATGCCCACTCTCCCCACTGTTATTTAACATAGTACTGGAGGTCCTAGCCATGTCAATCAGACAAAACAAAGAAATACAAGCAATCCAGATTGATAAAGAAGAAGTTAAACTGTCACTATTTGCAGATGACATGATATTGTACATAAAAAACCCTAAAAACTCCACTCCAAAACTACTAGAACTGATATTGGAATACAGCAAAGTTGCAGGATACAAAATTAACACACAGAAATCTGTGGCTTTCCTATACACTAACAATGAGCCAATAGAAAGAGAAATCAGGAAACCAATTCCATTCACAACTGCATCAAAAAGAATAAAATACCTAGGAATAAACCTAACCAAAGAATTGAAATACCTATACCCTGAAAACTATAAGACACTCTTAAGAGAAGTTAAAGAGGACACTAACAAATGGAAGCTCATCCCATACTCTTGGCTAGGAAGAATTAATATCGTCAAAATGGCCATCCTGCCCAAAGCAATATTCAGATTTGATGCAATCCTTATCAAATTACCAACAACATTCTTCAACGAACTGGAACAAATAGTTCAAAAATTCATATGGAAACACCAAGGACCCAGAATAACCAAAGCAATCCTGAGAAAGAAGAATAAAGTGGCGGGGATCTCACTCCCCAAATTAAAGCTCTACTACAAAGCCATAGTAATCAAGACAATTTGTTACTGGCACAAGAACAGAGCCACAGACCAGTGGAACAGATTAGAGACTCCAGACATTAACCCAAACATATATGGTCAATTAATACTTGATAAAGGAGCCATGGACATACAATGGCAAAATGACAGTCTCTTCAACAGATGGCGCTGGCAAAACTGGACAGCTACATGTAAGAGAATGAAACTGAATCACTGTCTAACCCCATACACAAAAGTAAATTCAAAATGGATCAAAGACCTGAATGCAAGTCATGAAACCATAAAACTCTTAGAAAAAAAACATAGGCAAAAATCTCTTGGATGTGAACATAAGCAACTTCTTCATGAATATATCTCCCTGGGCAAGGAAAACAAAAGCAAAAATGAACATGTGGGACTATATCAAGCTGAAAAGTTTCTGCACAGCAAAGGACACCATCAATAGAACAAAAAGGTACCCTCCAGTGTGGGAGAATATTTTCATAAATGACAGATCTGATAAAGGCTTGACATCCAAAATATATAAAGAGCTCACACTCCTCAACAAATAAAAAGCAAATAATCCAATTAAAAAATGAGCAGAGTAGCTGGACAGTTCTCCAAAGAAGAAATTCAGATGGCCAAGAGACACATGAAAAGATGCTCCACATTGCTAGTTATCAGAGAAATGAAAATTAAACCACAATGAGATATCACCTCACACCAGTAAGGATGGCCACCATCCAAAAGACAAACAACAACAAATGCTGGCGAGGTTGTAGAGAAAGGGGAGCCCTCCTACACTGCTGGTGGGAATGTAAATTAGTTCAACCATTGTGGAGAGCAATATGGAGCTTCCTCAAAATGCTCAAAATAGACTTATATTTGACCCAGGAATTCCACTTCTAGGAATTTACGTTAAGGATGCAGCACTCCAGTTTGAAAAAGACAGATGTACCGCTATGTTTATCACAGCACTATTCACAATAGCCAAGAAATGGAAGCAACCTAAGTGTCCATCAGTAGATGGATGGATAAAGAAGATGTGTGGAATATTACATTCCACAATGGAATATTATTCAGCCATAAGAAGAAAACAAATCCTACCATTTGCAACAACATGGATGGAGCTAGAGGGTATAATGCTCAGTGAAATAAGCCAAGCAGAGAGAGACAAATACCAAATGATTTCTCTCATCTGTGGAGTATAAGAACAAAAGAAAAACTGGAGGAACAAAACAGCAGCAGAATCATAGTACCCAAGAATGGACTAACAGTTACCAAAGGGAAAGGGCCTGGGGAGAATGGGAGGGTAGGAAGGGATAAGGGTGGGGAAGAAGAAAGGGGGTATTATGATTAGCATGTATAATGTGTGGGGTTTGGGAAAGGGGAGGGTTTTGCAACACAGAGAAGACAAGTAGTGATTCTACAACGTCTTACTATGCTGATGGACAATGACTGTAATGGGATTTGTGGGGGGGACTTGGCATAGGGGAGAGCCTAGTAAACATAATGTTCTTCAAAAAATAAAAATAAATTAATTAAATTAAAAAAAGCATGAGGGGTTGGGGCATACAGTGAATAGGCAGAGTACAGAGAATTTTTAGAGCAGTGAAATACTCTGTATGACATTATAATGATGGCTATATGACATTATATATTTGTCCAAACTCATAGGATGTACAATATCAAGAAAAATAGGAGGGCTTTTCAATCTGGGGACTTATGATTGGATAGAAATTGCTCTGGAATGTAGGAGAGATTGGTTCTAATTGTGATTCTGTCACTTATCAGTTTTGTGACTCTGGGCAAGTCCCTCATCTCTGTAGACCCCAATTTCCTTTCCTGTCGAATGGAATGAACACTTGTAGGCAGGAGTTATCAGAGATATTTAAAATCCAAGAACTCCAAATATTCAACTTAAAATGATGATAGTGTAACTTCATAAAAATATTAATGATTCTTTAAAATAATCCCCATAACTACTCAAGCCTTTGTCATTCTCTTTCTGGAAGGTCACTTCCATAAAACTCCTGTTATTTTGGCCAGCTTGTCCTGAGCAAACCTTTTTCAGAGTATAAAGAGGAAGAACAGTTAACCCGCACATTCAGATTACTCAAGTTTTATTGCTTACCCCAATTTGGCACTTTCTTATAAAGGGCCGTATGTCATATGTGAGAGTTGATGGAACAGTGTAGTGTGCTGTGGCAGGCCATGCAGTCAGAGATGTGGGGGACCTGGCTTCTAGTCCCTGTTCTTAAATAAAATGCTAAACTACCTTAAGTCACTTAACCTCTACTTCTCAGTTGCCTTATCTGTAACCTAATGACGATGATGATGGTGACAGCAGCTACCATTTGTTGAGCACCTTCCATGGACCAGGCATTATTCCCAGTACTTCAGGCATGAAAGATCTCCACACCCCACAAGAGCCTTCATTATCATTCTCATTTTGTAGAAGTGGAAACCATTGAAGTCTTTATTTTCCCAGGATCACCCACTAAGAATGGGATTTAAACCTAGGTCCTTGTGACTCCAAAGCACATGCTTCTTTCCCCTCCTTTCCTCATTATTCCACATTGCCTCCTATTTGATAAACAAGCTGGAGAACCTCTGAAATTCCTTCAAGTCTGACATTCCAGTATTTTATCACCCCAGTAGTCATGGAACTAGGCTTACCTAATATGTAATTAATTGCACAGTCCTCACAAGCCCTGCCCCTTTATTTTACCACGACATTCTTAACCTCTCTTTTTAAAAGTTTGCTCAGATTTTCCTTAGAGTCCTTGAACAATTACTTATCAGGAAAATGAGCTCAGCCCTTTCATTTAATCATGGGATAGGTAAAGCACTTGTTCTAGAACAGATTCTTGGCACAAGAGAAAATTTTAAGTGCCTGGGAACTAAAGCTTACAATCATCACAAATGCTTTATCCCTCCACTGAAACCTGCTGGGGCATGGGGCTGCCTCTAAGTGGAGAGCTGCTGAGATTACAAGGAAGCTCCCAACCTACATAGACACTCTTCAATGAAATTCCACCAATAAAGACACAGCCCTTGGTCTTTGAAGAGTTTAAGTCTTTTCAGAAGTCCCTTTTAAAATGGCAAGAACTATGGAAGGATAATGCCTTAAGCACAGAGGAGGGGAGGAAGCAAAATTAGTTTCCTTCCAGACAAGGTAGCTATTCTGATAGTGGTAAGGAAGAATTCCTCCAGTAAAGACAGGAGTGGAAAGGGGGGGAAGTATCACAATCAGCTTGGCTGCCTTGTAGTTTTGATGCACATGAATCCTGCTCATGAAAAACTATGAGAAGCCTGATAAATGGAAAAGGGTAAACAAAGCAGCATTTAAAATGGGAGAAACAGGTTTTCCTTTCCTATTTCTAATTTTCCCCAGAAATTAGAGACTTGTTAACTTCCATACCTAGAAAAATCCTGGAACAAGAAAAGAAAAATAGCAATTGACAAAGATTTTGAGGTACAGAGAGCACTCTATCAACCTGACAATGAAGAATACAGTGTCAGACAAACCTGATTTCCCTCTGTGACTGAGTGACAAGCCCAGCAGTTTGGAGAAAGTAACAAATGTAGTATACATCTGGTGGGCCTTTATATTTTTCCCCCATGGTGAGGAAATGTGGCCCTAACAGCTCCCCAACAGGGGAACCCCAGAACTGAGCTAGGACTACAATTACGTGGTGACTTCAAGCCTACCATAATGGCATTCGTTATTCAAGTTCTGTTACTACTATTTATTTGCATTTTGAGATAATTCTTACATAGGCTTTGAAAGTCTTAGACAGGAATTTTACCTCAGCCCTGACATTTCACTGCCAGTAAGTGCTAGAAGGAACCTAATATTTGCCAGCTGTATCTGAACTAAATGCCTGTCAACCAAGGAATGAGTATAAAATGTAGCTTAGGTCAGAGACTAAATAAAAAGCTATTTATAAGCAAAAATATTATCTAAGTAATTAGTAAATGAAACTGCAGTTGAGAAATTCCCATTAGAGCGTATCCGAAAACATAAAATCCTTTATCTGTGTTAATGATCCTGCATTGACTTATACCAATCTGTCAAAGATTTCTTTTCAAACTGCAGCTCTTCCAGGCACCGTCCATCAATAACTGACCTGCTCTCCTCCCCGTCACCTTATTGACAGACATCTGACAGGTAAGGTCAGTTAAGTACAAAGATGCTTGGTTTTCAAGATATTTAGGAAGTCTTAAAGTTTCACCATGGTAAAAGAGAGTCCTTCAGTTACACGCACCCCCCCCCCCCCCCGCCCCACCAGAGCAGGCTCTACATTATCTAGTTCTCATGTAAGTCCCATCTCAGCTCACCCAGGACTGCTTCTAAGGAACAGCTGGGTAGGGTGGTGTTATGGACAGGATGTGACCCCTCCCAAGATTTATATGCTAAAGCCCCAACCCCAATGTAACTGTATTTAGAGATAGGGCCTTTAAAGAGGTAACTAAAATAAAAAGACGTCCTAAGGACAGAGCTCTAATTCATCAGTCTGACTGATGTCTTTATGAGAAGGGGAAGACACCAGGGATGTGTGGGCATGAGGGCCATGTGACATTACAGCAATGAGGTGACCATCTGCAAGCCAAGGAGAGAAGCCTCAGGCAATCTAAACCTGCTGACACCTTAATGTTGGACTTATAGCCATGAGAAAAATAATGTCTGTTGTTGAAGCAACCCAGCCTGTGATGAGAAAGGAGACTTTGATAAACGCTTTGGAGAGAGACGGCAGTTTTAGAAATGGCAGAAAATATGCAAAAAAAACAAAAGTATATAAACACAGATCATCAGAATTAAAGATCAAATGCAACTTATACCCATAATCAAGGACAAACACATTTATCAGATGAGGTTCCACAGATACTGTTGTTGCCCTTGATAACTCTTAAAGAGTTCTTTCCTTGGAGAAGGCCATTTGTGGTCATGAGAAAGTGAAAATGTTTGAGTTTCCAAAATCTAGTGTAACATCAGATAGACCTCAGTTTAAACCTCATCTGGGCTTCTACAACCTGTGCAAAGTTGCCAATTATAGGCACTCAATAATTAGCTTTCTTTATTCCCCCTCATAATAGGGACTAAGGCTTAGATAAAATTTTACTTTTCTGATGCCAAGAGTCAAGTCCTATAGTTTACTTTTTAGCCTCTGTAAAGTCATAAATAAAGCCTTCATTAATGAACTTGCTGATCTGATTTTTCTTACTGATGCAGGTATTACTGTTCATTTTTCAACATGCTCTTCAAAAATCTGGATTAAATGGTTGAACTCATGGTAACCAATGCTTGTATTTCAATAGCAGTTATCACACTGGACCAATGATTATAACAGGTATGCATATGTAGAGACCTACAAGGCACAGAGAGAGGATGCTGGTGCTGTAAACAGAGATGACAAGAAGGTGGCGGATGCATAAAGGATTCTGGATGAGCACAAGTTACCAGGTTAGGATCAGAAACAGGAGATGTCAGAGTAAGGTGCCAAGTGAAGGCCAAAAATAGAAGCCAGCATCACTGGCCAGGCCAAGCCAGAGACAGGAAGAGTAGGGAGAATCTCTCAGCCCTACTGAGTTGACTAACATTGAAGAGTTGCATACAGACCCCTAGCACAGAATCTTAACTGCTCCCTGTTCTTGATGCTCTTCCATCGGTTGGTTGCTGGTCTTGAGTTATTTGAATTCTAACTACTGATTTCTGTCTCCTCCAGTGAAATAAATCTGGGATTACCAGTTATGGTCTCTGAATCAAAGATGAGAGTAGAATGTGATTTTTTTTAACTCCAAGAATAGACTCCAGTAATACTCATTCAATTGTGCAAAAATAATTTACAAGAATATGGCTCTTGGTTGAGCCAGTTCACCACAATGACTCATCTGAAATCAGAAATTAATTTTCCAATTTTATATCCTGAAAGCACCCAGCTCTGCACACATCGAAACAACTACAAAGATATAAGTTGTTGTTCAGTTACATTTCATTCTTTATTGTACACAGACTGGGTATTGGCTTAGGGTGGCATAAGGCAAGATCCAAAATTTGTGTGGCCTTGAAATGGATTTCACAGAGCTACTGGAGCCAATGTTATGAGCTCCTCTAAGGATTAATTATAGTTGATAAATATAACCATCCTTGCTATCACATAGGATGGATAGTCTTGTGGTGGTGTTTCCCAAGGTTTAATGTGCACCAGAACAGGACTCTTTTTCAAAATGCAGGTTTTTCTGACTCCACTTCTAGGAATACTAATTCATTAGGTCTAGATCAGGAATATCCACTTTCTCCAAACACCCCAGGTTAATGCAAAAGGCCTATGGACATCCACACTGGAAAATGCTGCACATGCATACATACAAAAAAAGAAAAATTCTTTATTTCCAGCAAACCTGTTGAGTCTTTCAATATGCATTTAAAAGAGAACCACAGAAGTATTCTAAACACTGGATTTGGCTTGCCCATAGGCTTAGGGATGGCATGCAATGCTAACCTAAGGACACCGGATAAGACCAGGTTTGCAGGTCGCAAGCACAATCTGCAACATCCCCACCAGTTCTCAACCTTCAGTTTCCTTGCAGATTCTAACCCACTCAATACCTGTCAAGACATATTCAGAAAAATACCAGCAAATGATCTGTGCTGTCCTAGCATCAGCATTTCACCTGCAGCAGCATCCAGGCATCTTCCTCAACCTCAAGTTGAATATTAAAGATCCAATTTTTTAAAGTTTTTTTTTAACTCCAAATTTTTCTCTTCTTTTCTAGGCCCCAACTAATACTTGCTTTATCATTCAGACATTTCATTGAAAGGTTACCTTGTACCAAATTGACATACAAAACAATGATAACAGCACTTACCATTTATTCAGTTCCAAGGGCAATGCTAAGTTTTCTATATGCATTATTTTGTCCATACAAGAATCCTAGGAAGCCTGCACTAATATTATTCCAATTTACAGATCAGAAAAGTGAAGAAACATGTAAGGGATCGAACTGGGATTGACCGTTGGTCAGAGCACACATACTTAACCACTTCACTATCAATTATATGAGAGCACAGTCCCCAGGCCAGCAGCATTATTAACATTACCTGATAACTTCTTAGAAATTCTAATTCTTGGACCCCACTCCAGATGTAATGAATCAAAATTCTGAGGGTGGGACCATACTGTTTTAAACAAGCCCTCTGGTGCTTCTCGTGCACACTAAGGCTTGATTAGCAGTGAATTACAGAACAGACTATGGAACTGTGAGTCTTAGAAACTGACTCAGTCGATCAACTCTGGCTACTCCTTGTCAGCACAATGCCCCATGAGAAAAGTATAACCTCAAAAGGGGAAAAGTGGGTCCATATCTTTTCTTTTTAAAGGACACTTTATTCCATGAGTATGATGATGACTACCACTCCCCTTGCTAATAAGTCAAGCTATCATGTAGGCATCCATTCATTCATTCATTCCACAAGTATTTAAGAACCTGTCATGAATCAGGCACTGGTGCCGCATAGCAAGGATACAAAGAAGGTGCAAAATGACAACCACACATAGGAAACTGCATGGCATATGTGACTGGACTTTGAGGTGTGGCAGAAACACTGACCACTGCAAAGGCTAGAAGTCGATACAAGCAATGCCTGCATCAGTTCGAAGGACTGAAGTAATGAAACCCTGTGAGGAGTATAGCCAACCAGAGCACACTGCTCTTTTAATTACTGGGTATGGATAAAATGAAAGTTCCTGTGGCCAGGATCCTCACCTGGCCCTGGTTGGCTAGCTCACTACACACATGTGGGCAGTACATTGCTAGTGACTCTGTAGAAAGAGATCCACCCAGTGGTGTGGGTGCAACACATGGCATGGCTGCACAGCTGCAGGAGAGCAGAGCAGAGGCTGGAGTGTTGGCAGCACCGAGGACAGAGGCCCAGAGGATGGCTGTGCAGGACGACTGTGCAGAGAGGCCCAGAGGACGGCTGTGCAGACAGAGGTGCCCAGAGGAAGAGACTGGCTTGCTGCATGCAGACTCTCTCTGAGTGAATGGGATTTTAGTGACTGACCTGCCACCTGGAAATAAAGTTGGGTATAACCCTTTCACCCCAAAAAAGTTTTGCTGTCATTTTCTTTGGTCACACTGAATCCATAGCGAACTTGCCTGGGGTTGAAAACCATTGGCAAGACACTCTGGCAGGTCAGGGAGATTGCTGATAATCTTTGTTCCTGGATTTGTAGGAATAGCACCCTGATTTCTGCCTTCATTCTCAAATGGTATTCCCTCTGTATGTGTCTTTCTCCAAATTTCCCCTTTGGATACCAGTCATATTGTACTGGGGCCCACCCTACTTCAGCATGACCTCATCTTTACTAAGTACGTTGGCAATGACCCTATTTCCAAATAAGGTCACATTCTGAAGTACTCAGGGTTAGGCCTTCAACATATGAATATGGGGAGGACAGAGTCAAAGCGTAACTCAATATCTAAATAGAGAAACTTTGTTTCCTCACTGACATCCACAAAAATATTTTCAATGGGTCCATTCAGGTGTAATTGTGAACCCAACAGATAATACAAATTACACTAGATAATGCAGCATTCTCACATGGCATAATTAAAGAAAAACTGATTGCTTTATTATAAGAATTGTCCCAAAAAAGGACACAGAATACAAATGCAAAGCAATGTTTTTCTTATTGTAACAATAGGCCAGAGGGATAAAGAGAAGACAAGGACAGTTCAGCAGAACAAAACACACAGGATTAAAGTGAATGGATTTCTACCAGCCCTCCCCCTCCCTGAGGTATTTGCAACAGCAGGAAAACCAAGTCTGGTTACTCAGATCGTTTCCTAGCACACTGTGGAAGCTGCTGGCTCGTCAGAATGAACAGATTGCTCCAAACTGAAGGAAGGAAAAGACACAAACACAGCTGAGGCATTTGCAAAATGTAAGAGGAAATGGGCAAACAAGATAACACCCCAACAGCAGTGGATGGGGATGGAGAGCACCAATGAGACATTTGCAGACTACAGTCTGCCATTAGGCAGTGCAAAGCTAATTGATTTCCCTAGCTGTGACTGGAGAAGGGTGGCAATGAGGTGGAGGACTGTCAAGGAGGAAGCTGACGAGCTAACCAGCCAGAATACTTTTTAGGGGACCTTTAACAGATGTGGCATAGTTCAGAGCTCATTCCTTAGCCTTGCCTGTCCAAAAACTCAATCTTGTGTGTACTTCCAAGTGGGTCAGATTCAGTAAGACTGACTCATGCTACCAAATTCACAGGAGAGTGCTAAGGAAACCAGACCACCTGGGTATTCATTTAGGGAGTATTGAAACCAAAGTGGTGTGTGTGTGTGTGTGTGTGTGTGTGTGTGTATGTGTGTACTGGCCAAACTTCTTCTTGATACTAAGGTACCATAGACTCTAATTCATTGTTAGAAGACTGCAGGATGTGTATAAACTCAGAGCACAGAGAAGATACTGTTCCTCAAGGGTATTTCACGCTGGTCATAGCAAGTCCTACCGCCAACTGAGAAAAAGGCCTCCCTAGTACCTGGAGTGTGTACTCCTAGAATCTGTGTCTGAAGTTCTGACCACTCTAGATTTCCATGATGAAGCCTGTTCTTTCCCCATTGGCCTATTCTTTCCTTCAATTAATACCACAGATTATACTAGAGCCAAGTCTTTCCTCTCTACTTCTAGTCTGACACACAATATCCTATCTCCTTCATGAGCTGGTCATATGGGTATCTCTACAGTCCAGGGGTTCCTTACTATTACCTGTATGTGTGGGATTTTAACCCAATTTAAAAATGCAGTATTTCAAATGAGTGTTTGTTGAGACTCTTCAGAGATACATAATTCTAAGAGAGATCTAATAGAGATATCTAATAGATTACACAGATCCAATGGAGAGTTCTTAGATCTGCAAGTACACATCCTTGCTCTTGTGTGGACCCCTTGCCCTCCAGAATCCAAAAAGACAGGGTTAACAGAGAGAGATTGGGTACCTGTGAGCAGAGCTACAGGTGGAATAAAAACATTATTGTTACCTAATGAACCTGATGGTGATCCTTCTGGGATTCCTTCAGAGAGACTGCCATTGCTCCCCATGCTTTGGGTAGGTACTCTTCCAGCCACTCCCAGATGGTCCTGCAGGGCAGATGTCTGTGGTTGGCACTGGGGTTGCACCCCTTCAATGCCCAGGGGATTTTGTTGAAGCTGTGTGTCATATGGCTACAGGATTCCTTGTCAAAGGGTTATGGCTATGCTATGCTTTATTGTTGTTTTTTAACTTTATTTTTGTTTATTTGTTTTCTCTCTGTGGAATGGAAACCAAACAAATCATTCTTTCTGAAATTGCTCTCTTTCCTAGGGAGTCTATGGAACTGCTGCACAAAGCCAAGAGCTGCTCTGCCAGAAATCAAAGTCTTTCCATGACAATAACCAGGAGACTGGTTACTTCCTAGCCACAAAGGGAAGTTTCACAAAGGCTGGCATCACAGAGGATGAACAGGGCTCAAACAATCCTTTACTGTGTACCCTCTGCCTTATAAGAAATGAAAAACCCCTCAGAAGCCCCTTCTTCATCCACTGTCCATTCAAGTCACCAGGCATTGACTGAGCACCCACCAGTCCTGTGGGGGACAAAATGACAACTAAGAAAAGATCTCTGTCCTCAAACAGCTTGAAGTCTAGGGAGAAAGATATGTACACAAAGGAGTTAGGAGGGCAAGACAGTGGCTGAAGAGTGGCACAAAATTCTGGAAGAATATAAAGGAGAGAACAATTACAGTGATTAAAACTTGTTTTGTGATAGTGTGCCAGGCCAACAGACTGGCAGTATTTTTTTCAAAGCAATGTTGAAACACGTCCTGTCTGCTCCAATACAAGTCCCCAGATTGCCTGCCTCTGATGGAAACAAGGTACTCTGCCAGTATGAACAGAGAAAGCCAGGACTCAAAGTGGGCGGAAGGAGAAGCTAGGAGGAACAGAAGGGGGAAGATATTGCTTGACTGATCAAAACAGGTATATTCACCCTCACACTTTATCCAAGAAGCACAGCTTCAAAAAATGAATAGAATCGGAAGGGATATGAGAAGTCCTCTCACTGCACCACCATGTAATGTTTGAGTGCCCTGCATAATTTCTTTCCCAAACAGATGCCCCCCCAAGACACCAAAAATTTTTATAGGAGAAACTCACATTTCAATCGAGTCCTCAGAACATTAATTCTGATGCTTGAAAATAAAAAGTAAGGTTGAGGAAATGACAAAATCCTGAAGGCTCAAAGAAATTATAGGGCATTTGTGCAGGCTAGATGTTAGAGGCTGGATGGGATATTACAGAATACAAGAACGAGGATGGAAATCTTGGCAGGAGTCAGATCACAAAGACTTGAATACCAGGCCAAGGAGTCTGGTGTGGATTCAATGGGTACTAGGGAGCAACTGCAAATTTCAGAGTAGGAGGAAAACATAATTAAAAGTGGATTTAGGAAGATCAATCTGGAAGTACAGTGGAGAAGTGATGTTGTACAAGGGAGATACTGGAGGCAGAAAGACACATTAGGAGGCATGTGCAACAGCCCAGGAAAAAGGCATGAACTCAGGTCATAGCAGAAACATACAGACAGAAAAGGGACAGAATTACATAACTATTCCAGAGTGTGGGTCTTGGTACCTGATTGTGTGTGTGTGTGTGTGTGTGTGTGTGTGTGTGTGTCTGTCTGTCTGTCTGTCTGTCTCCAGCATTTAAAGATTTCCAAAGAGCTAGAACATCTATTTCTTCCTTGATTCTTACAATACTTTGAAGTAGGTAAGCCAGGTATTTTTTCCCCCCTATTCTAAGACATGAAAATGCAGCCAGGCTTCCCAACTTATGAGGCTGGTGTCATAATAAATAAAATCAGTCACAGGGCCAGGGCAGTTACGAAGGTCTACTGCCAAGCAGAGCAGCACCTTGCCCTTTCCACTCACTTTCCTACTCTTCTCCACCATGCTGAGAGGACATTCTGCCAAGAAGGAAACTACTCTTTGCTATGGAAAGTGGTCCTTTTAAAAAATACGTATTTGCTCCTGCTTGCCGAGTATGCATTAATTTTGCTCATGAAAGACTAACCGACTTTCATTTCTTATCTTACAAACAGCTCCAGCTCGACCTAATCCATTCCCAGCAGTGCTGGAACCTTGCCTGAGCTGCACTGCTCAGATGAAACATACCGGAGGAAGAACACCACTCTCTCTGCCTTCCCACACTATGAGCAGCCACTGCAACAGTGTAGTAAGGGAAACCCCAACTATTATTAGGACAAATGGTACCACTTCTTTCAACTATTGATTTTGAGGATTTGTGCTAGAAATAAAATGAAAACTAAAAAAAAAAAAAAATTGCACCTGGGGCTATTAAAATGGCTTCCAAATGAAAAGCAATGTTATGATTCCCTGCCAAACCTGGCCTGGCCCTGAGGACAGACAGAAACAGACACTCAGAGACTTATCAGATCAGCTCCAAGCAAGGAAGGGAACAGTCCCTGGGATAGGAGCAGAGGAAGGGAAGAAGCCAAGGCTGGTAAAAGAATTCTTGAGACTGTACCAAGAGACCTTTAAGGATGTTCCAAAGGCCACACTGTGAAACGGAAACTGAGACTGGAAACCATGTAGGTCAGTCAGGTATGAAGGCACAGTAACATGAGTTTGGATAGGCCATTAAGATTCAGCACTTCCTTCTCCTATAAACAGGATGCTTTTGGCCTCTTGGTATCTTAAAGGAGCCACTCAAATATGTACTCTTCATAACTCTTTATTTATCACCAAAAACTATTCTTATCTCTGCCTTTACACCTTAGTAATGCTTCAAGACATATATTTACAGGATTGTAGGTGCTGGTTTAGAAATAGGAGAGCGGGTGCTCAAGATGGCAGCATGAGTAGGGCGGTGGAAATCTCCTCCCAAAACTATATATATTTTGAAAATACAGCAAATACAACTATTCCTAAAAGAGAGACCAGAAGATACAGTACAATAGCCAGGCTACACCTACATCTGCAAGAACTCAGCATCTCACAAAAAGAGTAAGATAAAAGCCATGACCCAGTACTACCCCACCCCAGCTCACCAGCAGAAGGAAAATAATCAGAGTGGGGAGGGAGAGAAAGCACAGGACTGCTAAATAACCAGCCCTAGTAATATGCACCGGGAGCACAGACACACATTACATGGTGTACTGGATATTAGAGAAACGGAAAAGTAAAATCTGATACTAAGACTGCGAGCAGGTCCCCACAACCGGCTCCCCTGGGACAAAAGAAAAGCAGGTGCTTTAAAAGTCTTAAAGGGACAAGGGTTCAACAGGTGAACAAAATCATGACCACACACTCAGCCCAGCATGCTGGTAATTTTAAGTAACTTCAGGTGACCAAACTCCCTGGGTGGCAATGCAGCTCCAAAGCCCCTCACGGCAATAAGCAGCCTGCCATTCATTACCCCTGACTGGCACTGCAAGCTATCCAGCTGACTCACCACTGCTGAGGACCAGCCAGGGAGCAGCTCTGCCCACAGCAACCACACAGAGTATTCTCCCAGTGTGAAGTTAACTGGGCCAGATCCAGAGGCTGCCACCAGCACGCAGCTGCTCAACACAGGTAGAGGAAGCCAGAGCAAAGTCCAGAAGGCACAAAGAGGTGCCATTCTTGCAGAACATACTCAGTGCACCTGCAACCCCTGGCAGTGCCCTAGGCCATTCTGAGGGCCGCCCTGCCCAAGGTAGCTCAGGGAATTAACCCAGAGACTGCTCCCTGTGTGCCAGTAACTGGCACAGGCAGTGCAGAAGGTCAAGGTGATGAGCAAGCACGCAGGGACTTTGTTCTCCCAGACGACACACTTGCCACTTGCCAGTGAGCACTTCTATCATCATGAAAGTCAGAAGAACCTGGTCCACTCCAAAATCACTCAAACAACACCAGAGAGAGGACCTGGAAGGATAGATATAACCAATCTTCCTGAAGAAGAATTCAAAATAAAAGTCATAACCATGCTGATGGAGCTGAAGAGAAATATGCAAGAGCTAACAAATGAAGTCCAGAGGGAGATAACAGAAATGAAACAATCAATAGAAGGACTTAAGAGCAGACTGGATGAGGTGCAGGCGACTGTTAATGGAATAGAAATCAGAGAACAGGAGTACTGAGAAGCTGAGGCAGAGTGAGATAAAAAGATCTCTATGAATGAAAGAATATTAAGAGAACTGTGTGACCAATCCAAATGGAACAATATTCACATAATAGGGGTTCCAGAAGAAGAAGAGAGAGAAAAAAGGATGGAAAGTGTCTTTGAGGAAATAATTGCTGAAAACTTCCCCAAGCTGGGGAAGGAAATAGTCTCTCAGACCATGGAAGCCCATAGATCTCCCAACACAAGGGAGCCAAGGAGGACAACACCAAGACATATAATAATTAAAATGGCAAAGATCAAAGACAAGGACAGGGTATGAGAGGCAGCCAGAGAGAGAAAAAATATCACCTACAAAGGAAAACCCATCACGCTATCATCAGACTTCTCAATAGAAACCTTACAGGGCATTAAGAGAATGACATGATATACTTAATGCAATAAAACATAAGGGCCTTGAACTAAGAATACTATATCCAGCAAGATTATCATTTAAATTTGAGGGAGGGATTAAATAATTTCCAGATAAGCAAAAGCTGAGGGAATTTGCCTCCCACAAACCACCTCTGCTCTAGATGGAAGTATTCATAAGGCTAAATAGATGTCACCAGAGAAAATAAAATCACAGCAAAGAAAGCAGACCAACCAAATATTAACTAAAGGCAAAAAATAAAATGACCTATTCACAAAAGCAGGAAAGGGAAACACAAAAGAGTGCAGAATAAAACACCTACCATATAAAGAGTGGGCAAGGAAAAATAACAAGGGAGAGAAATAAAGAATCATCAGACTGTGTTTATAAGAGTATAATAAGTGAGTGAAAGTTAGATGGTTAGATAGTAAAGAAGGTACCCTTGAACCAGTGGTAACCACGAATCCAAAGCCTGCAATGGCAATAAGTAAATATCGTTCAATAATCACCCTAATTGTAAATGGACTGCATGCACCAATCAGAAGACACAGAGTAATAGAATGGATAAAAATTCAAGACCCATCTATATGCTGCTAACAAGAGACTCACTTCAAACCCAAAGATTTACACAGACTAAGTAAAGGGATTGAAAAAGATATTTCATGCAAACAATAGGGAGAAAAAAGCAGGTGCTGCAGTACTTGTATCAGACAAAACAGACTTCAAAACAAAGAAAATAACAAGAGATAAAGAAGGAGATTACATAATGAAAAAGGGGGCAGTCCAACAAGAGCATATAACTATTATAAATATCTATGCACCCAACACAGGAGCACCTACACATGTGAAACAAATATTAACAGAATTGAAGGAAGAAATAGAATGCAATGCATTCATTTTAGGAGACTTCAACACACCACTCACTCCAAAGGACAGATCCACCAGACAGAAAATAAGTAAGGACACAGAGGCACTAAACAACACACTAGAACAGATGGACCTAACAGACATCTACAGAACTCTACACCCAAAAGCAGCAGGTTACACATTCTTCTCAAGTGCACATGGAACATTTTCCAGAATAGACCACATTCTAGGCCACAAAAAGAGCCTCAGTAAATTCAAAAAGAATGAAATTCTACCAATCAACTTCTCAGATCACAAAGGAATAAAACTACAAATAAATTGTACAAAGAAAACAAAAAGGCTTACAAACACATGGAGGCTTAACACCATGCTCCTAAATAATAAATGGATTAATAACCAAATTAAAAGAGAGATTAAGCAATATATAGAGACAAAAGAAAACAACAGCACAATGCCCCAACTTCTGTGGGATGCACTGAAGGCAGTTCTCAGAGGAAACTATATAGCAATCCAGGCTTATTTAAAGAAAGAAGAAAAATCCCAAATGAATAGTCTAAAATCACAATCATTACAACTGTAAAAAGAACAACAAATAAGGCCCAAAGTCAGCAGAGCGAGGGACATAATAAAGATCAGAGAAGAAATAAATAATAATATTGAGAAGAATAAAACAATAGAAAAAATCAATGAAACCAAGAGCTGGTTCTTTGAGAAAATAAACAAAACAGATAAACCCCTGGCCAGACTTACTAAGAGAAAAAGAGAATCTACACACATCAACAGAATCAGAAATGAGAAAGGAAGAATCACAACAGACACCACAGAAATACAAAGAATTATTAGAGAATACTATGAAAATCTGTATGCAAACAAACTGGATAACCTAGAAGAAACGGACAAGGTTCTAGAAAAATACAATCTTCCAAGACTGACCAAGGAAGAAACAGAAAATCTAAGCAGACCAATTACCACCAATGAAATTTAACCGGTAATCAAGAAACTACCCAAGAACAAAACCCTCAATCCAGAAGGATTGACCGCTGAATTTTCTCAGACATTTAGAGAAGACATAATACCCATTCTCCTAAAAGTTTTCCAAAAAATAGAAAAATAGGGAATACTTCCAAACTTATTCTATGAAGCCAGCATCACTCTAATACCAAAACCAGGTAAAGACACCACAAAAAAAGAAAATTACAGACCAATATCCCTGATGAACATACATGCAAAAATACTCAACAAAATATTAGCAAACTTAATTCAAAAATACATCAAGAGGATCATACACCAAGATCAAGTGATATTCATCTCAGCAATGCAAGGATGGTACAATATTTGAAAGTCCATCAACATCATCCACTACCTCAACAAAAAGAAGGACAAAAACCACACAATCATCTCCATAGATGCTTAAAAAGCATTTGACAAAATTCAACATCCATTCATCATAAAAACTCTCAAAAAAATGGGTATAGAGGGCAAGTACCTCAAACATAAAAAGGCCATAAATGACAAACCCACAGACTACATAGTACTTAACAGCAAGAAGCTGACAGCTTTTCGCCTATGATCAGGAACAAGACAGGCATGCCCACTCTCCCCACTTTTATTCAACAAAGTACTGGAGGTCCTACCCACAGCAATCAAACAACACAAAGAAATAAAAGGCATCCAGATTGATAAGGAAGAAGTCAAATAATCACTGTTTGCAGATGACATGATATTGTACATAAAAATCCCTAAAGAATCCATTCCAAAACTACTAGAACTAATATCTGAATTCAGCAAAGTTGCAGGAAACAAAATTAATACACACAATCTATTGCTTTCCCATACACTAACAATGAACTAGCAGAAACAATGAGGAAAACAATTCCATTCACAATTGCATCAAAAAGAATAAAATACCTAGGAATAAACCTAACCAAGGAAGTGAAATACCTATACCCTTAAAACTACAAGATACTCTTAAGAGAAATTAAAGAGGACACTAACAAATGGAAATTCATCCCATACTTGTGGCTAGGAAGAATTAATATTGTCAAAATGGCCATCCTGCCTAAAGTAATCTATAGATTCAATGCAATCCCTATCAAAATATCAACAGCATTCTTCAATGAACTGGAACAAATAGTTCTAAAATTCTTATGGAACCACAAAAGACTCCAAACGGCCAAAGCAATCCTGAGAAGGAAGAATGAAGCAGGGGGAATTACGCTCCCTGACTTCAAGCTCTACTACAAAGCCACAGTAATCAGGACTATTTGGTACTGGCACAAAAAAAAACCCCCACAGACTAGCAGAACAGAATAGAGAGTCCAGATATTAACCCAAACACATATGGTCAGTTATTATATGATAAAGGAGCCATGGATATACAATGGGGAAAAGACAGCCTCTTCAACATCTGGTGTTGGGAAAACTGGACAGCTACATGTAAGAGAATGAAACTGGATCATTTTCTAACCCCATACACAAAAGTAAACTCAAAATGAATCAAAGACCTGAATGTAAGTCATGAAACCATAAAACTCTTAGGAAAAAAGATGGGCAAAGATCTCTTGGACATAAACATGAGCAACTTCTTCATGAACATATCTCTCCAGGCAAGGGAAACAAAAGCAAAAATGAACAAGTGGGACTATATCAAACTGAAAAGCTTCTGTACAGCAAAGGACACCATCAATAGAACAAAAAGGCATCCTACAGTATGGGAGAATGTATTCATAGATGACCTATCCAATAAAGGGTTGATAGAGCTCATGCACCTCAACAAAGAAAAAACAAATCATCCAATTAAAAATGGGCAAAGGATCTGAACAGACACTTCTCCAGAGAAGAAATTCTGATGGCCAACAGGTATATGAAAAGATGCTCCAAATTGCAATCATCACAGAAATGCAAATTAAAACCACAATGAGATATCACCTCACACCAGTTAGGATGGCCAACATCCAAAAGACAAACAACAACAACTGTTGGCAAGGATGTGGAGAAAGGGAACCCTCCTACACTGCTGGTGGGAATGTAAATTAGTTCAACCATTGTGGAAAGCAGTATGGAGGTTCCTTACTCCTGTGGAAAACTAAAATTAGAAATACCATTTGACCCAGGAATTCCACTCCTAGGAATTTACCCTAAGAATGCAGGAGCCCAGTCTCAAAAAGACATATGCACCCCTATGTTTATCACAGCACTATTTACAATAGCCAAGAAATAGAAGCAACCTAAGTGTCCATCAGTAGGTGAATGGATAAAGAAGATGTGGTACATAGATACAATGGAATATTATTCAGCTATAAGAAGAAAACAAATCCTACCATTTGCAACAACATTGATGGAGCTAGAGGGTATTATGCTCAGTGAAATAAGCCATGCAGAGAAAGTCAAGTACCAGATGATTTCACTCATCTGTGGAGTATAGGCACAAGCAAAAACTGAAGGAACAAAACAGCAGCAGACTCACAGAACCCAAGAATGGACTAACAGTTACCAAAGGGAAAGGGACTGGGGAGGATGGGTGGGAAGGGAGGGATAAGGTGTGGGGGGGAAGAAAGGGGGCATTATGATTAGCATGTATAATGTGGGGGGGCACGGGGAGGGCTGTGCAACACAGAGAAGACAAGTAGTAACTGTAAAGCATCTCACTACGCTGATGGACAGTGACTGCAATGGGATATGTGGTGGGGACTTGATAATTGGGGGAGCTAGTAACCATAATGTTGCTCATGTAATTCTACATTAATGATATCAAAATAAAAAAATTTTTAATTAAAAAAAATTAAAAAGAAATAGGAGAGCAAAGGCATCAACCACCTGGAGATAAGGAGTCTACAAAGTACAACCATGGGACACACCACTTTTCCGTGCACCAAGGGTATCATTGGCCCAGTTCTATGGAGCAGGGGGGTGGGAATTACATGCCACTTAGGCTACCAACCCACAAAGAGACCTTCCTGTTAGCTCTCCTTGGTAATTCCAGTACACACACACAACAAAGTGAGTGTTCTCTGCTGACCTCCCAGGCCCTGCCCACCTTCAGACCAGGCCTGTGAAGAAGTGGTAAACCTATGCAGTGAGGTAATAATAAGACTATGTCTTTCCAACCCACCTGGACATTTCACTATGGCTCTTAATTCAGTTGCCTCCCTGAGCGCACTAAAAAGAGTGCATTCACGCCACTAATGAGAGGCATTATTAGGTGGTGAAAAGACCAAAACACAAAGACTTGGGTTTAAGTCTTGACACTATGTCTATCCTGAAGCAACTCAATTCTGACACTCAGTGCCTCATCCATAAAATAAGGGTATGCTTTTCTACTGATTTTATAGCTAAGAATGGTTTACAGCCACGGTTTACAAACTTTCATTAAGAAGTAGGGTTTTTTTCCCCCCAAATGAAATCACAGTTGAAACCCTGATACCAGACAAACAGGCAGGAGTGGAGGCTGCTTGGTCAAAGCAACCATGCAGGGCCTGGAAGCACACTGCTGGGCCTCCATCAGCCCTCACAGCCCCAGGGGAAAGTGGTTTGAAAATCACCGGACCCAAGGAATGAGCCCCCAAGGGAGGAGAGCGAGAAAATGGAACCTCTAGTTTCAGGTTACCAACAACTAGCTGAAATCCCACCATTAAAGCCACAGTTCATCAGGTTAAGGCTTTGGTACCTGATGAAAACCTAGGTCACACCTCCTTCAAAAGAAATCCTAGGCCACACCTTTGATATCCCTAAAAAAAAATCACCCTTCACAAGAGTGATATTCAGAACTCTTGTCAGATATACACACCTCAGACTGAACAGAGGACACCAAAAAGGACTCTTGTTTCCCTTTTAAGAAAAGAATATCTACTTATTGTTTACATTCATCACAAAAGTAAAGCACACTTGTTGTAAAAACATAAATGAGGTGAAATAGAAAATAGGAAACTACACTTAATCATGGTAAGCATTTCCATAATGTATATAGTTGTTGAATCACTATGTTGTACACCTGAAACCAATATAATAATGTATATCAACTATACTTAAATAAAAAATATTTAAAATGTTTAAATTAATAATGAAACAAAATAGAAAACTTTCCCCAACTAGTGCCACCAGATAAATAACTGGTGACCTTTGGTAAACATCCTTCCAGACTTCCGTGGCTACATATACATACAAGTGAAGGCGTGTAAGTACACACATACTTTTTTTTTCACACAAGTGTATTCTACAATTCACTCTCATCATTTAATGATATACCTCAGAACTCTATGAACATACATACAGGTCTATATTTTTAAAGAGCTGCTTAGCTTCTGGTTGCCACTTAAGTGAATTATCTAGTTCCTTACTGATGGATCTTTACACGATACTGCTGTCTTTGGTATTGCAAACACTGCTGAAAAACAGACCTTCTCAATCTATCTCTTGACTGAGTGTGGGAGTGGAGAACTGGAGGGTCCTGGTTCCCGGCTGTGAAAATAACTATCAGCACCAAAGCCACAAAGGAAGGTAGTCTAGGGCACTGCAATTCAGCCTTGGCCTCATTCTCCATTTTGTTGGAGGTTCTAAATTATTCCTCTTATCCCTGCAAAAGCCTCAGCCAGTTTGTATTAGCATACTGCTTAGAAACCCAGCAATAGTTTCCCACTTTACTGAAAAGTTGTATTGACTGTACGGAGTCCATCCCAGCCTTTCTGGACCACCAAAGGAAACCAAAGGACCCACTGAAAATAATTATTCTTCAAGCCTCAAGCCCATCTATCAACCCACCTCTGACAGAACTAAACCTCTCAATGACCTTGACTCTCTGACCCTCTGGCCTCCCACTTGTCAATAGCAAGTGGTACGAAACTGGTCTTGAAATTTCTTCAGGGTAAAAGAGTAAAACAGCCATAAACCTCACCTTAATTAGCCACTGATTGCACTAACTATGCACATTCAATTTAGAGCTTCCCGGTGTATGGGTTTTCACTCCATTTACTTTACAAAGCCCATCCTGTTGAATATGAAATTCAGCACAAGCCAAAAACTTCTCAGTGACTGACGTCAATACCAATTTGGGAGCAAAATTAAAGAAATACAGATCCTGAGCCAGCATTGCACATTGAGGGAAAAATCTACTTTCTGTCTTTTCCAGAGAATGATCTGGTTGGACACTTCTTGAACTCTTACCAAGCATGCTATTACCCATTTCTAAAATGCCTTTTTACAAAATGCTTTTTGTTGGGTGAACTTCTGTAGTTCAGCTTTGCAGCAAGGATGACTTCCCTGACCAGTCAGCAAGCATCTATGCCTAACAGGAGCAAGACAGCTCCTGAGTACTGAGGAGGCTGCAAAGATGAATGAAACAAGATCCCTGTCCTCAGGGAGCTAAGACTTCAGTAAGTGCGAAAGTAAGACGCACACACCATTAGCACAAAGCTGAGGAAGAAATGTGTTTCACACCCTCTAAGAGATTCAAAGGGGGACAAGAAAATTTCAGGTTATGATCAGATCAAGGAAGACTTGCAGGGGAGAGGAGGTATTTGAGATGGCCCTTGAACAACAGGCAGGACATAAGCCGGAGTGGGCCATGTGCCAAACTGCAATGCTTTCAGGAGCCCAGCAGAGACCATAAATGAGTATAAATGGGCTAGGTGTAAGCAAATGGCAAGTGCTGGGCTATATACTGCTGAATCAGAGTATGCCCTCATTTAAGGGCAGGTAATAAGTGGTGGTTACACGGGGTGGGAGGGTTTAGCCAAAGGGGATCAAGAAATAGGTGGAGGTGATCAAGAGGTGCAAACTTCCAGCTATAAAATAAGTAAGTCATGGGGATAAAAAGTACAGCATGGGGAATGTAGCCAATAACAGTGTAATAATTTCATATGGTCACAGGCAGTAACTACACGCATCATGGTATTTTATAATATATATAAAAATGTCAGATCACTATGTTGTACACATGAAATTAATACATTATGTTAACTATACAACTATAAAAAAACTAATGAAAGATAAAAATAAACAAAGGCAGGTAATAAACATGGCACAGACAAAAACAAAACATACTGTTTGGGAGACTGGTCTCAAATAGATGCCAATCTGAAACAAAGGAAGAAAAAAATGGAGGCATTTCAGGAAGAGGCAATGGCAAAATCAAAAGTACAAAATCAAAGGCATGGAGGTTGAAAAAACTCTGTTTAAAATAAAGTAACTAAACCAATTTGACAAGAGCATGCTGGAAAAGGGGGAAAGTGGGGTGTAGGGAGGGAACGGAGGAAGGAAAAAAGATGACAGGAGAAGACATTCATTTAAATTCTAGCTGTATCATCAACGTAGGCTCATGTACTCCCTACAGCTGCCTTTTTAAAGTAGGTATCATTGTTCCCAGTTTAAAGAAAAATAAAACTCAGATAGGAAGAGGTAAGTTGCCCAAGCCACACAGATAAGAGTGGGAGAGGTGGGGAAGAAACCTAAACTTGCCTATCTCTACAACTTCTCTCCATTATGTCTCACTGTGTGGTATGAGCTCAGGCAGATGTGAAAAGAGGAGGCCAGGTTGTGAAGGTCCTTGAATGGCAAACCAATTAGTTCAATAAAAAATGTATTTGTAACAAATCAGATAAAACATTTAAAATGCTATGCTATACATGTTCCATAAGCTGTGAATACGGAAATTATAAATATTTCATATGAAAGAAATGCTACTTTTACAGTGCCTCTCTTTCTTCCCCTTCTACTTTTTTTCATTCCCTTTCTCCAACTGTAAGCAAATCAAGCAGTGCCTTGTTTAAAAAGCAGGTCTGGCTTTGAAATACTTGCATCAGAATCCTGACTCTGCCCCTATGGACAAGGAGGTCATTTAGCCTCTCTGTGCCATAAAACTGGGATAATAATGTAGTTTACAATATAGCATTGTGTACAATGCTTGGCAGAGAGCAAGT
Organism: Manis javanica; assembly: GCF_040802235.1. Classification (NCBI taxonomy): domain Eukaryota; kingdom Metazoa; phylum Chordata; class Mammalia; order Pholidota; family Manidae; genus Manis; species Manis javanica. Next base: position 108,598,200 of record NC_133174.1, on the reverse strand, counting down.
GCTCAATAAATAGATTTTCATTTCATCTGAACCAAAAATCCAACCTAGTTATAACTAATGAGAATAAAAGGAATCTTAGTAATAGTCCCAAATGAGGAAAAAGTAAAGCCACAAATTTAGATAAGAATTTAGACAGAGAGCTGGACTGACACTCTGGCAAAGACTGTTAGTTGTTTCCCAATATCAATTCTCTACTTCTTCTTTAGTAAAGAGAACCTCAACTTGTAGCTGAACAGATTTAACATAGGCAGTGTAGTTCAGGAAAACAGAGCCAGCCCCTGGGTGAGTCAAGAAACCATAGATATCCATAACTTGAGGCCAGTGCATGTGGCCAGCTAACAAAACAGGTTAAGTGAAAACAAACTAGCTAGATACTAGATGGGGAGCAAAGGTGACCTACAGTTACCCCAAGTTATATGCTCATTAGCATACTAAAAATCACACACCTTGGTACCATGACAGTTCTGAACCTGACTATAAAGGACAAAAGAGGGCATAGCCCCTAGCACTCCCATTCTGAGAAAACACCACCTGTCCTGATGAATATTCCATTCAAACATGCCTGCCCCCGTGCAACAATAAGCTAAACTTTTGTAAGAATTCAGGAAGAGACACTCCAGCACTACTCATCTCTCAAGCACACCTCCACTCCCTCCTTGAGTATGTACTTTCACTTTAATAAACTCCTGTTTGATTGCATCTGCTCGACCTGCTCCCGACTTTTTTCTCAACTGACCAGAGTCATGAACCCTCTCCTGAGCTGAGGTCTATCTGGCCAGCAGGGAGACCTCCCCAGAAAGAATTACCCAACAACACATTCAACACAGAAAACTCTATACTGCCTACCCACCTTGCAGCTACATGAAGCCATGCATCTAAGTTCAAGAGAATAAGATGTAAGTAAGCAAAAATGTTACATGGAACTTATGGGAAGTCTCCTTAAGAGAGAGAGAACACATGCCTCCCCCTTTCTTCTTCCATCCTGCTGCCTGGAAAATAAATGTGATAGCTGGAGCTCTGTAGTAGCCAACTTGGACTCTGGTGGTAGGGCCTCCAAGATGATTCCAAAGTGCAATAAAGTTTAACAAGTGGTTTATATATAATGTGAGTTTTGTCCTTTGTAGAAGTATAAATACATTAAGACTCTTCAATTCACAGTACAAATGATTTCATAAGATCCTTTTCCAGGAAAAATGTTACAAAAAACTATAAACAGTGTCAGGATACTGGAACCATCAAACTGTTCCCTTTCTTCATCATGATCTATAATTATGCATTTTCTCCACTGGAATGTATGTTTCATACTATTTAATAAAAACAGGTATTTAATATGGGCCAGGAACTCATCTAATATTCATAAAAACACCGTAAGAGACATACTATTATTATTCCTACTTTACAGATGCAGAAACTAAGACACAGAAAGGTTAAATGATCTACTACCAAACAGCTGTTAAGTAGCAGTGGCAGGATTCAAACCCAGGCCATCTGATTGCAACATGTGTGTTCTTAAGGGGTACCCTATGTGGCTGCTTTGTGAAAATTTGTTTACCACTTGTATTCTCAATACCTAGTACAATGCCTGACAAATACTAAAAGCTCAATAAGTATGTCTTAAATGAATGAAGGAAAGGATGACTAAGAGAAAAGAATGAAGAGTGCGAAAATTGGAGGACTCGGAATTTCATTCCATGTACTTCACAATCTGGGCTCCAAGGCACATTTTTGCAGAGGTAACAAAGGGTTTAGGAAACTACAATATTGTGGATCCAGATCCTACAGGCAAGGTTCTGAAAACTTGTATTAGCTTTAGCCAAGAACGTTTTGCATTTGAGAAAACAAGATGGAAAGTTCCCTGATGAATTGCTGTGTATACTTAGCTTCCTCTGAGAGTGCTCAGATACTACAGGATCTGTGAATAGAACCATCTCACTGCTTTTTGGGGAAATAGGAGACCCTGTTTTTCCCAAAAGACTAATTTTAAGAGTCAGAGTTTACAAGAGCCATTTCTAGTTAGACTTCAGCAATCAGTTACTCTCCCAACCTGATTTCTGGTTTCAACTTTGAGGAAATGAGCATAGACTCTGGATGATCAGGATCATCACACCTGGATGATTTAGATTATCAGGAGACACGTGTGCTCCCTTCCATCTCTCTTGCTTTGTGCAAGAAAACAGAAAATTGTCATCCAGAGTCACCACAGTGACAACTACAAACTTAAGGGAGTAAAAACAACTTCAGATCCCCAGAGAGGCAAAAAGGGAGCAAATGAAGCCTGCTGTCATCTCAGCTGCTAACTTGACCTTCAAGGAGGCAGGGAACTTCAATTCCTGGTTTTAAAAGAAAGAGAAACTCCTAGGAGGAGAAGAAAGAGCATTTGCTTTGTCAAACAGAAAAAGAAACTTTTATATTCAGTATTCAGACTATATTAAAATTTTCAAATAATCATGCTGTTCTCCAAGAACATATTGGCAACATTTACATAAGGTCCAACTGTGCATTTAAACCTTATGCATGCAGGATTCCCCCAGAGGTATGAGTGACCTTGGCCCTGAAGCCCAAAGGGCCTGTTCCATAATATTAATGGCTTCTGTCTAATGAAGCATTGTCACTGGATTTGCCGATAAGAAAGTTCCTTCTTCCACACCCTCATAAATTTTGACCACTTTGTTCCCTCTCAGTCTAGGAGGAGTTTGTAAGACTCTTACACAGGTCTCCCCAAATTCCATGTATGAAGTATGAGCATTAAGTAAAGATACAAATGACACAAGCCACAGGTCAGGACTTTCATGGCTATATGACTGTTAATTCAATATGGTGCCTCATTTACATTATCTTCGTACAAACACATTACTCTCACAATGTGCAGTTCCTGTAGCAAAGTGGCTACAGTACTGGAAACAATGAACAACCAGAACTCAGCAGGACTTTACCAAGGTTAAGCTGGCCTAATCCCACCTGAAATCTAGCAATGGAGAACAGCAGAGTCTCTAAAGGCACAAAAAAGCTCAAGAGGTGACACACAGCATTCTCTGTCCCAAATAGGAGCTTTGACAAATGTTCCCAAGCTGACAAAATCTGAACATGCTTCTTTTCCTCAGAATGGTGTCTATACATTCTGCAATAGTTTAGACTTGAAATATCCCATTCCATTGTCTCCTTATATACACTGGAATTTGTCAGACCACATGTGTCCTGACTGGCAATTGCAAAATGTGGTCACCACATTGATAGAGAGTTTGAACTATGCTTGGCAGCTGTTACACAAGCTCTCAAGAAAGATGAGAGCAGAATAAAAACACACCACAAATTTGCCACTGAGGAGAGCTGATAAAATGCAGAACAGCACAGGGTTTTTCCCATGGCTGCAAATATGCACACGATGCCCAGCTCAGTAAAGACTTTAGATACAGCTTTTCTATGTAAACCAACCCTCAGGAAAAAGAAAACATTCACCTTACTCAGAAGGAAGGGAACTTTGTGAGTCGGTCTACGTCAGGCTCCATGTGGCCTTAGGTATTTCTCCTAGTCAACCCCCTAATTCTGCTTCAGCATGATGCTTGCACAAGCTTCATCCAGAAAAGGGTACCTCAGTATTCAAAGGCAAAGACAAATCCTTTGGAAATGCACCATGTTGACACAAAGCAGAGCTTAGCCATTTCTTCATTGAAAACATCTGTATAACAGGCTGCTTTTTCATCAAAAGATGTAATAGTATCTCATGTCAGTGAATTTTTCACTGACCTAAAACTGGCAAAATGTGAGGTATACAGCAGGGTGGCTGTGTATTGAAAGCAAAACCAAACAAGGTTTATCGGTAATACAAGAGGTGAAATGAAAAGGTGAAAAATGCAAAAGAAATAAGAGTGGGAAAAAAAAGTAAGAGTCATAAGCAAAAAGGGAATTCTTAAACTTAAATAAGAAATGGAAACTAAAATTTCAGAGGATTGCTCACCTATACTCGAAAACACAGTTTATTTTGAAATCTAACTGATCAGGTAGAACTAAAAAGAAAAAAAACCCTGCAATGGAGCTTTTAATAAAAGAAAGTAAACACTATAAACAATAAGGCATTTGGCTGCTGGGTATTTTTCCTAAGGAAACAAAAACACGAATTCAAAAATATGTATGCACCCCTATGTTTACTGCAGCATCATTTGCAATAGCCAATATATGGAAGCAACCTAAGTGCCCATCAATAGATAAATAAAGACGATATGGTATATATATATACATAAATGGAATAATATTCAGCCATAAAATACAATAAAATCTTGCCATTGGCAACAACATGGACCCTGAAGGTATTATGCTAAGTGAAATAAGTCAGAAAGAGAAAGGCAGATATTGTACCATCTCACTTACCTGTGGAATCTAAAAAAGAAAAACAAAAAACAAAAAACCCATCTCAGAAATACAGAGAACAAATTGGTGGTTGCCAGATGAGGGGAGAAGGCAAGCAAAATGGGTGAAGGGGGTCAAAAGGTATAAACTTACAGTTTTAAAATAAGTCATGGAGATGTAATGTAAACTATGGTGACTATAGTTAAAATACAGTATTGCACATTTGAAAGTTACTAAGAGATCTCTTTAAAGTTCTCATCACAAGGAAAAAAATTTTGTTACTATGTGTGGTGAGAGATGTTAATGACTTATTGTGGTAATTTTTTCACAAATACACAAATATAGTCATTATCTTGGACACCTGAAATGAATATAATGTTGTTTGTCAATTATACCTCAATTTTTAAAAAATAAGACAATGGCTTTCATGACCATCTATACACCTTCCTACAGTTCTTAATCCTATTTCCTTTCTTAGTCCACCAAGGAAAATATCTCTAACCCACCCAAGGGACCTAGTCCAGATTCCTTTTTTGGGTACTGTGCCCCACAAATGGGACCACACTGTTCTGAGACATGCAATATTCAAGACATACTTTAGGTTTTTCTGAATCCCCAAGACAGCTTAAGGAGATGACATTAGCAATTCCTGCCATGTTTTGAAACACCCTCTCTTTCCAGTTGAACTTGCTTATTAACTGTGAAGTATACACACCAGTCTCTGGATTCTGTAGGACTAATGAAATTACTCTCAATGTTGACCATTTTGAGCAATTGAACTCAGGTCCAAAACAACCAAAATATCTTATATACACATTTCCCATTTCAATTAAATGCTCCAGCTTGGTGATAGAAGAAATTTCAGTTCACTAGGACCTGAGGCTCTCCAAGGCCTTTGACTCCTGAGTTAGGAAGGACACTCCACCTCACAGACCAAACAGTGGCCATGGAGACCTTAAAAGTTCTAGAGTCCTCCATCTGTGATATCATTAGAGTTATTTTGTTACTGATCACCTGCAAGCTAAATAAACATTCAAGAGGGTTTGAGCACCTGCAAAACCTTTTGTGGTCCATGTTGCTAAGAAAGGTCCATCACAAACACTATTTTATTTTCCACAGTTACATAAATCAGTTAAAAATGATCATGTGCGGTGAATTCTAAATAGTGTTCCCTAATTAATAATGTCCACTTCAAGGACACAATAAAGAGAAAAAATTCTCAAGACTTCTAAGTAGCTCTGGTACCTCCCCCACACACCCAGCACCTTGGACAGCACTCACCATCCTGGCGCAGTGGAACAAGCATGTACTTACTAAAAGTCAGATGGGTCCAGGTTCAAATCCCAGTTCTGTTCCTTCTTACTTACCTATGTGATCTAGTCAAGTCATTAAACCCCTCTGAGACTCATTTTTTCTCATCTATAAAATGAAGATAGTGAAGATAAGAATAACCATATTAAAGGATTTTATGAGTAACAAATGGCTTCAATATATATAAAGCACATGACACTATCCCTGGCCTACAGATGGAACCAGGAGCCTCTCCAGTGTCAGGGGCCACCTTTGTCTTCTCACATATTTGTAGGCAGAATGGGAAAGCACCTTCCCCCATGTCTGAACGCAGCACGGGAAAGCACAAGCTTGAGAACAACCGGTGCAGTCCTTGGAAGTTATCTGCCCACAAAAACGTATCTTGTCCTCGAAGACGAGCCAAGACTCCTCACTCTGAAAATAGGGAGACCTTGAGGGTGTGTGAAAACACCACCCCTGCTTCTGGCCTGCCTTCCCCCACTTGCTGGAATGGAGAACAAAGAATACCCTGTTTGCGCATTTCATGAGCAACTGACGGAACCCTGCTGAGCCTACCTTTGCCCAGTTACTGCTGATGTCAACACTGTGCTTGATTGTTTATTAGATAATGCCATTTCCTGGAATAGTGTGCTTCTTTGCTGTATAAATACCCTAGACCTTCAATAAAGTTTTGCTGGCGACGTGAAGGAGCGTCAGCCCTTCCCAGCTCTCTTGTGTCCTTTATTCCGGTCTCCTCATGTCCTTTGGTAGCTCTGTTTGACTGTTGCAGCTGGACCACGACACTCCAGAAACCCTACAAAGAAGAGATTCAGGGGTAACATCCTGCTTGGTAGGGCAGATAAGGGATATGGATAGTGATATTGACTGGAAGCTGAGATTACATGCTGGTTTTGCATTTGTTGTATTTTTATTTAGCACAGCTTACGGTGTTATAGAGCTTAAAACCCTCAAGTAACCCAGGCAACAACTTGACCCTGTCACTTGTAGAAGCTCATGAATGTAGTTCTCTTCAATGCCCACACCATCTTAGAGGTCAGAGATTCAACATCGTGCAAGGCCATGGTCCCTTTAGGAGCTAATGCTGGCACAATCTCCTTTAATCCTGACATTTCTTTTTAAAAAGAAACTCCAGAAGGATTTTCTTACTTCATTTTATCCAGGTGGGATCAACCCATCTGAGGCACATTCAGGAACAAACCAGGCTCATTATAGTAAAGTCACCAAGTAGAGATTTCACAGTCACATGTGCAGTGTATATGCTCAGGTCCATAAATTCAAGTTATTTGTCTTTCTACAGTCCTCTGCATAAAACACACAGGAGCTAAACTGATCCAAACCCAGAGAGCTTCAAAACTAGCAGCACCTGCAAAAGCCTTATAAATGCCTGCTCACCCAGGCCTGCAAATAGGAACCTTGGTAAGAAGCACTGTGCTGCCACACCGAGAGACTCAGCTGGCAGTTCTGCAAAGTGTTGGGTTCCTTCAAGGAAGTCAGGTTCTGTCCTAGGACCAAGGGGCAGAACATGGGGAGCAATCCATGGCATTAGAATCATTCCATTCCACTTCAAAGTCTGATGCAAGCTTTGCTAATCTATATATTGCCCCATTCAATGAACGCAGTATAATAAACATGGCGTTTGAAGGCCAACAAACCCCAGGTTCAAGTCCTAACACTGCCACATACAAGTTGCCACTTACCAACCAAGACAGAAAGGACAAGCTGTGTTACTGAAACCAAATGAAAACCACGGGCACATATGTGCTTGATTTCTTCATCTAAACTGAAAATAGTCACTGCTTCTGAGTTCTTCCATTTAGCAGTACCTGATGTAGAATAAGCCCTCAATAAATAAAAACATAGTATTTCAATTCTAAAAACAGATAAAAGATCTTAAATTTTTTCATTAAAAAAACAAAGATAAATATGTGAGGGCAGAAAAGAAAAAGAGCAACTAACTTTTATCAAGTGGCCACTACATACTAGGCACTACTCTGTTTTATGTGTAAAAATGGTATTTAAGATACAGACAAGGGGTGATTACTTAGACTATAATAAAATAATAGTGAATACTTACTGAGTGCATTAGGCCCTGCACTCTTCTAAAAATATGTATTGACTTTTCAAATACTCAAACAACCCTATGAGGTGGGCACTGCTACCTCCATTTTACAGATGAGCAAGTTGAGGCTCAGAACATTAAGTAAACTGGCCCAAGATGGTGTAGCTAGAAAGCGGCATCGTTTGGGCTCGAAACCAGGTAGTCTGACTTCAAAAACTATAAGGCTTCTGAGCGTGGGATCTGTGCCAGACGCTTCTCCATCCCCTTTGCCATTGAGAGCTGTTCCACTGTAGTGCGGGCTGGGGAAGAACCATAATTCAGCCCAGGTTGTCAGAACAGGTACCATTTATTGAGCTGCTATTGTGTGACAGAGACTGTTCTTGCAGGTTTCTCATGTTATACTAAATTCTCACATCAGTAATGTGAAGTGATTACTATTAAGATCATCTGTAGATTATAATAATGGGGCTGCTCAAAATCACATGGCTGTTTCCTTCTTCACAATCTCAAATTTCTCTGACTCCAAGCTTCACTCTGTCATTCTCAGGCTGATCCCTCACTGAGCATCCCCACCGCCACCCACAGGGTGAATGATTATTAACTAAAAGAGATGGAATGACTTTTTTTAAAATTCCTGTCTTAATACAGTTTCTGCCTAAGAAATTTCCAGCCACTGCAAATAAAAATCTTCTCTTCATCTGAAAAGTATTTTTTTACATTCCTTTGTTTTAACCAACAGGCACTCAGCCATCAAGACACACTGAATTCTAGCCCCAAGGAATCTTGAAAGGTCCTTTAAACCTGGGAATCAACGTACCTTCTTAGCCTCCAATCAAATAGTGTCCTTTGTCCTTTTACAGCTTCCCAAATTCTGACCTAATAAACCTGTCCCATGTTTGTGCAGACAAAATTCACTCTTTTCCCAGGACAGAGAAGGGGCTCTAAAACATGAGATGTGGGTATGGAGTATGTGCATGGTGGGAGTGGGAGTGGTGGGGGGGAGGGTGGCTGTATATTTCTGAGGACTATAGGATTTGAAATATGGAAAGAAGCTAGAAAAAGAAATCTCTTTGTACACTAATTCACCCAACTGGCTAAAAAAAGGTTCAGAGTGGCTGTATAGCCTGGAAATCAAGATGTTTTAAAAGCACCAGTTATTCCAGATTGAAAAAGACATATGCACCCCTATGTTTATCACAGCACTATTTACAATAGCCAAGATATGGAAGCAACCTAAGTATCCATTCAGTAGATGAATGGATAAAGAAGATGTGAGACATAGACACAATGGAATATTATTCAGCCATAAGAAGAAAACAAATCCTACCATTTGCAACAACATGGATGGAGCTGGAGCACATCAGTGAAATAAGCCAGGTGGAGAAAGACAAGTGCCAAATGATTTCCCTCATTTGTGGAGTATAACAATGAAGCAAAACAGAAGGAACAAAACAGCAGCAGACTCACAGACTCCAAGAAGGGACTAGTGGTTACCAAAGGGAAGGGGGGTGGGGAGGGTGGTTGGAGAGGGAGAGAGAAGGGGATTAAGGGGCATTATGATTAACACGCATAATGTAGGGTGGTCATGGGGAAGGCAGTATAGCACAGAGAAGACAGGTAGTGACTCTATAGCATCTTACTATGCTGATGGACAGTGACTGCAAAGGGGTGGGGGTGGGGTTTTGATAATATGGGTGGATATTGAAAACACAATGTTGCTCATGTGAAACCTTTATAAGATTGTATATCAAGGATACCTTAATAAAGAAAAAAAACATAGGGTATTAGAAGGTATTAAAACCAAATAAATTCAACACTGAAACTAACTTTCACTCTGTATCTTAGTAATTACTATCTAGTTCATCTAATGGGTTGTTTTTGTTTGTTTGTTTTTCATCTCCAGGGTCTGGAAGCCCAGAACCAAAAGTCTTCAAATAAATCTTGTTATTCCCAGCTATCATCACTCAGCAAACTGGAGTGAGTACAAGATCAGGCCTCAGGAACTGGGTTCTAATGTAGCCTTTGTTGCTGATTCACCAAATGGTCACAGGAAGTTGTGTTTAAGGTCCTTGCTCCAGAGCATGTCAGTATTAGCAATGCTCAGAACACAGGTGAGATCAATAGGTGCCTCTTCATGCTAAGAGGGAAGAGACAGAGAAAAAGTAGTAGAAATGAGCCAATGTGAAACCCAAAATGGGGCCCCTCCCCATGTACTCTAAAAGAAACCCTTTTCCTTACACCTACCAGTAGGAAAAATGGGTTTGATTAATCAAGAACATGGATGTTGGCAAGCAGATTGGAGAGACAATGTATGTTATTTTTCTTCGTGAGCTTACCAAAGAATATAAGGCAGATGCTTTAGTGTTGTAGGTAATACAGTGGACTGTTCTAGAAGTATCTATGGACACCCATAATAGATATGGAATAGAGGCTTTGAGCAGAGGGTAGCCCCACAGAGCCCCTCCAACCCATACTTGTCTTCAAAATTTCTGCTCTCCTACTCAAAACTGTTAAATGAGTGAACAAATAATAGTATCCCATTTACCTTACTTAGAAAAGGGACCCAATAGAGCAAAGGAGTGATTGACATGTCTTTGGAAACTCACAAATTCTTCTAAATTGGAGGAAACAAAACAGTTATAGATTAATAAGGTAGATCCTGCTAATAAGCACTTGCCTTGAAACCAGATGTGGGTGTGAGTCTCAGCTTTGCCAACTTGCTTAGTAGTTGAACAACTCACAAGCCCTTGGAGTTGATCAGTTTGGTATGGTCTATTTCATATTACTGTTTTTCAATCATTCATTCAGTCATTTAATAATTCTGGAATGCTATCTATATCTCAGATACTATACTAGGCAATGAGGCAGAAACAGAAATAAAACAAGCCCTGGGCGTCTTTCCATATGCTGCCTCTGCAACACACATATAAACAGAAACACCAGCATGATGACATTTGATCTTAATAAAATACTTCCCACTTATTGAGCACTATTTTGTAGCAGGTACTGTGCTAGAAACTCTTCATATATTATAATGTCCCTTAAAAACTGGCATGATCATTCATTTTACATATGGAAGAACTGTAGCTCTTAGAGGTTAAGTAGCTTGCCCAAGGTCACATCCCCTGTAAGTGGTAGAGCTGGGATTTCAATTAGGACAGTGTGACTCTAAACCTGTGATTTTTCCACCCCGTCACACTGCCCATGTGTGATGTGGCTATTAGCCAGATGGCTTTTGTTTGTTTGTTTTCTATGAGCATACAAGTGGCTAATAAATGTATATTTTGCCCTATCCAGCTTCTGAAAAGGACAACAAGTCTTTGTTAACTCAGGCCTGGCACAAAGCAAGCAATCTATCTGAATGAAATGTCCCCTAAAATTGGAAGTTCAGAGAGAAGATAGGCAAAATAAGGCACATCAGCCTAATCCTGGCCTGAGAAGATGACATATGCAGTGTTTATGACCCATAGAGAAAGACTTCATATATATGGTCTCTGGGACTCAGTGTCAGGACAGTTATGGATTGAAGGGACAAATGTGCTTCCATTTTTCCCTCAGGGATTATCATAATCATTTAGCATCACTGGTGATGGGGCAGTCAGTCGGGTCCTCGTGCAGCATGAGCTGCAGTTTTCTGGATCACTTGTGTTGACGCAGGTCACTGGACAAAGAAACCTTAAAATTCTTCCTCATACAAATCACAGTTGTTACCATGAGGTCCAAGTTCAAGCATTAACTCCTCATTGATTCATAGTCAGACAGTAGTAATATGTCCCCTGCAGTAACTATGTAGTAAATGGAACCAGAGGCCCTATAAATGATTCAGAGATGTGCTCATTGACTCTTTATCATGAAAGGTTGCAGCTGAAAGGAAACTTCAAGAGCATCTGACCCAACTCTAATGTAACAGATGAGAAAATTGGACCTGAGCACAGGGAAGTGACTTCCTTATGGTCATATAGTCATTGCTTGCTACACACTGACAAAGAAATAAAAGTCAGCGGGGAAGGGAAGAGGTAATGGTGGTGAGCTAAATTTCTCATCCTTCTTGGTCAAAAATTTTAGAGAAACAAAAGTACATACAAGTTATTTGTGTTGCAGATGTAACCATCAAAATAACTGAAAATAAAAGCAGTACTGATATGGCCACAGACTAGCTGTGTGACAGTGAGCAAATTCCTGGGGTCTCAGTTTTGTCATCCATAAAATGGAGACATCTGCTACTGGCACAGCTCGCTTCCTCAGGTTATGAGGAACAAACAGGGGAGTAGATGTCAGGAAGGATAATAGTTCTCAGCCCACAACAGAGATGATTTCTAGCAATTTCTTCAGCTCACTTCTATAACATGGCTCCTATAACAGCCCCCCAAAACCTACACTGACTTCTTCCCCAGAATGCCACCCAATACCATGGTCTACCCTTTCAGCCTCTGACTAGAAAAATTTCAAATCTTTCAGAGATAAATGCAATTAGAAAGTATCCAATGTTCTCTCCCTCTCTTTCTGTGCCTCTCTTCTCCCCTCTAATCAAGATCTACTACCTGTTACTAGGTTTTCTCTTTGGGGTTTGAGATTCCTTATTCTACAATGACTCACTGTAATAGGAAAAAAATTCAGCCCTGGTTTTCCTCCTTTGTCACAGAGGCGCTGAGAAGGGTATCAATCAATGTAGGAGGACAAATATCCTTCACTCTCAAGGGTTTTAATTCCCAGTCGGCAGAGCATCAGAAGCCGGTGGGGCTCAGAACAGTCATCTCAGAAATACTATTGTGGCATGAACAGACAGAAAAACATCGCCTGTGCTCCTCTGTCCAGTATTTTATTATTCAGGAGTCTGAAAGGAAACTGTGGGTCCACCACCCTAACGTCTGGAGATATGCATACATACACACACGCAGGGAAACCCACACCAAATACGCACGTAGGCTCGCACCCTCCCTGGCTTGGTGAAAAAAAACAGCTCCCGGCCCTCTGAGAGGCTTTAATGGATTGTGTAGTCCCACTAAGCAGAAAATCAGAGACATTTTTTAGAGAAATGCACCCTTGTTCGCATTTTCTTGTCTAAATCATCCAAGGCCCTTACAGCCTTGATATGGTTCACTTAAAAAAATCATTCTGCATGTGACTGAGTGGGCTGCAGAGTGCTCGTGCCTACGCTGTGTTCTGCTGGGTGTTGGAAAATGACAGGCGCTAGCTACAGCACTCAGTGTGCTGAAATTAACTCAAACTTGCAAACTTCCATCGGCACCATATAAGGAAAGATATTTATCCTGCAGCTGAAGTGGGAGAGGGGGAGGCAGAGGAATGGGGGCATTAAGTGATTTATAATTGAAAATGTCCCCATCAGCAGACACGCTAAAGGTCCCATAGGATGTTGCTAACAATTAGCAATACAGCCATTGGTAGCAGTGTTTTATATAAGACACTAATGCAAAATTAGAAGGGTTTATTGGAAAAAACAAAAAAAAGTCTGTCAATTTCTCCCAACTTCTTTATTTTATCTGTCACATAAAGACAATTTGCCATGTGTCATTTATAGCTAAGATCAAAGCATCATTTTGAAAGAAACAGAAGAAATGATCGCCTGAACATGGCAATGGAAACAATTAATTTTAAAGTGAACCAAAACCCAATTAAAAGCTCCCTGTGCTTTATAATATTCCCCAAAGAAGTGTTACAGGTCTTAATTAGCTTCCTCCTTATCTGTGGTAAAACAGGCCCACAAAGTTTTCTATGTCAGTTCCACAAAGGCATTGGAAATATATGTGATCACCCACATGGAAGATGTATAAGCTCATTTCCATCCTATTTGAGACTTACTGCCAGCAATGGGTGTATGTTTGTACATTTTAACTAATAATTATGGAAAATTATGGGAGATGCTGTTAGGAAAATTGGTTCCATTAGATTAAGAAGGCATTTTCTTCCAACATTTTTTTAGGTAGAGGTCTAATATCATAATAAGCATGATTGACAAAATGAATTTCAGGTCATTTTAATGGAAATTACTCTCTAAACTAGGATGATATACTCTCATTCAGAATTTGATTCTGTCCCATTGTGTTCTTAAAAACACAACCAGAAGTTAATTGCAATTTATTTTTACAATAGTTGATGCATGAAAAGGATCTGTTTTTGAAGAGTGCCGTAAATAAAGGTATCTGCCCACCTCCTGTGTTGCTTCTCACTCTTCATTAGCCAACTCCAAGTTTTTAATATTTTGGTGAATGCATTCTTTACCAAACACAAGTATGGTGCAGCTCCCATTAAGAAGACTTTGCTGCCAATCTTTCCACAGTTAAGCTTACTACCTCTGCTTGAAATGTACATTTTAAAGTGTGTCATTGGCCCACTCAAATAACTGTCCCCCACACTTCACAGAGCTTTTGGAGTCTGGAGCTACAGTAGCAAAAAGGAGGTCAATCAGCTCAGTGCCCTCTCGCTCCAAAAGCAAAACAGCCTCCCCAAGGGTAGAATATGTGGGTTGTCGACCATCAAGTGACTGCTTTTTATCCTGCAGAAAGTTTCTCTGTTGTTTCCTTTTCCATATTCCCAGAATACCCATAAGAGAGAAAGGAGAAAACAGAGGACGCTGTCAGGCTCCCCTCTGCCATTCTGGATGACCTTAAGCTGCCTCCCTCTCCGGGATCCAACTGCTCCTTTGCTCGGCAGCAGCCTCCGAGCGTGCCCCAGGCTGGCAGGGCCCAGCTGCTCCCTGCAGCCTGATTCTGGCTGCATAGCTGCCGCAGCTCTGCCCAGAGCCAGTCTGAATGCCGATCACTGCCTCACTCTCAGCTGGTGCGGTGTGTACCACATGAGGCAGTACATAAATTTGGTTCCCACAGAATTCAGGGCTTTGTTTTCTGTAACCTAACTACATGGCAGGCCCATTTTAAACACCTCAGTTCCATACTGCAGCCGGTGTGCATTCATTTCATATACACAGAGTTGCATCAATTGTACTACCTGGCTAATCCTTATATGCTCTGAAAGTTGCCATTTTTAAAATGTGGAAGGAGAAAATCATTATTTGGCATAATAATAATTACTATGGTTTGGCATGATAGTAATAATAATTAATAGTAGCTATCATTTATCCAGTGCTTCAACAGTGCAGGCACCATGGTATATGCATTTTGGACTCTCTTATTTAAACCCTACAAAATCCCTGTGAGGTCAATTAGATTCAGTTTACAAATAGGGAAGCTGAGGCTCTGAAAGGTGAACTCACCCAACATCATAGCAGCCAGTAAGTGAGAGAGATGATTTGAGCCCTACTTTGTCTACTTCCCAAATTCATACTCCTGACCTCCAAGGCACGATTCTTAACCCACTTTGCACATTTGAATGACAATTAAATGTGTACCTGTAGAAGTGGGACCAAGACATCAGTAATTTTTAAAACACTCCCAGGTGTTTCCATATAACCAAAAAAATTTCTGAAGTTTTACTGAAATTTATTCTTGAAAATATCTGTGGTAGTTTGGTTACTTTTATATGTTGCTGTATCAGAAAGACGCAGTTTTTGACCTGTGAGTCTTCTTGCTGCTCACTCAAACTCTTCACTTCACTTCTGGACACCAGAGCTTTTACTGCCACATCAAGCAATTCCTTGAGATACCAGCCACGTGTCCTACAATTTAACTCAAATCTGACACTGTGTACCTGGAGATAGCATCAGACCCCACACAGGTTAAGGGCTCAGTCCCACAAGACCTCCCCCCCTCCCCCCACACACACTTGAGATGCCAATTGCAAGCTCAGGTTGTTACCTGTGCTTCAGAGGAACCAGCTACAGATAGGCGGTTCCAACAACCCGCACCTTGGACTTGATTTATTTGCTAGAGCAGCTCACAAAACTCAGGCGAACACTTACTTACCTTTAACCAGTTTATTAAAGGATACGAGAAGGATGTAGACAAACAGCCAGACGAAAGAGAGGCCTAGGCTGAGGCACATGGAAAACTCGAGCAACTGCCCTGCCCTCCAGGTGCTGCACTCTCCCCAGATCTCCTTGTGCTCACCAAGTAGGAAACTCCACACCTGGGCCCTTGAGGCTTTTCTGGAGGCCATATTACCAAAACAAGATTGATTAAATCACTGGCCACCTGCAGTTGAACTCAACCTCCAGCCTCTCTCCCCTCCCCAGGTTGGGGAAGGGACTGAAAATTCCAACCCACTAATCTCCTGATTGGCTCCACTGGCCACCAGAACCTCATCCTCAGGTGCTTTCTGAAGTCACTTCATTAACATCACAAAGACACCTTAGGGGCTTTCATCACTGAGGAAATCAGAAGGGTTTTAGGAGCTCTGGGCCAGGGAAGGTGGAGGAAAGCCAAGTACATATGCAAAATATATTTTGGTCATCTGAATGACCCAATATGTATTTCTTCTAACCCACAATATTACAGCCCACCCCCTGGTCTTTGAACATGGACCACTTAGAGCAAAACAATCGTAAAAGTCAAGAGATTGGCATATTACTAAAACCCCAGTCACTCAGTAACTACCTAGTCTGTCACCCTGTGTCCCAGGGTGAGGCCCCTCAGGTTTGCCGGCTTCCATTTGATCTGGTCCAGGAAGTGGCCATGTTTGATCTTTAGCAAGTTACTTCCCCTGTCCAAGTCTCACTCTTCTTATGGTAGAGGTGGATTGGATGAGCTCTAAAGATCTAATAAAGTTTAACATCCCAGGAAATCTCATGTCTGTGTGGATTCCCTATATATACATAATTAAATGATTGTTTCCTGTTTAAAAAAAAGAAATCCCAGAATCAATGGTGTCTTGCCAATGGGTTTCAGCCCCAGGCTAGTTCACTATGGATTGATTCAATGTGACCAAAGAAATTACAGTAGAATGTTCTTGGGGGGAAAGGGTTATACCCAACTTTATTTCCATGGTGGCAGGTCAGTCACTAAAATCCCGTTCACTCAGAGCGAGTCTGCATGCAGCAAGCCAGTCTCTGCCTCTGGGACTCTCTGCACAGTTATCCCACACAGCTGTCCTCTGGGCCTCTGTCCTCAGCCCTGCCACCACTCCAACCTCTGCTCTGCTCTCCTGCAGCCATGCCACCATGCCACCAGGTCGCCCAGAGCACTGGGCAGAGCTCTTTATAGAGTCAGTAACAACATATTGCCCACACCTGTGTAGTGAGCTAGCCGAGCAGGGCCCGGTGAGAATCCTAGCCACAGGAACTTTCATTTTATCCACAGATGGTTCAAATTGAACCTTGGGAAAAAACATTTACTTAAAAACCTAAAGCTAGACAATTTTAGTGTTCATATAATTGGAACTAATGCCTTTAAACACAGTTTGACTTTCCCAGCTGGACACCCCCATCCCACCCTTTGGTTTCTGGATGGTGGCCAGAATTTCTAGTGGCCCTTGTCCATGTTCACACCTAAATCCTGATTTTTCAGGCATAAGTAGCCACTGTTACCCTCACTGGCCTTCTTCCTTTTATTCATTCAACAAATATTCACTGATTAGATACTGTGGGCCTGGCACTGCTCTAGGAGCTATGAATATAACACTGAACAAACCAGACAAATATCTGCCCACATGGAGCTTATATTCCAGTGGAAGGAAATAGATAATAAATGACTAAATAAATATTTGGTCTCTCTGGGGCTGACAAGAGCTAAGGAGAAAAAGAAAGCAGAAAATGGAGCTAGACAGCTGGGGTGCTATTCTGGATAAGGTGTTCAGGGTGTGCCCTCTGAGGGAGGGATGGTTGAACAGAGGCTCGAGTGAAGAGAAAGAACAAGGCCATCTGATGCAAGAATATTCCAGGCAGCTGGACCAGACCATTTCCCTAGAACCATACTGCACAACTTCAGCAGACACGTATTGGGTGAGCGTTGGGTCTGGGCTGCGGCTGCAGTGGTGCTTTGCTACTGTGTCTGCCCTTCAAATCTTTGTTGCAGCAGGGACAAAAACCGAAGAAAATAAACTAAACCCCTCCCCCTGTGCCCCCAACAGCTGCAGTTGTGCAATTTGGAAATGAGAGAGGTTCACCTTAGCCTGATCTTCCCTTGCCCTTGATCTTATAGCTCCTACTTCTAAGGCCTTTGCTATCACATACTCATTGAAATAACCTTGGAAGAGGCTTGTTTAGCAAAAGAAGCAGGCTAACATAGTAATAATTAAAAGCATACTGGTAAGAGAACAGAATTAAAGTCAGACAAACAGAGCATCTGATTCCAGCTCTACCTTACAAGAGGTGTTTGACCTTGACCAAGATAAATCACAACTCTGTCTCTTAGTTTTCTTGTCTGGAAAATAAGGACACTAATGAGCAAACAAATAAAAGCTTTTACAATATCTGGCATAAAACAATTGCTCAATAAAATCATTGTAACTCAACGCATGGTGGTAAAAGGGGAATTTGTCCTAGAGATGAAATTCTAGCTCCATCACATACTAGACAAGTGACCATGAATAAGTCACTTAACTTCTCTGGTCCGCAGAGTCCTCACTTCACCTATAGAACTGGAGATAATATTTCATAACTGATCTCAAAGGTTGTTACATTTTTAAAAATTGAAAATTGTAGAAGACTGTTTAAGCATTTGGCTATTTTTTTTCAACTAGATGAGAGACTATGGAGGTAAAGAATAAGATGTGACCTGCGAATTTGCATTGGCTTGAGTTTCAGGATCCTGTATTTATTGATACTTGACCTTCTTAGGCTAACTTTTGGAATCACAAAGGCAGACAACTCAGTTCCTCTTTAGTGCTATTCCTTAATTTTTGAGTTACCCAAAGCTACCAAAATTGTTTTTTCTCTTTTTTTTCTATATGGAATTATTGGAGCACAGATGATTATAACTAGACAGGATCTTAGACTTCATCTGACCCAATCCTGTCTTGTTATAAATAAGGAAATTGAGGCTGAGAAAGGTAAAGCACCAAACAGTGAGTTACCAGCGAGAAATCCAGAAGTAGTATCAGAGCCCTAATTCCCTCCAGTGCTCTTCCCGTTATAAGAATCTTCTCTGTTCCATCTTGTTTCTAAGCCTCAGTCCCACCTATTTTTTTTTTTTGAGAGGGCATCCCTCATATTTATTGATCAAATGGTTGTTAACAACAATAAAATTCAGTATAGGGGGGTCAATGCTCAATGCACAATCATTAATCCATCTCAAGCTTAATTCTCGTCAGTCTCCAATCTTCTGAAGCATAACGAACAAGTTCTTACATGGTGAACGAATTCTTACATAGTGAATAAATTCTTACACGGTGAACAGTACAAGGGCATTCATCACAGAAACTTTCGGTTTTGATCACGCATTATAAACTATAAACAACCAGGTCAAATATGAATATTTGTTTGATATTTATACTTGATTTATATGTTGATCCCACATTTCTCCCTTTATTATTATTATTATTTTTATTTTTAATAAAATGCTGAAGTGGTAGGTAGATGCAAGATAAAGGTAGAAAACATAGTTTAGTGCTGTAAGAGGGAAAATGTAGATGATCAGGTGTGTGCCTATGGACTAAGTATTAATCCAGGCTAGACAAGGGCAGCAAGACATCCACGGATGCAGAAGATTTCTCTCAAAGCAGGGGGGGTGAGGTTCTGAGCCTCACCTCTGTTGATCCCCAATTTCTCACCTGATGGCCCCCCTGCGACTGTGCCTGTCTTAGGTTGTTCCTCCCTTGAGGAATCTTACCCATCTCTGGCTAACCAGTCATCTTCCGGGGCCATACAGGGAAATGTAAAGTTGGTAAGTGAGAGAGAAGCCATATTGTTTGCAAAGGTTAGCTTTTTACTTCTTTGCAGATTTATGTCCTGTGGCTTCTATGCCCAGCACTTATTTCGAGGTATCTTTACCACCTGGAGGAATTATGATACTCGGTAAATTCGATATGAGGCACGAATTCTATTTAAGGGTTGTAATTAGGAAGGAAGAAGAAAAGCTATAGAGGTAGCATGTGGAAGAAAATATGGGAGGGTTGATTATTTCTTTGACATATCTTCTTGTAGAGTACCTTAAGTATGTATAGGTTTTAAACTACTAACTAACTTGTGCACACATATAAACATAATAGGAATACGGTGACATAAACAAAGCAAATATATAATTACCATCCATCTCCAGTGAAGCCAAGAAAACCATTTAGGCACCCTAGGCATTTGTGAAAATTTGTCTATGATATGATGGATATTGTCCAACTGTACTTGAACAGTTTGAGAGAAATCAGACAAATTAAAGCAGCCCATTTCTGGGATCTGTTCACATCCCATATGTTCTTTTAACCGTAGATAGTCTATAGTCATAAGATTTTGGAGTGCTACAACTGGCACCCCTCCCAACTCCTGGTTGAGTTCCAACAGTACAGATCCGGTCAAATTCGTTGTTTCACTGTATGCACATGCCAGCCTAGACATCTCCCTCCTCATTCCAATGGCAAGTCCAGGAAACGATGGGGTGGATGCAGCCACAACCGCAGCATCGCCCAGATCCCTGTGGAGGCTTTTTGATGATCATCCCCCTGGCATAAGTCCTCCAGAGAGTGCTGATGCCAAAAGATCCTCCTCATATCGTATCTTAGTTCATTTTCTGGGTATCCAAGCTAGGCCTCGGTCTTCTGCATAGAAACAAACAGACCCTTTGCCCACACTTTGACATGCCCTCTATACCACTGTGCATAACTCATTGGAGGTCAGCACACAGGAACTGCTTTTTTTTTTTTTATTAAGAGAAAGGAATATTATCAGAAAAGAGTACCTCCATAGCTGATTATCTGACACCCTTTAAGTGATCAACATTAAGGATATTTAAAGCATGCGTTGATCTTTGATTTACCAATAGTTTTATCCTATCAAGGAGTAATCCCCCTTTTCTTTCTTTATTTCTTTTTTTTTAATCTTTAATCTACACTTACATGAAGAATACTATGTTTACTATGCTCTCCGCTATATCAGGTCCCCCCTAACAACCCCATTATGGTTACTGTCCATCAGCTTAGCAAAATGTTGTAGAATCACTACTTGTCCTCTCTGTATTGTGCAGCCCACCCTCCCCTTTCTCCCTCCCCCCCATGCATGCTAATCTTAATACCCCCCTTCTTCTTCCCCCCCCTTATCCCTCCCTGTCCACCCATCCTCCCCAGTTCCTTTCCCTTTGGTACCTATTAGTCCATTTTTGGGTTCTGTAATTCCGCTGCTGTTTTGTTCCTTCAGTTTTTCCTTTGTTCTTATACTCCTCAGATGAGTGAAATCATTTGGTATTTCTCTTCCTCCACTTGGCTTATTTCACTGAGCATAATACTCTCCAGCTCCATCCATGTTGCTGCAAATGGTTGGATTTTTCCACTTCTTATGGCTGAGTAGTATTCCATTGTGTATATGTACCACATCTTCTTTATCCATTCATCTACCGATGGACATTTAGGTTGCTTCCAAATCTTGGCTATTGTAAATATTGCTGCGATAAACATAGGGGTGCATCTGTCTTTCTCAAACTTGATTGCTGCGTTCTTAGGGTAAATTCCTAGGAGTGGAATTCTTGGGTCAAATGGTAGGTCTGTTTTGAGCATTTTGATGAACCTCCATACTGCTTTCCACAATGGTTGAACTAATTTACATTCCCACCAGCAGTGTAGGAGGGTTCCCCTTTCTCCACAGCCTCGCCAACATTTGTTGTTGTTTGTCTTTTGGATGGCAGCTATCCTTACTGGTGTGAGGTGATACCTCATTGTAGTTTTAACTTGCATTTCTCTGATAATTAGGGATGTGGAGCATCTTTTCATGTGTCTCTTGACCATCTGTATTTCTTTTTTAGAGAACTGTCTGTTCAGTTCCTCTGCCCATTTTTTAATTGGGTTATTTGTTTTTTGTTTGTTGAGGTGCGTGAGCTCCTTATATATTCTGGACGTCAAGCCTTTATCGGATCTGTCATTTTCAAATATATTGTCCCATACTGTAGGGTTCCTTTTTGTTCTATTGATGGTGTCTTTAGCTGTGCAGAAGCTTTTCAGCTTAATGTAGTCCCACTTGCTCATTTTTGCTCTTGTTTTCCTTGCCCGGGGAGATATGTTCAAGAAGAGGTCACTCATGTTTATGTCTAAGAGGTTTTGGCCTATGTTTTTTTCCAAGAGTTTAATGGTTTCATGACTTACATTCAGGTCTTTGATCCATTTTGAGTTTACCTTTGTATATGGGGTTAGACAATGGTCCAGTTTCATTCTCCTACATGTAGCTGTCCAGTTTTGCCAGCACCATCTGTTGAAGAGACTGTCATTTTGCCATTGTATGTCCATGGCTCCTTTATCAAATATTATTTGACCATATTTGTTTGGGTTAATTTCTGGAGTCTCTAATCGGTTCCACTGGTCTGTGGCTCTGTTCTTGTGCCAGTACCAAATTGTCTTGATTACTATGGCTTTGTAGTAGAGCTTGAAGTTGGGGCGTGAGATCCCCCCTACTTTATTCTTCTTTTTCAGGATTGCTTTGGCTATTCGGGGTCTTTGGTGTTTCCATATGAATTTTTGAATTATTTGTTCCAATTCATTGAAGAATGTTGCTGGTAATTTGAGAGGGATTGCATCAAATCTGTATATTGCTTTGGGCAGGATGGCCATTTTGACGATATTAATTCTTCCTAGCCGTGAGCATGGGATGAGTTTCCATTTATAAATGTCCCCTTTAATTTCTCTTAAGAGTGACTTGTAGTTTTCAGACTATAAGTCTTTCACTTCTTTGGTTAGGTCTATTCCTAGGTATTTTATTCTTTTTGATGCAATGGTGAATGGAATTGTTTTCCTGATTTCTCTTTCTATTGATTCATTGTTAGTGTATAGGAAAGCTACAGATTTCTGTGTGTTAATTTTGTATCCTGCAACTTTGCTGTATTCTGATATCAGTTCTAGTAGTTTTGGGGTGGAGTCTTTAGGGTTTTTTATGTACAGTATCATATCATCTGCAAATAGTGACAGTTTAACTTCTTCTTTACCAATCTGGATTCCTTGTATTTCTTTGTTTTGTCTGATTGCCGTGGCTAGGACCTCCAGTATTATGTTAAATAACAGTGGGGAGAGTGGGCATCCCTGTCTGGTTCCCAATCTCAGAGGAAATGCTTTCAGCTTCTCACTGTTCAGTATAATGCTGGCTGTGTGTTTATCATATATGGCCTTTATTATGTTGAGGTACTTGCCCTCTATTCCCATTTTGCTGAGAGTTTTTATCATGAATGGATGTTGAATTTTGTCAAATGCTTTTTCAGCATCTATGGAGATGATCATGTGGTTTTTGTCTTTCTTTTTATTGATGTGGTGGATGATGTTGATGGATTTTCAAATGTTGTACCATCCTTGCATCCCTGGGATGAATCCCACTTGGTCATGGTCTATGATCCTTTTGATATACTGTTGAATTCTGTTTGCTAATATTTTATTGAGTATTTTTGCATCTACATTCCTCAGGGATATTGGTCTGTAATTTTCTTTTTTGGTGGGGTCTTTGCCTGGTTTTGGTATTAGGGTGATGTTGGCTTCATAGAATGAGTTTGGGAGTATTCCCTCTTCTATTTTTTGGAACACTTTAAGGAGAATGGGTATTATGTCTTCTCTGTGTGTCTGATAAAATTCCAAGGTAAATCCGTCCGGCCCCGGGGTATTGTTCTTGGGTAGTTTTTTGATTACTGTTTCAATTTCTTTCCTCATAATTGGTTTGTTTAACTTTTGTGTTTCTTCCTTCGTCAGTCTTGGGAGGTTGTATTTTTCTAGGAAGTTGTCCATTTCTTCTAGGTTTTCCAGCTTGTTGGCATATAGGTTTTCATAGTAGTCTTTAATAATTCTTTGTATTTCTGTGGAGTCTGTCGTGATTTTTCCATTCTCATTTCTGATTATGTTGATTTGTGTTGATTCTCTTTTTCTCTTAATAAGTTTGGCTAGAGGCTTATATATTTTGTTTATTTTCTCTAAGAACCAGCTCTTGGTTTCGTTGATTTTTGCTATTGTTTTATTCTTCTCAATTTTGTTTATTTCTTCTCTGATCATTATTATGTCCCTCGTTCTGCTGACTTTAGGCCTCATTTGTTCTTCTTTTTCCAGTTTCGATAATTGTGATGTTAGACTATTCATTTGGGATTGTTCTTCCTTCTTCATGTGTGCCTGGATTGCTATATACTTTCCTCTTAAGACTGCTTTCGCTGCGTCCCACAGAAGTTGGGGCTTTGTGTTGTTGTTGTCATTTGTTTCTATATATTCCTTGATCTCTATTTTGATTTTTTCATTGATCCATTGATTATTTAGTAGCATGTTGTTAAGCCTCCATGTGTTTGTGAGCCTTTTTGCTTTCTTTGTAGAATTTATTTCTACTTTTATACCTTTGTGGTCTGAAAAATTGGTTGGTAGAATTTCAATGTTTTGGAATTTACTGAGGCTCTTTTTGTGAGCTAGTATGTGGTCTATTCTGGAGAATGTTCCATGTGTACTTGATAAGAATGTATATCCTGTTGCTTTTGGATGTAGAGTTCTATAGATGTCTATTAGGTCCATCTGTTCTCGTGTGTTGTTCAGTGCCTGTGTGTCCTTACTTATTTTCTGCCCGGTGGATCTATCCTTCGGGGTGAGTGGTGTATTGAAGTCTCCTAAAATGAATGCATTGCAGTCTATTTCCCTCTTTAGTTCTGTTAGTATTTGCTTCACATATGCTGGTGCTCTTGTATTGGGTGCATATATATTTAGAATGGTTATATCCTCTTGTTGGACTGAGCCCTTTATTATTATGTAGTATCCTTCTTTATCTCTTGTCACTTTCTTTGTTTTGAAGTCTATTTTGTCTGATATTAGTACTGCAACCCCTGCTTTCTTCTCACTGTTGTTTGCCTGAAATATGTTTTTCCATCCCTTGACTTTTAGTCTATGCTTGTCTTTGGGTTTAAGGTGAGTTTCTTGTAAGCAGCATATAGATGGGTCTTGCTTTTTTATCCATTCTATTACTCTGTGTCTTTTGATTGGTGCATTCAGTCAATTTACATTTACGGTGACTATTGAGAGATATGTACTTATTGCCATTGCAGGCTTTAGATTCGTGGTTACCAAAGGTTCAAGGTTAGCTTCTTTAGTATCTTACTGCCTAACTTAGCTCGCTTATTGAGCTGTTATATACACTGTATGGAGATTCTATTCTTCTCTCCCTTCTTATTCCTCCTCCTCCATTCTTCATATGTTGTGTGTTTTGTTCTGTGCTCTTTTTAGGAGTGCTCCCATCTAGAGCAGTCCCTGTAGGATGCCATGTAGAGGTGGTTTGTGGGAAGCAAATTCCCTCAGCTTTTGCTTGTCTGGGAATTGTTTAATCCCACCATCATATTTAAATGATAGTCGTGCTGGATACAGTATCCTTGGTTCAAGGCCCTTCTGTTTCATTGCATTAAGTATATCATGCCATTCTCTTCTGGCCTGTAGGGTTTCTGTCGAGAAGTCTGATGTTAGCCTGATGGGTTTTCCTTTATAGGTGACCTTTTTCTCTCTAGCTGCCTTTAAAACTCTTTCCTTGTCCTTGATCCTTGCTATTTTAATTACTATGTGTCTTGGTCTTGTCCTCCTTGTATCCTTTCTGTTGGGGATTCTGTGTAATTCCATGGTCTGTTCGATTATTTCCTCCCTCAGTTTGGGGAAGTTTTCAGCAATTACTTCTTCAAAGAGACTTTCTATCCCTTTTCCTCTTTCTTCTTCTTCTGATACCCCTATAATATAAATATTATTCCTTTTGTATTGGTCACATAGTTCTCTTAGTGTTGTTTCATTCCTGGAGATCCTTTTATCTCTCTCTATGTCAGCTTCTATACGTTCCTGTTCTCTGGCTTCTATTCCTTCAATGGCCTCTTGCATCTTATCCATTCTGCTTATAAATCCTTCCAGGGATTGTTTCACTTCTGTGATCTCCTTCCTGACATCTGTGATCTCCCTCCAGACTTCATCCCATTGCTCTTGCATTTTTCTCTGCATCTCATCCCATTGCTCTTGCATTTTTCTCTGCATCTTTGTCAGCATGTTCATGATTTTTATTTTGCATTCTTTTTCAGGAGGACTGGTTAGTTCTGTCTCCTTCTCAGGTGTTGTCTCTGTGATCTTTGTCTGCCTGTAGTTTTGCCTTTTCATGGTGATAGAGATAGTTTGCAGATCTGGTACGAGTGACCGCTGGAAGAGCTTCCCTTCTTGTTGGTTTGTGGCCTTCCTCTCCTGGGAGAATAGCGACCTCTAGTGGCTTATGCTTGTCAGCTCTGCACAGACAGGGCTTCTGCTACCTGCCCATTTGCTATGGAGTTTATCTCTGCTGTTGCTGTGGGCGTGGCCTGGCTGGGGCTGCTCCTCCAAAGTGGTGGAGCCCTGTTGGAGGGGGAGCGGCCAGGAGGCTATTTATTTCCATAAGGGGCCTCTGTGCTCCCTGTTGCCCAGGGGGCTGGAGTGACCAGAGATCCCCAGATTCCCTGCCTCTGGTCTAACTGTCCTGTCCTGCCCCTTTAAGACTTCCAAAAAGCACTCTCCAAACCAATGCAACAACAGCAACAATGAGAGAGGGAACAGAAAAAAAAAAAAAAAGGAAAAAACACGCAATTTTTTTTGTCCTCAGGCACCGGTCCCAGTCACCCGCTCACTGGTCCTGCTGCCCTGCCTCCCTAGCACCGGGGTCCCTGTCCCTTCAAGGCTTCCAAAAAGCACCCACCCACCGGTCCCACAGGGAAAAATGCGCGATATTCTTTGTCCTCAGGTGCCAGTCCCAGGCACCCGCTCACCGGTCCTGCTGCTGT
The DNA here is from genome assembly GCF_040802235.1 of Manis javanica. Lineage (NCBI taxonomy): Eukaryota > Metazoa > Chordata > Mammalia > Pholidota > Manidae > Manis > Manis javanica. Next base: position 108,571,719 of record NC_133174.1, on the reverse strand, counting down.
GCCTCCCTAGCACCGGGGTCCCTGTCCCTTTAAGACTTCCAAAAAGCACTCGCCAAAAAGAAAAAAAAAAGGGGGGGAAAAACGCCCGATTTCCTCCTTCCTCACGCGCCAGTCTCAAGCACCCGCCCACCGGTCCCACAGGGAAAAACACGTGATATTCTTTGTCCTCAGGCGCCGGTCCCAGGCACCCGCTCACCGGTCCTGCTGCTCTGCCTGCCTAGCACCAGGGTCCCTGTCCCTTTAAGTATTCCAAAAAGCACTCACCAAAAAGAGGAAAAAAAAGGGGGGAAAATGCGCGATTTCCTCCGTCCTCAGGCACCGGTCTCAGGCACCCGCCCTCCGGTCCCACAGGGAAAAACGTGGGATATTCTTTTTCCTCAGGCGCCGGTCCCAGGCACCCGCTCACCGGTCCCGCCGCCTTGCCTCCCTAGCACCGGGGTCCCTGTCCCTTTAAGGCTTCCAAAAAGCACTCGCCAAAGAAAAAAAAAAACCGCTCCGGTTTCTTTCCACCCGCCGGGAGCCGGGGGGAGGGGCGCTTGGGTCCCGCCGGGCCGGGGCTTGTATCTTACCCCCTTTGCAAGGTGCTGGGTTCTTGCAGGTGTGCATGTGGTCTGGATGTTGTCCTGTGTCCTCTGGTCTCTATTTTAGGAAGAGTTTTCTTTGTTATATTTTCATAGCTCTATGTGTTTTGGGGAGGAGATTTCCACTGCTCTACTCACGCCGCCATCCTGCAGTCCCACCTATTTTATTTCATTTTGAAAGGGGTCTTTCTTATAAAATGCACTCCCTAGGTATTTTTTTAAAAATAAGACATGTATGTTTCCTTATCTGACTGTAGCCACATGCACATATGAAAGTGGCCTGTTGCAGATCTCTCATAATAGTTCATGTTGGTAGCTGAAACAGTACCAGCAATTGGACTGTATTCAATTGTACATTTGTACAATTTCTCTGGGGCCATTGAAACAGACTACAGTAAAATGCCTCTCACCCTTATAAAAATCATACTTGAATAAAAGAAAAAAGAAAGGAACAGGTGGCTTTGTAAAACAAAGACCATTAAAACCCACAAATGGGTTAAATTGCCAGAAAAATTTTGGTATGTGCAGAAACAACAAAGCACAGTATCTGGCCAAAGGCTGGCCAAATACAAGAATTCCTATGGAGAATAAAAAGAAGCATGGTATAGACAGACAAGACTTGTCATCTCACTTGACACTTTCTGGAAAGCCCTGGAAGCACTTAAGTCACAGATATGGTTTTCCCTAATGACATCATGCTGTGGGGAAACAATGAACCACGGCTTCCTCAGACGGTCTCTAAGGAGCTTGCCGCATAACACACTCAATGGAGACAATACTATAAAGCCCAGATTCCACCTCCGGTGAAGTTCCCGTGACATCATCTGAAAGGCTTGGTAAATGTGTAGAGGTCAGCAGAGTGTGAGAATGTTCTATAGCAAGACACTAATAGTAACTCTCAGAGAAACAATTTATTTTCTTTCCTAGGGATTCAGGATGAGCTCAACTGTTTAAGAGACTGATACTCCCCCCACCTAACTAAATCAAATTTTAGAAATGTTTCCTGCTGAGGTTGCCCCTCCTTTAGTAGAACCAAAGGAAGAAATGACCCTAGCTCACCGGTGCTTCCTTTCTATTCCACCTCACTGGTACGTAGGCCTTGATCACCACCGGAAGACAATGGTCTCCTCACCTAAGGCAAAACACATCCCAGGTCATTTCAAATGCTGTTGCCGAATGCTGATCCCAGTGACAACAGATCACCTTTATTGAACACTTTACTCTGGGCGTGATAACTCCCACCAGCTCATTCAATCCTCAGCATTCAATGGGTTAGATACTTATTATATCTTACCTTTCACAAATAATGAAAACTGGAGCTCAAAGGGATGAAGCAGCTTCCCTGAGGTTACAGGATGAGGAGCAGAAATCAGGTCCTAGCTCATAATGACTACAGAGCCTACCTTCTTAACTGTTATTTCTTTGTATTAGAGGTTAAAATCCTATATAACCCAAAGCAAAGTGATAATTCAGGCTTCAGAGCAAGGACATAAAACAAAGGTTACTACAAGATTCTACAACTGCCTCCAGAGAACTTCGCCCTCTGATGGTTCTTGCAAATAATGTTCCTCTCTTTTAATAGATCATCACACTTTTAATAGATTTTATATATATATATATTTATTTATGTTAAATATGAATTTATGTTTATATATATATAAAGAGAGAGAGAAATTGATTCTACTTGAGGTAAGTTATTTTCTGATAACATATGGAGACACTCAGTAAAGCTATGTCCACTTTTTAAAACCTAGAATCTCAGAATTAGAAAAGATTGTAGAGGTCATCTAGGTAACCTCCTTCCAAAGCAGAAATCCTTCCTATACATAATCATCCTTGATTATAATCCTTGGTACATAATCATCCAGCTTCTGCTTAATATTTCCTGTGACTGGGAACCCACTACTTAAAAGCTTGTTATTCTATTTGTAAATAGATCCAATAGTAGAAGGGCCATGCTTATGTTGAATTAAATTTGCTGTCTTAGTGCTTCTATGCATTTTCCTGCTTTAACCTTCTGAGCTATTCTGTCCAATTCTGGAGCCAGTAATCATATATGGCTATTTGAATCTAAAGTCATTACAAGTAAATAAAATTTAAAGTGAAAATTTAAATTTCAGTACCTCACATGGAATAGTCACCTACCATGTACTCAAGAGCCACATGTGGCTAGTGGCTGCTACACTGACAAGTGTAGCTATATAACATTTCCATCACCTCAGCACTGCTCAATGGCAAAACAGAACATCTACAACTTCTTGCACATGAAAAGCTATCCAAATGTTCCCCCTCAGTCATGTCCTATCCAGGATAAACAGCCCTAGTTCTTTCAACCACGAGGAACTGTGCATTAGTTTTCTACTCTTGTGTATCAATTCCCACAAACGTTGTGGCTTAAAACAACATTCACTTAGTACCTCATGGTTCTGGAGGTCAGAAGTCCACAGGCTCATCTGAATTCTGGGCTTTGAAGCTCACAAGGCCAAAATCAAATTGTCGGTCACACCAGGCTCTCATCTGGAGGCTTGAGAACCTGTTTCCAGGCTCATTCAGGGTGTTGGCAGAATCCAGCTCTGTGTGGCTTCAGGAATGGGTTCCACATCTCCCTTCTGGCTGTGAGCTAGGATGTTCTCCATTTCTAGAGGCTGCTCTTCGCTCCTTGTGCGTAGACCCCTCTCTCCCCTCCACCACAAAGCCTGGGATGGCACACCAAATCCTTCTCATGCTTCAAATCCCTCTGAACTTCCTATTAATGTTACCAGGCAGAGAAAACTCTGCTTTTTAAGGGCTCATGTGATTAGATTGGTCCCACCTGGAAAATTCCCATATCCTAAAGTTAACTTATTAGTAACCTGTAAGATCCCTTGTGTAGATATGTCACCACTATCTAATCATGACTATGATACTTGTGTGTTCTAAAGAGCTGCTGGTAAAATGACTATAGTCAACAATACTGCATTATAAACTTCGAAGTGTCTAAGAGAGTAGATCTTAAGTGTTCTCACCACAAAAAAGAAATGGTGATAAGGTGATAGAAGTGCTAGCTAATACTATAGTGGTAATCATATTGCAAAGTATACATGTATCAAATCAAACATTGTACACTTTAAACATGCATTATATGTCAATTACATTTCAATAATTTCTTTTTTAAAATAAAGAGCTGTTGTGCCCAGGTCATTTCGTCCTTTGCATTCTGCAAAAAGAGGTGCTACCTCAGCTGGAAACACTTCTAAAATTGAATTTCAACCAAAACTTTGTTAAATAGCTTATGTGAAGTTTGAGGCCTCCTAGAGATGAGCAGTTAACCACAGGAACGCATTGAAACCCAGAAGTAAACATCTTTTTACACCAATTCACTATTCAAAGGAACTAGGAGATCATAGTTACTTAATTTAGTGATATTAACATGCGTTGAACTAGTTAGTGTTCAATTGAAAAACCTGATTTCAAGTAGAGTTTAATGGGATTGACTGTGTGTGTCTAAAATATAAAGCTTATCAAGAGGAAATATAGCAGATTTTGATAATTAAAAATGTAACACAGAAACGCAAGCAAAATTAGAAAAGGCAGTGGCCTTAGAAAAAAGGTTAGCAAAATATTACCTTTAATGCTAATATAAAATGATAACATTTTCCATTACTCTCACCTGATTACCCTTGTTAACACCTTCAAAATGCCAAGTGTCACAAAAATATTTCCCTCCATTGTGACTTCATGGAAAAGACAGTTATTAAGACTTGAGATACCTTAAAAGCAGGGGAGTGATATTCTAAAAAGTTTGAATTCTTCTAAGCAAGAAAATGTTCAAATGGTGAGCCAGTGACAACATACTCCTGACCAGAAGGAACAATTGGGGGAAATAACCAAAATGTATCTTGCAACCACTGAGCATCCTCTCTTGGAGAATTCATGCACCTCCTGAGCACATGGATCTGTGCATTGCCTATGGGTGGGTGTTTTCAAACTTGTTTCCCTACTGTGTACAATGCAGTGGTTATAACTACCTTATCCACCACAGGGGCACAGGGTGGCTAGGAAGGAACAAAACAACAATAGCTTGAATGTGCTTTTTATTTTTCCTCCAGCTTTATTGAGATATAATTGAGAAATAAAAATTGTAGGAATTTTACTGTATTGTGTACAATTGTTTGAAATAATCACTACAATCAAGCTAATCAACATATCCATTACCTCACAGTTACCATTTTTTTCTTTTCATTTTTGCTTAAAGAGAATAAAATTTATTCTCTTAACACATTTCAAGTATACAATACAGTATTGTTAACTGTGGCCACATTGCTGTACATTAGATCTCCAGAACTTAGTCATCTTGCATAGCTGACCCTTTGTGCCACTTGGACCAATGATTACTGTTATTAGTGCATGGAACAGAGAAGGCACCTACTTCACTGGATTTCTGTAACTTCAGGCAAAACCACAGGAATATATTGCCCCGCACTTTCCTCATCTTGGAAATGGAGACAAACTATGGATTAAAAATTCTAGAATAAAACATACAGTTTTCTACTTTCCTGGACAACAATGTTGCTTTGAGTGGAAAATGTCCATGAGCTCACTGTGAGAGAATGACACTCAGACAAAGGAGGAATCCTCCGTGATCATTTCCAATAGTATGAGCTGGCCTTCCTGTAGTCTGTTCCCAACATCCCTATCGCCAACATTTGCCAAGAGGCCATACCTGTCTACAGAGATAACACTTACAGCACCAGCTCTGGCTATTTTGCAAAGGGCGTTCACAAGCCACCAGCATCTTCAGAATGTTTGCTGAGTGGCACTGCCTCCAAAGAAATTGTCCCTTCTTTAACATCCCTGTTTCAATTTTTCCAAGGACCATTTTACTCAGTATTGGCAGTGTGTTCGAAGCAATGCTGTAAAACTCCACAACCTTAAAAGGTTCTTAAAAATTGAATCTAATTTCACCTTTTCTAAATGAGGAAACTGTGGAATAAAGACATTAGGGTCATAGGACTCAGTCCGATGATCACACTCATCCCTTCAGAATCATCCCTCAGCCTGGTCTAAGCGTCTCACTACTTGTATGTGTAGAAGGCTATAAAAATCTCACTAATTCTAAGGCTAAAGAAGAAACATGCATCAGGCTCTAATGCCCCTTAGCAAATGCTGAGTTTAGCTCCAATATGACCAGGTTATGCATTTGGTTGTCCATTAAGATTATATCTGTTTATTTCAGATCATTTTTTAACTTATTATTTTAAAGTAATTTTAGACTTACAGAAAAGTTGTAAAAATAGTCCTGAGAATTCACATATACCCTTTACCCAGATTCCCCTAATATTAACACCTCACATAATATTAGTTAACATTATCAAAACCAGGAAATTACATCAGTACAATGCTAGTAACTAAACTGCAAACTTTATTTGAATGTCACCAAGTTTCTTGCACGGAAGTCCCTTTTCTGTTCCAGGATCCAATCCCGGTCCCACATTATAATCGTTGCTCTGTGTCTTCGGTCTCTTCCAGTCCGGGACAGTCCTGTAGTCTTTGGCTTTCATCATCCTGGCACTTTTGATGAGTACTAGTCAGTCATTTTGTTGAATGTCCCTCAGTTATTTCAGATTGTTTAGAGAAGCCCAAATCTCATGTTCAATACAGTGGTGCCCTCTTTTTCCATCTTGGTCAGGCTCATATGTTTTATCTCTAACCTCTACTTAAGCAGTGTCTGCGGTTTTTTCACTGTTGACCATTCCCTAGATGATTGAAGTCAAATTTGTCATTGCACATTTGCCAAAATTAGACTTACTACTCTTCAAGTGTCTCTGGAAAATCACCCTGGGATGCATCATGAGTAATGAGAAACATTGTCAGGACATGTGATGTGAAGCTGATCAATATGGCAATCATGAGTCTGTATTGTTATCTTGCCTGGTTTAATTATGACAGAGCACTGTGGCTAAGTGGAACAACTGGGCACAATGGTACAGTCAAAAGCCATGAAAAGATGACTTGTGTGTTACATGAAAACTCTGGAGATGCAAACCACAGGAGGGCCAGACAATGCTTAACTCAAACCAGTCATATCCCAAAGCACCAGAACCTTTAGGTTGTGGGGGATGTTAGGTATGATGGACAGCAATAAATGCCCCATACTCCACACCATTCTTGGATATATTATGTTGCATCATAAAATACAGTGCTCATCAAAAAATAAGGATGCATGTCCATGGTGGGCAGCTGGGAAGAGGCCTGGCTGGATAGTGATTTGGGGCAAATCCCTTGATGTCTTTGAATTATCAGCAGTTGGGGTAGGAGAGGCAGGACAAATGAGAGAACATAAAGGGAAAAAACACTGGACACCACAAAGAAGAGCAGCCAGGGTAGAGTCACATAAAGGATGCTTTGACAGCATTAACTATGGCAACAAAATGATGCTCACCTGTTAAACCTCCCTCCAACACAAGCCCTAGATTTGACGATCTTGCTGACAGTGAATTACTGCCCTCTCCTCAGGCCACTTGTTCTTCCTCCCCTGGGTCTCCAGCCCTTTGCACAACCTCCATGATGGCACATTTTTTTCAGGTCTGTGTTCCTCTTGACACTGGAGGCTTCCAGCAAGTAAAGGACAAGGCTGCTGTTGGGACACACAGTGATCAGTAAATGTGGGTCAAATGAATTAATGAATGATGAGACAGTAAAGAACTGTATCTCATTTGATCCTCCCAATAATCTCAGAAAGCAGGTAGGACAGGTATTATTTCCATTTTAATGAGGAAAATGAGACTTAGAGTTTAAACTACCTGCTGAGGTCACGTGACTTAAGTGAATTCCACAGTGCTAGGACCAGTGAAAATACAGTGAATGACTTGAACTAAATGCCAGATTTGTCCCATGCATTACATTAAGCCAAGAATAGCAAACTCAAGTGACTGTAGAAGTCCGCCAAGTCAGCTAAATGTGCGCAGAGGGTGTTTGACAACACACAAGGTAGGGAAAATGGCAAAGTGGTGGGTGTACATGGTGCAAGACAAACAAATGATGGCTGCAGACCGTGTTCAGTCTGGGGGATCCACAGGTCATGGCCCTTTGTGTTCAGGATCTCATTTACCCCCATTAACAATCTGTAGGGTCTGCACTTCATCCCCCTGTTTCAGATGAGGGTGATGGGGTTTAGAGAGGAGAGGCTAAGTGCCTTGGGCTACCTGCAGTTGTGTGTCCAGGATGGGAATCAAGCCTGGGCCAGTGACTAAGGGGACCTTGTCACCTGAAGATACAGAGTATCTGACTTTTATTTAATAGCTGCTGACAAGCTGAGGAAGGTCAAAGAGAAAGACTCAGCAAGACTGAGGCCAAGGATGAATGCTACTTTGTTTTGCCATGTTTCCAGTTTAGCCCCTTTAAGTTTCAGAACATTAAGCAGAAAAATAATCTTAAAAACCCTCCAGTCCAGTGTTCTTCAAATCACAGTCATATCTCCTTACTGGGTGATAAAAATCAATTTCTGGGGGTCACACCAGGCAATTACAATAGTAACAGAAAATAATAGAACAGAGTTCCTCAGCTCTGAATAGCAGTATTATTTTGTGAAACTTGTAGACACAGTAAAGAAATAAATTAAATGTTTTAAAAACACCCTCTCAAAATTTACTTTTTGAATCCAAACTCTTCACTCTGTGGATGAAGAGACAGTGGGAAAGTGACTTATCCAAGGTCACATAGTCAGTTAATGGTGGAGCTAGTATAACAGCCCAGGTCTCCCAATGCCCAGTTCATAGCTTTGTTACCTCATCACTGTGCCTGCATGATGCATTATCTGGAAATTCTGGCAATATATACCAATTGTCAGTCAGTGGGGTATGAACAAACTTACCTCTTATAAATAATCAGATAATAAATAAATGTAATAAATTATATATATTATAAATACATTATATAATATTGAGTATATTAGAAATAAATGATATGAGCATGCTTACTTGGTATTCACACTGTTCAGTTGTCAGAGTCTCCGCATGTTCAGCTGTTGTACATGCTCACATTGAAGGAGAATGCTGTACCCCATAACATTTTGGAGCTGGAATGATCTGTCATTCTGTTGAAGAAAAGGATGATAGAAGGTCTGATCTCACAGTGTACAGTGTTTCTGTAGCCCCTAACTGGGCTTCCTTTGGTGGCCTGTCTAATCTCAGGACTTTGAAGGAGCAAGAAGAACACTTGGTCTGTGGTACAAGAAGTCTGCATAAGAATGGTTGTGTGGGCTGGTCTGAGGAAAATATCAGGGACAAGCTCAGAACATGAGACTGATTAAAGAAAAACTGAGTAGAACCCCCCTCTCTTGGAATTTCTGCAAGGGCAGGGGCATGAGGATAGAATATTCTGGAAGAAGCAAGATGGGATGGGGGGAAGACAGGGTCAGAATGTGATTGGTTGAAGATTTCAACTAAGCCCCATCCCCTAGGTGGTTCTCTGAGGACAGAGGGATGAAGACAGAATTTTCTGGAAAAGAGCCTTCACAGAAGGCAGAGCCTAGCAGAAGCTGTTGCTGGATGGAAAGACTGATTATCACATGTGATCATAGGCCACAAGTTTCTAAATAGACCATGGACCAACTGCTTTTAAATGCGGATTTTCTTTCTTCCCTATTTCAAAGTGGAGACTCATTCAGCTTTTTCTAATTTTTAAGCCACATATGGGACCAGCTTCATTGTGCTACCTGCTCTCCTTCTCCTTTCTCTTTTTATATTTCTTAATATGGCCTCTGTATGACCAGCCTCCCGGACAGAGTTCTCAGACCTCAAGCACTCCTTAAACCAGATGGCTAAGTGATTTAGGGGCCCCAAATCGAGGAACCTATTCTCGTGGGATGAGAATGATGGAATGGAGTGGCAAAGGCGAAGAACGGGAATGAGGCTAGAAACCAGGCAAAGAAACTGACAAGAACAAAGCCCAAGGGAAATCATAGGCTGTCAGTCACCATTGAAATGAATTTCAGGGATATCTAATCCTGGAAGACGTAGTCGTGGGCCTGATCAATATAAATAAATGCAGATCTGAAGGAAGGAAAAAAATCACCCCTCCAATTATATTCAGTGATGTTTTTGTGTAATCCATATTAGTGAATGTTTAGCTGAAGCAGAAAGAAAACTGCTATCACCAAAATCAATTCTACTAAAAAATGTTCGCCAGTACTTCAAAAAAGGTAAACACAGAGTTGCCATATGATCCAGCCATTCCATACCTAGGTATATACCCAAGAGAAAGGAAAACAAATGTCCACACAAAGACACGAATGGTCAGAGAAGCATTATTCGCAGAAGCCAAGAGGTAGAAACAACCCCAATGTCCATCAACTAACAGATGGATAAATAAAATGTGGCTTATGTCCACAAAATGAAATACTGTTCTGAAATGAAACGGAATGAAGTACCAATGTATGCCACAAAGTGGAAAACCTTGAAAACAAAACACTAAGTAGAAGATGTCAGGTCTCAAAAGACCACATATTATATGATTCTATTAATATGAAATGTTAATTAATAGAGGAAAATTATCTATAGAGAAAGAAAGTAGACTAGTGGTGGTCAGGGGTTGGGGGAGGAGTATCAGGAGTGAGTGCTAATGGATAAGGACTCCATTTGGAGAGTTTAGATGGTCCATTGGCATGAATTGAAGGTCAAGAAAGCACTGAACTCTGAGTGTAGTTTAAGGTTGCAGAATATGCAACCATCAGTGAGAAAATCTCTACAACTCCTTAATTCATGACAAGTGTGCTTTACATAACTATGCAGCATGGTTCTTTACAAACAGGATTTCCCCCCTACCATAGAAAGAAGGAAATATGTGAGCTACCACAGTGAGCTTTCCCTTTCATGTATATCTTCATGTGACTGACATTTTGTTTATTGATTATCTTTTCTCTTGAATGATTATTTTATCTCTTGAAACAGAGCACTTGTAATGTGGGAGCCCAAGTACCAAGGCTGTACCTTCTACCTTAGACACACTCTGGGACATCATGGGGCCAGATGGGGTTTCTCTTTTTCCTCCCCTCTGTATAGAATTTGGGGACCACCCACATACTCCCTGGGAAGCTGGGCAAACACAGTCTGTCCAGTGTACACTGTGCTGTCACTGAGACAAACCAAACAAGGAGGCTGAGTTCATTCAGACCCAAGCCAGAGAGTGAGCATTCGCGCAAAATTCAAGGGAGACAGGCCTTTAAATGGAGCAATGCAGGTCACTGGCGTGGGAAGAGCAGAGCCTGGTCCTAGACAGCCTGTCCTTACTGTGCGTTTGTGGTTTTCCTTCACATCTGGCATCACTCCGGCTCCCCACCCCCCACACGCCCCACCCCCACCCACAGCATGGAGCAGATAGGCTCTCCTAGCATGTGTGACTGTTCTGTTCTCTCTCGCGGCCCACATGTGTCTTTCCCTGGGGACCATCCTTTTCTACACCTCTAAGAAATCAGTCCCCATCTTGTTCCCCCACCAGACTCTGCTGGGCCCATGGGACCGGTGGGCCTCCTTGGTCAAAGAGGCGGTTCTCCCAGGTGCCTGAGGGACACACTCTCAGCAACATTGCCCTTGGCTGCCCTTCCTGCAGGGATCGGTCCTCCTGACTGATCTACATATGCAGCAGACGCTGCCATCGTCTTGGGGATGTGGGTCCTAGTGGTCAGGGACCACTCACATTCTAGTTGCTCTCCAAACAAGATGGGCCTCTTTAGACAAGCATGGAGTTCTGCTGCTCTCTGAACTTCGACTCCCTCCTGTGCAGGCAGTCATCTCAGATTCCATCACAGGAAGGGTCTGATCTGCTCATCTTCAGTGAGGAATTTCTACACATTTGGGGAATGCAAGCAAGAGCAGGCAAGCAATGTAAAAGGCTCCGAAGGGCTTCAGGTTCAGTCTGAGTTCACAGAGGCTCCTGAGGCCTTGGCCTTGACTCTTAGCACATGTGTGGCACCTGTGGAGAGATCCCTGCTGTGGGGCTTGCCAGCTGACTGGTGCCCAAAGGGCCTCCCCTTTTGTTCCTGGAATCTTCCTCCAGAAATTGAGGAGGCTGTCCAGAGGAGGGTCAATCAGTTCGACCCAAGGGCTGCAGGGCACTGTTGTGAAGACTGTAGCACAGGCAGATATTGGTCAGGAAGTCTCTACCCTGGGGGACCACACAACTTTAGGTGGTGCTAGAGAAAAGGAAAGTCTACCAAGAAACATAAATCCAATACATTAAATTTTAAATTATTTGAGGCATAGCACATGCAGCCCCTAGTCATTTATAGAGGTCATGGTAAGCTTCATTTCTTAGGATGTTACTGATGTATCTTGGTACCAAGGGCAGTGACTAGGAAGGAAAAGCAGGTTAACAGAACAAGATCAATGCTGACCTGGGGGAGCCATAAGTGGAAAGAAAAGTTAGGCACACATTTATCCAGAAGGACAAGTAGACAGGATTCAAGGAAAGGAGTTAGCCAAGACACTGGTTTCTAGAAAAGGAAAAGCAGACAAGCAGAAAGCCTCTTGGGAAGGCAGCTCCCTGTTTAGAGGACTCCAGGCTAGCTCCAAGGTGAGAGTGGCAGTGTACCCTTAGTAAACAAATTAAGGCTACTGAATGTATAGCCATCGGTTAGAAGGATCTAAAACTGTGTAATGCCTGCCAGGGAGGGGCCAACTACAAAGGTTTAGTCACCCCTGAAAGACCCAAATTCTTTACTCACACCAAAAATGGTAGTGGTGTTGGGATGCGGGTGAGAAGACAGGCTATCACAGCAAGCCTTTATGCCATCATGTAAAGGAATTTTTATTAACCTTGCAAAGGCATCATTTCTATTATAACTAATGGTAGGATCCTCATAAGTAGGTGTAAAGGCAATTCAGTAGAGTTTCAGTTGGCCTGAGCAGGGGCTCATGGTGCACAGTTCTTTAAACATCACCAAACAACTAGTTGATGCTTAAGAGATGTTCTCTGCTTGCCTAAGGAGTGTTGCCTAACTATTGTTGAAATGGAAGACATAAACAAAACATATTCCTAAAAACTGCATATAAAAAAAGGGGAGATTATTGGAAAAATCCCTTTGAGAGATGGTAACACAGGAAAGCCTATGTGTAGATACAGAACATGTACCAAAATACTTCTCATGTTAAGGGGCTTAGGGGAGCCTCTGTAATCTTCCTACATGGACATATCAAGAGTACAAAGATTGCTCCAAGGAGGGTCAGCTGGCTTGACCCAGAGGGTACCAGAAGAAAGAGACATGGAAGAGGGAGTCTCTGACCTTACAGGGGATGACTTTAGTTAACCCCATGACCTGTGCTATTGTTCAAACTGAAGAAACAAACAAGTAAAATAACTACAACAACAGTAATAATAATAATGAGGGTGGGAAGAAACTTTTGGATGGTAGATATATTTATGGCATATATTGAGGTGATGGTTTCATAGGTGTATACTTACTCCCAACTCATCAGATTGTATAAATATGTACAGCTTTTTGTATGTCAGTAATACCTCAATAGATTTTTAAAAATAACTATGAATGGAATATTATTCAGCCATAAAAAAGAAATACTACCATTTGCAACAATATGGATGGAGCCAGAGGGTATTATGCTCAATGAAATAAGCCAGGCAAAGGAAAACAAATCCCATATAATTTCACTTATCTGTGGAATATAAATGCAAAGCAAAACAGAAAGAACAAAACAGCAGTAGACTCATAGACACTGAGATGTGACTGGCAGTTACCATGGGGAAGGGATTGGGGGCGAGGGGGATAAAGGGGCACAAAAGTACTATCATAATATAAGTTGGTCTTGGGGATGGTAATACAGCATGGAGAATATGGTCAATGATTCTGTAACATCTTTCTATGTTGACAGATAGTAGTAATTGCACTAGTCAGCATAAAGATTTAATAATACAGTTAACTGTTGAACCACTGTGCTATATATTGGAGACCAACATAAGATTGTATACGAACAATACTTCAATACACCACCCCACTAAAACAAACCCTGAAAACTAGAGAACAGAAGATACTGCTTCAAACTGGCTGTCCAAAGTGGCAGCTGCTAGTGACTTGTAGCCATCGAGCACCTGAAATGTGGCTTTTCTGGATTGAGGTGTGCCGTAAGTGCAGAACACATATGGGATCTCAAAAATGTGAAACTATCTCATTAGTAATTTTAAATATTCATAACTTGTGGAAATGATAATGTCCTGGGAATGTTTGTTTAACCAAAGCATATTATTAAAAATAATTTCACTGGTTTAATATTATTGCTAGAAATTGTTTAATTAACAGATATCACTTGCATTTGTGGGTCACATGTTTCTACTGGGCAGAGCTGCATTAGAGGGGCAATAAAATAACCTGCCACCTCTACTACGATCTTAGTGCAGCCCAGGCCTCAGGCCTGTCTCCTCTCAGCTGCTTCCCTGAGGAGCTGTGGCCTCACTGCTGGAACTCTTCCCATGACTCACTAGACCCGGCAGGGATGGTAACTGGAGTGGCTTTGAATTGACAATTCAATGGGGAGAGAATAGCTATTTTAACAACTTTGAGTTTTCCAATCTATGAATGTGGCATATCTTTCCAAATACTTCTGTTTCACCTAATTTCATTTCACTTAGCAATGTTTCATTGTTATCATCACAACGGTCTTGACTGTCTTCTGTTAAACTTATTACTAGTTATTTTATGTTTCTTGGCACTGCTATACATGGCATTTAAAAAATGTTTCATTTTCCAGTTGTTTCTTGCTAGTACAAAACAATACATCAGATTTCTCTCTATTCACCTGGGCTCCTATGATATTGTTCAATTCATTTATTAGTTCTGGTGGTTGAACTGTAGAGTTCCTGAGATAGTCTACATAAATGATCATATTAGCTACAAGTTATCTACAGGAGAGTTTTACTTGTAAAGAAACACTCAACCACAAGAATATATGGAAAGAATACCTATCAAAGAAAACATCCGAAAACCTATTTCTCAAAGTTCTGTCAAAGTCTTAGAAAACAACAGGTATCTCTTACATTCCTTTTACCGTCTCTGAGATCTGGCATTTATCCTCTCACAGGGTGGACACATGGAGCCCACCACTCCTTTTTGTGATGTCAGGAGAATGAACAGATTTTCTGGCTTAAGTGATTGAGGAAGCCTAGAAGGCTGGTTGGAGCTACTGATTCAGGATGGTGGTGGTACAAAGAAGTGGTCAGAGGAGATGGCTGGTGTCTAAGTAAAAATCCCATAGACTGGGTGGCTTACAAACAACAGAAATTTACTTCTCACAGTTCCGGCGGCTGGAAAGTTCAAGAACAAGGCACTGGCGTACCTGGTGTCTGATGAGAGCCTGCTTCCTAGTTCACAGACATCTGTCTTTTCTTCATGTTGTCACATGGCAGAAGAGACAAGCTAGTTCTTTGGGGTCTCTTTTAGAAGGGCACTAATCCCAATTATTTGGGACATTTTAATTTTCCATGGTTCCTTCTTGGATTTTTGTCTACTGCAAGACAGCCCCTGACTGCCCATGCAATAGCATGAGTGGGGTGGCTAGGACACCTCATAAGAATGGGTGCCCATATCTTATCAGGACCACCCTCACAAATCATCAAGAATAAGAGTGGCATGTGCAAGACTTGGTGTATGTCCTTGAGTGTGCTAACAGGTTCACTCAGTGAAGAGCGAGGGGCACCCTGAGCATGTGTTCATGAAGCACTCTCCTGCTACCTCATTCTCACTCCTGACGGACAGTTGACACTTCACAGCCGTCCCTCTACAAAGGGACCAGTTCTCCCATCCATATCCCCTGCCTGCTTGTTGAAGACTGTCTTCTTAACCTGTGACCAAACAGTTCTTCCCTTGGAGGCAGAACTGGTAGTGACTTCCTGATGGATGAGTGGTATTCATTCACCTTCCAAAGACTCCCACCCTTTCCATATACTTTCCTCCTAGCTCTCTATCAGGTATGCTCATGCAACCCAATGTGCTCACTCCCATAAAGGGGTAAGTAGCCAATGGGGATTAAAACAAGAAATCTACCAAAGGGAAGAAAACAGAAAGAGCAGCCACTAGATGTGACAAATGTGCAGAGCCATGTGCCATGTGCCACTGATAAGCTATTCCTGCCCTGTCTTCTCTGGATACATATTTCTTCTTGGATAATAGTAACGGGCCTCCTTTGACACACTGGCCTCACTGGACCCAGAGTGTCCCTTAGGCTCCAGGCACAGTGCTCAAAACTGTCTAGGTCAGAGGTTCATGTCCTGTGAAGCTTCCCTATGTGACCAGACCAGGCCACAAGTCACCATTTCCTTCTGGACGTCTGCACATAGAAGGGAAGTTTGTATAATTCCCTGGCTTCCTGGGGCCTGGCAGGCTGACCCATCAGTGTGCTGAGGACTAACAGAGTACAGTCTCCAGTACCAAGGGGAGCTTGCCTCTTAGGTACTCACAGCTACTGTCCCACCAAACCACCAGTGCCTTCAGCCAAGTTTTCCCCACCCTCTTTTCCTGACTGACCCCTCTACAAGATTGTCCCAGCTTCTTGAAACAACCAGCTTCTTGTTTCAAAGAGGTGGAGCTCCTTGGCCAATGCCTGCAAATTTTTTCAATGTCCGACAACCTCCTCTCCGTCTACACATTCCTCTCAGGTCAGTTTCAGACTTCCACAGACAGGACAAAGGTGTGGTATGTTCACCTGATGAAAATTACAGTTGTGTGCTGGAGCTGGCTTATACCAGCTTGTGAGAAGTTGTTTTTTGCCTCGCCTCCCAACTCCATTCTTAGAGATGTCATGTGCTCCCTTAAAATGGGCCATGGTGGGAATTTACACAACCAAAATTGGCAAATGCTGTAAATGGAGGTGCTTCCCTTTTTTTTCCCCAGGTTGCTAAAATATTCACCTATATACCACTGAGTATAAATGAGTGGTTGAGTTTATATAGAGGGAACCTCCCAAAGTGTGGGACACAAAGCAGTCAGAAAATATGATTATGTCACAGAACTCCCAGAGTCTCACAGAAGTGATTCACCAGGCCCAGCTCTTGACCCCTTTCCTGTGTTCCCTTGGCCAGTTTTGGGGAATGGGGTTTCCTCTGCAGCAGCGATCAGAAGCCTGTTTGGAACCTGGTCCACAGGGTCCAGGCTCCTGCTTCAATTATTTATAACACGTCTCTTGCAACCAATCCCTGTGCATAGCTCTGGGTTTGAAGTTTTGCTCTGACAAAAAGAAGCAAACCACACTGCAGAGGTCATGACTCAGTTTCTTCCTGTATTTTGCTCTCTGTTTTCCACTTGACAAAAGAGGTTCACAATTGAAGCTGAAATGGGCAGAGCCTACAGTTTCCTGATGTTCTGACACTCTGGCACTGTGCTTCAGCAACTCACTAATATTGAATAGTGGGAGTAAAATTCATGAGATTTTCTTGCATCTGCTACCTTGATCTCATGGTCTGAAGCCATAGCAGATGGGGCTCCCTCATTGATACCTGCAAAAGCAATTTATTCTTGTTCCCTCTCTGATTTCAAGATCTCATACCCCATGAGATATTTTTGACTGACAGACCCGATATGAGATTCTGCCAATTCCTTGGAAACATGTCACCTCTGAAAGTGGTGAGACTATTTCACTGTGGCAGGATCTGCTAGTGTTTCACCGGAATTGTTCTCTCTTCCAACCCTTGACTATATGTCCTAGCCTCCTTGAAAGTAGTGTGGGAAGTTCTATGTACCCCATCCAGATCTGGCCCCCAAATCCTCTCACTTGCTCCTGTCAAGGAAGCTGGTCTGCAGAAGGTAGTCAGTGTGACCCTCAGAGAGGAACAGAGTCACAGTAAGACATTTTATTTATACCGTAACCAAGTATACACACACACACACATACACATATGTAATTGTGTAAGTATTGCTTTGCAAATTTTTTTGATTATATATGTGTATGTGTATATACATGTATGTATGTAAATTGTGATTTTCTTAATTAAAAAATTTTTAATAAGTATACTTACTTTTATTTCATTTCTGTAAATTGTTGCTAAAATTGATTTTAGAATAGAGTAGTTCTCAAACTTCTGTGTCTCATGACTCCTGCATACTCTTAAAATTTTTTGAGGACACCAAAGAGGTTTTGTTTATGTGGCTTACATCTGTTGATATTTACCGTATAAAAAATGAAAAATGAGGATTTTTTAAACACAAGAATACACAAAGTCATACCCCATGACCTGACAGAGCAATGGTGTCATCATGTGTCCCTGAACCTCTGGAAAACTCCACTGTACAGTTGTGAGAGAAGGCGAGTGAAATAGGCATAAGACATCTTAGTATTATGATGAAAATAGTTTTGATCTCTTCAACTCTCTGAAAAGGTCTCAGGGACACCAGGGTGCCTGCATGACACTTTGAGAACTTTCGTACTAGTAGGTTGTGGCCCAGACTTCAGAAAACACTAATCTAGGAAACACCTAGACTGATCGTGGACAAACTGAAGCAAGTAAATCCAATTAGCTTAATTTCATTCTCTGTGTTTCCTCCTTGTTCTTCCAGAGTATGGAGAGTATTACGGTTAGTTCCCCAATGACAATTTCACATCAGATAATTACTCTAAGCCAATCCATGCCTGGCATAGCAACTGGTCCAGGGGCGGTCATATATCCGAAGTTGGCTCCCTCAGCCTGAAAAGAAAACACATGTCCTTATTATCAGAGCGGGGGGTTTCTGTTCCTTGTGGTTAAAGGTATATACTGATACACTGTAATTTTAGGGAAGTCTTGTTAAATATTCCATCCTGGTCTCTGCCAATTACAGAATATTTTTTAAAAAAACAGGTAATGTGTGTCCCTACCTGGCACAGAATCAGCAAGTTGGTAGTTGGGAGATCTGCTAGAGGAAGCTGAATATCAGGGGAGAGAAGCTAAGGTTTCAAGGACTGGCTACCCCTTCCCAACTCGTACTCTTTTTTTTTTAATCTTTGAGGCAAGATAAACTCTATTTTATTAACAGAAGTACTCTTTTCCTTATAGCCTCCCATATTATAAACATCTCTTTGTGTTGCTCTGCTCAGATGTTGCTTCTTCACACACTCATTGTAGCCTCCCGCCCTCTACATAGTATTTGTCTGCTCAAGTAGACTGAGCTTCTTGAGGGTAGCAATTGCTTTTTGAGTCTTCATTGACTTATATGAAATAGGGTCACAATAAATATTTGTCAGAGGAAGAAATGAATGATAATGAAACATGCTCTTGTAATGCAGGAGTCAGCAGACTAGATCCCATGGACCACATCTGGTCTGTGGCCTGTTTTTTTCTATAGCCCTGGAGCTAAGAATGGTCTTCACATTGTTAAATGCCTGAAAAAAGTCAAAAGAAGAGTGATACGTTGTAATATGTGAAAATTCTATGAAATTTAAATTTCAGGGTCTATAAAGTTTTATTCGAACATATCCATGATTAAACATTTCTGCACTGTTACATTTTTGCCCTACAACAGAGTTGTTGTAGGAGCTGGGACAGACTGTATGGCCCACAAAGATGAAAATATTTACTGATTCTTTACAGAAAAAGTCTGCCAATACCTGCTACAATGTTTTCTTGATAGTAGTGTGGCCTTTATTCTCATTTTTAAAAAATTCAATCTTCATTTATCTTAGTCACATTGCCAAAAAACAGATGCAAGGTAAAGACCTATTTGACAATTATTTGGTAATACCAATTAGTGGAGACAGTAAGGGACACTAAATTTAAATAGAGAATGAAATATCCATTTTGAGATCTGAAGTACACAAATTACTTAGATTCATTGATGAAATAAATATGTTAATGTCTACCATCACTATTACTTAATTCTGCAGACACCTGATTTGATTATATTAATATTTCAATATTTTTAAACCAAAAAAATCCTAAAACATTTCCTAGCAGTTAAACCTCATTTAATATAGGACTTAGAAAGCCTTATTCCAAATATTGCATTGATGTATTCTGTATCAGAAATGCATTGATGTATCAGAACATATTTGTATCATAAAACGATGTACTGCCAAATCAAAAAATATATGGTGCATGAAATTCTTTATACAGATTTTAAATGATAATTGTGTAAAATGATATACTCACATTTTAGCAATAGTTATCTTGATATTGAGGGAGATGAATGACCTTTTTTCTTTTGTTGCGTTTTCCAATTTTTCTATATTTTGCATTTTAGAATTACCCTCCAAAATTTAAAATACAGCATTAGTTGACCAATTTAAAGTAAAATTCCCCTAATGCTTGTGAACTGTTTCACATTTACTTTCCTCCCTGGCTCCCCAAAGAGCTATCTGATGTGGAAAGGACTAAACAGGTTTAGTGGCTTGAAATGAAAAACAAAAGAAAAGGTACAAAAGCCAAGAATAAAATTAGAGGCAGTGCCAACTTCCCATTCAGGGAAGCGCTTACTGTTCTTGGGGGAAAAAAACGCAGAGGCCCTTGAAAGGGGGAAAAGAAAAGAAAGGTCACATGTTCGAACTAATGAAATAAAACACTACTTAATTGCCCTGTGGAGCGCTCCCTCAGAGGCTGAAGTGAGGGAATTATTTTAGCAACTCCCAAAGAAACATTACATACTTAGGTTTTTTAAAAGTTGCTAAAGTAATATTAGGAAATAGCTTCAGATCGTAATTTCACTTTTCAGGGCAAAACTGGATTATCAGATGAATTTTTTTTTAATTCTAGAAATAGGCAACGTAGGTTTTTTTCTTCATCTTTCCCACCCTTCCAACCTAGATCAAGAAGGAAAATTGGAACCTTCTGAGATTTAGTGTATTCTATAACTCCTTTTTCAAATAGGTTAAGAATGAAGAATGGCACATGTGAGAAATTCTTGTAAAGCCAACCTGGCAGATACTTTTGATAAAGACAAATAGTTAATTCACTGTGAAGGAAGATGTGTAATAATTTACCAGCTGTTGGAATTGTTTAATAGTAGCACTTGTGTGACATTAATTGCTAGTCTAAATAACATACGACATGGATGCAGAAAAGGTAAGCTGGCAAACAGAACTGTGTATGCTTTGTGTTATTTATTCCCCGTGGCAAACTGCCAATGGGTCACTGACCCTATTTCCTATTCTTTCTGGGCACACAGCTATCTGGTATTTTCCACTCCCCTTTGTGTTTGTATGTGGCCTTGACACTGACTTCTGGCCAACAGAATGTGGACAAAAGTGAGGTGTATGCCTCCTTCAAGCCTGACCCCTCCAGCCCTCATACCTGCAACATTCCATTTTCCTCACTGAATGGAGAGGACTCCGAGGACAGTCCTAGAGGCAGAAGAGGCTACAAGATGGAAAGAACCATTGCTACTTGGAGGAGAGCCACCTGACCAAGGACACCCACACTGGACTGTGGCAGGACTGTCCTGTACATGACCCTGTTTTTAGGCAGGTGTGAACTATGTGCAAATGGCTAAATCTGCTTGCCGATAGCAGACAACTGAAATCCCTTGACCAGTTGCTCTGCCTTAAGAATACTGTTGACAACATGGTGTGGGGGTGGGTCATGGGGAAGACAGTGCAGCACAGAGAAGGCAAATAATGACTCTGTGGCATCTTACTACACTGACGGACAGTGACTGCAATGGGTATGGGTATGGGGAGGACTCGATAATATGGGTGAATGTAGTAACCACATTGTTTTTCATGTGAAACCTTCATAAGAGTGTATATCAATAATACCTTGATAAAAAAAAGACAAAAAAAGAATAGTGTTGACAAAAAGGGTCTTTCACATGCAAACCATACTTCTCTCAACTTAAAAAACTGTTTTGATGGGAAAATTGTTATCTTCATTATGTTTCACTCAGAATAGAGGAAGTGACATCTGCACTGCTAATTACCCACTGGTGAACAAACTTGGTGACATTCTCTCTAGGTCTTCTAAATAGCTCAAAAGTTTTGGTTCAGATTTAATCTGGTCATTTGCAGATAAAATAAGAAAGACTGTGCACATGGCCATACCAATTCTCAAGCAATTTTTTACGAAAACATTTTTCATTTACTATACTAGGTCAAGAACACAATTCCGTCTCATGAGGCAAGATGGATCTCTTGAAGATCAGGGAAACTGACCTCAGAAATTTAACTGCTCTTACGGTTTATCATCTCTGACAGTTCTTCTGTGGGGATGAAGAGAGGCCAGTTAGCATCTTCCACAAACTAACTCCAAGACAACCAACAATGAGTTTTGACCAATGAAGTTCGACTTGGTCAAATTTTTTTTTTCCTTGAATGAAAGTCATTAATATTCATTAATCCAAGCTGTTCCAAGTTCTGATCGCTTGCATCTTGCCATACCAAAAAGAAAAAAGGATAATTAATGAAAGTCAAATCAGACAATAATGGGATGCCTCAGACCAAAATGACATTAAATGTTTTTTATTGAACAAAAAAGATAAAACATGGAAGTTGAATTCACTGAGCAAAAGCAGCTCACCAGGTGAGGCTGCTTTACTTTGTGCTAAATAACCTTATGAACTGAGAGTACACAGAATACGTATAATACGTAAGTTACCTCAACAGCAAAGGAGAAGTGTCGATTAGTTTTGGAAGGAAAAATCAGGTCAAGTGACAAATTTAATTGCTCAAAATTTCTAGCCTTTATCCATCTAAATTCAGTATGATTCTACATATGTACACTCAGTCTATGCATACTGAATTCCCATCTTAATAGAAGCTGCTTTTTGGAAAACATGTCTTAAAAATTTTTTCACATTGATTTGCCATGCCACTTAATTTTTAAAATTTTGAATTTGATATATATGTATATGTGTTTATACACACCGTAGAAACTCCAAACCCTTGTTTATAAGCAGAGGGGTCATGCTGGTGTTTTAAAATTAAAACTGAAGAACTTCAGTGATTATTTCTCCTGTGTGTCTAAGAAACTTTTTATGTTCTCGATGCACCCACGCAGATGGGTAGGTTGACAGATATGTCAAAAATACTTTATGAGAAGAGGGAGGTAGCTCATGCGAGTTGGCAACCTTTTGTCTATTGTTTCCTGTTGGAGCAGGCTGCCTCCCTTTGACACCTTACAGTCAAGGATGAAAGGAAAACTTTGTACTTTGAAGCCTAGTTATCACACTTGTACGTTTACTATAATCCACCTATAAAAAACATTTTTTATAGACAATACCTTGTTGTTGTTGTTGTTTTCTGTAGGTTAAACATCAGCTTCAATGGGCTACACTTCCAGAATGGTTTTGTTACCACTTTATAAACACTCTAAGCCAAACAAACAGCACAAAGAACATCAATGTTGTCTTTTTTTCCAATATTCATATCAATTACTGGAGGCTAATCCTAACATACACTACTTAAGGGTGGGGTGGAAAAAGAAGAGAATCCAGGACACATTGCAAAGATAGGACTACAGCATCTTGGTGGCACAGATGAATCTTAGGGTGCCGAAAGAGGGGACTCTCTAGAAGGTGATGGTGTGGTTTCTTCCGGTGGAAATACCGTGAGTGTGCAAGCCCGGATGCCACCCAGGGACTCTGGGAGATCAAAAACCTTATGCCATTCATCTTTATCTGGATCATATTTCTGCACTATTTCTACCATACAACGATTATTCCAGGAATACCCACCAACCACATAGATTTTATTTTCAAAGACAGCAACCCCAACATCACTCTGCCCTCTTAACATGGCAGCAATGGGGGTCCACTGGTCAAGGATAGGTGAGTAGTATTCACAGCTTAGGACATCATCATAATCACTTGTTCCTCTGAAGTGATTGCCACCAATGACATAGAGCCTTTCTCCCACCGTGCACATGCAATGCAGACCTCTGACAGTGGTCATCGGCGCCTTCTGGATCCATTTGTCAGTATCAGGGTCAAAGCACATGAGCTCCTTTTGGAAAGTATCATGAGTAATTCCTCCTGCAGAATGAAAATAACAGACATGAGCTAAACAAATTATTATAAAAAGGCAAAAGTAAAGATTTCCTAGATAATAAATATCTAGCCACATATTATGACATCTTATAACTTACCAATAGTGCTTTTATAAATGTCTGTCTTCTACAAGTACCTTCTTTGTATTAAAAGTAAGGAAAACATTTTCATCTTCTTAAGAAACAAAAACCTAGCTCATATTATTGCAATGACTCCCTTAACAGAGAACTGTGGGATTTAAGAGTCTTTACTAAATGAAAAAATATTTTTGCCACTTTTAGAGTTGGGTCTGCAGTATATCTCAACTACAAAGCAACACTCATTCCTACTGTTTTTTAGTGGGTACCCTCTGGGCACAGAGCACGGGGCTGGGTGCTTTAATTTCTAGGTGCCCGTTTCCTCACTTGCCAGATCAGAGCATCTACTCTAGTTATCTTAGTAGTACTGTCACTATGAAGTGAAATAAGCCAAAATGCTTTGAAAGAGTTGGAAGTGTTGGGCAAACCTGTAAGCTTCCAAAAATATTCAGAATTGTTTGCTTTTGTAGAGTTTTTGGTGGATGGAGTGAGGGTGGGTAATGTCATCTTCTATCAGCATGGACATTTAAAAAGCTAACAAGTAGAATGCAGAATATATGTGGCATTTAGTATGTGCAGTCATTTACTTGATTTATTGAGTCCATGTCATCTACAAAGTGAATTAAGAATCTAAGTGATCTTAATACAAAGTGCATTAAAAATCTAAGAGATCACATATAAATCAGTCTCTCCAATGAAAGAAAGTATCAGTCTGTATGTTCTGCAGATTAGGGAGAGAACTGAACTACTTTTCAGCCATATCAAAGCTCCACTACCTGGTGGCCAGATGGCAATCACTGTTTGTTTGTTTTTTTCCTTTCTGCTTTTTAATATTTTTTCTATACTTTACAGAATTCTCAGAAAGCAAAACAGTATTCTTTGACTTTAAAATCAGGTATGGCTCCTGCCATACTCTTGATTAGGAAGGTTATTTGTGCAGTATATCGCAGTGATGCCAAAGCACGACTAGAGCAATTTGGATGTCATTTTTTTCTCAGAAGATTTGGAGCTCTCATTATAATGGCATAGCTTCTATATACACAAATTAGGTAGATGGTATAAATCATTGATTAGTGGAGCATATGATTTCTGGATGGTTCTTTCAATATATGATGTCCTATAGTTGCTCATAAATTTAACTCCAGAAACCTGCCAATCACACGTTACAGGCCTTTAACTGATCCTTCTTGATCATAGGTTTCATAAGGCAGTGTTCAGAGACTCACACCTTTGTTCTCTAATAATGTAACTGCTGGCCTGGCACTGGCAGGCCCTCAAAAGGGGGAAAAACTGTGAAAGCAAGATTGTGCCAGGGATGAATAAGATCCTGCCTAACAAAGTAAAACTTCAATAGCAGGGGTGGACATTACATTAAAATAAGATGCCTTTCCAAGTTCCTTACAAGGATGATTTGAACACAATAATTTTAGAATGAAAGTTGTTACTGGGACAACTGTACAGACTGGAGTGAACAAACAGTAGCCATTTCAGAATTTTTTATTAGAAAAATATATGTACACATGGCCAAAATAAAGGTAATCAACACAGAAA
The DNA here is from genome assembly GCF_040802235.1 of Manis javanica. Lineage (NCBI taxonomy): Eukaryota > Metazoa > Chordata > Mammalia > Pholidota > Manidae > Manis > Manis javanica. The sequence goes on along the minus strand of NC_133174.1, from coordinate 108,546,583 downwards.
CAGTCATGCAATGACATCATAGTAGAATACCATTATAATGCTAAGGGAAAGGGAAACACATAGGTTGCACTAATGAGAGAATGAACATTATTATGCATATATCAGTAGCAAGTTTCATGCACAGTAGAGCTTATATGTTATATAATGCTATACTTCCTCATAGAGTTTAGCTAAATTTAAAATAGAAATGAATTATGTACTGCCATAGAGAATATGAATGGTGGTTATTAGAGTATAGCGTTTATTAGAGTACAGAGTATGGGGACTGAAAGGCAAGCTGGAGAAGTTGAACACTCCAATTTCTTCAAAGTTAGGTATTTATAGCAGGATTGCTTTGCCACTAATTTTACGAACTTAAATAATACTAAATGAATACACACAAATATCTTCAAAATTCAACATAAATTATATTTTGATTATCCACTTCTTTGGATTATTTTTATCAACACTCTATGGAAAGATGGTGGTATAGTTAAAAGTTTATGTATTAAGTGCATTCACATTATAATTGTTTACCTGAAATGTACATTACACCTCCATACACAGTTCCAGCATGGCCATAGTGGGGTTCATTCATTTTTGCAACGTAGGTCCACTCATTTGTTCTTGGATTGTAACATTCTACTGTAGCTGTTAAAAAAAATTGAAAATTATTAATGATTTCAAATTTAAAAATTATTTTTCCTTTTAGGTGGAACAGTAATAATACTCAAATAACCAAAACATATCTATTATAGTTATGTGATATTCTGTAGGGGTCTCTTATATTAAATATTGAGATTATATTAATCATATGAACCATTAATACATGTTACATTAGCCTAGATAATGTAATAACCTAACACATTTCTGTCACTGCAGAAATCTCTAGGATTTCTTTTCTTTTAGCATCTAGGTATAGCTTTATAATTTGACACTTCTCTCATTTCTTTGCTCTAAAAATGTGGAATAGAAGATGAGAAAAAAAATCACAAGGAAGAAAAACACTTAGTTCTAGGCCCCCATGTTCATCCACCATATCTGAAACAAAAGTTAATAGATATGAAGCAAAATTTTAAGTTGGGAATGAAAGTATACACACTGCATATATACATTCTGATGCCTACCTACTGCTTTACTTTATATCCAGACTACAAAATGGATACTAATGATAATTTTTCGACATTTATACATTAAAGCCAATGGTTTCTATAAACCCAATACTGTTGCAGCCAGTACTGCTCTTACTTGCAGATGACTGGCGGCATAATATGAAGTAAAGTTTTTATTAGAGGTACTTTCTCTCAGTAATAAATTTATCATCGTTAACACAAAGTATTTTGGAGAAGTGACCTCAACTTATTTAAATATCAATCTGTTATAACCTCAAAAACAGAACAATGACAGCCCAGACAGATAGAAAATGTATTTTTCAAGAAGTGACTCTAATGACTGCAGTGGGGTTGGGGGGACTTGATGGTATGGGTGAATGTTGTAACCACAATGTTGCTCATGTGCAACCTTCATAAGATTGTATGCCAATGATACCTTTATTTAAAAAAAAGAGAAAAAAAGAAAATGTGGTCTTTTTGTTTGTTCTTTACCTGGCATTTAAAATTTTTTTTATTGAAGTGTAGTTGATATACAATATTATATTACTTTCAGGTGTACAACGAGGTGATTTGACATTTATATACATTACAAAATACTCAACATGATAAGTGTAGTTACCATCTGCCACCATACAAAGTTGTTATAATATTATTGACTATATTCTCTATGCTGCACTTTTCATCTCCATGACTTATTTATTTTATAATTGGAAGTTTCTACCTCTTTATCAGCTTCATCTATTTTGCCCATCACCCCCAGCAACAACTAGTTTGTTCTCTGTATTTATATTTATTTCTGTTTGTTTTGTTTTCTCTTTTCCACATATAAGTGAAATCATAAACTATTTGCCTTTCTGTATCTGACTTATTTCACTTAGCATAATACCCTGTAAGTCCATCCATGTTGCTGTGAATGGCAAGATTTCATTCTTTTTTATGGCTGAGTAATACTCCCGTGTGTGTGTGTGTGTGTGTGTGTGTGTGTGTGTGTGTGTATGTGTGTACACATACATATATATCACATCTTCTTTATCCATTCATCTGTTGATGGACATTAGGTTGCTTACATATCTTGGCTACTGTAAATAATGCTGCAATAAATATAGAGGTAAATGTATCTTTCTAGATTAGTGATTTTGTTTTATTTAGGTAAATTCCCAATGAAATTACTGGGTCTTATGGTATTTTTAGTTTTAATTTTTTTAAGGAACCTCCATACTGTCTTAGATAGTGGCTGCACCAATTTATATTCCCACCAACAGTACATTAGTGTTCCCTTTAGTGTGATCCTTTTTTAAAAGGCAGAAAGAAATAGGATCATTACAAGGACTCTGGTCAAAAGCACAAAATCAAGACTTGACTTGAAAAATTTATACTATTTATTGTAGACACTGTCAGTTGTTAACCCAATTTCTTGCCTCCCTAACCTTGCTTTTTTCTTACTAACATAACCCTAACACTGCTCAAGGAAGCGCTGTGACAAAATCAAAATAAAATTGAAATTAGCAGGTTCCCCTGAAGCTCGAGTTGACCATAGGATATTGTTCTAGGTAACGAAATGGAAGCCAGAGTCTACTGACTGGGGTTATGTGATCAAGCCACAGGAATAAGGTTTAGCTGCTTGCAGCCAAATGCAGTCCTAACTGATGAATCATCCTTCAAACAAGATTTCCTATTTAACAAAAAATAATGTGAGAGCAGGCAAATCCAGAGAGAGAGATTGAGTGAAAGAGACTTTCTACTCCAAGAATTTCATTTCTTCATCAAATTCACCATGTGAAGTACTTATTTCTCCTCGAACAACACCAATATTATGTCACCTCTCATATCCCTTTACTGGGCTCCTTTAGCTTTTAATTTTCAGTCTTATTTCAAAGGCTTTTACAATTCTCATTTTGATCTAATCTCTTATTAGTTTTGTTCATTGCTTCAGGCTTGGGCTCTTCCTGATTTTATTTCTTCTACTACCTTACATTAAGTAGCAAGATCCTGCAAAATCTCTCCCCCAAATAAAGGCTATTTCCACAATTAATAACAAGCTAAAACTCTTTACTCCTGTACTGTTTTTGACTATTTCCACTCACTGGATGTTTTCTTTAATGTTCATTTCCATCTGCCCTTAGCATGAGTTTCACCTAATTGACAAGGAGAATCCTACTCAATGAACATTATTATCTCTCTCTCTCCACTTACACAGGATCTAGTATATTGATTGGTAGTTGGCATCAGCAAAGTAATAATGGTAGGGTTTTAGCTGATAAAAGAAAGTAGCCTTATCACACCTCTTGCCAGTGAAAGGATTTTAAAAGACTTCCAGAGATCATCTTTTCCATCTATCTGATGTCAAAGATAGGTTTTACTATAGTCCTATGCTTTTTTTAATTAAGAACTCTGCCTTGAACTTTGGAATTTCTAGAATCTAACAGTCTCTCCTTATGTCTAATTCAATGTGTTCTGTTACAGTTTTCATTAGTTTCCTCTTATTCTTTTTATAGTGGAGCTAGTAAGTTGGGTAGCTATTCACTCTATGATTATTAAGATTTTCTTATGTACAAAGATAATGCTGTTCTTCTGTTAGTGAGTTAACTGTAATGTTCTTCCCTAATAGAGGCTAAAAGAATCTATCTATACTTTCTCATGTAGGAGCTCCTAAGTGTAAGATGCTTATTAACCACCAGTAATATAATAACTATGTAATAGTTCATCAGCCCTAAACTTGTCTTCTTTGAGCTAAATAATCCATCTCCTTTAGCTTTCCTAATCATTTAATCTTTACTGTCAATGTTTAGACTTTCTCCATGCAGAACTGCAGTTGTTACTAGCAAAACCAATAGTATTTAGTTTTAAAATAGAATACACCTAACTGAAAGTGTATATACATGCCCTTATTTCTATTTTCCATATTAGCAAGGCAGCAGGATATAGGTTAGGGCCAACAACCCTGAGACAGGGAGGGAAGCAAGGGATGATGCCAGGCAAGGAGTTGTAGCCACAAAGCAGTTCATCACAGCCTGTGAGAGGTAAGAATGGTAATGAGGTAACTGGTAAAACCTAGAGCAGGGGTCAAACTACAGCCCTGAAGCCAAAGCCAGTATGCCCCCTGCTTTTGTATGCCCCACAATTAAAAATATAAATGGTTTTTACATTTTTAAGGAATTGGAAAAAATCAAAGGAAGATTTGGTGACATACAAAAATTACATGGAACTCAAAATTCAGTGTTCATACTTAAAGCTTTATTGGAGCACAGCCTCATATATTTGTTTCTACGTTGTCTGAAGTTGCTTTTGCAATACAACCGTGAAGTTGATTTGTTGGGACAGAGATTCTATGACCTGCAAAGCCAAAGATATTTACTTCTGACCCTTTCCAGAAGTTTGCTGATCCCTATTCTAGAGAATCATCTTTGGTAGTCTGGTGCTTGGTACTTAAATTAGAGACCTTCTCCAATTGAAGAATTATACTTAGGTTGGTTATTTCAGAAATCTCATCAGGAAGGCCTATTTTCTCAGCTGATTCCATTAGTGTGCAGAATTGGTCCCAAAGGATGATATAGAATCTACTTGTTCTTTGATATTAGGAAAGAGATCAGGCCTGAAGATAACCATTTGAACAATGGCTTGCTGTACAGAAGCTTTTTAGCTTGATATAGTCCCACTTGTTCATTTTTGCCTTTGTTTCCCTTGCTCAGGGAGATAATGTTCATGAAGAGGTCACTCATGTTTATGTCCATGATATTTTGCCTCTCTTACAGAGAGGGACATGGTCTGTAGAACCCAAAAGTGACAGATGGTGACATGTTCCTTAATGAAGAATACTACAAACCCATTAAGGGATATGGAGGTATATTATAAATATAAGAAACTTTATTATATATTTATTTGAAAAATCTAATGCAATTTATGTAAGTTATTTCATTATTTGAAAGTTTGAATTATTAATATTTAACTGAAGTGAAAGTATATGAGCTGTCATATTTCTCTTCAATATAGAAAACCTCAATGGAAGATCAATTTCTTATATGACATAATTTTGAAAGATGCTAGAAATAACTGACTCCTTTTTCACTTAAGTGACAGCTACTCTAAGCTTTCCATAGTTTCCCATTGTACCTGGTGTCAAAGGAAAGCAGCATTTCTAAGAAGTTACATTTCAGCAATACCCCACCCAGGCTCACACACACACACTGGTAGTATCTTTTTGACAGGCTTTGGGCTTAGGTCCATAGACTCCATGAAAAGATTTTAAAAGGCCAAATGCATTAAACTGATCTAAAATGCTTTGCAAATACTGCCACTGCTTTCTTTTCATAATTATATGTAGGCAGTGGTTATAGTATGTATGAAGAATAAATGATGTGCTGGTACTAATGAACCTGTTAAATTGTTAAATGACTCTCCCATCAATCCCCCCTTCCTGCCACCCATTCCTATTCTCTTCCCTGTTTATACAGGCATATTAATATGTCAACATAATCAGTTAAGATGGGAATGTTCACTTAATACAACAGATGTCCGTGTGTGCATGTGGGGCGAGTCCATTAGAGAAGGACTAATGTTTAAAGACCCAGCCTTTGGCTGGAACACTCAGAAGTAGAAGCAAGAGTTTCCTTAGAACCAAAATCTGTTATTCTGTGAAAAAAAGGGGGGTGGGGCAAGAAAACTGGAAAAGCCAACAGATACATATACTTTTCTTACTTATACAGAGAAACATTATTAATGGATCAAATTCAGAAGAAGTCATTGTTATTTTTTTTACAAGGTAATCAGGGCCAGTTACGTAGGGTTTGTTTCCATCAACAATATAGAGAGTCTACTTGCTCCTAAAATAGGAGGAACTCAAAGGGGTGGGCTGGGTCAGGAAAAGAAAAAAAAGCCTCTTGCTTCTTGGTTTCATGCAATGACTCTTTTTGGCCTGAAGCTTCTCCTGGAATCAAAACTCTCAATTTGATTACACTTAAGTCAGTCACATGATTTTAAAAAAACCTTCAAATATATTTTAACTTAAAATATTTAGTATAGGGGATCTCACTCCCCAACTTCAAGCTCTACTACAAAGCCACAGTAATCAAGACAATTTGGTATTGGCACAAGAACAGAGCCACAGACCAGTGGAACAGAATAGAGACTCCAGACATTAACCCAAACATATATGGCCAATTAATATACGATAAAGGAGCCATGGACATACAATGGGGAAATGACAGTCTCTTCAACAGATGGTGCTGGCAAAACTGGACAGCTACATGTAAGAGAATGAAACTGGATCACTATCTAACCCCATATACAAAAGTAAACTCCAAATGGATCAAAGACCTGAATGTAAGTCATGAAACCATAAAACTCTTAGAAAAAAACATAGGCAAAAATATCATGGACATAAACATGAGTGACCTCTTCATGAACATTATCTCCCTGAGCAAGGGAAACAAAGGCAAAAATGAACAAGTGGGACTATATCAAGCTAAAAAGCTTCTGTACAGCAAAGGACACCATCAATAGAACAAAAAGGTATCCTACAGTAAGGGAGAACATATTCATAAATGACAGATCCAATAAAGGATTGACATCCAAAATATATAAAGAGCTCACACGCCTCAACAAACAAAAAGCAAATAATCCAATTAAAAAATGGGCAGAGGAGCTGAATAGACAGTTCTCTAAAGAAGAAATCCAGATGGCCAACAGGCACATGAAAAGATGCTCCACATCACTAATCATCAGAGAAATGCAAATTAAAACCACAATGAGATATCACCTCACACCAGTAAGGATGGCCATCATCAAAAAGACAAACAACAACAAATGTTGGTGAGGTTGTGGTGGGAATGTAAACTAGTTCAACCATTGTGGAAAGCAGCATGGAGGTTCCTCAGAATGCTCAAAATAGAAATACCATTTGACCCAGGAATTCCACTTCTAGGAATTTACCCTAAGAATGCAGCACTCCAGTTTGAAAAAGACAGATGCACCCCTATGTTTATCACTGCACTGTTACAAAAGCCAAGATATGGAAGCAACCTAAATGTCCATCAGTAGATGAATGGATAAAGAAGATGTGGTACATATACACAATGGAATATTACGCAGCCATAAGAAAAAAATAGATCCTACCATTCGCAACAACATGGATGGAGCTAGCAGGTATCATGCTCAGTGAAATAAGCCAGGCAGAGAAGGACAAGTACCAAATGATTTCACTCATATGTAGAGTATAAGAACAAAGGAAAACTGAAGGAACAAAACAGCAGCAGAGTCACAGAACCCAAGAATAGACTAATAGTTACCAAAGGAAAGGGACTGGGGACAATGGGTGGGAAGGGAGGGATAAGGGCAGGGAAAAAGAAAGAGGGCATTACGATTAGCATGTATAGTGCGTGGGGGGCACGGGAGGGCTGTGCAACACTGAGAAGACAAATAGTGATTTTACAGAATCTTACTACACAGATGGACAGTGACTGTGAAGGGGTATGTGGGGGGTCTTGGTGAAGGGGGGAACCTAGTAAACATAATGTTCTTTCTGTAATTGTAGATTTTGTCAAAATTAAAAATATATATATTTTGAAGCAAATATGACAAATATTAGCAGTCTTAATTCTGGCAGATGAGTACATGGGCATTCATAGTGTTGTTTTCTTTAATTATCCACATTAAAATATAATTTAAAAAATATTTAGTAGAGACTGGACTTGTTGGGTATGCTAATTGTTGAGAAAGCAATCATTTTTTATAAAATTTTACTCACTCATAGATTATAATAGATAATTTCAAAGGGAAAGAAGCATCATTGGCCTTTAAATGGAATTACAGTTGCTTCTTGGTATTGAGGGTTTGTGTCCATATTATATTCATTCATCTATTTGTGAAAAATGCAGTTTATGAATTAAGATTAAAATGGGCCTATATTTACCATCCAGAGGGGTAATATTTTTTTAGAATATTTAAGTCATTACCCTTAGGTTTAAGTTCTGGGAGACTGTGATTTTTAAAGCCTCAATATAATTAATCAGTTATTAAGAATTTAGGAATACTTCATGAAAAGCATGCTTGTCCTGTTTCTTTTTCCCTTCAAACTGGAACAGAGAAGGCTGTTTTAAATAGGAGAAGGAAGGGTTTATTTCTGAAGGTTATGAGTAAGGAAGCCAGCCACTTGCCCAGTGGGGTAGGTCTACTTCTTGTTCCCAATTAAGTACAACATGAAGAGCTCAAATGGAGTGGGGTTTGTTGGGAAAAAGAACCCTCTAGCTTCTTGGTTTTATGTATGACTCTCCTTGGTCTGAAGATCATAAATGTTTAGAAGAATAAAGCCTCTAGTCAATATTAGGGATAAAGTATTGAAAACTTAATACATAGCTGCATATTAACAGGGGTGATATCATCAATAAGCAAGCACTGAGTGAAAAATGGAGCTATTTCCTTTAAGGAAAGAAGTTTCAGAATGGCCACTGACTGTCAGGATTGATGGCCTGTAATTTATAAACTCGTAAAGATGATTTTATCAGAACAGTGTTTCTAAGAAAGTGCCAAGTCACTACTTGCATCTTCTGGGTATTTCCAGATAACATAAATTTCACATGGTACAATAACATGAAAATAGTGTGGCTGAGTTGACTAAGGAGACCTGAAATGACAATTCTACGCAAAGGGTACTAATGCCTCTAGTGCTTTTAGAAATCTGACTATTAAACTATACTGGGAAACCCATGTGGTTCATGATCATGACACCTAGTCTAACAATCTTGAAAGCCTGGTCTGAAAAAAATAACATTGTGACAATGAAGAGAAAAAAACCTGTGCGTAGGAAAGATCAGTAATATTCAGACCATGTCACTAACAAGAAAGGGCTTGAGAAGCTTGAAAGTATAAGAACCAAGAGATCTTTTTGTTTATAATAAATAGCTTATTCCCAAATCCATTCAACTACCATTTATTGTTTAGAATACTAAAGAAAAAGATTCTGATAATATTTCTGAATTTTTCCAGAGCCAATGCTAATATTTCAAACTTCCCAAGCATTATGGAACCTGAAATACTGGTCACTGCAAGAACCCTGTTTCTAACAGAGAATAAAGAAGAGGGGTGGAAAAAAGGCCAAACAAGAATGGTAATGAGAGATCTGTAAGACATGGTATAAATAACAAAATTAGAGTTAATTTATGTAGCCAAAGTATTGCTTAATGTTAGCTGTACTATGGCCAATCTTAGATTAGGAAGACAAAAAAGTGACCATCAAATAAAGTTAATCAGGTCAGTTTACAGTGAGGAAAACTAGTATTTCACTAAGAGAGAATGATTTTTAAAACTAATAGCCACAGATTATCATACCATAAATATACTTTGGATGATACTAAACTTTGTACATTTAACCAATAAAGAAAATTATCTTACTACGTGGATGCTGATAGGTAACACATCATGTAAAAAAGAATGAAAGTCAGTCCTCAGTAAGGAACGATTTTTAACCTGTTCAGTAAAATATTATGCAGGCTTTTAGAAATGGAAAATAAGGACATATGCCAAACTTCTGTCCAGATCCTGTTAGAATTTAAGTTAGCAGAATATACTTTGTAGTTGAACCTTCAAGTTGAAAACCAATATACTGCACAAATAAAATATTCTGCCACATACTGATGTATTTATAAGATATAATTTATACTATGCCAAAAATATATGCCCAGATTAGGCATACAGATTGTCTGATATTTTCTAAGAAAAACAGTTTAAAACGAAATCTTAGCTACATTTTTATGCCTTCAATTTTACAGAACTGATTATTTAATGATTCAACAAGAATTTGGGGGTAAAGAAACCAGTCTCTATGCTTAATATAAATGCACACACTTACGCAGTTCACCAGCTGCATTTCGCCCACCGACTGCATACAGATATCCTTTGAGGGCACTTAGGTGGAAGAAGGTGCGCTTTTCATTTAAAGATGCAACTTGCATCCATTTATTGTATCGAGGATCAAATCTAAACACTGTATCAACTGCCGTTTTTCCTTTTGTGTCATAATTACTCTGTCCACCAACGACGTAGAGGAAATTTCCAATGACGGCAATGCCATGCTGGTACCTTGGGGCATCCATGGGGGCTAACGATTTCCATTCATGGGCCTTTTCATCATACATGCGCAATTCCTTGCTGACAACCAGCTGCTGCCTCAGCACTCCTCCTAGGGTAACCAAATGAGTGGTGTCAGACCGAATGGCAGTCCTGTCTGACTGCATAACTGGCTGCATATATGGCATCATTTGGTAATTGCTGGCTTCCAAAAGGAGATTCACACAAGTATTGTCAGTTCTCATGAAATCCACGGTTTGCACATAATTAATGAGCTCCTGTGGTGTCATCAGTGGAAATCGTATGTTCTTCATTAATTTTGCAGCAAAGTCCATCCGAGGTTCTTCCAGGCGTAGCCAGCGACAGGTAGCCTTAAAAAGCTCAAGTTCAGTGCAATGCTTAAGGCTATTACTAGAAAGCACAAAGGCAAGACGCTCAAAAGGGAGTTTCAAGAACTCCCCCGTGCTCAGCAATGCAGGAAAATTCTTCAAGACGAAACTGTTAACATATTTATCCACTTCTGTCAGATTGTAGGTGTTGGCGATCCGCCCAACTTCGACACAATTGTCTAAAGTGACCTATTCAGCCAATAAGAAAAATTAAAACACAACTACTTTCATGACACTTATATCTGGATAACATAAATACCTGTTCAAAAATTTACTAGAATGTTCTAGAATAAATTATGTTTATTGTCCATATAGATGCAAATGAAGATTCTTACATAAGTAAATTAATGATCTAAAGAGAATTCACAAACCACCTTTACCTAATTCAGTAGAAAAGCAGCTAAAAGAAAATCAGTTAGTAGGTTAGAAGTTACTCCAAGAAACAATTCAAAAATGTGTGCTCCCTCCCAAAAAGTGGAAATTTTGGAAAAATAGAGGGTTATTCATTATGGTTTGTCTCAGTCCACTTTTCTTCCTTCGTTCCTTCCTTCGTTAGTTAGTTCATTCCTTCCTTCCTTCCTTCCTTCCTTCCTTCCTTCTTTCCTTCTTTCCTTCCTTCCTTCCTTCCTTCCTTCCTTCCTTTCCTCTCTCTCTCTCTCTCTCTCTCTCTCTCTCTCTCTCTCTCTCTCTTTCTTTTTTATTAAGGTATCATTTATATACAATCTTACCAAGGTTTCACATGAGCAACACTGTGGTGACTACAGTCACCCATATTCTCAAGTGCCCCCCCACACCCCATTGCAGTCACTTTCCATCAGTGTACTAAGATGCTACAGAGTCATTACTTGTCTTCTCAGTGCTGTACTGCCTTCCCTCTGTCAGTCCACTTTTCTTAAAAGTCCAGTTCTCTTAGTCATGATTCTTAGAAGTAACGCAGTTAGCAAACCCACAAACAGAAAATCTCTAATATGGGATCCCTAGCGTTCTCTTTTATGTAAACAGTCATCATTTGTTACAATGATTCATTTTGAGTCCTTCAAAAGTTATTGCTTATACATAGTGAGGATAATTTAATAGGGCAATATTTCCTAGGGTGAAGTTATTTTCCACATTATTTATCTGGAAATATAAGGAAATGAATCACTTTTGTGAAGGCTGGAATGGGTGTGTCTATATCAAATTACTCATGTAATTCTGGTTATCATGACGGCTTGCAATGTAGAGTTCCTCAGCCACTCTCTTACTCCCAGCCTACTCAAGCTCCGCTGGAGTCAAGAGGAGCCCAGAAAAATTTCCCCAGCAAAAGGAAAGAAGTTATGGAGAGGCCTCTTTAGCAAGAGCTCTTTTGACTACTTTAAGAACTGATTGGTCAAGTAAACTGGTCAAGTGAAAATAGGCAAATCATATCAGCAAATACTATGCAAGGAATAAATCCCAAAGACAAGCCTACCCTACAAATGTCCATATATGTGTGTACAAAAAGAGACAGGTGATAGGCAAATGACTCAAATGACTTTTCTTAAATTTGTTGTGTGTGTGTGTTCACAAATGTCACACAAATCTCACTGATACAACTGCATTGCTAACAGATTGGAAGACGATTAAGAAAAAATTGGCTAATCATTCTATTATCTTTTTTACTTAAAAGCTGAAATGAAAAAAAAAGACCTGAAATGAAACTAAAATAATTAGCCCTCTGTGGAAATAAAAGCCCAGTTGAGATATAATACCACTGAAAGCTCTCATACACACACACAAGGCTATTTTCATAGATTTATTACTCAAGAAGAATTTCAACTCTTTTAAGCAGCTAGCTGACTTGCTTTGCAGAAATCACCAGCAATTTTTAATTGCTTATTACACTGAATAGCTATATGTAAAAAATTACCTAAAATATAATCGCAACACAAAATAACTAGGAAAAATACATTAACAAAGTATGAGCCTTTGGAAATACATAGTTTAACACTGTTCAATACCTTGAATTTCTAATGCGGTTAATAAAAAGTCCACTTTAATCCGATTTTCGGAGTGGCAATTTGGTATCTTATAAAATTTTAGGTTGTGTAAATGAAATTAAAATTAATACCCAATTATCCAAATCATTTTGGGTGGAAGGAATTACTGTTTGGGGTAACATATTCACTTTCTGAGGCAAGTGAGAAATAGCGCATTGCGTAGAGCAAGGGTAATTTGCACTGTGGAACACATTTACTACTACGGGTAAGCAAAACTAGATGACTATGCAAAAATAACTCCTAAGTATGCAGATCCTCATTATTATTGATAAGAATACAAATAGAAACAACAAAAAATGGATACTTGATACTTTAAATAGGCAAAATGGTGTCATCAATTGTTAGACACCAAATTTAAATCTAAATTTGTAGCATTTAAAATAAGCCAGGATTAAAGATTAGAAACCAAACTGTATAATTTAAAAATACGGTCAAGGTATTTAGTGCTTTTCCCTTTTCCCTCTTTAACTTCATCCAATAAGAAAACAATTATTAAATTAACAGAATAAGAAAGTACCTTTTATTTAAAGGCATTTGGTAAATACCTTCTATACATCAGTACAGTCAGATACAGATGCACAGGACTGAAAAAGACCTTGACAGACCGCCCTGTCAATACAGGTAGTTGCCTATTCTTTTCTTAAAAATTTTCAGAGAATGGTGTTTCATAACCTTCTGAATTGTTATCTTTTTGATAGAAGGACTAAATAATTTCTGTAGCTTATGTACAACAGCTACAACGCTGTGGTTGTAAAACAAAGGTTAAATACTATGATTAACAGCAATAAAAAAATTAAAGATGTGGTTATAGATACAACTAAAAATAGAATACATGTTGAATTAACATAGATAATTACTAGAACCTTATTAATTTTAAAATGAAACTCAGATAAGAAAAATACATAATAGGAAATTAATTTTTATGAAGTACATGTACTGAAAGATAAAAAATGAATTGTAGAATATAGGGATTATAGAAACAAAGCCTAGAATAACAGTTAACAATATAAGTTGATCAAAATGATGGAATAATGGTAAACAATTTTTGGAAAAATACAGAGCATTCAATTATAGGTCATTTCAACTTATCTCAGTCATGATTCACAAATGCGCTTCAACTAGCATATACCTAAACATTTAGCCTAGACAGTATTTAAATAATGGACATGTGCAGTCACATAACATATAATGAATTTCATGTATATAATACATTTTGAAAATATAAAATATGAATTTGATGGTTTATTTAAAAAAAACTCACAAATAGAAAGAACTCTAATTTCATCAGAACATATAACCTGGCCAAAATTCCAGAGTTATTACAGAAGTAATAATTCTATTAGCATTTTTAAATGACAGACAAGCAAAAGAGGACAAAATTTCTCAACCACTTATGAGAACCAATAAAACTGTTTTTAAGATAATCAAGTACACATTTAAGTTTCCTTGATATAAATTATTATAATTATTGTATTTTAATCAAACAACCTTCATGGTCACACTAAATGCAGTTCCAAGCATCATAATTTTCAAAGTGGTATTTCAAATTTTTTAAATCACACCCGATGCACACAAACATTATCATTAACATAACTTGGTATTTTAATGATAGGTTTCATCAGAAATCTGTGATGTTATTTTGTTGAAGATCAGTGTCTTATACAAATAAATTCCCATTAAGGAAAAAATAAAATTAAGAAAAAGCAAATGAAGATCTTCTTTTGTACTTTCAAGGGAACTGTAAAGATTAAGAAATTAGCTGGCAAATTTCGGGGGACTCCTCAGACACTCAATGCACTAAATTCTGCCTGGTGCTATGTAGTTTATTAAAATGACAGCCTGGCATCAAGTATAACCAATGCCAAGAGAGAGACCATGGCAACAAAAACAGACTGGGGATAAATCATACAAACTACTTTAGTGGGTGGGGGCTATAATAGCCATCTTTTCCCGGGCCTCCTTCAACAGGTGAGAACATTGCAGGATACAGGGAAGAGACCTTTGTTAAGAAGAATAAAGGGATGACTAAAATACAAAAGCTTTCTCTCTCAATTTTTGTCTCTCTTCAGATTCTAAATGTCATTTGAGGTGACTACTGATGGTGTCTCCAGCTTGGGAACTCCAATTTTCTTTTTCCTTTGTACTTTGAATGCATTTCCTTTATTGGATGCAATATTAGACATTATTATTATTATGGTTATGGAGGAATGAATTAGTTTAAGCCCAGGCTGTGCCTCTTCATTCCCTACAGAGTCCCAGATGGCAGATGGGCAAGAATTGGGTGTTTAAAGTTATAGGCAGGGATAATATTTAGAATATTTAAAAACCACACAGTACGGGTACCAACTAATCAGAATAGATGCTCAACCAACCATAAACAACTGGTATTTGGGTAGTACTTGCTGAGTGTCAACCTCGACAATAAGAAGTCAAGATTGGTTTGGGAAGAGGAAAACAGTTGGTTCATTATAAAATTATCTATACACTTTTTCTCTGATTTGCATTAAACCTCCCCAAAGGCAAAAAAAAAATTCTGAAATGACTGCTTTGTTAATTTTTATGGATGAATCCAATTTAGATTAAATAAGGAATGGAAATTTGTTTACTGTACAGGAAATTCTTATGTCAAGAAGAACATTCCCAAAGCTTGCTGCTGATATCATCACCTAACAGCAAAAGTCTTTTCCAAGAACTTCTGAGTCCCTTCCGTTTTCCCTTTAGAGAACCCCTTTCCTCTGCCTTTTGCCTCTCTCCCACATATGCATCTCCTTTGTTTTCCACCATCTCCACCTCTTCACTACCCCGTCACCTGAACAAAATTTCTCTACATTTCACTGTAAGCTCCTCACCCCAATCAATGATAATAAATGTAGAGATGGAACCAATGATATGCTTGTATCAAGGAGAAAAAGAAACACAACTTTTAAAAAATGAGTTTAAAGAAAGAGTATCACCAAGGCTAAGGCGCATTTTCATTCTCTGATTAAATATGCTTTTATATAAAAGAAAACGGTTTCTCGCTCACCTTCATTCTGGTTTGTTTATTTCGTATAATTGTATATTTAATTTGTAACATCTCCAGTTCAATTGCAAATGTCCTATTTCAGCAGCCTTATATTAAATCAGGTTTGGGGGGCTAGCCTGTAATCCTCCATAACAGTAATTCTGTGGGGCAAATGCTAGATGCTTCAAATTCTAAACAGCAAACAAATGATTTAAAAAAATTTAACTACAGCCTGTTTGTAAATCACAGAATGGCTGGATGGTATTTAGCATGCTGTAGTTATGCAATGTCATAAGGACAAAACTAATATAATTTTTATTGGTATATAACGAAACAAAGGTAATTTCCCATTATCTCCATGATAAATGAAAGTAAATGTTTTTAGTTCTACAGAAAATTATACCTGCTCTGCTTTCTGTCTTTCACTGTCATCTTTTTATAGTCATTTCAATAATTCTCTTTTCCACAACTACCAAGAAAATAACATGGCAAGAACAAAAGTGCCAGGTCCTATAAACTATAATACTAATTACCATCCTAAGAGAGCACTATTACCGAAAAGGATGGCAAAGTTAGGAGGGGAGTGGCTCTTGTTCTACTGAGCCTGATATTCTGTTAGAAAAAGACTGATGTTATATACAGAGAAGACAAGTAGTGACTTTATAGCATCTTACTACGCTGATGGACAGTGATGGTAATGGGGTATGTGGGGGTGACTTGTTACAGGGGAAGTCTAGTAACCATAATGTTATTCAAGTAATTGTACATTAACGATACCAAAAGAAAAAAAGAATAAAACTGATGTTTCTATACCACCAAAGGCAAGTATGGCTTTATTATTGTATTTAAAATTATCATTCAAAACTAATGTAGAAATGCTTTGTGGGCCATTTGTTGTGTTGTGTTATATGTACCACTGCCCTTTTCATCCACACAGATGATTAAGAATGGGATAGAACAAAATTGCCTTTGAAACTAATTTTTCATTCTAAAAACTCAAACACAAGTAGTGTTTTTGGTTATGTAAACTATAATCACACAATATCATGAAAAATATAAATCTAGTTCCTCCAAATGATTGGTTTAGGCACACAATTTTTAAAATATGAGATTGGTTTTTCTTTAATCATCTATAATAACTTTGCTTGTGGGAGAACTGAAAACAAATCTACCTTTGAAAAATACACCATCTTGACACTTTGAGTTTTCCTAAGTGGGAAAGGCACCCAGCGCTAGTGCTTTTCCTGACTGACTTGATTGCTCAGAAGGAAAGGGGAAATAAATAGGGTAAGGCTGAATGTTTCACTCAGAAATGGAGTGCATGAAAGAAGGACAAAGGAAAACTTGTATTTTACACAATCCTTGAACTAATAACCTGCCAGCTTTCCTCAAAAAGTATCATGGATTCTGAGAGTGAAGGTTTCCGCAGTAAAATCACACAGATGTATCCTCAGCAAACAAGATGAAAGAGAAGTAAATAGAATTGTGCTAAGAAAAGAGGTTTCCTCGAAGCTCATAGGCAAGAAAGTTCTGAAACCAAGAAAGGCAGGAGTAAACTATACCATGAGTAAGCTTTGTCAGGGACAAGCCTCTTCTCCATTAGAAATGGTTTTAGGATGTCTGCAGAGGATACTAGGAATGAAGAATATAATCTTTAAGACAGTATTAAGTGTTTATAAAAACAAAGACATTCTCAAAGCCCTAAAACATACACTTATAATAAATGTTTCAAATATGTTAAAGAACTAGTAACATTCTAATTACAGGAAATTTGTTAATATTGCAAAATTATGGTAGTATCATCTCTAAATAAACTTGCTTTAAATAGAGTTCTCTAGAACAAAATTATTTTCTAATATTGTTATTTTGATAATTGTATACTTTACTAACTTTTCATAAACTGTGCTTTATCCATATTGGTCCTTTTCTTTCAGGTAAACAAACTGACAGCAGCCAAATATCTAAAGCTCTATGTACTAAATTTTGGTATTAGAGGATAGGTCAACAATGTCTATTATTAATGATTAGTTCCAAAGAAATCACAATACTGTACCTGGTTTGGCTCAGAATGACCATGTGATGCTAATATCAATGTAAAGCTAAGATCAGTGTTAAGAGTCTATAAATGTAAGCATTTATTACTAAATTAATTATTAGACTTGATACATTAAAAATACATTCAGTACAATTGATTTCTTCCTTGAGATGAAGTTGTTATATGATGTCAATGGCATACAAATGGAGGAAAGATGCTTATAGCTTCTGAGGGGAAGAGCCTTGTATAATTAAATTAAAATGAAATTTAGCCCTCAGATGCAGTAATGGTGACAAGCAGCAACATGGGAAATAAACATCACTTGGGCTATTTGTGCCATAGAGAAGAGGACAATACGAGTCAGCACTATAACCATGCTGCCATAAAACCTTTAAAAACAGCAGTTAGTTTAACAGTTCATAAGGAATTATAAGACAGTAGTCTGAGTACTTTAAAATGGAAATAAGCAAAACACACTTTCAATAGTCCAGTTAAATAAGCTGTTGGCTGACTTTATAAGATAAAGAGTAGCTTATTAAAAAATCATTAAGGATATGTTCTCTTGAAATGCAGGGTTTTTAAGACAGGGCTCCAATTTTAGTAAATGTAATTTTTAAAGGACTAAGCAATTATTTACCAATATGAAAATTGGTATGAGTTCATAATAAATATAATAAATGAGAAAATATATCAAAATTTACTATTGCCATAATTTTTAATCACAAAAGCAAACTATGTAAGCTCTAGAAATCTTCTTGGTAATATTTTTTTGCAAGCAAGACATTTTGCTTCCCCAAAGTAAAATTTAAGGCTCTCAGCTAAAATAAGGCACTGTCTTCAGGAACTGGCTGATTGCTAAGTAGTTCACTGATTGGTAGTTGTGACCCCTCTTATCTACTAAAAAACACTAAAAACAATTCAGTGCGTGATGTGTTTCCATGGAATCACAATTTATATCTTTTTAGGTTTTACACATAGGCATTAGTTCTTCTCAAGACCCAGGTCCTACATTTAAAGGAAGAAAAAAACATTACTGCACCTATTTCAAAAGATTTCTACAAGCTCAAGTTGTATATCTACAGAATTCCATTTAAGAAGGCTGCTTGTATAAAATCATTAAGGTGAATAAAACCAGAAAATATATAACATTAACAGGTTAAGGTCCATATCATTATCAATCACTATGATTGTCTGATGTCATTGGATTAGACAGAAGGCTTTTATTAATTGTATTAAATGATTCTGTTTTGTATTAACATGCCTGTACTACTTTCCTCTAAACTTGCTTCTAGATCACACACCACAAGACGCCGCTCTCTAATGGCCAAAGTTTCACGTATCAACACAACAGTTTCGAGTCTACTCCAAACAAGCTACATCAGAGTATATGCAGGAAGAGATTTGAAGATTTGGAAATGTCTTACCCCAGATATGAGAAATACTTTGCAGAAGTCCAAAACAGGCAGGATCTGTAGAAAACTGGCAGCTTCCAGTGTGTCTTGAAGGTTGTCCATATTAAGAGAAAGCTTTGCAGTATAAATAAAATCAATAATTTTCCTTAAACCGACTTTGCTCACACCATGAAGCTTAATGCACATTAAGTCTTGTTCTTTCATTCCACCTTAAATAAAAAGACATCAATTAAATGAAGGTGGATAATTTAATTAAGGTCAAACTTCTGCTGCTAATTAGATGCAATAAAACCAAGGAAAAGTTTTATTTTGTGTAAGTGTTTGTGTCAGAGTCAGGCTTCTGCATATTTTACAGTTAAAGGAGTACACTTAAAAAAGAATATGTCTTTGGAGTTCATATATGATGCAGTGCTTCCCAAATGTTCTCCTGTCACTTCATATCTTTTGATGGATTAAAGATTGATTGTGCTAGCGGGACCCAGACTCTCTGATGGCCCATTCATCTATGTGTCTGAAAAAGAGCTGTGAAATAAAGGTGGACAGAACTATGAAAAAGGTACATCCATTTCCCAAACTAAAGAAGCGCCACCTACAACCACATGTATTGGGTATATATTCCTCTTGAAACCATTTCTTCTGGTAACAACAAATACCAAAAGAACGAAATATCACTTTAGAAATGAAAAGATTTAAACACATAAATTTCATACTGTTTTAGAGTAGATGCAGAGTTTAAGGGGCAACCTACCTGTGAACATAGCCTTGAAGTAATCGCTAGCAGAGGCCATCATGACTCTATGCACAGGGAAGGCATCATCTGTGTCACCTGGCATTAGGGTCACATCACAAAGCAATCCCTCAAGTCGAAGCTGGTCAAAGCCCTACCACAAGAACATGAGTTGAGCCACTTATCAAGGTAAAGTGGGTGTACAAACCTCTGCATGCTAAAGTTCCATTTACATATTAATGTGTGTCTGTGTGACCTATTTGGGACATAAAGCCAACAGAATAATCACTCAGAAGAAGAAAATAACCAAACAGCTTGTTTGATATGTGACGATGTATATTTAATTCACTGTAGTAGAAAGATAAAATTAAGACTAATTTAGATTAAGAACAAATAAGGTAAGAATATGTACATTCGCTTATTTATACAAACATTGGCTTTTAGCCTGTTTTAGAAAAAACACTTCTGTTTTCCTTTTTTCCCTCCACTTTTGTTTTCCAACATGCAGAATTAGAGCGTTGGACTAACATTCCTTTCCATAAAAATAAAATAATAGTGCTTTCATAGTGCTTTACTGAGGCACCTTGTATTTTTACTTTCTTTTTTTTTTGAGAAAGAAAAGGAACAGAAGAGTATCTGTGTTAACTGCAAGATAGGAGTTCCTTCCTACCAACTACATTTTTCCATATCTTTGAGTTAGGAATTATCTTTGATATCCTTTTACTTAGTACATTGTTACTGTTTGACCAATTATCTTTCATGTTTCAAGTTTAGAATTGAATTATCTTTGGTAAGAAGAGCCCAGGGAGCTCCAACACAAGACATAATTGTCCCCAAATGCCTAAAATTTAGTGGAGAATTAATAGGCTAACACCACAGTTCAGAGGAGGGCCAAGGCTCTGGTGATAAGAAGGCCTGTTCCTCAGCTCTTCCACCCACTCCCTTGGTGTTCCCAGCCAATGACAAATGGGCAGTTGTTTTTTGGCTCTACTCTTGGGACAATGAAACATTTTAAGATTCTAACAGGCTGGTAAAATGCATGAGAAGGAAATAATATGCAGTTTAATAATGAAGCTCAAAAATGAAGATTTTTGGCAAGACTACATCTGTAATTTCTCAAGTAGAAATGTACTGTTATAAGAAATCATGAAGATGCTCACACAAATTACTTTCTAGTAATATGAAATAAGAATATAATACAGCAAAAACCAATAGCAAGGATTATACTATCCCCTTCATATTTTAATGACCCCAAATAAAACTTTTATTTAAAGTTGTTTTTTATGGAGTTAAGAAGCAAAAGGCATGACACACTGAAGAATGCAGTTTTAGAAATATTGATCCTACACATATGTATAATATAAATCTCAGTCTAAACATCTTCTCATCATAATTTTTAAATTGCTTTTTAAAGAAAATGCTTGAATCTGCAGAACTGGAACTTCAAAGAGATAATGTGATCCAGCCACTTTCTCTCTGGAGAGAAATATAAATATTTTTATTCCAAAAATATTTATACATTATACATATACTTTAGAACAGAATTATGTATCATATTTTTCTTTCTCCAACAGTGATTGACATATGTTTTCATTCATAAATATCACATCTTTCACAAATGCCCCTTTTCCTTTATAAACACAAACATTAAATCCCACCACCCTTGATATTTTCCATTTTCCATTGCTAAATCATCTCCTGTCCCTGTTATTCAGAAATGTAGAGGTAAAAAGAGACGTCAGTTTTAGGGGAATATTCTCATGTAGAGGCAAGAAGTCGCTCTGAAAATTCTTATAGTGAATCTAAAGTGCAATGAATTTAAAGGGCTTACCTTTCAAATGTAGGTGAACTTTGGGAAGTACTGAATGTGACCACTGGGGTGGGGATGGGAGCCTTAAGCACTGAGAAGGGGGGAGCCATTAGCTAGAACAGTTGAGGGACTAGCATGTTTGAATTCTTCAGTGCTTGACACACAGTTGGCACTTAATGAATCTTCAATTAATGCATGAACAAACAAACCAGATTTTACTCAGAAGCCACCACTTGGTATTTTAAAACCGTGTAGTCACATTGGGCAGAAGTTTAATTTCTGTAATTAAATTACAAAATTTTAATTTTGTAACTAGCAACCATGAACTTTATTTGTGAGACCTCTCCCAGTGAGAAAATGAACTTGGCCTACAGTGCTTATCTGTGGTAAACTGTAAAGGCTGAGATGAGAGAAGAGAAATTGAACCAGGGTTTGGGAGAAAATGTTGGCTCCCAAGGGCTTGGCTTTTTTCCTCCCTCTGACAAATTTCAGGTTAAAAAAATTAAATAGCTACTTGTTGTAAAAATGTAGAAGGATATAAATTGGGAACTAAAGCTCCACTTCTTCTACTTACTAGGAACAACTACTGTTAGCAGTTTATTATGTCTACTTCCAGGCTATACACTAAATCTACCTTTTATTTGAATGTATACGGGATTTTTTTTAAGAGGGATAGTACACATACTGTTCTGCATTTTAAAAATTCACTGGAGCACATAACATAGATAGCTCCTATCTCAGTATATACAAAGCACCCTCATTCTTTATAGTGGATGCATAGTATTCCATAGTGTGGGCAAAACATAAATTATTCACCCAGACTTCCCTGGTTGTCTCTCAAATTTGCCATTACAAACAATGCTGCAGTGAACCTCCTTGTACATATACTTATTCATGAGACTGGATCTGTGGGACATACTCTCACAAGTGGAATTGTTCATTTGAAGAATATGTACTTTTTTATTTTTTAAATTAATTTTTTTATTGATATACAATCTTACATTAGTTTCAAGTATATAACACAGTGGTTCAACAGTTACCCATATTATTAAGTCCTCCCCTCCCACTAGTACAGCTACTATCTGTCAACATAGAAAGATGCTACAGAATCACTGGCTGTATTCTCCATGCTGTACTACCATCCCCATGATCAACCTACATTACAATTGAGCATTTCTGTACCCCTGTACCCGCCTCTCCCTCTCCGACCACCCATTCCAACCCCTTCCCTGTGGTAACCACCAGTCCCTTCTCAGTGTACTTTTAAAGTTTTAATAGCAATTAGCTAGTTAAAACATGGTTTATCTTGAGAAATTTAATATACCTTGGGTACTGGCAAAAAAAGAGATGTCAAGACACCAATGAGACGAGATTAGGTACTGTATGCTGCTTTTATTTTTATTCTTCAAAATATTTTTAGATCTTCTTCTCTAAGATACATGTAGATTTCTGCAAGGCAATCAGGGCTTATTCAGTCGAAAGCAATGATTGTATCCGATCAGTTATTTTCTTTCACTAAAAAAGTTCCAAAACCTTCATGGCTCATTTGTTAGCTTGCCTTGTTTTTAAAATATTTCTACAATTATTTTCTCCTCGGAATTGAGTAATGTCAGGAGGATCCATTCCTACTACTTATTATTCTTTCTTTTTCCCTTTGAAAAAAATATATGGCTAATGCTTCCTGTATCATTATCTGTGTCATTTCTCATCTGGTCCATATCCCATCAAAACTGCTTGCTGAGGTATGTACTTAATCCTCAAAATCTGGACAGTTCACCTAAGATACCAGGAGCTTTTATACCCACTCCACAAACTTCATTATTTTGCTTCCCTTTGCACTACTATCCTTATGAAAATCCTCTAACCTTTCTCAGTATAATCTGGAGTCCCCAAAGAAAGGACGCTGAGATTCCTAGACCACTTTTTATCATATTCCGAGTATCTTATATTCTATGCTTGATTTATCTACCCTTGGCGAAGTGTCTGCTTTTGTGAGGTTTTGCATTCATTTTCACGTCATGTAGTTTCCCTTTCTATACATTTCACCACCCTTATTTGCAAATGCATAAATGGATAATTCCATTATCCAATTCCACATTTGCCAATTTTATTTCTGATTATTGCTCTTTATCCAAATAAGATCTGTCAATTCTGATTGTTTTCATAGATTCTAAATATCTTGTTTGCATGTCGTTATCTGTCTATCCCGGCTCTGTCTAAAGAGAAAAGAAGCTAAAGTTCCTTCTATAACATACTTTGCTTTATAGCAGAAGACAACCATTTCTCTAAACAGCTTTATAGTTTAATCTCATTAAGAACGCACATATTAAAAGAAAAGGGGGTAGACCACTCTCCACAATTCCCATCTGCCCTCTACATACCTACTTTTTGCTTTCCCTCTTGTAAATCTTCTCCCCTATTTAACGCTAGGAAAAATCTCAAAGATACCCTGCACACTTAAAATGTGTCCTTTTATTATAAAACCATTTTCTTCCACCAGGTTTATATTGACTCATTCTTCTTGTTAGAATTTCATAAGCTTTGTTGTCTATTGCTGTATACTAGTCCACTATACACTAATACAGCTCTGCTTTATGCAAAATTGCTCAAAGTTTCCAATTAGTCTTTTAGAGCATCTTTAAAAGGGTTTCTATTTCTTTTAACTCAACCTCTTTCTACCCCAATCCTTATCTTAGTTTTCTAGTTTTCTATTCCTTCTGGGCTTTGGGTTCCATTTATGAGGGAATTGCTGACTGTTCTCAATTTCTTTACCCAATGTTTCCCTTTTCCCCTTCTATAAATCTCCTATATCTTCTCTTTTTCTTCTTCTTCACATATTTTTGGGGTAAAAACCCCACAAAATTTAAAAGAAGGTTTTTCTCTTTCTGTACTAAACTTACCCAATGTATCAAACCTTCAAATACAATTAAGCAGAAAGAGGCACATATGTAATACTCTGAAGGACCAAAACATTTTAAATGAGCTTGATAAATTTTAAAACAGTCCTATTAAAATGGACGAGGATATGTGCTGACATTACACAAGTATAATATAGAAACCAGATGAGCTACAAATAATTTATAACAAAAGTTGATTGGCTATCAAAAGCTTTCAAATTAAATATAATGTTATGAAAAACGCTAGATCAGTACTCTCAGGTATTAAAAAGACTTCTGGTAAGCAAATCTTTCCACTAACCTCTACACTGGAAATAAGTTACTAGCATATTCAATCGAGTTTTGATTACTATAATTTTGAAGAGGAAGTAGAGTAAAAAGGAAATGCATCCTGAGATCAATAGAAATTATTAATAGAAAATGTTTTATGAACAGAGATGAAGGAACTAAAGAGGAAAAGGTTAAGGAATGGGTTTACTCCAATCTTTAAGTAAATGTAATATATTTGATCAAAACAATGCCATTGCCATGTTTTTATAAGGCTGCTCTTCACTTAATTGACAGGACAGAAAAGGAACAGAAGAATGTTTAAGGGAAATGATATACAGACTGGATATAAAAGTTTATATTAATATTAATTAAACTTGCTATCATCATATAGCCCTGCTTAGCGTTTAAAAACTTTTAATGGCTTTCCATCACTGCATTATATCACAATATAAGACTTTAAAGGCTGGCCCCAACTCAACTGTTCAACTTTATTTTTCATTATTTCCCTAAGGACTCTGACCCGTATTATCAGGTTGTTGTTCAGACTGTCTCATTGGTAAAAACCCAAGCCTACATCTTTTCTAGTACCTTTATTGATGCCATCATTTTCACAAAGAATGTCCTCCCTCCTTCAAGGCCTAACTCAAATTTTACCTCCTTTGTAAAGCTATCCCTAACCAAATCTCTACAATAGTAAAGCACAGTTAGTCTGGGTGCCCAATTTAGTGTTTAATTATATTCTGTAAATTTCTGTTTCCAGAGCAGATGAAGTAACAGCGAGTGGATTTACCTTACCTCTTGAAACAACTGAAAACCAGACAAAATATATGAAACAAAAAAATAGTCCAACTGGTGTAAGAGAAGGATCTATGAAAGATGAGAAACAAGTTAGACGAGCCCCATGATTGCTTATTGCCTGGAGATCCCAAACAAAGGTACGGGGAGTGGGATCCCAATCGAAGCCCAGCATTCTTCCCTGGTTGAGTCTAGGGAGGTTGAAACGACTTGGTTTGTAGGGCAGAATACAAGAGGAGAGCTCTGCAAAGAGAGTAGAGCTAAAAACAGTCCCCTTCAAGTATTCAGGTGAGTCCTGATAAGTGCATTTGTCTAGGAAAGAACAACCTAGAAGGAACACGAGGAACACTCTCCAAGTCTTACCAAGGCTGGGAATAGTTCTTATTCAAACCATGGAAGTGGAGACCTTATAATTCTGGGGCCTTAGGAAGAGCACTCAAAAGGATTTGCCTCAGTACTAGGAAAAAGGTTTCCCTAGAATAAATGCTTCTCTGGTTCCACCTCACAAAGCTTAAAAGTAAATGAAAAATATGTTAATGATAGCAGAATTGGGGAAGAAAATCAGAATGTTTGCAAAGTACCTCCAAACTGATGGTGAGCCCTCCACCCTACCTCCTACTTTTTCCTCCCATTACATCTGAGCCTGGACTTAAGGCACCGTGTAACACGAAAGTAGGCATCTGGGTGCAGACAAAGAAAGCTCTATTTCTAGCTGGAAGAGCAAGAAAGGGGATTCTTAAAGCTCAGAGAGAGTGAAGAAAATCCATTTTACATTCCCCCCCCTTCTGCTCTCTTGAACCCAATTCCCAGGCAATTCCAAGGTGGCAATAGTGACAGTGGTGACAGTGGGATGGCAAATGCCTAAAACTCTGATGGAAAGAAATCTTCATCTTTGGTTGGAGGAGTTGCAATAGTTCTCCAGTAAATACCTGTCTGCATTTGGACAGAATGTTGGTTCAGTAGTGGTAAGTGTACAGCAGAGCAGAATAATAAAACTCCAGCTTTAAGGCCACAGGATCAATAAGAGAGCCCTAGGGCATTGGGAAGTACTAGGGAGATGACGGAGACAAAGGAGCATGGAAAAGAGACCCCACAAAGTTCTATACCATGGAATGCCGCTCAACAATAAAAAGGAGCAAACTATTGATACATACAATAAAGTGAATGGATATCAAGTATATTAGACAAAATAAAAGAAGCCAATCTCAAAAGCTTATAGACTGTATGATGCCATTTATATGATAGTCTCAAAAAGACAAAATGACAATCACAGGAAACAGATCAGTACTATCCAGGGTTTAGAGGTGGGGATGGGTTTGACCACAAACAGGTAACAACAGAGTATGTTGGAGTAATAGAATAGTCCAGTATCATAATTGTGGCACTGATTACATAAAACAATATATTTGTTAAAACTTATAAATATGTAGACTGATAAAAAAATTAATTTTGTTATATGCTAGTTTTTAAAAGCTATAAAAAGATGGCAAAAGATATGCCAAGCTAACACAAGTTAAATGAAAGCTGCCATGAATATAATATCACATAAAATAAATTTCAGAACTAAGAATATTTATTATCAGTCTGATGAAGGAGCTCAGCTTCCCCCTTAAGAAACTAGAAATATTAGAACAAATTAATCCCAAATTAAGCCAGAGAATGGAAATAAAGATCAGAGTAGAAATTAATGCAATAGAAAACAGAAAAATACAGAAAAGACAATAACACCAAAATGCTGGTTCTTTGAGAAAATCCATACATCTGATAAAACTTTAGCCCGACTGATAAGGAAAAAAGAGAGAGAAAACACAAATTACCAATACCAGGATCAAGAGAGGTGGTATCACTAGAGATTATATAGCTATTAAAAGGATAATAAGGAAATATGAACAATAGCTTGCCAATAAATTTGAAAACTCAGTTGGACAAATTTCTTGAAAGACACAAGCTAATAAAGATTACTCTAGAAGAAATAAATAACCTGAATAGCCATAGGTCTACAATAAAACTGGATTTCCACTGGTGAATTCTACCAACTGTTTTCAGAAGAAATAATAGCAATTTTATGCAACAAATCTAGAAAATCTTAACAGCTTTATTGATATATAACATACCATACAATTCATCTATTGAAAGTGCAGTATTCAGTAGTTTTAGTATATACACAGATAATATGTGAAACCATATCCACAGTGAATTTTAGGGTACTTTCACCATCTCCAAAAGAAACCCTATACCCTTCAGCTATCACCCCTGAATCCTCGCATTTTCTCTAACTCTAAACAGCCATTAATCTACTTTCTATCTCTATAGATTTCTTTATTCTGGCCGTTTTGTATGAATGGGATCATACAAAATGCGGTCTTTGGTTTCTGGTTCCTTTCACTCAGCATAATGTTTCTCCCTCCGACCTTTTTTTCTTAGTAAGGTATCACTGATACACAGTCTTATGAAGGTTTCACACAAGCAACACTGCGATTTCAACATTCACCCATATTATGAAGTCCTCACCCTTCCCCACTGCAGTCACTGTTCATCAGCGTAGTAAGATGCTATAGAGTCACTACTGGTCTTCTCCATGCTATACTGCCTTCCTTGTGACCTACCTATATTATGTGTGCCAATTATAATGCCCCTTAATATCCTTCTCCCTCCCTTCCCACCCATTCTCCCCCACCCCTCCCCTTTGGTAACTGCTAGTCCCTTCTTGGAGTCTCTGAGTCTGCTGCTGTTTTGTTCCTTCAGTTTTGCTTTGTTGTTATACCCCACAAATGAATGAAATCATTTGGTACTTGTCTTTCTCTCAGCATAATGTTTTATGGTTCAACCATGTTGTAGCATATATCAGTACTTCATTCCTTTATATAGCTGAATAATATTCCATTGTATGGCTATGCCACATTTGTCTTGGTACTTTTTTCATTTAATATATTCTTTCTACTCAATACATGCAGATCTACCTCACTCTTTTTGGTGACTGCACAGTATTACATAGCTGTGCTGCAACATAATTTAGGAAATCATTTCACTTTTGGTGGATATGTAAGCTACTTCCAATGTTTCCCCATTATTACAGTAACTTAGGAATACACGGAGGAAGAGAGAGGCCATCTCTCTTGAACTTTATGGTGGAAGAAAAACCCTATCTCTAGAACAAGGTTCTAAAAGTATGTTCCCTGGACCTGCAGCATCTCTTGGGAGCCCATAAAAAAATGAGATTCAGAAACTCTGGGGTAGGACTCAGATCCTCCCTTCCTCCCTGTTTTAACAAGTCCTCCTCCTTGTGATCCTGATATACACCAAAATGAGGACCACTGCCCTAAATCTCTTTCACTGCACTGCAGTGGCTTTCACTATTTGGTTTAAAGTAAATTTGAAAAATTATCAGGACCACAAAAATTGGCTTTAATCCATGACTATGGACATGGATAGGCAGAAGTATAGCAGAGAGGTAATTAGGTCTCTTTTCTTTAGAGAGAATATTTTAATATAACCAAAAACCTCTTACTCTCATGCTTTTCTTATCTACTTGATCCCTCATTCTCTCCTCCCATAGCCTTAAAACATCAACAATTACACCATTTTTGTAGTATTAGATGCCACAAGATGGACAGATTCTTTCCTGACCATCACATTTCCCTTGTTAATACACACAGAGGACAATGAATCCTAAAACCCAGCTCCTGTGAGAAACCAAAACATTGGGAAAATGTGACTGCACTGAATCACAGATGCAAACTAGAAGAGAACTGAGAGCTCTCCTAGTCAAGACTCACATTTTGGAGATAAAGACTAATAAAACCCAGAAAACTATATGACACAGCAGAGCCATGCAGCAAATATAAGCCTCTTCTCTCAGAATGCTATATACTTTACATGCTGCTTTAACATAACGGCTCTTGACTAGGGATATATATGTGAAATTCACCTAAGGAGATTTCTTTTAAAAATACATTTAGAAACATTTCTTTTCCTTATCTTACTAGGCAGAGAACATGGATCTAATTTAACTATACCTAAAGACATTTATGGACATCCAGTATTATATTGCCGTCTAATGCAGCAAAGTCCACAGACGTCAAGGAGTGCCCACAATGGTCAGAAATACTTGGACCCCTTATCCTTATGTTAAAGAGCTCCACATGGCAGGTTTTTTTGTTCTTTTGGCTTTCTATCATTTTTCTATCCTCTCCTTTGATGTCAGTTATTACCTCTTACATCTATCAGCGTGTTTGCAATCCTGCATCCTCACCCCTACTTCCATGCCCCGAAGATTGCCAATGCGAGTCGAGACACCAAATACGATCTTTAGAACTAAGATAAAGGTGATAGTAAAATAGGTTGTGAGTGATGAACTAAAGAATTTAGTGTGGGAACTTATGATATTTACCTTGGCAGAGAGGAAATGGAAAGTCAATGTTGCCAATATAACATTGTGTAAGACAGCGACATGATAGCAAGGCTTTCTTTACACAAACAAAACAAAGAATCAACTCTGGGGATTTTTTTTAACATCAGGAAACCTTTTCCTCATCTGGTGTTTGCTTTTTTTAAAAAAAAATTTAATTTATAAAATTAAATTTTTTAGAGCAACTTTCAGTCACAGTAAAACTGAGCTGGAAGTACAGTGTTCCCATACACCTCTGTCCACAAAAACACACAACCTTCCCTAGTATCAGCACCCCACACCACAAAACCCCTGGGTGGTTTTTAAAGCCATGTAAATGCTACCAAATGTACAGCTTAAATTACCTGTAACACCACAGAACTGTGGGTATTGCTGGTAAAGATGCGTGTGGTTCCTGCCTTGGAAGACTGCAAATGGGATGAGAGGCCCATTTCGCTGCTTCCGAGGGACAATTTCATGTGTTGGTCTTCCTCTTCCACTAGAGATCTGAAATTTTTTCAAATGAGAAAGAAAGGCAAAGTAAAACTTGATATATAATTCACAATGAGATTATTCAGGGAAATAGTAGTGCTAATCATGTGACTACAGAATACACTGAATTTTGTTTCACTGTATTTTAGGCTCATACCATTCTGCATCATAGAAGAGACATGTGTATTTGTAAAAGGCTTTCCACAGTCAGAAAAGATACATGAGAACTGAGAAATCAGCCTAAAAGCTTGCTTGCGTACAACTGTAATCACAAAGGAATTTTTTCACTTTTAGTGCCACAGTAATTGCTTTTAGTATCATACTATTTAGGCAGCAAGAGCACGAAATTGTGTTATTCATAGTTAAAATTACTTTGGAATACCTAATTTTAGAAAGTTAAAAATAAGAGCTATCATTCATCGAATATTCACTGTGTATCAGGTACCTGCCAAGGAATTTACACACCTGATCTTATATAACCCTTAAAACAATCTGATGCTATTACTACCTCTTTTTTACTTAAAGTAGGGAAAATGAGCTACATACAGAAAGTTAAAATACATACCTAAGATCACAAAGTTATCAAAGTAGGTGGGCCAGGATTTGAATCTAAATCTAGTCTGATTCCAAACTCCACAAATTCCATTATTAAAAGTCAAAGATTAACTGTGGTATATTAATACAATTACTTCCTCTTCTGTCATTAGTTATAGTTCTAATAAACCCCAACTGAACAAACATTTTACACATAAAACAACTTCTTTTTTTAGCACTATCTCTTACTTACCAGTTTGGGATTATTTAGGCAAAATAACAGTCTAGTGTTTCAGTATTTTGGTATATGTACAATATGTACAATATAATACAATACAAAAGATGATATCTCCATCTTTTCAAAGGCATGAATAATAATTATAATAAGTGCTATGCCCATGCATATATTAGACTAATAATTGCTCAGGGCCCGTAAAAAGGACTGAAGAACCTGTGGCCAACAGGTCATAGAGAATCTGGCAAAATATTTCATAGTTAAAGGGCCTCTTAGGTGACACTTTTTAAAAATTGGCCATCTTGGTACAACCTTTCTTTATTACTTAGAGTAGGCTGACTTTACTTGTGTTTCCTTAGGTACATATTGTTAAAACTGTCTCTGAATCGCCTGCCTAAGAGCAGGGAGCCCATGGCTCTAATGGCTTTGTGCATTCATGCTGTAAACTGATAAAATGGACATTAGGAAAAATGGATTTTCAAATGCTAGAACTCAGTATTTTTCCTGTTTAACTTCCTAAATGTTGAATTATTTGCATGCCTAACTCTGGTCTATCCAATATCAGAAAGATTTCACTTTTTTCCCTACCATACCTATAATCTAAGTTATCAGTTTTAAAAAATAAAAAGGTTTAAGAAAATATCAGGCTTTTAATAAAGATTCTGCTTTTTGAATTCTGACATCAGTGGTTTCAAAAATTCCTAGGTTTAAATTCCATAATAATTAGCAAAAATCCCAGCCTTAAGGGTGACATCAATTCTTCTTAATTATATTAGAGCCATAGCATAACCAAAAATGAATTAATAAAATATGACCATGTTTTATTCAACTCTCATGGATATTTAATAAAGAGAATAATTTAAATAAAATTTTAACAAGCATAAAGGAAAATGAATATAGCTTTCCCCTAGTTTCAGAAATAGCTTTAAAAATAATTAGATTATAAACATGAAATATAGATACACTCACACAGACTTTTTTATACAGACATTAAAAATTACAGATTCAATTGGAAAAGTGGGAAATAGATTGATGGTGATTAGTATCCCCAACCAGAAAATTTCCATTCATTCAGAATTATTTTAATGCAATAGTCAATCAGAACATATTACTATTTTCTGTATCCTCTGCACAGAACCTGGCACATTAAAAGTTTAATATAAGGCATCTGAATGAATACAGTCTCATGTCTGTGGATCATTCCAAAGGTATTTCTTTATAGTGCAGTGCTTTAAATGACCATCAATTATCATTTTTATAGGACCACAGATGTAAAAGGCGCAGGAGTAAAGCTGAAACCACATTGTGCTTATGACATATCCTGGAAAACAATTTTGGTGTTTTCTTTTTTTTTTTTTTGACTACACTACAGAAAACAACTTGTTTACTTGTCATTTGCCTCTTGCTCTTAAAATTGAAAAGCAGAATAGGAAAATGTAGCCTTTTCTTAGCAAGATAATAAGGCTTGCTTTTTAATTAATTACTTCAAAAGCTGAAGACAACTTCGCTAAAATCATCTTCTTCATGACTTTTTTGTTTGTTTGTTTATCATTAATCTACAATTACATGAAGAACATTATGTTTACTAGGGTCCCCCTTCACCAAGTCCCCCCCACAAACCCCATTACAGTCACTGTCCATCAGCATAGTAAGATGTTGTAGAATCACTACTTGTCTTCTTTCTTCAAGACTTTTTATCAACATCTTTTGACTTTTTAACATTCCGAGCACTCCCTATTATTTCTGCAGCAGTACATGTCATGCCATCCTCCTCAGCAGATTCAATATTCTTTTCCATCTCCTTTTCTTGAAGTATACTGAGTGGATGTGAAGAACATTGCTCTTCCAAGGACGTGAAACCTCTCTGTGAACAACAGGCCACAATAATATCAAAGTAGCCTTAAAGAAATGATTATCTGTGGAATTCTAAAAACAAATAACATGTTTTTAATCTTAAGGGATTTTCCCAAGCAATATGGTTAAAAGCAGTATTAAGACCAGTGGTTCTCACAGGAGGAGGGGGTACAAGGAGATTTTTCACCCCCCTCCTCTGTTTGGCAATGTCTGGAGACATTTTTTTAGTGTGGCTGGGAGGGAGTGGGGAGTGGTGTTACTGTCATCTATTGGGAGGCTACTAAACACCCTGCAATCTGCAGGAAACTTCTCCACGTCGAAGATGTACTCAGGCAAATAGGTTGAGAAATGCCAAGGTTGAGAAACCCTAATAGAGAGGGATTAACCCACTCAGGAAAATTTTTCTAAAGTAATTTCATGTTCTAAATAACTTTCCCGTCCTAGGGTTGACTCCCTGAGCAATGTTGGCAGTAGCAAACAGTAGGATTACTAATTACCACTAACTTGTCCAAGACTACCTAACAATGAAATACCTTGGCTCTCCTCCTGCCCAACAAATTTGAAAAATCAAGTGTTTACAGTAGATAAGTAGATAATGGCTTTGAAATTTATAAGACAATTATACAAGAAAGCTTTTGTTCTATCTAAACTCACATAAGAATAACAATTCTGCTTAATTCTGGTTCACAATTGTCATTTGGATTCACTTTTACATGGTAACTGAGACTCAAGCAAATCCTGCCCAAATAGTCCCATTTCAGGAACGCTGTAAAATTATTCATGGGAGACATTGTGCTAATCAATTTTCTGTCTAAAAATCAAATCTTCCCACAACGTCTGTATGTTACTACCATTCCACTCCCGCCTATCCCACTACCAGTGGACACATCTCATTTTCCAAACAACGGCCAACCACAGAGCACAAAAGCAATCTTTCATGAAGCGTACATGAATCAGTCAACTGTGCTTGCTCAGAGAGAACCATTACTTTTTCGAAGAGCATTATGATAGAGATAGAGAAGAGGCACTGTCTGATCGTTTTGCTGAACACATTGCAAAGGTGGTCAACAACTGAAATGAACATACACAGACTATGGTATTTCTTTGCACTATTTTTTGAAGACAAAAGAAATAGAAAGTCAAAGCAATTGTCATATGTTAACAGGCTGATGTCAACATTAGGCTCTTGCCTCAAAAATTTCCATATTTTAAAAATTACCCCCAAGGGAAATGTGTAAATGATATGAGCACATAATTCATAAAGATGCAAGTACAAATGGTTAATGGAGAGAAAAATATTCAACCTCATTAGTATTCCCGAATATGCAAATTTAAGCAAGGACTTCATCTTTAAACCTGTAAACTTATCTAAGAGTAGACTGGAAGATACACTTTCAAAATTGCTAGTGCAAACAAAATGTATTATTTTGCTGTCTACATGGCACTGTTTCCCCAAACTGACTTTTTAATGGCAATTTGAAAATCAAATGGACAAATTTTTTTCTTTTAAAAGTGAACACATGACAATGGTGTATTACATGTAAGACCTGGTGCGTGGGCTGCAGCAAGAGGGCTCTGTCAATCTGGTTCAAATATGTTTTCTACAATGAACAGTTCTGTGAGGTAATAGTTTGGTAGACATTCTATAAAAAAACTGTGCACTTTTAGAAGTCGCTACAGCAATCAGGATCGTTGGTATGCTATATGGGGAAGGGAAGAGTATCTTACAATTGCATAATTTGACTTCAAAGCCTTAAGTAGTTTTCCAACATTCATCAATCTCCCTACCAAGCCCCCCTAAAATCCACTGAAACCAGTACTTTTGTGTTTGAAAAAATTGCGTTAAAAAAGCTTGATAAATTCTAAAACGTGTGTCTCAATCTCATAGTTTCTAGCACTGCAAGCACCAGTTCATGTTATACAGAAAACCAGGTGAGGTCAAATATCATTTTCAAGGAAAAGGGGATATTTTAGTACTTTTTGAAATCAGTAGTATGAAAACACCTGAAACACTTGATTTTTCTCAGCAGAGGTATTATATGTGCCAACCCATGCCCTGGCATGTTAACTTCTTGCTTACACCACATTAACACTGTTGTGAATAAAAGATGCTCATAGAATATATGTACTTGCAGAAAAATGCACTGCCCAAGACTCTCAGAATAGTTGTCAAACTGTTCTCTTTATTTTCCTATATTGTTTTTAATTTCAGAAGGGAAAAATAAATGAATCAGAGAAAAGCAAAAAAGGTAAAAGTATACGAACAACATCTTTAACATTTCCCTATTCAGTTCCCAATTAGTTTCATAAAACTTCTTTTTGTCTGTGACCATTACACGACAAAGTGGTTACACCTAACAATATGTTCAAATCACATAATTCCACCATAACAAAAGACTAGGGGTTTCTGAGTTAGTGTCTAAAGCATTATACAAACATTGTAATTTCTCAGGGTAATAAGATTATCACAACTGAAAGTCAGTGCCAGTGTGTTGGTATGCAAGAACAGCCACAATAATAAAACAAAAGAAACATAAAAGCCATGAATGGTATAATATACAACAAATTGGTCAGTTAATCAAGGCACTGACTCATGCTTTCCACCAGCCATCCCCCAGTAAAACAAAATGTGTATTTCTCACATTCACAATTTAAAAAGTGAATCAAGAAAAAGATTTTCTTCAAAGAAGTATTGCTCCATTTGTTTTTTCTGTTCTGAAACAGAGAAGTATTTGCTAGCAGCAGCATTTGCTAAATGAAACATTTCTTGTGTTAAAGTTGCATGGCAGGTGGAGGAGAAATTTAACCACCTGTTCTCATACTCATTTGAATTTGAGGGCTAAATCTGCCAAGGTATTTCCTTCTACCCTTGAGAAATAAATTAAAAACTTAAGATGGTAGAAGTCATTTGTCATTGATATTTCAAAAGATTCAAAGTAGGCATACTGTATTGAATTCTAAAGACATTAATAACCTTCCTACTTCACAGAATTTAGGATTTTAACTCTCCTTCTTCACTCCTCCCCAAAACTGAATGATACACACACACACACACACACACACACACACACACACACACACACTTTCTCTCACTCTCTCAACTTCTCTTAAGAAAAAAAGAGGGAAGGTATTTTTTAAAAATCAGAAAGAAAATTTCCAACTTATTAAATAAGTTGATATGTACAAAATAAGCCTGGTATTTTCATTAAAAGAAAGAGGGGAAAAAACCTGCATCTTAAAATGTTGAAAGATATGTCCCAACTAAAATGTCATTTGCAGTATCATTACACAAGGAAATTATAAATATCATAGCAACTTCTCTCAATAAGGCGTGAATTAATTGCTGTTTAAGAAGCTATGGAGAATGTATCTCTTAATGAGGTTCTTGCCTGAGAGGAATCAAGAAAGATAAACTTTGGTTAGTTATCTGTATTTTTTAATGAATTGAATGTAAGTACATTATTGTCACCTTGCAGTGACTTCACTAATGGAAATCATTGGCATAGATATAAAATAGCTACTAATCTTTCCAAGGCTTTCTTTTCTGTTGCAGCAATACCAGAGTCCACAGAAGAGAAAATCAAGTTCAAGGTGATTGAGGGTCAGACTGTAAAATGATTTTCCAAAGTAAAGAAGCTTCTTTAAATGCATATATCCATCACATTTAAAATAAAATTACATTAATAAATAGCTGATGGCAGTTTTAACATAGGAATATGATTGTTTACCCAGCACCTGCTATGTACTAGGCATTGTGCCAGACACGTTCTCTATGCTACTTAATCCTCATAACAATCCCATTTTAAAGACAAGGAACTAAAGCTCGTAAGAGTATAAGGCCTCACCATGAGTCTGGTCACCCATCACAATCACAGAAATAGTACTATGACACAGATGAGGGAATTGGGCTAAACAAATGGAATGACAAATGATACTCCATCAGATAACTCTACCCGGATGAAAGTTAATTATCCAAACCATAAAGCATTTGCACTGAATATCTCAATCCTGTCCCTGAAAACCCTTAAAATTACTGTTTGCTTCCTTTACTTACCATATTTCAAGACTTTAGCCTTCCTTCATCTTTTAAAATCCATGTACTAATTAAACTAGATGAAGTCTCATGCATCTAGACCAGAAAATTCTTCTGTTTAGAAACTTGGTTATATACTATTTCTCACTCTTCATGTTTCCTATTAATAATTTGATGAAAGATGACAGATAAATAGAGGGAGATGACTGATAGATGATAGGTCAATGATGGACAGATTGATAGATGGATAGATCGATAGATATAGATGATAGATAGATATAGATAGATAGATAGATAGATAGATAGATAGATAGATAGATAGATGATAGATAGATGATTGATAGATACCTGAAGTAGAATTCAAAGAGTAAGCAAAAGAATGGATTTCTAAATACTGATGCCATACCTGCTATATTAAGCGGAATCCCCCTTGCCTTAAGAAGCTATACAAGGTGAGAGAGCACCCAAGTGGTAGTGGAGGTACGAAGATGACAATATGTAGATGTGGGTTGGGGAAACAGCATGGGCTCCCATCACTGTCAATAATCCCCTCCCCAGTACAAAGAGGAAATATAGGCACACCTGGTTTTATTGTGCTTTGCTTTATTGCATTTTTTACAAATTGAAGGTTTGTAGCAATCTTGCATGGAGCAAGTCTATCAAGGCCATTTTTCCAACAGCATTTGCTCACAGATGTCTCTGTCATATTTTGGTAATTCACACAATATTTTAAATTTTCATTATTACATTAGAACTGTGACAATCTCATGATAAAACTTAAGTAGATGAGGAATTGCTTCTTAGGGATGAGCAAAGAAACTGGTTTCATGAGATGGACTCTCCTGGTGAAGGTGCTGTGAGGACTGTTGAAATGACAACAAAGGATTTAGAACATTACATAAACATAGTTGGTAAAGCAGTGGCAGGGTTTGAGAGGATCTACTCCAATTTTGAAACTGTGGGTAAAATGCTATCAAAGTGCATCGCATGTTACAGAGCAAAGGAACAGTCCAGTGCTGCAGCAAACTTCACTGTTGTCTTATTTTAAGAAATTGCCATAGCCCCCCAACCTCCAACAACCCCCACCCTGACCAGTCAGCAGCCTCAATACTGAGGCAAGACCCTCCACCAGAAAAAAAGATGACTGGCTGAAAGCTCAGATGATGGTTAGCATTTTTTATCCACAAAATATTTTTAATTAAGGTATGTACATTGCATTTTTCAGACAAAATACTATTGGACACTTAATAGTATAATATAAACATAACTTTTATATGCACCGGGAAATCAAAGTTTCATTTGACTTGCTTTATTGTGATATGTGCTTTATTGTAATAGTGTGGAAAGGGACCTGCAGTATCTCTGAGGCATGCCTGTAGTTGTGATCTTCTGTTGCACTTGGTCTGCTACCAGAAGCCCTCTGGAAGGCTGCCCTACGCTAGAGCCAGCACCTGCCACTGGTCTATCTAGCTATACCTGAGGCAGGGAGCATGCCTTCTCTTTCCATCTCCAAATGAAAAAACTGGAATTGTGCAACTACGACATCCAGGCCAACTTTCCTTAAAGATTTTTGCTCCCAGAGGATTTGTTAACCAAGGCGTCATTTTACTTACCGGTAGCTCACCAACTTTGAAATCTGACTATTGTGCTATGGCGCATTTCAATGGAAAAGTGTGTTATTAAAGAATTAGGGTTACACCTGCCTAAAATTTCAGTTTATTAAATATTCAAACATCCAAGTTATGCAATTTTTGAGTTTGTTATAAAGGAAGATTCCACAAACTCAAAACCAATTAGAAATCCCTGAGACAAATCTCTTTGGGAAGAGGAGAATCATTAACCAAGTGGTAAAAATCCTATCCTTTTCTGTGTTTTCTGAATTTCCCAGTTATACTCAATTTCACGAAGTCACTAATTCATGACCAGGTGTTAAGGGAATGTTTATTTCTCTTTAAAAGGAAACAAACAAAAAAAGAAGACTTTCAAACTTACAAAATAATAGCCAATTGCATTCCATGTTTAAGAATTATAATTGGCAGCTCTCACTGATTCTGTTCTCAAAGGCTATAATAAACACAACAAATCTCAACCTTGATTTTGCAATGACCTAGAAGCATCTCTAATTATTTCAATGAATGTAGTAAAAATTTCAGCATCAAATCAATCATGTTTTGATGTAATATGTTTAACATAATTTAATCAAATCAATATTTTACTATGACAGCCAGTATTTTTAAGACAGGGGAAGGTTATAAAAAAAATCAGAGGACAGACTCTCAACCCAAGGAGTCTGAGAATTACACTTAGGGTAATCCAAGCTCATCTCAGATATGGAGTTTATAGAGCAAATAAATTTAAGTATAATTTTTCATATTATAATTATTTTCCTTCTTTTACATATCTACTTCCCCATTAAGGTTTTTTTTTTCATAACACCTTGTTGTAAGAGGTTAAGTTATCCCTCTTGTACTATGCTTACCATGAAGAAACAACTATTGCTAACTTTAAATCTCAGGCTGTTAGGAGATGCAAAAAAATCTGTACTGTTACTAACAGCCCACTCACCCATCTAAACATTCAAGTATCATATTCCAAGGGTAGAAGTGCAGTCTTTAACCCCAAAATGGCTTCCAATTTTTCTACTAAAATGCCGTCAGGATCCACCATTTTACTACACTCCTAGAAAGCCACTTGTGCCCAGCTAGCTCAGTTGGTAGAGCATGAGACTCTTCCTAGAAAACTATTTTAACTAAGATTGCTATAATGTTCAGTTCCACGTCACAGTGAAATTTCATGACCTAGCTACAGACAGCTCTGCTAAAGTGAGTAACAAAAAATTGCTCTACAAAAATACTTTAATAAGTCTCTGTTCATAGTGCAGTAACACTAAGGTTAGTCCTTTAGGCAAACTATATTTGTTTACCTAAAATATTAAATATTTTTTCTTGAATATCATTGATATATAATCTTATATTGGTTTCAAATATACAACTCAGTGGTTCAACAATTACCCATATTATCAAATCCTAACCCCAACCAGTGCAGTTACTATCTGTCAACCCAGGAAGATGTTAAAGAATCATTGGCTATATTCTCCATGCTGTACTACCACCTCTGTGACCAACTTACATTACGATTGAGAATTTTTGTGCCCCTTTATCCTCTGCACACTCCCACCCACTCACCCAAACCCCTCCCTCATGGTAAATATGTCACTTCTCAGTGTCTATGAGTCTACTGCTGTTTTATTCATTCTGTTTTGCTTTGTTTTTACATTCCACAAGTAAGTGAAACTATATGGTATTTGCCTTTCTCTGCCTGGCTTATTTCACTGAGCATAATATCCTCTAGATCTATCCATGTTGTTGCAAATGGCAGGATTTTTTGTGGCTGAATAATATTTCATTTTGTATATGTACCACCTCTTCTTTATCCATTCATCTGATGGACACTTAGGTTACTTCCTTATCTCGGCTATTGTAAATAATGCAGGAATAAACATAGGTGCATATATCTTTTCAAATCAGGGATTTTGTGTTCTTTAGGTAAATTCCTAGAATTACTGGGTCAAATCGTATTCTATTGTTAGTTTTTTGAGGAACCTCCATACCACTTTCCACAATGGCTGCACCAATTTACATTCCCACCAAGAGTGTAGGAGGGTTCCCATTTCTCCACATCCTTGCCAACACTTGTTATTTCTTGTCTTTTGGATAGTGGCCATTTTAACTGGTGTGAGGTGATATCTCGTGGTTTGGATTTGCATTTCCCTGATGATCAGCAATTTGGAGCATCTTTTCATGTGCCTTTTGGCCATCCATATTTCTTCTTTGGAGAAATGTCTTTTCAGGTTCTTGCCCATTTTTCAATTGGGTTGTTTTCTAGGTGTTGAGCTGTATGAGCTCTTAATTTTTTTGGATGTCAACCCCTTCTTGGATATGTCATTTATGAATATATTCTCCCATACTGTAGGTTACCTTTTTGTTCTACTGATGGTGTTCTTTGTTGTACAGAAGCTCGTTAGTTTGGTATAGTCCCACTTGTTCATTTTTTATTTTGTTTCCCTTGCCAGAAGAGATGTGTCCAGTAAAAAGTTGCTCATGCTTATATTCAAGAGATTTTTGCCTAAGTTTTCTTTTGAGTTTTATATTCTTAATAAATATTCTTAATAAAATTGGTGATGATAGCAGACTTTTTTTGGATGGGATAGATGCAAATTATCCTCATTGGGATAATGAAGATTATTAATTAAATTTATTAATTAATTTCATTAATTTAACAAATTAAATTCATTAGGGAGTTGGCCACTTTAGGGGCAAGGTATTTCTTTTTAGGAAAATTATGGTCTGTGACTTAAACAGTCTATGTGTTCTAGGGTCGAACTCAAAAAAGGTAGAGGCAATCATATCATTTAAATAATATGACACAGTATGCATCAAGCATTCTCACTTCCCAGTCATTTAGAGGACAATTTTAAATAGAAGATAATGGGAGTATTTTCAGACTATGTGTGTTTTTCAGAAGCTATGAATCATGAAGTAGTAATGAAGTACTATTCTGTTTGTGATAAATAGGAGAGAGGGATATTAAGCAAGAAAAAGGGAAGCATTCCTTTCCTTCCTTCCACAGAGTCCTTTAAACCAGTGTTTCACACCCCAGTTTATAGTTTCTGACTCTCAGAGTGCTGATGAGAAGGAGACAGGGGAGAGCCATCAAGTAGGTGAGGATAGCACAGTTAAGGTGTTAAGTTTGTTCAGCTAGTTGGAAAATGCTCCTCTAAATGCTACTACCCTCACTCATCCCATTTACAACAGCTATTTCTTGAAGCTATAAATCTTTTTAAAATCTCCAAAATCCAATCTTTTTATAGATCATGCTTTAATGAGAAAATTGGTTTATTTAAAGGTACTTTCAATGGAAATGAACTTGACTATACAGTTCTTTATGGTCATTTTTGGAAGCTTGGTCGGACAGAAGAAAGTTCAGTGATCTCATATATCTAGACATCATGCATTAAGAGAACCATAGACAGGATATTTTGGATTCAAAGAGAAAATTGTTATCAAAATACTTCAGGCATCTTTCACTCCTGCTTCTTCCCCATCTACCATGTTTAGACAACTGTCAAAGTGGTGCCTGAAGAACTCTCTAGCATGCTCCTAT
Organism: Manis javanica; assembly: GCF_040802235.1. Taxonomy (NCBI): domain Eukaryota; kingdom Metazoa; phylum Chordata; class Mammalia; order Pholidota; family Manidae; genus Manis; species Manis javanica. The sequence continues at coordinate 108,504,377 of NC_133174.1, read as the reverse complement.
CTTTCACCTCCTCTCGCTCTCACTGCCCCTACCACACTTCCGGTATCTAATATTTCTTACTTGGATTTGGTTATTAATATAAACTACATATTTGTCATAGTATAGCTTCTTCACATACTGTGATTGTATTTATAGCTCTGAAAGTTACTTCCTTGCTCAAAAGTATTCAATGATCTCTTACCACTTGCTGAACAAAAAACCAAATCCCACAATCGGGTTCAAGCATTCTTGGACTAGCCCTCCTTAGCCAATAGCACATTTCAGCAAATAATTCAAAATAAATATATATTTAATAACTAGAGAATAAATAAAAATCCAAATATTCACAAACTATCAATTGTTTTGCTTTAGAATATGTTGTTTTCATATACAATAACAGTGATGCCTTTTGTTTCTATTGACAACCAATTAATGTGTAAAAGCCATTCATTTCAAACATTTTGATAGAAGGAAATTTACTTAATTTAAATTTGGTATCTGCCCAACCTTTGCAGTTAGGCTGAAATACTTTTAAGTATAAAACAATTCAGAACATAAATAACTGTGAATGATTTTTTTAGGTACTAATTTTTTATGTATTTCTCCTAAATCCTAGTCAGACTTCCTTTTTCCTAGTCAGTCATTTTTTCAAACTATTCATACAAAACACATTACCATTTAAGTGCAAACATACTAGTTTTAAAACATAAATTTGTCTAAAATAGTTTTCCCACTATAGTAAGAGGTATGTGAAAATAAGTCAAATAGTTCTTAACTTTAAGAGCAGTTGCTGTCTTGAGACAGATTCTAGTCTTATTTTCTTTACCTAATTACAATTTGATGAGGCGTGACTAAAGTATTCTGGTCATCAGTAAATTGCTTCTACTAAAATTACTTTCAGCATGTGCCAGAATCACAGTATTTTTCACCAAGCAAAGAACAGAATCAGGATTCTGGATTAGTGCTTTTCATAAGGAAGAGAGCTATAACTCACTGTGTAACAAAAGTGTGATATATTAGATTACCGCACATATCTAATGAAGAAATTCAGCACTCTTAAGTGATGTGCACAGGGCTACAGACCTAAAAACTCTCTCTAAATTCATTCATCTACCTAATATTTACTGAGCATTTGCTATGTGCCAGACACTGCTCTAGCAGACAGGGAAACAAAGAACAGGCAGGATACATGCTTGCAAAGAAACCACAGTAAGAGAAATAATTACATTCCAAAAGTTTAAAGAATATAAAAATAATAATATTCTTACCATTATCTACCAACAAATACCATGGCGCTTAATTCACATAAAGCACAGTAGCACAACGGAATTGTAAACTTTGCTCCCTAGTACAGAAGTGTATCAGTTCGTATTTAGCATATGCACACCAAATAAAAAATTACATCAACTTTCCTTACTATTATTTTATTTTAAAGGATTGTTCATCCAGATCAGGCTATCTGCAAAGCTGGATCAGCAGTCAAACAAAATCAGCTATTCAAAAATATTATCTGCAATTATAATTATATGAAAGAAAGGCAAAACTTATGGTGATGCATCACATCATCTGAAAAAAGGCAGTCTCTAATTGCATCTATCTATAGTTCAGCAATATGTCAATGAAAAATATTCTAATTAGCCAGGTCTACATTCTACTTGAGATCAACATTTTGGTTCCAGTTCCATGAAGTTTTGCTTAGCTGTGAATCATTCAGCAATGATTACATACACATAACCTCACAATTGTAGGAAAGTACTCACAATGAATGCACACCACTTCAATTTGCTGATGCTGGGGACTAGATAACCTATTCACAGCCTAGAACATCCATATACTTTTCAAAAATCTATTCCAAATATTTTGTGGGTGTATCCAAACTAAAGCTAGATCGAGCTGAGTTAATTAGGAACATGGTTTACTGTAGACAAGAGAAAAGCTCTGATGCAATCACATCAATAAAGACAAATCTAGTTGTGATTTTTCTAATAAACTCAACTTAAACATTAATTTGTAATACAGTTGATGGAATGGGAAGAAATAATAAAAAGGAAATATAAATTAAGAATGCATTAAATCATCAAATAGAATATCACAGCTGGAGGTAAAGTGATCTGACATGATAAATATCACATTCTCTTTCAAGGTGCAGTGGTATGACAAAGAGTAATTTCTAAGCTTTCTTCTAGCTCTTGGCTTCAAAGAATGCTGAATATGATAATTAAGCTTTTTTAAAAGATAATTAAGCTTTTTTTTTATCAATCAGTGAAAAGCTCTATATTTTTGAAACCAGAAAAACAAAAAGTGAGCATAGAAGATGTTACAGACCAAATTATAAACATAGAACATAGGTCATTAAGAATTTTTCGAAACACCTGCAGTCTGAGACTTTAATGTGAGAGGGCAGAAGAGGGACAGGGGAGGTGCAGAGGGATGGCAGAAACACCAGTTTAGTGCAGCTGTTCAGGGACATTCAGCTGAGCTTCCCACTACAATCTATTATTCTCATAATATTTCACTCTCAAAATTCTAGTGCTCTAAAATACAGTATCCAATGCTTTTAAATAAAAAACTCAGTCAACTTCTGTACCTTCTATAATAGGAAGCAGACAGTGTCTAGGAGTTAAATGATTGGTCCTGAGTTTGGAACATCCCTATGCTCACCTCCAAATTAAGAAATGTCACTTTTCAGGCCATAATAACTTTCTGGAGAATGAGGTTTAATGCTCAATATCTGAATGGCACAGATAGTTCTCCCCATTGTTTCATTCTTCCTATTTCACTCAATAGATGTTAACGAGGTAACATCCAAATGTCAGTGTTTTCCCGCGGCATCAAGTACTGAAGGGCATTAGCAAGGCAACGGCCACATAATCATATGCCACTGCTAGCTACTTCTGTAATATTTTGAACATTGATAAAAGGTTCTTAATAACTTGTATTATCTTTGTGACTTTCCAGAGACATGTAAGGACCTTGTAGCTGTTAACTACCATTTTCTTGTAGCCTTTACATTTTATCTTATTTAGAAACACTCTTTTAATAAACTGAAAATGTTTTGAGAAAGTAGAAAGAAATGTAGTCCTTTGAAATTTTTTCAATTCGTCAACACAAGAAAATGCAGTCAACATCAACCAACTTGTATTATGCACTCACTGTAGAATTTTTTATACAGCTCTAATAATCAGTGGAGTAATTCTGTGCCTGTTAATTAAAATTTTATTTTAAAAATACCATGAATTTATTTAAAAGGTGGCACTAATGATTCTTAGCTTTTAAAAGGAGGCTTGGACCAGGCACATCATCTCAAAAACAGCCTGCATTTTAAGAAGACAAATTAATAGTTTTTAAATGATAAGCATCTTAATTTTAACTCATTTGCATTTTATGTGTTTGTGTATACATGCAAAATCAATGTACCCAACACATTTTTGCTATTTTATAGGACCTAGAGCATAGTAAAAGTTCTAATAGTAGAACTTCTTTTCATGATATTTTCAACACAATCCCAGATTATAATGCTGTCACCAGCTAATTCTACTTCTTAGTAAGATTTCCAGGAAATGATTGTTACAAAGTTTGAAAACTGCCTGGGTTATGTTTAAACTACTGTAATTTTCAAGAACAAAACTACTGGCCCAGAGATTAATAAATATAGCTTAGTAATAAGAATGTAACATTTTTAGAACCACTCCATATTATCCAAGTTTGTACAGTCTAATCATATGAGTCCTAAAAAGTGGAAGAAGAAGGCAGAAGAGTGAATCAGAAAGAGATGGATGTGATGGACTCCTGCCATTATTGGCATTGAACATGGAGGAAGGAAGCCACAAGCCAAGGAAACCAGCTGGTTTCCAGAAACTGAGAATGACTCTCAGCTTACACCCAGCAAGAAGATGGCAACCTTGGTGATTTCTACAAATAACTGAATTCTACCAATGATGCAAATTAGCAGGAAATGGATTCTTCCCTGGAGCCGCAGAAGCAAACACAGTCTGCTGACAACCTTGATTTTAGTTCAGTAAGACCCATACCAGACTTTCGACCTAAAAAAAAATAGTAATAATAATTTGTTATGTAATAATATGTTATAACTGTAATTTGTTCTGGCAGCAACAGAAAACTAATACAGAGGTTTTCTTGGGTGCTGCACACAGTTAAGCAATGGGTCAAGAAGGTCCACAAGAAAGTACTCAATACACTGACTGGGTAGTACTTTAGGAAAGTGCTAAAAAGAGCACAACAGCTAAAGCATGGTGGGTGGCCAATGAAGATAGAGTAGTGCTTCAAGAGAAATAGGAAGATACTTTGAGGGGGAGATTGGATTAAAGATGGTGGCGTGAGAGGTGAGACAGAGACCTCCTCCTAAAACCACATTAATATGAAAATATAATTAATAAAACTAATCCTGAAAGAGCAACAGGAAAGAAGGCTGCACCAGACTGCATACACCTGGAGAAAAAAGCAGACCTCACAGAACAGGGAAATGTACCAAAGCTGCGATCCAGTGGAGCCCAAGCCCTTCGCCCACCCCAGCTCACAGGTGAGAGGAAGAGAAACAGAGCAGGGAGGAAGTAGAGGCCTGGGACTGCTGAACACCTAGCCCTGGAGATCTGTTCTTGGAGCACCAACCTACATTGCATGGTGCTCTGGTGGTTTACTGCAGTTGGAAAGCTGAGACAGGCAGAATACCTAGAGAGATGGAGATTCCAACTGCTTGTGGAAAACAGATTCATATCCAGCTGATCTGGGTGGGAAGTCTGAGAGACTTCCTAAAAGCAAGAGGGCTGCTAAAGGGGCAAGAATTGCACAGAGCTTACTGCTCAGGAGAAAGGACACATAGACAAAATTGTCCGGGTGCACTCTGCCCAGCAGGCTGGGAGCTTAAATGATCTTCAGGAGCTCCATCCCCCTGGCTGGCTATGCAGCTCCAAGACCCCCACTGTGATACACAGCCTGCTGTGTCTTCCTCCCAGCTAGCCTGTACCTGGCTCAGGCTCACAAACCAGCAACCCCTGTCCTGGCATCAGGCCAGCTGGAGGGAAGCCCTGCCTACAGCAGCTACAAACACAAAACATAGAGGCTTACACGTGTGTGTTCGGCCCACTGGTTCTGGCAGTGGAGACAGGCATAGCAGCTGGGAAGCAGGAAACAGTCCTTTCCTCCCCCCAGGCACCAACACGGCTCCCCTGTGACCTGCGAAATTGCTCCGGTGGCTGAGCAGCTCTAGAGTGTAGAGGTTCTGGGCACTAGAGGGCACCACAGACAAATATGAAACGTCAAAGGAACCTGGTTCAAAGCAAAATTATGAATACACCTGAGAAAGATTCAAATGATATCAACCTCATGAATCTTCCTGAAAGAGATTTCAAAATAAAAATCATTAACATGCTCATGGAGGTACAGAAAAATATTCAAGAACTCAGGAACCAATTTAGGATGGAGATACAGTCATTGAAGAACACAATGGAGGGTACTAAAAGCAGACTAGATACAGTGGAGGAGAAAATAAATGAAACAGAAATTAGGGAAGAGGAATACAAAGAAGCTGAGACAGAGAGAAAAAAGGACCTGTAAGAATGAAAGAATACTGAAAGAACTGTGTGACCAATCTAAATGGAACAATATTTGTATTATAGGGGTACCAGAAGAAGAAGAGAGAGAAAAAGAGATAGAAGTGCCTTTGAGGAAGTAATTGCTGAAAACTTCCAGAATACAGGGAAGGAGATAGTCTCTCAGGCCAAGGAGGTGCACAGATCTCCCAACACAAGGGACCCAAGGAGGGCAACACCAAGACCTATAATAACTAAAATGGCAAAGATCAAGGATAAGGACAGATTATTAAAAGCAGCCAGACTTCTCAGCAGACACCTTACACGGGCCAGAAGGGAGTGGCATGATATATTTAATGCAATGAAGCATAATGGCCTGGAATCAAGAATATCTTATCCAGCAAGATTATCATTTAAATTTGAAGGAGGGGTTAAACAATTTCCAGCTAAGCAAAAGCTGAGAGAATTTAGCTCCCACAAAGCATCTCTACAGTGTATCTTGGAGAGACTGCTAGAGATGGAAGTGTTCCTAAAGTTAAATAGCTCTCACCAGAGGTAATAAAAAGAGTTAGACAAAGACTAGAGAATATGATACCTAATATATAAAGAAAGGAGAAGGAAGAAAAGGAGGGGAAAAAAAGAACCTTTAGATTGTGTTTATAATAGCATACTAAGTGAGTTAAGTTAGACTCTTAGATAGTAAGGAAGCTACCCTTGAATCTTTGGTCACCATGAATCCAAAGCCTGCAATGGCAATAAGTACATATCTATCAATAATCACCCTAAATGTAAATGGTCTGAATGCACCAGTAAAAAGACACAGAGTAATAGAATGGATAAAAAAACAAGATCAATCCATATGCTGCCTACAAGAGACTCAATTCAAACCCAAAGATATACACAGACAAAAAGGGAAGGGATGGAAAAAGATATTTCATGCAACTAGGGAGAAAAAGCAGGTGTTCAGTACTTGTATCAGACAAAATAGACTTTAAAACAAAGAAAGTCACAAGAGACAAAAAAGGCCATTACATAATGATAAAGGGGTCAAGCCAACAAGACGATATAACCATTATAAATATCTATGCACCCAACACAGAAGCACCTACATAGGTGAAACAAATACTAACAGAATTAAAAGGTGAAATAGAATGTAAAGCATTCATTCTAGAAGACTTCAACACTCTACTCACTCCAAAGGACAGATCACCAGACAGAAAATAAGTAAGGAGACAGAGGCATTGAACAACACATTAGAACAGATGGACATAACACATCTATACAACTCTGCATCCAAAAGCAGGAGGATACAATTTTTTCTCAAATACACACAGAACATTTTCCAGAATAAACCACATACTAGGCCACAAAAAGAGCCTCAGTAAATTCAAAAAATTTGAAATTGTACCAACCAACTTCTCATATCACAAAGGCTAGAAATAAAACTGTACAAAGAAAACTAGAAATAAACTGTACAAAGAAAACAAAAGGCTCACAAACACATGGAGGCTTAACAACATGCTCCTAAATAATCAATGGATCAATGACCAAAATAAAACAGGGATCAAGCAATATATGGAGACAAATGACAACCACAGCACAAAGCTCCAACTTCTGTGTGATGCAGAGAAGGCAGTTCTAAGAGGAAAGTATATAGCAATCCAGTCCTATTTGAAGAAGGAAGAACAATCCCAAATGAATACTTGAAAGTCACAATTATTGAAACTGGAAAAAGAAGAACAAATGAGACCCAAAGTCAGCAGAAGGAGGGAAATAATAAAAATCAGAGAAGAAATAAATAAAATTGAGAAAAATAAAACAATAGAAATAATCAATGAAACCAAGAGCTGGTTCTTTGAGAAAATAAACAAAATAGACAAGCCCCTAGCCAGACTTATTAAGAGGAAAAGAGAACCTAGACACACAAACAGAATCTGAAATGAGAAAGGAAAAATCACGATGGATCCCACAGAAATACAAAGAATTATTAGAGAATATGACAAAAAACTATATGCTAACAAGCTGGAAAACCTAGAAGAAATGGACAACTTCCTAGAAGCTCTACTACAAAGTCACAACCTTCCAAGACTGACCAAGGAAGAAACAGAAAATCTAAACAGACCAATTACCAGCAATGAAATTCAATCGTTAATCAAAAAACTATCCAAGAACAAAACTCCCAGACCAGATGGATTCACCGCTGAATTTTCTCAGACATTTAGAGAAGACATGTTACCCATTCTCCTTAAAGTTTTCCAAAAAATAGAAGAGGAGGGGATACTTCCAAACTCATTCTATGAAGCCAGCATCACTCTAATACCAAAACCAGGCAAAGACACCACCAAAAAAGAAAACTACAGACCAATATCCCTGATGAACATACATGAAAAAATACGAAACAAAATATTAGCAAACCGAATTCAAAAACATGTCAAGAGGATTATACTCCATGATCAAGTGGGATTCATCTCAGGGATGCAAGGATGGTACAACATTAGAAAATACATGAACATCATCCACCACATCAACAAAATGAAGGACAAAAACCACATGATCATCTCCACAGATGCTGAAAAAGCATTCAACAAAATTCAACATCCATTCATTATAAAAATTCTCAACAAAATGGGTATATATGGCAAGTATCTCAACATAATAAAGGCCATATATGACAAACCCACAGCCAACATCATACTTAACAGTGAGAAGCTGAAGGCTTTTCCTCTATGATCAGGAACATGACAAGGATGCCCACTCTCCCCATTTTTATTCAACATAGTACTGGAGGTCCTAGCCATGGCAATCAGACAACACAAAGAAATAAAAGGCATCCAGATTGATAAAGAAGAAGTCATACTGTCACTGTTTGCAGAGGACATGATATTGTACATAAAAAATCCTAAAGAATCCACTCCAAAACTATTAGAACTAATATCTGAATTCATCAAAGTAGTAGGATACAAAATTAATACACAGAAATCTGTTGCATTCCTATACATTAATGATGAACTAGCAGAAAGAGAAATCAGGAAAACAATTCCATTCACAACAGCATCAAAAAGAGTAAAATACCTAGGAATAAACCTAATTAAGGAAGTGAAAGACCTATGCCCTGAAAACTACAAGACACTCTTGAGATAAATTAAAGAGGATACTAATAAATGGAAATTCATCCCATGCTCTTGGCTAGGAAGAATTAATATTGCCAAAATGGCTAACCTGCCCAAAGCAATCTACAGATTCAATGCAATCCGTATCAAAATACTGACAGCATTCTTCAACGAACTGGAACAAATACTTCTAAAATTCATAAGGAACCACAAAACACGCCGAATAGCCAAAGCAATCCTGAGAAGAAAGAATAAAGCAGGAGGTATCTCGCTTCCCAATGTCAAGCTCTACTACAAAGCCACAGTAATCAAGACAATTTGGTACTGGCACAAGAACAGACCCATAGACCAGTGCAACAGAATAGAGAGTACAGATATTAACCCATGCATATATGGTCAATTAATATACGCTAAAGGAGCCATGGACATACAATGGGGAAATGACAGCCTCTTCAACAGCTGGTATTGACAAAACTGGACAGCTACATGTAAGAGAATGAAACTGGATTACTGTCTAACTCCATACATAAAAGTAAACTTGTAAGACCTGAATGTAAGTCATGAAACCATAAAACTCTTAGAAGAAAACATAAGCAAAACTCTCTTGAATATAAACATGAGCAACTTCTTCATAAACATATCTCCTCAGGCAAGGAAAACAAAAGCAAAAATGATCAAGTGGGACTATATCAAACTAAAAGGCTTCTGTACAGCAAAGGACACCAGCAGTAGAACAAAAATGCATCCTAGAGTAGGGGAGAATATATTCATAAATGACATATCAAATAAGGAGTTGACATCCAAAATATATGAAGAGCTCATGCGCATCAACAAACAAAAAGCAAATAATCCAAATAAAGAATGGTCAGAGGATCTGAAAAGACACTTCTCCAAAGAAGAAATTCAGATGGCTAACAGGCACATGAGAAGATGCTCCACATCACTAATCATCAGAGAAATGCAAATTAAAACCACAATGAGATACCACCTCACACCAGTTAGGATGGCCAACATCCAAAAGACAAACAACAGCAAATGTTGGCGAGGATGTGGAGAAAGGGGAACCCTCCTACACTGCTGGTAGAATGTAAGTTAGTTCAACCATTGTGAAAAGCAGTATGGAGGTTCCTCAAAAAACTAAAAATAGAAATATCATTTGACCCAGGAATTCTACTCCTAAGGAATTTATCCTATGAATGCAGCAGTGCAGTTTGAAAAAGACATATGCACTCCTATGTTTATCACAGCACTAGTTACAGTAGCAAAGAAATGGAAGCAACCTAAGTGTCCATCAGTAGATGAATGGATAAAGAAGAGGTGGTTCATGTACACAATGGAGTATTACCCAGCCATAAGAAGAAAACAAATTCTACCATTTGCAACAACATGGATGGAGCTAGAGGGTATTATGCTCAGTGAAATAAGCCAGACGGAGAAAGACAAGTATCAAATGATTTCACTCATCTGTGGAGTATAAGAACAAAGCAAAAACTGAAGGAACAAAACAGCAGCAGACTCACCAAACCCAAGAATGAACTAACAGTTACCAAAAGGAAACGGCCTGGGGAGGATGGGTGGGAAGGGAGGCATAAGGGGAAAAAGGGGCATTATGATTAGCACACATAATGTAGGGGGGTGCACAGGGAATGCAGTTTACCACAGAGAAGACAAGTAGTGATTCTATAGCATCTTATTATACTGATGGACAGTGGCTGTAATGGGGTATGTGGTGGGGAGTTGATAATGGGGGGAATCTAGTAACCACAATGTTGTTCATGTAAGTGTATATTAATGATACCAAAATAAGTAAGTAAATAAATAAATAAATAAAAACAAAATAAAATAAAACCCATTGAACTGTATGTATACCTTTATGGGTGAATTTTCTGATCTGTGAATTACATCTCAAAAAGTCAATACTAATAAAAATGCCGTCTGTGTCACATGAAAATAAATAAATAAATAAATTAAATTAAATTAAATACATACTTTGAGAACTGTGGGATAGACTATGGCCAACACCGGTTACCTACGGAATATCCATTCCCCCCTCTTCCTTAAAGATAGAACCCTAGTTTCGTTCAGCATGGTTCTGTTCCCTGCTGAAAAGCTACATTTTCCAGGACCCCTTGGAGCTAGAGATGGTCCTGCAACACACTTTTTGAGTCAAAGAATTATAAGTAAGTCACTGAGCGTAGTTCTGAAAAAGCTCTTACAATGGGGTTGACTGAGTAAGGGTTTGCTTCTGTCTTTCATTTTTTCCCATTCTCCCTGGAATGTGGATGTGATGCTAGAAAAGGAGCAGCTGTGTTGCAACCATGAGGCAGAAAAAATAACCACAGATTGACAATGAAAGCCACTTGTTACTGCTACTGAACAGGTACTACCTCCTTGGTGAAGCCCCTCAGAACTGTTTTTCCACTGTGGGCCCTGAGCCCCACAGGTCAGAGTGTGGGAATTGGAATAGATAGTTAAGGAGGATTAAGGCAATGGGTATGTGCAGGAGCAGAGGAAAAGCAGGTAAAAAAAAATAAAAATAAATAATGAAACAATGAGTTTAATCCCGATCTCATATCAGCCAGTAAAGATAACTGTCCTAGTATTTTCCTACAACTTCACTACTTGACAGTCCTGCCAAGTAAAGCCAACTTCCCCTAATACCACCACCCAATTAAAAAAGTATATCTCATCTGTTGTACTTCTTTGTTCTTCTAATCCTAGTAAGACATTGTCTTACTAGGCATGAAAAGTAACAAAAGTTTATAAAACCAAAAAGGCATTACAGCAGTTAAGAGCTTTGAAATCAAGCAGACCTGAGTTTGAATTCTCACTTCACCTCTTATTTGAAGCTTAACATTGAGCAAGTTAATTAACCTTCCTGAACCACTGTCCCATTACGTGTAAAACAGGAAGAAGACTTACTCATAAAGAGTGTTTGGGAGGCAGCTTGCAAAGTGCTTGACACTTTAACAGTAGTACTTGGTAAATTGCATTCTATTTAACTATGCTAAACCAGGACAGTTTTAAAAAATCATGAATAAACACATTTCACATGAAATTTACAGTATCTGTTTTATAGGCTAGATTCAAGTGTTAAGGTCCTAGAATCCTGAAAGTTGTTTTTATTTACAATTCTCCTATGGAAGGATAAGTTATTTCATTTCTCTATTGAACCATATCATAAGAAGTACTCCCCAACAAGTTGGGGATGTTCTTGTCTCACCATATCATAAATGTGGCAAAATTGGGCAAAAGCAATGTATATCCTCATCACAGTAAGTCATGCCAGTGAAAATATTTGACTGTAATTGGAAACAAAACGTAATTTTATTTTTCACAAAGATGACATCTTCTAGACCAGGATCAAATTATTGCTCCTTAAAAGGTACAATATGTACACTTGTACACTACAAAGTACATAATCCCTCTCCAAATTATAGGATGGCATTGCATTCTTCCTGTTTCAAAAGGTTACTATCAGGTTTAAACATAAATTGCATCATTTTCTTTCCTGTGTAATGTGCACTTTAAAAATCTGGTATTTATCTCTAATTCCTGTCTCCACATTTTGGCCAGACACATTTCTCTTCTGTAGTGTTTTCATTACCATTAAATCTATTATCAATACTGAAAGCACAGTAAACAAAAATGTTACTTAACCTGATTATCTGGGATCAGAATTTTCACAGCAGGAAAATAAATGAAGCAGTTTAATTTTTTATGAATATAGGATGGAAGATAAAGAATAGTCATTTTGAATGACTGCAAGGACTATAACCCTAATACCTAGCAGAGTTATGACTGGCATATAATATATTACATGCTTTATTCTATTATGAATATTATAAACTCAGTATATAAGGTGGCAGAAAAAGAACCGAGCACTTTCCAAACTGGATTACTCAGTAACTTCTTTATGTACCGATTCCCGAAGAATTTCATGTTTATACCACCTCTTTCTCACAGTCTTCAGGAAATTAAGAAATGCACTGTGGCTGCCATTTTAATTGAAAATATCATCATATACAATCCTTATAATGCTTGACTTTTTAATCAGGAATAATAAGTCATTAATACAAATACTTGTGTATCTCTTCTTTCTTTTTCCTCCCCCTAAATTGGCCCTACTTAGGTCTCATCTAAATATTCTAACTTTCAAGCAGAATGTCTGGAATCCTTAGAATTCTTAGAAACTGCAAACTTCAGGTGAGGATATGAGATTTGCATTTCTGCCTCTCTTCCCTCTGGGGCAAGTGTTTTGAGGGGTACTTGGAAGTAACACTCATTAAGTATAAAAAACAATGAATCTAGATAAATTATTCACAAGTAAGATTCTCAGAAATTTTTGAAAGCATCAGAAATCGTAGCTCTCGGTCTTGCAAGTTTCATGTGTGCAATATTCTTCAGTTACATTAAATGGTTTCAAGAGGTCTTTTAAAAAAACACACACAATAGGCTTTAAAGCAAAACTTTAACTTCACTTGCACAGGCCAGGCTTCTCAGATTAATAGATCTTAAGTGTCTACAAGAATAAATGCTGCCTAGCAGGAGCAAGCAATTCAATCACAAACCTCTGAAAAGGAAGTAGTATCTTGTATAAAAATTAACATGAACCAACTATCCAGGTGAGTACAGCCAGTAGAGTAAAGGATCTGGGAAACATGGTATGTGAATAATGGTTAAAGAAAGAAAAGACTTGCAGGCTTATACGTAAAGGAGAAAATAGGTATTTTTCTATATAGCTCCATAAGGCAGCACTATGATCAGGAGATAAAAGATAAGAGGAATTGATTTTGCCCAATGCAAGAAAGAGCTGTCCAGAAATGAAAGGTGCTGTCTTGGTGAGGTAGTGAGCTCTTTGTCACTGACAGCGATCAAGGAGGATGTGTATCACCATCTTTCAGAGGTGTCCCAGGAAGGATTCATGCTTTAAAGGGGATTTGGGCTCTCTTAATGACCTCTGAGATCACTTTTATCTCTCCGATTTTCCATTAATAAGTGTTAAGCTGGCCCTTCTGCAAACTCAGACAATGGAAATTCCCAAAGAACAGGCCACAAAAGTTACAGACTACCACTAAATTGCTCTTTGGTGTTATTAATGTTATTTCCCCACATACTTTTTTTAGATTGACCTTATGTAGTAAAAATAAACTAAGCAGACAGAAACAAATGTTTATGTATATGGTAATTGTGAAAGTAATTAGATATATTCTTTTCTAATTTAAGATTATCAATTAAAGAAGAAATTTGCTAAATAAAAAAGATTTCTAAAATCTTAAGACCTTTTAAAAATTCACTAAATCAGGGAAAAAAACAATCTTAAGGGATAAAAAATGTCAAATTTGGAAATGCACGTTTTCATTTGGTCCATCTTTTGAATCACCCACAAACAAGAAAGATTTATATAGTGTGCATAATCTTTTCTCAGGAAATCTAGATACTGAATCTTAATGCTGAAATGATAGAAAACAGTTGCTATAAAATACTGTGCTATTGATATTTACTATAAAATATATTTTGCATATTAAACAAAATAGCTGTAAGCAGGAAGCTAACCAAATGCAAGTGCCCTGGCTGGAGGACTAATTCACTAACGCTCATTCTACACTTATTGTCTGTTAGCTGGAGAAAGGTAAAATTCTAAGGCAAACATCTCACAGGGTCTCTCTTACTAGAATTCACTGTTAAATTGCGCTGGTTGAGCCTTACTCATTGTCTTCCTTACCCGTTGTTATTGCTACACCATTACTGTCAAAATTTACTGCTTGTGAAGAAAAGATAATAGACCTTTAATGCTAATCCTGTTCTATTTCGTGTGTGTCCTTAGAAACTAACAATATATTAACTCTATAATATTAGCCTGAAGGAACCATTTGCTGTTTTAAAACACCAGAATATCAAAAAACCAGAAAACCGCTTCGATGTGACTGCCCTTTCAGCTTTATTAATTTAGGCAAAAATGACAGGTTAATTTATATGGTTCACACCTGTCAGGAGCAGAGTCTTTACTAATACAGTTTACACTGACCAAGAGGTCCTCCCTCAGGCTAAGGTTGAACTTCAACCTACTACTGAATAGAGTGTAACACAAACATGCCACTCAGATTTCTATGAAGACAATCCCTTCAGAATTCCACATGGATGGCACACCACCCTGCAAGTGTTCAAAACTGAAGTTGAAGGAAGAGACCTTATCTATCCAATGAAGACTAAGTATTTGATGATCAAGCTATATGGAGGCCCATGAATGTTTTCCTAAGTCTTTTGTCTTCCACTCTTCCCAAATTATATTATAGCCCAATTGAAAAAGTGCTTTATGCTACAGAAGAATCTAGTTTCCTTAATATCGTTAAAAACATTGTCTTTATCATCAAGAAGTCGTGAAAATCTAATGAGGTTTCAACTCTGATTCAAGTTCCAAACAAGAATAAAGAAAGCTAACTTTGACTTTAAATCCACAAGGGAAAAATAGCCTCTGTTCAATGCTTGCAGAAAGTAAAACATGCTCTATTGTAGCTTTCACGAGCGTAGCGGCGCTGCCCTGTCCACAGCATCAATGGAAGAGCTCTAGCTGAGCAGCACCTATACTGAGTTTAGAAAGAGTCTGCAAGGAGCCTCTATATTTCTTTCCATAGTTGCTCAATTACTATTCCACATTTCTACTACAACCAAAAATATTTTACATGGAAATTTCAGCCTTTGAGAAAGTACCCAAGCCTTCAATGAAAACCACAAAATGTGCATTAATCACAGTAAATAATGATAACACATGACAGATCAATACTGATGCTACCTAATCAAACATACAAAATATGCTTATAGCAACTGTGAATAATTCTATATTCATGACAATATCTTAAATGTTTATACATAATTTTACAGGTAAATTCTTAAATATCACAATTTATCAAAGAGTCAAAATTTATTCCATTTCAATGCAAAGGCTTTAGACCCAAAAGATGCAAATAACCATCTAACCTACATTTGCCAGCTAAAGAGTTGTTAGAGCAAATGTTACTTAGCCCAGTCTTTTAACTTAGTCTTTATAATTTTTGAGATTAAAAAAATTATGCTGAACTCAAGTATCATTTTGTGTGTAGAAGTGTTGTGGAATATAAAAAAGCACTGATGAGAACAACATGTTAAACATCATATTTTTATTTCTGGACAAGTAAGACAATGAACTTTAATCTAAAACAGACAAAACCTACACAATTTATCTAAAAACCTCATTTAAACTCCCCAAGCTAGTCTTTTCCTGTATTTTCTCTGTGTATATTTATATAATATTTTAAACCTTATATTAATTTATTTATAAAGAAAAATAAAAGTTAAGGCCAATTTAATAATATACACTGTTACAATGTCAAAATAGTCTAGCCTAACACTAGCTCTTCAAGTACCTTTATCCATTTTACCTATGTGCACTACCAATAACCAACATCAACATGCAAGATCTGTAATATTTTCTAGCTTCTGTCATTTAAATCAATTCACTCATACCATGAAGTCAAAGAGGTGAGCACTTAAAAAGAAGAAAGTAATTCATTAAAGATACTGGATTAAGCTGTACTGAAGCTTGCAGCTAGTATGAATTAATAAAATATCAGTATTTTTTAATCATCTCTAAAAACTGGCAAACCAACTGTAATAGGAGCTGCAATTTGGATCTTTTGACCAGTAAGATACAGTAAGAATACTAGAATCATTAGTAACCATTATTAATTGTAACCTAGTGATTTTAGTTTGGGGTGTGTATTAGGTTTGGTTTTGTGTTGATGATAAAGTTGCTTTTGGTAAATCTTTGCTCGTGTCTCACCAGCTAAGATTCATAAAGTCAACAGGCACATCTCGTTTCTTCAAATTATTTCAAGGTGCTCCACTAACTTGTCCCCTCCATTAATTCGTGCTTTTCACAAATATAGCTTTTGAGAAAGAAATATAGCTGACCTCTTTTTCTTTTCTTATAAATATAGCTTAAATTTTAAACTTTAAAGGAAAAAGAGTTTAATACCCAGACAGATAAAATAACCTGAAGCATCTCTAAGAAGGAATGTGAAGAATAGTATGAAAATGAAATGAATGAAATGATGACAAGATTTAACTCTGAAATGTCTCCATTTTTCAGAGCTGTCCAGGGAATTGCTTCCTTTGGACTGAGAGCACAAGTACACTTCCTCAGCAGCTAAAAGCCTTTCAAAGAACCAGACAGATACCACTGTGCATCTGAACCTCATATAAAACAAAAACAAAGTGTAAAATGGCAACTCACGATATTTCTAAGCACACAATTAACCTAAAGCAGGAAGAATTTTCCACACCTTTCCTATTGCAAAATATTTTAAAGAGAATATTCACAGTTAAAATAGACTTTTACTCAAAAGCTTTTCTTATACAAATATTTAAAAAATTAAAATTAAAAAGGTCTGGCTTTCCCTCACCCCTTCCTCCACCAAAAAATGGATCACAGATAATACTTCAAAAGAATATTTTATTTTATCTCCTGGATTTTGTTTTTCAAGCAACACTCTCTAGAACTCTAGGAATTCTAGAAAGACTTCCCAGTATATTTCAGTATGTATTTACTTAAAATAAATTTCTAAAATAGACATTTGTATAATATACGCTGTTCAACTTCATGTGTATAAATAACTATTCACAGAACTATAATTTGCATGCATTTGAACTTACATTTCAGAACTTAAATTATAAAACTGGGAAAGATAAAACATCAAACTTATTAATATTCATACACAACTCAAGAATAAAAGTCTTGATTAAAAGATTCATTTTCTGATCAATGTGTTAACTCTGAATGTTTCAAACTCATCAAAAAATTATAGAAAGCATTTCCATATTTAACATAACACCAAGATCAATCATCAGCTGTTTTTGTGCTGCTACACAAAAGAAGTCATCTTAAGTTATTTTGGATATACAGAAATTCAAATAAATCCAACCAGTGTAAAAGATTAAACTTTATCATTATGTAATTCCTTAGGTATTCCTTCAGACTTTCATATTATTAATTAGATTAGAATCAAGCACATTAAATGAGAATAAACATAAACTCCTAGGAAAATAAAACAATGGTAAAATGTGGGCATGCCAATAAATTTAAATGTAAGCAAGTCTGAGGTTTTTAATCTTGTGGGTTTGGGTTTGGGGATGTTGCTCTTTGGGATTTTTACCCCCTTTTACCACAAGGTTGATTCATGAATGAAATCCCACTTTAAGATCCTATTTTCTCTCACTTACATGTATGCTGGAGAAAGTGGAGTTGACCTGGATGTTTTAAGCACAGGAACTGGGAATTTCCAGATAGCAGGAGAGCTCGTTTTCCATTTCAATGGCATGTTGTCACCACGGTACTACAATAACAGTAAACAGCGTTTCCATAACAGACTACCAACGAGGACTTCCATTCCACACTGTACTGACACAGCAGCGGCTGCCACGGAGAACAAGCAAGCGATTCTGCTAGTGCCCTTAAACCGATGCTTCCAATCTGTACAATAGGGCTGCAAGATACCTCCTTTCAATCCTCCTGTCCCCTAAAGCAATACGATGATTCTACCATTCTCACTCAACAATAGTGCCACCTCGTTAGGAAAGCGTTGACTGCAGTATTTTTTTTTTAGGACTGCACTGTGCATACCACACAATGCAGCTTTATTTAATAAAAGCGGCTAGGGTTTTGCTTTTTTGTTTGGTTTGGTTTTAAGCTTACATTACCATTCTTCTACCTTAACAGGGATACTGCAGCACTGTACTATATTCTGCGCCTATTAACCTGATTTCTGACCAGTAGTAGCAGGGAAAAAAAAGTAGATGGGTTTCATATGAAAATGAAACGACATACCTACTCAGAATACACTTGTCATCCTCTGAACATTCTTCTTTTGAGCTGCAACAATACAAATGGGATATAAACCTCAGCATAGCCTTAGGCCACCGTTAATAGAGATCAGTGACTAAATTCGGCAGCCTCCTTTCCTCTTGTGCAAGCTCTGGCCACACAATACAAGAATGCCATTATGGGAAAAGCCCGTTTAAAAAATGCCAGTCTCTGTTTTCCCATTAGAAGAAGGCAAAATGTAAGAATAAATATAAACTGCTGCAGAACTCTGCACGCTCTTCTAGTAGCTTCTTATTCAAGTTGTTCTCCTTTCCCTATTCTTATTTCCAAGCCGGGATGAGCAAAATCTCATACATTTACAACACGCCGTAGTAACACCAATATCACTCTTGTCTTCTGCAGCAGAGAAGTACAGAGGAGCGTGCTCTTAATAGCAGTCTCGGAGGGACGCTATCAACAATCTAATTCAATGCTGCCCTCCCCTTCTTGTCTCCCCCTTTCCCCTCCCGTTCCTCCCGCCCTCCTCCTCCCACCCCCAAACAGCTCACAATTTGCCTAGAGGAGAGACCAATGCTACTGGCCAAGCAGGTGTCCAGCAGGGACCATTCCAAAGCTCAGCAGCGGTCGGATTACCTCTTGGGGTTAGTGACTGAAAGGGAGGTTCAAAATTAAAGCTGCTGTCAAAGGCAGCTTGAAGTATTTCACGAAAACAATGGCAAATACAGGGCTCATCTGTACTGTTCTAAAATACTGCTAGAAAATAGCATCATAAGTGCTCCGAAAGTGACTGGGTGTTTTAGTTTCTGTTTAAAGCACCAAACTCACACATTTTCTATACAATTCTAAGAACTGAAAATAGGATAAACTAGTATTATGCTGAACTCTTTACAGGCTGAAGAATTTTACTTCTGATATAGGCAAGTTGCCATCACTAGGTATCTACCTTCATGGCATCCTTCTGCTTCTACCTAAAAACAGAATTACCCATCTTCACCAGTGCAATGTTAAGACAGCCATTGACAGGAAAGCCACTAACTTTTTTAAAAATCACACTACTGACAAAAAACTCATATTTACTTTCTGGTTTGCATGCAAACAATAAACTTGTGCTTCCAATTTAAGTATTTTGCTTTCAGATACTCTTCCCAAATTATTCCTACTTTTCAAAAGATTGAGATTTAGTCCCTTAAGAGGTTTTCTCATTTGTATTTAAAAAGCACAGTTGAATGTTTCTGTAGAAAGAAACTACTTTTAAATATTCCAAAGGATATAATTTAATATACCAGAAATAGAGCATGAAATCAGCTAAGGAATCACAAGTACCTTCTTTTAAGATGCACATCAATATTCAGGCAAAAAGTCCTTTCCTATGAAGCCCAAATATATGTATATGCAGTATATACATATACACATTCATACATACATATATGGAGAGAGAAAGCTTATTTTGAAACACTAAATGGTAATGCATAAACTTTATTAAATATTAAATAGATGTCAGCCACCACTATCTCAATGATTTTTATTCCAACTTTCATGTACAAATATGCTGAAAAATCCCAATCAAGTAACTTAAAGGGTTAAACTATATTTCCAACTCTTTTGAGCACCAATACACAAA
Organism: Manis javanica; assembly: GCF_040802235.1. Lineage (NCBI taxonomy): Eukaryota > Metazoa > Chordata > Mammalia > Pholidota > Manidae > Manis > Manis javanica. Next base: position 108,484,259 of record NC_133174.1, on the reverse strand, counting down.
ACTGTCTCATGGAAATCTTCAAAGGAATCAGAGAAAGGAATATTTGTCAATACCTTATTGGCCAAATATATAGTTTAAAAGGTTTTAAAAGTGCCACTAACACAAATAAACCATAATCAATATTTTACATTAGAAGGCTTTGTATAATAATTCTTAGTGGTTATGGGGCAAAAAGGTCCCAAGTACAAAACGCAGTGGTAATTTGCTGGAAACCTCAAGAAGGAAGCACACACACACTCAACAAACAAGTTTGGAATGTCCCATCCCAAAAACCTGAAGCATTCGCAAACATTTAAAATTGTAGAACATAAAAGGGCTACAAATTAACCTGTATGTAGCAAGGAGTGATGTTTTAGAAAGGAAATTCAACCACTTTCCAATTTATGAAAATCTTACAAAGCAGTAATTATAAATATAACTTCTAGAACAAAGTCCCTCCAAATTAGGTAAAAACATGGTAGTGAAGTGTTTTGAACAGTCTATAAAGACTGCTCAACATTTATGAGTAGGAATAGGGTGAATATAGAGTTTTCCAAATTTTGAAGAGGGTAACCCTCACAAATAGGTGAAGATCACTTTACTGCAAAGATTTTCAGGTTATTATTCCTCTGTGAACAATCAACTGATTCAAAAAGCCAACAAATTGTTTGTCTAATCTCATTAGGCTCTAAAGAAATCAACCAATACCACCAAATGATCAATCTCAACTTCAGTCTAGATTTTTCTGAGACTTAATGTTTAGAACCTGTTTTTGTGGCCCTCCAACAATTGTAGTGTTTGATCAAAGTGAAAAGAAAATAAGGCTGCTTTCCTCCATCCCACCCTCGGTACTCTTAAAGACTCCAAAACCCTAAAAGCTTTACATCTGATAAAGAACATTTATTCATATTCCATTATTTTGCTTTAATAAATTGCTAGAAATCATTTGCAATTATCTCTTATGAGCAAACAACTAATATGCCAAAGGCTTTAACAATAATCCTCTAAGCAGAAATACAGTTCATGAAATATACTTTACACTATTAATTTGCTTAACAACACCATTCCTCATACATTGTTTAAAAATAAACTTCAGACAGATAAGCAGAGCCCAAATTAGATTTTACTACCCTGATGGCGACTCCAGTAGCAACTATGGATTGTAATTACCATTACATTCTGGAACTAAAAATGTTTTCACCTACAGAGTGAAAGGAAGAAAGTGATTAAACATGTATTTTAAATGTACTTTTATGCAGGCTCGGTGTCCCACTACTTTAATATTTAGATTGGGAAATGTCAAAAACTCTTGTTCACAGCATAGAAAACACTGATTTCATTTACAGAACGCTAGATTTCTATTATGGACAACTGCATAAAACAGAACAGAACGACAACACACACAAAAGTTCTTCAAAGCATTTTATAAACATTAACGATTCACTTAAAAATACCTGTGAAATGTGTATTTCAGAGATATAATAAAAAGGGACAATGCTGGGACTTGTTCAGGGCTACAAAAAGAGTCAAATCTTACGGCACAGAATTCCCTGGTTCCCAACGTAGAAAGAAGATTTTTATAACTTTTAGGATTCTTACAAATCATCTTGCTCAGCACTCTCATTGTATAGACAAAAAAACTGAAGCTCAGAGAAGTTAACTTGTCTGATGTCACACTGCTAGGCAGCAGCAGAAATGGAACTAGAAACCAAGTTTCTGCCAGTCTAGAATCCCTACTGTCCCTCCTTCTCAATGAGACCATTCCATAGGATGTGTGCTTCTCTATGAAGTGAAGCACATTCTGTAAATGTCTCAATGTATTCTAAAGACACAATAACTACAAAGAGCTATGTACTCTTCCAACTATACACACTGTCAAAGACAGAAGTGGGAGTGAAATACCAAAAATATGAAAGTGTGCAAAAAGACCATTTGCAAAATCTGAATTCCAAAAGATGTTTAAAAATGGTGAGGGAGGAAAAGGTAAGCAAAAAGTAAACCAGTCATAGTATGGAAGAAAAGTGAAATATACAGCTACAAGTCTAATTTATTCCTTAATGTAAATGTTTCTAAATAACTTTATGGGAAAATTTAACTCACTTACCAACTGACTGCTATAATTTGTCTCCAGTACCACCACTTAACTGAATGAGTTGACTAAATATGTCACGTTTCTGACCTCTCTCCATATTTTCCCAATATTCCCTAAGAACTGACCTACCTTTTTCCTCCAAGTTTTGGTTAATTCTGTGGTAGGTACAACTAAAGACTAATAGCATTAACTGCAGTTCATGTGAGCAGGCACTGTGTAATCTTCTCTTCAATCCTGAAAATGTCTCTTCAGATTAATCTGGAATATCCATGTTATTTGTGCTGCTCGCATAAGACTGCAGATCATGCCAATTATGTGCTCTGTTATGTTCAATCAGTCAATAAAAGTACTTGGATGACAACCAAGTATGGCTGTTAAACCCTTTAAAGTCCACAAAAAATTAACTTCTGGACAACAGAGCAAATTCTTACTACATTCAGGGCTCCTTATTACAGGAAATAGAACTGTTTGCATGAATGATTATATATACTTGTGTGTGTGTGTCTGCTTTTTTGTTTCAGGAAATTGAATATCAAATAATTAAAATTTTCTTACAAGAAACTCATATATATAGCTTTGCTAAGATCAAAATGGAAAATCCCAGATGTTTCTCAAAGACAACTACATTGGAAAGTCATCATTTCATCTTTTATAAGCACCTTCTCACATGTCAGTTTCCACAACAGAACTGTGTGGATCCTTATAGTTCCACAAATTTATATCTATGACTATGCCTTGGATCAAATAGTGCTTCTCTCCTTCAGAATACAAAGAAGTAGAAAAACACAACTGTTGTGTAGGCACATACTCATGCACATGTGCGTATATGCCAGAGGATTCCTCCATGATGGCGTAAGTAATGTGAAGGGAAGCATTCTTCCCATCTTTAACATTTCCTAAGGATAAGAAGGGTACTAACTTTTGGGAGGAAATGGGTACAGAACAGCAAAAAGAGGGGCTGGTAAGCTGGTAAGACAGGCAACAATAGGTAAGGGGACCAAACTGAGGAGGGTAATGATTGGCTGGAGAGAGAATGGAAAGCCAGAATGGCAGTGATATCCTATATTTATGTATCACCTTTTATAATTGGGAGTTAGATGAATTAAGTTTGCAGGGAAGATAGGAGTTGGGGTAGAAGGGCAAAGATCCAGAGGAACTGAGCAGATAAGATTCAGTTGTTGGGTATCCAGTGACCCACAGATTCTGACTGCCCTTACTCTCTCATGACATCTGAAAAAAGGATTATAATGAGTGGGTAATCCAGAAATTCTTGCCTTTCCTTCTTCCTTTTGTTTTGTATAGCATCTATATTGTTTATAGCTTTTTTTTTGGCACCCTTGAGTGCTTCATTCATATATGATTCCTAAATCCATATGCCCAACTAAGTCTTTGTATATCTTTGAAAGTCATCAACTAAATTAATTCTTAAGTATTCTATTCCCATCTATTAAAACAATGCCTTAAACTCCAAATCAAAGTGTTTGTATGTGTTGGGAGTGGTGGAGGCAGAAATAGATGATTTAAAAATATATACTATCTATATACCTGATTTTCACTACCATTTATAAATTGTTTGAAGAAAGCAATTTAGAAAGACAATTTTTCATCATCAAACAAGGATAATGTATCCAGTGCTCCAATAAGAGGTCATGCTATTACCACACCCTGTGTTCCGGCCATGCTAGTTCATCTGCCTGCAATGCCCTCTCCAAATTCCTGCTCCCCCATGAAGCAATCCCTAAATCTTTGTATCTTCCTAATTGAGCACTATTCCTGGCACATTGGAAAGCATTCAATAAATATCTGTTGAGAAAATTGAAAGAGAAGTTTATAAACAGAGGAGTAATTAAATAAGAGTATATTGATGCCAGGATATATGCTAGAAGGTTTTAAAATGTTATTGATTCTACTATTACTAAAAGCAGAGTTCAGATAAAAAGGGTATTCATTTATTAATTTGATAATTTTAGGGTGTAGTCTTTAAAATGAAAAAAATTAAATTATATATTATCTTGTTAAAAATAGTGTATATTGAAGAAAATCATCTCAAATAATGATAATTAATCGGTTTAGTCAACTTCCAGCAACTTCCTAAGTATCTCCTTAAATTACCTTGGGGAAAGAAAATAATCAAACCATTGCTAGATTTTCTGATGTATTTGTATATTACATGTGCAAACTTACTGATATTAAAAGACATTTAAAATGTACAGTGTTACTGAAAGAAAAGTTAAAATTATGGCTCTACTGACAAAAACCTATATTCATTTAAAGCTCTTCAAAGAATTTTGCTATTTTGTTTTAATTTTAGCATCAAATATAGAAGCAAATTTATAAAAGCTATGTGAAGACAACATAATAAACAAATTACAGCCTTAATTTTTATAAATCCTGAACTATTTTGATAAGAGTAAACAATTTCTAATAATTTTTATCTATGATGTTTGAAAAACTTTTCAATAATAAGCCTATCACATACCTAATCTCAAAAGGCATGCCAGATAATGAAAGCCAATATTTGCAATGTTCTACATTCTTTCAGATATACCCATACTTTTATAAAAATCTGAGTTACCAAAAGACCTTTAAAGTAATATGTAAGACATTTTCCTTAACATTCCAATTAAAAATTAATGAAATAATAGCATTTTTTAAATTATATTTATATCCTTTTACCCAAAGAGTCACTGAAGCATTCACATCTGTACCATAAATGCTATAGCTAAAAATGAGATCGAGACGATTACCTAGTTGTCTATCTCTTCCTCCCCATGAGTATTTGTATATCTTGGTTTCAAATACTTATAGAGTTATCACAATAATGTTTTGCTAACCAGCGGCAAACACCTTCATGGAAAGCTAATCCTAATGATGACTCATTAAGAACATACAGCACTACTTAAATTTTCCATGAAAAAACTCCCTTTACATTGCTTTTACCATTTCCCAGGCCTAACCATTAAAACTTTAAACTTTCTATACATGTATCTAAAGAAACTATTGTTTCTTTAAACATGTATCTAAACACGTATCTAAAGAAACTATTGTTGGCTAAAAAATTTACAACTGCATAATGAATGAAAAAATATTAAATTCCAAAAAGACAATTTCAAACTTTAACCTTGTGATCCACTGCCACAACATGGGACTCAGAAGCTTTCATAAACATGTAGTTCATAAGTCACAGTATTTGCCTACTATGGTGGTATCCAAAAGACTTAGCAACCAGTTCGATACATCTATTTTCATGACTATTTTGACATCCTTCTCAGTTTCTGATTTAGAATTCTTCTCTTGGGTGATTTTGAGTTAGACAGATTTTTCTAAAAAAAAAACTGAGGGGGATACAGAAACATTTATACTGAGAGATGCCAAATATATGGTGGTTAAGTCTAAATTATAGAAGCTAGCCAAAAAGTTTGCAATTTAAAGTTGCTATGCTTGAAAAACATATTTAGCAATTCAATGAAAACCCTATGCTGTAAGACATCATTAACTCATGTTATATAAAGTGTTTATGTGTTACAAACTAAACGTGGTATTATTTTAGGGTTCTAACTTCATTACTTGAATACAATGGTTGTCCAATGGGGGAAAATCATTTGTTTTCCTTCATCTCATGTTCCATTACTAACTAAAGTAAATGCGATTTTGATATGATAGAATAAAAAGCACAGTTGATCTTCTAGTTAACCCTGTTTGGGTTTCTTGACTGCCTTTCTAAGCCTGTGTACTTCAACCAGTAAGTTCAGAACTACTGCATGTCTTCAAAATCAAATACATGTTTTAAATAATCAGTTATTTCTCATGGAATTCTGAAGCTACATGACACTTGAGTATATCCCCCCTTTAACTAGCATATATTTATTAATTCATTCCTTATTCAGCTTGATCTAAATCAGAGAAACTGTTGAACATTTTTATGAGTCTTCCACTACAGAGTCTGGCCATTTTGTTTAAGTTCCTATGATACTGCTCAGTTAGTAAATGAAATATTTATGTTTAGGGATTTCAGAATTACCAATTTTTGAGATTCAGATGTATAAAGCATAGAACAACGCGTATTCCCAAAAGGGAGAAGAGACAGCAAGATGGGGCTTAAACTATAAACAGGAAACGAGCATTAGCAAATTGATTAATTAGGACCATGTTTTTGCATTTGTCAGCTAAAATGCATTTGTTTAAACTGAGGTCTCCTTAGTACATTAGCCATTACTAACAGTGTATGATAGACTCCTTGAACTTCACAAATACCAAAATCAATCAATTATGCCTAGCCCAAAACCTGTAAGGAGGAGGTGCATGCTGAATTAGTTCAATCATCATTTAGTACTAAGAATTTATGACTTTGCTAGATGTTTTGAATTTACAAAAGAACCAATGTTCCTTGGCCACAAATCCTTACAGTCTAATCAGGCAGACTGCATATTCACATATGAAACATGAGTAAGTGTAAATATATTGCTACTATAGAGCCTTAACGATCATCCAGAACCCAGGATAGCCTAGTTTTCCGGCCAATTCTTTTAAAGTCACTGAAATTTAAAACGGGGAGAGGTTAAACTCTTAAAATATCAAAGCTTAATTAGTTTAGTATTTTGGTAGAAATCTTTCTGTTACCTTCTTCAAGTCTAAAACAGACACAAGACTTTTAAAAAATACCTCATGGGGTAATACACAATAGCTACTGTGATATGCCTCAGATGATGCAACAATGTGTGCAAGGGATATCTGCCATTCCACCCTCTGGCCTGACTCCCACCCCCATATGCTGTGACATGGAACATGGATGCTACTGAGAGAAAAGTGGCTCTTTTTCTTTATACTCCAATACATATACCAAGAGAAAAGTCCTCCAACTTGAAGGCAGATGCTCTCAAACTTTAGTATGAGTAAGAATCATCTGGGGTGAATATTTAAAAAGTCAGTGTGTCTGGAGGTGAGGCCCAATACTCTGTATATTAAACAAGTAGTCCAACTGATTTTTATGCCTTGTCTGCTTAACTTGGAGAAATTGCTAACCCCCACTCAAGATAACCCCAGCTCTAGTGAGCTTCTGTTTTCTCTCAGTCCTTGGCCTTCCTGAACGTACCAACACTGGCCGCTCACCACTAGTTGTCAGTCAGCACTGCCCACAGCCATTTTCTTGCTGTCCCTCATTCCCAATCCCCCTAGGTATGGGAGAATCTGAAAGTAAGGTCTCCAGGTGGATGACAGGCTCAGAGGCGGACAAATAGACACACGCAAAGTGGCAAATTGTGAAGTGCAGCCATTAAGAAACAAGGGTAGTATAAATTATGTTGACTGTGCGATGCATGGTAAAAGTTAAAAACTCATTTCAAACTTTTTCAGTGAGGAAGGATGCAGAAGAGACCCGAGCAAGCCATGTGTGGCCCGGTTGCAGCTCTGCCACTAATTAGCCTTGTGACCTCTGGTGTTGTCTTCCCTTATCCATACAATAGGGAAGATGCCACTTTTCTTGCCGGACTCACAGCAATATTATGAAAATCAACTGAACTTGTGTTTGTGAAAGCATGCTGGAAAACAGAAAGCATGATACAATGATGTATGCCATCATTTTAAAGGAATAATTTATCTTTTTGTTGTTGTCTTACCAAACACAGTACCCTAGACATTATTTGAAGTTTCCTTGATGACTGAATGTCTTCTAGTATCTCAGGGTCTTTTTTATGAAAATAGGTTCTCATTGACAAAATGATAGAGGAAAATGCAGACCCTTGGACATACCCTGAGGTTGACTTTTTGAATATATCCTTGAAATCAGCTTGTTTTAAAGACAATTGCCTCCGTCTCCTGAAAGTGGAGTGCAAAAAAAATCTGGTTAATTGTGGCTTTCTTGTATTCAGTTCAAAATTTTCAAAGCATACACTGCAAATATTTTAGCTGAAAACCAATAAACCACACTTGTAAATCCAGTGAAGACCACACAGAACAATTTCTAAATAGGTAAATCAACTTTAAAAAACTTAACTAGAAAGCCATAAAATTCTATTTGTTTTTAGAAGCTCTCTTAATGTTTCAGAAAGTTTGGAATAAAGATTACATGAAAGGCAACATCTATTGGCAGCTGATCTAAAAGACTGAAACTTGCCAAATTTGGACACCAGGAAAGGAAACACTTTTCCAGTAAATATATCCTCAGACTAGGAATGCTTTGTTATTTTCTAGCTTTTGAAACCTAAAGTTCAATTCTTTGCTGATATACTGTTTTGCCATAAAAACCTGAAAGCAAATGACACACATTACAAGCTTTCAGAGAACAGATGGCCAATGTTCTTCTAGGTTCATTTCCTACCAATTTTCTTATTTTCATACTGCTTTTAATTAATAAAAACATGTAAATAGATGTACTGTCTAGTAACCAGAAGATTTTGTTTTCGTGAAGTTCTGTCATGTATCTAACCCCTTTTGGCTAATACAAAAGGCAATGATGAACAGACAGACATACTCTGCTGTTGCCTCAGGGTTGCAATTTTACAAACAGAGAAAACTACAGAAACACTGCAGTAAATGCTGTCAAGAGTCAACTCGCTTAAAAAATTAAAGTAAGCTGGCAGGTGATTTGAGGCGCTCTAACACAAAATTAATGTATTTATATTTAGATTGTTATTAGCTTACAGAAAGTAAACATTACAAAGCATTACCCGTATCTAACTTTTGATTCAAAACAGTCTTGGCTTTTCCTCGGTTCATCTCACAAGCACTATTGGATTACTGAAGTCATAACTACAAAGTCAGAGTATAATAGTATCTTTAGAGGGACCTTGGCAGAGACCTTACCCAAAATGTTATCCTAAATCAAAGGATTTCTTATGCAAAAGGTAGATAGCAAGTACTTGGTCTCTCTTTTAGAATGAAAAATTCAAAACAGCAACTCCTTAATGGCAATACCATTTTGAAGTCTACTTTTAAAATACTATACACAAAAAATTGTATTTTTTGAATCATAAGCTACAATGGGTTAAATTAATATTTGTTATGTTTTAGAACTAAGCCTCCCCAAGCAAATAACAATGATATTGTTTTTGCTTAAAAATACATGAAAGTATCTTTAAATAAAGCTTATTTTATATTCTTATTAATATTATTCTTTCCTTTGTGTATTTACAAAGAATCTGGTGTGCCACCTTCTGGCAACTGAGTGAAATTATGCATCTCTACACAAGTCAATATTCTTTATTTTAACTTTTAAAATATATATGTATTTCTTAGCCTGTATTACATTTAAGCTAGCCATATAAATAAATCTACAGCAAAGTCTGAAATAAAGTAACATTTCCTTAGTGATTATTTTTTTAAAATCAAGCTTTATACATGCTTCCTGTGATTTTTGCATGGTTACCAATATGTCTCCTGAATTCTACAGTATATATGAAATTGATTTTTGTACACCGCTTCACAGTCACATATGAAAACAACAGGCTTACTATTTTAATGAATAAAGAACAGCAGTAAATAAAGGAAAAGAAAGGTCTCTTACCAATAAGCCCATTTTTCTCTTAAGGTTTGAACTCTCATCATTTGTCATGTTCTTGTGGATCCCTCTCTCATCAAATTCTCTGGAGTTTTAAAGTTGAGAGCAGTGATGCACAGCTAGGCTCTGCTACATAGTAGCGCACCCCAGTGCATCTGTCTGGTATAACACTTCAGTTGTAGCTCACAAAAGCAGAAAAAGGCTTTATATATTCAAAAACCTATGCACGGCACACCTTCTCTTGATAGGAAATGGTAGTTAGCAGGTTTGAACTATTTATGTTTCATATCTTTAGTCCTGATCAGATATGAAGATCAGAACCACATGAATCTTGAGCTTAGTTGCAGTAAACTGAACAGTAACCAAGTTCATCTTTAGCATAGAAATGGAGGCAAATACTAACACCAGGAGATCCGACTTTGAAAAAAACACGTTCACCTAAAAGTAACCTTATTTTTTTTCATTTTATTTATTTGCTTTTTTATTTTTTTATCAAAGTATCCTTGATATACAACCTTATGTTGGTTTCAAATACACAACACAGTGCTTCAACAGTTACCTGTATTATTAAATCCTTACCCCCTCTAGCGCAGTCACTACCTATCAGAAAGTAACCTTATTTTTTAAGGGTCATTGTCCTGTTATTTGTCATATTACCTTAAATCTTTATTACCTTTAACTCTTTCCTCTTTTGTTCCCCTAGCAGCAAGTCATTAAGTCTTATCCTTTATTCTTTATCAATTTCCAGGTATCAAACCCCTACTGTTTGTTTAACAAATGAGTTACTTCAAAAAATACATAGAACTAGTCTCTTTGTATCTCCCATCTTCAATCTATCAATCACACTGCTTCTAGATGACTCTCTTAAAATACAATAGTGATATAAATTAAGCATTTAATAAGTATTTTATTCAACAAGTATTTGTTAGAATTTGCTATATGCCAGGTAGGTCCTCTGCTAGGTAATATGGATGTAAAGGTGAACAAGACACACTCTTTTCCTCTCAGGAAGCTCCTACTTGAGTGAGGGAAGTAAACATGTAGTCTGACAGCACAAAATATGGTGTAGAGGCTTTAGTAGTATATGCCCAGGACTCTACAGTAGAAGAACAGTGAAGATCATGTTACAACTGAGGCTGAAGAACTCACCCGGTAGACTCTAGCAGAAATAGTCTGTGCAGACACACAGAGACTGGAAGGAGTACAACATAATGGGAGGACTGGGAATGTTTTCTATATGATGGGAAGGAGTTCAGGGTACAGAGGGTTGAGGGGAGTGGATTTTAAGGTACAGAAAACACATCACAAAAGACTTCACGTGCTAGTGAAAAGGTTTGGATATTATCCTGAGAGGTCTGAGAAGCCATCTGGTGAATGAGAGGATCACTCAAGGAATTAATCAAGCCACTGTGCTCTCAGCAGTGAGAACTCACCACAAGCTGGCGAACCGAGTCTTGCAGTTCACTGTCATAGGATCCCCTAACACCAACTTCCCATTCTCCATCTCACAAGCTTGCTTTGTTCTTTGAGAGCCCTTTGCTCCAGAGGTCCTCCTACATGAAATCTCTTCCCCTTTCCACTTTTCTGAACTCAATCCATCCTCTTGGATCCAGCTGAAATTCTATTATTTTCTGTGATGTCTTTCATGATGATTTGAGTCTACAGTTGATAAATGTTCCTCCATTACAGAGACCATGCATTTTTCCTTATGTTTAGCACACATTGCTCAAGAAACCTTCTTGACCCTTTGCCTATAAAGTGAACGAAGATAGTGAGGAGATGACACTAAGGCAAAAGTCAGAGCCTGAGGGTAAGTGGCCTAAGAAAACTCACCTTCCCAGACTTGACAGCACTCATTAATCTCAGTAATTGCCTTCACCATTCCCAAGACCAAAAGGGAAAGGGTATGAATTGTGGAGAGAACTAGATCTGTACTGGGCAGCAATTTTGCATTACTATATAACATTGTTGGTTGTAAATATCACAGCTCCAGTTTGAAAATTTCAGAGAATTGATGAGAACAGGATACCAACAGAAGAGCTAAATGCTGGAGCTGTATCTTTGGAAAAGAAGAGCTGTAAGGTGGAGATGAGGGGGACTTGTGATTATCTTTTACTACTTGCAGTAAACTAAGAGAATTCACCTAAAGTTCCATACAGTAAACAAAAAGATTCATGAAAACCACAGAAGAGATGGGAGAGTGAAGGCCGGGGATTGGATCCAAAAGATTTAGAATATCATGAGGTTTTAAGGGAGAAAATGCAAGTGTAAGAAAGGGGTGTGTTAAAAAAGGGATAATACTGTTAGCTGGGAGATTAATGTAGGACACAGAGCTTCACCAGAGAAACGTGTCCTGAAATATAAATATTCAGTGTCCTCTCCCCGTGGAACCACACCCCATTATGCACAGTGTCACATACCCAAACAAGCTTTCACTGATGTTGGCATTTAAAACTTTGTTTTGTCTCATCCTTTTTATGCATGCATAATCTCTTAGAGTTATGCAATGATGCAAAAACCATGGTGCTTGCTTGTACGGAGACAATAAAAAAATCTTTTCATCTTATTCAGTCATTATGTGTTAAAGGGGGTTAAGAGCCAATAATTCAAAAAGCTGTTAATGCTTGAAAATATTCTCTCAATGACTTAAAAATGTCTCAGATAAAAGCTGTCCACACCTTTCTTTTTTCTTGAGGGCAAAAACTGACCACTTTCCTTTTCACTAACTTGTAAGGAAAAAATTCAAATACAGGAAGAAAATGGAGAACATGACTTTGGATATGTGCCACACTTTTTACAGGAAATCTTCAAAAATGGGCAGTACTTAGGGGACATAAAAATGTTTTAATCTACTGGGTGTTCAGAAGAATTTTTTGAACTATGTATCAATGGTACCACAGATTTTAAAACAAAGAGAAAAGTCAGACCATTTCCTCATTTAGTTTTATGGAAAAGAGAACAATTGCCAGAGTACTTCCCTCAGGCCTGGCAGAAAAGAAGCAACAATCATTTTATATTATACTTTGAACCAGAATAGGTACTTATCCAAATTCACATGAACTAGTCCTAGTTCACTGTAAAAGGAGAAAAGAGGGGAAGAACTACCTCCTGATCGTCTACAGTAAGCCTTTTATTTTATTAGTGATTTTGATAACAGGGTCTCTATTAATCTAGTATAAATAATTCACTTACATTTTATTTAAAATAGCATATCATGTGATCTCATCCACAGCGGTACCTCTCCTTTCTTCTGGTGTATGTAAGATGGCTCAGAGCAGGATGAGTTAAGTATTTCATAGTTTTCTGTTGTACAGAAATATCCTTGGATGACAGACTTTTGGAACCACGGACCTAAAGAAGGGATGGTCAGGGGTATTTATACGGGAAGCAATTGGTTATATTCCTACAGCCCAGAAGTTACTATTTCAGGTGAATTATCACATTCCAGTTTTATTACCACTCAATCTAATGGGAAAGGTGGGGTCAAAGGGGAGAAAATGAATGGAAGTGCCTTTTCCTGCTACTGAAAACTCTTCCTGTACTATTATTGGATTAGGAAAGATGGCAAAGGAAATAAAAGGCCAGTTTCATAACCTCCCATTCCTACCTGAATGAATCATAACCCTCTTACATATCCCTAAAATGTTAACAAAACTCAGATCATACCACTACAAATGATTGATGGTAATTTATACTTACGTCAAACTGCCTAATGGATATCAACTATTCAAGGTTGACTATGAAATACAGCAACTCATATTTCACTAACCTAACTCTTAGATCAATTACTATTTAATAGTCATAGTGCGAATCTAAAAGGGACTAAGATACACATGACAGAGCACTGAGAAAAAAAGGAATTTGTACCATGTTTGGAAACCAAGAAACAAGCTAAATGACATTCCACAAACAGAAGGGCAGGCATATGGACTTAATGAGGAAGTAAGAATATTTCTACTTATCGACTACTTTTCAATCTAATTTTCCTATCTCAGATACTCCATGAAGTATTTTACTTGCTTGAAGTGTCAGGTGATAGAAGAATTTCAAGTAAGAAAGTTTATTATACCTTTTAATCTGTAAAAGTCTCATGTTCATTTTCACTGTGGCCCTAAAGTAGGCAATGCAGGTGTTAACATTCCCATTTCACCAGTGAAGAAGCAGTTACTAAATAACTTGGCTCAAAGGACAAAGCTGCTGAGAGAACTGGAAAACAAGAATCCAGGTCCCCTGACACCTAATTCAGTGTTTACTACTCACCTCTGTATTTGCTTTAGGGAAAAAAACCCCACAAATACGACTCTCAACACCACTGAAAAGGGAGAAAGTTCTTCTCACAATGATCATGAGGAAGTAAAAGGCCAGAGGAAGGGAAGAATGGGTCACAGAAGACCTCTTAGCTTCACATAGTATGCTATATGATTAAAGTTGCAGAATGATCAACCTATACCTATGCCATAAATTCATCCCAATGCCAATTCACAGAGCTTTGTTTTATCCCTCAATGAGCAATTTCTTGGCAGAGATCTCCTCTGTGCCATATTCTCTCATGCCTCAGCAGTTTGGCATATGACATCCTCTACACTTGAGATTCCCTGCCCTCCTGTGTACGAAGCAAATTTCTAGACATACTTAAGTGTCCAAGCATATCTTCTTCCATGAACCCTCCCTTCACATCTCTTAGTGGACTCCAGGGCTAGGTATTCTAAGTTCCCATGGCACTTTGAATATTATAGCTCCTGTCATTTTGGATAATAATTGTTTCTATAAACTAGACTCATAAACTCCTGAGAGTTGCAGGTGGGCCTTCCTCATGGTTTTACTATACCTAACTCAGAGCTTGGATGGATGGAGGGGTGAACAGCTCAGTAAGTGAATGGCTGAACTGAACTGAGCAAAGGAAATGCTTAGGAATACGGAAGGGAAATGCCAATTATCATTTGTCTAAGTCATGATAGTAAGGCGCAAAGCTAGAAACGGAAGAAATGTGTTTCACCAGTTTGTCACCATCTAGACCAATGAACACTGAAATAAAAAACACCATCTCCTAAAAACAATCATTTCTACAGACTGCTAACTCAGAAGGATAAAAAGCATATTGTTTGGACTATTTGAACCTATTAAATTATTGTAACCAGTGATGATGAAAGAGTAAACTGCAAAATCCAATTTTGACAATAACTGCTCCACTAGATTGAACAAAAAAATAAAATTGTGAATTCAATCAAGCAAGCCACTGCACATCACCAATACCTAGTAACACAAATGGTACGGTGAACAGACAAGAGTAAAATACACAAATAAAGCACAGGAGAGCCCAATGCTAACAAGCCCTAGTAACATCCAAAATAGAGAAAATATGCATATTTGATTAAAGACTGATAAATCTTCTATTCTACTATGAGAACTATAATTTAGGCCTCAGGAAATATCTCAAATCCCTTTCTTACCCCATTTCCTGGTTTCTGCCTTTGTGCAAGTGAACAGGGAAGAAAGAGCAAGTATATTAATATAATGAAAACTATAAAAAATAAAAGACATTGGGGTTCCCCATAGGGAAGAGTCGATTCAAAATAGAGAATAGGGAGAGGGGAGGGAGGCTCCTCCAACTGTGAGGGCCAACTGATGCAGATCATTAACCACTATCTTAGGGAGTGTTCTTGGGTATGGTTAGAAAGGCTGGAGCTTTTTATTTACACAAAAGTAAGGTGGTCTTATAAAAGAGAGCTGTGTTTTGCTAATACTGGACTTGAATTTTGTTGCTGAGATATAGAAACGTAGCGTATAAGTCCCTACACGCTGGCTGGAAATACAAGAGTCATAAAGCCTCTAAGATTCTCAGTCCTAAAGACAAGATTGACTGGGAAGCCACAGAGATAATCAGGCAGCTAGGGAGATGGACAACTAAGAGTTAAAGGAAGAAGTTCCAGAACAAAGGAAAAAAAAAAAGGAGCAAAAAATAGGATTCTGTATTAACCAGTCATGCAAAAGCCAAGCATGAACTTCACACCCCATCATTTTTAATAAAAAATTTAGAATTAATTGTGCCTTCCTTATTGCTTTTATCATCTCAATCTTCTAGTCAAAGCCTTCTATGACTCCATTTCTTGTGTGGATATATTTGTCGACTCCACTTGCAAGGGCCTCATCCCCAGCACCACCTTGTTTATTCAACTTCATTTCTCATTATAGGCTGTCCCAGATTTACACACAATTGGAAAACACAGAACTCCTTTACCCAGAACTGCCATGGGAGCTATAATAAAAAAGAAAAGAAAATGCAGCTTACAGTTTCTGTGGATTTAAAGAGGGGAACATATAAAAACGATATGGGGGAGGGAGGCAGAGTGGGAAGGGAAATTAGCAAAGGCTTTCCCTGACCCAAAATATCTTCTACAATGCCAGCTCAATCCAACAAACTTGCTCTCCAATGCTTGCACCTTAGCTTTCCCAACGTCCACCTCATTGTTTGCTGTGTACTACTGCCAGGAAATCTAGCAATTACAGGTTCATTTAAGCTAAAAAAGAAGCCTTTTAAAAATTATAAGTACAGCTGCCAGGATGACTCGGCTATTCTCCTGTTGGTGTGAATTAGTTCAGTCAAGTTTCTTCAAAAAGCAAAGAGCTGTTGCCCTCAGGGAATGGAAAAGGCTGCCAGGGAGATAGAGCCTTTTGGAATCCTTGCAATCTTGGGTGGGGTGCTATTTGAAGGAAGCTGGTGGGTGGGGCTAGGGGTAGAGAAACTACATCTAGAGGGAGAGAAAGAGAAACTGAGATACAGGAAAGGGTGTAGAAAGGGTCATAGGAGAAAAAGAAGCTCAGCTTCCTCTATTACTCAATGTCTTCTAGCCCAGAATCCACCATGCCTTTCCTAACCCACCCCACCAAGCCCTGGAGCTCAGGATAGTACTATCATGGGATATATCAGCTATATATGTACGTTAAATACAACATTTTGTGCTTGGCTAGAAACCTCACTATCATGTATATGAGGTACCATGTACAAACAAATGATTTGTAAATAAACCTTTAGAATACATGCCGTTGTTGGGTTGGAAACTACTTGTATTTTTCAACATACACCTTCTGACCCCTACACACACACACACACACACACACATACCCTAGTTAGGCTGGTCTCTTCTCTGTTTTGAGATGTTAGATGTTTTTTTCTGTCACAATCCATTCAACTCATAAAACATTCCCCCTGCCTAGACTGGGGCCACTCCTCTGTTCACCTAAGTTCTGCTGGTTCTTAAGTCCCAAATTAAGCTCTTCCTTTTTGACGCCTAATTTGATTTCTCTAACACTCACCAAATTCCCTCTTTTCTGAACTCATGTAGGACTTACTACACATTGTTCTTCTTCAGCCATATCTGGGATCACCTCAAATTCTGAAATGAAGACTGTAAGGTAACTTTCTCCAAGCAGAAGCCATTCATCCACCTAAACAATTAATAAGCACCTACTTTGTAACAAGTGTTATGTACATTCGGAACCATGTAAGCCCAGTTCCCCAGCCCTCAAGGTGGTCACAGCCCCCAGGGAATATCAAGTACAGTTACAATCCTACAGGCAAGTCACTACAGTGGAGTTTTGCTCAAGTTGGTAGGAATGCTCATGGACAGCCTCAACTGGGCTAGGTCAGGACATTTTCAGGGAAAGTTTCAGACATGACACCTGAGCTGAGTGTTTAAGAACAAGCAGGAATATATCAGGCAGTCAGGTGAGACAGAGGGGATGGTGGGGAAAGGCAGAGGCAAAATAGTTAAGGCACAGTTATAATCATGACAACATAAAGTCATAAACTAAAGCAGTAGTAGTGAGGGATATTCGAAAGATTTTTAGGAGACAGAATGGACAGGACTTACTGACTGGAGATGGTGATAATGGCTAACATTTGTTGATGACTTCCCATGTGCCCAGCAGTGTTATAAATGCTTTACTCATTTAATGATCAACTCATTTAATCTTTACTATGACCTCAATGTATTAATATCCCCACTTTACAGAAGAGAAACTAAGGCATAGAAAAATCAAAAGACGTGACTCAAGTTATACAGTGAATAAATATGGGAACTGGAATTTGATCCCAGGTAGTCTTGCTCCAGAGTTTTGCACTACTTAAGTCCTACAGTACATTATCTTTAAATATGAGGTTGTTAGGGAGGGGGGAGCCCAGGATGACTGCAAAGTTTATGAGAGAGAAAAAGGTAGAGGCAGAAAGGGCCACAGTATATGGAACTTGACTACACTGTCTGTTGCATTTATTAATTACTTCTGCTCCTTGTTTCCAATGTCAAAAACAAATTTTTCAGTACATTTTCTCCCTATATATTCTAGTATTTTCTTCAATGGTACTTGTAATCCAACAGGTACCTAGTCTTGACCTTAGTCTGTCTGTTCTCAGTTTTAGAACTTGGCACATTCAGCCTCTTCCTAGAGTATTTATAGATATGGCTTACTTCCTTTATTAGGGTGAAAGTATCCAAGGCATCTCATTCACCTTAGATGAACAGCAGCTAGGACCCATTGTGTACTCAATAAAAATTAATTGGCTTGAACGTAGACTATAGCATTTCTTAGTTTTCTATTCTTCAGTCATGTGTGAATTAACCTTCATCTGCCATATCTCAGTACTACCTTCATTATTTATTCATTTTCTTTAAATCAACCCTTTCAAATTTACCTTTATCTTAAAAGGAAAACTTTCCACTTAGTACTGCAAATGGTAAACTGCTGTAACTTACTATAATGGAAAAGCAACTATAAAAACAGATAGATAACTCCTAAAACAAGAAATGCTTATATACAACCTAACACATCATCTTATTCCCCACACAGTGCCATACTCACCACACTGTGGGGTAGGGTTTTTTTCTTCCTATTGAAGTGAAATTCATGTAAAACTAACAATTTTAAATTGAAGAATTCAGTGGCCCTTAGTGAATTCCTAATGTTGGGCAACCACTACCTCTACCTTTTCCCAAAATAATTTCATCACCACAAAATAAAAACCCATATCCATTTAGCAGTTGCTCTTTACTCTCCCCTCTACACAGGCCCTGGAAACCTCCAACATGCATTCTGTCTCTATGGATTTATCTGTTTTGCTATTTCACATAAATGGAATAATACACTAAGTGATCCTTTGTGCCAAGCTTCTTTCACCGGGCATAATGTTTTGGAGGTTCATCCACAATGTAGTGTATCACTGTCTTCTAGCCCAGAATCCACCATGCCAAATCCTGTTTATGGCTAAATATATCATTGTAGGTATAGATCATGATTTGTTTACTCATTCGTCCACTCATGGACATTTGAGTGGCTTCTACCTTTTGCCTCTGGTGAGTAGTGCTGCTGCGAACATGTACGCACATATACTGTTTGAGTACCTGTTTTCAATTCAGGAGTGGAATTTCTGGGTCATACAGTAGCTCTATGTCTAACTTTTTGAGAGACCTCTGGGGTAGGTTTTCTACAGCACTCTGTGTGTTTCAAAATAACACATGAGATTGGAAGAATGTGTGTTTCCAAACATATGACATGTAAAGATAGAAATTCATTCTCATCGTGCTTATGAAAATGCAAATTTCAAATAATTTCCATCATATTTGTGTGATGGTTGTTTTCTTTCAAGTTGGTCCTTTTCATCAAAAACAGATGGCTCATGGAATCACTAAATTAGGTCTTCATATCTGAAGATACATGACTGACTTCATCAAAATCATGCCTGCATATTAGCATTTCCATGACAGTCTGGCACCTTTACATTTTAAAAATTCCACTTTATCCACTGATCCATGTTAATTGAACAAGAAGAGAAAAACTAAACAAAAAATAGAGCACAGGACTGATTCCAATTCACAATTACATATACTATAAATACTTTGTATATTTAAAGGTTACCATATTACAGATGACAGGTTTTGCTCTCCCTAAAAAGACTGCAGACACACATTCTTGGGCATGCCTGAGCACTGTACCCAGTATGCAGCTGGTCTGGATGGGATATTTTAACCTGCTCTAATCTTGACTTCAGCAACAATATCCATGAAACTACAAGTGTGACACACTAGGCTTTTTCATTTTTTTTTCCAATAAGCATTAAGACAAATAAGAAAACCACTCAAATTGAAAGTGTAAGCCTGGGTACTGCCAGGAGCCTTTATTCTTCAGAAAACACCCATCTATTAGGAGCTATTTTTTAAAGCTGCACATGCTATGCTCACATATTTCGTGTGCCAAGCAAACCGGAGGTTCCCATCTTGCCTTCAAACTGACAAGTCAAAAGTACAGAGCTCATCACAATGAAATTTAAAACTGAAGAAGGGCTTTCTAATAAACCTGAAGACTTAGATCTCTTGACTTCTTAAGAGAAAGGTGAAGTATCTGTGGTGGGCGTCTTGCAGAATCCAAACTGTGAAGACAAGTGCTTTGAGGACACAGTCACTTGTACTTTGCAACATCTTCCACTGGGAGATGCACTCATCCTGTGATCTACAGATCACTCTGTGTTCAAAGAGCATCCATCTCTAATTTAAGAGTGTGCTACATTTCTTCCTGTAGTCAGCCATGTCACTGCCCAGCAGGTCCCACACCCACTGACACACTATCAACTGACAAATGGGAGAGGGCAATTTAAAAAAAAATAATTTCCCTTTTTCAATATGGAGATCATCATAGAGAATCTTCCGATCTACTCTTGATCTAAGGTGAAAGCATTTAACCAATTTTTCACATGCAGCTATCTGTGGGTATACACAAAAATAGAATATACCTGAAAAGCTGCATAAAAACTAGTATTTCCTATCTTGAAAACTTTCATTGCCACAGACCGTGCACACATGAGGGGATTTCAATTTTTTAGAAAATCAACAAAAATCTGTCCTCAGGCCAAATATTCTGAAAATAAGGCTAAGACAAAATTATTTGAGAATAAATGTAAAGATAAAATATGATAATATATGTAAAGTGCTTAGCACAAGGCCCATTTGTGTCACAGCAATTTAACAAATGGCGGCTTAGATTCTTCAAGATCAGGTGGCTCTCCTTGGAACTCAACCACAAATCCTCAGGCCACAATTAAATTATAATCATTAGGACTCCCATAATCCCTATGTTAGCACCCAGCATGTTCTGCTCCATCTAATAGTTCTATGTATTTATATAACTGTTTTATTAGGTTGTAAGTACCCCTGAAGGCTCCTTAAAGGTTTTAAAATAAAATGTGACTTAAAAATTAAAAACATGGCAGAGAAAACTATTTAATAAATTCAAGTAATTGCACTTTACTTTTGTATGATGCCCTACTAATTACAAAGCACTTTCATGTCCTCAATTTCATTAATTTATGATCTTTTATTATCTCTGCCTCACCAAGAAGGAAATTTGAGACCCAGGGAGGGCAAGTGATAGCTTGTAAAAGACAAAGCTGGAATTAGAAACAGAGATTATCCCAGCAAATAGAGAGAGAAGGGAAGAAGTGTAGCAACTAACAGTGAAGGTGTGGCCCACAGAGAGAACAGAGAGACAAGTACCCAGGTACACATGCAAACTGTTCCATGGGAAGAACACTTTAACTTTATGGTGTCTTAAGACATTTCCCTAAAGGATATTCGAAATGTGTAGCCTTTTTGCAACTAACTTTTTCAAGTACAGGCACAGTGGTATCATCTCTTAAGAACTACCTTGCAAGCGATGCATGGCGGCTCATAGAATTAGTTGTTACATGTCTAGGCCTAATCAGGAGAGAGAACCCACACAGTAATTTGAACTGGGATAGTTTCACATAAGGAATTATTCAGCATGACAGGGGACTGGAATAACAGGGAATTGGAGCAATGGGCAATAAGAGAATTCTAAACAATACAGGAATCACAGATATCAGGAACAACTACTACCCTTAGAACTGAGATAGAGTACCCAAGGAAGAGCTCCCTCCCCCAGGGGTGAGAAACAGAGTTTAAGTGTCCAAGGAAGTGTCCCCAACCCAGGCCAAGATCCAGGCCTTATTTAGAGAGGGCACAGCTGTGGCTCCCTGATGGGCAGAGAAGATGCTGTGGTACTTGTTTTCTGGAATTTGCCAGAAACTTGCCCCCTGGAACTTTTCAGAATCTACCTTTTAGAACATGCCCAAAATGCATCCCCTGGAAAGTGTTTTTCCAGAAGCGCCCGACGACAAAACTGTCTGAGGGGAGGGCACCTTCTAGACGGTCCTGAGCACTAGAGAAGATGCCCGAGTTGCAGATACTGAGCAGGCACACAAGAAACAGGAAGCAAAACCCTATCCTCCTGGTTTGCCTTTCTAGCACCCTCCACTAATAAAACTTCAACACCAGGGGTAAAGGCAACAAATATTTGAATGTCAGAGGTCTATGCTCAAAAAGGGTGAATTTGAAGCTGGAGGTCAGTAAATCAATAACTGGCACATTGGTTAACATATAAATACCATTAGCTATAAGTTTACCAAGTCCACATTACGGACAGATTCGCTGAGATAAGAATTATATAGCTGTATTTCATTGATTCTGTTACTTCAGACTACATAAAAGCATGTATGCATACAAGCTCATATCCATTTACGAGTTTGTAATTAGGTAAATTTGCTTTCACAAAATTATGAAGGCAAAACTGTTAGACTTCTTACTTAGATAACATATCCTGCTAGGGTGCTGGAGAAGAGAACCTTAAAAAGACAAAGAGGTCAAATCACCTCTCCATCTGGAAGCCAGATTGGACAATGATACACAATGAATGTGTTACATGAAGGGCAATATATTGTAGCTATGGTATTATTCCTCAAAATAGTGATTTTCATGTTAAAGTGGTATTTATTGTCAAAGTGTTTTCATAGCTGCTAACTCATTTTAACCTTGTGAGATAGAGTTAGCTCCATTTGATGCATAGGAACATAAACCACAGATGCCAAAAACTAATCAGTTAACCTAAGTTCACATAGCTATTTGCTGTTGCCCTTCTCCAACACAGAGCTACTCTCAGGGTCTCAAGTTCACTTATCTATTTGGCCATACAAATGCATCCAAGGGGATCTTTCAGGCTATAACCAATCCCTATCAGAAAGAATCCCAACGTATCACTCAAAATTGTGGGTGCTTTTCTGCTGCAACCTTCTCTCCTGCCCCAGCCTCCTAAAATTGATACAAAATAAGCTTAATTTCATTTTACTTTGATTAAAAGTATATTTGAGGCATCTTGCAACATCCAAAGATTACATTGTCATTAGTTAGGGATGAGTATAAAGGTAAAGTTACACTCCAACAGCTTTCAAGGGAGTATTTTCCCATGCTTTTGGATTTTGTGGACCAGTGAAATTTCAAAAACATCTTGGGGCCCTACAAAGGGTAGCCAAGTTTATTTTGCAAAGTAAGACTATTTTCAAAGGCAACTATAAATTCATGACCTCTTTTATCTACAATTTCAAAATCCAAACAATTGGAAATCAAATGCCCCCCCCCCCCACGCCTATTTTTTTCTTGCCTGTAACTCATTTGGCAGCAAAATCTAAATTGACCTGAACTCATCTGGCAATTAAGCCTGACCTGAAAGAACATGAGGCCATCCACAGGCTTTTTATATTTCACTTAGTACAAATATATTTACATTTCAATGCAGAAATATCACTGAAACTCATTTTGGGGTATCAACTCAGCCCTTGCTGGGGCTATTATGTAATATAGGGTACATACACTTGATTGCCCATCCAAAATCCAGAAAGAACCTGAATTCTGAAACTCATCTTCCCTTAAGGCTTTCTGATAATCAGAGTACACAACTCCTTATTACTATAATTTCATTAAAGAAAGGACATTTTAATAATCAAAAGATGAAGGAAAATTTCAGAATAAGTGATGATCCCTTATACTTAATAGATTGAGCTTTCTGCAAGAAAAATCACTAAGTTGTTTTATTACATTACTTCAGACCTGTAACAATACCATAACAGACCAGCTTCCATGTACTAACTGGCATCTGGGAACCACTGCCATAAGACGACACTATACTCAGATGGCTTCATGCTCAAAAGATGATCTTTGGAATCTTTTTGTAGTCTGGAGCAGGACTATAATTCTAGGACAGAAACAAGTTAAGCCATTCTATTACTGCTGTAGACCATAGATAAATGATATTTACGTAGCAAAAGAGCCAGGGGTCATGTGGAACCCATCCAACAACAGAATTTAAAATTTTCCCCCTTAAACTGACTACAATGAGCAGATCAGAAGGTGCCTGCATCTCTGGTCCAAATCTAACTAAAAAGGTTCTTTGATTTTTAAAGAACTGATAAAACTGAATGGACATGTATACACAAGAGTAAATTTAGAAAATCTAAAGATGTATCCTGATTGTTAAAAAACTGGGCAAGCAAGAGGAAAACTCACCAGTAAACCACCTTGCAGTAAAAAATAAAAAGCATAAGAATATTATGGCTTTTTCAGAATACTTATTTTTGAGCACTGCTTATTCCCTGAATGGTTTCACATATACCAAAACTGGACTACACAGACATATCAAATTCTATCCTGGTAGATGCTACTGAAACAGGTGTCTTATAGTTTAAGAGAGATCATTTAATATCTCCTACAAGGGCCACCATCTGATTCTATAGTCAGGACAATAAATTATTCAGTTCAATATTTAATGAGTCTGTACTTTGCATATGTCACTGGGATAGATGCAGGAGATGAATGGCTAGACAGGAACATGTCATTTTCATGTACATTGTAGTCTAGTTGGAAGAGACTATTAGAGAAGCAATTATTATGCACTGTGCTAAGTGATATGATAGATGTGCAGTCGAATTCTGTGGGGTGAAATAGCATGTAATTCTGTAGGGGGCAGGTAGCCAAGTTCACAGATCCAACAAGAGCAAAAGCATGGAGGAGTGTCTGAAGATACCCTGAGTGGCCTTCATTGCAGAGGCCTTCACTAGTGTGCCTCCCTCATATGTATTTCAAAATATAAACCCAGCAAAGATCTAATTTCTTTGATGAGAAAAAACCAGATGGTCATGAAATATCAAATACTCTTTTTTCTCCTCATTATTTGGTGCCTGTGCCTGGTTGGTGTTCTGAGCAAGAGCTCAATCTACCTGTTGGGTAATCCAACACTATCACAGAAATATGAAGGAATGTGGCATATTTGGGGAAAGACAAATAATGTAGCACAACAACACCAAAGGGCACGAAATTGAGAAGTGGCCAAAAGTGGGGCTGGAAAGGTGGTTTGGGAGCCTGATATGAAGGGTTGCTGTACCATGCTAAGGAAATCAGACTCTTTGAACACATGTCCCTCACCTTAAATAACCAGGAAGAGGTTACTGTGCCGTAAGTTTTATCTCCATTTAAAAATTATTACTATAAGAAAGAAGTAGTGATTCTGCAAATTATACCGTAATTATGGGCAAAATCACATTATTCCCAACTGACTCTTTTTCTAACAGATTATTGTATAATTAAGTAAAAATCAGATCAGCAATAATAGTAAACTGGTGAGCTAATTAACATTAATCTGAAGAAAAGCACTCAAGTTGAAAAGCAAAAATACCATGAAATATAATGAAGAGAACATGGATGTTGACAGCAAAAAGCACTGTTTATTTACAAGAATACCAACAACAGTCAACAGAAGAATAGAAATCATTAAAAATCATGTTTGTAAGGAAAAAAGTGACAATAAATCAGAAGTCCAAACACAGAGAGTATTCATTCCCTTCTCCTTTGTGAACAATTTAGTCCAAATGCCACTAGTGGGGGTCATGCAAAACAAGCATATTGGTAGAAGCCCTTTATGGGGCTGTAGAGGACAAGGAAGGCATCACTGCAGGAAGGCAGGATTGATGGCCGCCCGACACATGAGCGGAACCCCAAACAAAATTAGGAGGGTGTTCTTGCAGGGGAACAGCAGCCACAGCTAGTCAGGAATTGCTGTAGGCCAACATCTGGGGAGGGAAAGGGCCAGGGTGCATCAATAGGGTTTTGGCTACATACAGTAGCACTGGTCCAATAATGCAAGACACATTTCTCAATGTTAGAGAATGAGGGCTGGAAACATGGAAATGGGTTAAATATGGAAAGGGAGAAAACTAGAATGAGCTCCATCGTGTTGGGTTGGAATTTGAAGTATTGGTGAGAACTAATGGTTTTCAATATATAAAGAAACTGAAATACAGATGTAAATGTATATATGTATATATGTGTGTAAATATACATACATATATTTCTTAGCTCTGACCAAAGGGCCCAGGGGCAGCAACACACCAATAGCAATGAACACACAAGGCCCACAGATTTTGGTTGTAGACACCATTCTTTCTGAAAAGAAACCAAGATGTCTCATTCTGGGGCTAAGGCAGAGAAAGTACAAGATGAATTGGAATGTCAGGAAGCACTCAGAAAAGAAAACATAACTCTAAATGTAAAGGTGAATGATGGAGACATGTCAAGAGGACACAGAAACCAAACCAAAAGGGCTCCTATTAGCCAAATCCAAGACCATTTGGCATCAGAATAAATAATGAATTATCATTCTCTGATTAAGTTGGGAACCTGTGACTCCATATGGATACAAATAAATAAATGAAATGTTAAAAGTTTGATAAGAAACAAGACATCTACAGAGTCTAAATGTACTCCCCACCCCCCAGCCAGAGAAAGCATTAATTAGAAAGGGGAAAAAAGTAATTTTACAGGGGAGAAGCCTGACAGATACCCCTCTTGTCAAGTTATCATGATCGATATGGGACAAACCAAAAACAGGTGTCACTGGATAGGATGCAATGAGAATACAATATAATTTCTGTGGGGTACTTGCTGAGGAAGCAAAACCTGAGCATAATCACGAGGAACATTAAGACTAACCCAATCCAAAGTGGGCATTCTACAAAATACTGGCCTACAGTCTTCAAAATTGTCAAGGTCATGAAAGTCAAGGGAAGACTGAGGAAGTGTGCCAGATGGAAAAAATACTGAAGAGAGATTACAATTAAATGCAATGCATGATTCTGAACTGGAACTTTTTGCTATAGAGAACACTTTGAGGATAATTGGAGAGATTTGAATGGACTTTGATTAGAATGTAGTAATATATTAATGTTAATTTCTGATTTTGATGGTTGAATTGAGGTTATATAGGAGAATGTTCTCATTTATAGGAATTATACACTAAAGAATTTGGAGCTGATGGGCACTGCGTCACCAAGTTACTCTAAAATGATCCAAGACAAAGAAGTTCTGTGTACTGATCTTGCAGTTTGTCTATAGAGACTGTTTCAAAGCAGAAGTATTTACAAACAGAAAAATGCTTATATGAATTTTGGTACATACACACAATAAAATAATTCTTATGATGAGGCTAACAACAACTATGACAGGAAATAACATTTGAGTGTTTATTATATTTCAGACAGTGTTTAAAGCATTTATAAACATATCTCATGTAATGCTCATAGAATGATGCTAGAGAAATGGGGGCATGGAAAGATACTTTTGATATAATAAGTGAAAACTATAAATGCAAAACAGTATGTCTAATAAGAGCCCATTTTTGTAAAAACCGTGTACACATTTTATATGAATATAAACCAAAATATTGACTGAGTGATTGGGTTATGACAAAAATTTTCTTGTTTTTCATATATGTACTTCCAAGTTTTAAAAATAAAGACCACATATTAATTTTGCAATACAATTCATTTCAAAATTTTCTGTTTAAAAAGATATATAATAAAAACATGGGGGAAATATTAGCATTGTATTATTATTAGGAAAAAACATGATAAAAACTACTTATAAAATATGAGTCTAATTTTGTCTTGTAAAAAAGTAGGAAGAAAAAATGTGACTGAATGAAATAAACCTAAATGTTAAGAGTAGTAAAATTTGAATGATTGGATTAGAAATTCTTTCTTATTTATACTTTTCTATACTTTCTAACTTTTCTACTATGAACACAGATTAACTTTATAAGAAATATGTTATTATTTTTCATTAGGTGATTAGACTATTAACAACATGGAAAGTGATTATGGTATCATACTACATAAGAAAGACAAATGCTAAATTGAACATAACCATGAGGACTATGGAAAACATGTGCATGGAAGTACACCATAGAAAGGCAGTATACCAACTTAACAATTGGTTTACCTTCGAGAAGGTGCAATAATATGTGACTTATTTTCTTTTCTGCATTATCCAAAATTTCTATAACTTATATACATATATATGTATATTCCATCTATAATGGGTGGCAATTCTCTTAGTCAAAGAAAGTACATAGGAGCATTGAAATAGGCATATAGTCCTCTATGATGATGTTTTATTTCTTATTTACTTTTTATTGTAATAAAATTGATATATTGGTTTCAGATGTACACATAGTGACTTGATAATTATATACAGTACTAGATGCCTGCCACAGTAAGTGTGGTTACCCCATATTATACCAAGATATTACAGTATTATTGGTTATATACCCTACATTGTCCTTCCATTCCAATGTCTGTTATTTTACAGTTTGTAGTTTTTACCTCTTTATATGATGAATGTTTTAAAAAATAATTTTTACAATAGAAAAAGAGCCACCATCTTAACTCTCAGAAGGAAAGCACATAGCATGGAATAGTTGACATGGATGCTGGGTGTGGCAGGCAAGATAATGCACCCACCTAAAGGTATCCACTTCCTAATCCTTGGGACTTTATGACACTTAAGTATGTCACAAAACCTGGGTATTCACGTCTTGGTTCTTTCCTTTGCTTTGTGAACTTGGAGAAGCTCTCTTACCTTTGCATGTCAGATTCCCTGGCTTTTTACATTTCAGAGACTTGAATGCTATCTCTACAATCATTTTCTATCTCTACAGAAATGCAGTCTGTTATTTGTGGAGTCACAACTATTCTTAGCAAAACAAATAACCTTAACTCTGTTTTCAACTCCTTTCAAAAATCAACTTGAATTGATTCAGGGTCTACCTTCCAGGAAGAACAAAGTAATTCAAGCATATCATCTCATCAATTTTCGAGACAGGAGAAAGAAAGTATTTCTGTTTGGTAAAAAAGAAAGAAACTGATAGGAGATTAAATAAATTGCCAATGATAAGTTGGTAGAATAAGGACCAGAAAACAGGGTTTTCCAAACTCAGTATTACATTCTGCCTTTTCAACAGAAGGGTCAATCAGGTAAATGAACTACTCTTAAAGGGAATGGGTAGGAGTATGGATTCAAAAGCTATTATTTATGTACTTTCTCCTTCATGTCACACAGTCAAAGGATAAATGTAACATGGAGGGACAAACTGTAGAGTCTGGAGATCAAAGAGCCATTCTCTCCCTAGAGGCCTTGCCTGTTTTAGCACTGCCTCAGGGAACCTATAGAGAAAAGTATGTTCTAGGTGGCCTCCCACAGACTTGAACAGCTACTGAAGCTCAAGAGGGAAAACGTGGGAGCTAAACCAAGCCTGACAGACCTGCCAGCTCTGGACAGTGGTCGATCTCAGACAAATTTGGACAAAGTTACCTAATAGTATTTTCAGTAATGTGCCAAGGAAAACCTAAGTGATACCATCTATGTCTAGGCATAGCTCCTGACTTGTAAAAAACAACATCAAGCTTAATTTGAATTCATTATGCTGCTTCTGTTACTCTGTTTCCCAGAAACCAGACTGTTAAGATGAGCAGAGGATTTCTTCCTAGCCCATATCTATGTCAGCTATGCCATGCTGTGCCTTCGCCTTCAGGAGAACTCATTTCATAACATAGCATGGATAAGAGGGTCTCCACATTTCCTTTCCTTTGATGATAGGTTAAGGCCTTGGGCTCTCAGAGGAGACCCATAGTAGATCCTTTAAGGGACACAAAGTTTTAAATTGCCATAGCTAACCCCCAAAGGCAGCCACAGCAACTACAATCCAATGAAAGAGTAGAGCTTCCAGGAAAAAATAACGGTATTATTCTTTTTCTGTTCATTTCGATCTGAGGCGAAGCAATGGCTGAAAGAAAAAAAAGTGTTTAGGGATTGTGAGTCAAAATATCACACAGCACAATAACCAGAAAGACAAAAGAAAATTTTGTTCTCTGATTGTCTATTTTATAAAAGCATTCACATTAATTACGGCTCTGAATTATTTCATAGGTCCATATTCCTTGTCACATGTAACCCATAATAGGACATGACCCAACAGTGGTTCAGGAACTTTTGGAAGTTTTACACAGCCTTTTAACACTCACCATGCAACTGCATTTGTTGGGAAGATGAAAACAGAGAAAAATGAAAGCTTGGAAAAGGGGGGAAGAGCAAAATTTTTAAAGAAAATTTACTTTTACCAACGTCCAGGCTCACAGTTCAGTGATAGCACTTAAGCTATCAGTCAAAGTGTCTGCACACCCAAAGGAAAGCAGAGCTGGCCTGGCCTTTGGGGCAACACCATGGGAAGTAGGTAAGAAGCTCTGCACAAAATTTAGAGCCAGACCTTTTTTATTCATTTGCTGCCCTCTCCAAAACGTCACCATGGAATTGTTAAACCATTAACTCTCTATGATGTCAGAGATTAGGGAACCAGTTAATGGAAATGCATTTTGGGAGTGGGACATAGACAGGTGACACAGGACAGTCAAATGGTTAAATGCACAGATTCTAGAGCTAAAGTTCCTGGGTTTGAACCCAAAGCCATGCTAATATTAGTCATGTCATCTTGGACAACTTAAACTCTCTGTGACTCAATTCCCTCTTTTGTAGGAGAATAATGATAGTATGTACTTTATGGGGCTTTTATGAGAATAATAAATTAATAGTTTATAAAGAGTGTGAACCTGGCACAAAGTAAATACTATTTAAGAGTTAGCTATTACAAGAACCACTGCCAGTGCAACTACTACTGCGATTGGGAATTGGATCACTACTACCCACCACCACAGAAAACATAAGAGTTCATGCTATGGAAACCATAAGAAAGAAACATCAAATTCTGTTTGCAAGAGGTAGGGGATACATGTCAGTGAAAGTTGCACAGAGGAGTTAATACCTGTGCTGGGTCTTGAAGGATACACAGGAGTTGGTTAGGCCAAGAACCAGAGAGAAGGCATACCAGAAAGAGGGATGGAAATATGAGGAAACATGTCACTTTCTAATGTTAGGGGAGGCTGCAACACATGCTCTAGTCAGGAGATAAGGCTGGTGAGGTAGAGAGGAGCTGAATGAAAGGTCTTCCCACAGTGCAAGCCACTGAAGAACCCTAAACAAGGAAATGATATAAACATATTTACATTTCAGAAAGATCACTATGGCTATAATGGGAGGGAAGGACTGGAGGAGGATAAGGAGAGGGAGGAGTGATTATACTAGAAATAGAAATTAAAAACCAGTTTAGACCCAGAGAGGCTCAAGATGGCGGCATGAGTAGGGCAGCGAAAATCTCCTCCCAAAACCATACATATTTTTGAAATTTCAGCAAATACACCTACGCCTAAAAGAGAGACCACAAGATACAGTACAACTATAGGGAACAGCCTTTGTCTTCCCCCCATGTCTGAACGCAGAATGGGAAAGCACCAGCTTGAGAATGACTGGTGCAGTCCTTGGAGGTTAAATCCAAAAAAAACATATCTTGTCCTCGAAGATGAGCCAAAACACCTCACGCTGAAAATAGGGAGACCTTGAGGATGTGTGAAAACACTGCCCCTGCTCACAAGGCATCGTCTAAGAAAATCAACAAGATGTCCTGGCCTGTTCCCCCTGAGAAGGGAAAAATGAGTATAGCACTTGGCTGCATCTGAGAAAGGCAGTATAAAAATAAAGGCACTGTGCCACATCGGGGCTGCAGCCATTGTCTGTCTATTGGTCTGTGTTGTCTGTGTTTTTCGTTCTCTCCCATTTCACCTGAGAAAACACTGAAATGAGTGGCATGCAACAACAACACCCAGGCTACATCTACATCTGCAAGAATTCAGCATCTCACGGAAAGGGTAAGATACAGAGCCATGACCCAGGGGCCCCGAGCACTCACCCCACCCCAGCTCACCAGCTGGAGGAAAGCAGTCAGAGTGGTGAGGGAGCAGAAGCACAGGACTGCTAAATAACAAGCCCTAGTAATCTGCACCAGGAGCACAAACACACATTGCATGGTGTACATGATATTAGAGAAACTGAAAAGTAAAATCCAAGACAGAGACTGTGAGCAGGTCCCCACAGTCAGCTTCCCTGGGACAAAAGAAAAGCAGGTGATTTTTAAAAGTCTTAAAGGGACAAGGGCTTAGCAGCTGGACAAAATCATCGCAGCACATTCAGCCTAGTCAGCTGGGAATCCTAAGGAACTTCAGGTGCCCCAGCACCCTGGGGGGTAACTCAGTGCTGAAGCCCCTCTCAGCGATAAGCAGCCTGTCATTCATTTCCCCCGGCCAGTGCTACAAGCAAACCAGCAGACCTACCACAGCATTGCAGCAGCTGGAGAGCGGCCCCACCCACAGTAACCACACAGAGTCTCCTCCCAGCAAGCCACTAACTGGGACAGACCCAAAGGCTACTGCCGGTGCATAGCTGCCTGGCACAGACAGAGGAAGCCAGAGTAAGGCAAGAAGGGGCGCCGTTCTCACAGGAGAACACACCCTATGCATCTGCCACTCCCTGCAGGGCTCTGGGCTATCCGGAGGGCCGCCCCGCTGATGGCAGCTCAAGGGATTAACCCAGAGACTGCTCCCTGTGTGCATATAACCAACACAGGCAGCGGAGAAGTGCAAGGCAAACAGCAAGCAGGAAGGGACTTTGTTCGCCCAGCTGACACATGTGCCACCTGCCTACAACCACCTCTATCACCATGAAAAGACAGAAGAATTTGGCCCAGTTAAGAATCACTCGGACAACGACAGAGAGACAGCCAGGGAAGATAGATATAACAAATATTCCTGAAAATAATTCAAAATAAACATCATAACCATGCTGATGGACCTGCAAAGAAATATACAAGAGCTAAGGGTTGCAGTCCGGTCGGAAATAATAGAAATGAAACAATCTCTGGAAGGACTTAAAAGCAGACCAGATGAAGTGCAAGAGTCTGTTAAAAGAACAGAAATCAGAGAACAGGAATACAGAGAAGCTGAGGCAGAGAGAGATAAAAGGATCTCCAGGAATGAAACAATATCAAGAAAACTGTGTGACCAATCCAAACAGAATAATATTTGCATTACAGGGGCACCAAAAGAAGAAGAGAGAGAAAAAGGGATAGAAAGTGTCTTTGAAGAAATAATTGCTGAAAACTTCCCAAAACTGGGGAGGAAATAGTCTCTCAGACCATGGAAGCTGACAGATCTCCCAACAAAATGGACCCAAGAAGGACAACAAGAAGACATATAATAACTAAAAGGCAAAGATCAAAGACAAGGACAGAGGATTAAAGAAAGCCAGAGAGAGAAAAAAGATAACCTACAAAGGAAAACCCATCAGGCTATCATCAGAATTCTCAGCAGAAACCTTACAGGCCAGAAGAGAATGGCATGATATATTTAATGCAATGGAACAGAAGGGCCTGGAACCAAGAATACTGCATCCAACATGACTATCATTTAAATTTCAAGGAGGGATTAAACAATTTCCAGACAAGCAAAAGTTGAGGGAATTTGCCTCCCACAAACTACCTCTACTGCATATTCTAAAGGGAAGGCTACAAATGGAAGCACTCCTATGGCTAAATAGATGTCACCAGAGAAAATAAAATCAGAAAAAGAAAGGAAAGCAACCAAATACTAAATAAAGGCAAAAAATAAAATCAACTATTCATAAAAGGACTCAAAGGAAACACAAAAGAGTACAGAATAAAACACCTAACATATAAACAATGGATAAGGAAGAATAAGAAGGGAGAGAATAAAAGAATTATCAGACTCTGTTTATAATAGCTTAGAAAGAGAGTTAAGTTAGATGGGTAGATAGTAAAGAAGCCACCCTTGAACCTTTAGTAACCAGGAATCGAAAGGCTGCAAAGGCAATAAGTACATACCTTTCAACAAGCATAGTAAATGTAAATGAACTGAATGCACCAATTAAAAGACACAGAGTAATAGAATGGATAAAAAAGCAAGACCCATGTATATGCTACTTACAAGAGAATCATCTCAAACCCAAAGACATGCACAGACTAAAAGTCAAGGAATGGAAAAAGACATTTCATCCAAACAATAGGGAGAAAAAAGCAGGTGTTGCAGTACTTGTATCAGACAAAATAGACCTCAAAACAAAGAAAGTAACAAGACGTAGAGAAGGACATAACATAATGATAAAGGGTTCAGTCCAACAGGAGGATATAACCATTATAAATATATATACAATGAACACAGGAGCACTGACATATGTGAAACAAATACTAACAGAATTAAAGGAGAAAATAGAACACAAAGCATTCATTCTAGGAGACTTCAACACACCACACACTCCAAAGGATAGATCTACCAGAGAGAAAATACGTAAGGACACTGAGGCACTGAAACACACACTAGAAAAGATGGACATAACAGACATTTACAGAACTCTACAACCAAAAGCAGAGGATATACATTCTTCTCAAATGCACATGGAACATTTTCTAGAATAGACCACATACAAGGCCACAAAAAGAGCCTCAGTAAATTAAAAAACATTGAAAATCTACCAACTACTCACACTACAAAGGTATAAAACTAGAAATAAATTCCACAAAGAAAACAAAAAGGCTCACAAACACACGGAGGCTTAACAACATATTCGTAAATAATCAATGGATCACTGAACAAATTAAAAGAAAGATCAAGCAATATATGAAGACAAATGACAACAGCATCACAAAACCCCAACTTTTGTGGGACAAAGTGAAGGCAGTTCTAAGAGGAAAGTATACAGCAATTCAGGCCTATTTAAAGAAGGAAGATCAATCCCAAATGAATAGTCTAAAGTCACAATTATTGAAACTGGAAAAAGAAGAACAAATGAGGCCCAAAGTCAGCAGGAGGGAAATAATAAAGATCAGAGAAGAAATAAATAAAATTGAGAAAAATAAAACAATAGAAAAAATCAATGAAACCAAGATCTGGTCTTTGAGAAAATAAACAAAATAGACAAGCCCCTAGCCAGACTTATTAAGAGGAAAAGAGAACCTAGACACACACAAACAGAATCAGAAATGAGAAAGGAAAAATCATGATGGACCCCACAGAAATACAAAGAATTATTAGAGAATACTACAAAACCTATATGCTAACAAGCTGGAAAACCTAGAAGAAATGGACAACTTCCTAGAAAAATACAACCTTCCAAGACTGACCAAGGAAGAAACAGAAAATCTAAACAGACCATTTACCAGCAATGAAATTCAACTGGTAATCAAAAAACTACCCAAGAACAAAACTCCCGTACCAGATGGATTAACCACTGAATATTCTCAGACATTTAGAGAAGACATGTTACCCATTCTCCTTAAAGAAGAGGAGGGGATACTTCCAAACTCATTCTATGAAGCCAGCATCACTCGAATACCAAAACCAGGCAAAGACACCGCCAAAAAAGAAAACTACAGACCAATATCCCTGATGAACATACATGCAAAAATACGAAACAAAATATTAGCACACTGAATTCAAAAATACATCAAGAGGATCATACACCATGATCAAGTGGGATCCATCTCAGGTATGCAAGGATGGTACAGCACTCGAAAATCCATCAACAACACCCACCACATCAACAAAAAGGACAAAAACCACATGATCATCTCCATACAAGCTGAAAAAGCATTTGACAAAATTCAACATCCATTCATGATAAAAACTCTCAACAAAATGGGTATAGAGGGCAAGTAACTCAACATAATAAAGTTCACATATGACAAACCCACAGCCAACATCGTACTTAACAGCGAGAAGCTGAAAGCATTTCAGCTAAGATCTGGAACAAGACAGGGATGCCCACTCTCCCCACTGTTATTCAACATATTACTGGAGGTCCTAGCCACAGCAATCAGACAAAACAAAGAAATACAAGGCACCCATATTGGTAAAGAAGAAATCAAACTGTCACTATTTGCAGATGGCATGATATTGTACATAAAAAACCCTACAGACTCCACTCCAAAACTACTACAACTAATATCAGAATTCAGCAAAGTTGCAGGATACAAAATTAATACACAGAAATCTGCTGCATTCCTATACACTAATAATGAACTAGCAGAAAGAGAAATCAGGAAAATAATTCCATTCACAAATGCATCAAAAATAATAAAATACTTAGGAATGAACCTAACCAAGGAAATGAAAGACTTGTACCCTGAAAACTACAAAACACTCTTAAAGAGAAATTAAAGAGGACACTAACAAATGGAAACTCATCCCATGCTCTTGGCTAAGAAGAATTAATATTGTCAAAATGGCCATCCTACCTAAAGCAATCTACACATTCAATGCAATCCCTATCAAAATACCAACAGCATTTTTCAACAAACTGAAACAAATAGTTCTAAAATCCTTACAGAACCACAAAAGACACCAAATAGCCAAAGCAATCCTGAGAAGGAAGAATAAAGAAGGGGGAATTATGCTCCCTGACTTCAAGCTCTACTACAAAGCCACAGTAATCAGGACAATTTGCTACTGGCACAAGAACAGACCCACAGACCAGTGGAACAGAATAGAGAGTCCAGATATTAACCCAAAAATATATGGTCAATTAATGTACAATGAAGGAGCCATGGATATACAATGGGGAAATGACAGCCTCTTCAACAGCTGGTGTTGGCAAAACTGGACAGCTGCATGTAAGAGAATTAAACTGGATTATTGTTAACCCCATACACAATAGTAAATTTGAAATGGATCAAAGACCTGAATGTAAGTCATGAAACCATAAAACTCAGAAAAAATCATAGACAAAAATCTCTTGGACATAAACATGAGCGACTTCTTCATGAACATATCTCCCTGGGCAAGAGAAACAAAAGCAAAAATGAACAAGTGGGAGTATATCAAGCTGAAAAGCTCTGTACAGCAAAGGACACCATCAATAGAACAAAAAGGCATCCTACATTATGGGAGAATATATTCATAAATGACATATCCAATAAAGGGTTGACATCCAAAATATATAAAGAGCTCACACACCTCAACACCCAAAAAGCAAATAATCCGGTTAAAAAATGGGCAGAGGAGTTGAACAGACACTTCTCCAGAAAAGAAATTCTGATGGCCAACAGGCACATGAAAAGATGGTCCACATCGCTAATCATCAGAGAAATGCAAATTAAAACCACACTGAGATATCACTTCACACCAGGAAGGATGGCCACCATCCAAAGGACAAACAACAACAAATGTTGGCGAGGATGTGGGGAAAGGGGAACCCTCCTACACTGCTGGTGGGAATGTGAATTAGTTCAACCATTGTGGAAAGCAGTATGGAGGTTCCTCAAAAAACTCAAAATAGAAATACCATTTGACACAGAAATTTCACTCCTAGGAATTTACCCTAAGAACACAGCAATCAAGTTTGAGAAAGACAGATGCACCCCTATGTTTATCGCAGCACTATTTACAATAGCCAAGATATGGAAGCCACCTAAGTGTCCATCAGCAGATGAATGGATAAAGAAGATGTGGTACATATACACAATGGGATATTATTCAGCCATAAGAAGAAAACAAATCCTACCATTTGCAACAACATGGATGGAGCTAGAGGGTATTATGCTCAGTGAAATAAGCCAGGTGGAGAAAGACAAGTATCAAATGATTTCACTCATCTGTGGAGTATAAGAACAAAGAAAAGAACTGAAGGAACAAAACAGCAGCAGACTCACAGAACCCAAGAATGGACTAACAGTTACCAAAGGGAAAGGGACTGGGGAGAATGGGTGGGAAGAGAGGGATAAGGGGGGAAAAAAAGGGCATTACTATTAACAGACATAATGTAGGGGGGGGCTCGGGGAGGGCTGTACAACCCAGAGAAGACAAGTAGTGATTCTATAGCATCTTACTATGCTGATGATGGACAGTGACTGTAATGGGGTATGTCAGGGGTCTTGATGATGGGGGGAGTCTAGTAACCATAATGTTGCTCATGTGATAGTAGATTAATGATACAAAAAAAAACAGTTTCGAAGGATAGGTAACAAATTACGTAGGCTTGAAGTAAAAAGTTGGT
Source organism: Manis javanica (assembly GCF_040802235.1). NCBI lineage: Eukaryota > Metazoa > Chordata > Mammalia > Pholidota > Manidae > Manis > Manis javanica. The sequence goes on along the minus strand of NC_133174.1, from coordinate 108,446,518 downwards.
AATAAGAATAAAGTAGCAGGGGGAACAGATACGAAAAATAATTTGGAAGGAGAAACAGGACTTGGTGACTGAATCAATATGGTGGATGAGAAAGGAAGGAGGGTCCAACATGATGCCCAAATTTCTGACTCAGGCAACTGAATAATTTGGTTGTGTCACCAAATGAGGCCAAGACTATAGACCAGGTGCTAAGGACTGAGATGAGACAGGTTTGGATCCTCTGTGTTTACAATACTGGGGAATCTTTACATTGAGTAAACACTTGTATGTATGACTTTCAAAATATTAACACTGTTTCAGAACAGTGGGATTATACTTTTCCATATTTTCCCAAATATTTCACAACAGATTATACTTGGGTAGGGAAAACAGGGATGTTCAATTTTGAATAACAAATAGCTAGTAGCCTTTGATGTTGCCTTTCCCAACTTTCTGCCAAATACTGTATAAACAAAAAGCATAAGGAAAATGAGTGCCTGCATGGAAACTGAGACCTGGCAAAAGTGCTCTTTCTCCTGTACCCCCTCTTCCAAATAATGCAGACCCAATACCTCTTTGTGTTTGTATCAAATCAGAAATGAGAACTGTTGAAATATTTAAGGAAGCCTGTGCGCCAGACCCTGGAAACATGGTGTGTTCATTTCTTATCGCTGTTCTGACAAATTACTGCAAACTTAGTGGTTTCAGACAATACAAATTGATTATCTCACAGTTCTGGTGGTCAGAAGTCTAAAAAGAGTATTGGCAGGGCTTCCAGGGAAAATTGGTTTCATTGCCTTTTCCAGTTTCTAAGGGCTGTCTGCATCCTATGGCTAGTGGCACTTCCCAACATCTTCAAAGAGCATCACTTCAGCTTCTGCTTCATCACATCTCCTTGTTCTGACCGACTCCTCTTGCATTCCTCTTAAAAAGACTTTTGTGATTCATTGGGCCCTCCTGGATAACCCAGGGTATTCTCCCCATCTTAAGAACCTTACTTGATCTTGCCTGCATGGTCCCTTTTGCCATGTACAGTATCAGTCACAGGTTCTGGGAGTTAGGATATGGACATCTTTGGGGGACAATTATTCTGCCTACAACAGGTAGTATTTGACAGGTTCTTCATTGTAAAGGTACTATTTTTTCCTTTCCATACTCTTTCTTTTGGAAGGGAATCATTAAGTCCAAACTCACGGAGAAGAGGGAGATGAAGTTCTATCTCTTGGAGGATGTGAAACACACACACACACACACACACACACACACACACACACACACACACACACACAATTTGGAATTTTTCTGTAAGGAAGATTTGTCTCTTTTCCCCATTTATTTATTTTTTCAATCATTTATTTCTACCAGTATTGACTCTTGGGTAAAAGTCTGAGGAAGGGGTTGAATTAGTACCCAAGAGCATAGGGAGAGGGGCAATGGTTAATTCATTCATTCATTCTGCAAATACTTACTGAGCAACTAATATGTACCAGACATAGCTGTGGGTACTAAGATTAAAGCAATCAACAAGACAGACAAGATCAGTGCCCTCCTAGAGCTTCTAATTTAGTGAAAGGGAATAGATATTAAATTTAAAAAGAAGGAAAATATCTAATAGTGATAGTGATGAGTCTTGTGCAGAGAATTAAACTAGAGTCGTATGATGCTAAATTGGTGACCACTTCACATTGGTTGGTCAAAGAACACCTCTCATAGGAGAGGACATTTAAGTGAAGATGTGAAAAACAGAAGAGCCAGCCACCCAAAGACTATAGGGAAGAACATTTCAGACAAAGGTAACAGACAGTACAAAGGACATTCTGGGAATTTTTCTTCAAAAATAAACAGAAAAACAACTAGCATGAGTCCAATGATAATGTATTGAAAAACAAGGAAAAGGAGACCTGTCATTATACAGACTCAGAGAAAAAGCGGAACTCTGCAAATGCTTTCATATAGGAGCCAGAAAACAATGTTGAAAGCCTTTGGTACATTCAAGAGAGTAAGAAAGCATGGCCTCGGTAAACCAGGAAGAGGAAGTCAGATAACAAGATCAGATGAGGAAAGCTATAAATTTTATCAATCAACTGCAGAGAATCTACACCAGAGTAACAACCAAATTGTACATCAGAGGGAGTCAAGTGAGGATTTGACCCAGTTTAAAATGAATTCATTATATAGAAGGAAAAAGCTAACAAATATTAAACTGAGCAGAGAAAATATGATAGATATGGAAGACACTGTAACTTATGACACCCCAAAAGTGAATTCAAACTAAATATTTAACATTAAGAAATCATTTGTACCAAGGAAGAGTTTATATTTTTCAGCTACCTATTTATTTACATGTTATTTGCATAATATTTATGTCTACTACAAGTTTTTATTGGCGTAAAAATGCTCACTATACGACTAAGAAAAAGAGCAGGATACAGACACAATATACAGAATAATACAACAGTAAGCATTCCCATTGACTCAGCACTTACCATGTGCCAGTAACCTGGCTATCTTACAAATATTTCATTTTATCCTCAGAACAACCCAATACAGTGATACTATTTGATTTTATAGATGAGAAAACCGACTCAGAGGGGTTAGGGAACCTTCCAAAGTTCACATCGTAAGTAGCAGAGCTTGATCTGAACCTGTATTTGAAAGCCTTCAAAGCCTCTGTTCTTAACCACAATACTACAACCAGATCATGTTCAATTATTACAACCTCAGTTACATTTAAAAATGGACTGAAGGGTGAAAGTACAGCATAGTGAATAAGAAGAGGAAGAATATAAACAAACAAATTAATAAACCGCACAAAAGACTAAAGTACAGATGCAGCACAGGATAAAAGAGATTACTTTACGTGGTGATTTTCCCTGCATGTATCATTTTCTATTTTTTAAGTGTTCTGTAATAAATATGTATTACTTATGGAGCCAAAACAAACAAACAACTAGTGAACATTGGGGAATAAAGAACTTTTTTAGTCTGGGACAAATGACAAAGATTTAGACTCAAGATATAATGTTAAGATCTTCAGCACATAGTTTGGGATTGAAGTAATGGATGTAGATGAGAGTGCCAGAAAGAATGTGTAGAGTATGTACAAAATTATGAATAGTAACATTCAAGATGCAGGCAGAGGAAGAGGAATCAGGGTAGTTGTTCCTCTTCCCAGGAACAGAACTTTATATGGCTAGAAAAGTCCTCTCATAGCTCAAACAGGCAACATTACTAACAAGTTTGTGCCCTTCCTATAGAGACATGCAACTCTTCAGTGAGAGGAACAAATGTACTGAGAAACTACACATGTACCTTCTGCAATATATTATGACAATAATAATGGGTAACCAAAGCTCATGCAATTTATGAGCCAAAATAAAAGTCCACTGAATAAAGTGCAGCTGGCCTCAGCATTTTGGGCATTCCTTCTTATATCATATTTCTTCTTATATTATAATCCTTACAGGCAACTTCTGGCCTAAGATTTGACCTTATTATAGTCATTGCCTCACTTGCTTCAGCAAGACAGAACTAGATCCTCATAATTTTTTAATCCAGAAAAATGTATCTTTATGGAACATTATAAAGCCAAAATAGGAAAACAGTAATAAAAGGACTTATCTTAAATGACAGATCATCCTCCAAGTTGATTGAAGGTGCATTTGCTTACCACCCACTTAGTGTTTAGGAGTAAAGATATAATTCTAGACTTTTAAAACTAAAAGGAAGTTTGGGCTTTTCCAATCGTTAAGTTTTACAACTGAGGACACAGCTTGCCAAACAGTAGAAGCTCAATATTTCTATATATCAAATGACCTGATTCAAAGCCTTGTGTTCTCTTGACATCTTATGCCATTAAGAAATGATTATATATTGCATCAGTTAAAAAGTCAAGCTTATTCCTAGAATTTGTACTAAATTTCATCAGTCTATTTTACAATTCTAATGATTGTCACTTAATATTCGGTTACTTCACTTTAAGTAAGAATTGACTGTGGGATACCAAATGACCCTAAACAATTCAACCAAACAAAATAATCAGAGACAAGTAGTTGCTGATAAATGTTGTAACTTCTACAAATATTTAATGAAGGCCTATGTACATAATCCTGCATTATATATATGATGTGATTAAAATACACATTAGCTAGTCACTCTCTGAAAGTGCTCCCTTAATGATGATGTAAGCAAAGACACAAATTACTTCAACGCAGAACCAAACACAATAAAATTCATTGCATGGGTAAAAGAGTTCAAAGAGAGAAGAGAGCGACCCTCCTGATCATCTGCTTGGATATATCAGGGAAAGCTTTAGGTAGGGCATGGAATTGGATCTGGGTCTTGAAGAGCTGGTAGGACTTCAATAGTTAGAGACAGTAAAGGGGAATCTGGGTAACATTATCAGGTTAGCAATTGTAAAAGGTTTCTTTGACTAGAATGTGAAGAATCTAGTTCAAATGTACCCCTAAATATTTCACAACTCCATCCCCTCCCCTCTTTTTCATCCCCACTGCCATCATCTTTGTTCAGACTCTCCTTATTTCTTATTTTGACTACTGCCATAGCCACTTAACTGGCAGGGAACCATGTATTATCATTCATTACTTTATTCCTAACACCTTGGGCAGCAAGTGGTGCATAATATTTGTTAAAGGGATGAAAATCCTATTTTACGGTCTTTGGCACTCTTTTTCCTGTATTGCAGATACCAGGCAATATTTAATACTGTGTTTTATTTACCAAAGAGGACTTTTAGAAAACTGGAATACGTCAGAGTTTTACACATCACGGCAGAAATCCTGATTAGCGCTACGTAGCCCATCAAAAATACCAGCACAACACCAAACAAGCGATGCTTATCGCAATGAGGCGTCCCAGACATAACTGCAATGTGTGCATGAGGATGATGCTGACAGCAAGACGGTGTTTGCAGCAAAGCAAACCACATAGGGCTGACTTTTCTCTGTACCTCATGAATCACTGGAATAAAACTTCAAATAGGATAAAATATATGATGAATGGTTAGATCTAAGACTAATAAGTTAATGCTGTTTTGTATTGCTGCCCCACAAACTTAATTCTTTATCTTTCTATCAGCTTTTAATTTCTCACAACAATTTTCTCCAATATATGTATTTGTTTTTATCTGACACCACCCCCACCTCCAGCAAAATATAAGCTTATTGAGAACAAGAGTTATCACTTTCCATCATATTTTAGCATGTAGCAATTATATAATAGATGTTTGTTGAATTATAAGGAGAACAAATTGTTAGACTTTTTGACTAGTAATTACTACATGCCAGACATTGTGTTAAGCAATAGGCATACATTTCTTTCATACACTCACTATCTTATTGAATAATCACTTTGACAATTTAATATTCTATTAAATTCATATTAAATCTACATAACAATTTGGGAAGAGTTAGTCTTTTAAACTAGAACCAGGGTATGTCCTTCCATTTTAAAAATATCTTCTTTCTTGTCTCTCAGTAGAATTTAAAATTTTTCTTCATATAGGTCCTAGACATTTTGGAGGAGATTATTACTAAATATTTATGTTTTATGGCTTTCATAAATTGATTGCTCTCGACTATATCTTTTAAATGTTATTTCTAATACAGATAAAAGGCATTGGTTTTTAATTTTTATCCTATATCCAACTACTTTTTGGAACTCTTATTAAAGTTCTATCAGTTAAGAAGTTGGTTTTGTCTTAGTTTTTGTAGGTACATGAGCTTATCCTGTAAAATATGATGATTTTTTGTCTCCTCCTTTCCATTAACTATACCTCTTTATTAACACTGGCCAGAATTTATAGATATATATTAAATAATGGTGACTGTGGGCATTTTTGTTTTGTTGCTGCTTAAGGAACAACTCTTATGTTTTACTATTAAGTATGATGCTGGATTGTTGGTTTCAGAGAGAATTCTTTTCCTTGTTAAGGGAGCAATTTTCTATTACTAACTTTTTTTTTAATTAAAGTATTATTGATATACAATCTTATGATGGTTTCACATAAACAATACAGTGGTTTCAACAGTTACCCATACTATTAAATCCTCACCCCCTCTATTGTGGGCACTGTCTATCATCAGAGTAAGATGTTACAAAGTCATTATCTTTTCTGTGCTGTACTGCCTTACCTGTATCACTAACATTTTTATTCTTAAAATAGGCAATACATTTTTGTCAAACACCTTTAGCATTTTTTTTTTCCTCAAGAGATCTATTGACAAGAAGTATCACATGAGTCACTTTCATAGTATTAAACAATTCACACTCTGGGATAAAACTTTCTTAGTTGCAAAGGGTTAATTCTTTTCATAGACTCCTGAATGTGTTTGGTTTGTACTTTATTTAGAATTTGAAATTGATCCCTAACTTGTGTATGCAAAAAAGTAACAGTTTTCTCAGGTTTTGATATCTGCATTATACAGCATCATAAGATGAATGGGGCAGTTTACCATCATTTTCTGTTTCTCTCAAAGAAGTCTTATTTATAATAAGAAAGATTATAACAGTAGGAAGTCAAAAGTCACTGTGTCATAAATTAGGGGTCATACGACTGGCTCCCTATAGCTTGCGAAGTATAGCTCAGGTTACAATTCAGTAAATAATAATCACCATTATTTAATATATATCTATAAAGTATTCTTATTATCAAAATGCTATGTGATATCTAGGCCTTAAGTTCCTTTCTCTTTTTTTTGTGCATTCTGGACAAGAACACACTCATAATATGAGGGCTAAAACTATAAAACGTCCAGAAGAAATCCTAAAACTTGGGAGGGGAACAATTTCTTGGGAAAAATGCAAACAGCACTGAGTTAAAAAATGATAAATTGAACTTCATCAAAATAAAAAAAAATCTGCTCATCAAAAGACACAAATAAGAAAATGGGATGGCAAGCCACAGATTGGAAGAAAATATACATGATACATACATCTAAATATCAAGAATAATTCTTTAAAACCCTAAAACTCAATTTTGAGAACAACCCAATTTTGAAAATGGGCAAAAAACTTGAACAGCTACATCTAAAAGATATACAAATAGCTAATAAACATACCAAAACCAACCCATACCATTACATATGAAGAAAATGCAAAGTGAAATGATAAGGAGAAAGCACTACACACCGGAGAGAATGGCTAAAATTGAACAGACTAACAGTACCAAAAGTTAGTGAGAATTCTCACTTATTCCTAGTCAAAGTAGAAAATGGTATAACCACTTTAGAAAAGTGTTTGGCAGTTCCTATTGATGTGAAATGAGTTATATATGTATATGTATACATATATGCATATATAATCTATATATCATTTATATATGCATGTATGTATATCTCCTATAACCCATCAATTCCACTTCTAGGTACATATCCAAAGGAAAAGAGTGTATATCTCCACAAAATGACATAAAAATTGTCAATAACTGGCTCATTCAAAATAGCCAAATAAAGCATGCAACATAAATGACTGTCAACAAGAAAAGGGGTACTGTGCTATGTTAGACAACGGAATACTATACAGCAATAAGAAAGAAGGAACCAGTGCTCCCTGCAGCAATGATGGAATCCAAAAACATTATTTTGAACAAAAGAAGCCATGCACAAAAGAGTACATAGTGTCTGACTCCACTTACATGAAGTTCAAGAACAAGCAATACTAATCCAAGATACGTAAATCGGAATAGTGATTCCCCTCAGTAGGAATAGAGGGAACATGGGCTGGATAGAGGAATGAGGGAATGCTCTGAAGGGACGGAATTGTTTTATATCTTGATCTGGGTTGTGGGTACCTGGATGTGTCTGTGTGTAAAGAACAAACAAGATGCATATTTAAATGTCTGTGCATTTTTACAGTATGTAAGTATACCTCCATAAAAATAATGGAAACAAATTCAAGTATGATAAAACTACCTCAGTTATCAACTGAACCTTAGGAAATCCTGCCCTTCTACTATTTTCTCTTCCAACTGAGGGATATCAACTCTCCTATTCAGCAGTGCTTGAACTCTTCATATATAATTTGCCATTAGGAATTCAATCTACTCTTCTATCTATTCACCCAACAAGGCCGCATATTATTCCTGTTATAATTTCCTTACTTTCTGTGTCTCTGAGCAAGTCTACCTTGCAGCCCCTTGCCCACATGATAGTATACATTCCAACAGAGAGGCACGCTTGATATGATATTTATTTAATGGGATTATTATATAAAATTCCTAGTATGGTATCTGTCAAATAACAATGACTTTATATATGTCCCCTTTCTACTTCAACCTTTCCCCCTCTCTTCATATTCTTTTAAGACACACCTATTACAAAGTGCCTCCGAATTCAGAAACACAAATATTGCATTTTCAAAATAGCTAAAAATCCCACATTTACTATACTAGCACTGACATGCCATGTATTATTTGCCAAGCTCTCTCTGTCTCCGCACACACATACACACACACACACACACACACACACACTCCATAGACACTTATTTAATCCTGAAAATAACCCCAAGATGTAGGAACTATTATTATCCTCAGCTCATATATGAGGAAGTTAAGGTGCAGAGCAATTCAGAAACTTGTCCAAGACTACACTACTAGTAAGTGTCAGAGCTATGATATAGACAACTCCAGCATATTATTTCAAATGCTTCACCTAACCATACAATTAAACTATTGGGAATAAAGGATACTCTTTCTTGCCTACAAGGCAAAGGCTATGTTTCTTTAAACCATGAATTTAAAATCCTAAATTACTACAGGAAGCTCTGCATTTCTCATAACTCCTGAAAAAGTTCTAACTGCATTTTTAAAAAACAGAAATGTACACACAATCACAGGGCAACAGTACTTAAATAATACTTTGATGAGACATCTACTCTTAAGGAATGAGATATTTTTTCATTGTTATGCTTTAAAACTAAAAATTCAGATCAATAGTGCCACTGAACGAATTCCAGGTGTTCACAATTCATACCAATCACGATTTCTAATTATATTCTCTGCTTATTCATTAGCTTAGAAAACACACTCACTAACATGCTCTTCATTCCATTTCTTTGTCACTCAGTCATTCTTTATTCACTCATATAGCAAATACTTCTTTTTTTATGCTAGGTACTCAACAAATATTTATTATACTACCAATACTATTAGGTATATAAATAGGCAGGGGAGACATTATATAACTTATAAGGTAAATTGCTTCCATAAATATACCGGTTACGGAGTATTGCAGCCACTGATTCCCCTCTATGGAGATGATCCATCACCTCTAAAAGTTGGATAATGACCTGTTCAGAAGGAAAAGAAGTCAATATTTACTATGAAAATCAATGGTAGGACTTTCAAATTATGCCACCTTTGTAATATTTTGTACATTTTGTGATAGCCAAAATGTATGTCCATGCACCTAATGTCCCTATTTGAGCTTATGAAAATTAAGAAAATAAAGAACATTATGGAACTGAATATGCAATAGTCAAAATATCCACAAAATTCAATTCTGAATCATTAAATAGTATTAACTAAATTCCATGTGAAATCATTAGCTAACAATTATCCATGGAAAAACAACTAAGTATACAGGAAGTTGGATTAAGTGAGGGTCAGAAGACCTGAGAAGTCTGTGTGAAGTTAGGTTAGGCAAGAGAAATTAGAAGTGAAGTGTTGAAGCAAACATTTGCCAAGGAGATGCAGAGACAGCACTAAACCCCATGTTACCACGGGGAACTGAGGCCTGAGAGGCCCATAAGCAGGATCCACAATCTAAGAAATGGGCAGTCAAAATTAAGACTAGAAAGAGATAATATTTTGAAATTTGAAAGATGTAAAACAGGTAGTGGGGGTATTTTCTTGATCTGGCTGAATTTTTGTTTGGTTGTTTTTATGGGAAAAGAGCAGGTTGGGTCACAGTAAATTGAACTATAGTTGACCCTTGAACAACACAGGTTTGAATGCATGGGTCCACTTATACATGGATTTTTTTTTCAATAAATGTATTAGAAATGGTTTTGGAGATTTGCTACAATCTAAGAAAACATTCTTGTCACTAGCTTACATTATGGTAGGAATACAGTATATCATATATATAACATATAAAATATATCTTAATCGGCCGTTATTGGAAAGGTTTCTGGTTAACAGTAGGCTATTAGTAGTTAAGATTTGGGGGAGCGAAAAGTTGTAGGCATATTTTTGAATGCATAGGAGGGTCAGAACTCCTAAGCCCCACTTTGTGCAAGGGTCAGCTGTACAGCTAATATATTAATTTTTAGTAATGTGAATATTTTGTATTGGAGATATACAGTATAGTTCACGTATTCTATTAATTTCAAATATATTGGGAAGCAAAATATATATTTTACTTAGATGTTTTTTGTTAATAAAATGGACTTACTGAATTGGGACAATAAAAATGTATAGTATGCAATTTAGCTTCTTCATATAATTATGTTTGTTATAAAGCTACATGAAGACCTAAAATAATTAAGATAGAGGAAAAAACGGTTTTCTTTATTATTCCCTGCCCTCTTCCTACGCCTTAATTTATGGACAAAATCAAAAGGAGCAGAAGGGGAAAAGGCACTCTATTTCTTGGGTCTTTATAACTCCAAAAAAGAAACAAATCAAGTGACAATATAGCATTTATATTTATTTGTGCAATCATATTTTTCTGCTTGTAATCCTGTTATTACAAATAAAAGAAATTGAGCAGCCTAAACGAATAAACATTTTTTAGGCTTCTCAAAATCAACTGACCTTAACTTACCTTTTCTAGAAATGTTTAAGTGGTGAGAGAACTTTGAGATGTTGAGAAAATTTAATTTTGTTTAGGTTACACAATTTTTTAGCAGATGTACCAAAAGAAAAACAACTATATCTAGATCACTATTAGAAATCTGGGACTGTGAACATAAATAATACATGTCCCATTTTCTCCAACTGCATCTAGGGTAGGACTATATAATATAAATCCCCAAATTATGGACTAATTAACTACTTAATTAATCCCATTGTTTCAACAAATCTACCTGCTGCACCTGGATCTCTGAGTCTGGGGCTTTCCCATTCAAATTCTCCAGATTCTAAACCTCTAGTCTCCTGAGAAGCAGGAAGTAGGTGTTGGGATTTGAAAAGACTTTCAAGTAACAGCCCATATTTTCAATCTCATGACCCATTTCTGCCTTCTGCAGACCAGTACCTCCAAGTCTTGAAGTATTAGGAGTTCAATGGGAAGAATTAGTTGGATTCTCTCAAAAGTTCATGCATGGGGAGCTATTATCATTGTAGCTTCCTTTGCTCTAAGTAAAAAATTCGTTTTAACCTTGTATCTTGTCAATGTCTCCACTCCTGTTCTCTTTGTCCTTTTGAATTTCTCCATGTTTTTGGTCCTCATTTAATGGAGTTAAGAAGGGAGGGAAAGTAAATGCAGGTGATCAATTTATGCAGAATTTAACTAAGACCAACTGTTTTTAACCAGAGGATTCTGATGATCACATATATGTATTATAAAATTAACATTGCCTGCAATGGTGGAGAGGAGTGCAGATCAGAGAGAGAGAAACAAAGTATAGAGTCCAGTAAAAGAACTACTTCCATAGTCAAGGCATGAAATAAAGATACAGACAAGGGCTATGGGGATAGCAAGGGAGAACCAGGACTTAACGACTTACAGGTCACTGACACATATTAAAGGGATAAGGAGACATCAAAGACAAATCTATTTAGGTAACTGGGAGAAATGCTGATGATATCAAGGCAGGCAGAATGTAGAGAAGAAGGAAAAATATTGAAAGCAAGGAGAACAATGGTTTGGTTAAGACTTACTGAAGTACTCTAGCACACACCACATAGCAACTAACAGAAAACTGGATATATAGACCTAGATGTAGCTTGGAACAAGCAGTGAAAATATAGAACTATTTAGCCAGATAAGTAACAGCTGCAGTGATGACTGGGAAACATTACTCAGGAGTGTATTTGCATGAAAAGATAGAATCTGAAAGAACACTGTTGTGCAAGAAACAAAAGAAAACAAGCTAGCAGAGAAGAGAGGGAGAGGGAACAGCTACCTAACAGAAACTAAGTAAAGCATGAGATAAAAGCTAAGGAAAAAGGGTGATTCAGAAGAAGAGAGGTCGGAGGGTATTCAACTGTTTCAAGTTCTGCTCAGACCAACTAAGATACAGCTAATTGGTTTGACAGCTATAAAGTCAGCAATGACCTTTTTTAAAAAGTAGTTTCAATTTGGGTGGGGAAAACCACATTGCAGTGGTTCAAAAATAAAACAAAAACGAATTATTTCAAGAACTTGCGAGGAACTCAAATAATTCAGAGAATTACTCTATGTTAAAGATGGCCTTCAAAGAAGTAAGGGAAAAGAGATGATTAAATTAATGGTTGGTGGACAATTGAGTAGCTATTTAGAAAATGGCTTCACTTCATTTCACATTTGGGTATCCTAAATAAATTCCAGGAGGATCAAAGATTTAAAGGAAAAAAATGAAACTTTGAAACAGTACCAAAGAGAACCCAAGTGAAATTATTTAAAAGCATGCAGTGGAGAAGGTAAGAGGCACCCCAAATCTAGAAACCATAAAAGAAAAACTGATTACTCTGATTATACAAAAAAATAAGAATTCTACCCTTCAAAAATACCACAAAGTCAAATGACATTTGTTAAAGTAGGAAAAAATATATTCACCATACACATGGCAGGAACAGTTAATGATTTTAACTTAACACACACATACAAAATTATTCAATAAAAATGAACACTACAATAAAAGTGAGCAAATAATATAAAGAGGAAGTGGACAATGAAGAAATACAAGTCATTAATAAACAAGTAAATATAATTTAAGATGAAGCATTGTTTCATCAATAAAATTCACACACACCACATGCAGGCACAAGAATAGTCTGTTTATATCTGTTATTAGTGAGAGGGAATATGGGATGGGGGTAATATTTACTTTTCCTTCTGTACTTTTCTGTTCAATTTATATCAATATAAAAAAGTGAGGAGGATCCAGCAAAGGGAGTAAGAAGGAGTGGCTATGAGGTAGGGTCAAACTCCAGAGGTGTAGGCTAGAAGGTAAAATAAAGTATTATATGAGAAAAGGAGTAATCAAATGTGTCAGATGATGCTGGAAGGCTAAGTGAAGCACAAATTGGAGATGGACAAATTGGTGTGGTAACATGGAGGTCACTGGACACCTCAGTAAGAGTGGTTTATATGGAATGGTGGGAAAAAAGGCTGATCAGTGTGGGTTCAAGAGAGAATGAAAGGAAAGAGGAAACAAGGACACCCACTCTCACAGTTGCACTTTAATAAGAGCAGAGAAACAGCAGGCAGTTGGAGGCAGATGTAGGGTGGAAGTTGATGTTTTATCTTCATAAGTAGAGATATTAGAGCAGGTAAATCTGAAAAACATGATGTTAAACAAAAATGTAAACTGAAGAAGTACAATACATTAACATAAATCTCAAAAACACATACAACAATACCATATATATGTATGTACACATACACATTATATTGTGTATACACAAACAGACATATGTAGAAAAAGTGTAAAAATATTCATGGGAATGATAAACCCCAAATTTGAGATAATAGCTTCCTCAGGAAAGGAAGAGAAAGAAACACAGTTGGGGAGGGATATGCTAGGAGATTCATCTGTATCTAATATTTTCTTAAGGTTCTGGAAGGAAAATGGCAAAACATTAAGGTATTATATAGCTAAGTGGTGGTTATATGAGTGTTTGTTATACTGTTCTCTGTACTGTTCTGTATGTCTGAAATGTTTTCATAAAAAATAAACAAAAAGGTATAATACGTTATCTGTGTCCTAAAGTAGTAACTATGTAGATGAGCAAACAAAACATGACATACAAAGGCCAGCATATAAAAAAAAGAATGTTTTCAAAGATTAAGAAAAAGACGGAACAAAAATATAAACAGACATATACTGTAATTAAAAAGACACACTTGTCCATGGCCATGACACTCTCAAGAATAAATGGGAAACTAATCATTACTCAGAGCACGCACCTGACAAAGACCTATTTGTGGTTTTGCCCTGAAAATATTCTACTTAGCTCACCAGGAATAAAACTGACAAGACTGTTTCTAATAGTTGAGATATCTTGCATGAGTTCAGTCTATTTGACTCTTAAGCCTTTATTTTTTTTCTTTTAAAAATTTTATTGAGGTGAAATGTACATAACATAAAATTAACCATTTTTAAGTTAACAATTTAGTGGCAGTTAGTATAATCACAATGTTGTTCCTCTATCTAGATCCAAAACATATTCCTCACCCCAAAAGGAAATACTGTCCCAATTACTTAGTTACTCCCCATCCTCTCCTTCTAGCTCCTGAAAACCATTAATATGTTTTCTTTCTCTAAGGATTTACTTATTCTGGATATTTCATATATATAGAATAATACACTATGTGATCTTTTTTTAATTAAGGTATCATTGTTATATAATCTTATGTGGGTTTCAAATATACAATACAATGTTTCAACACTTACCCATATTATTAAATCCTCACCCCCTCTAGAACAGTCACTATCTAACAATGTAGTAAGATGTTACAGAATCATTAACTGTATTCTCTGTGCTGTACTACCATCCCCGTAATCAACTTATATTGTGATTGTGAATTATTTTGCCCCTTTATCCCCTTCCTCCTTCCCAACCCCTCCCCCTTGGTAACACTAGTCCCTTCTCAGTGTCTATGAGTCTACTTCTATTTTGTTCCTTCTGTTTTGTTAAGCTTTTAAGAATTCCCAAATCTAATATTTCTCAAGCACCTATCATATAGTCAGATAATATTTCAAATAGAGATTCTAGTTTATGACTTAGCATTTAATAAAAATCCACTGTCTCACTCTTTCCTACCCTGTCAAAGAATCAAGAGCTTTAAAAATAATGGGATTTGAGATAGGCCTAACCAATTTCATACTATGCAAGGTAAACCCTGCTTAAGAACTAAGCTGATGTTATATTTAAAAAAGCTAAGAGTTTCTATAATAGTCTGTCTTCAAATAAAATTTTGTTAAGTACTGTGATAAGAAAAGCTGACAGAAAAGATCAGTGAAAAATGCTAAACAGTACAAAATTGAAAAACTGCAAAATGTAGAAAAATTGCACGTAATTGCACTTCTCTAAATCAAGTTATATATAGCAGCATCACTAAAAATTCAAAATTATCTTGAAATTGCAAAAACTGTAGTTTAAGAAACAGAACTGTATTTCAGAAATAGTTGTTATACAAAGTTAGATTTTTAAGCTGTCACAGAGTGTTAAGACTATCGAATCATTCAGCCTTCACACAGGACAAACACCACACTCCCCTCCTACCTGCAGCACTGAAGAGGTCTTACCTAAAACACTTGAGTAGTAGATGTTGGCCTGGGTGGTGTTTTTTCCCTAGAGTAAATCTATAATCGGCTAGGACTATGTGGTATGCTCCCACATACAGACCCCTAACAAAACGTGAAACGTTATAAATGACAATGGTTGCACTGTCCTAAAGACTGTAGCTACAACACACCTTTAATTCAGTGACCAGCCTGCCTGGGTTCTTCCTGATCAACAGTTTGTGCTCAAAAAGGGGATCCAGAGAGGTCTGACAACAGCTACTTCTTGGTCTAAACTCCTACCAAAAATACTAGATTCCCCCATGTTCCTTAAGTCTCTCCCTTTCCCTGTCTGCACATCAGGGTGGCTGATGAGTTTATCTTCAATAATTTCAGTTTTCTTCCTATTGTCACTGAGGCAATCTGCCTATGTCACCACCATGTGGTCACCACCATCTTGCTCTCTATTGCTACAAGTATACACCATACACCATACACTTCCACTGCTTCTTAATATAAGACCATTCCTTCCTCCTCAATATGAGCCCTTGGGAATCCCTTTTCATGTTGTCACTCACAATAGGCTTTAGGAATGCCTTTGGTATATAACATCAGCTAATGGCACCATATGTTTCATCGCTGCAATGAGCCCTTTTACCAATGTTTAAGTTATTAACCTTGGATTAATGCAATCCTGATTTTCTAATAGTCACTGCCCTTGTATAACAAGGGCTAAGTTTCATCTAACAAATGTTCATTGTCAATTGCCAAGCTTAGTTGTTTTTCATTTCTTGCAATTTCATAATGTTATAACTGCTGTCTACAGGGATGACATTGTAGTATGTCTCACTTTGAATCATACTTCTCTCTGCTACCCACCATAATCCTTAACCCAAATTATTTTCTTAATTTCTCTTACTTAATTTCCCCTTCTAAAGTTAGGTTTCCCCCATTCACCTGGTTAAGGACTAGAGCATTTCTCATCATTCCCCTCCCCAGTCTTATTCTCAGAAGTTTAGTAATTTGTCTCAGCATCTTCAGTCAATGTCCATTCTACATAATCCATCTGTTATACACATATCCTGCAAGAAAAATTGAGGTAAGAAATGAAAATACGGATAGACAAAATAAAAATCACTGTTTACATCAGTAGTCGTCAAACTCAAGTATGCATCAGAATCCTCTGGAGAGTGAGATAAACACATATTCCTGGGCCCTATGCCCTTCCAATCCCAGTTTCTCATTCATTATTAATGTTGGATGGGTCCAGATAATTTGCTTTTCTAACAAAGGACCGTTCTGATGGTAGATCATGGATGACACTTTAAGAACTAATGATTTAGAGGAAATATGACAGTTTTTATAGAAAGTCCAAAGAATCAACTGAAAACTAACACAATAATATGCACACTATAGAAATACCAGCTCTACAGAAACACAAATGTCTTATATTCCAACAAAATTTGTAGAATATCTATGAGTAAGATTCTGCGAAAAAGATGGCAGTGTAAGAAGGCAAGACAGAAACCTCCTCCCAAAATCACACAGAACACAAAAATGCAGCAAATACAACTAAACCTGAAAATGACCTGAAGACCGCAGAACTGACTACCTACATCTGAGGAAGAATACAAGACCTCAGAGAAAAGGGTAAAGTGTCAAAGCCATGATCTGGAGGGACCCAAGCCCTCTCCCTACCCCAGCCCACAGGTGGGAGGAAGAGAAATGGGAGCAGGGAGGGAATAGGAGCCCAGGAATGCAGAACACCTGGCCCAAGAGATCTGCTCTGGGAACATGAACCTACATTACATGGTGCTCTGGTGATTAGTGGGGATGGACAACAAAGAAAGGAGGAACACGTGTGAGGCAGAGATTCCAGCCGCTTGTAGAGAACATGATCTACCAGCACCCAAGACAAAGCAAAGCAGGCAGTTTTAAAGACTTCCAAGCAGTGAGAGGGATACCAGAGGGGAAAGAGTTATACAGTGCTTTCTGCTCAGGAGCAGCTGGGGAATTGTCTGCAGGAGCCAGCCTCAGGAACTCTTTCCTCACAGCAGACATCAGCCCCACTCATCTGCGGCCTGCACGATTGCTCCATGCCGGGCAGAGGATGGCTCTGCCCATGGCAGCTCCAGCAGCAGAGCACCAAGGCTCCTCCTTGCACTCACAGTCCACTTGACATGGCAGCAGAGGCCGGCAGAAAGGCAGAAAGGCAGAAGGAGACCCTCCCAGCTTTCTCAGCCCTATATTGGCCCGGAGGAGTAAGTACTGCAGGAGCCAGCCATGGTAGCTCCTGGCAGGCACTGGTCCCACTCGCCTGTGGCTTCTGACATTGCTGAAGGCTGTGCAGATGGCAGTTCCACCCACAGCAACTCCAGCAGCACAGCCCCAAGTATTCTCCATGTGCAGGATCAGCTGATGACCCACACAGCCCACCTGAAATCAGATCACTCCTAGCCAGACAGAAAGGTGCCCTGCCCACTGCATGCTGACAGCTGGGGCTCCCACACAGGGAATTGAGCTTCTGGGCACTAGAGGGTGCCTCTCCATAAAGCTGTCATTCTATAAGAAACACACATGAAATATGAAGAGGCAGAAAAATTTGAATCAAAACAAAACACTACAAAAAGGGCTCGCTGAAACTGAAATCACCAATCTTCTTGATAGAGACTTCAAAATAAAAGTTATAAACATGCTCATGGATGTACAGAAAAATACTCAAGATCTCAAGGAGGACCTCAACAAAAAAATAGACGACCTCCAAAAGAGTCCTTCAGAGCTGAAAAATACAGTATCTGAAACAAAAAATACAATGGGGGATTTAATAGCAGGCTTTCACAGGTTGACAAAGTTGTAAATGAACTGGAAATTAGGGAGCAAGAAAACAATCAAGCTGAAAAACACAGACAAAAAAGGATCTCTAAGAAAGAAAGAATAATAAGAGTTGTATGACCAATCCAAATGGAACAATATTCACATAATAGGGGCACTAGAAGGAGAGAGAGACAAAGGGACAGAAAGTCTCTTTGAGGAAATAATTTTTGAAAACTTCCCCAAACTGGGGAAGGAAATAGACATTCAAGTCATGGAAGCTCAGAGAGCCCCTAACAAAAGGAACCATACAAAGACTTCCAAGCAGTGAGAGGAAGTCTTCCAACACAAAGACATATAACAATTAAAATGGCAAAGATCAAGGACAAAGACAAAGTATTGAAAGCAGCCAGAGAGAGAAAAAAGATTACTTATTACTTCTGCAGACTTCGCAGCAGAAACTTACAGGCCAGAAGAGAGTGGCATGATATATTTAATGTAATGAAACAGAAGGACCTCCAACCAAGAATCCTCTACCTAGAAAGATTATCATTTAAATTTGAAGCAGGAATTAGACAATTTTCAAATAAACAAAAGTTGAGGAAATCACCACCACTAAGCCAAACCTACAAAAATATGTTAAAGAGACTGCTATATGGAAATGTTCCCAAGGCTAAATAGCTGTCACCAGAGAAAATAAACACACAGTAAGACAGTATACCAATTAATAAACAAGCAAGCATGCAATAAAATCAACTACTCACAAAAACAACCAAGGGAGACACAAAAAGTGAAGACAATGACACCTAATATATAAAGAGTGGAGGAGGAGGAAGAAGAAGGGGGAGGGGGGGAAGTATCTCTAGATTGTGTTTGAAATACAGTAATCGGCAATTTAAGATAGACTTTTATATAGTAAGGAATCTATCCTTGAACCTTTGGTAACTACAAATTTAAAGCCTACAATGGCAATAAGTGCATATCCATCAATAATCACCTTAAATGTAAATGGACTGAATGATACAATCAAAAGACAGAGATTGGCAAAATGGACAAAAAAAAATCTATGTGCTGCCTACAAGAGACTCATCTCAGACCCAAGGACATACATAGACTAAAAGTGAAGGGATAGAAAAAGATATTTCATGAAAATACTAGGGAGAAAAAAGGAGGAATAGCAGCACTTACATCAGAAAAGAGATATCAAAACAAAGAAAATAGCAAGAGACAAAGAAATATATGACAAAATGATAAAGAGGTCAGTCCAACAAGAGGAATAACCATTATAAATATCTATACACCCAAATATGTAAAACAAAGACTAACAGAATTAAAGGGGGAAATAGTCTGCAACACATTCATTTTAGGAGACTTTAACACACCACTCACACCAATGGACAGATCAACCAGACTGAAAATATATAAGGAAACAGAGGCACTGAACATTACATTCAAACAGATGGACTTAGCAGATATCCACAGAACACTCCACCCAAAAGTATCAGGACAGACATTTTTCTCAAGTGTACATAGAATGTTCTCTAGAATAGATCACATACAAGGCCACAAGAAGAGCCTCAATAAATTAAAAGAGACTGAAATTGCATCAAGCAGCTTCTCAGGCTACAATAGTATGAAACTAGAAATAAATTACACAAAGAAAACAAAAAGACCTACAAACACATGGAGGCTAAACAACAAGCATTTAAATAATCAATGGATCAATGAACAAATTAAAACAGATATCAAGCAATACATGGAGACATATGAAAACAAAAACACAATAGCCCAAAATCTGTGTGACTTGGCAAAGGCAGTTCTAAGAGGAAAGCACATAGCAGGAGAGGCTTACCTCAAAAAACAAGAACAATCCCAAATAGTCTAAAATCACAATTAAAGAAACCATAAAAAGAACAAAGTCAGTAGAAGGAGGGACATAATGAAGATCAGAGCAGAAATAAAATTGAGAAGAATAAAATAGAAAGAATCTATGAAACCAGGAGCTGGTTCTTTGAGAAAATAAACAAAATAGATAAACCCCTACCACTCTTATCAAGAAAAAAAGAGGGTGTAAACACATAATCAGAATCAGAAATAAAAAGGAAGAATCACAACAGACACCACAGAAATACAAAGAATTATTAGAGAATACTATGAAAAATTATTAGCCAACAAATTGGACAACCTGGAAGAAATGAACAACTTTCTCTAAATATACAACCTTCCAAGATGATCCAGGATGAAACAAAAAATCTGAACAGACCAATTACCTGGAACGAAATCAAACTAGTAATCAAAAAACTACCTAAGAACAAAATCCCTGGATCAGACGGCTTCATGGCTGAATTTTATCAAACTTTAAAGAAGAGCTAATACCCATCATTCCTTAAAGTTTTCCAAAAAGTAGAAGAGGAGGGAATGCTTCCAAACTCATTCTATGAAGCCAGCTTCACTCTAATATCAAAACAAGACAAGGACACCACAAAAAGAGAAAATTACAGACCAATATCTCGGATGAACATAGATGCAAACATACTCAAGAAAATATTAGCTAACTGAATTCAAAAATACATCAAAAAGATCATCCCTCATGATCAAGTAGGATTTATTCCAGGGATGCAAGGATGACACAATATTCGAAAATCCATCAACATCATCTACTACATCAACAAAAAAGACAAAAACCACATGATCATCTCCATAGATGCTGAAAAAGCATTTGACAAAATTCAACATCCATTGATGATAAAAACTCTCAACAAAATGGGTACAGAGGGCGAGTACCTCAACATAATAAAGGCCATATATGACAAACCCACAGCCAACATCATACTTAACAGCAAGAAACTGAAAGCTTTTCTTTTAAGATTGGGAACAAGACGAGGCCCACTCTCCCCACTTTCATTCAACATACTACTGGAGGTCCTAGCCATGGCAATCAGACAGCAGAAACAAATAAAAGGCACCCAGATTGGTAAAGAAGAAGTTAAACTGTCATTGTTTGAGATGACATAATATTGTATATAAAAAATGCTAAAGATTCCACTCAAAAACTACTAGATCTAATATCTGAATTCAGCAAAGTTGCAGGGCACAAAATTAATACACATAAATCTGTTGCATTCCTATATACTAACATTAAACTAGCAGAAAGAGAAATCAGGAACACAACTCTATTTACAGTTGTATCAAAAAGAAAATACCTAGGAATAAACCTAATCAAGGAGGTGAAAGACCTTTACTATGAAAACTAAAAGACGTTCATGAAATTAATTAAAGAAGGCACCAATAAATGGAAATATATCCTGTGCTCATGGATAGGAAAAATTAATATTGTCAGAATGGCCATCCTGCCCAAAGCAATCTACAGATTCAGTGCAATCCCTATCAAAATACCAACAGCATTCTTCAACGAACTGGAACAAGTTGTTCTATAATTAATATGGGATCACAAAAGGCTCTGAATTGCCAAAGTAATCCTGAAAAGGAAGAACAAAGCAGGGTGATTATGTTCCCTGACTTCAAGCTATATTACAAAGCTACAGTAATCGATACAGTTTGATACTGGCACAAGAACAGACCCATAAATCAGTGGAACAGAATAGAAAGCCCAGATATAAATGCACACATACATGGTCAATTACTATACGATAAAGGAGCTATGGACACATAATGGGGAAAAGACTGCCTCTTCAACAACTGGTGTTCGCAAAACTGGACAGCTACATGTAAGAGAATGAAAATGGATTATTGTCTAACTCTATACACAAAAATAAACTCGAAATGGATCAAAGACCTGAATGTAAGTCATGAAACCATAAAACTCTTAGAAGAAAATACAGGCAAAAATCTCTTGAATATAAACATGAGCAACTTTTTCTTGAACACATTTCCTCAGGCAAGGGAAACAAAATAAAAAATGAACAAGTGGGACTACATCCAATTAAAAAGCTTCTGTACAGCAAAGGACACCATCAGCAGAACAAAAGGCATCTTACTCTATGGGTGAATATATTCATCAACAATTTATCTGATAAGGGATTAACATCCAAACTATATAAAGAACCCATACACCTCAACACCAAAAAAATAACCTGATTAAAAAATGACTGGAGGATCTGAACACTTTTCCTAAGAAGAAATATGGATGGCCAATAGGCACATGAAAAGATGCTCCACATCACTAATCATTGGGGAAGTGCAAATTAAAACCACAATGAGGTATCACCTCACACCAGTTAGGGTGGCCACTATCCAAAAGACAAGAAACAACAAATGGTGGCAAGGAGGCAGAGATAGGGAAACTTTCCTACACTGTTGGTGGGAATGTAAATTGGTGCAACTGCTCTGGAAAGCAATAAGCAGGTTCCACAAAAAACTGAAAATAGAAATACCATTTAATCCAGTAATTCCACTGCTGGGAATTTACCCAAAGAAATCAACATCCATGATTCACAAAGACATATGCACCCTATGTTTATCATTGCACTATTTACAATAGCCAAGATATGGGAGCAACCTAAGTGTCCATCAATATATGAATGGATGAAGAAGATGTGGTACATATTTTAATAATATGGAATATTATTCAGCCATAAAAAGAAAAGAAATTCTCCCATTTGCAAAAACATGGATGGATCTAGAGGGTATTATGCTCAGTGAAATAAGCCAGGTAGAGAAAGACAAATACCAAATGATTTCACTTATTTGTAGTGTATAAAACAAAGCAAAAATGAAAGAACAAAATTTCAGTGGACTCACAGACACCAAGAAGGAACTAATGTTTACCAAAGGGGAGGGGTTGAGGAGCATGGTGGGGAAGGAGAAGGGGATTAAGGGGCTTTATAATTCACAATCACAGTATAGGTAGGTCACAGGAAGGCAGTACAGCATGGTGAAGACAATGAGTCTATAGCATCTTACTCTTCTGATAGCAGCCTCAATAGATGTGGTGAGGACTTGACAATATGGGTGAATGTTGAAACCACTGTGTTTTTTATGTGAAACCATCGTAAGATTGAATATCAATGATACCTCAATAAAAAAAGTTACGAATAAGCGAAAGACAATGAAGGAGAAACAAGACAAAGGCTTACAAAATGTTTCTAAATGACATCTATGCAGAAATTAATGGAAGGTAAATTAAAAATTACTGTATATTTTAATTGGGAAGGAAATTTAGTGAAGTATTAAACCTTCCAGTTTGGGATGAATTTAAGCAAGCAGGTAAAGATTCTTTTTTCCACTTCTCCATGCTAGCAGGCCATAATTCAATTTGTCCTCTATGTTCCAAAGGGTAAAATTCTTAAGTGGTTTTATATTACAGTAATCACCTTACAAGAAAGCTGTTTACTGAAGCAAAATAAGACTCACAATCTATCTTAAAACAAAAATGCTAGTATCTCCAATATAATGGAATAATCAAGTTACAAATGACTCTTGAAAAGTCTAGATGTAATGCAGCATTTTTAGTACATTACTTTCACTAGTATTATAAAAGTAAAGATTGAATCATTTTATGATCTTTAAACCTGAAGAATTCTGATTTTCAAATCAATCTATAGGTGAAGACTGAAGTTCATGCTCTAAACACTAAGCAACATCTAAACAATAGCAAAAAGAAAAGTATTTCTTTCATAGTGATGAATTCACTATGGTATTACTTTAAAAAGAAAAAGTATTAATCACTCCCCAAAATAACTTTGTTCAATATGAATAGAAGATGCTTATCCATTGACTATATTTTGAACAAAACTTTCATATTCTTGAAAAATTCACAGGTGGAATTTTTTTAAGTATACTTATACATAATATACATTTATATATTATATATAAAATATATAAAATATACATAATCCTTGTTATTCTGATCAAGAAATATGTATGGAGTTCTACCCATGCAATCAGCCATTTATATTATATTTAGAACTCTCTTTAAGATCCACTGCAACCTATACACCACAATCAATCTTAGAAAAAATTAAAGTATTTAATTGTAATCTACCTTCTTAAAGGTTTATCATATTCTTCTACATTAAATTAAGAAGACAAAGTATTTCCTTTTAAAAAGATACAATACAGTTTAATATCCCTTTCAGTCATTATCAATATAAGTCAACTAAATTTGGTCTTATCACAATTAATGTAGTCCATTTACTAGAGTTTTATCTTTTTAGTAAGTGACTTTCAAATACACTAAAAACTGTTAAGTGACAATTCACTAATCAGAACTCCACATAAAGCCAACATTCCAGACAAAAACTTTTCTACCATAAATCTCCATTTTACTAATTAGGTCACTCAACCTTTGCTATGCAAGAGATTCAAGGGAATACAGCATGCAGGTCTGGATAAAGATACAGTAGAAGTTATGTTATGGGATATATTCAGGCTCATAGTTTGGTGAATCAAAAAAGTTAAAGTAGAAACTATTTGTGATTTGCCTTATAATTTGATCTAACGCCAAGGCTATTTCTTTGTTCAGAGGCCTGTTAATTGCATCTTGGGATCTCATTTCATAAATAAACCTATCATCACAATGAATGCATGAACTTTGATCTGTAGATTTATTTTCTTTAAAATGTAAAGAAAACATAAAGCCACATGTACAGCAATACAAACTCAGAATTCTTAGGAATTTTTACAATTTCTCCCAAATCTTTTAAAACTTCAGGTCAAGGATGAGTTAAACTAAGTGACACCTCAGGTTCAAAACTTTAAGGGAGTGACCAAAACTCAGTAATCAAGATAAATGCTAATTTAATGCAATTTTTTAAAAAAGCAACCTACAACTAACATTATATATTTAATGATGAAAGATTCGATGCTTGCCATTCAATGTCAGGAAAAAGACAAGCGTATCTGCTCCCACCACTTCTTTTTGACAATGTACTGAAAGTAGTAGCAAGGGCAATTAGTCAAGAAAAAAAAATAAAAGGCATCCAGATTGGAATGGAAACAATAAAACAATGTCTGTTAGCAGATAACATGAGCTTGCATAGAGAAAATCCTAAAAAAATTAGTAAAAGGCTATTAGAATTAATAAATGAGTTCAGGAAGATTACAGGATACAAGATCAGTATACAAAACTCAACTGTACTTCTATATGCTTGCAATAAATAATATGAAAATGGAATTTTAAAAATTCCATTAATAATAGCATGAAAAAGAATAAAACATTTTAGAATAAGTCTAGCAAAAGGACAAAAGCTATACCCTGAAAACTATAAAATACTGCAGTAAGAAATTGAATAAGATATCAATAAATGGAAAAACATTCCATGTTCGTGGATTTACTTAATATTGTTAAGATGGCAATGCTCCTACAATTGATCGGCAGATTTAACATAATCCCAATCAGAATTCCAACGGACTTAATTGTAGAAATTGTCTAGCGGATTCTAAAATGGAATTTCAAGGGATCCAGAAAAACCAAAACAGTCTTAAAAAAGAACAAAGTGGAAAGGAGGAGCCAAGATGGCAGCATGAGTAGGGCAGTGGAAATCTCCTCCCAAAACCATATATATTTTTGAAAATACAACAAATACAACTATTCCTAAAAGAGACACCAGAGGATACAGTACAACAGCCAAGCTACATCTACACCTGTGAGAACTCAGAATCACACGAAGGGGATAAGATAAAAGCTACAGCCCAGCAGGACCCAAGAGCTCCCCCCACCCAGCTCTCCGGCAGGAAGAAAGGAGTCAGAGCGTGGAGGGACTGGACACCCAGGACTGCTAAATAACAAGCCTTAGTAATCCACACCAGGAGCGCAGTCACACATTGCATGGTGTGCTGGATATTAGAGAAATGGAAAAGTAAAATCTGTGAGCGGACCCCCGCAGCCAGCACCCCTGGGACAAAAGAAAAGCGAGTGCTTTTTGAAAATCTGAAAGGGACAGGGGCCTCACAGCTGGATGAAGCATCCCAGCACACTCACCCAGCAGCTGGGAATCCCGGGGAATTTGGGGTGCCCCAGCACCCTGGGAGGAAATGCACCCCTGAGGCACCTCATGGTGATAAACAACCTGGCAATCATTACCCCTCTGGTGTGGCACTGCCACAGCAGCCGAGCAGCCGGAGAGAAGCTCTGCACATGCACGCAGTGGCAGAGCAGCTGGAGAGTGGTTGTGCATGCGCACTCAGTGGCGGAACAGCCGGAGAGCGGCTGCACACATGCACACAGTGCCAGAGCACCAGGGAGCTGCCACGCCCACAGTAACCCCCCAGAATCTCCTCCCGGTGGGCAGCCACCTGGGCCAGACCCAGAGGCCGCTACTGACACACAGCTGCCCAAAACAGGCAGAGGAAACCAGGGCAAGGTGCGAAGGGGCGCCATTCTCACAGGAGAGCACACCTGACACACCTGCCACTCTCCGCAGGGCTCTGGGCTATCCTGACAGCAACCCTGCCCATGGCAGCTTAGGGGATTGATCCGGAGGGTGCACCAGGCATGTGGGTAACCGACAAAGGCAGAGGGGAGAAGGGCAAGGCAACCAGCAAGCAGGAAAGGACTTTGTTCTCCCAGCTGACACATGCACTACAACTACCTCTATCACCATGAAAAGGAAGAAGAATTTGGTCCACTACAGAATTACCCAGACAACCCCAGAGAAAGGGCCTGGGGAGATAGATTTAACCAATCTTCCCAATAAAGAATTCAAAACAAAGGTCATAAGCATACTGATGTACCTGCAGAGAAATATGCAAGAAAGGATAGAGTTGGCAGGGAGAATACAGAAATAAAACAATCTCTGGAAGAACTTAAGAACAGACTGGATGAGGTGCAAGAGGCCGTTAATGTAATAGAAATCAGTGAACAGGAACACAGAGAAACTGAGGCAGAGAGAGACAAAAGGATCTCAAGGAATAAAATAATATTAAAAGAATTGTGACCAATCCAAATGGAACAATATTCGTATTATAGGAGTACCAGAAGAAGAAGAGAGAGAAAAAGGGATAGAAGTGTCTTTGAAGAAATAATTGCTGAAAACTTCCCAAAATGGGGGAGGAAATAGTCTATCAGACCATGGAAGCCCACAGAACTCCCAACACAAGGGACCCAAGGAGGACAACACCAAGACATATAGTAATTAAATTGGCAAAGATGAAAGACAAGGACATAGTACTAAAGGCAGCCAGAGACAGAAAAAAGGTCACTTACAAAGGAAAACCCATCAGGCTATCATCAGACTTCTCAACAGAAACCTTACAGGGCAGAAGAGAAGGGCATGATATATTTAATGCAATGAAACAGAAGGGCCTTGAACCAAGAATACTGTATCCAGCATGACTATCATTTAAAAATGAAGGAGGGATTAAACAATTCCCAGACAAGCAAACGGTGAGAGAATTTGCCTCCCACAAAGCACCTCTACAGGATATTTTAAAGGGAATGCTAGAGATGGAAGCATTCCTAAGTCTAAACAAATGTCAACAGAGAAAATATAATCACAACAAAGAAAGCAGACCAACTAAATACTAACTAAAGGCAAAAAATAATACTGGGACCAGCACCTGAGGACAAAGAATATCCCACGTTTTTCCCTGTAGGATCGGGGGGCGGGTGCCTGAGGCCGGCGCTTGGGGACGGAGGAGGTCGCGCGTTTTTCCGCTTTTTTTTTTTCTCTTTTTGCGAGTGCTTTTTGGAAGCCTAGAGGGGACAGGGACCCCGGTGCTGGGGAGGCAGGGTGGTGGGACTGGTGAGAGGGTGCCTGGGACCGGAGACTGAAGACAGAGAATATCGCGCGTTTTTCCCTGTGGGACCGGTGGGCAGGTGCCTGAGACCGGCACCTGAGGACGGAGGAGATTGTGTGTTTTTCCCCTTTTTTTCTCACTTTTTGGCGAGTGCTTTTTGGAAGACTTAAAGGGACAGGGACCCTGGTGCTAGGAAGACAGGGCAGCAGGACCAGTGAGCGGGTGCCTGGGACTGGCACCTGAGGAAAAAAAAAAAAAAAAAAAATCGCGTGTTTTTTCCTTTTTTTTTTCCTTTCTGTTCCCGCTCTCATTGTTGCTGTTGTTGTTTTGGTTTGTAGAGTGCTTTTTGGAAGTCTTAAAGGGGCAGGACAGGTCACTTAGACCAGAGGCAGGGAATCTGGGGATCTCTGGGCACTCTAACCCCCTGGGCAGCAGGGAGCACAGAGGCCCCTTATGGAGATAAATAGCCTCCCGGCCGCTCCCCCTCCAACAGGGCTCCACCATTTTGGAGGAACAGCCCCAGCTAGGCCGAGCCCACAGCAACAGCGGAGATAAACCCCAAAGCAACTGGGCAGGAAGCAGAAGCCCTGTCTGCGCACAGATGCCCAGCACAAGCCACTAGAGGTCGCTATTCTCCCAGGAAAAGGCTACAAACCAACAAGAAGGGAAGCTCTTCCAGCGGTCACTTGTACCAGCTCTGCAAACTATCACTATCACCATGAAAAGGCAAAACTACAGGCAGATAAAGATCACAGAGACAACACCTGAGAAGGAGACAGACCTAACTAGTCCTCCTGAAAAAGAATTCAAAATAAAAATCATGAACATGCTGACAGAGATGCAGAGAAAAATGCAAGAGCAATGGGATGAGATGCATAGAAAAATGCAAGAGCAGTGGGATGAGATGCACAGAAAAATGCAAGAGCAGTGGGATGAAGTCCGGAAGGAGATCACAGATGTCAGGAAGGAGATCACAGAACTGAAACAATCCCTGGAAGGATTTATAAGCAGAATGGATAAGATGCAAGAGGCCATTGAAGGAATAGAAGCCAGAAAGCAGGAACATATAGAAGCTGACATAGACAGAGATAAAAGGATCTCCAGGAATGAAACAACACTAAGAGAACTATGTAACCAATACAAAGGAATAATATTCGTATTATAGGGGTATCAGAAGAAGAAGAAAGAGGAAAAGGGATAGAAAGTGTCTTTGAAGAAATAATTGCTGAAAATTTCCCCAAACTGGGGGAGGAAATAATCGAACAGACCATGGAATTACACAGAATCCCCAACAGAAAGGATACAAGGAGGACAACACCAAGACACATAGTAATTAAAATGGCAAGGATCAAGGACAAGGAAAGAGTTTTAAAGGCAGCTAGAGAGAAAAAGGTCACCTATAAAGGAAAACCAATCAGGCTAACATCAGACTTCTCAACAGACACCCTACAGGCCAGAAGAGAATGGCATGATATACTTAATGCAATGAAACAGAAGGGCCTTGAACCAAGGATACTGTATCCAGCACGACTATCATTTAAATATGATGGTGGTATTAAACAATTCCCAGACAAGCAAAAGCTGAGGGAATTTGCTTCCCACAAACCACCTCTACAGGGCATCCTACAGGGACTGCTCTAGATGGGAGCACCCCTAAAAAGAGCACAGAACAAAACACAAAATATATGAAGAATGGAGGAGGAGGAATAAGAAGGGAGAGAAGAAAAGAATCTCCAGACAGTGTATATAACAGCTCAGTAAGCGAGCTAAGTTAGGCAGTAAGATACTAAAGAAGCTAACCTTGAACCTTTGGTAACCACGAATCTAAAGCCTGCAATGGCAATAAGTACATATCTCTCAATAGTCACCCTAAATGTAAATGGACTTAATGCACCAATCAAAAGACATAGAGTAATAGAATGGATAAAAAAGCAAGACCCATCTATATGCTGCTTACAAGAAACTCACCTTAAACCCAAAGATAAGCATAGACTAAAAGTCAAGGGATGGAAAAACATATTTCAGGCAAACAACGAGAAGTAAGCAGGGGTTGCAGTACTAATATCAGACAAAATAGACTTCAAAACAAAGAAAGTGACAAGAGATAAAGAAGGATACTACATAATAATAAAGGACTCAGTCCAACAAGAGGATATAACCTTTCTAAATATATATGCACCCAATACAGAAGCACCAGCATATATGAAGCAAATACTAACAGAACTAAAGAGGGAAATAGACTGCAATGCATTCATTTTAGGAGACTTCAACACACCACTCACCCCAAAGGATAGATCCACCGGGCAGAAAATAAGTAAGGACACACAGGCACTGAACAACACACTAGAACAGATGGACTTAATAGACATCTATAGAACTCTACATCCAAAAGCAACAGGATATACATTCTTCTCAAGTGCACATGGAACATTCTCCAGAATAGACCACATACTAGCTCACAAAAAGAGCCTCAGTATATTCCAAAATATTGAAATTCTACCAAGCAATTTTTCAGACCACAAAGGTATAAAAGTAGAAATAAATTCTACAAAGAAAACAAAAAGGCTCACAAACACATGGAGGCTTAACAACATGCTACTAAATAATCAATGGATCAATGAACAAATCAAAATAGAGATCAAGGAATATATAGAAACAAATGACAACAACAACACTAAGCCACAGCTTCTGTGGGACGCAGCGAAAGCAGTCTTAAGAGGAAAGTATATAGCAATCCAGGCACACTTGAAGAAGGAAGAACAATCCCAAATGAATAGTCTAACATCACAATTATCGAAACTGGAAAAAGAAGAACAAATGAGGCCTAAAGTCAGCAGAAGGAGGGACATAATAAAGATCAGAGAAGAAATAAACAAAATTGAGAAGAATAAAACAATAGCAAAAATCAACGAAACCAAGAGCTGGTTCTTTGAGAAAATAAACAAAATAGATAAGCCTCTAGCCAAACTTATTAAGAGAAAAAGAGAGTCAACACAAATAAACATAATCAGAAATGAGAATGGAAAAATCACGACAGACTCCACAGAAATACAAAGAATTATTAAAGACTACTATGAAAACCTATATGCCAACAAGCTGGAAAACCTAGAAGAAATGGACAACTTCCTAGAAAAATGAAACCTCCCAAGACTGAACAAGGAAGAAACACAAAAGTTAAACCAACCAATTACAAGCAAAGAAATCGAAACAGTAATCAAAAAACTACCCAAGAACAAAACCCCGGGGCCGGACGGATTCACCTCGGAATTTTATCAGACACACAGAGAAGACATAATACCCATTCTCCTTAAAGTGTTCCACAAAATAGAAGAAGAGGGAATACTTCTAAACTCATTCTATGAAGCCAATATCACCCTAATACCAAAACCAGGCAAAGACCCCACCAAAAAAGAAAATTACAGACCAATATCCCTGATGAATGTAGATGCAAAAATACTCAATAAAATATTAGCAAACAGAATTCAACAGTATATCAAAACGATCATACACCATGACCAAGTGGGATTCATCCCAGGGATGCAAGGATGGTACAACTTTCGAAAATCCATCAACATCATCCACCACATCAACAAAAAGAAAGACAAAAACCACATAATCATCTCCATAGATGCTGAAAAAGCATTTGACAAAATTCAACATCCGTTCATGATAAAAACTCTCAGCAAAATGGGAATAGAGGGCAAGTACCTCAACATAATAAAGGCCATCTATGATAAACCCACAGCCAGCATTATACTGAACAGCGAGAAGCTGAAAGCATTTCCTCTGAGATCGGGAACAAGACAGGGATGCCCACTCTCCCCACTGTTATTTAACATAGTACTGGAGGTCCTAGCCATGGCAATGAGACAAAACAAAGAAATACAAGGAATCCAGATTGGTAAAGAAGAAGTTAAACTCTCACTATTTGCAGATGATATGATACTGTACATAAAAAACCCTAAAGACTCCACTCCAAAACTACTAGAACTGATATCGGAATACAGCAAAGTTGCAGGATACAAAATTAACACACAGAAATCTGTAGCTTTCCTATACACTAACAACGAATCAATAGAAAGAGAAATCAGGAAAACAATTCCATTCACCATTGCATCAAAAAGAATAAAATACCTAGGAATAAACCTAACCAAAGAAGTGAAAGACTTATACTCTGAAAACTACAAGTCACTCTTAAGAGAAATTAAAGGGGACACTAATAAATGGAAACTCATCCCATGCTCATGGCTAGGAAGAATTAATATCGTCAAAATGGCCATCCTGCCCAAAGCAATATACAGATTTGATGCAATCCCTCTCAAATTACCAGCAACATTCTTCAATGAATTGGAACAAATAATTCAAAAATTCATATGGAAACACCAAAGACCCCGAATAGCCAAAGCAATCCTGAAAAAGAAGAATAAAGTAGGGGGGATCTCACTCCCCAACTTCAAGCTCTACTACAAAGCCATAGTAATCAAGACAATTTGGTACTGGCACAAGAACAGAGCCACAGACCAGTGGAACAGATTAGAGACCCCAGAAATTAACCCAAACATATATGGTCAATTAATATTTGATAAAGGAGCCATGGACATACAATGGCAAAATGACAGTCTCTTCAACAGATGGTGCTGGCAAAATGGACAGCTACATGTAGGAGAATGAAACTGGACCATTGTCTAACCCCATATACAAAGGTAAACTCAAAATGGATCAAAGACCTGAATGTAGGTCAGGAAACCATTAAACTCTTGGAAAAAAACATAGGCAAAAACCTCTTAGACATAAACATGAGTGATCTCTTCTTGAACATATCTCCCTGGGCAAGGAAAACAACAGCAAAAATGAGCAAGTGGGACTACATTAAGCTGAAAAGCTTCTGTACAGCGAAAGACACCATCAATAGAACAAAAAGGAACCCTACAGTATGGGAGAATATATTTGAAAATGACAGATCCGATAAAGGCTTGACGTCCAGAATATATAAAGAGCTCACACGCCTCAACAAAGAAAAAACAAATAACCCAATTAAAAAATGGGCAGAGGAACTGAACAGACAGTTCTCCAAAAAAGAAATACAGATGGCCAAGAGACACATGAAAAGATGCTCCACATCGCTAATTATCAGAGAAATGCAAATTAAAACTACAATGAGGTATCACCTCACACCAGTAAGGATAGCTGCCATCCAAAAGACAAACAACAACAAATGTTGGCAAGGCTGTGGAGAAAGGGGAACCCTCCTACACTGCTGGTGGGAATGTAAATTAGTTCAACCATTGTGGAAAGCAGTATGGAGGTGCATCAAAATGCTCAAAACAGACCTACCATTTGACCCAGGAATTCCACTCCTAGGAATTTACCCTAAGAACGCAGCAATCAAGTTTGAGAAAGACAGATGCACTCCTATGTTTATCGCAGCACTATTTACAATAGCCAAGAATTGGAAGCAACCTAAATGTCCATCGGTAGATGAATGGATAAAGAAGATGTGGTACATATACACAATGGAATACTACTCAGCCATAAGAAGTGGAAAAATCCAACCATTTGCAGCAACATGGATGGAGCTGGAGAGTATTATGCTCAGTGAAATAAGCCAAGCAGAGAAAGAGAAATACCAAATGATTTCACTCATCTGAGGAGTATAGGAAAAAAGGAAAAACTGAAGGAACAAAACAGCAGTGAAATTACAGAACCCAAAAATGGACTAACAGGTACCAAAGGGAAAGGAACTGGGGAGGATGGGTGGGCAGGGAGGGATAAGGGGGGGGGAAGAAGAAGGGGGGTATTAAGATTAGCATGCATGGGGGGGAGGGAGAAAGGGGAGGGTGGGCTGCACAACACAGAGAGGACAAGTAGTGACTCTACAACATTTGGCTAAGCTGATGGACAGTAACCGTAATGTGGTTGTTAGGGAGGACCTGATATAGGGGAGAGCATAGTAAACATAGTATTCTTCATGTAAGTGTAGATTAAAAATTAAAAAAAAAAAAAGAAAGAAAGAAAGAAAAGGGGGATTACTCCTTAACAGGATAAAACTATTGGTAAATCAATGATCAACACATGCTTTAAATATCCTTAATGTTGATCACTTAAAGGGTGTCAGATGATCAGCCATGGAGGTACTCTTTTCTGATAATATTCCTTTCTCTTAATTAAAAAAAAAAAAAAAAAAAAGCAGTTACTGTGTGCTGACCTCCAGTGAGTTCTGCACAGTGGTATAGAGGGCATGTCAAAGTGTGGGCAAAGGGTCTGTTTGTTTCTATGCAGAAGATCAAGGCCTAGCTTGGATACCCAGAAAATGAACTAAGATACGATATGAGGAGGAGCTTCCGGCATCAGCACTCTCTGGAGGACTTGTGCCGGGGGATGATCATCAAAAAGCCTCCACAGGGATCCGGATGATGCTGCGGTTGTGGCTGCATCCAGCCCACCGTCTCCTGGACTTGCCATAGGAATGAGGAGGGAGATGTCTAGGCTGGCATGTGCATACAGTGAGACAACGAATTTGACCGGATCTGTACTGTTGGAACTCAACCAGGAGTTGGGAGGGGTGCAAGTTGTAGCACTCCAAAATCTCATGACTATAGACTATCTATGGTTAAAAGAACATATGGGATGTGAACAGATCCCAGAAATGGGCTGCTTTAATTTGTCTGATGGTTCAAGTACAGTTGGACAATATCCATCATATCATAGAAAATTTTTCACAAATGCCTAGGGTGCCTAAATGGTTTTCTTGGCTTCACTGGATTTGGATGGTAATTATAGATTTGCTTTGTTTATGTCACCGTATTCCTATTATGTTAATATGTGTGTGCAAATTAGTTAGTAGTTTAAAACCTATACATACTTAAGGTACTATACAAGAAGATATGTCAAAGAAATAATCAATCCTCCCAAGTTTCCTTCATATGCTACATCTATAGCTTTTCTTCTTCCTTCCTAATTACAACCCTTAAATAGAATTCGTGCCTCATATCGAATTTACCGAGTATCATAATTCCTCCAGGTGGTAAAGATACCTCGAGACAAGTGCTGGGCATAGAAGCCACAGGGCATAAATCTGCAAAGAAGTAAAAACCTAACCTTTGCAAACAATATGGCTTCTCACTCACTTACCAACTTTACATTTCCCTGTATGGCCCCGGAAGATGACTGGTTAGCCAGAGACGGGTAAGATTCCTCAAGGGAGGAACAACCTAAGACAGGCACAGTCGCAGGGGGGCCATCAGGTGAGAATTTGGGGATCAACAGAGGTGAGGCTCAGAACCTCACCCCCCCTGCTTTGAGAGAAATCTTCTGCATCCGTGGATGTCTTGCTGCCCTTGTCTAGCCTGGATTAATACTTAGTCCATAGGCACACACCTGATCATCTGATCATCTACATTTGCCTTCTTACAGCACTAAACTATGTTTTCTACCTTTACCTTGCATCTACCTACCACTTCAGCATTTTATTAAAAATAAAAATAATAATAATAATAGGAGAAATGTGGGATCAACATATAAATCAAGTACAAAAATCAAACGAATATTCATATTTGACCTGATTGTTTATAGGTCATAATGCATGATCAAAACCGAAAGTTTCTGTGATGAATGCCCTTGTATCGTTCACCATGTAAGAATTTATTCACTACGTAAGAATTCGTTCACCATGTAAGAACTTGTTTGTTATGCTTCAGAAGATTGGAGACTGATGAGAATTAGGCTTGAGATGGATTAATGATTGTACATTGAGCGTTGTCCCCCCTATACTGAATTTTATTGTTGTTAACAACCATTTGATCAATAAATATGAGAGATGCCCTATCAAAAAAAAAAAAATAATAATAATAATAATAATAATAATAATATCAACTACTCATAAAAGCAGTCAAAGGAAACACAAAAGACTACAGAATAAAACACGTAACATATAAAGAATGGAGGAGGAAGAATAACAAGGGAGAGAAATAAAGAATCATCAGACTGTGTTTATAATAGCTTAATAAGAGAGTTAAGTTAGACAGGTAAATAGTAAAGAAGCTACCCTTGAACCTTTGGTAACCAAGAATCTAAAGCCTGCAACAACAATGAGTACATATCTTTCAATAATCACACTAAATGTAAATGGACTGAATGCACCAATCAAAAGACCCAGAGTTATAGAATGGATAAAAAAGCAAGATTCATCTATATGCTGCTTACAAGAGACTGACATCAAACCCAAATACATACACAGACTAAAAGTCAAGAGAGGGAAAAAGATACTTCATGCAAACAATAGGAAGAAAAAAGCAGGTGTTGCAGTACTTGTATCAGCAAAATAGACTTCAAAACAAAAAAAGTAACAAGATAAAGAAGGATACTATATAATGATAAAGGGGTCAGTCCAACAAGAGGATATAACCATTATAAACATATATGCACCCAATACAGTAGCACCCACATATGTGAAACAAATACTAACAGAATTAAAGGAGGAAATAGAATGCAATGCATTCATTCTAGGAGAATTCAACACACCACTCACTCTGAAGGACAGATCCACCAGAGAGAAAATAAGTAAGGACACAGAGGCACTGAACAGCACACTAGAATGGATGGACCTAAAAGATATCTACAGAACTCTACATCCAAAATCAGCAGGATACACATTCTTCTCAAGTGCACATGGAATATTTTCCAGAATAGACCACATACTGGGCCACAAAAAGAGCCTCAGTAAATTTAAAAAGATTGAAATTCTATCGACCAACTTCTCAGACCCCAAAGGTATAAAACTAGAAATAAATCATACAAAGAAAACAAAAAGTCTCACAAACACATGGAGGCTTAACAACATGTTCCTAAATAACCAATTGACCAATGAACAAATTAAAACAGGGATCAAGCAATATATGGAGACAAATGAAAACAACAGCACAAAGCCCCAACTTCTGTGGTATACAATGAAGGCAGTTCTAAGAGGAAAGTATATTGCAATACAGGCCTTTTTAAAGAAGGAAGAATAATCACAAATGAGTACTCTAAAGTCACAACTATTGAAACTGGAAAAAGAACAAATGAGGCCCAAAGTCAGCAGAAGGAGGGACATAATAAAGATCAGAGAAGAAATAAATAAAATTGAGAGGAATAAAACAATAGAAAATATAAATAAAACCAAAAACTGGTTCTTTGAGGAAATAAACAAAATAGATAAAAAACTAGCTAGACTCATTAAGAGAAAAAGAGAGTCAATACACATCAACAGAATCAGAAACGAGAAAGGAAAAATCATGACAGACCCCACAGAAATACAAAGAATTATTAGACAATACTATGGAAATCTATATGCTAACAAGCTAGAAAACCTAGAAGAATTGGACAACTTCCTAGAAAAATACAACCTTCCAAGACTGACCAAAGAAGAAACAGAAAATCTAAACAGACCAATTACCAGCAGTGAAATTGAAACGATAATCAAAAAACGACCCAAGAACAAAACCCACGGTCCAGATGGTTTCACCACTGAATTTTATCAGACATATAGAGAAGACATAATACCCATTCTCCTTAAAGTTTTCCAAAAAAAATAGAATAAGAGGGAATGCTTCCAAACTCATTCTATGAAGCCCGCATCATTCTAATACCAAAACCAGGCAAAGACCCCACCAAAAAAGAAAACTACAGACCAATATCCCTGATGAACATACACACAAAAATACTCAACAAAATATTACCAAACCAAATTCAAAAATACATCAAGAGGATCATACACCATGATCAAATGGGATTCATCTCAGGGATGCAAGGATGGTACAACATTCAAAAATCCATCAACAATATCCACAACATTAACAAAACGAAGGACAAAAACCACATGATCATCTCCATAGATGCTGAAAAAGCATTCGACAAAATTCAACATCCATTCATGATAAAAACTCTCAACAAAATGTGCATAGAAGGGAAGTACCTCAAAATAATAAATGCCATAAATGACAAACCCACAACCAATGTCATACTTAACAGTGAGAAGCTGAAAGCTTTTCCTCAAGATCAGGAACAAGACAGGGATGCCCACTCTCCCCACTGCTATTGAACATATTACTGGAGGTCCTAGCCATGGCAATCAGACAAAACAAAGAAATACCAGGCATTCAGATTGCTAAAGAAGAAGTCAAACTGTCACTATTTGCAGATGACATGATATTGTACATTAAAACCCTAAAGACTCCACTCCAAAACTACTACAACTAATATCTGAATTCAGCAAAGTTGCAGGATACAAAATTAATACACAGAAAACTGTTGCATTCCTATACACTAACAATGAACTAGCAGAAAGAGAAATCAGGAAAATAATTCCATTCACAAATGCAGCAAAAAGAATAAAATACCTAGGAATAAACCTAACCAAGGAAGTGAAAGATCTGAACCCTGAAAACTACAAGACACTCTTAAGAGAAATTAAAGAGGACACTAACAAATGGAAACTCATCCCATGCTCTTGGCTAAGAAGAATTAATGGTGTCAAAATGGCCATCCTACCTAAAGCAATCTACACATTCAATGCAATCCCTATCAAAATACCAACAGCATTCTTCAATGAACTGGAACAAATAGTTCAAAAATTCTTATGGAACCACAAAAGACCCCAAATAGCCAAAGCAATCCTGAGAAGGGAGAATAAAGAAGGGGGAATTATGCTCCCTGACTTCAAGCTCTACTACAAAGCCACAGTAATCAAGACAATTTGCTACTGCCACAAGAACAGACCCACAGACCAGTGGAACAGAACAGAGAATCCAGATATTAACCCAAAAATATATACAATAAAGGAGCCATGGATATACAGTGGGGAAATGACAGCCTCTTCAACAGTTGCTGTTGGCAAACCTGGACAGCTACATGTAAGAGAATGAAACTAGATCATTGTCTAACCCCATACACAAAAGTAAATTTGAAATGGATCAAATACCTGAATGTAACTCATGAAACCATAAAACTCTTAGAAAAAAACATAGGCAAAAAATCTCTTACAGATAAACACGAGTGACTTCTTCATGAACATATCTCCCCGGGTAAGGGAAACAAAAGCAAAAATGACAAAAATGAACAAGTGGGACTATATCAAGCTGAAAAGCTTCTGTACAGCAAAGGACACCACAAACAGAACAAAAAGGCATCATATAGTATGGGAGAATATACTCATAAATGACATATCCGATAGAGGGTTGACATGCAAAATATATAAAGAGCTCACACACCTCAATAAACAAAAAGCAAACAATCCAATTAAAAAATGGGCAGAGGAACTGAATAGACAGTTCTCTAAAGAAGAAATTCAGATGGCCAACAGACACATGAAAAGATGCTCCACATCACTTGTCATCAGAGAAATGCAGATTAAAACCACAATGAGATATCACCTCATACCAGTAAGGATTGCCACCATCCAAAAGACAAATAACAACAAATGTTGGCGAGGTTGTGCAGAGAGGGGAACCCTCCTACACTGCTGGTGGGAATGTAAATTAGTTCAACCATTGTGGAAAGCAGTATGGAGGTTCTTCAAAATGCTTAAAATAGAAATACCATTTGACCCAGGAATTCCACTTCTAGGAATTTACCCTAAGAATGTAGCAGCCCAGTTTGAAAAAGACAGATGCACCCCTATGTTTATTGCAGGACTATTCACAATAGCCAAGAACTGGAAGCAACTTAACTGACCATCAGTAGGTGAGTGGATAAAGAAGATGTGGTACATATACACAATGGAATATTATTCAGTCATAAGAAGAAAACAAATCCTACCATTTGCAACAACATGGATGGAGCTAGAGGGTATTATGCTCGGTGAAATAAGCCAGGCAGAGAAAGACAAGTATCAAATGTTTTCACTCATCTATGGAGTATAAGAACAAAGGAAAAACTGGAGGAGCAAAACACCAGAAGACTCACAGAACCCAAGAATGGACTAACAGTTATCAAAGGGAAAAGGACTGGGGAGGACAGGTGGGAAGGGAGGGATAAGGGGGGGAGAAAAAGAAAGGGGGCATTATGATTAGCATGTATAATGTCAGGGGTGGGGCTTGGGGAGGGCTGTACTACACAGAGAAGACAAGTAGTGATTCTACAACATCTTACTACGCTGATGGACAATAACTGCAATGGGGTATGTGGGGGGAACTTGGTGATGGGGGGAGTTTAGTAAAGATAATGTTCCTCATGTAATTGTAGAGTAATGATACCAAAATAAAAAAGAAGAACAAAGGCAGAAGACTAATACTTCTTAATTTCAAAGCTTACTACACAAATCAATGTTACTTAAAACAGTGTCGTACTGGTACAAGAACAGACAAATAAATCAATGGAATATATTTGATAGTCCAGTAATAAAGCCATGTTTCTATGGCCAACTGATTTTTGACAAGGATGTCAAGATTATTCAATTGGGAAAGGACAAACTCTTCAATAAATGGTACTGGGCACAACTGGTGAGCTACATGCAAAAGAATGAAATTGCACCCTGACCTCACATCATATAAAAAAATTAAGTAAAATCATCAAAAACCTAGACAAAGGATTAATTATACACCAAAAGCACAAGCAACAAAAGAAAATATAGATAATTTGGACTTCATCAAAATTAAAAACTTCTGTGTACTGAAAGACATTATCAAGAAAAGTGAAAAGACAACCTATAGGAGAAAATATTTGTAAATCAAACATCTGACAAGAGATTAATATCCTTAATATCCCAAATCCAACTCAACAACAACAAAAACACTCAGTTAAAAAGTAAAAAACTTGTATAGACATTTCTCCAAAGAAGATAAAGAAGTGACCAATAAGCACATAAAAAGATGCTCAACATCACTAATCATTAACAAAATGCAAATCAAATCCATACTGAGATATTATTTCACACCCATTAGGATAGCTATTACAAAAACAAAACAAAAACAGATAACAAATGTTGGCAAGGATATAGAGAAATTGGAACCCTTGTGCACCACTGGGGAATATAAAATGGTACAGCTACTGTGTACTACAATTTCATAGTTCCTCAATAAGATAAACATAGAATTACTATATGACTCACACATCCACTCCTACAAATATATCCAGAAGATTTGAAAACAGGTGATCAAAAAAAACCTTATACATGCATGTTCATAGCAACACTATTCACAATGGCCAAATACTGGAAAATACCCTAATGTCATCAATGAATGAAAGAATAAACAGTGTTATAAAATGGAATATCATTCAGCCATAAAAAGGAACAAAGTGCTGACACATGCTACAACATCAATAATGATTGAAAACACTACTCTAACTGAATGAAGACAGTCAAAAAAGGTAACATATTTTATGACTCTACTCATAAGAGATGTCCAAAATATGGACATCTATAGAGATGGGAAATAGGTTAGTAGTTGTTTAGGGCTGGAGGAGATGGGGGTGAAGAGGGATATCTACAGGGCAGAGGGCTTATTTTTCTGGTGATCAAAATATACCAAAATGAACTGTGGTAATAGTTGTATATATCTGTGAATATACCAAAAATTATGGAGTTGCACATTTTAAATGGGTGAATCCTATGTAATGGGAACTAAATCGCAATAAACCTGTTTTTTTAAAACCTAAATTAATGCAGGAAACTCACAGTGAGTAAAATAGCAGTATTTTAAATAACAACAGCATCAGTATTACTGATTTTTCTTATTGCTTCAGTCTCCAGTTTGGCTCAGCAGAGCACTTCAGCTGACTCATCCATAACCAATGACAGCTTTTGAAATTTTAAGCATTTAAATGGACCCTTGAACTTTCAAGGAATCATCCCAATATATTTAACTTTGTTTTCTTAGTAACAGCTCTCTTTTCACACTCACATTTGATTGGCAAGTGTAATATTTAAATAATGTAATTACCGCAGTAACTAGTACAAATAGCATAAAGAGGGTTGGTATCAAACCACTGATTCATGATGCACTGGGCAAAACTGGAGGGACTAGAGAGAGACCCCCACTTACAGAAACACACATTAAAGCCCTGCATAATATTTCCAAGACATTTCTCCCTTCTTTCCTGAATTTCATAATACTAACAATGAAAGGCAGGCTTTGGTTTAGGTTAGTATTGAAAAGAGAAAGAAAAATGTTCAATTCCAAGTGTCCAGAACACCAAGGCTTACATTTAGAACTCCTTTCTCCCTTCAAAGTTCAGGAACTCATGCTCAAAAGGCTTCTTTTCTCTCAACTACAAGAAGATGGCTAGCAGTCCAGCTGAGAAATGTAGAGCCCCTGCACAAAGGCCCAACCTCCCCCCACCGGCCTGGGCAAGAGTTCAGAGGCATTTGCATTTAATCTACCATCTGCTTTAGCAAGGACAAAAAAACAGTTTGCTTAGAAAAGCTTTTACCAGAATGGTTCGAAAAGAAGAAATGAAAAGCATTTAAAATTTTTCTCCTCACAATGTGTATGAGAAGGGGAAATATAGCGAGGGGCCACGTAAATACATTGCCTTTAATAAATTCATCTCAGTCTTAGACTTTGGCTATGTTAAGCTTAAGTAATCTTCACAGCATTGCAGTGAAGCAGAGAAGTGAAAGCTATGGCCAGTCGCCTGCTGACATAATAACCTATGTCACCATGAAAAGGCTCATCATATGGGTATTAACTCCTGTTAATTCCCAGCTGGTATTTCACATTTCCTTTACCTGAGTGCACAGGATGCCCTTAAGTTCCATTTAAGAAATTCTCTAAGAAATCCAACCTAAGATATTCTTATTCTATACAAATATCCCCAAGGGTATTTATTGGAGCATTATGTGCAAAGGCAGAAACAGTCCAAATATCCATGAACAGGGGACCACCAGTTGAATAAACTATAGGTCATATATATAACAGAGTACTAAACAGCTATAAAATAGAATGAGAAATATCTCCATGTACTACTGCAGGGTTATCTTCAGAACATATTTTTTAAAAAAACAAGCTTACCGTGCAGGCAATGTGCTACTGTTTATCTAAGAAGGAAGAAGGGATGGTTACCTAGATGAGGAGAAGAAGGTAGTAGATGGACTTCTTTGAATGTCTTCTTTTGTAGATTTTACTTTTGACCTGTGTAAATACAGTGTGACCTTTAAACAACATGGGCTTGAACTGTGTGGATCTACTTATACACATATTTTTCAATAAATATATTGGAAAAATTTTTGGAGATTTGAGACAATTTGAAAAGCTCGCAGATGGACTGCATTGCCTACAAACATCAAAAACAGAAAAGAAAAACTTAGGTATGTCATGAATGCATACAATACATATAGATACTGGTATATTTTATCATTTAATGCCACAAAATATACACATATCTATTGTAAAAAGTTAAAATTTTTCAAAACTTAGGCACACAAACACTTACAAACCATACATGGAGCCATTTGCAGTTCAGAGAAATGTAAGCAAATGTAAAGAGGCACTATTAAATCATAGCTGCATAAAATTAACTGTAGTATATACTGTGCTACTGTAATAATTTTGCAGCCACCTCCTGTTGTTAGTGCAGTGAGCTCAAGTGTTGCAATTATCTGTTTAAAATGCCCTGTGATGCTAATCATCTCTGTGTGAGCAGTTGTCTCTCCAGTAAATTGCACATCACAATACAAAGTGATCTCTTGCAGTTCTTGCAAATTTTTTATCATGTTTAGTGCAATACCATAAACTTTGAATAACACCATGGGACCCATCTGAAGAGCCACGAGTGATACTGGAAGTGCTCCCAAGAAGCAGACAAAAGTCATGACATTACAAGAAAAAATTGAATCGCTTGATATGTGCTATAGATTGCAGTCTGCAGCTGTGGTGCCCACCACTTCAAAATAAATGAATCTATGTAAGGACCATTGTAAAAAAAGAAAAGGAAATTCATGAAGCCATCTCTGCAGCTATGTCAGCAGGCATGAAAACCTTGCA
This sequence comes from Manis javanica, assembly GCF_040802235.1. NCBI lineage: Eukaryota > Metazoa > Chordata > Mammalia > Pholidota > Manidae > Manis > Manis javanica. The sequence goes on along the minus strand of NC_133174.1, from coordinate 108,402,677 downwards.
CTTTTTGCAAAATACCATTTACTCCCATATTGAAAATGCAGCTTTTATGTGGGTGTAAATATTGCTGTAGGAACGGCATATCTATAGACTCTAACAGGATTCAAGAAAAAGCGAAGCCAAAGGAAGGTGAAGGACCTAAATGTGGAGAATTTAATAGTGAAGGATGGTTTGATAACTTTAGAGAGAGTCTGGCTTAAGAAATGGAAGATAACAGGAGAAGCAGCTTCTGTTGACCGAGAGGCAGCAGAGTTCCCAGAAGCCATTAAGAAAATCGTTGAGGAGAAAGAATATCTGCCTGAGCAGGCTTTTAATACAGACAAAAAGTGTCCTATTCTGGAAAAAAAAATGCCACAAAGGACATTTATTAGTAAGGAAGAGAGGTGAGCACCAGGATTTAAAGCAGGAAGGGATAGGCTAACTCTATTGTTTTGTGCAAATGCAACCAAGTTTATGATCAGAACTGCCCAGTCTTTATCTTTAAAGATACTAACTAACCCCTGAGCCTTGAAAGGAAAAGAAAACACCAGCTGCCAGTCTTTTGGTTGTACATGAAGGTTCTGGATGAAAATCCTTTTTCTGGGTTGGTTTCATCGATTCTTTGTCCTTGAAGTCAGGAAGTACACTGTCAGTAAGCAATTGCCTTTTAAAGTTCTTCTGATATTGAACAATGTCCTTAGCCACCCAGAGCCCCAGGAGTTCAACACCAAAGGCATCAAAGTGGCCTACTTGCCCCCAAACACAACATCTCATGGAAAGGACTGTTAATGCTATGGAAGAGAAACCTGATAGAACATCATGAGCGTCTGGAAGGATCACACCATTGAAGATGCCATTGCTGTCATAGAAAAAGCCATGAAAGCCATCAAGACCAAAACAATAAATTCCTGCTGGAGAGAACTGTCCAGATGCTATGCATGACTTCACAGGATTTACAACACAGCAACCAAGGAAATCATGAAAGAGATTGTGGATATGGCACAAAAAAAAGGTTGGGGGTAAAGGGTTTTTAGATATAGATCTTGGAGAAATTCAAGAGCTAATAGTCACCACCCCAGAGGAATTCACAGACAACGACTTGATGGAGATGAGTGCTTCTGAACCAGTACCAGATGATGAGGAAGAAGATATAGAAGAAGCAGGGCAAGGAGGCAAATTGACATTAGACGGTTCCGATTATTCAAGACTGCTTTTGACTTCTTTTACAACATGTTACAACATGATGCAGGCACTAAAACTAAAGCAAATGGTGGAGGAAGGATTGGTACTATATGGAAACATTTTTAGGAAAGTGAAAAAGCAAAAAATCAGACAGGAATTATGATGTATTTCTGTAAAGTTACCCTGAGTAATCTCTTCCCCTTCCACTTCCTCAACCTCTTCTACCTCTGCCATCCCTGAGACAACACGACCAATCCCTCCTTTTCCTCTTCTTCCTCAATGTGAAAACGATGAGGATGAAGACCTTTATGATGATCCACTTCCACTTAATGAATACTAATCATCAAGTTAATAAATGTATCTGGTGTATATATGTGTGAGTGCCTTCATGTGAAAATCTAATAACCATGTGGAGACATTTTTGTGTCATCATCACTACTACCTATTTATTCATCATGTGCAAGACTTGCATGGAAGTGGATAGCCTGTTTTTACATAGGCATAAAAGGAGAATTATTTAATATAAAATTAATAATGTGTTAGTTTTCTTACTGTTTTATAACTTTGCTTTCAAAGAATTACATTACCATACAGTATGCCTCTCTCTCATAATTGGAAAATTTGCGAAGTGCCTATCACCACATGCTACATTTTTTTTAAGTAACAATATTTCTAATACCGTATTAAGAATATGACTGTAATACTGCATACCTAAAATTTTTATAATGATTCATTCATTCAATAGACTAGGCTACCATGAAGCAATTATACTGATTATACTAGGCTACCGTAAAGCAATCATATTGCTGCATGAATCGTTGTATCTGTAAATACATAGGAATTTTCTCTTACATTATTTTTACCTTTTTGATGTCTAGTGTTAGAAATACATATAACATCTACAGTGGTTAAGACAAACAACCCCTTTTAAGACATAAAAAGAAAATTTACAATGTTTTACAATATAATGTCTAGAATGAACCAACTACATGGGAACTTCATCTACTCAAACCAAAGCAAAGAAATAAATAAGAGGCCATGGAGACAAAACACATGCCACAAAGCTCAAGCAAAAATTCTCATTCATATTCATAGCTATGGACCCTTAAGTCTTTTGAGTACAATTTGGAAGAAGCTTGGCAAACTGGTTTTAAGCCTGCAACAAATCAGAACGGGGCAGGAAGAGAGCTACAGGAAGGCACACTGACAATGCTAACGCATGACATCTGACAGCAATAGAAAGAGGAAAATCATAAAACGCAGCTCAAGGCTGGGAAAAAGAGCACAACAATTTCGGATCATATATTGTAGAAGCAAATAGTTCTACAAGTCTCAACAGATCCTATGGCATCTCCAAAACACTCTACAGTAACAGCTGGCAGGATGGCCATGAGTTAACAAGACAAACATTTCACCAAAGCATTTAAAACGAAAAATATATTGATGTCAAGGGGGTAAACTGTTACTTAAAAAGAAAAACTCTAAAATGGTTCATTTCCCAAGGAATGAGCAGCATCTTCACTTTACCTTACTTTCATGAAAAATACAGCAAATTCCCTAAAGCTGTATCAACTATCTTAGCCCAGCTATTAAGACAAATGTTATAATATATAAAGGAGCAGGGAATAATGATAACATGCATATTGAGAGATTTGAGAGCTTATATCAAAAAAAATTCACTTATCACTGTACAAATACATTGACCATTGAACAAAATGCATGTCAGAAATATAGTTTATTCTCCACACCTTCATTACTAGCAGTACATACAATACAAAAAAAAAAGTGTGTACATTAGGATATAACTTTCTTTCCAAGTCTCAGGATATACACACACACCAGTTTGCTTCCAGGCAATGTGTGCTTGAGGCTCTCTGTCCTCTGCATGAAATGTTCTACACTCTCTCCACGCAACATTCCCCTATAGTATCCCAGGTGATAACCTATCCTTGCTCAGGGACAAGGCAGTATAGTACAATGGTTAAGAGCATGGACTCTGCAGATAGCCAGCCTGGGCTCAAATTCTAGCTTTACCACTGAATTGTGTACCCTGAGCACTTAATTTTCATCTGCATATCACTTAAAAATGTTAGTGATATGTAGTTGATAGCACACCTATCAAGAACCAGACACTGTGCAGGGCATTAGGGATACAAAGATGAATAAGGAACATTCACCACATTCAAAGAACTCAGTCTCATGAGGAAAACAGATCATTAAAGTCGAGGACATACATGCTATGAATAAAGGTATGTATGCTGTGGAACACAGTGAAGGAAGATTTAACCCAACAGATTCCCAGAGAACAGGTCTCCTGTGTCTTAAATGAAGTTAGACAAGCAAAACAAACCCTACAATAATACCTCCTGAGGCACAGAGTTAATCCTTGCGCATCATGTATAAATGAATATGAGGTTCTATGTGTCTATAAACTGCAAAGCATGATATGCACATTATTAAGTATAAAGGTATTGAAAAAGCCCAAATGCCCCCAAACCTCTCTCCCATCCACCAATCAGGCAGCCAGCAATTCCCACAATAAATTCCAAATCATGCCATTTCACCTCTTAGGAAATGCAAAACACACCTAAAAGTGGAGGCAAATGAAAGGGAACTGATATTTATAGAAGTCAACTATGTGCCAGGAACTTTTCATTAGTTATTTCCCCTAGTCGTCACAACAACCCAGTGAAGAAGGTACCATGATCCTCATTTTACAGATAAACCCAAGCATTGTGAGGTTAATTACTGTGCCCAAGGTTGCAACTACTGAGTAGCTGAGTCAGGACTGTAACGTTGAAAACAAGGACCTCAACCACTAAATTACTCTAATATATACATGCAGGTAATACACATTAAGGGGTATCGGTTGGTCACTCACTGTATTAGTTTGCTGGGGCTGCCATAACCAAATAGCACAGACTAGGGGGCTTAAATGACAGAAATGTATCGTCTCACAATTCTGGAGGCTGGAAGCCTGAGATCAAAGTGTCAGCAAGGTTGGATGATCCTGAGGCCTCTCTCCTGGGCTTGCCGATGGCTATCTTCTCCCCACATCTCCATGTGGTCTTCTCTGTGTCCTAATCTTCTCTTCTTAGAAGGACATCAGTCATATTGGGTTAAGGCCTACCCTAAATATCCTATTCCCAAACACAGTCAAGTTCTGAGATACTGGGAGTTGATTCAATATCTGAATTTATGGGGAACGCAATTCATCCCATAATAGTCACAATGTGAGAATGATCCTCCTTGTAAGAGAGCATGGGCAAGGACCTTAAACATTTTCAAGTCATAAATGAAATGTGTGAAGGTCACTTTCAGAAATTCAGGTATGTAATTAGAGCAAAGTAGAGCGAACGAGTCAGTGATTACCACTTGCCAGGGGGCATTTCAGAAATGCGATGGGGTGCTGTTACAACCCTTAATTATTGGGGGAATCCGCTAGCATATGATGGGCAGAGACCAGAGTCATCGAATGCATCAAGCAGTCCCAGACAACAAAGACCTGCCCCATGTCCCAGAAGAATGTTCTGCCAGACGACACCCAACACGAATAGATATAAGAGCACTCTTGTGTCTATTAATAATAGGTAACTTTAACAAGAAGTTAAAAGAAAAGCCCCAAAATTTAGGGCAAAGTATTTATGGAGATAGAAGCTTCAATCAAATAAAGATATCTCAAAATTAAATGATATTCTTAATGCATGCTCCAAATATTAGAGCATTTTTCAACTACCTATTTGTTGGAAAGCATTTTAGTACAATAGTGGCATTACTGGAAAAGCAGTGAAACTGCTGCAAAAATGTCACAGAGGAGATGACTGCCCATTTCATAAATTTCAAACAAAACATCATTAAATTAGCAACACATAAACCACATGGTTCTCGATGAACATTACTTTTATTATTTCACATTATCATCGTACTATATATCTTTAAAATTTTTTGTAAGACTAAAAATGCTCTGCTGTGAAAGACCACATGGAAAGTGTTTGGGAGTTGCCTGTTGGTTTTCAATCTTCTCTGTATAGAGATACCTACTGCCAAACTTCTGCATAGCTTCTTGTTTTATTGTTGCTCTTTTTAAATCATTCTCTATTCCTCATCACCTAGAGAAGCAAACGGTCTTTGGGGTCTTTGGAAATACCAGGAACCTAAACTAGACCTCGACACGTGGCAGTATTTCAAACTACCAGCTATGCTTTCTCTGATACCTAGTCAGTACCTTGTCCCACATTAAAACACAGGGAATTATTTTGCACTAGATTTATAACTGTGGCCCAGTTAGTTTGTGAGAATAACATACTTTCTCATTTTCTCCATTTTTGACAATCTATGATTTGTCCTGGCAAGTTTTCCCTACTTCAAATATTTCCTTCTTTCTCTTATCATATACATGCATGTCTGATCAGTTATTACTTACTCTAACATTTTCTTTTTACAAACCATGTGCATCACTGGGTTTTCAATTTCCTGGTTATCCACAATTATCTTCTTACTTCTCACAAACCCAAACTTACTCTTTAGAAGTATATACAAGCATCAATTACTTCATTCCATCTTGTAGTACAACTGAGCCTTCACAGTTATATCCTGAAATACATACTGTTACTATAAATTATATTCATTTATCCTTTATATTATAATCATGGCATTATAATTTTCATTATATGTACAGGTAGATTATGCTATCTATGAGCTTTATTTCTGTTTAACTAAAGTGTTATAAAATGTTTATTTAAAAGGGGGATGTAGGGATCTGATAGGGTTGAGATCCACATACAGTGACCCACAGAGAACTGAACCAGGAAAACTCAGAAACTGGCCTTGAATCTGGTCAAGAGTAAAGGAAAATGTTTTTTGTTAATGGTACTCTGATAGCTCAGCAAACAGAACTGGGAAACAGTAGCGCAGAAATTGGAAGCAAAGAAATTAAGGAGGGGATAAGCTCTTTACCAAAAAACCATAAATTAAGTGTGAATATGCAATACTGACTCCTGGTAATGCTCTTAGACCTAACCCAGAAGCAGCCATAGCATCAGGGTTGATTAAGGAGTTTAGGAAGATGTGAAGAGAGACTAGTTAGAATTTCAATCCTGAAAGAGTGGCAAGAAGCTGAATTTGACTAATAGATAATTCTTTAAACAGTCTATGACCCATATAACATGCTCACCATTAAAGTTTATTTGTACTTCAACAGGCCTGTGTATGTGCCGAACTTCAGAGGAATAAGAAGAGGGGGTCAAGAAGTCAGAAAGAATGAAAGGTCAAGAGGCCACAACAGAGGGTTAAGGCCTCAGAAGAAAATTCTGGCACTAATAAGCTCCCACCCCAGCTCTAGGCATACCAGTGGGAAATCCATTAGAGGCACTGGAGAGAAGTAGGGGGGACAATTGGTTCAATCCATTAACTCCAAATGGGCTTCATTTTCCCTAAGCCTGGGCCAACAACTGAGTCAGTCACTCAGGGTTACTCTGAATTAGGTATTTGCAGAAAATAAATGGTTAAAGCATTTTGGTCTAGACTGATGTTTGATGCTTAAAGCACATCATGCCTTATTTTTTTGTCCCTTAACTAGAAAAGATAGCTTCTACAGGAATAGCCAAACAATTAAAGAAATAAAATAATGATTTGGATTCTACCTTTACTGTCCTGAGGGATAGCAGCAATATAAATCCTAGAGCATCAAACTCATCAGCATCCCCTGTCCATCTATTTTAAAAAGGTCATTGGAAATTATTAATAAATAAAGCATTAGGCTAGATTTAATTTACATAAAATTAATCTTAAGTGATAAACCAGGGAGACCACATTTGATCAGATTATCTACAAAGAGAACACATTCTTATCTCTGTTAGACTTTTAATGAATATACTTCACAAAGACAAAAATTAGTTATTTTAGGAATTATATCCTAGCCATGGTTTTAAATTTTATTAGACTAAATCTGAAATTACACCTAAAGATTATTCATTTTAATTTTATTTGCCAAAGCCATTTAAGTTGATAAATTAAAAGGTAAAATATCATTAACTCACAGGTAAAAATCATGAATATTTGAAGGATAGCTTTGCCTCTATCAAGTCAACATCATTAATAACAATTTAAATATTTCACCTACCTAAAACATAAAGTATTCATGTTACAAATATCTGTCTTCAACAAAAATTTCTTAAATATATATTTAGTCTGATTTTTCACATTAAAAAGGGAAAACTGAAAATACTGCCTCATACTGTTTAGCCAGTCTTTGCTTTCCTCTTCCTGTTTATTCAAACTAAAAAGGAAAGGTCAGCTTTCCCTTCACTCCCCCCACCCATTCCCAATTTAGCATGTATTCATCTTTAGAATATAAGGTTAACAAACATATTTTTTTCCAAACTGAAGAAGCAGCTACTACTATTGTAAAATACTGATTTATCACTTTAACGACCTCTGAAAAATCCAGGTGCTGAATTGACTAACTTTAGATAACTGATTATGACTCTCTTTTCACTCCAGATATAGGAGAAATGCTTGCCGCATGTTCGACACTGAGACTGAATCTTAAGTACACAGACAAGAAAATGAGCTGGGTAGCTTCTGCAAAGTCCTGCTTTTTCGAACCTACCTCTAGAAAGCTCTTGTAAATAAACTCTTCATCCTCCTGAACAGTAGAGTGGGGAGAGAAAAGACAAGTCACACAGACATAAGCTTAAACCCCAGTCTGGCCATATACTTCTTAGCTGTTTTCCCTGGGTTTTAACTTCATTGACCATGGGATATTACTGCCTACTTCACAAATGGTGGTTGTAAGGACCGAGTCGAGTAACATAAGGTTAAATGCCTAACTAAGCAGAGTCATAATAAATGTTAGTTTTCTATATTCCCTTCTCAATTTGATGATAAATTTGAATTTTAACACGGCCAAATGAAAACCCTGCAAATGAAGTCCTTTCATTCAAACTATGAGGAAAAAATTTACTGCAACTTAAATCTGTAATACATGTTTAATACTTTAAATATTTATTTTCTTTCGTCTCTAACTCCCTTAGTTGTCAGATCTGCAGATAGTCTATACGTGAATGACCGCCATATTTTAAAATTAAGAACACTTTGAGGTCAATATGTTTGACTAAATTTCTATGTGGTACATAAGCTTAATAATATAAAAAATGAAGGAAATAACAAAAGTCATTCTTGAGTGACTATGACTTTTTCTGGTTTTACAAACCCTAGAGTACTTTAGTTATACTTTTTAATACTCTAAGAACTTTTTATGAACTTCTATATTCTGAAAACCAAATTAACTTAAATATATTTTAAAAGATAAATGCATGCCTACAATAGCCAAGATAAGGAAGCAACCTAAGTGTACATCAGTAGATGAATTAGTAAAGAAGATGTGGTACATATACACAATGGAATACTATTCAGCCATAAGAAAGAAACAAATCCTACCATTTGCAACAACATGGATGGAGCTGGAGGATATTCTCAGTGAAATAAGCCAGGCAGAGAAAGACACGTACCAAATGATTTCCCACATTTGTGGAGTATAACAACAAAGCAAAACTGAAGGAACAAAACAGCAGCAGACTCACAGACTCCAAAAAAGGACTAGCAGTTACCAAAGGGGAGCAGTGGGGTAGGGCAGGTGGGGAGGCAAGGAGAAGAGGATTGAGGGGTATTATGATTGGCACACATGGTGCGGGGGGGATCATGGGGAAGACACTGTAGCACAGAGAAGGCAAACAGTGACTCTGTGGCATCTTCCTACACTGACGGAGAGTGACTGCAATGGGGTATGGGGGGAGACTCAATAATATGGGTGAATGTAGTAACCACATTGTTTTTCATGTGAAATCGTCATAAGAGTGTATATCAATGATACCTTAATAAAAAAAATAAATTTAAAAAATTTTTAAAAGATAAATGCATGGCATCACAATATACGCTGGTCATGGGGGTGGTAGTACAGCACAGAGAATACAGTTAATGATTCCGTAACATCTTACTATGTTGACAGATAGTGACCACACTAGAGGGGGTGAGGATTTAATAATATGGGTAATTGTTGAAACACTGTGTTATATATGTGAAACCAACATAAGATTGTATATCAATAATACCTTAAGAAAAAAAAAAAGATAAATGCATGCCAACCAGCACTTTCTGACATTGCGGGAGACCCAGCACCCTTCTCAGTCTCTGAGAATTGCATATCTTCAAAGCAGAGCAACAGACATGGATTGCATTTTCTGGTCCCACCCTCCTTGGGAAAAGCTGATTGGACAGGTGTGGAATGTGCCCTAACCTAAACTAATTAAAATGTCTCTCCTTAGAATTGGAACAGAGTGATTCTAGTCTGGCTAGAAGTAAATTCAAGGTGTTTGAACAGCCATATGCAAAGGGAATCAGAGAAAGTGTCTTCAGAGAGGGAGGGATGAAGGACTCACATAGCAAGAAGCACAAATGAAGCCAATGTAGCCCAAAACACATATGCTGCCAGGATGTGAGAACGGCTGCCAAGATTGCTAAGATTTGCCAGCTTGCTGCATGTGCCCCTTTCCCCATATCCATCCCTTAGGCCAGTGGCAGCTGTTTCTATTACTCAGAAATAAAAGAAACTTAAGACAGGGATAGATAATGAAACACGAACACTGAAGGGTTATAGCTCCCCATGGGCCAGACATCACAATTTTAACAGATACTAAAATTTTATCACAACTAAAATAACTTAAGGAGAGAAAAATCTCCAGTTTTATAGCAAATTCTTTCTATTGCTCCACTTACTGTTATTTTCTGACAAGGTTAATAACACTATCTCAAAAAAATTTTAATTACAACAAAAATTAAATTCTGTTTGGAGAGAAACTAAGCAGAATTATTACACGTCAGAAAGAAAAGGGTAACAAGAAGTTAGGTTTATAACTGGAGGTGGTGATGGTTGTGAGCTCCAACTAAGGAAGGTAAGCCAATGTTTTTCAAGTGATCTGGACCTATTAGTGGGACCTGAAATCTGCTTAATAGATCAGGACAAGCATTTGTTTTTAATGAAACAGAAGTACAGGGAAAAATTACTAAGGACAAATACCGGTATTTAGGATAAGTATTCTTTCATGCAATTTTTATTTCAGGTACACATATTTTTGAGTAAGTCACAAAGTCAACCATGCTGGTCAAGGTCAAAAGAGTTTAAAAGTTACTGACACAGCCATGCTTCCAAAACAGCAATCTGAGTAATAGCAACTTGGTCCCATAATTACACTTCAATAGCATATTTAGTCTTTGAATTAAAGCAAATGAAATAAAACTTTAAGTTAACTTAAAATGGATCACAGAACTAAATATAAAATACAAAACTATAAAACTTCTGGAAGAAAAGATAGGAGAAATCTTCAGGGTCTTAGGTTGGGCAAAGATCTTATACCTGTACTAAGAGAAACACAATCCATGAAAGAACAAATTGATAAGTTGGTCTTTAATGAAAATTAAAATCTCTTGTTCTGAGAAAGATGCCATCAGGAGAATGAAAAGACAAGCCACAAACTAGGAAAAAATATTTGCAAACCACATATCTGCTAAAGGATTTGCTCCCAGAATCTGTAAAGTACAACTACAACTCAACAATAAAGAAAATCCAGTATTTTTTAATGAGCAAAAGTTCTGAACTGATACTTAACCAAAATATACAAGAATGCCCAATAAACACATGAAAAGATGCTTGAAATCATTAGACATTAGGTACTTGCAAATTAACACATGAAGTTATTTCTTTATACATTCTCCCCATTGGTACATACTTAGGGAGTTTCTAATAGTTTCTCATTACAAATATTATTATATAAACATTCTTTCATCTTTGTATGACTATATGAAAACATTCATCCATATATCTTTATATACATATAAAAGACTTCCTATTGGATCCAGTCTTTAAATCAGAATCCCTGGAATTAAGGGTTATTTGTATTTTTCTTATAGATAATGACAAATTGTTCTAAAGGCCATACTAATTGACACTCCTGGGAAGAGTAAATGAGCTTAACCATCTTCACACACACTGGACTTATCTGGTACACATTAAATTGAATTTCCTGATATTTTGCTAGTAAGGCTGAGTCTTATACTTATTACCTTATATTTGTTCTTTTTCTGTGAATTTAGAATTTCAGTCATTTGTCTTTTGTGCTTTTATTTTTGATTTAATGAGTTCTTTTTCTACTTAAGTTTTCAGCCTTAGTCATTTTTATATATTATTATTGCTTTCTCTAGCAGTTTTTTAAAAACTATTAACCATTGGTATATGGGATACATATGATAAAACTCATTCAGGAGGAGAGTACAGGAAGATGGCAGAGTAGAAGGATCCTGAGCTCACCTCTTCCCACAGACACACCAAGGTAACAACTGCATGTACTGCAACTCACTCTGAAAACAACCTTAAGACTGGCAGAACAGATCTTCCACAGCTAATGACATAAAAAGAAGGCCACACTAAGAAGGGTAAAAGGGGCAAAGATGAGGTAGGATTCCAACACCCCCCTCCCCAATGCACAAATGGAAGGGAGAGAGGCGCAGAGGAGTGAGGGGGTCAAAACACTGGGCAGACCTGGATCTGGAGACCTACACTGGGCAGACAAGCCCTCATGATTTCTGGCTTTGAAAATCAGCAGGGCTGAACTCAGGAAGAGCCCGAGGCTACAGGAAACCAAGTATCTAATCTTAAAGGGCTGGTATATATCAGTTGGTCTGAGACCCAGCACAGAAGCAACAGTTCGAAAAGCATCTGCGTTATACATGAAGGAGACTTACTGACTAATTGTAGGATGTGCCCTGGAGGGCCAGGGGTTTGCAGAAGTTTTTCCCAGGAATGTAAGTGCTGGCAGGTGCTTTTTCTTGCCCTCCTTCAGCCTAGTTGACCAGATGCTTGTGGGAGCCAGTTCTGACACTCTCCATCTACAGTGCTTACCTCCATGACATTCCCCTGAGGACTCCACCCAGCTTGCCCACCCTGGCAGGTGTCCCTCCAAAGTCACTCCCACCCCAAGACATCCCCCAGAGCAACTGCCATCCTGCCACACCTGGAAGACAGCACTGGCCTGGAACAGTTTGCCTCTAGAGTGACTCCTGCCTGGGGAGAGGGGTCAATAGCTCCAGCCACAGTGCACCCAAGTACCTACAGCCAGGCCACTCAGCTAGCCTCTCTGGGGGCAAACCCTGCCCACCAGTGCACCCACAGCAGTCATGGCTGGTCACTTCCGACACCTGAGCTGAGAGCCTTCACAGCCTGTCAGCAAACTCACAGCAATCACAACCCAGCCACAACAGGAGGTTGTACACAGCCCATGTGGGGAACAACCCTAGAGTACCTGGTTCTGGTGTCCAGGGGCATTGCACTACTGGGCACCAAAAAGACAACTTCTACACAAAGCTACTACTTTCAAGACAAGAAGACATAGCTGATCTACCTAATAATAGAAATAAACACAGAGAGTCAGACAAAATAAGGAGACAGAGCAATATGTTCCAAACAAAAGAACAACACAAAACATCAGAAAAGCAGCTAAATGAAATGGAGATTGCTTAAGTAATGATCATAAAGATAGTCACACGGCTGGAGAGAAGAGTCGATGAACTCAATAAGAATATCAACAAAGAGAATATATAAAAAAGAGAGAGATGAAGAATACAGTAACAAACAAAAAATACTCTAGAGGAAATCAACAGTAGATTAGAGCTCTATGGAAGACAGGGTAGTGGAACCCAACCAAGCTAAAAAGAAAAAAATAATTTTAAAAAATGAGGGGAGGCTAAGGGATCTCTACAACAACTTCAAGTACAATCACATTCACATTATAGGAGTTCCAGAAGGAGAAGACGGAAATGAGCAGAACACTTATTTGAAGAAATAATAGCTGAAAACTTCCCTAACTTGCGGAAGGAAACACATCTAGGTGTAGGAAGCACAGAAACCTGCAAACAAGATGAACCCAAGGAGGTCCACACCAAGATATAATTAAAATGGCAAAAATTAAAGACAGAGACTTCTAAAAGCAGCAAGATAAAAGCAAACAGTTATATACAAGGGGAACACCACAAGGCTACCATCTTATTTTTTAGTAGAAACTTTGCAGGCCAAAAGGGAGTGGCATGATATATTCAAAGTATTAAAAGAAAACAACCTACAACCAAAAATACCTGGACAGGTTATCATTCAGAGTTGAAGGAAATATAGTTTCCCAGACAAACAAAAGTTAAAGGAGTTCATCACCAATAAACCAGTCTTACAAGAAACGTTAAAGGGACTTACTTAATTAGAAAAGGAAAGGCCATAACTAGAAGTAAGAAGATTATGATAGGAAAAAATTTCATCGGTAAAAGCAAACATCCAATAAAGGTAGAAAATCAATCACTTATAAAGTTAGTACGAAGCTTAAAAGACAAAAGCAGTAAAATCAGTTATATACATAAAAATTAGTCAAGAGGTACACAGAATTCAAAGATGCAAAATATGATATTATATACATAAAACATGGAAGGGGGAACAAAAAAAGGAGTGCTTTTAGAATGTACTTGAAATTAAGTGACCATCAACCTAACATTGACTGCTATATACACATGAACCTCATTTTAACCACAAATCAAAACTCTGTTAATAGATACATATAAAATAAAAAGGAATCCAAGCATAACACTAAAGAAGTCATCAAATCTCAAATCACAAGGGAAGAGAGCAAGAGAAGAGACAGACAAAGAACTACAAAAACAACCAAAAAATATTTTTTAAATGGTAATAAGCATACACCTATCAATAATTACTTTAGATAAAAATGAATTAAATGGTCCAATAAAAAAACATAGGGTGACCAAATGGATGTAAAAAATAAGACCCACCTATATGTGACCTACAAGAAACCCACTTCAGACCTAAATATAAATATACAGACTGAAAGTGAAGTGGTAAAAAATGATATTCCATGCAAATGGAAGTACAAAAAGACCTGAGGCAGCAATACTTATATTAGACAAAATAGACTTCAAAACAAAGAATATAACAAGAGACAAAGAAGGGCATTACATAATGATAAAGTGATCAGTCCATCAAGAGGATATAGTGATTGTAAATACCTATGCACCCAACATAGGAGCACCTAAATATAAAAAGCAAATATTAACAGATATAAAGGGAGAGTATTACAATAATAGTAAGGGACTTTAACATCCCTTTTACATCAATGGATAGATTACTAGACAGAATATTAATGAGGAAATGGTAGCTTTGAGTAACATATTAGACCAGATGGATTTAACAGATATATACAGAATTTTCCATCCAAAAACAGCAGAATACACATTTTTTTTCAAGAGCCCATGGAATATTCTCCAGGACAGATTACATGTTTGGTCACAAAAAAGTCTCAATAATCATAAGAAGGTTGAAATCATATCAAGCATCTTTTCCAACAACAATGGTATAAACCAGAAATCAATTACAGGGAAAAAAAACCTGAAAAAACATAAACATGTGGAAGCTAAACAACATGCTACTAAACAACCAATGGGTCAACTAAGAAATCAAAGATGAAATAAAAAAATACCTGAAGACTAATGAAAGTAGACACACAATGGTTCAAAATCCTTGGGACGCAGCAAAAACCATTATAAGAAGGAAGTTTATAATGATACATGCCTACCTCAAGAAACAAGAAAAATTTCTAACAAACATTCTAACTTTACACCTAAAGGAACTGGAAAAAGAACAAAGACCAAAGTTAGTAGAAGGAAGGAAATAATAAAGAACAGAGGAGAAATAAGTGAAATAGAGAATAAGTAAGCAACAGAAAAGATCAATGGAACTAAGAGCTGGTTCCCCAAAAAGATAAAATTGATAAACCTTTAAAAGACTCATCAAGAAAAAAAAAAGGGCTCAAATACATAAAATGAGATATGAAAGAGGAGAAGCTATAACAACACCAAAGAAATACAAAGGATTATAAGAGACTGCTATGAAAAATTATATCCTAAAATTGTACAACCTAGAAATTGATAAATTCCTAGTAACATGCAATCTCCCAAGACTGCATTAAGAAATAGAATATATCTGAACAGACTGATTCCTAGTAACAAAACTGTATCAGCAATAAAAAACTCCCAACAAACAAATGTCTAGGACCACATGGCTTCACAGATGAATTCTAGCATAACATTTAAATAAGAGTTGATACCTATCTTTCTTTCTTTCTTTTTAATTAAGGTATCATTGATATACAATATTATGATTTCACATGAACAACATTGTTGTTTCAACATTAATTATCAAGTCCCCCCCACCTCATTGCAATCACTGTCCATCAATGTAATAAGATGTTATAGAGTCATTACTTATCTTCTTTGTGTTATATTGCCTTCTCTGTGACCTAACCTATATTGTGAGTGCTAATTATAATGCCCCTTAATCCCCTTCTCCCTCCCTCCACACCCCCTCTCTAATCCCTTCCCTTAGGTAACCACTAGAACCCCTTAGTCTGTGAGTCTGCTGCTATTTTGTTCCTTCAGTTTTACTTTGTTGTTATACTCCACAAATGAGAAAAATCATTTGACACCCATCTTTCTTAAATTATTCCAAAAAATAGAACAGAAAGGAATGCTTCCAAATTCATTCTACAGGGACATTTCACTTATAACAAAACCAAAGACACTACAGAAAAAGAATATTACAGACCACTATCCCTGATACAAAAATCCTTAACAAAATATTGGCAAACCAAACTCAAAAATACATTAAAAGTATCATTCACCATTATTAAGTGTGATTTATTCCAGGGATGCAAGGATGGAGTTCAACATCCCCAAATCAATCAAAGTGATACTCCACATTAACAAAAAGGATACAAATCATGATCATCTCAATAGATGCAAGAAAAATATTTGACAAAATTCAACATCTATTCATGATAAAAATTTCAACAAAGTGGGTATAGAGATAATACCATATATGACAAACCCAAAACTAACATCATATTAAATGGTGAAAAGCTGAAAGCTTTGCCTCTAGGATCAGGAACAAGAAAAGGATGTCCAACCCTCACCACTTTTATTCAACATATTAGTGGAAGTCCTAGCCATTGCAATCAGTCAAGAAAAAGAAATAAAAGGCATCCAAATTGGAAGGAAAACGTTAAACTGTCACTATTTGCATATAACATTGTACTATATATACAAAACCTTAGTGACTCCACCAAAAAACTAATAGAATTAAAAAATGAATTCAAAGGAACAGAGAGGAACTATAAACACAATCAGAAAACAGTAAGTAAAATGGCAATAAGTACAGACCTATCAATAATTACCTTACATGTAAATGGACTAAAAGCACCAATCAAAAGACACAGAGTGGAAAAATGGACAAAAAACAAGATCCATCTACATGCTGCCTACAGGAGACTCATTTCAGACCCAAAGACATAAACAGACTGAAAGTGAAGGGATGGAAAAAGATAATTCATGCAAATAATAGGGAAAAAAAGCAGCAGTAGCAGTACTTACATCAGATAAAATAGACTTCAAAACAAAGTAACAAGAGACATTACATAATGATAAAGGGGTCAGTCTAACAAGAGGACATAACCATTATAAATATCTATGCACCCAACATAGGAATATCTAAATATGTAAAACAAATACTAACAGAATTAAAGGGGGAAACAGATTCCTACTCATTCATTTTAGAAGACTTTAACACACCACTCACATCAATAGACAGATCAACCAGACAGAAAATAAGGAAAAATAGGCACTGAACTACACATTAGATCAGATGGACTTAATAGGTATCTACAGAACATTCCACCCAAAACCATCAGTATAGACATTTTCTCAAGTATACATGGAATGTTCTACAGAATAGATCACATACACTAGACTACAAGAAGAGCCTCAATAAATTCAAAAAGATTGAAATTGTATCAAGCAGTTTCTCAGACCATAACAGTATGAAACTAGAAATAAATTACACAAAGAAAACAAAAAGCCCTACAAACACATGGAGACTAAAGAACATGCTTGTAAATAATCAATGGATCAATGAACAAATTAAAACAGTAATCAAGCAATACATGGAGACAAATGGAAACAAAAATACTACAGTCCAAAATTTGTGCAATGCCACAAGAGTAGTTCTAAGAGGGAAGTACATTGCAATACAGGCCTACCTCAAAAAACAAGAACAATTCCAAACAGTCTAAATTCACAATTAAAGAACCTAGAAAAAGAACAAATGAAACACAAAGTTAGTAGAAGGAGGGACATAAGAAAGATCAGAGCAGAAATAAATAAAATTGGGAAGAATAAAACAATAGAAAAAAATCAGTGAAACCAAGAGCCGGTTCTTTGAGAAGAAGATGCACAAAATAGATGCATATAGAAGATGTACAAAATAGATGAACACCTAGCCAGACTCATGAAGGCAAAAAGAGAGAGTACACAAATAAATAAAATCAGAAACAAAAAAGGAATAGTCACAATGGATAGTCACCACAGAAATACAAAGAATTACTAGAGAAATCTATGAAAAATTATAAGCTAATAAATTGGACAACCTAGAAGACATGCACAAATTCCTAGAAAAAAATACAACCTTCCAAGATTGACCCAGGAAGAAACAAAATCTGAACAGACCGGTAACCATAAATGAAATAGAATTGGCAATAAAAAAAAACTCCCAACAAACAAAATTCCAGGAACCAATGCCTTTACAGCTCAATTCTACCAAACACTTAAAGAAGGGCTAATACCCATCCTTCTTAAAGTATTCCAAAAAGCAGAACATGAAGGAATACTTCCAAACTTATTCTATGAGACCAGCATCACTCTAATACCAAAACCAGACAAAGATACCACAAAAAAAGAAAATTACAGACCAATATTCTGGATGAACATAGATGCAAAAATCCCCAACAAAATATTAGCATCCCAAATTCAAAAATACATCAAAAAGTTAATCCATCAAGACCAAGTGGGATTTATTCTAGGGATGCAAGGATGGTACAGTATTCATAACTCAATCAATATCATACATCACATCAATAAAAAGAAGGACAAAAATCACATGGTCATCTCAATCGATGCTGAAAAAGCATTTGACAAAATTCAATATCCATTCATGATAAAAACTCAACAAGATGGGTATAGAGGGTATGTACCTCAATATAATAAAGGCCATATATGACAAACCAACAGCTAACATCATACTCAATTGCAAAAAGCTGAAAGCTCTTTCTCTAAGATCAGAAATAAGACAAGGATGTTCACTCTCACCACCTTTATTCAACATTGTACTGGAGGTCCTAGCCACAGCAATCAGATAACACAGAGATAAAAGGCATCCAAATTAATAAGGAAGAAATTAAACTGTCACGATTGGTAGAAGACATGATATTATACACAGAAAACCCTGCAGACTCCACAAAAAAATCCATTAGAACTGATAACTGGATTCACCAAAGTTGCAGGATACAAAATTAATATACAGAAATTTGTTGCATACCTATATAGAAACAATGAATTAGAAGAAAGGGAAATAAAAAACTTCATTTATAATTGCATTGAAAAGAATAAAATACCTAGGAATAAACCTAACCAAGGAGGTGAAGGACCTATATTCTGAAAACTGTAAGATATATATGAGAGAAATTAAAGAAGACACAAATAAATGGAAATCTATCTAGTGCTCATGGGTAGGAAGAATTAATATTGTCCAAATAGCCATCCTTCCAAAAGCAATTTACAGATTCAATGCAATCCCCATCAAAATATCAACAGCATTCTTCAATGAACTAGAACAAAGTGTTCTAAAACTCATATGGAACCACAAAAGACCCCGAATAGCCAAAGCAATCCTGAGTAAGAAGAACAAGGCTGGGGGATTATGCTCCCCAACTTCAAGCTCTACTACAAAGACATGAAACCATAAAACTATTAGAAGAAAACATATGCAAAAATCTCTTGAACATAAGCATGAGCAATTTTTTCCTGGACACATCTCCTCAGGAAAGGGAAACAAAATAAAAAATGAACAACTGGGACTACATCAAACCAAAAAATTTCTGTACAGCAAAGGAAACCATCAGCAGAACAAAAAGGCAACCTACAGTATGGAAGAATATATTCATTATCGATTTATCCTATAAGGCATTAACATCCAAGATACATAAAGAACTCATATACTTCAACACAAAAAAAACAAATAACCCAATCAAAAAATGGGTGGAGGACTTGAACAGACACTTCTCCAAAGAAGAAATACAGATGGCTAACACACATGAAAAGCTGCACCACATTGATAATCATCAGGGAAATGCAAATCAAAACCACAATGAGATATCAGCTCACACCAGTTAGAATGGTCTTTATCCAAAAGACAAGAACTAACAAGTATTGGCAAGGATGTGGAAAAATAGGAACCCTCCTACACTGTTGGTGAAATGTCAACTGGTGCAGCCATTGTGGAAAGTGGTACGGAGGTTCCTCAAAAAAACTAAAAATAGAATACCGTTTGAGGCAGTGATTCCACTTCTATGAATTTATCCAAAGACCACAAAATCCCTGATTCAAAAAGATATATGCACCCCTATGTTTATCACCGCATTATTTACAATAGCCAAGATAAGGAAGCAACCTAAGTGTCCAACAATAAATGAATGGATGACGAAGATGTGATACATATATACAATGGAATATTATTCAGCCATTAAAAAAATAAATCCTGCCATTTGCAACAACATGGATGGACCTAGATGGTATTATGCTCAGTGAAATAAGTCAGGCAGAGAAAGACAAATACTGTATGATTTCACTTATTTGTGAAATGTAAATACAAAGCAAAATAAAATGAACAAAATTGCAGTAGACTGATAGACACTGAGAAATGACTGGTGGTTACCATGGGGGAGGGGTTGGGGTGGGTGGGTTGGGAGGGTGAGGGGTATAAAGGCACACAAAAATTCTCAGTCATAATGTAAGTTGATCATTGGGATAGTAGTACAGTCAGGAGAATATAGCCAATGATTCTATAACATCTTCCTATGCTGACAGATAATAACTGGACTAGAAGGGGTGAGGATTTAATAATATGGGTAACTGTTCAATCACTGTGTTATATATTTGAAACCAATATGATTGCATATTAACAATACTTCAATTAAAAAAATGAATTTGGTAAAGTTGCAGGATACAAAACCAATACACAGAGATCTGTAGTTTTTCTATACACTAATAGCAAACTAGCATAGAGAGAAATTAAGAAAACAATCGCTTTTACAATTGCATCAAAAAGAAAAAACATACCTAGGAATAAATTTGATCAAGGAGGTGAAAAAAAACTATAATCTGAAAACTATAAGACATTGATGAAAGAAACTGAAGATGACAAAAATAAATGGAAACATATATTACACTGGTAGACTGGAATAATTAAAATTATTAAAATGTCCACACTACCCAAAGCAATCTACAAATTCACTGCAATCTCTATCAAAATGCCAACAGCACGTTTCACTGAACAAGAACACTAATCCCAAAATTTGTGTGGAACCACAAAAGATCCCAAATAGCTAAAGCAATCTTAAGAAAGAAGAACAAAACTGGCAGTATTACATTCCTTAATTTCAAACTATACTACAAAGCTATAGTAATAAAGTAGTATGGTACTGGCACAATAATACACATGTAGATCAGTGGGACAGAACAGAGCCCAAAATAAACCCCTGCTTATATGACCAATTAATCTACAATAAAGGAGATAATAATATACAATAGGAAAAAGACAATCTCTTCAATAAATGGTGTTGGGAAAACTGGACCACTTACATGCAAAAGAATCAAAGTAGACCACTTTCTTATACCATACAAAAAAAATTATCTCAAAATAAAACTAAAGGCCTAAAAACATAAAACTAAAAGAAACATATAGTAACCTCTTGGACATTGGCCTTAGCAATTTTTTTCTGGATGTCTCCCAAGGCAAGTGAAACAAAAGTAAAAATAAACAACTGGGACTTTACTAATCTAAAACACTTTTGCAAAGTGAAGAAAACCATCCACAAAGTGAAAAGGCAACCTACTGAATGGGAGAAGATATTTGCAAATGGTATATCCAATAAGGGGTTAATATCTAAAATATATATAGAACTTGTACAACTCAATAGCAAAAAACCAAATGATCCAATTAAAAAAAGGAGAGAGGAATTGAACATTTATCCAAAGAAGATGTACAGATAACCAAAACACACATGAAAAGATGCTCAATATTACTCATCATCAGGGAAATGCAAATCAAAACCACAATGAGATATCACCTCACACCTATCAGAATGGCTAATATGAAAAAGACAAGAAATAACAAGTATTGGTGAGGATGTGGAGACAAGGGAACCCTTGTGCACTGTTGGTAGAAATGTAAACCCTTGCATCCACTATGGAAAACAGAATTGAGGTTGCTCAAAAAAATTAAATAATAGAAATAACATATGATCCAGTAAGTCTGCTTCTAGGTATTTACCTGAAGAAAATGAGAACACTAATTTGAGAAGATACATGTATCCGTATATTTATCGTAGCACTATTTACAATAGCCAAGATATGGAAGCAATCTAAGTGCCCATTGATGAATAAAGAAGATGTGGTACATATACACAAAGGAATATTACTCAGCCATAAAAAAAGAGTGCAACCTTGCCATTGTGACAACATGGATGGACCTAGAGGGTATTATGCTAAGTGAAATAAATCAGAGAAAGACAAATATCATACGATTTTGCTTATATGTGACATCTAAAAAACAGAAGAAATGAACAAACAAAAACAAAACAGAAATAGACTCATAAATACAGAGAATAAACTGGTGGCTGCCAGAGGCAGGGGGTGAGGGAATGGGCAAAATAGGTAAAGGGGCCAAAAGGGTACAAACTTCCTCTTATAAAGCAAGCTAAATCAGTTATAAAATAAATAAGACATGGGGATGAAAAGTACAGCATAGAGAATATAGTCAATAATAACTTTGTATAGTGATAGATGGTAACTATGCTTCTGTGGTGAACATTTTGTAATGCAAATAAATGCCAAATCACAATTTTGTATGTCTGAAATTAATATGATATTATATCACAACTATACTTCAATTATGAAAAGTTTTAAAAATCATTTTTAAAAAATGCAGTGAGACACCATTACTATTTACTAAAATGGCTAAAATTTGAAAAAAAAAGCATTGACCATACCTAGGTGCTATCAGGGAATAATTTACTTACAATAAGACTCATTCACTTAAAAAAATATACAAAAGATACCAATACATACCTACTAGAATGGCTAATATTTTTTTTTAATACAGTAACCAAGGTGCTGGCAAGGACGCTGAGCAACTAAAATTCTAACATATTGCAGGTAGAAATGCAAAGTGGCACACCCACCCTGGAAAACTGCTTGGCATTTTCTTATAAAGTTCAACTTACATTTACTATATGACCCATCAATACTATTCCAAGTTACTTATCCTATAAAGTGAAAACTACATTCCCAGAAAAATCTGTACACAAACATTTAAGACAGCTTTATTCATAATCACCGCAAACTGAAAACAAGCAACTGGTGAATGGATAAACAGAGGTACAGTCATAGCAAAAATATTACTAGCAATAAAAAGTAAGAAACTACTGATAAATGTAACAAATTCAGTGACTCTCAAAGATATTATGCTAACTAGGTAAAAGGAGCCAGACTTAAAAGAGTAAATTTGTATGCTTCCATTTATATGACATTCTGGAAAAGGCAAAACGATAGGGACAGAAAACAGATCAGTGCTTGCCAGAGGCCAGGGGTGAGGGAAGTGGCTCACTATACATCAAGTGAATTTAGGTGGTGATAGACTATTCTGTATCTTCATTGTGGTGGTGGTAACATGACTATTATATGTTTGTCAAAATGCAGAACTGTACACTTAAAAGGGTGAATGTTTTTCTATATATAAATTACACCTCAATAAACCTAAGTAAAAGTGTTTAAAAACTAAATCCATGTGACTTGGATTATAAAGTGGACTGATGTGTAGGGATTATGAAATAAGGTAAACATGCCACAGGACTGCTACAGATGACACTAAATTATAAAGAATTCTTTCTGCAGTCTCTACTAATTAAAGCCTTTGAACGAGATTCAAAAATGGATAATCAGGAAAACAAAGTAACTTTTTTAAACAAAAGTTGTTATACCAATATTCAACTATGGACACTATAAGGCCCTTGCTCAAGAACTTAACTATGATACTGACATAGTATCCATTGTTTCTAGGAAAAAAAAACACCTATAATAATGCCTGCATCTGTTCAATACTTGAGAGTTTATAAAGTACTTTCATATATGCCATCTCATTTGAGTTATGACAAAATGCCTCACCTCACAGGGCTTCACCAGTCATGTTTCCAGGAAGCCACAAGCCCCAAGGGCCACTGTGAGATAAGCCCTGAGTACAGTTGTGAGGTAGGAATTGTCAACGCCAAGTTTCATTTTCTTTCCATCCCTAAGAGATGCTTAACCAAGAGGTAAAATTGAGTCAATTCAAGATAGTAGAATAGACCAGATTAGATGATAAGGCTGTGGGTGTTTCCAAACAGAAGCAACTCTAGTGGAAGAAATCAGAGACTGTGTATACAAACTTTTGCACACATTTGCATTCATTTGTAGCAGCAGCTGCTGAGAGGAAACAGCAGGCTGTCTTTTTTCTAGGCTCCCTTTCACTCTGAAGCTATCTCCCTAGAGAGTGATTGATTCTACAAAATAACAGCAACATTGCTTCATAGTCCCCACGCACTCCCTACTTTCCTCAGTCCCAGACCTTTGTTCATAGTGCTCCCTCTTCCAGAGATACCTTGTTACAAACCCAACTTCCTCCACCACAAGACAGTAATTTAATCCCCGCCCATCCTCAATGACCAGCCCCAAACTTCCCCAATCGCCAAAGCAGAGTTCATCACTACCTGCTGTGTCCACTGCATGCTGCTTAGCTTTCTCTTACAGAATTGATGAGTCTGCCTTGTCCCATAGATGCTTCATCACTTCCAGTCTTAAACTCCTCAAGAGCAGAGGCATAGCCTTGCTCATCCAGGAGCCACCACAGTGGCTAGCAGTGTACCTTGTTGTATACACAGAAATGTCTCAGCACTTTTGCTGAACTGCATCTGTAACCAGGTTGCATGGTCTAATTCCAGAAAGCACCAAACCAAGAGGAAACACAGAGGTACACATGGAAAGCAAAATACTCAAAATAGTAAAGCAAAAAGTATGTTTCCCCTGCATCAGGGTTCTCTATGGAAAAAGAAGCAATTAAAGATTATATATATATGTATATATATATATATATATATATATATATATATATGTGTGTGTGTGTGTGTGTGTGTGTGTGTGTGTGTATATATATGTATATATATATGTGTGTATATATATATATACACATAATAGAATATAAAATACACAAACAGAGAAATTTTAAGGCATTGGTTTATATGATTGTAGAGGCTAGCAGGCTGGACATCCAGGGAAAAGCTGATGGTGAAGTTTGAAGCTAGGGCTGAAGGTAGGCTGCTGGCTGGCAGAATTCTCCTTTCTCTGGAGTAGATCAGTCTTTTCCCATTAAGGCTTTCAAATAATTGGGTAAGACCCACCCACGTTAAGGAAGGTAATGTGCTTCACTCAAAGTCTACTGATTTAAATGTTAATCTCCTCTAAAAAAATGCCTCCAAAGAAACCCCTAGAATTAATGTTTGACCAAATAGCCAAATTCACACATGAAATTAAAAATAATACCCCCTTTTCTCCACATACTACTTCACACCTCTCTCCTCCCAAATCTCCCAAGTGCTGTTAGTGCAACAGGAGCCACATCCTTTAAAAAGAAAGTTTTATCTAAGGCATACAAGCTCCTGCTAAGTTCTAACTGGGTGATGATGTTCCAGAAACCCAAGTAACTAAGGTCACATAAACCAAACAAATTATCCAATTACAAAAATGTTACAAAGCTCTTTTAAAGTTGCAGATAAGCCCAAATTGTGTATAATAATTTACATTGCAATTTATGTTAATTTTGTTACACTGCAGAGTACTAAAAAAAATCACAGAAAAATTCATTTCAAAATAACATTACTCCTAGAGCACACTACATTTTCTTCCTATGCTGCTCTTTCTAAATAAGGTACAAGTGACCTCAACTGAAACTGGGGTTTCAACATATCAAGCAAGAAACAGAAGAAAGAAAAACTGTTGCAAAATAAAGTGGAAGTATTAATAATCTTGAATGCTAAAATCCCCTAATGCTCAAATAAAACATAAAATTAGAAACAGTCTTACCTATTTTAACTAAGAATTGTATGATTTTTTACACAAGTATCTTCTGACAGGCAGAATCGAGCAGACTACTCTATCCACCAAATACTGAACTTTTAGCAAAGCATATCCACCTTGCATTAGGATTTCTCCTGAAGGTAGGGAAGATGACATTCAAATTTATTAACTCAACAAATATTTACTGAGTGCTTACTGTGGACAATGCCAAGACGTCTCCAGTGGAGAAGACTAGTGAAATATAATTGCAAAAGAATGCATTACCAGCAACAGCTCTCACCAGCCAACGTCACTAAGAAGCTCTCATAACCAAATCCAAGTCAGTGAGCATGTTCACTCCTTTTAGACCTGCCATCTCTGGAACATGACACTGAAGACCACTCCCTCAATTAAACATCTCTTCTACCACATCCTAAATCCACACCCTCTTAGTCTCCTAGGTTGCCTCACACCACTATTTTAGATCTCTTCTCTGCACAGCTCTTGTCAACAGTGTTGGTGGTTCCCTTAACCCTGTCTCATATTTTTGCCCTTCACACTTTACATACTCTTCTTGGGCAAGCAATCTCATGCATCTCCTTGGCTTCAACTACCACCTGTTTGTTGATGACTTCTAAAACACATTCTTTAAAACATTTATTTTATTTTTAAATTATTTTGATTGTGGTAAAACACACCTAACATAAAAATGTTTTATGTTTCTAAGCCACGACTTCTTCCAAGATCCAGAACCACATATCCAAATGTCTACGAAATAGCTTGGATGGCACACAAATGCCTTGATCTTAATGTGTCCAGAATTTAACCCCTCATCCTACCTACATGATTTGCTTTTTACCACTGCCCCTCCTCTTGTATTCTCTGGCACTAGGAATGGGACATCTTCCACCAAGTAAGTGTAAGCCAGAAACCAGGACTTCATCCTTTATTCCTCCCCACTTTCTCACTCCTTCATCCATTCAAGTTGTGGAGCCTACAACTGACTTTCAAATCCATCCCTCACCTTCTCTCTTTTCTCTACTAGACCTTAGTTCAGACACTTTCTCTTTACCTTGGATTACCCTATCAGCCATCTAAATAATCTCTTTATTAATCTTGGGACTTTCCTGCCTTTAGTTCTTTCTACAAAGTGCAGCCTGAGTTACATTGCTAAAAGGCTATTCTGAAGTCACTCCTCTGCTTAAAAATATTGCAGTAGCTCCCCAATGTCATCAGTATGAAATCTAAACTTTTTGGAGTTATATGTAAACCTTTTAGTGAGGACATGGTCACTTGCTAATTCTAATCACATTCCACCCTCAGCACACAAACTGAGTTCCTTGCCCTAGTTCATGTTTTATCTCCCTTATATGGCTGCCTCAGTCTGGAATGCCCCTCCATCCCCCACTTTGCCTAGTTAACTCCTACACACTGTCTAATAAAGACTGAAATCAGTCTTCTTCACCTCTGAGAAGCTTTAACAACTCAAGAATATTAACTATAGTGTCTTGAGCTTGGGATCTGAGCTACTGAAACAAAAGCCTCATAGACGATCTAAACAATTCTCTGACCCAAAGGGGATGGACCAGTAGTTTTCAAAGGATTATCTTCTCCCATACTGTTTATTTGTGTCGTGCATTCCATCAGTAACTGTCAGTATATCTCTAGATCTCTAGATGTACTGGTGCAGTGACTCTCTTAGAAGGGAAGGGGAAGCTTAGAGATAATTCAAAGTGTACATGGTGGGGCAAGGGAGCAGAAAGGAGAGAGAACCAGCCACACAAATCAAGGATATCTTATCAGACTATGATTCTGGGAGTTGGTGTGGGAGTGTAAAGCAAAAAATGAATTTACTAGACCCCAGTCTTCAAAAAGGTGTAATAATTATGGGCACAGAGCTTTTACATGGAGTTTACAACTTGATAAATTCTCACAAAATCATCAGTGGAAAAATATTTGCCATGGGCATAAGTTCAATGGCCTGTTTGAAGACATACATTATTTACCATAATGGTAAGTCCACCTGCCCCCACGAGCTCACACACCAAGCACTGGCATAACACAAAGAAATGCTAACATCCATGTGAAGTATCCTGGCAGTTTGAATGAAAAGTGAGGAAAAAGCAATTTATTACAAACAATACAGTGGAACCACAACAGCAGGATGAAGCCAATAAATTCATTTCACAAGATGAAATACGTAAGAAAGCTTGCTGTCAGGTCAGATGCATAAATATGCATTTGAAGAGGTTCTAGACCCTTTGAGTACCGTTTGTTCTCAACCTGCAAGAGTTGTTAAACTGAAAAGAGCTGGCAGATTTATGGTTGAGGCTTGTACTTCACAAACAAAGGTAGAACCAACATTTCAGCCGAGGTCATAGTGTCCTTTTGTCCAGAGTGTACAAAGAAGAACCAGTTTGTAGTAGTTTATATAGGTAGAACATTCCAGTAATTCAGCACATTGCTAGGTCTATGATTATAATGAGAACTTCAAGCAGAAAAAAGCAGGAAATACAGTACAAGGGAGTCAGAAAGGGGGCTTTGTTTCTAATTGCCACTCTACTAAAAGGTATAAATCTGAAAACGTTAATTCACATACAAGGAACTCAGTTTCCTTATCTATACAGTGTACTGAGGATGGAAAGGGACAGGTCAAAAACCTCTTAAGTTCCCTCCCAGCTTTGAAATTGTGTGGTTTGATTCTAGAGTGACCTCCCTGACAGAAGGTAAAACATTTATAAAATTTTTGCACCTAATACATAGCTTCAAAATATATAAAGCAAAACTGACTGAACAACCTATACAACTAAGAAACTGAAAAATCCACCAATTAGAATGGAATATTTTAAACCACCTCTTTTAGTTACTGACAGAACAAGCAGACAAGAGTGATAAGAGTAAGGTTATATATAATTTGAATAGATTATCAAGTTTAATCTATTGGGTATACATAGAAGATTATTTCATCAAATGGAGAGAACACTTTGTTTTCACAGGCACAGACAGAACATTTGCAAAAGTGGACCACATACTGGGCCATAAAGTCAGTCTCAACAAATATCAAAAGGATTGAAAATCAGAGTATCTTCTCTAATCATTCTGCAATTATGCCAAAAACCAGTAATAAGTGATAAGTAAAAATACGCATGTTTGGATATTAACAAATATTTCCAAACAACACATGGGGTCAAAGAAGTAATCATAATGGAAACAAGAAGTTGCTTAAAACTGAACAATAGCAAAACTTTTGAGGTATAGCTAAAGCAAAGCTTAGAGAGAAATTTATAGCTATAAATATTTACATTAAAAAGCAATGGCTAAAAATAGATACAGTAGGCATCCAGTTTCATAAGCTAGAAAAAATAGAGAAACTACAAGTATAGAAATAATGAAAAGCAAAAATAAATTAAATGGAAAATAAAAACAACAGAAGATCAAGAAAACTGAAAGCTGGGTTGTTGGGTGTTGTTTTTTTTTAACCTAAAAATTGTGACAAACTTATGGCAAAAGAGAGATAGCACGAATATATTAGGAGTAAAAGTGAACATTATAAATACTGCAGAAATTAAAAAGACAACCAGAAAGGCTGTGGGGATACAGATACTTAGATGCATAAACTGATGAAACCTCTTTGGGGGCCAAGGAGGCAACATATAAATCAAAATTAATAATTACACATATCTTTAGATGTAAAGATATGTGTAATTCCACCTCTTATAATGTTATCTCACAAACATACAGAGAAAGATATGTGCAAGACAGTTTGCAATGTCCCTAAGAAGCAGACTATTTAGATAAACTATAGCATATTTACATGATGGCTTAATATGGAGTTATTAAAAACAGGTAACATGCCACATAAAAACATGTATATGAATATTCATAGCAACATTAGTTATAATAGCTCAAAAGTAGAAACCATCCAAATGTCCATCAAAGAATCAATGGATCAAAAAAAGGTGGTATATCCATACAACGGAATATTATTCAGTAACAGAAGGAATTAAATAGTGATAGATGTTATATAACATAAAGAAACCTTGAAAACATTGTATTAAGTGAAAGAAGCCCGATACATTAGGCCACGTATTTCATTATTTCATTTATATGAAATGTCTAGAATAAGCAAATCCATAGAGACAGAAAGCAGGTTAGTGAATACTAGATACAGGGATAGAAGGGAGATGGGAAGTGTCTGCTCATGGGTATAGTGTTTCTTTTTATGAAAATATTCTGGAATTAGTGCTAATGGTTGCACAACTTTGTGAACGTACTAAAAATTCCACTAAGTTGTTCATTTGAAAAGGGTGAATTTTAGGTATGTAAATCTTATCTCAACTTCAAAAAATCATACAAGGTATTTATGTCCTGATATGGAAAGATTTATAATTACAGTAAGTTTTCTTTTTTAAAAAGCATGCATTGATGTATAATGTAGCAGGGGCACAGGAAGGGCTGTGCAACACAGAGAAGACAAGTAGTGATTCTACAACATCTTACTACACTGATGGACAGTGACTATAATGGGGTTTGTCGGGGGGGACTTGGTGATGGGGGGAGTCTAGTAAACATAATGTTCCTCATGTAATTGTAGACTAATGATACCAAAATTTTTTTTAAAGTATGCATTGAGTAGTTTGTAACATGTGTTCTTATTTGTATTTAAAAGAGGATATACACCCATGCTTTTATTTGCATAGAAAATATCTGTCAGCATACAGACAAAAAAAATGAACAATGCCTGCCACTAGGGAGAGAAGACAGTTAGATACTTTTTGTTTTTTAAGTCTTTTGCCATTTGTGTGCATTACTCTTATAATAAAACTAGAAAATACCTGAAATATCTGTATTGAGAAGGAACATTGACTACTACTGAAAAGGGAGTGAAAATACATGCATGTCTTGTTATAGTGGGAAATCAGTGCACTGGCTCAACCTGGCCTTCTGCTTAAATTCTTCCAGTCCACGAGATATGTACTAAAATGTGTTAGTCCTATATGCACGTGTGATGAAATAAAGACTTGGTCATTCCTAATGTAATATAATACAATCCTTACAGACTGAGAATGCTACTGCATAATGATAAACTCTTTTTTTTTTTTACTGTTAGACATGACACTTTAGTATTCCAAAAACCAGGAAATAAAGGATTTCTTCAGCGAAAAATAAAATATTTAAATTATGCCTCTGTCTCCAAGGTTTAGGCAACAACTAAAATAATTTAAATAAAATTATCTTTAAATTGCAAGGGAATTTAATAGATCATCTGTGTCCCACCACCTACACAGTGCTTAATTACCCTCTAAACTATAATCCCTGCCAAGAGGTCAACTAGCCTTTCCTTGATCACTTGCAGTGACAGGAACTCCCTGTACTCTGAGATGGCCCATTCCATCTTCAAATAGCTTTATTAGAAAATCTCTCTTATACTGAGGTGATGTCTAGCTCTTTGAAGCTTCTACCTACTGAATCTAGTCTTAAAATTATACATATATAACTTATGTGTATATACATTTATACATTCATTATATATATGCATATGTGTGTGTCTACACAAACACACACACACACACATATATATATATATAACTTATTTTGGGTTAAATAAATTGTGAAAAATTCTAAACCAAGTATCATTATCCATATTTTTATCCTGGCAGTGTACTTTTTTCAAATAAAAGTTAAGAAATTTGGGGATGTTTTTCTCTAAAAGAGTTTGGAAATAACAAGATTTCTGACTTCTTTCCTTTTCCTAATGTATTCATAGAATTGAAGAATACTGTTAAATGCTTGAAGAACTGTACTTCACAGAATTTTATGTGACCCTCTTTTATGAGAACTGTCACTTTCTGCCACGTACTGTATTACTTTTGCCCTTGCCATCTCCCTCCACTAGACTCTTGAAGAGCAGGCTCCAGTTCTGAGTCTCCCCTCACTTTACCAGCCCACTGAAAACACAATGGCCCCAAGATCAGGGAATCTGAGTTCAAGGCCCAGTTCTTTCTAAATAGCTTGTTACCGTTCCCAGGTCTCTCAACATCTCTGGGCTTCAGGGCTTTTTTTCATCTCTAAACTGAGAGGGTTGATATACATGGTAACATTCAGCTCTGAATATTTTATTCTCTTAAGTTAAATTTTATCTATGTGGTCACCAATAGACCTTTCTACCCCTTTATCCATGGGCCTCAACTCAAGGGGAAGGGGAAGCTTTGGGCCTGCTGTTATTATGAAGCCATGCTCTCTCTCTTAAGAGGAACACAACGGGAAAGACAAAGTAAAGCCCACTAAGATATGGAAGTACTGAGGAAATTTACTGTTAGAGCAGAAAGACTTTCTCAATCCAATCTATATTTACTGTTTCAAGGCTTATGATTATTAAGGATCTTAATGAGAGTTCTATGCTTACTGGTTAACTGATGCTGCAATAACATGCAAGCTTAATCATCATTATAATCACATTACTAAATTCTGTATGACATAAGTCCCACACTCTGACTCCAAGATTTTCTTCTCTGTGAAATATAAGTCATGTACAGAGGACATCCTTCTACTTTTATAGCTCTATCAAACAGGTTTTTTGGTAATGCAAGTAAATTCTTAAAGGTATAACAGACTCTTATCTCTGTGGTACATGTAAGGTAAAGAGACTGAGCACTTTGCCTTACAAAATAAAGAAATGTTTCCTATATAAACATACTTTCAAATAGTATTATTACCAAAGTGTCTCAATTAGAATAAGTCTCATTTCAAGTTCTAAAATGTAATGAAATCTTAATAACTAACAAGAATTCAGAAAGGCCAAAAGTAAATCATACTTCTGCTTCTGGAATGATGAAGTATATGTACTTCTCCCTATTCCTCTTACAAAGTACAGCTAAAAACTGTGGACATTATATATAAAACAAATACAAGAAAGCTCTGAAAGGTGAAGAGAGGAGGCAGAGTAGCTGGGGACCCTGGGACCCACAGAATGACAAAGTGGTGAGTGCCCTGGGCTTTCTTTTGGCCTCATATATTTCACACTAAGCTAAAGATGCTGGCAACCTAGGAATGAGAATGAGCGCAGTGTGCAGAAAAGAAAGGCCTAAGAAAAGCCTGCTCTTTCCAGCCAAAGGACCAGGAAGGGGCAGCTAAGCAGGACAGAACACTTTTAAATAAATAACCACTCTGCTCCTGCCCAACACCACAGTAAAAATGTCACTAGGGGCCGAGCCAAGATGGCGGCGTGAGTAGTTCAGTGCAAATCTCCTCCCCAAAACATATATATTTATGAAAATACAATAAATAAAACTATTCCTAAAAGAGACACCAGTGAATACAGTACAACAGCCAGTATACATCCACATCTGTGAGAACTCAACATCACACAAAGGGGGTAAGATATAAGCCGCAGACCGGTGGGACCCGAACACTCCCCCACCCCAGAACCCAGCGGGAAGAAAGGAGTCAGAATGGGAAGGGAGTGAAAGCCCAGGACTGCTAAACAACCAGCTCTAGAAATCCATATCCAGAGAATAGACACAAGGTGCACGGGGGGCTGGATATTAGAGAAATGGAAAAGCAAAACCTGCAGACAGGTCCCTGCAACTGGCGCCCCTGAGAAAAAAGAAAAGCGAGTGTTTTTTGCAAGTCTTAAAGTGACAGGGACCCCACAGCTGGACAAAGTCGTCCCGGCACACTTAGCCAGCAGCTGGGAATCCCAGGGAATGTTAGGCACCCTAACTCCCTGGGTGGCAGCGAAGCTCTGAAGCCCCTCACAGCACTAAGCAGCCTGCCAGTCATTCCCCCAACTGGAACGGACACCAACACAGTAGTGGAAGAGTGGCAGCGTGCACCAGGGGTGGTGGCGCCAGAGGGGACTAGGAGCAGGCCGTGCATGCCAGCTACGCCACAGAGGACCGGGAGCGGCCCGTGCAAGCCTGCCGCAGTGGCGACCAAGCAGCCCAGGAGCGGCCTGCGTGCACCAGCAACTGCAGTGCCAGAGGGGCCTGGGAGAGGTCCATGTGAGCCCGCAGCAACTGAGTGGCCCAGGAGCAGCCCGCATGTGCCAGCGACCATGGCGCCAGAGGGGCACGGTAGAGGCCCGTGCACAACTGCAGCGGTGCCAGAGGGAGCAGCCACGCTCCCAGCAGCCGACTGGAATCCCAGCCCGACGCACAGCCACCTGGGCCAGACCCAAAGGATGCTGCTGGGACACAGGTCCCTGGCAGGGGCGCGGCTATCATGGAGGAGTGTACCCGGCATGCCTCCCACTCCCCGCAGGGCTCTGCACTGCTCTGACAGAGACCCCGCTCACAGAAGGTTAGGAGATTAACCCGGTGGCTGTTCCGGGAGTGCGGGAAATCGACACAGGCAGCAGAGAAGGGCAAAGTGTCCAGCAAGCAGGAAAGGACTTTCTCCTCCCAGCTGATACATCCACAACCTGCCTAGAGCCACCGCTATCGCCATGAAAAGGCAGAAAAATTTAGTACAGTCCAAAATAGTCCAGTCAACTCCTGAGAGAGGATCTGCAGAGACAGACCTAACCAGTCTCCCTGAAAAATAATTCAAAATAAAAATCATAAACATGCTGACAGAGCTGCAGAGAAATATGCAAGAGCTAAAGGAGCAAGTACAGAGGGAGACTACAGAAATAAAACAATCTCTGCAAGGACTTAAAAGCAGAATGGACGGGATGCAAGAGGCCATTAATGGAATAGAAACCAGAGAACAGGAATGCATAGAAGCTGATGCAGAGAAAGATAAAAGGACCTCCAGAAATGAAAGAATATTAAGAGAACTGTGTGACCAATCGAAAAGGAACAATATCTGCATTATAGGGGTACCAGAGGAAGAAGAGAGAGAAAAAGGGATAGAGAGCGTCTTTGAAGAAATAATTGCTGAACACTTCCCCAAACTTGGGGAGGAAATAGTTACTCAGACCACTGAGGCACACAGAACTCCCAACAGAAGGGACCCAAAGAGGACAACACCAAGAAAAATAATAATTAAAATGGCAAAGATCAAGGACAACGACAGAGTATTAAAGGCAGCCAGAGAGAGAAAAAAGGTCACCTACAAAGGAAAACCCATCAGGCTATCATCAGACTTCTCAACAGAAACCCTACAGGCCAGAAGAGAATGGCATGATATATTTAATGCAATCAAACAGAAGGGCCTTGAACCAAGGATACTGTATCCAGCATGATTATCATTTAAATACGAAGGAGGGATTAAACAATTCCAAGACAAGCAAAAGTTGAGGGAATTTGCCTCCCACAAACCACCACTACAGGATATTTTAGAGGGACTTCTCTAGATAGGAGCACTCCTAGAAAGAGCACAGAACAAAACACCCAACATATGAAGAATGGAGGAGGAGAAATAAGAAGGGAGAGAAATAAAGAATCATCAGACTGTATTTATAATAGCTTAATAAGTGAGTTAAATTAGACAGAGAGTAAAGAAGCTACCCTTGAACCTTTGGTAACAACAAACTTAAAGCCTGCAATGGCAATAAGTACATATATTTCAATAATCACCCTAAATGTAAATGGACTGAATACACCAATCAAAAGACACACAGTAATAGAATGGATAAAAAAGCAAGATTCATCTATTTGCTGCTTACAAGAGACTCACCTCAAACTCAAAGACATGCAGAGATTAAAAGTCAAGGGATGGAAAAAGATATTTCATGCAAACAACAGGGAGAAAAAAGCAGGTGTTGCAATACTACTATCAGACAAAATAGACTTCAAAACAAAGAAAGTAACAAGAGAAAAAGAAGGACATTATATAATGATAAAGGGCTCAGTCCAACAAGAGGATATTATCATTATAAACATATATGCACCCAATATAGGAGCAGCAACATATATGAAACAAATACTAACAGAAATAAAGGAAGAAATAGAATGCAATGCATTCATTTTGGGAGACTTTAACACACCACTCACTCCAAAGGACAGATCCACCAGACAGAAAATAAGTAAGGACACAGAGGCACTGAACAACACACTAGAACAGACGGACTTAATAGATATCTATAGAACTCTACATCCAAAAGCAACAGGATACACATTCTTCTCAAGTGCACATGGAACATTCTCCAGAATAGACCACATACTAGCTCACAAAAAGAGCCTCAGTAAATTCCGAAAGATTGAAATCCTACCAACCAACTTTTCAGACCACAAAGGCATAAAACTAGAAATAAATTGTACCAAGAAAGCAAAAAGGCTCACAAACACATGGAGGCTTAACAATATGCTCCTAAATAATCAATGGATCAACAACCAAATTAAAATGCAGATCCAGCAATATATGGAAACAAATGACAACAACACAAAGCCCCAACTTCTGTGGGACGCAGCGAAAGCAGTCTTAAGAGGAAAGTATATAGCAATCCAGGCATATTTAAAGAAGGAAGAACAATCCCAAATGAATAGTCTAATGTCACAATTATTGAAATTGGAAAAAGAAGAACAAATGAGGCCTAAGGTCAGCAGAAGGAGGGACATAATAAAGATCAGAGAAGAAATAAATAAAATTGAGAAGAATAAAACAATAGAAAAAATCAATGAAACCAAGAGCTGGTTCTTTGAGAGAATAAAGAAAATAGATAAGACTCTAGCCAGACTAATTAAGAGAAAAAGAAAAACAACACACATCAACAGAATCAGAAACGAGAAAGGAAAAATCACAACAGACCCCACAGAAATACAAAGAACTATTAGAGAATACTATGAAAACCTATTGCTAACAAGATGGAAAACCTAGGAGAAATTGACAACTTCTTAGAAAAATACAACCTTTCAAGACTGACCCAGAAAGAAACAGAATATCTAAACAGACCAATTACCAGCAACGAAATTGAAGCGGTAATCAAAAAACTACCCAAGAACAAAACCCCCGGGCAAGATGGATTTATTTGGAATTTTATCAGACATACAGAGAAGACATAATACCCATTCTCCTTAAACTTTTCCAGAAATAGAAGTGGAGGGAATACTCCCAAACTCATTCTATGAAGCCAACATCACCCTAATACCAAAACCAGGCAAAGACCCCACCAAAAAAGAAAACTACAGACCAATATCCCTGATGAATGTAGATGCAAAAATACTCAACAAAATATTAGCAAACCGAATTCAAAAGTACATCAAAAGGATCATACACCATGACCAAGTGGGATTCATCCCAGGGATGCAAGGATGGTACAACATTCAAAAATCCATCAACATCATCCACCACATCAACATAAAGAAGGACAACAACCACATGATCATCTCCATAGATGCTGAAAAAGCATTCGACATAATTCAACATCCATTCATGATAAAAACTTTCAACAAAATGGGCATAGAGGGCCAGTACCTCAACATAATAAAGGCCATATATGATAAACCCACAGCTAAAATCATACTGAACAGCGACAGGCTGAAAGCTTTTCCTCTGAGATCGGGAACAAGACAGGGATGCCCACTCTCCCCACTGTTATTCAACATAGTACTAGAGGTCCTAGCCATGGCAATTAGACAAAACAAAGAAATACAAGGAATCCAGATTGGTAAAGAAGTCAAACTGTCACTATTTGCAGATGACATTATATCGTCCATAAAAAATCCCTAAAGACTCCACTCCACAACTGCTAGAACTGATATTGGAATTCAGCAAATTTGCAGGATATAAAATTAACACACAGAAATCTGTGGCTTTCCTATATACTAACAATGAACTAATAGAAAGAGAAATCAGGAAAACAATTCCATTCACAATAGCATCAAAAAGAAAAAAATACCTAGGAATAAACCTAACCAAAGAAGTGAAAGACCTATACCCTGAAAACTACAAGAAACTCTTAAGAGAAATTATAGAGGACACTAACAAATAGAAACTCATCCCATGCTCTTGGCTAGGAAGAATTAATATTGTCCAAATCACCATCCTGCCCAAAGCAATATACAGATTCGATGCAATCCCTATCAAATTACCAACAGCATTATTCAATGAACTGGAACAAATAGTTCAAAAATTCATATGGAAACACCAATGACCCCAAATAGCCAAAGCAATCCTGAGAAGGAAGAATAAAGGGGGGAGATCTCGCTCCCCAACTTCAAGCTCTACTACAAAGCCACAACAATCAAGACAGTTTGGTACTGGTACAAGAACAGAGCCACAGACCAGTGGAACAGAATAGAGACTCCAAACATTAACCCAAACATATATGGTCAATTAATATACGATAAAGGAGCCATGGATATACAATGGGGAAATGCCAGTCTCTTCAACAGATGGTGCTGGCAAAACTGGACAGCTACATGTAAGAGAATGAAACTGGATCACTGTCTAACCCCATACACAAAAGTAAATTTGAAATGGATCAAAAACCTGAATGTAAGTCATGAAACCATAAAACTCTTAGAAAAAAAAACATAGGCAAAAATCTCTGGGACATATACATGAGCGACTTCTTCATGAACATATCTCCCCAGGCAAGGGGAAAAAAAGCAAAAATGAACAAGTAGAACTACATCAAGCTGAAAAGCTTCTATACAGCAAAGGACACCATCAATAGAACAAAAAGGTCTCCTACAGTACGGGAGAATATATTCATAAATGACAGATCTGATAAAGGGTTGACATCCAAAATATATAAAGAGCTCACACACCTCAACAAACAAAAAGCAAATAATCCAATTAAAAAATGGGCAGAGGAGCTGAATAGACGTTCTCTAAAGAAGAAATTCAGATGGCCAACAGACACATGAAAAGATGCTCCACATCACTTGTCATCAGAGAAATGCAAATTAAAACCACAATGAGATATCACCTCACACCAGTAAGGATTGCCACCATCCAAAAGACAAACAACAACAAATGTTGGTGAGGTTGTGCAGAAAGGGGAACCCTCCTACACTGCTGGTGGGAATGTAAATTAGTTCAACCGTTGTGGAAAGCAGTATGGAGGTTCCTCAAAATGCTTAAAATAGAAATACCATTTGACCCAGGAATTCCACTTCTAGGAATTCACCCTAAGAATGTAGCAGCCCAGTTTGAAAAAGACAGATGCACCCCTATGTTTATTGCAGCACTATTTACAATAGCCAAGAAATGGAAGTAACTTAAATGTCCATCAGTAGATGAATGGATAAAGAAGATGTGGTACATATACACAATGGAATATTATTCAGCCATAAGAAGAAAACAAATCCTACCATTTGCAACAACATGGATGGAGCTAGAGGGTATTATGCTCAGTGAAATAAGCCAGGCAGACAAAGACAAGTACCAAATGATTTCACTCATATGTGGAGTATAAGAGCAAAGAAAAAGTGAAGGAACAAAACAGCAGCAGACTCACAGAACCCACAAATGGACTAACAGTTACCAAAGGGAAAGGGTCTGGGGAGGATGGGTGGGAAGGGAGGGATAAGGGTGGGAAAAAGAAAGCGGGTATTATGATTAGCATGTATAATGCCAGGGGGCATGGGGAGGGCTGTGCAACACAGAGAAGACAAATAGTGATTCTACAGCATCTTACTACGCTGATGGACAGTGACTGTGAAGGGGCGCATTGGGGGGACTTGGTGAAGGGGGGAGCCTACTAAACATAATGTTCTTCATGTAATTGTAGATTAATGATGCTAAAATTAAAAAAAATAAAAAATAAATGTGAGTATATTCACTTCTCCAAAGGTTTAGCAGGAGCCTAAACTTCCACCCACAAGGCTGTGATGAGGCACACCTCCTCCCTCTGACACTACTGAGGTGGCACCAGAAGGTACTAGTGGAGAGCCAGGACTTTCACCACTGCCCAGGGGTAATGTGGCCACCTTCCTTCATGGTGTTAGTGGAGGCCATGCAGAGAGCCAAAAGGAACCACCCCTCAAGTGACACAGAGGTCAAATGGGAAACCTGGACTATAAACCCACCTGGCAGTAATGCGGCAGCATGGTCCCTATCCCTGAAAGAGCGGTGTCAGAAGATGCCAGGTAAAACAAAGTGTGAGTAAGATCCAAAATCTCATGACATAATGCCCACAATATCCAGGTCCCCCATCAATAAAATCACATGGCACACCGATTTGCCATACTGTCAGAAAAGATCTCAAGCTGCATGGCAAAAGAATCAATATGACAATTATGAACCAAGATGACTATCATGTTAAAAATATCTGACAAAGGATTTTAAAGCAGCCATCATAAAAATGCTTCAGTGAGCAATGATGACCATGCTTGAAACAAATGGAAAAAAAAATAGATGGCGTCAGCAAAAAAAATAGAATCTATAAAGGACCAAATGGAACTTTTAAAACTGAAAAACACAATAACCATAATAAAATCCTCAACAGATAGGCTCAACAGCAGAATAGAAAGACCATGTTAAGAAACATGGGTAAATACAATAGATTTTCTTTCTTCTTTCTCCTCTTGAGTTGTCTAAATTATGTATGTGGTGATGGAATAGTTCTGTATCTTGATGCAGAGGTGGTTACCCACATCTACAATGTGATAAAATGGCGTAGCACTATACGCACACATTGTACCAATGTTAATTTCTGGGCTTTGGTAATGTTCTATAGTTACACTGGGGAAAAGAGGATGAAGGGTATATGATACCCCTCTATACTATCTTTGCAAGTACCTGTGAATCTGTAATTATTTTAAAATAAAGTTTTTAAAAATTCTAATCACAATAAGGTTACTCCCTAAGTAATACTGAGGCAATTTTTAAAAACCCTATAAAAGTTAAAAGCAAAGTCAAGCATAGTCTGGTGGTTAATTCTGTCATTTTATTTGTTCAAATAATTGACAATAACAATTTACCTGTTAAAAGTGCCCCTTATTACTTGATAACTATTGAGTTGCTGATGTCACTAACCTCATTCTTTTGATATTTCTTCTTCTGTAGACATTTGCTTTATTTTTTATTGGAATGTAGTTGATATACAATATCATATTGGTTTCAGATGTACAACATAGCCACGCAATAAGCACATACATTACTAAATGCTCACCACAGTAAGTGTAGATACCTCCTGTTACTATACAAAGATATGACAATATTACTGGTTATATTCTCTATGCTGTACTTCCATTCCTGTGACTAACTTATTTTATAACTTGAAGTCTGTACTTCTTTATCCCCTTCTCTTATTTCACCATCCTCCTTCTCCTCTCTCTTATGATAACCAACAGTTGGTTGTTTTTATGATGTAGACATTTGCTTCAAATAAAATAGCTAAAAAAATAAATTTGAAGCTAACAGCCAAAGTTCCTTTGAGAATCAATTGATACTATGTATATAAAATAAAAATAATACCTAGCATTCATTGTACCTTATGGCATTTTAGGAACTGGTTAAATACTCAAAGTATTTTATATAATTCCTATAAAAGTCCTTGTTTTCCCCATTTGTGATGAGGCCGCTGTGACTCAGTGAAATGAAGTAACCTGTTTCTTATTAACACAAAAATAGCAAGTGTCAGAGTCTGATTTTAAGTTAGGTTTAGAGCTGATACTCTTCAGAACTACTACACTGTAACTCTAAGTCCAGAATCCTTAAGTGCTATTTTATGTAATGGATAGACATGTGAAGATTATCTACTGACTGATTCCTATTAAATCATACATTGCAGATTATTTTAAGTATTTCAATTATGATTTTAATCTGATTGGGGACTAGAGAAAATAAATGTTTTTCAATAGATTATAGCTAGGACAACATAGGAACCAATTTTATGTCTTAAGGCACATACAACTAGCACTTCCCTACAACATTTTGACAATAAGTCTTACAATGGTGTATGATGCCAAAAACTGTCTGTTACAGATTTTCATGTTGTTATACAGGCATAAGAAGTTTATGATGGGCTAAAGTTTACCAGACTTCCTAACAGAGTAGGAAGAAAATCACAGAAAAATTATACTTTTTTATGTGCTAAAATGCTTTTAATTTTCAAAACAACATAAAGTGAATTTTAAATTATGTTACCAAAATATTGCAAAATAGGTATAGACACCTTTAATTGTACACCATCTGAAACAAATACTTTTTGTCTAGCCTCCCAAAAATGTTTCACAAATATGCCAGGCTCAAATCAATACAACTTTGATAAACCATTTAATTGGAAATTCCCCTGTATTTCTTAGGAGAAATATAAATAAATGAGAATACAAATTGCTCTTATATAGGTCCTTGAAATAGGAGTCAGCATTCATTATGTTTCTGAAGCTGTAAACTTAGACCTTCCCAAGTCTAAATTAAAGCCACCTACAGGTAGCTTCCACATGCACATGTTTATTGTCCTTAAAGAAATATACTCATTCCTGACTGTGCAAAGGTTTTTCATTTTTAGATAGAGTTTTATTTAGTGTTGATCTCTGCTTATTGTTCTTTCTTTGCCTATGTTTTGTACCAAAATACAGTATTCTGTTTTAGCTTTCTAAAAAACCATTTTTGAACAGAATGACTCCCAAATGCATTGAGAAGGCTCATGCCACTTCATGCTCATTTGCCAGACTGGCAAAATGGCAAAGTCTAATGCTGCAGCTGCTACCATGTTCTCAGTTACTTCAGGAATTTTTACAGTTTATTGGAGTAACGTGAGAGTTTATACAATTATCTACAGTATGTCATGACTAATACATGCACATTACTTACATTACAAGCTTGCTCCTTGGGCTTACTTTTTCCATTAAGAAAAATGCTGACATTGTTATGTGAATTATCACGGGAATTTGTGGGTATCATGTTTTTGCCTTTGAGCAAAAACTTTAAAATCCATTAAGTTCATATTTTTTAATTGGCATATTAGACAATGTGCCAGCTTCATGATCCATTTGACCTTCAACCCAGTTCACCTATCAGTCAAATAAAACATGCAAAAATCATTTGCATTCTATCACTTACCTACTCAAAAACTGTCAGTGGCTTCTCTCTGCACCCTGGTATTCAAATTCAAATCCCTTCACTTTCTGATTCCACTTTTCTGCTTTCTCTCTATTAAATACCACTCAGCTCAACAGATCCCAACAGTCATCTACATTCTTAACTTTGCACTTTTGATTTATACATTTCCTACACCTGGAATGTCTTCTCATATCAAAATCCCACCCAGCTATCAAGGCTAACCTCAAAGCCTAAATCCTTGGTTGAACCTACCTTGACTAGTCCAGTCTTTTCGATTTCTTTGGACTTTTTTCTAAATCAACTTTTCCATGTCTGTACATTTCATTCACCCAATGACACTGCAAGCTCCTTGGAAACTGAGACCCTTAAGCAAATACTTTTCTTCCTCTCCTTTGGATTAGGTATCTTTTTAAAATTAGAAGAGGTGGGTTAAATGATCCCTAGGGCTCCTCCTGGTTCTAAAAATTTGTACCTCTATTTCTTGTACCTCCTGCAACATGTATATTGTAGTCATCTCATAAATATTTCAAGCTGTCTATCTGATTTTACCAGTCTATTATAAAATTACCCAGTCCTGGCTACTGGAAAATATTCTAAGTATTACAATTTCAAGATGGCAAATAAGAAGAGATGCCAGATGAATCAAGCAGACATAATCAGTAAGCTAATTATCTATTCATTCATTTTCTCACTCAACAAACACTAATTAAACATTAGGGTCGGTATCATCCCAGACAACACAGAGATGACTGACTGGCCCCTGCCCTCAAGGAACTCATAATCCAGTGGGAGGAATAGAGAAGTAAAAGCACTACTTATAATAAATATTGCTAAGAGAGGCACACATGATTTTATAGAGTTACATGGAAGAAACACCTCACTGTGGTCATGAAGTAGAAGAACCTCAAAGAAATGTTCCCAGGACAGGTGAAAACCAAACTGAACACTGAAGGACAAGAAGTAGTCAGCATTTCAGGGAGAATTGCAACAACAGAAGTGGGAGGTTAGGAGAATGCAGCAAGTTTGGAGAAGTGCAATTCAGAATGCAAACTTTAGGAGAAGTGAGAGAGGAGCCAGAGGGAAAGGCAGGAGTCAAAATGATGATGGGCTGTTATGTCATACTGACAAGTTTAGGTTCTTATCCTGAAGCAAATGGGTAGCCAACATTCTGGAAATAGTATCTCCAAATAAACTGACCAAAGATTCAAGTTTTACATTAGAAATAGCCCATAGCAGAAACTGTTAGTTGTTCCCCAGTATCTATTCTTCCCTTCTTAGATAGTAATTATAATTTTGACTGGACACATGGCCACATAGCTAAGGACTGATTTTCTAGCCTCCCTTCGAGCTAGCCATGTGACTAAGATCTGGCCAATGGGATATGTGTGGAAGTGATGTAAGCAATTGCTAAGCTATATCCTTACATGGAATGAGTGTCTTTTCTCCCGCCTCTTTTCCCATCCCTCTTGTTGGAATGAGAATGTGACAGTGAGTTAGAGCAGCCACCTAGGCTCACAAGATGGAAGCTGCTTAGTGATGATGGAGAAGAGGACAGAAGGAGCCTGGGTACCACATAACTGAGGAGTTGCCATCCAACCCTGGCCTGTTCAGCTGACTGTTACATGACAAAGAAATATCTTGATTAAGGCACTGTATTTGGAGGTCTCCTCACAACAGCTTAACCTGTATCCACATGAATATGCTGTGAAATTCAAAACTGGATCTGAAGGACTCAAGAACTGCTTATATTTACCAATAAAACCAAACTGAGTTTTAAAAAGGAGTTCTAGAATTCACATCCTTCAAGATTAAGTGAGACTGTGTAGGTTATCAGAATGTAATGTGTTAAAACAATTTAATGCAGTGAACATGAACAGAAGGAAAGAGTGAGTTATCAACATAAATCACCTAAATAACATAGTTCGGATAGTACAGCAATGGGCTTGTGTTAATTTTTATGATCCTTAAATTCCTAGTCTAGTATGCAGAATCAGTGCTTTTTTAACTGATAGAAAAGTTCTCATCACTGAAGATGACACAGGAGAGAAAGGAACAACATTCATGCCTGGATTTAGCAGTATTCATGTCCCCTAACTAAGAAAATTGATTTCTAAGGTTCTCAAACTAGTGAAGTGAAAGTTACTATGTATAATAGGTGTTCAGGAGACTCAGGTGGCCCTGCACATGTCATTCCTAACACAGCAAGCTCTACACAGG
Organism: Manis javanica; assembly: GCF_040802235.1. Classification (NCBI taxonomy): domain Eukaryota; kingdom Metazoa; phylum Chordata; class Mammalia; order Pholidota; family Manidae; genus Manis; species Manis javanica. Next base: position 108,358,046 of record NC_133174.1, on the reverse strand, counting down.
AGCCCGAGAAGTACTTTAGGGACATGCCAGCATAGCTAACCCTGCACTGCCAGGACCTCAAGCTGCCCTCCAATACTAATTTCCATCCATCCCTTTTGCCAGCATACTGAAATGCCTCTTCATGGCGAGGCTCTTGGTATCTTCCAAGAATGATAATTACATATCAAGTAAGCTATTCCACATTAAAGAAGAAAAGGTTAAAGAAGACAATGCTAAGGCTTTGTGGAAACCCATTTTAATCTGCCAGAGCCAAGTACCTAGCCTTCATTTGGTTGGATTTTTAAAAAGTGGCTCTGTTAAGTAAAAACCAAAATCAAACCATCCAAACAAATCTTTAGCATACATAAGTCCAACCAAACAGTGGAAACGTCAAGCAAATTATAAGACTGCAGTACCTTTGGAAGTAATATTTTTAAAACAGGCAGGGCCACTAGGTGCCTGTCATGTGATGCCATACCATGGAAATCATCTATTCCTATACAAGTCCCCTGGCAGCTTGTATTTCCACTGTTTCTCCAATTGAATGTTAAATGATGGTTGTCACAATTGTGATCTTATAATCTCCACTTAAGCCACTGGAAAGGGATACAGGTAATAACTTAGAAGGTACTTCGGGCACACAAGGAAAGAACAAGGGTTTTTAACTAAAGGCAGCACTTCAGCTTGATGGAGCTAGAGAGCAATTTACTCTTTCTTCTTATAGTTATACTGACTCTCACCAAAGCGTACCAGGAGAGACACACTAGACCTTAGAAGGCCTTTCCCCAGCTCTTCAGAAGAACAAAGAGGATGGACAGCATACTATGAGTGTCTCTGACAATGAAAGTAGGACTTTGCCTATTGACCACTTCATTCCCAAAACCTGAGTAAGAAGGGGCTCACTAATTTTTCTTGAATGAATTTCAGTGAAATACCTCATTTCATCTCATCAGAGAAATAATGCTGTCATACATAGTAAGGTTAATAAAAGTCAGTGAGTCTCCTTTATCTAGAGATAAAGCAGATTCATCTTTAAAAGAGGTAGATGGACCTCGCCCACATGCAGAGCCCCTTAAAGCCATTCTAAACAATTTAAGAGTGTAAACCATCTTTGGCACTAACTTAAGCACAAGATCAAATTATTGTGAAGTAATAGATTATAGGTATATGGTAATGGATTCATCTTTTAAAATCACTGAGTTAGATCTCAAGTCATTTCAGAAAACCCAATATTTGCATTCCTCTAGATTCTCTTTTCTCCGTGGTGTGATACTTTCTCATTCACGATGGCCCTCTTAAACCAGACCAATTAGACTTCCTTAAATGAACAGATTTCAAACCCCACATGGCCCAGCATCATAGTAGGTTAGAAAAACAAAATTAGCAATGGAAAAAAAGGCTTAATATAGAAACGGAAATTCCTTAATCAAGCATCTTTTCTTTTTAACTCCACAGCACCTGATTCCCTGCCCTGAGGCCATGTGAACTATTAATCTCCATGATAAAGACGTGCTTTCACCAAATAAATACAAAGTTATACTTAGTTTGCTTGCTCCAGTGACCTTAATGCCATCTTATCTGATTCCATCCTATCCCCCAGCAGCAACATGAGCACACCATTGTCACACATGATGAGCAGAGAGTCCATGTGGGCAAATAAAAAATATATTCAAGATTCACAGCAAATCTTTTTGAGTGAATCAAGCCACTTCAATTTCAAATGAAACTACTTTGGCCCCTGAATGGACACTAAAGTATATAATAAGCATAGAAAAATACTGAAGAAGTATAAAATAACATTTCAAAATCATTTTGAAAGAAAAAGTAGGTGAAATCAGAAGTACCAAGAGACAAATCCAAATTAACTCATTTTAAAAGTCACCCATGTTCTTCAAGACATCTGAACTATGTCCAAAGATTATTTTAATAATAAAAAATAGACGACCATTCTTTAGCCTGCAAAATAACACTGACTATCACTTGTTACTGTAATGAAGACTGGAAACAGCCTGCTCCCTCCTGCACCACACATGCAGATATTTGGATAACTCCCACCAGACAGAAATGTAGTCCTTGACTCTAACAAATGACCATATTTTGGTGAAGTCTGACTGGCTGACCAATCTTTTCATATTTTTTTTCCAAAAAGGACAAATATTTCACAATATCTGTACACAGTATCATGGAACACATTTAATAACACACTTTCCATAACACATACCCCAATACTATACACCTCAGCCAAGAAAATAAAAAGCTTTTATCTCAACCACCTATCCACTAGTAACCTATATCAGACATAACCTTCAGAAATACGAAAATATGCCAGTGTGTACACATAAAATTTATCAGGCATCTCTGGCCCCCTCTAGAAGCATGCTTAGACAAGGAGGTAGCCATTAACTAGTGGTTTTAGCAGTTTTGTTTTTAAATACAAGTCTGGTTTGTTATGCAGTACTAATATCAATACACTTGTGAGAAATACATAATAAAGAAATTTACACAAACAATTTGGATTGAGAATTCAAAATCAGATAAATACATAATCCTTCAACAGTCACAATCAAAATGTAATTAAAATAAGGTGGCATTTTACAGCAATTTGGAGCTAGACTGCAAAAAATAAAATAGTATAAGATCTGAGTTACACAGAGCAGGGATCTGTGAATTTTGACAGGAAAGCAGTAGTACCAATAGGCACTCTAGTTCCATCTCCTTTGTGGCCACATTTGTTTCAAAACACTTATTTCTGTTTTTGGGGTGATGAAAGTGTTCTAAAATTGATTGTGGTGATGGTTGCACAACTGTGAATATCCTAAAAACCATTGAATTGTATACTTTAAAGGGGTGAATTGTATGGTAGTTGAATTTTGGTAAAATTCATTGAAGTTGTTACATATTTTAAAAGACATGTTTGTGAAGCCAAATATACATAAACATAGAACTCTCATTAGCTGTCAATATAAAGGATTCCCAAAAAAAAAAAATATATATATATATATATATATATATATATATATATATAAAGGATTCTTAATTTGATTTACCCTTGAAGAGTTTTTTCCCACACACATGCACACCAGTGCACACACATGCAACATACGTGCACACAGCTTTGGATATTAAAATATTCAGAATACTTTCCTTGCTTTTCAATAAGATCCCCTTCAAAAATGCCTTATTCAAAATAACTTGCCAAATTTATCCCCCTCTCTGATCATTCCTCTGTCTAGTTCCAGAATGATCTCTAATATGCCTTGTTTAGCTATCATGCTCTTATATAATGTCCCCTATCAGAGCTAAAATAAAAGGAAGTGTAGTTAAAATCACAGCTTTGAGACCTCAGTTACGTGGATCTTAATGCTACCGCTTTCACTTATGAGGTGTGTAACCTTAGGGAAGTTCTCTAACTTCTCTGTGGCTAGTTTTTCTCACCTGTAAAGTGGGGATTATAATAGTCCCTACTTGATAGCGTTATGTGGTTTAAATGTGTTAATGCATATAAAGCACTTAGAATGAGGCCATACTCATGGTGGATGCTATAATAATTAATTATCAATTGTTATTAGTACCAGGTAGGTGCTATAACAATTTATAAATTACTAATCGGTATTAGTATTGGTTGATATCCAGGTGCTTCACCTTCTCTGTTACCCTTGCTAGATTATAAGATATTTCAGGGCAGTGGGTACATTTTCTCCCTCCTAGGAGAATGCTTTATATAACTACTCAAATGCTTGCTCATGAATGTTTAAATACCACATGTATATGATGCCAAAAGTGCTTAGAAAATTCCTTAATAAATCCAAAACTTATTTTGATAAATGCCAAATTGTAGAAGAAGGTATACAGGTATAGAATGATGGTTGTTATCTCTACCGCTGAAGTTGTGGTTTCATCCATCAATTGAAAGACTAGGAATATGAAAGGATCCCTCCAGCTAGAGGGTCATTTATGTCAGTAATGCAAAAGCACCAGGTTAGAAACCAATGGCCCTACATTCTGCTCCTAGCTCCACCTCAGACAATGTGACCTTCTGCAATTCATTTACCCTTACTGTGCCTGCTCCCCCAGAGTAAATAAAATAAGGATAATTAACTGTGGTTCAAAAGAAAGTTGCTCTACAAATGAAGAACATTACCTGTAACATTTGAGCTCATTACCTGAGGGTAGAATAAGTCTAAAAATACTCCTGAATGTTGCTTTTTCCTGATCAAACACGATCCTGATGATGATGACTGTCCAAAAATGCAGGTACACTCTTAATAAATACATTGTTAGTATGGTGAGCTAGACTCCTCAAGTACTTGAATGTACATTATTATAATAATCTTCACAAAACTCTGTGAATATACAGTATTTGAGCAATCTGTTCTGGTTCTTTCTCTTCTGTGCACCTTTGACATTGGAACCAAAGGACAACAGTGGAACATGGGAGAGCACAATGCTACCTTCCTGTACTTCCAACTCAAAAGCTTAGACAAACCTTCTAACACCTGAAGCTGCTCTCGGTGGTCTATTGAGAATTCTCTATTAATTTATCGAAACTGCTACTGAATTTTTATCATCTCTAAGCTGTTATTTGATTTCTTGCTATCGTAACTATAGTAAAAGCTTAAGAGAGCCATAACAGTTCAAAAAACTATAGAAAACAGCATTCAAACAGAATTACCCCTCTTCACAGTGGCTTAATTATTATAAATATTTCAATGTGTGCTTCTTTGAGGACCTGAAATCTGGAATAAAGTTAAGTCAGGAAAATGTATGATCTCTTTGATTATCTGGACACCAAAAGTCATGTTTAAAAGACCAGATTGTTGTGTATATCTTCCTGTAGCTCCCTTTCGCTTCAAAATGGTTAAAATGCTTAATTCTATTAAGTTAAACAATATTGTATTTAAATTATATACTGGGCCAATTGTACTAAAAATTGATATTTTCCTTGTATTCAATATGATGCCATCTTTGAATAAAAAATAAGCCAAGCATTTACCATATACGTTCTTGTCTGTCAGAAAACTGGTGTTATTTCATAGTGGTCTACTAACAATTTAAGAGAAATATGTTCAAAAAATAGCATCAAAGCTGGGGTTAAGGCAAGATAAGGAACAGACACAATTTTCCCTCACATTTCTGGTTCATATATAAATAGCAAAGCTCCTATAGTATGCCACAAGTTTTAACTGTGCAAGGGAACCAGAGTGTTCCCTTGAACTAAAAGGAATTAGGCAACATGGGGGAGGGGGGAATTAATGTCTACTACCTTTTATATACGTCCATGGAAATTTAAGGTTATGAAAGTGCATGGGTATTTAACTAAAGAAACAGACTCACACAGCATGGCCTCGGTGCTTTTCAAAGGGTCACCCCAGGGGTTTCATAGCTTCCCTTGCAAGCAAGATTTGGTTTACCTAAAGTACTGGGTTTTACCCCAAATTTTCGTATGAATATCATATTCTAAATCACAATGTATATGAATTTGTTCAAATATTATTAAATATGTAATTTACAAATATTGATAAGGGAGAACAATAAAAACCATATTTTGATCAGTTGGAAAGAAAAGGTGGCCAGGATGTCATATAGGGATTTTATTTCTGGGAGCGGAGGGTGGCGAGGATGATTAAAAACCAATTCCATATAGTGGACACTAAGATGACTTTTCAATTATCTCGTGTTTTCCTTTGTATGTGTTTAATATTAATGAGTGCAAACTTACAGAGGAAAATAAGGAATTATAGTGAACACCATTGTTCCTGTGTAATCATGCATGGTGCTAGAACTACTGAAGACCAGGAACCATGCCTCATTTGTTTTACACCTTTCTCCTGCTTTTAATACCAATTTTTACACACAAGTTCAATAAATGTTTAGCGACTGCAAAGAGCAAGTGTCTAATCATATTAAACAAATTTTTTATCGAATCCTCCCTCTGCACCCCCTCCCCTGCAAACAAAAGGCTTGCCTTAAAGAAGCATTTTGGTTTAAATAACAGAAGAAAAAATAAATAAATATTCTTAATGGTACTAGATGAGAGAGTACTAAAAAACCTGGGTCTTGGCTCATTTCAATCATGTGATCCAGAGACATATCTGTTTTCCTATGATAAAATGAGGCTCATACAGACAGCCCGCTTTTCAGAGTTATTGCATGAATAAATCAGCATGTATTTACATGGTAACCATTAAAGCAAGGCATTGGGAAGGTTAAAATAGTGTATTTACCTCTCTAATCTTCGTCACCAAGAAAAACTCACTACATGCAAAGGCCTTAATTTAAGCACTTTGCTGTAAATTATACAATCCCTTATCTGAAAACCTTGGTGCCAGATGTACTTCCAAATTCAGAAATGTCCAGACTTTTGGATAGGCAATAACTTGCATATATTATATATTATTTAATGCCCCAGTAGAGTCCGAGATACTACCTTATAAACATGTTACTAATTCTATGGAAAACCAAATAAAGATTAAACATTAAGTAGAATAAAAGACTATAAAGACCCTCATGTCAGTTCAAGCCAGACCTGTCAACACCTGAGTTTTGACACCTAACCTACCAAATACAGTTTTTATCCATTTTCAGAGCTTTTAAAATTTAAAAATTGGAAACAAGGTATTATAGACCTAGATAATTCATTTAATCCTTACAAGTTCCCTAAGAGGTAAGTTCTGTTATTCTAATTTTACAGATGAGAAATCTCAGATACAAAGAGGTTAACTAAATTCACCCAGCGTCCCACAGCTAGTAAGTCTAGCCAAAACTGGAACCCAGAAAGCCTAGCCCCACATAACACAGGCTCTTAACAGCTGTGTTCCTCTCAGACACTACTTGAGAATACCAGGCAAAGATGTGAAGAGCAGAACAGTATTCAACTATTTAAGTATCCAAAACAATAACAGGAGAAACATCACAAATCATCATTTATTTGCTATTCAACAATTTTGTATAAGAGGGCATATACCATATGCAAGGTGCTCAGGATACTACAATGAATAAATCAGACAAGGTCCAGGCTACCTTCATGCTGCCAAGAGGCCAGCGGGGAGATGGAGAGGTATCAAAAAACATAATTATGATACACATGGCAGGTGGGTGCCTCCTGTTCGTGTTCAGTGGAAGAGAGCAGGTCAGCAGAGGATGGTGTAAAATAGAACATGGGACTGGAACTGCTCCTTGACTAGTATTGGGATTTACAATGACAAAAAGGAAAGGGAATGGCTTTTCAAATGGATGAAGGTGTGGCATCTTTTCAGCAAGCAGTTATTGTTCACCTACTCTATGCCAAGGACAATACCAAGCACAAAAGTTCCAAACTGAGAAAAATCTGTTTAAACCAGCAGAAGATTTGCATAAGAGAATAATAAGGACATGTGGACAGTAGGCTGGGACAAATCATGGAGAATCCTTGAGTGCTAAGAGTTGGAACTAGACCCAGCAGGAGTCACTGAAAGGTTATTGACACACAATATTAGGACTTACCCCTATGGAATGTCAGTGACTACCTGAATCCCTGTTTGGAGCCAACTAGACCTCAAAGCTGGATTGCTTTCAAGCAAGGGTTCAGCACAACAAAATCAATGCCAAGTCTAAATGCATTTAAGCCTCAAGGAATAGAGCAACCATAATCTCTCAAAAAATAAAGGTATGGCAATTTGGACACATTGGAAAAGGCATCAGGTAAAGGAAAATGGAAAGCTACTCTTAAAATCCCAAAGGCCATTTCTAAGACCTAAGTTATTCCTGCATATACAAGTGAACCTTCCAGCCTTCCAAAGGAAACATATTTCTATGCGAAAATAAAACATCATTCTTTGAAAAACAAATCCTTACATTACACAATGATCTGATTTTTAATGAATTTGGTGACAACCTATCTCAAGGACAAGTGACAGTGTGACAGTGGACAGTAAACTTCTTTTTACCATACTCACCTCAGAGTTCCAATTCCCCTACCCCCTTATCTAAACAGAGTGGAAGAACTGAATTATAGTTGACCCTTGAGCAACAAAACATGGGTTTGAACTGCTTGGGTGCATCCACTTATACGTGGATTTTTTTCAATAAAGATATTGGAAAATATTTTGAAGATTTGCAACAATTTGAAAAAACATTTTTTTCTCTATGTTGCTTTGTTGTTAGAACACAGTATATAATAATACATATATAAAATATATGTTAATCAACTGTTTATGCTATTGGTAAGGCTTCCAGTCAACAACAGGCTATTAGTTGTTAAGTTTTGGGGTGGCCAAAAGTTGTACACAGATTTTCAACTGCAAGGGGAGTTAGTACTCCTAACAGCATGTTGTTCAAGGGTCAACTGTACATATTTATTCAGCACATATAGGAAAGCTTTTTATTCTCAGATATTAATGCAATTAATGAATAGCTTTTCTATTTATCCTCTGAAAACCAATTTTTCAATATATTCCCACTAATTTTTTTTAGTGACCTTCCCCAGAAAAGGAGTTAACAAAAACTCTTTAATGGCTTCCCCCTGTTCTGAGGTCAAACCCAAATTCTTAGAATCTCCAGACCCGTAATTATTATCTGACTACCTCTAGGCTCTGGAGCACCTTTAACCACTCCCCCAATCCACCTCACTAGGCTGCAAGCCATCCTGGGTTGCTTGCTGTTCCTCAAACACTCCAAGTCTGTTTTTCTGCCTCCAGGCCTCGGTTCTTACGCCATCTCTCTGCTCTTCACAAGGTAGGCTCACTGTCTTCTCCTTCAGGTCTCTGCTCAAAGGTCACCTTCACTGCTGAGACGCCTTTCCTGACCACCCTTGCTAATAAAAAGGCCTTTCCTAGTTCTCTATATCACTTTTGGCTACTTATTTCCTTCATTGTCCTTACTAAAATTTAGAAGGATCGTCCACATTTACCTACTTATTGGCTATATCTTTCGGTGGAATATAGCCTCTGTGAGACTCCACAAGAGCAAGGATCATGCTTTGTAATGATACAGGGCTTTGTGCCTAGTAGAGGGTCCAGGCACATGCAAGGTGCTCAACTGATTTTGACAAATAAATCACTAAATGAATGAACAAAATATTTTATTGCTATGAATGCCAGTAATTTGAAAAAAAACCTTTTTTGCCTAATTTTGAGATGCTTTCTATAGGGCTGTTCATTTTTCCATACTTCTTCTATAGTTTCTGAAACCTGAAAACACCTGCAAAGTTGTTGTGCTATTTTGCACCAATGAAAATAGGTGAGTTTCAACTAACGTATTTAAGGAAAAATACTTTGAAGAGGTTGTAATTGTTTATTAAATGTCAATAAAATCAACAAAATCAAACAATTTGAAAATTGGTTAATCTCATTTCATTACTGTAAGTCAAATTACATGAAGAAAAAGAATTTAAAATGTGAAGAAAATGAAAAAGAATTCAATAGCAACTGCAGCTATGTTTAGTATTATCAAAAATATCCAGTCTGACAGCCTCTAGGTGTACCAGGTGGGTTTTCAAGAACATATTTGAGACATATTGAAAAGATTCAGAGCAACATGCTATGAAGGGCTCACGTTCACCTTTATTTTTTTTGGCTAAACATAAATAGTTCACACTAATGGCAATTTTAGCTTAGACATAGTATCAATAGTAATCACAAAAGAAAAATAAAACAATGATACAACTCTTTTCCTTGAAACAGTTTGCAAGTTTATACATTGTCCCAGAATGGGTTGCCAAGGAAATTACAGGTATGGAAGGGTGACCCTATTAGCACAAATCCCCTTTCCCTACTATATCCTATTTTTTAATATAACCCAAGTGAAGTCAAGAATTTACCAAATGAATGGGAGAAACTACAAATCATCTGTGAACCATCTAACTAAATTGATAATCAAATAGTCTTTCCTGCTCTTGTAAAAATCACTTTCTTCAGAACATCAACTTAAAACTCTATATAGTCCCACTACACTTTTCAAAATGTGCTTATAACAATACAGATTTCAAAACCTTGGGAAATTAAGGCTCTTATTTATCTGTTTTCGACATACATCACTTGATGTTACAGCAGAAACTACATTCATTGTCTCACTGCCAAAAGAAGTGCTACCAGGACAGTGAGATTTAGCTGCTATCTTCATTCACACTTGCTTTCTTCTGAGATCACTGCCAATTAGTGCCCACTAGGTTAATGGCAACACTTGGTAATGTATCAAACAACTGTATCAGTGTTACACAGAATGATATCAATAGGAACTTGGATGAAGGGAGCAAATATTTTTAAATGTAAAATGATGTCATCACTTTATTATTTCATTTTTCTCAGTTTTAAAATTTGAGCACTAGACGTCTATACCCCATTTCCAAAAACAGCGGCAATGTCAGCATGTGCTAGTTCACTGTATCTGCCTTCACTTTCAGAGTAAGCGAACCTCAGCTAACAGGGTAACTGCATGGGGAGAACCTGGGAGCTAACAGGGTAACTGCATGGGGAGAAGGTGATATCGCAGAGTAACTGGTGCTGTGTGAAATCACCATCAGCAAACTAAATTTCCAGTCGACAGAAAAGTAGCCTCTTTTTTAACTACATAGTTAGTTTTTCAGTGCTGCTTCTTGAGGCTTTACAAATATGAGGTGTAGAATAAGAAACTGTGGCTTCTTAAAAAAAAAAAAAAAAGGCAGGTTCCTTCCCAACAGAGGCAGTTTTAAACCCCTGAGTCTCTCAGTTCCCATTCAATGTGCTTAGTAACTAGTCTATGCTAGTTGAGTAACTTTATCCCACACCATTCGGGTCCTCTGACTACATTTAAACGATGAACATCCCAGTTGGCAGATGGAAAAGTGGAGCCAGGCATCAAAGTCCCAACCACTCTCTCTCTCTCGGGCCTGCTCAGCATGAGGGGTAGAATCAGATTGAGGGCCATGTGCTAGGATTACATACAAACATATATACACACATTTCAAGTGGCTGTGGTTCTTGGACAAAGTTACTGAAACCTAGAAAGAAACTTTTAAGTTCGTTAGCAAGTATATACTAGAGGATCGTTCCCATCACTTTCAGTAAACCGTAGGCTACGGAGAGCTTCCAGGAAAATCATTAGCCAACTGTGATTACATCAAAGAAGCCAAGCCATTCAGAGAGAAAAATGTTCACAGCGGAGTTAAAAGCAAAGCTTCGAGGAAAAGAAGTGTGCTCCTGACTCAAGAGCCAGCAGCGAAGCTTCCCAAGTTAGAAGACTCTGAGGAAGGGATGAGTTGGGTGGCACCAAGCAGAAACTGCTGGAGGGCAAGAGACTGTGGGGCCGAAGCGGGTAGAGGGAACCCAGACCCACGGCAGAGACTGCGAAGCCCACACGTGAAGATCTCGGAGGGATAACAAAGAAGCCAAGGAAAATTGGGTTCTGGGGTCCGGAAAGAACCCAGGCGTCTGGCGAAGCCTGCGAGTCCGGGAGATAGGCATGAAAAGGTGTAGGGGTGAGGGCGCGCACCCGCACGCGAGAAAGGGGGGGGGGGGACGTGCAAAGAGCGAAGCTGGTTCCCTGTCTCTCTGCCCCTGGTGCAGATGGCAACTCCTTACCGCGCGCCGCCTGGCCGCGCCAGGTCCCCGGAGGCGGCGAGGCGGCTGAAGGAGGAGCCCCTGCGACTTCAGGACCCTGCCTCACCTTGTTTGCCGCGTCCCCGCGTCCCGCTGCCCGTCAGCCCGCTGCTGCGCTCCGAGGGCCAAAGAGCGAGTGGCGCGGCGCAGCCGGGACTCCCTCCTGCCGGGAGGCACCAGCCCCACACCTCCGCACGCCCTGCTCGCTCCGGTCACTTCGCGCAGTTCTCGCGCAGGCGGCGAGCGCGGACCCTAACCCGAACGCCGCTCCACTTATTTCCAAAAGTCAGCGTTCCAGGCTTCCCTGGAGTAGGAGCTGAGCCGCCGCGACCGCCGCGGCAGAGCCTCCGTCTGACCGCACCAGGGGGTGGGGGGAGAGGGAGGGGGCGGGAGCCCAGCTGAGGAGGGGAGGGGGAGGGGGAGGGAGCGCGGGGGCGGGGGAAACATGGCGACGGGGGTGGCCCTGGCGGCGCCTGCGCGGGAGGCGGCGGGAGCTGGGGCTAGGTCAGTGTATAGGGTCCGAGCAGAACTCGGCCGTAGTCGACGTGCGGCCAGCATGGGCCGGGAGTGGAGGTGACCGCCAAGTGGCCCTCAAGCCTCCGAAACTGGGACGCTCTAGTTAGAGCACACATGGTCTCTAATGCCCCGGAGGCAGGAGAGGTGAAAACTGTCAAGTATCCGGGGACAGCAGCGCGCCCTCCCCAGGTTTGCCACTCCAAGAGGAGGGCCACTTGGGCCTCCTGCCAGTGGTTATCTTGACCCGTTGTGCCCACGGAGGGCTTGGGCACAGGCTGTGCTCTGGAAACAGGGCCGCTTCTCGCAGCGGCACGCGCCTCAGAATAAGCTTGACCCCGGCTCTCACACAACTGTTCATCCCTCTTCTGGTGCCGTGAGCCCTTCATCTCTCCCCCTCCCCGCGGGAGTAAAAGAATTAAGAAAGAGGAAGAGTAACAACACATACCGCAGTTTAACATTTTACTGAGCGTTTACGCCGAACCGAGGGCTGACTGTTAACTCACTTAATTCTCACAGCTAGTCCACGAGGTCTACAGTGTCTGCATTTTACAAGTGACAAAACCAGGGCCTAAAGGTCAAACAAATTGCCCAAGGTTACGCAGCTACTCAGGGGCAGAGGAGGACCCAGGATCCCAAGCTCTTAACCACTGTGCTCTCCCGCTTCCCAGCTCTGAAGGAACTGCTATCCTACCTCAGAATCTTGACTCTCCCCTACCAATTCAGTCAGACTGGCCCCCAACAAAAACCCCAGTCAAGCCTGTTTTTCCCCTAGCAGGTCCCAATTCATTCTTTGCCTTCTTGACGCTTATGACCTGGGGCCACCTTCCAATACTTCTTCCTTCCCCTTTTCTACTTCATTAATTCCAGACTCCTCCTTAGAAAAATAATGGGAGCTTACTGCTAGCAGCCAGTTTACTCAGGTTTTTTCCCCTTTTTGAGAAGGTGATGGGGTGAGTGTGGATACTGTAGTCCTTTACATTTCCTAATGTTTCTCCCTTTGCCTACCAGTAAACCCATCAGGGATCTGAGATCTCAACACTGCTGACTTGGTATTTCAAATTCCATACACTGAAATTCTAGTAGTCGGTTTTAGGTAACTTTGGTAATAATCAGCTACTCCAAAACTTGCTAGAACTAAAGATAGGACCACGTGGTTAGGCTTTATCACACTGGTGAAAAGATAAGAACTCCAAATGCAATGGAATTTGCACTATCATTTACCTGTCAGTATATTGGACACAGTTCATCTTTGTTAACTGGAATGCATTCATTGGCTTCTCCACCATGTTTATGCAATAAATAGTATATACCTACAGTACACACAAAATGCCTATTAGTTGAAAAGCACCTGTCACAGTTTACAGTCTCATTGAGGAGATAGGTTTAAAGCAATTTCAGAATGTATTAAAAATCTGGCACATAGGTTAAAAATAAATAAGCAAATATAAACTGAATTGATACACATCCAAGCCATTGTTTCATGCCTGCCACAAAAAGGTTCAAGTGGGGTTGTTCTACAGTAAGTTCTAAAACAGAAATGACCGAAAAATGGGGTAAATGGATGTGTGGCCCTAGCAACTCTTATTCACACAATGAGAAAACCCTTCACAGTACATAGCAAGGGTGGTGGCAATTATAGAATCTGCATTTGAATAATCAGATAGGAATAAGATATTACAAATATGCTTATCCAGTAGGAATTAGTTGCTGTTTGGGTTAGGATGCTTTGAATAATTACTCTAGTGGACAGAGCATGCTGACTTGGAGTCAGAAGATAGTGTGCTATATGACACTGTTAGCCCCATCACCTCTCTGAGTGTGTTTTCCTGAATTCAGAGTGTGAATAATAATAATATTGACTTGACCTGCCTCACAGCATTGTTCTGGGCTTCAAATAAAATAAAGGAGGTGAAAATATCTTGTAAATTTGTAAAAAAATAAATACAAATGTAAGGTGATGTTTTTATTAATATTAGACTGGCCACTAGAAACTAAGGTTGTAATTATGAAGGATTTTACATGTTAACCTACAGTCAAAAATGTCAAGAACTAGGAAAGGCACTTGGAATACAATAGTATAGTAAAAATCTGAAGAATAGCAAGAAGTAATGGAGGTTCAAGGAATAAGAAAACAAGTCGAAAACGTCAGTGGTGAGAAGACTACAGCAAAGCATGATGGCTATTATGGGCTGAATTGTGTCCCCTCACCTCAAAACTCATATGCTGAAATCTGAATCCCCAGTGCCTCAGAATGTAATGTTACTTATAGATAGATTCTTTAAAGAGATAATTAAAGTGAGGTCTTTAGGATGGCCCTGAATCCAACATGACAGTTGTCCTCATTAGAAGAGCAAATTAGGATACATACATGCATTCATGCAGCAGAAAGAACATGTGAGGACACGGCAAGAAGGTGGTTGCCTGCAAGCCAAGGAGACAGGCCTCAGAAGAAACCAAACATGGTAGTTTTGCATCTTGGACACATTGCCTCTATGAGAACTGTGAGAAAATTAATTTCTGTTTCTTGTTTACAATTGTTTAAGCCATCCAGTCTATGGTTCTTTGTTATGGCAGCTCCAACAAACTAATACAGTGTCAAATGTTTTAGATACCAGCTCAAGTATCCTCTGTATTCGTTATTGTTAATTGCTATGTAACAAATTGCCACAAACCTGGTGGTCGGCCTAAAACTGCACACATTTCTCAGTTTCTGAGGGTCAGGAGTCCAGGCGTGTCTGAGTTGGGTATGCTACTCAGGGTCTCATAAGGCTTCAATCAAGTTGTCTTCTGGGCTGCATTCACGTGTGGAGCTCAGAGCCTTCTTCCAGGCTCACTCATGTTGCCTGAATTCTATTCATGGTGGTAGGACTGAGACTCTTAGCATCTACAGGCTCTAGAGATTGCCCCCCTCCATGGTAGTTTACAACATGTTGCATGCTTTGTCAAGGTCGGCAGAACTTCGCTCTCTTCTGGAAGCGATTTTAATTACACTTTCAAAATCTCTTAACTTTTCTCGTATAATGTAACCTAATCATCAGAGTAATCTCCCAGCATTGAGCACAGGGCTCAACTACACTAAAGGAGAGGGGAATATTAGGGCATGAACACCAGAGGACAAGAATCTTGGCAGTCATCTTAGAGTTCTGCCTACCATACTCCCTAAAGGTTTGACAGCACCAGGTTTATTATGTATTTATAAAAATTCACCAAGACCATATGAGCAGATATGGACAACATGTACACACACACACACACACACACCGCCACAAAGAGCACCAAGCCATGGCTGATGCCTGCTCACTCAAGAAGCATTTGTGAGTGTGCTGTGTGCCTACTGTGAAACCAAAGGATTTCAATTGCATTAACTCTGATTAAAGAGCAAATTAGAAAGTATTAGACCCCCTTTTTGCCTCTCTGCTCAATGTGTGTTTCTTCAAAACACTCAACTGGTCCATTATTGAGTGGAACCAGAATTTATGGAAAGCCCACAGGGTGTCTGCTTAGCCTTTTACTCACTACATAGAGTATAAGGAACAGAATAAGGAAAAACATTTCTGTTCCCTTGGGGCTCACAAACTAGTCTAGACAAGTAGCCAGAAAAAAAATACGCATATATGGTGGGGTGGTGGTGAGGGTGGGGGTTGCAATTCAGAAGTAAATACACACTTGCTAACTGAAGAGAAACCAACATGCTCCCATCCCCTTAGTCAGAAAAGGAGTTCTAGAATAAGTTATCTCTTAGCTGGGCTTCAAGGAGAAGTCAAGACTGAGCTTGAACAGTCAGAAGAAGGAAAATATCTAAAATATCTGTACAGATTTTCAAATTTCAAGGATGACCCTAGCCATAAACTAGACTAACACTACTTTGTCAGGGGGACGGGGGCAGAGAACTTTGAGAACATTCTAACCCTGCTCTCTTCTGTCAAAACTTTTCAGAGCTGACTTCTCAACACAGCTCCTATGAAATTAAAAGGAGCTCAGATTTGGAAGTTTAGGAAACAAACATTTCCTGGGCATTCTGAAAGCACAGGTTCTAAAAATAATGCTATGGAATGATCTCCTCTCTTTACCTAGATGCTCCAGCCTGTGTCCCAACCCCACAGAGAACTATGTACCCACAGAAACCCCCACTACCAAAAAGGGTCCTCAATTTCTCTGCCTTGACTGACTTCTCTGTCTTCAACAACATGCACATCTCCCTCTTAATTTTCCCCTTCTTAGCCCTCTAATTGCAAGCCTCTCTTCTTTGTCTCTCCAATCATACAAAAACATTATCAAGGGAAAAGGCCATGAAAGGGGAAAGAGCTTGGTGCATTTGAAGAGTGGAAGGAGGCCAGGGAGTAGTAAAGGAGGAAAATGTGATGAAGTTACAGATGCTGGCAAAGGCTAGACCCTGTAGGGGTTTGCAGGCCATAGTAAAGTGTTTGCAATTTACTTTGCATGCAAAGGATACCATCGATGGGTTTTAAGCATGAGGGTAGTAAGAGGCAATGTGTGTTTTAGAATCACCATGGCTTCTCCAATTTGGATGGAAGCAAAAGCAAAAGCAGAGAGGCTGGTAAGAAGGCTGTGGAAGGTAGACAAGTGATGGTGCAGCTTAGAATAGGGTGGCGGCAATAGATTCAGAAAAAAAAGGCAGATGCATTAGAGTGAAACTGAGGAAAAGGGCCCAGCAACTAGGAAGACCCATTCAAGAAGATGAAAGATGATGTCATTTACTAACTTGGGAAAGACTAGAGCAACGAGGTTTTAGACAAGTTTTTATTTTTTGTTGTTAGCAGGAGAGAGTTTCATCAGGAGTTCCATTTCAGACATGTGACATTTGTCTGTGATGTATTCAAGGAGAGAGACCAAGCAGGCCAGGCTGTATGCATCAAAGTCTCAGAATAGATTCTCTGCAATAGAGAGTCCTCGCTGCCAGGCTTATACAAGATATGGCGCCTAACTGTTGTTTGTCTCCCCACCAACATGATACACTTAACCTGGATGAATCTCAAAATTACTATTCTAAGTGAACGATGCCATGCAAATGGGTATATACTGTATGATTCTACTTACATGAGAGTCTAGAAAAGGAAAATGAGTCTAGAGTGATTGAAACAGATCGCTGAGGATGAGAAGAGGGAGTGAGGAAAAGTAGGAAAGACAAAGGGGTACAAGGAAACTTTTAGGATTGGTGGTTATACTCATTTTCACTTTTGCAGTAATGGATTTACAAGTGTATATGGATATCAGTATTTGTGCACTATTACAGTGTGCAGTGCATTGAATGTCAGTTATAGCTCAATAAAGCTGTTAATGGGTCTTGACAAACTGCAGCATCTCTATTTTCTTCCCTCTCTGCGGGTAAGAACACAAAAATGGAGACAGTCAAGACTCAGGAATTCAATGAAATCAGAGACCAGAATGCGGGCAGGACTATCTCCATGTCTTGTTTCTGTATGTTATCAGGGAATCTACTTCCTTGTTCTGTCTTATTACGGATGGGCATTTTGTGCTTTCCTGGCTGCCCGGTAGGACTTGATTGGCCACAAGCCTTAGGTTATGTCTCCTCTATTCAAGAGACCAACCAAACTGAAGCTAGGATCTCTAAAACTCAGTCCCACTGTCCATCAGAGGGTCTCTGATTGGTTCTTTTATATCAGCTACTCACTTTCTGATCATTAACTAATACCTGGCCTGGGTGGAATCTAGACTAGATAGGGAAAGTCTTCGCCTAGCTATTAAGAATTTGGTAAAACAGTGTTCATGACTTTAGGTCACTATTGGAGCTTTCAGTTAGCTCCAAGAAGGTTTTGTTACTTCTAACCAAGAGTTCTAACTAAATCATCTGGCATTTATAATGAGAGATACCAGGGAAAAGTCAGACATATTAGATAAAGAGTGCCAATTTCTAAGTTTCCACAAAAGGGCTTCCTGATGCATCCTGTTGCTACACAAATATATTCATGGTTCTCATTGCAGAGCCAGTAACACCATGATTAATGGATTATGTAACAGGGGCATTCAGAAATTAGAAAAAGGAGGTCCCTATCCTCTACGTTCACCTTACACATAGTTTTCCACAAAGCTGTGAAGTTAAGACAACTAAATAGATAACACTTTAAATATGTGCAATTCACTGTATGTCAATTACATCTCAATATGGGAAAGGACAGAGCCCTCAAATGCCAGCTCTTAATCAAATTGACCAACTCAAAAAGAGAGTAGCATTCTCACTATAAGTAACCAAGCTGCTGTAGTAAGGACTCTGGAATGCCACCTAACACTAAAGGTTTCTGGAATTGTCCTTTAGCTTGAGTCTACTGAAATAAAATTGACAGGCAACTGACTAAAGTGTTCCACTTGTTAAAAAATATTTTTTTTAAACTGAGACTACCCGTCACCTCAAACTAACATGTTTAAATCAAATTCATCTTCTCTCTTCCCCAAACCAGTGCCCCTCTTTTTGTCAATAAATGTATCATTCCCCGTCACCCAAGCTTGGAACCTCATCTCTCCATTCATTCAACAAGTATTTATTGAATGTATCCCATATGCAAAGCCAATGCTAAACTCTATGAGAGACACAAAGAAATATAAGACGTGGTCTCAAAAAGTATTAAAACATTTGGGGGAGATATATCAAAGCTTACATAACCATTATACCAGCTGTGTGTGATAAGTGACATGCATAATACAAGCAATGGGAATTCATATAAGTACTGTTTCTCATGTCCATAAGTTGAAAATAAATTCCCAAATGTCAGGAATTTGGTTAACCATATTATATGAGTATATAATTGAATAATCCACAGTCTTTCAAAACAGCGTATGATTTCATGTGTTGAAATGGAAAGATGTTCATGGCAGGTTACAAAACAATATGTAGGACCCCTACAATACACACACATATATATACATAAGAGAAGATTATTTAGAAAACTACAGCAAGATAGTAATACTGAGTATCCATTCGGTGTGTAGGATTATGGGGGTGATTATATTCTTTTGCTTATTGTAGTTTCTGACCTTTCTGTACTGAGAATGGAAGAAGAAAATAATGTGGTTTATTAATATTAAGGAGGAAAGGCCTTGGAGAACTTTTGATGCAGAGTTATTTTTTAGCCCTGTCATTTTTAGATGGGATGGTATCCACTAGAGATACAGAACTAGAGCACTTAATTGGAAGATATTTATGTAAAGATAGTAGTTAAAACAATGGAAACAATTAAGAAAACTCAGGGGAACTTAGACTCACAGAAGACTTAGTTGCCAGAAGAGATGCCGAAGATCAGTGGGAAGGAAAAGAGGTCACCTCCAAGTAAGAAACAAGAGAACATCAGAACCAATGGAGAGGCAGTTGTGTTAAACATAGAAGAGGAATTGAGGGGCATTTACTCCCACAGGGAACATGGTAACACTCTCCAAGTGGAAGTGTCTAGAGCAAGTGTTGGATTTTAAAGCTTAAGATGCCTTTTCTAAAATTTACCATGGTATTATTATATAAAATAGTTTCAACTTTCTGAAATGGAAATCATTTATCAGTTTAAAATTGGCCTCTTCTTTGCACATTAGAACTCACAGAAATCATGAGACTAGTGCTGGAGGGGAATGCAAAGACCATTTTGGCTTGGCCTTTGATTTTGCTGATGAGAAAACTGAGGCCCAGAGAATTAAACTGATTTTCCCAGTCGCACAATCAGTGGCTCAAACATAGTTAAATTTTCAGCTGTCTCTGCTAAAGGGGAATGCAGGAGCTTTGGTAAATGAATCCTGAGATATTCTACTGAACAAACTTTGTCAAGTTTCAAATTTCCTCTTTTCCAGCCTCCTCCTTCCCTGTAGTTCTGGTTGGCCTACTCTATTCCCTCCTCTTTCCACCTTTCCCTCTCCGTTCTCTGAACCATTTTCTTTTGAGCTAAGTGCTTCATTTTGGCAGGTCTTTGCTCATATAATCATCGTAATAAGAATGCCCCCATTCGTGCCAGCTTAGCAAAGAGCTTCTCCTTTTACCAGACTCAGCTCAAGTATCATTTTCCCTAGCAAACATTTTCTGTCCCACCAGGTGGCACAGGTTCCTGGGTTTGAATCCCTCACTGTGACCTTGGGCAAATCACTGAGTCTCTTTTTGCCCATTTGTGGTATTTTGTAAAATGGGACTACAAATAATTCCTTATCTGTAGGATTCTCCTGAAGGTTAAATAAGTTATTATACATAAAAGCACTTTAGAACAGTGCTTGGTACATAGAAAGTGCTACCTAAGTCTTAGATACTATCAATCTTGGATGTACTCCTCTCATCAGAGCACTTGAAACACTTTCTGGTATTTTTCACCTGCCTGCCTCTTCCTACCAGACTATAAGTTTCCCAAGGTCAGGAAAGATGTCCAATTCACCCTGGCAATAATGAGTCCTCAGTAAATGCTTGTGGGATAAAGAAATTGAGACCCGGATGGTGGGTGTAGTCAGAGTAGGGTGAGGGCCTCTGGGAAAAGCAGGGCAGAATATTTACAGTCAGAGCAATGTAACAATGGGCAAAGAAGTCCCTTCTGAAACTCTGTGCTAAGCATCATGCAAAGTCAAGGTCACACTAATTCTCTAGGATAAAGATATAGACATCTTCAGTGAGATCAGTTAAAGGTCAAAAGGCCAGGAGCAATTTGGCCTAGAATGCTTGAGTGTTCCGCAAGGGTATCAGCATAACTCATGACTCCGCTGTCAGCCCCAGCAATCAGGCTATGACCCAGCTCACCTTGAGGACAGGGCAGGTGATGCAAGTCCACACCCCTAAGTTTTTTTCATGTTCTCAAAAAATCCTCAACTGCCTATAAAACCCCCTAGACAATGCACCACTACGCACTTTCTTGTCCCCTCCTGGTGTGAGCCGGGAGCTCTGTCCTTTCACTTTATCTCTAAATAAAAGCTTGTACTTTGCTTTCCTACCTTGAGTGTTTGTGAAGCTCATTCTTCGGCTTCATGAAGAAGAACCCCGGCATCAGAATGATTGTATGTGACAAACAAGTAATCCCTACTCTAAACAAACTAGATCCCAAAAAAGACCATTACAAAAACAAACTGAATACATTCATGTCTGTGCATTTTACATGCTTTAAATGTTAAGCCCACCAGGGACATTTAAATCAATGGCCATCTACAAAACTCTCGTACAATTGTTCAATTCTGTTAGTCAAGGGAATGGAGAAAGTGGGAATGCACTATTCTACCACATCCTTTTTAATCCTGTCTCAAAACTGCCTTTTGGCTTTACATTTCACTTCTTCCATGCTGACAGGCGAGCTCTCCGAAACACTACGTAACTCTGGCAAGTGTTTGACCATCACTGACTCTACCCTAATCCATAAATGGGATTGTAGTGCTCACTATGCAACATTTTACAAATTCTGATGAATGAATTAATGTTACTAAGGTACTTTTAGGATGAAATGCTCCACAGAATTGCAAAGTATTTTTGACAGGATTTGCCTTCTTTATGCTTGGTGATAGTAAATGTGAGTATAGCAACTTTGTTTATAAGGAGGCTCAGCTTCTATTTCTTCAGGTTAAATTTCTTCTGATGAAAAATTACACCTCTTTCTTCGGGCTTGCCTTGATGTTCCATGGGCAAACTAAGCAGCATGAACTCCTTGGAAACAATGGTCCCAATCCCATAACCATGACATGATTAGGAATTTCCTCTTATCATTAGGTAGCACCTGAGCAGCATGTGATCAGGTTTCTTCCTCCAGTCCCTCCCCTCATCCCAACAAAGTCTCCGTTGCATCCACAGACTTTGACCCATGTCACTAACTGATTCTGTTTAAAAGTCAAACATTCCCCATCAATTGGTGCAGCCACTGTGG
Organism: Manis javanica; assembly: GCF_040802235.1. Lineage (NCBI taxonomy): Eukaryota > Metazoa > Chordata > Mammalia > Pholidota > Manidae > Manis > Manis javanica. The sequence goes on along the minus strand of NC_133174.1, from coordinate 108,336,157 downwards.
AAATCAGTATGGAGGTTCCTCAAAAAACTAAAACTTTCTACCGTTTGAACCAGTAACTCCACTTCTGGGAATTTAACCAGAAAAAAAACAAAATTCCTGATCTGAAAAGACATATGCACCACTATGTTTATTGCTGCACTATTTACAATAGCTAGGATATGGGAGCAACCTTAGTGTCCAACAACAGATTAATGAACAAAGAAGATGTGGTACATATATACACAATGGATTATTATTCAGCCATTAAAAAAAGAAATCCTGCCATTTGCAACAACATGGTTGGACCTAGAGGGTATTATGCTAAGTGGAATAAGCAATTAATTAATTATTATGCTAAGTGAAATAAGCAGAGAAAGAGAGCATATGATTTCACTTATTTGTGGAATATAAAAACAAAGCAAAACAAAATGAACAGCAGTAGACTCATACACACCGAGAAATGACTGGTGGTTACCATGGGGGAGGGGTTGGAGTTGGGAGGGGAGGGTATGGGGGATAAAGGGACACAAAAATTCTCAATCATAATATAAGTTGGTCACAGGGATGGTAGTACAGCATGGAGAATATAGCCAATGATTCTGTAGCATCTTCCTACATTGACAGATAGTAACCGCACTAGTCAGAGTAAGGATTTAATAATATGGGTAACTGTTTAACCACTGTGTTGTACACTTGAAACTAATGCTAGATTGTATATCAATAATAAAAAAAGTCAAACATTCCCTAAACAGCAGTGAGGACTCCTCATGCTCACTAACAGCCGTAACACATTAGCCAAGCCTTCTGAATAGCCTCAGACTTTGCCAGCATACACAAAATAAAGAGGTCTAGAGCAGCATTAGCCAATAGAAATACAGCACGAGCCATGTTAGCCACCTATGCAATAGTAAATTTTCAAGTAGCCACATCTTAAAAAGTAAAAGACATAGGCCAAATTAATTTAATAATATATTTTATCTAATCCAATAAAACCAAAATATTTTCAACATGTAATCACTACCAAATAAATTAGTGAGCTATTTTACATTCCTCTTTTTTATACTATGATTTGAAATCTGGTGTGTGTTTTATACTTACAACACATCTCAGTTAGGACTAGTCACACTCCAAGTGCTCAACAGGCACATGTGGCTAGTGGCTACTGTGCAGTAGCAGGTCCACAGATCTGGTTTAGTGAAGTAACCTGAAATTTTATACACACACACACATATATATATGAATATATATATAATATATAAATTTACATATATACATATATATATAACTATGCCAGAGAATTCTTTCTAACACCACTCCCCTTATACAATGCCCTATGAGTATAGGAAATGACATGGAAAATGTGGAAACTTTTCATTGGTGAGACATTAGAGGTTTTGTGAAGTCCCGCTTAATAACCTACAATGCCATCATGTAGTAATGTGATACCATAGTCAATGTTATCTAGAAAAATATGAAAATGGTAAAGGATTTGGACTACATGTGGAAGAGCAATCCACATGCAAAGAAGGCAGCAGGAATTACCTACTGAATGTATCAAGTTTAGAACAGAAGCCATTTAAAAAAATTACAGCAATGCTTTGCCTGAATTTGTGAAGATAGGGATCAGGATATTTTTAGGAAAAACAATTGTCTTACTTTCAGGTATATAGAGAGATGCAAATTAGATTGGGAAAGAGTTGATAGAAGCTGCTGACAGATTTGCTCTATTCATCAGAAAGACAGTCAGCCAAGGAAGGCATCTAAGTCATCCCATGTGCTTCGGGTCTCAGCTTAATGTTTTTCTCCAGAAGATCTTTCCTCATATCCTAGACTACAATGAGTATTTCTAGAACATTCCCAAAGCAAGTGTACTCCTCGAATAATGTCATCCTGTTAATGTAAAGTATTATTTATCTTCCTTGCTAGAATGTAAGTCCCATGAAGGGAAGGACCAGATCTGTCTTATTCATTTCTGAATCCCCGGGTCTCAAATAAAGCCAGGTAAATTGGGAGTGCTGTTGATTTAATTTATTAATTCAAGCCACTAAGTAATATTGTGTGATGGACTAACTGTACTACCCTGCCAATTGTACCTAAAAGAATGTATCAACTGTTTATTCTTTTAAGTATTTTATATGCTCCTGATGCAATCTTACTTATAATACTGATGTTCTTGGCCATACTTTTATTTTTCCATAGAAAGGGCAAAATCTCAGTTTCTATCTAAATATTCTCAGATTTTCAAAAAGTGAAGCACACATTCATGAGAGTATCCTATATTCTGATTAGATTATCCTCGAAACTTCATACCAGCCACTTCAATGAGACATTAAAGTTTCAGAATGTGATTTGTCTACCTAATATGAATTTTTGAACAATGATTAATTTCATAAGGTTCAAAACCAAAAAATTATCAAATGATATACAATGAAAAAGTCTTCCCATTTCTGTCCTGTCCACTGAGTACCCCTAGCCCCACATAGCCATTATAATTCACTTCTTATGTATCCTTCCATAGTTTCTTTAAAATGATTTTTTTGTTTGCAAGCTAAACTAGTAAAACCATATATGTATGGATTTTCAAGTGGTAAATGTATGTATATAAGGTTAAACATACATCCATACATACATACATGTAAACTAGTAAAACCATATATGTATGCTTGAGTTTTATTAACTAAGTTAACTGAACAAGTATTTGTTGAGTCTTCTCTCAAACACAATTCTAGGTGCTGCCTATATGTGTATCTCATATAAGAACATCAATATAGGATGATGAAACCAAAGGTAGAGTTCAACAGATGACTCTAATTTTATAATAAATTTATTTAATTTCATTTATTTATTTAAAATAATTTCTATAAACGTATTCTCCAACCAAGAAATCCAAATTTTCTACTGAACATGTTAAAAGAAACTGAATATTTAGAAAGCAACTGATCAAAACCCACAGCTGGAAAGAACAAATGTGAAGTCAAAGAAAAGAAAAATACAGGAAACTTGAGAAAACATCTTTAGGAATGTCATAGTTACTAGCTTTCAGCAACACCAGGAAGATGTCCAACCAAAACTAAGATTGAAATGTCTTCAGGGAAAAAGGAGTTTCAACACTTAGCAGCTTTGTTACTAAGAGAGTATCTGACCTAAATTCACAGTAGAACTGCTCATATTTTAAGTTACCTCACTAGTCCGTTTTTCAAGCTTATAAATATATTGATGATGTGATGGACACAAGTGCATTGTAAAACAAAGACCACACAGGAATTTTAATATTAACTTGTATTGAGCTAACAAAGTAACAAACGAACAAACTAACACATGCCCCAAAGAGAAATTACAACTCAAAGCAAAGACACAGCATTCATTATGCTGCATAGAAAGCCAGAAGGTGGGCTTGGTCAACCATGAGATCACCATTTGCATTTATGTATCCCCCTCCCAGTCATTTGAAAGAACGTTCACAGCTGAAATCTGTTCAAACAGGTATGTCCACAATGTCTTTTAATATCCTTCAGGGTTCAATATTTCATTCTCAAGTGAATACTTTTCCACACATCATTAAGATTATGGCCAAATTTTGATGTCAAAGATAAGGAGGTCTTGAAAGTAAAAGTTTTTTAAATGCAATTAATATGTACTTTTCCAGTTTTGTTATTTTTCTCTATTATCCTTATGATAGAACCAGGTAGAGAACTAGGGTAGAGATGCTATTAATGGAATAGTTTAGAAGGAAGCATGACATTATAAGTGATATTCCTTAATGGAGTGATAGTCACATAAATTCATATTAGGATATATGTATGTGTGTATATATATATATATATGCATATGGAGAGAGAGAGAGAGAGAGATTTAAGGAATTGGTTTGGCTCATACAACTGTGGAGGCCAACAGGGTGGAGACCTCAGGAAGAAACAATGTTGAAACTCAAGTCAGTCTGCTGGCAGAATTCCTCTTTCCTGCAGAGAGGTCAATCTTTGTTCTATTAAGGCCTTCATCTGATTGGGTGAGGCCCACCTACATTATGGAAAACAACCTGTTTTACTCAGTTCACTGATTTAAATGTTAATCTTATCTATAAAATACATTCACAGCAACGTCTAGAATAATATTTGACCAAATATCTGGGTACCATGGCCTAGCCAAGTTGACACATGAAATTAACCATCATAACAACTAATCCTCAACAATTTCTTAAGCAGTGGTGATGTTTTTGAAAAGTGGATTTTTATAGATAGAAGACCCATGGGACTTCTCAAATTAAGGCCACTTTCAACCTATATAGTTCAGCCCTGCTACTCCCTGAGGCAATCCAAACAGAGATATACAATAACTCAATAAGTAGGGTAGGTTTATAACTCAGCAAGTAAGGGTAGGTTAGGTTACCCTAAACTTAAAGCCTGGAGGATTGTTGGTTGAGAGAAGTCTTGCTCTTCTTAAAACCAGCAGACATGAAGGGAAGCCTGCGTATACTCACACCTAATTATCCTTCTAATCCTCACTGGATTTGCTCAGTCTAGAAAAGTGACTTCCTGCCTTGGATTCTTGCTTTGCACTCCAGTTCTTGAATTTGAGGCTCAGTGCCTTCCCTGGACCTCAACTTACTTGACCAGAGTCCAGATGCTCCTCTTACCCCATGAACTGGGCCTGTTTCAACCTACAAACAGCAACTATCTGTCTGACTCCAAACATCACCATATGGATGTTCTTCAGGATTAGAATTTGCTGTGCCATTTAAACACTTACTTTGGATTCTGCACCCAATTCCAGTGTGTGTGTGGTCAATATAGAGCTCCTTCACAAGCAGAAGCAAGTCTCTGGACACAGGTGGTTATCCTACAATTTAACTCAATTCTGACTCTACCCACCTGAAAATAGCATCAGATTCCACTGCTTAAGGGCTCAGCCCCACAAGACTGCCCTCTCAACCCCCACTCACCATTTCAGATTATTACCTGTGCTTCTGACCAACCAGCGATAGACAGTGCTGCTGACAAACAGCTATCGATTATAAATTCCAATTGACACACTCCTTAGGTTCTATTAATTTGCCAGAACAATTCATAGAACTCAAAGAAACAATTTACTTATTAGATTACCAGTTTACAATAAAAGAAAATAACTCAGGAATGGCCAGATGGAAGATATACATAAGGCAAGATATGGGGAAAGGGCAGGGAGCTTCCATGCCCTCTTCAGTAACACCACCCTCCCCTGAATCTCCACTTGTTCAACAACCTGGAAGCTCTCAGAATCCTGTCATTTTGGACTACTATGGAAGATTCATTACATAGACATGATTGATTAAATCATTGGCCATTGGCAGCTGATTCAACCACCAGGCCTTTTCCCCTCCCCGGAGGCAGACGGATGGGACTGAAAGTTCTAACCCTTTAATCATGTGGTTTGTTCACCTGGCAACCAACCCCATCTTTAGGTGTGGTCCAAAAGTCACCTCATTGACAGAACAAAGGACACCTTCATTGCTCTCCTCACAGGAAATTGTAAGGGTTTTAGGAGCTCTATGACAGAAATGGAGAAGATCAAATATATATTTCCTATTAGAAATCACAATATCACAACACTATCTGAAATGCTTTCTATTCCAATACCCATTCCCATTCAATTTCTTTATCCTTGAGAGTCAGTATACAGACTGCTTAGTTCTCCTGTTTCTTCCTCAGGTTCCACCACTTCCCCGCTAGCCTGTGCCAGCTTGCACAGGTTATGGCAGTAGATGAAAAGGAAAAAAAAAGTAAAAGTGAATGGTCCAATAGTAATATGAACAGTCCTACTTACCTGTTCTGCAAGGTCAGATTCCTGAATACCATATTTTCATAAAGCTGAATATATATCCAGGTTTGAGCATGGATTCAGCTACATCCTGTAGAAAAACCTGAAAAGCATACACTGTAAATAATAATACAGCCTGATATTTCTGCTAATAAGTCTCAATTATTCTAGCCCTCCTGCAAAGGAACAGTCTTGGTGTGAGAATCACATATTCTAAAATCACTAAGATCTTTTTTACAAAATTGACTATATTGTCTGTGTTGTACTTTTCACCCCATGACTTATTTACTCTGTAACTGGAAGTTTGTACCTCTTGATCCTCTTCATCTGCTTCACCTATTGTCTAACCCACCTCCCCTCTGGCAATCAGCAGTTTTCCCTCTGTATTTATGAATCATTTGAGTCTGTTTCTGGGTTTTTGTGTTTGTTCAATTTTTTTTTAGATTCACATGTATGTGATATGATATGGTATATGTCTTTGTCTGACTTACTTCACTCAGTATAACACACTCTAGGTCCATCCATGTTGTCACAAATGGCAAGATTTCATTGTTTTTATGGCTGAGTAATACTCTTATTGTACATATGTACCACATCCTTTTTATCCATTCATCTATAGATGGACATTTAGGTTGCTTCCATATCTTGGAATGTATAGAATGTATAACTATAAATAATGCTTCAATAAACATAGGGATGCATATGTCTTCTGAAATTGAATTTTCTTTGGATAAATACCCAGAAGTGGAATAGCTGTGTCACAAGGTATTTCTCTTTTCAATTTTTTGAGGAACCTCCATACGTTTTCCATAGCAGCTGCACCAATATACATTCCCACCAACAGTGCACGAGGGTTTCCTTTTCTCCACATCCTCACCAACAGTCATTATTTCTTGTTGTGGATAAAGTGAAGGTTCCTGTAGCCAGGATTCTCAACTGGCCCTAGTTGGCTAGCTCACTACACACGTGTGGGCAATACATTGTTACTGACTCTATATAAAGAGCTCCACCGAGTGCTCTGAGTGACATGGTGGCAGGGCTGCAAGGCTACAGGAGAGCAGAGACAAGACTGGAGTGGTGGCAGTGCCAAGGACAGAGACTGAGATGGCTGTGGGGTCAGAGAGGCCCAGAGGCAGAGACCAGCTTGCTGCATGTAGACTCACTCTGGGTGGATGAGATTCTAGTGATTGACCTGCCACCGTGGGAATAAAGTTGGGTAGGTATAACCCTTTCACCCCAAGAACATTCTACTGTCATTTCTTTGGTCACATTGAATGCACAGTGAACTTGTCCAGGGCTGAAACCCATTGGCAAGACACTTGTCTCTTGGATAGTGGCCATTCTGACTGGTGTGAGGTGGTATCTCATTGTAGTTTCGATTTGCACTTTGCTGATGGTTAGTGATGTTGAGCATCTTTTCATGTGTCTGTTGGCCATCTGTACATCTTCTTTGGCAAAATGTTCACTTCCTCTGTCCATTTTTCAATAGGATTGTTTTTATGGTGTTGAGTTGTATGAATTTTTTTTTTTTACATAAACAAAGCAAATCTATAATTACCATCCATCTCCAGTGAAGCCAAGAAAACCATTTAGGCACCCTAGGCATTTGTGAAAATTTATCTATGATATGATGGATATTGTCCAACTGTACTTGAACAGTCTGAGAGAAATCAGACAAATTAAAGCAGCCCATTTCTGGGATCTGTTCACATCCCATATGTTCTTTTAACCGTAGATAGTCTATAGTCATAAGATTTTGGAGTGCTACAACTTGCACACTTCCCAACTCCTGGTTGAGTTCCAACAGTGCAGATCCGGTCAAATTCGTTGTCTCACTGTATGCACATGCCAGCCTAGACATCTCCCTCCTCATTCCAATGGCAAGTCCAGGAAATGGTGGGGTGGATGCAGCCACAACCGCAGCATCGCCCAGATCCCTGTGGAGGCTGTTTGTTGATCATCCCCCTGGCACAAGTCCTCCAGAGAGTGCTGATGCCGGAAGCTCCTCCTCATATCGTATCTTAGTTCATTTTCTGGGTATCCAAGCTAGGCCTTGATCTTCTGTTAGTCCATTTTTGGGTTCTGTAATTCCGCTGCTGTTTTGTTCTTTCAGTTTTTCCTTTGTTCTTATACTCCTCAGATGAGTGAAATCATTTGGTATTTCTCTTTCTCCGCTTGGCTTATTTCACTGAGCATAATACTCTCCAGCTCCATCCATGTTGCTGCAAATGGTTGGATTTTTCCACTTCTTATGGCTGAGTAGTATTCCATTGTGTATATGTACCACATCTTCTTTATCCATTCATCTACCAATGGACATTTAGGTTGCTTCCAATTCTTGGCTATTGTAAATAGTGCTGCGATAAACATAGGGGTGCATCTGTCTTTCTCAAACTTGATTGCTGCATTCTTAGGGTAAATTCCTAGGAGTGGAATTCCTGGGTCAAATGGTAGGTCTGTTTTGAGCATTTTGATGAACCTCAAACTGCTTTCCACAATGGTTGAACTAATTTACATTGTTCAGCAGTATAGGAGGGTTCCCCTTTCTCCACAGCCTCGCCAACATTTGTTGTTGTTTGTCTTTTGGATGGCAGCTATCCTTGCTGGTGTGAGGTGATACCTCATTGTAGTTTTAAGATAATTAGCGATGTGGAGCATCTTTTCATGTGTCTGTTGGCCATCTTTATTTCTTTTTTAGAGAACTGTCTGTTCAGTTCCTCTGCCCATTTTTTAATTGGGTTATTTGTTTTTTGTTTGTTGAGGCGTGTGAGCTCTTTATATATTCTGGACATCAAGCCTTTATCGGATCTGTCATTTCCAAATATATTCTCCCATACTGTAGGGTTCCTTTTTGTTCTATTGATGGTGTCTTTCGCTGTACAGAAGCTTTTCAGCTTAATGTAGTCCCACTTGCTCATTTTTGCTGTTGTTTTCCTTGCCCGGAGAGATATGTTCAAGAAGAGGTCACTCATGTTTATGTCTAAGAGGTTTTGGCCTATGTTTTTTTTCCAAGAGTTTAATGGTTTCATGACTTACATTCAGGTCTTTGATCCATTTTGAGTTTACCTTTGTATATGGGGTTAGACAATGGTCCAGTTTCATTCTCCTACATGTAGCTGTCCAGTTTTGCCAGCACCATCTGTTGAAGAGACTGTCCTTTTGCCATTGTATGTCCATGGCTCCTTTATCAAATATTAATTGACAGTATTTGTTTGGGTTAATTTCTGGAGTCTCTAATCTGTTCCACTGGTCTGTGGCTCTGTTCTTGTGCCAGTACCAAATTGTCTTGATTACTATGGCTTTGTAGTAGAGCTTGAAGTTGGGGAGTGAGATCCCCCCTACTTTATTCTTCTTTTTTAGGATTGCTTTGGCTATTCGGGGTCTTTGGTGTTTCCATATGAATTTTTGAATTATTTGTTCCAATTCATTGAAGAATGTTGCTGGTAATTTGAGAGGGATTGCATCAAATCTGTATATTGCTTTGGGCAGGATGGCCATTTTGATGATATTAATTCTTCCTAGCCATGAGCATGGGATGAGTTTCCATCTATTAGTGTCCCCTTTAATTTCTCTTAAGAGTGACTTGTAGTTTTCAGAGTATAAGTCTTTCACTTCTTTGGTTAGGTTTACTCCTAGGTATTTTATTCTTTTTGATGCAATGGTGAATGGAATTGTTTTCCTGATTTCTCTTTCTATTGATTCATTGTTAGTGTATAGGAAAGCTACAGATTTCTGTGTGTTAATTTTGTATCCTGCAACTTTGCTGTATTCCGATATCAGTTCTAGTAGTTTTGGAGTAGAGTCTTTAGGGTTTTTTATGTACAGTATCATATCATCTGTAAAAAGTGACAGTTTGACTTCTTCTTTACCAATCTGGATTCCTTGTATTTCTTTGTTTTGTCTCATTGCCATGGCTAGGACCTCCAGTACTATGTTAAATAACAGTGGGGAGAGTGGGCATCCCTGTCTTGTTCCCGATCTCAGAGGAAATGCTTTCAGCTTCTCGCTGTTCAGTATAATGCTGGCTGTGGGTTTATCATAGATGGCCTTTATTATGTTGAGGTACTTGCCCTCTATTCCCATTTTGCTGAGAGTTTTTATCATGAACGGATGTTGAATTTTGTCAAATGCTTTTTCAGCATCTATGGAGATGATTATGTGGTTTTTGTCTTTCTTTTTGTTGATGTGGTGGATGATGTTGATGGATTTTCGAAAGTTGTACCATCCTTGCATCCCTGGGATGAATCCCACTTGGTCATGGTGTATGATCGTTTTGATATACTGTTGAATTCTGTTTGCTAATATTTTATTGAGTATTTTTGCATCTACATTCATCAGGGATATTGGTCTGTAATTTTCTTTTTTGGTGGGGTCTTTGCCTGGTTTTGGTATTAGGGTGATATTGGCTTCATAGAATGAGTTTGGGAGTATTCCCTCTTCTTCTATTTCGTGGAACACTTTAAGGAGAATGGGTATATATGTCTTCTCTGTGTGTCTGATAAAATTCTGAGGTAAATCCGTCCGGCCCCGGGGTTTTATTCTTGGGTTGTTTTTTGATTACCGTTTCAATTTCTTTGCTCGTAATTGGTTTGTTTAACTTTTGTGTTTCTTCCTTGGTCAGTCTTGGGAGGTTGTATTTTTCTAGGAAGTTGCCCATTTCTTCTAGGTTTTCCAACTTGTTGGCATATAGGTTTTCATAGTAGTCTTTAATAATTCTTTGTATTTCTGTGGAGTCTGTCATGATTTTTCCATTCTCATTTCTGATTATGTTTATTTGTGTTGACTCTCTTTTTCTCTTAATAAGTTTGGCTAGAGGCTTATCTATTTTGTTTATTTTCTCAAAGAACCAGCTCTTGGTTTTGTTGATTTTTGCTATTGTTTTATTCTTCTCAATTTTGTTTATTTCTTCTCTGATCTTTATTATGTCCCTCCTTCTGCTGACTTTAGGCCTCATTTGTTCTTCTTTTTCCAGTTTCGATAATTGTGATGTTAGACTATTCATTTGGGATTGTTCTTCCTTCTTCAAGTGTGCCTGGATTGCTATATACTTTCCTCTTAAGACTGCTTTCGCTGCGTCCCACAGAAGCTGGGGCTTAGTGTTGTTGTTGTCATTTGTTTCTATATATTCCTTGATCTCTATTTTGATTTGTTCATTGATCCATTGATTATTTAGTAGCATGTTGTTAAGCCTCCATGTGTTTGTGAGCCTTTTTGTTTTCTTTGTAGAATTTATTTCTACTTTTATACCTTTGTGGTCTGAAAAATTGCTTGGTAGAATTTCAATATTTTGGAATATACTGAGGCTCTTTTTGTGAGCTAGTATGTGGTCTATTCTGGAGAATGTTCCATGTGCACTTGAGAAGAATGTATATCCTGTTGCTTTTGGATGTAGAGTTCTATAGATGTCTATTAAGTCCATCTGTTCTAGTGTGTTGTTCAGTGCCTGTGTGTCCTTACTTATTTTCTGCCCGGTGGATCTATCCTTTGGGGTGAGTGGTGTGTTGAAGTCTCCTAAAATGAATGCATTGCAGTCTATTTCCCTCTTTAGTTCTGTTAGTATTTGCTTCATATATGCTGGTGCTTCTGTATTGGGTGCATATATATTTAGAATGGTTATATCCTCTTGTTGGACTGAGTCTTTTATCATTATGTAGTATCCTTCTTTATCTCTTGTCACTTTCTTTGTTTTGAAGTCTATTTTGTCTGATATTAGTACTGCAACCCCTGCTTTCTTCTCACTGTTGTTTGCCTGAAATATGTTTTTCCATCCCTTGACTTTTAGTCTATGCTTGTCTTTGGGTTTAAGGTGAGTTTCTTGTAAGCAGCATATAGATGGGTCTTGCTTTTTTATCCATTCTATTACTCTGTGTCTTTTGATTGATGCATTAAGTCCATTTACATTTAGGGTGACTATTGAGAGATATGTACTTATTGCCATTGCAGGCTTTAGATTCGTGGTTACCAAAGGTTCAAGGTTAGCTTCTTTAGTATCTTACTGCCTAACTTAGCTCACTTATTGAGCTGTTATATACACTGTCTGGAGATTCTTTTCTTCTCTCCCTTCTTATTCCTCCTCCTTCATTCTTCATATGTTGTGTGTTTTGTTCTGCTCTTTTTAGGAATGCTCCCATCTAGAGCATTCCCTGTAAGATGCCCTGTAGAGGTGGTTTGTGGAAAGCAAATTCCCTCAGCTTTTGCTTGTCGGGGAATTGTTTAATCCCGCCATCATATTTAAATGATAGTCGTGCTGGATACAGTATCCTTGGTTCAAGGCCCTTCTGTTTCATTGCATTAAGTATATCATGCCATTCTCTTCTGGCCTGTAGGGTTTCTGTCGAGAAGTCTGATGTTAGCCTGATGGGTTTTCCTTTATAGGTGACCTTTTTCTCTCTAGCTGCCTTTAAAACTCTTTCCTTGTCCTTGATCCTTGTCATTTTAATTACTATGTGTCTTGGTGTTGTCCTCCTTGGATCCTTTCTGTTGGGGGTTCTGTGTAATTCCATGGTCTGTTCGATTATTTCCTCCCCCAGTTTGGGGAAGTTTTCAGCAATTATTTCTTCAAAGAGACTTTCTATCCCTTTTCCTCTTTCTTCTTCTTCTGGTACCCCTATAATATGAATATTATTCCTTTTGGCTTGGTCACATAGTTCTCTTAGTGTTGTTTCATTCCTGGAGATCCTTTTATCTCTCTCTCTATGTCAGCTTCTATATGTTCCTGTTCTCTGGCTTCTATTCCTTCAATGGCCTCTTGCATCTTATCCATTCTGCTTATAAATCCTTCCAGGGATTGTTTCACTTCTGTGATCTCCTTCCTGACATCTGTGATCTCCCTCTGGACTTCATCCCATTGCTCTTGCATTTTTCTCTGCATCTCTGTCAGCATGTTCATGATTTTTATTTTGAATTCTTTTTCAGGAGGACTGGTTAGGTCTGTCTCCTTCTCAGGTGTTGTCTCTGTGATCTTTGTCTGCCTGTAGTTTTGCCTTTTCATGGTGATAGAGATAGTTTGCAGAGCTGTTACGAGTGACCGCTGGAAGAGCTTCCCTTCTTGTTGGTTTGTGGCCTTCCTCTCCCCCTTCGCAAGGCGCTGGGTTCTTGCAGGTGTGGATGTGGTCTGGATGTTGTCCTGTGTCCTCTGGTCTCTATTTTAGGAAGAGTTTTCTTTGTTATATTTTCATAGCTCTATGTGTTTTTGGGAGGAGATTTCCACTGCTCTACTCACGCTGCCATCCTGGCTCGAGTTGTATGAATTTATATATTTTGGAGGTTAACCCCTTATCATACGTATCATTTGCAAATACCTTCCTTCTTCCATTTAGTAGGCTGCATTTTCGTTTTGTTGATGTTTTCCCTCACTGTTCAGAAGCTTTTGAGTTTGATGTAGTCCCACTTGCTTATTTAAAATTAAGATCTTAACAGGAAAATGAGCTACAAAAAATATTTTGTGATAAAATAAGAAAAACTGATCATAAAATTATTTAAAAACCGCAAAGCATATTGACCCAATTTGTCCAAGAGAGCTGAATTCATAAATCAGGCACCTCTGATAGTTACATAATTTTTCAGCTGATCTATTTTTTTAAATACTAGATGATAATTTTAACATTAAGTTGTATTTCTATTATCAATTATTTGATCTTACCATTCATTCCTTGCTTTTTTTAAAAAAAAAAAAAAGGTTGATTTCTTTTTCTTTAAATGAATTGTGAGCTCCCTGAGGGTGGGAAGCTATGTTGCATAATTTTTAATTGATAGCACACCCCTAAGCTCACCCCACCCTCACCCTGGGCCCCCATGACTCATGCAGCTAGACAGAATTCACACTTGGGAAAGTGTGAGGAACCCAGCGGGCAGGAAAACTGGATGAAGAAGGAAGTACTCTCACCTGAGGCAATAGAAAACTCTCGAGCCAAAGTAGTGAGCCAAGACAGAAGGGATGCCAGTCAAAGTCCAAATGCCAACCGGAAAGTTAGGGAAAGATCAAGGCCTGGAAAGGGTGGGGGTCAAAGATGCACATGATCAAAATCAGAGTACACAGCAAAAGGAGAAAACCAGGGAGACAAGATCAAGCAAAAGCAGATCAGGACTAAACAGGGGCAAGAGACACCATAGCAATTGCCTGGAATGCCTGCTAGCTTTTGGGTCTGGCTTCACAGGCCCACAGGGTGTGTTGAAGGGTAGGTAAGTCAGCCCAAAGTAAAGAGTCAGAAATGGGGTGGATTTACATTTCCTGTGGTGCCTTTCACGTAATAAATTCTCAGTTAATATTAACTGAGCTAGTCAAGCAATAATGAATCACACACAATCCCGGTGGTCTGAAAGTTAATGTGGCACCATTGAGTGAGCCATGGGACTCTTTAATGATAGTAAAACGCAAATGCTTCAGAGGGTCCAACAGCCTCAGAACAGCTATGATGAGACACACAGAAGGAAAGAAAGATAGAGAAGCTCATACTTAATGAATACCGGTGCATTACCAGATGCCCGTATGTATTATACTTCATTCAGTCCTCCAAGGGGTAGGATGTAGTCATGATTTCACACATTAGGAAACTGGAGAAAGGTGAAGTACCTTTCCTGAGGTCCTTTAGTCAGGATTTAAATGCAGATTTCTCTGATTCCAAAATCCATGTACTTTTTGAATATTCCACCTCCACCTTCTGAACCAGGTTGGGAAGAGGCACAGACTAGTCTAAGTAGAAAATCTGAGCAAGTGACATCTCAGGAGCAGGGCAAGAAGGATTTCTAGAAAAGACGGATATGACTCCTCCTGCAATTCAAATCAACTCTACTCCTTGTGACTTAGTTTGGTTGACCTGCAGTAACAAAGCTATGATCCAATCACTTCCCCAAAGAAAACTTTCCTGACCAAAGATTTACAAATACTCTCAAGTTGTCACATACCTCTCCTCTACAGCATATGTCACTGTGGCTGTTTTTATATCTTTGTGTGAAACCCAGGATGAGTTTCTGCTTCCCCTACCTAACTGTGAACTCCATGATATTAAGGAACTTGTTTTTGTTCACTGCTACCTCAGCAGCATGTAGCATGTGTCAACAAATTGAGAAGACGAAATGAATGAACGAATGGAATGAAACTAACTTGTGCAAAAGGATCCAATGAAAGCAAAAAGAAATTGAAGTTGAAAAGAAGTCTACAGATGTGATTGTAAAATGGTCTGGGCTTTGAAAAAGATAGGAGGCTATAGAGGCAAAAGCTCTTAGACCAAAATAGTATGTGAAGGAAAATGAGACAGAGAAAAGTGGAGTTTAGACTAATGGAAAAAGCAGGGAGGAAGGGAGGGGGGGTTGTTGAATCTACTGAATTGGCACAAGACAACTAAGCAGGATTGTAAAGTGAAGGGTATGTGTGTGTGCATGCATTCACACTTTATAGTGTTACCTTCCACGTTTTAAAAAAATCACTCAAAAGCTATTTTTGACAGGAAAAGAAAAATTTGGGAAAAAGAAGAGTTCCGGGGATAGGAGAGACACTGATGCCCACCTGGCCTTTTGTCCTATCAGCCTTATTTCCAGGGAATTGATCCCTATTCCTATTTTTTTTCCCTTTCTTTGTTTTGAATAGAACTGCTGGAATGACCCAGCTCTGTATTAGACGCTTTCACCTTCAAAACTCAGCATTTCCAAGTCAAAGCCCTCTCATCCCCATCCTTGCTATTTTTGATCTGCCTCATCTCTACTATTTGGACTTGGTCCCTAAGGGTCCTGAAAGCAGCCACCATTTGGCTCTTGCCCTGCCTTTCTGTTAGCTTCCACTAACTTTGGTGGGGAGATTCAAGGCTGCTTCATTGTCCAGCAAGGGATTCAAAAACCACAAGTTGAGATCCATTAGTGAGTTTTGAGACAAATTTAGTCAATCAAGATGAGACTGTTTTTTAAAGGGATGAAATAGAACAAAAAGAAAGTATTAGACTGCTTACATATTAGTAAAGTTTGTCTTGTAAATCTAAGTTCAAGTATGTGTATGTATTCAGTTATTATGTAAAATATATACATCTTGCTTTGGGCCATGGTCAAACATGCTTAATAGCTACCAGTTTCACCTACCATTTAGTGCGGCCTCATTGTGTTAGGCTCTATAGCATGTGAATCAGACAAGCATTCTTCCCCCAAGGAGCTTAGCTCAGGAATTTAGCCTTTATGTAAAACTCTGACACAAGATAGAGCCATAAATAAAGTTTACATATAACAGATAATAATTTAGCCTCTATACAACAGAATGCTGTTTATAATGTTTACTGAGTACATTTGTGCCTGGCAACGTGCTAAGTACTTACAGGCATTATCTCATTTAATCCTCCTAACAACACTATGAGATGGATTCCACTCTAACCCCCACATTACAGAAGTGAAAGTGGAGGCTCAGAGGCATTAAACCCACTGTCCTAGTTCCCACATTTGGTTAAGTGGCAGAGCCAGGACTCAACAGCAGCGCCACTTGAGTCCAGCACCCATACTCTTGCATCACTGCACTCTACCATCTCTCTAATCAGACCATTGTTCAAATAACACCTATGAATAAAATTTCTGCTTCTAAGAATACCAAGAAAAAATTCACAGTAGACCCTTCCCATTTGCCAGTTGGGCATGTTTTAAGTTCTTAGGCCACAGCAGATTCTCAAAAAGAGTCCCCTCACCGCTTGTTAGTTGCAAAATCAATTGATCTCCCACTAAGGCAGAACTTCCCTTGTCATAAGCCCCTGATGCAAAAACAAAAGCAAAAATAGTAGGAAGGGATCATTGTGCAGCATGTCCTTGGTTGCCTCACAGAATTGACTCTTATTTATGTTGCTGAGCCCATAAACATGAGCAGGAAGACATTAATACTTTTCCCAAAGGCGATCAACTAATTCCTGCATAAATTTTCTCTTACCTCCAGGAAGTTCGCTGTGAATATGACTAGTGTTTAAGCTATTAAATGTTAATATGCTTAGCTCATTAAATCTTCTTAGGAATAATTTATAGCAAGGGAGGGTCTATTAACATCCATATGCCTATCTATATGTCTGCCAGGGATTTATGTGGCACCCAAAGGAACACTGGGCAAGTCTTAGCCAGAGCACAGCCTGAGTGTGAATGCAGTGACGTGGGGTACCTGCTGCTAGTCCCAGGATCACTCGAGCACAGAATAGGAGAGAGAGCACAGAGGTCGGGAGGGATCTGGCATCTTAAAAGAAACTGCCTGAGACACGAGAAGAAAAGGCCAAAAGGAGCATGAACTACAGCTTGGATTATCCTATGATATTTTTTTTTCAAAATGCCTCCAGATCATTGCAATTTTTAATTATTAAATATAAGATACCTTTGAAGAAATCTCTGTAATGTATGTGTAAATTAGAAAGCGTAGTCACAACATCTGTGCACCCACTGCCCATCAAAGAGACACTGAAAGTCTGCTTTTGCCCTCTGTATTCGGGCCAAATCTGTTATTTGTTTTTGGTTTTGATCTAGGTCTTTGGGAGGCTGAATAACCAATGCCTACCTCAACATCTTTTCAGCTCCTCTGAACTTGTGCATTTAGAGTTATTATAATAGCAAAATATTCTGTTTCAAATATAAATAAGCATTCTAGATAATTGGACTGAAAATTCCCTTAAGATTTCAAGTGTAAGATGGCACATAAATAAATTAGTGTTATATAGATGCTATATAAATTGTTAAATTTATGTACAAGCATGATAATGAATGTCAAATAAACAGGGAAACAGACTGAGAGCATAAATATTAAACAAGAGTGTGCTTACTGGATTAATCCATGAAGAAAATTATATACTTTTTTAACTAATCAGATGTTACAAAAATTAAATATTAATTTAAGGCCAAATAGCATAGATTAGAGAAGACAGTAATTCTAGCATTTTTTAATTATTTGGCGTGTTTGCATTTCTAATATGAAACAAAGCCATCTTTAAGGACTAATTTTAAAGGTTCTATTCGAGAATGGTTTACATTTTGTGAGGACGAGTTAAAAATGGAATGTCAACTTCGTGACCTCAAAATTTCACAAGGAAGAAAACCTCCCAAATCAGTTATAACCACATCCATGACAAGCCATCTTCAATCTTCTACATAATAGAAAATATAAAATGTGTAATGAAAAAGAAGACACTAAAGAAAATGGAGGCACCCTCAAAATATCTTGTTTCTGTATAGACCTCAGTTGACAGTGAATGTCTATTTAGTTTCACAATATGTAGTTCAGTGTCCACAGGAGCAATCTGGCAGTTGACGGTGTTTTAAAATAAATCATTGTCCCTGTTCCAAATGCAAAACTAAAAAAAAAAAATTTGAATGCTGTACTACTTACTAATGGAAGTGCAGCTATAATTAATTTTAAAAGTGATGTTTTAGACTTATTCTTACATCTCACAAGCTTGTTCTCTAATGGTGGTATTTGGTGTGGGCTGAATATTGCTGTGACCATGGACCACTTAGTATTTTGTATTTATCCATCTCTTACTGCTATTCATTACTTTACCACATATATTGCTTAATGTTCCTCATAACTGAACTTTCTATAAGTGATATTGACTGTAAGTAGTCCTCTGGGCTTGCTTTTTTTTTTTGCTCATCATTATGAGATTTGTTTTATTTGCTATCTCATGTTTCATTTTTATGGGTATGCCTCAATTTATCCATTCTCTCAATGGACATTGGAGTTGTTGCTCATTTTGTTTTTTACTGTTATAAACAAAGTTTCTCTGAATATTCTTGTACATACCTCCTTATGTACACATGCAAGTGTTCTAGGGTGTGTTCCTAGGAGCTAAACTCCTGGGTCACAGGGACATGCATCCTTACTAGATGACACCATAGTGTTCTCCAAAGTGGTAGCACTAATTTATACTTCAACCACAGTATTCATATCTATTCTTTCCCTGTAACTTCACAGCAATTTTGTGATAGCACTTAAGCTTACAGGGAGAAAGCACATGGGATTGTGAAAAAGAGAATTATTGTGGGTCCAAGAAGATCTGCTCTTGGTTCTTCTACTAACTTGCTGTGGGACTTGAGATGAGTTTGTTTAATCCTCCTGAATTCCCCTCTCATAATGAAGTATTTAGAAGGGGGAACTTTTGTGGACCTCCCTTCAGCTCTAAAATTCTCTCATCTCCACTTTACGGTTGGGAACACCAAGACACAGAATGATGATGTGCTTTGCCCACAGTCACATAGGAAATCAGTGCGACTCAAGTGCTTCACATGTAAAGGGGGGCTAGACTACATGATCTTAGATATAACTTCCTATTTTATGGGTGTGGACTAACAGTCTATGATTTCAGGGCCATGACTAACCACCATGCATTAATTGATCTGTTACTATAAACATTAAGTAAGTACATACTATATGCAAGGCATCATAGGTACCAAGGAGAGAATGGGCCACATCCCCTGCCTTTGAGGAGCTCACAATACAAAAAAAACGATAATAGGTCAATGAGAAGCAATCATGTTACAGCGAGGTAAGTGCTGTGATGGAGATGTGTATACATCAAGGGGAAAGGAGTGGAAGGGCGAATCAGGGAACACTTATAGAAGCAAATGATGCTTGAAAGGTGCTTTGAAGCATGGGTTATCTAGATAATGAAGCAAGATCTCCAGAACTTATCCCATATTCGTCATTACTGACTGTCACTCCTTGCGCCCCCCCCCCCGCCATGGAATATAAACTCCATGAGGACCTAGACTAGCCCTTTGCCTGCCTTCTTCTCTGCATTTTCCCAGCATCTAGTACACTGCCCATGGCAGAGCAGACCCTCAATATGAATTTACAACATGAACGAAGAGTAATAAAATCTTATTTTCCTAAAACATTTTTACAGTTTACAGAATGCTGCTCTATACATTATCTTAATTGATCTTATCAGGTCCTTTTGGTATACTCAAAACAGATGGGGTTGAAAAATAGTCCCTCAAATGTCAAGTATCAGAAGAGATTAAAGAAACCCTGATAAAGTTATTGTTATTTTAATCACATAAAATCTGATCTTCTTAGCAGATGTTTCTTATACATGAGGAAAGGTTAAATCTGAAATGGAAAAAAAGTCTCTCTGAAATACAACATCCACCATCATCCTTTACTACCCAAACAACTGTCTCTCATTAAAAGCATGAGGTACTCTCTTCCATATCACTGCCCTCCTCTTTTGCCTGTATATGCTCAAGAAATCAAAAAACAGACATAGGGCTAATTGCTGTGAAACATCAGTGCCTGCCGTTTTCTTTTCTCATCATGACAATGAATGCTGGATCGTTGCATCGGAACACAAAAGTGGGAATTATTCATGGAGAAGAAATCAGTTGTTGGAACAAGAGCAGTTCTGTACGGAAAGTGGGGCTGAACATTTCTGAACTAGTTGAGAACCACTGCCAGAAATACCTCTTCAGTTTTCCATTTCTACCTTCTGTTTTCTGCAAAGCCGAACCACTGCCTTGGCTATTTTAGGAAAATTGTTCCTGATCTTGGAAACAACCTAATCAGGATCTCTGAGAATCCACCCAGCATCGGCAAAGAGTGGAAGCAATGAGCCTTTGCTGCCTTCCCAATCTGAGCGGTGTCCTTGGGTTATCTTGGCTCTTAGCACCTTGTGCTCTTGGCTCAAAACCCTACGCTCCAGCTCTCCCAGGGCCGACATTCTAAAATCAGCATAGGAGATGAAAATAGCAGAATTAAAATTACCATTAACAATCATTTAAATTTCCCATAAAGTATAATATGGGTGGTTTGTATATACTCCCTTGTCTGTGTATATAAATGTATTGCATACACATGAATATCTGAATATTATAGATTTTATAGATAAAACATCTCTCAGTAGTTTAATTATATGAAAAGGAGAGTATTCAGAATGGAAATCGCAGAAGTGCCCTTAGGTTATGATTCTATTTACTGGCATAATTATTTAATGCTAATCACTCCCACTAGTCTTTAACCTGCAAAAAGGCAGAGAGCCTGCCCTATTTTGGTGGCTTCTCTATCCGATGCCTCTAGGCCTAGGTCAGTTCTGTTCAATAAATAGATGTTGACCGACTAACTTTAAGGTGAGAGGGGAGGACAGAGGCAGTCAGGATAAAAGAATGGTTCCAGAAGCAGCCTGCTGTGCCACCATAGTGACCTCAACAGTGATGATGCATCCTACCAGTTGTCAGACCTCAAAGATCACCTTGCTGATCAGCAACTCTCCTGCTGGCTGATGTGACATTCTGTTTCCTTCCTGTCTGCCTGGAATGGTTGGTATGTGAATTAAAAAACAAATGATAATTGTACATTGTGAATTTAGCTCAGTTTTACTTCATGAATTTCTGTTTATTGCTTTCAAAGTAATTACCCATATGTGTGAATTTCATCATTTAAAACAGGTACCACAAAAAGGGATGAGATTATGAGTTTTATTTCCTTCTTATATACTTTCCTGTGTTTCTTAAAGTGTCCTACAATGATTATATATTGTTCTTAAAATCAGAAAAGAGTGTTTAAAATATTAAGTATCCCATAATCTAACACCCCTTTTAAGCTATTTTAACCTTTTTATGATTACAAAGCTTCAGTATTACACAATTTAGGATTGTGATAAAAGGAAAGTTGAGAGGCACTATTTGAAAGTGACTGTGATCATGCTAAATATTTTAATTGTGTAAGAATACTATATATATATTTTTTTTATTTTGGTATCATTAATCTACAATTACATGAAGGACATTATGTTTACTAGGCTCCCCCCATCACCAAGTCCCCCCAATGCGCCCCTTCACAGTCACTGTCCATCAGCATAGTAAGATGCTGTAAAATCACTACTTGTCTTCTCTGTGTTGCACAGCCCTCCCCGTGCCCCCCACTCACAATACATGCTAATCATAATGCCCCCTTTCTTCTTCCCCGCCCTTCTCCCTCCCTTCCCACCCATCCTCCCCAGTCCGTTTCCCTTTGGTAACTATTAGTCCATTCTTGGGTTCTGTGAGTCTGCTGCTGTTCTGTTCCTTCAGTTATTCCTTTGTTCTTATACTCCACATATGAGTGAAATCATTTGGTACTTGTCCTTCTCCGCCTGGCTTATTTCACTGAGCATAATACCCTCTAGCTCCATCCATGTTGTTGCAAATGGTAGGATCTGTTTTTTTCTTATGGCTGAGTAATATTCCATTCTGTATATATACCACATCTTCTTTATCCATTCATCTACTGATGGACATTTAGGTTGCTTTCATATCTTGGCTATTGTAAATAGTGCAGTGATAAACATAGGGGTGCATCTGTCTTTTTCAAACTGGAGTGCTGCATTCTTAGGGTAAATTCCTAGAAGGAATTCCTGGGTCAAATGGTATTTCTATTTTCAGCATTCTGAGGAACCTCCATACTGCTTTCCACAATGGTTGAACTAATCTACATTCCCACCAGCAGTGTAGGAGGGTTCCCCTTTCTCCACAACCTCGCCAACATTTGTTGTTGTTTGTCTTTTCGATGATGGCGATCCTTACTGGTGTGAGGTGATATCTCATTGTGGTTTTAATTTGCATTTCTCTGATGATTAGCGATATAGAGCATCTTTTCATGTGCCTGTTGGCAATCTGGATTTCTTCTTTAGAGAACTGTCTATTCAGCTCCTCTGCCCATTTTTTAATTGGATTATTTGCTTTTTCTTTTTTGAGGTGTGTGAGCTCTTTATATATTTTGTATGTCAGCCCTTTAACAGATCTGTCATTTATTAATATATTCTCCCATACTGTAGGATACTTTTTTGTTCTATCGATGGTGTTCTTTGCTGTACAGAAGCTTTTCAGCCTGATATAGTCCCACTTGCTCATTTTTGCTTTTATTTCCCTTGCCCAGGGAGATATGTTCAAGAAGAGGTCACTTATGTTTATGTCTAAGAGATTTTTGCTTATGTTTTTTTTAAGAGTTTTATGGTTTCATGACTTATGTTCAAGTCTTTGATCCATTTCGAATTTACTTTTGTATATGGGGTTAGACAGTGATCCAGTTTCATTCTCTTACATGTAACTGTCCAGTTTTGCCAGCACCATCTGTTGAAGAGACTGTCATTTTGCCATTGTATGTCCATGGCTCCTTTATCGAATATTAATTGACCATATATGTTTGGGTTAATGTCTGGAGTCTCTATTCTGTTCCACTGGTCTGTGGCTCTGTTCTTGTGCCAGGACCAAATTGTCTTGATTACTGTGGCTTTGTAGTAGAGCTTGAAGTTGGGGAGCGAGATCCAGCCCACTTTATTCTTCCTTCTCAGGATTGCTTTCACTATCCGGGGTCTTTGGTGTTTCCATATGAATTTTTGAACTATTTGTTCCAGTTCATTGAAGAATGCTGTTGGTAATTTGACAGGGATTGCATCGAATCTGTATATTGCTTTGGGCAGGATGGCCATTTTGACAATATTAATTCTACCTAGCCAGGAGCAAGGGATAAGTTTCCATTTGTTAGTGACCTCTTTAATTTCTCTTAAGAGTGTCTTATAGTTTTCAGGGTATAGGTCTTTCACTGCCTTCATTAGGTTTATTCCTAGGTACTTTACTCTTTTTGATGCTATTGTGAATGGAATTGTTTTCCTGACATCTTTCTATTAGTTCATTGTTAGTGTATAGGAAAGCCACAGATTTCTGTGTGTTAATTTTGTATCCTGCAATTTTGCTTAATTCCGATATTAGTTCTAGTAGTTTTGGAGTAGAGACTTTAGGGTTTTTTATGTACAATATCATATCATCTGCAAATAGTGACAGTTTGACTTCTTCTTTACCAATCTGGATTCCTTGTATTTCTTTGTTTTGTCTAATTGCCGTGGCTAGGACCTCCAGTACTATGTTGAATAACAGTGGGGAGAGTGGGCATCCCTGTCTTGTTCCCGATCTCAGAGGAAAAGCTTTCAGCTTCTCGCTGTTCAGTATGATGCTGACTATGGGTTTATCATATATGGCCTTTATTATGTTGAGGTACTTGCCCTCTATGCCTATTTTGTTGAGAGTTTTTATCATGAATGGATGTTGAACTTTGTCAAATGCTTTTTCAGCATCTATGGAGATGATCATGTGGTTTTTGTCCTTCTTTTTGTTGATGTGGTGGATGATGTGGATGGATTTTTGAATGTTGTACCATCTTTGCATCCCTGGGATGAATCCCACTTGGTCATGGTGTATGATCCTTTTGATGTATTTTTGAAGTTGGTTTTTTTGCAACTACTAATATTTTTTGAGTATTTTTGCAACTACGTTCATCAGGAATATTGGTCTGTAGTTTTCTTTTTTGTTGGGGTCTTTGCCTGGTTTTGATTTTAGGGTGATGTTGGCTTCATAGAATGAATTTGGGAGTATTCCCTCCTCTTCTATTTTTTGGAAATGTTTAAAGAGAATGGGTATTATGTCTTCTCTGTATGTCTGATAAAATTCCAAGTAAATCCATCTGGCCCAGGGATTTTGTTCTTGGGTAGTTTTTGATTACCACTTCAATTTTGTTGCTGGTAATTGGTCTGTTTAGATATTCTGTTTCTTTCTGGGTCAGTCTTAGAAGGTTGTATTTTTCTAGGAAGTTGTCAATTTCTCCTAGGTTTTCCATCTTGTTAGCAATAGGTTTTTATAGTATTCTCTAATAGTTCTTTGTATTTCTGTGGGGTCCATTGTGATTTTTCCTTTCTCGTTTCTGATTCTGTTGATGTGTGTTGTTTCTCTTTTTCTCTTAGTAAGTCTGGCTAGTGGCTTATCTATTTTGTTTATTTTCTCAAAGAACCAGCTCTTGGTTTCATTGATTTTTTTCTATTGTTTTATTCTTCTCAATTTTATTTATTTCTTCTCTGATCTTTATTATGTCCCTCCTTCTGCTGACCTTAGGCCTCATTTGTTCTTCTTTTTCCAATTTCAATAATTGTGACATTAGACTATTCATTTGGGATTGTTCTTCCTTCTTTAAATATGCCTGGATTGCTATATACTTTCCTTTTAAGACTGCTTTCGCTGTGTCCCACAGAAGTTGGGGCTTTGTGTTGTTGTTGTCATTTGTTTCCATATATTGCTGGATCTGCATTTTAATTTGGTTGTTGATCCATTGATTATTTAGGAGCATGTTGTTAAGCCTCCATGTGTTTGTGAGCCTTTTTGCTTTCTTGGTACAATTTATTTCTAGTTTTATGCCTTTGTGGTCTGAAAAGTTGGTTGGTAGGATTTCAATCTTTTGGAATTTACTGAGGCTCTTTTTGCGGCCTAGTATGTGGTCTATTCTGGAGAATATTCCATGTGCACTTGAGAAGAATGTGTATCCTGTTGCTTTTGGATATAGAGTTCTATAGATGTCTATTAGATCCATCTGTTCTAGTGTGTTGTTCAGTGCCTCTGTGTCCTTACTTACTTTCTGTCTTGTGGATCTGTCCTTTGGAGTGAGTGGTGTGTTAAAGTCTCCCAAAATGAATGCAGTGCATTCTATTTCCTCCTTTAATTCTGTAAGTGTTTGTTTCACATATGTTGGTGCTCCTGTATTGGGTGCATATATATTTATAATGGTTATATCCTCTTGTTGGACTGAGCCCTTTATCATTATGTAATGTCCTTCTTTGTCTCTTGTTACTTTCTTTGTTTTGAAGTCTATTCTGTCTGATACTAGTATTGCAACACGTGCTTTTTTCTCCCTATTGTTTGCATGAAATATCTTTTCCATCCCTTGACTTTTAATCTGTGCATGTCTTTGGGTTTGAGGTGAGTGCCTTGTAAGCAGCATATAGATGGGTCTTGCTTTTTTATCAATTCCATTACTCTGTGTCTTTTGATTGTTGCATTCAGTCCATTTACATTTAGGGTGATTATTGAAAGATATGTACTTATTGCCATTGCAGGCTTTAAGTTTGTGGTTACCAAAGGTTCAAGGTTAGCTTCATTACTATCTTACTGCCTAACTTAACTCATTTATTGAACTATTATAAACACTGTCTGATGATTATTTATTTCTCTCCCTTCTTATTCCTCCTCCTTCCTTCTTCATATGTTGGGTGTTTGGTTCTGTGCTCTTTTTAGGAGTGCTCCCATGTAGAGCCGTCCCTCTAAGATACCCTGTAGAGGTAGTTTGTGGGAGGCAAATTCCCTCAACTTTTGCTTGTCTGGGAATTGTTTAATCCTCCTTCATATTTAAATGATAATAATGCTGGATACAGTATTCTTGGTTCAAGGCCCTTCTGTTTCATTGCATTAAATATATCATGCCATTCTCTTCTGGCCTGTAAGGTTTCTGTTGAGAAATCTGATGATAGCCTGATGGGTTTTCTTTTGTAGGTGACCTGTTTTTTCTCTCTGGCTGCCTTTAATACTCTGTCCTTATCTTTGATCTCTGTCATTTTAATTATTATGTGTCTTGGTGTTGCCCTCCTTGGGTCTCTTGTCATGGGAGTTCTGTGTGCTTCTGTGGTCTGAGAGGCCATTTCCTCCCCCAGTTTGGGGAAGTTTTCAGCAATTATTTATTCAAAGACACTTTCTATCCCTTTTTCTGTCTCTTCTTCTTCTAGTACTACTATGACGTGAATATTTTTCCATTTCGATTGGTCACACAGTTCTCTTAATATTCTTTCATTCCTGGAGATCCTTTCATCTCTCTCTGTGTCAGCTTCTCTGTGTTTTTGTTCACTGATTTCTAGTCCATTAATGGTCTCTTGCATCTCATCCATTCTGCTTTGAAGTCCCTCCAGAGATTGTTTTATTTCTGTGTTCTCCCTCCTTAGCTTTTGCATATTTCTCTGCAAGTCCAGCAACATGGTTATGACTTTTGTTGTGAATTTGTTTTCAGGAAGATTGGTTAAATCTATTTCCCCAGATTCCTTTTCAGGGGAGGATGTGGAAGATGTCTGGGTTAGTCTGGTCTAGATTAAATTTTTTTGCCTTTTCATGTTGATAGATGCAATGGTATGCTGTTGACTCATCTGTCAGCTAGAAGAACCAAGACCCTTTCCACTTGCTCCTGGCCTTTCTTTACTGGGATAATGGCGACCTCTAGCAGCTTCTGTTGGGCAGTTGTGTGTAGACTGGGTCTCTGTTTCTTGCCCAGCCACTATGGAGGAAGCTCCCTTGCTGTGGGCATGGCCAGTCTCAGGCTGCTGCTCTGCTATGGCGGGACACCGGAGGGGGAATGGATGGGGGGCTGTTTATCTCTGTGAGGGGTCTCAGAGCTGCTGCCCAGGGGGTTAGGGTGCCCAGAGTTCCCCAGGATTCCCAGCAGTTAGGCTGTGTCCTGGGACGCTTCAGTCCAGCTGTGGGGTCCCTGTCCCTTTAAGACTCTCAAAAAGCACTCGCTTTTCTTTGTCCCCAGGGTTCCAGCTGCGGGGACCCACTCACAGGTCTTACTGTCCTGTTACCCTAGTTTCCAGCACCCCACGCACGCACCATGTGTCTACACTCTGGTGCGGATGGCTAGGGCTGGGTGTTTAGCAGTCCTGGGCTCCCTCTCCCTCCCCACTCCAACTCCTCTCCTCCTTCCAGGAGCTGGGGTGAGGGGTGCTCGGGTCCCACTGGGCCGGGGCTTGTATCTTACCCCCTTTGCCAGGTGCTGGGTTCTCACGGGTGTGGATGTAGTCTGGCTGTTGTCCTGTATCTTCTGGTCTCTCTTTTAAGGATAGTTGTATTTCTTGTATTTTCAAAAATATATATGTTTTTGGGAGGAGATTCCCACTGTCCTACTCATGCCACCATCTTGGCTCTGCCTCCCCTTAAGAATACTATTTGATTGCCTCCAACTTGCTGCCATTCTTAATAAAACTCAGACTCTTTCAATTATTACTCTTTGTGAGACAAAATTGCATTGTCATTGCTTTTATAAAAAGATCACCTTGACTTACGTTTGTCTTGAGTTCCATTCACCACTCTGAAATGGGTAGCATTTCTAAGATATTATAAATGAGGATGTCACTAAGGGTCAGAGACGAAGGAGAGAGAAGAGCTACAGTGCTTAGTTTTCACACATTCCAAGTGTGACCACCACCTTCCCATGACACACCCCTTAACTTTTAGTACTTTGACATCTGACATGGACAACTATCTTGCAGATTTAGCTATCACTTGCCAACTGTGCTTTGTATGCAAATACATACAAGGAAATAAGGAAGTAGCTGATCCACAGAGATGAAAGATGATAGCTTGCAGCATCTTCTTCTCACCTCACATCCAGCAATCCTGCTACATATACACCCTTTTTCAGAGTAGGTTAATTTCTCCTATATGCCTCAAATCCCATTGAATTAGAGGACTCCTGCAGTCAAAAATAAAGGAATGGAATTAGAGGAAATTGCATGTATAAGAAGCATGCTGGGCTGACCTGAGTCCTGAGCTCTGCTACCAAGTGTGACTATGGGTTAAAAATGTTAAAATTAGAAGGCTGAGCTAGAAGAACTCTATAAGCCATTGGAATTCTAAAATTCCATTATTTATCAGATTCCAGATTGTAAGCATTTCACAATATGTTAAGTAACATCTCTTTGTTTAGTAAATAATGTGTTTCCTTTAGGAGTGCTAGCAGGTTTGCAAGATGTCTATGATTCACATCATTCTGGCATCTAAATAAATATCCCTGCTACTGAAACATAAGCCTCTTGTAGTCAGTGGTAGATTTGGGATATAGTTGTATTATCTTTGGCAGTGATCCTCTTAGGACTACCTAACTCCACAAGGTCAAGTTGGGCAACGCTGTGACATGGGCCTTCCAAGGTCTACCCAAGTTCTGCGATAAGCACTCTGTAATTTAAGCTGGAAACACACTAGTCAGTGCAATAGCAACTTACTCTCTAGCACAAACTGAGAGACACTGTTACTTCACTTAAGATGAGACAATTTTAAAATTAGTATCATGAGGCCTACTGACATGAAGAGTATTGGCCAAAATAATAACCCACAACTTAATCATACTTCTATTGAGTTTGCAGGAGCAATTTTGGGGCTTTATCTATTTGAAATGGGTCACTCCCAAATCTCCATCTCTGTGCCCAGCCCAGAACAATCTCCTGAGCTCTAGATACATATGTCCAACTGCTGATTGCATGTCTTTCCCACTTGTCTATGACAGACACCCGAAACTCAATGTACCTCAAACTGATCTCATCACCCCTGCTCCTGCATCTCAAATGTGTTCCTCTTCCTGTGTGTATGATCTCAGAGGACAGCAGTGGCATTGTCCTGGGGGCTTATGCTTCAAACCTCAGCACGTCGTCTTTGACTCCCTTCTCTCGTGTCTGACCGGTTGTCATGTCCTGTCAAGTCATGTCAGGTCTACATCCAGCATCTTTTCCTCCCCATATCCACTGTCCTATCCCCTAGTTTATATCCTGTTCACTCCTGGACATACTTCTTCAGTGGCCTTCTAACTGATCTACCTGATTTCAGTCTCTACCCTTACCCCTTTAATACATCTCTCAGACTGCTGGCAGATAAACTGTACATATTTAAGATTAATACTCTTCTACTCAAAAACTTGCAGAGGCTCCCCATTACTGCAGAGTATTGGTTTTCAGACTTTATTTTCCAAAGCAGATGAGTACTTTCTTAGACAAAAATCTGACTCCAATGTATGAAACAGATAAAAATGATATTTTTCTAATATGAATTTATTTTGTAGGTAAAAATCATTACATTTATGTACCACAAAACCAATACATAAGGAAGAATGAGTCTCCTCTGATAAACACAAAAATCTGAAATCAAGGGTAAGGGAAATACATTTTTATATTAACATTCAATTTATTTCTGATTTTGTTTTGGTTGTACAGTACTGAGAAAATTCTTATACATATAAGTAGCCACAAATGGTCAGTTTTAACCTTTAATCTTGAACACTTGCACAAGAAGGCAAAAGTAGCTTTATTATGTCTGCATAAAAATAAGTCAAGTAGTAGCATAAATTACATTCATGTCACTCATATGTTAATTTTTGTGTATTACATATTTAATCATGTAATATATTATAGTTTTAAAATCTCTATTTCAGCATGTATTTTTTTTAGGTAGAAAATTAAATCACACATCTGTGAAACCCCTGAAGCAACTTGTCTAAAATCTCTGAGTTCATGAAACACAGTTGGAAACCCTTGCTATCAAAAAAGTACCTGGTGATCAAGCCTCAATCTTTTTTTCTGAACTTACTGTCCTCTACTGCCTTTCACACATTCTTTAAATTGAAGAAAGAAAATGTGTTATGTTTTCCAGATTGGTATTACAATACTCATTGAAGAAAACCTGCTAAATATGGAAAGGAATGATATAGAGATGGTTCCTGATTTATCATATTTCGACAAAATCTTTCAACTTTATGATGGTGTAAAAGCAATAGGCATTCAGTCGAAACCACATTTCAAATTTTGAATTTTGATCTTTTCCAGGTTAGCAATATGCAGTATGATCCTTTCTCAAGATGCTGGGCAGAAGCAGTGAGCTGCAGCTCCCAGTCAGATCACAAGGGCAAATTAATACAATTACAAGCATCCTGTATCCACACAACCATTCTGTTTTTCATTTTCAGTACAGTATTCAATACATTACATGAGATAGTTAACACTTTATGATGAAATAGGCTCTGTGTTAGATTACTGTGCCCAACGATAAGCTAATGTAATAAGTGTCCTGAGCAAGTTTAAGGTGGGCTAGGCTAAGCTGTGATGTTCTGTAGGTTAGGTGTATTAATGCATTTTCAGCTTACGATTATTTTCAATTTAGGATCGTTTTGTTGGGATGTAACCCCATTGTAAATTGAGGAAGATCTGTAGAGAACAACTACCTATAATCTCTCAATCCAAAGATAACTACTATAAATGTTCTAGTGTACTTGCTTTCAGTCTTTTACCTTTCCATAGTAAGACTATTAGAGAGAACTGTGACAACTACTGAGATTGTTACATTTAATACAAACACTCTATTATGTGATTAATCTTATTATTTCCATTTAACATTAAGGGACAGGACAAAATAGGTTGAGTACCTTGCCCACGGTCACATAGTAAATTGGGGAGCTAGCTGGTCTTCCAACCATTATCTGACTCCAGAGACTGTTCTTAACCACAACACTATATTGCCTCCCTTTACATCCCCTAATTCACTTACTTTAACTCTGCCTACTTTAATTTACTGTTCTATGAAGACATCTGCCTCTACTCATGCCATTTCCTTTGCTAGGATTGCCCTTTTTCCCATTTCTGCCCAGCCAAATCCTACTTACCATTCAAATGCCACCTACTCCTCAAAGCTTCTCTAATCCTCCCTCAGTTCTAGAATTCCCCCTACTCTTTCCTGAACTCCTCCTGCCTCAGCCTCCTCCCCTTTCCTGCCTCCCACACTCTAACACAGACAGCAGGAGTTTACTATATTTGTCAGTGCTGAGTGACTAGTGGCCCTGCTCCAATTCCCACGCTTTGGACCTGGGGCTGAGCAGTTACTCTAGGACGTGGCTACTGGGCTGGGGAAGATGGCTTGGCCCTCTGCTACTAAGTGAAACTGAAGCTCCTGTGCACACAAGTCAAAAAAAATCATTCCTTCTGTGACCTAGGCAATGCCAATCTTCCACCCATCCTCCCACGGCTGCCTGTTGCATTTTTAACTTCTTTTCCCCTCGTGGCCACCCTTGATATTACTTTGAAGAGGATTTCCTCTTGATAAAGACATTCACAGTGTGGGGTAATGCCAGCTTTGTGATCTGCTCTGGGTTCTACAAAGGTAGCCTTGGTGGCTAAAAATGTTTTCTTTGCTTTATTCCAAAGTTTCTGTGGCCCCCTAAGGAGGCCATTGCAATTGAAAAGCAGTGCTCTGCATCCCAGATTATGAAACTTAGTTCCATGGAACTATGTTTTGGGGCTTTACAAGTCATCCCTAGGGGTCCTTGAAAGAAAGTGTGGACATGTTTATCTAACCCACTTGGTTAAGGGTGAGAACAAGGGATTGTCTGTACACATGCCAACTGGCATGTGGCCTCAAGTGACTGGGACTGGAAGCCATGAACCCTCTGGATGAGTGCCATTTGTAGAAAGACAATTTGCTGGTGTAATTCTGATACACCACATCCTTACTACAGGGATGTGGGAAAAAGTGACTCTCCAGCCTGAACTTTACCCTAAATTCAAGATCCTTATGGTCATTTGCTTACTAGACATCTTTTTTTAAATTAAGGAATCATTGATATACAATCTTATGAAGGTTTCACATGAACACCATTGTGGTTACTACATTCACCCATTTTATCAAGTCCCCCCCATACTCCACTGCAGTCACTATCAGCATAGTAAGATGCTATAGAGTCATTACTTGTCTTCTCCATGCTATACAGCCTTCCCCATTATCTACTGGTACTGTGAGTGAATCGCTTCTTGGAGTCTGTGAGTCTGCTGCTGTTTTGTTCCTTCAGTTTTGCTTTGTTGCTATATTCCACAAATGACTGAAATCATTTGCTACTTGTCTTTCTCCACATGGCTTATTTCACTAAGCATAATACCCTCTAGCTCTATCCATGTTGTTGCAAATGGTAGGGTTTGTTTTCTTCTTATGGCTGAATAATATTCCATTATGTATATGTACCACATCTTCTTTATTCATTCATCTACTGATGGACAACTTAGGTTGCTTCCATTTCTTGGCTTTTGTAAATAGTGCTGCAATAAACATAGGGGTGCAAATGTCTTTTTGAATCAGAGATTTCTTTTCTTCATGTCTTCTTTTCTTCAGGTAAATTCCTAGGGGTGGATTGGTATTTCTACTTTTAGTTTTCTTAAGGGAACTTCCATATTGCTTTCCACAATGGTTGTGCCAATTTTCATTCCCACCAGCAGTGCAGGAGGGTTCCCCTTTCTTCGGATCCTCACCAGCATTTGTTGTTGTTTGTCTTTTGGATGTTGGCCATCCTAACTGGTGTGAGATGATATCTCATTGTGGTTTTAATTTGCATATCTCTGATAATTAGTGAAGTGGAGCATCTTTTCATGTGCCTGTTTGCCATCTGAATTTCTTCTTTGGAGAAGTGTCTGTTCAGGTCCTCCACCCATTTTTTAATGAGGTTATTTTGTTTTTAGGTGTTGAGTCATGTGAGTTCTTTATATATTTTGGTTGTTAACCCCTTATTGGATAAGTCATTTGCAAATATATTCTCCCATACTATAGGATGCCCTTTTGTTCTACTTTTGATAGTATCTGCTTTTGATCGTATCCTTTGCTGTACAGAAGCTTTTTAGTTTGATGTAGTCCCATTTGTTCATTTTTGCTTTTGTTTCCCTTGCCTGAGGAGATGTGTTCAGGAAAAAGTTGCTCATGTTTATATTCAAGAGGTTTTTGCCTATGTTGTCTTCTAAGAGTTTTATGGTTTCATGATTTACATTCAGGTCTTTGATCCATTTTGAGTTTACTTTTGTGTATGGACTTAGACAATAATCTAGTTTCATTCTCCTACAAAGAGGATGTCATTTCCCCATTGTACATCCATGACTCTTTTACTGTATATTAATTGACCATATATGCTTGGGTTTAGTTTGTTCCATTGGTCTATGGGTCCATTCTTGTGCCAGTACCAAATTGTCTTGATTATTGTGGCTTTGTAGTAGAGCTTGAAGTTGGGAAGCGAGATCCCCCCTGCTTTATTTTCCTTCTCAGGATGGCTTTGGCTATTCGGGATCTTTTGTGGTTCCATATCAATTTTAGAAGTATTTGTTCCAGTTCATTGAAGAATGTTGTTGGTATTTTGATAGGCATTGCATTGAATCTCTAGATTGCTTTAGGCAGGATGGCCATTTTGACAATATTAATTCTTCCTATCCATGAGCACGGGATGTATTTCCATTTATTGTTGTTTTCATTAATTTCTCTTAAGAGTGTCTTGTAGTTTTCAGGGTATAGGCCTTTCACTTCCTTGCTTAGGTTTATTCCTAGGTATTTTATTCCTTTTGATGCAATTGTAAATGGAGTTGTTTTTCTGATTTCTCTTTCTGCTAGTTCATCATTAGTGTATAGGAATGCAACAGATTTCTGTATATTAATTTTGTATCCTGCAACTTTGATAAATTCAGTTATTAGTTCTCATAGTTTTTTGGTGGATTCTTTAGGGTTTTTTATGTACAATATCATGTCATCTGCAAACACTGACAGTTTAACTTATTCCTTACCAATCTGGATGCCTTTTATCTCTTTGTGTTATCTGATTACTATGGCTAGAACTATGTTGAATAAAAGTGCCAGCCAGAAATCTTTACATAGGTGGATGATAGACATTCAAACTTAACATGTCTAAATGAGCTCCTGACAGTCCCTGCATCCCTATGTGCCCCATCCCACCACAGGTTGCCCCATTCTTCCAATTGTTCAGATTGTGTCATTCTTGGCTCTTCTGTTTTATCTCACACCCACATATGGTCCAGAGCAAATCCTGTTGGCCCTTCTGCCACAGTTTGACCACTGTTCACCATCCCATTGCTACAATTCTCTCCCAAGTCACCACTATTTCCCTTCTGGATTATCTCAGTAGCCTCCTTGTAGGTTTCTCTACTCTGCCCTTGCCCACTTACAATAAATTCTCTACCCAGCGGCCAGGGTAACATTGTTGGAACTTAACAGAATCTACTCAACACCCTACAATGACTCTCCATTTCACTCACAGTGAAAGCCTCACTATTTTTTTTATTTTATTAAAGTATCATTGATATACAATCTTATGTTGGCTTCAAATATACAACACAGTGGTTCAAAAGTTATGCATATTACTAAATCCTCACCCCCTCTAGTGAGGTCACTATCTATCAATGTAGCAAGATGTTAGAGTCATTAACTGTATTCTCCATGCTGTACTACTGTCCCGTGACCAACCCATATTGTGATTGCAAATTATTATGTCCCTTTATCCCCTTCCCCTCCCCCCTTCCTTCTTCAACCCCTCCCCCTCAGTAACCACTATAACCACTAGTCCCTCATTGGTGTCTATGAGTCTACTACTGTTTTGTTCTTTCTGTTTTGCTTTGTTTTTATATTCCACAAATAGGTGAAATCATATGGAATTAATTTTTCTCTGCCTGGCTCATTTCACTGAGCATAATACCCTCTAGATCCATCCATGTTGTTGCAAATGGGAAATTTGTTTTCTTTTTATAATGCCTCACTATGCTTGAACGTACTGAGCATCATCCCACCTCAGAGCTTCCCACTTGCTCTTTCCTATACCCAGAAGGATTTTTCACCAGATCTCCACAGGGCTAGCTTTTTCATTTCCTCCACATCTTAACTTAAAATTCATCTTCTCATTGACAATTTATTTAGCCAAACTCTAGAAAATTGCAAAACAAATATCCCAACACCTCCAATTTCCCTTCCATTTTACTATTCTTCTTAGGAGAATCGTTAGCTAACAAACTATACATGCATTTTACTGATTTATCATGTTAATTGGTTGGCTACCCTGTTAAAACTTTAGTTCCACAAGGGCAGGACATTTTATTTGTTTTATTGTCTGCTGTATCAGCCATGTCAGAACAGTGCCTGGCACATAGTAATCACTCAACAAATGTTTGTTAAGTGAACAGACATTGAATGAATGAAAGATACCAGAACTAGATGAAGAATAGAATCACCCTAGTGTAATGATTTCAAACTACTTTCAAACCCCCCAGTGCCCCATTACAAGGAGGAAAAGGGACCCAAGAAAGAAAGGCTCTGTACTCCTAGGCCCCTGCTTTGCCCAAAGTAGACCAGAATCTTACATATTGGCCTCCCATGACACCTTTGTTTTGAAGAAAACATTATTTGGATGAGTTTTTAAGAATTGTTTGAAATCAATTGCCATAAATCTAAAGAAATCAGAGACTATAACCTCTCCAGGCTAAGAACAATGACCTGCTTTCATGGATGGACACATCAGGTACTCTCTAGTTCCACCTTCCTCAAATTGGGCTCTGACAACATAGCATAGGTGTCCCAAAGAATGCCAAAGGATATAAATATGGCAGAATTTCCTGCACAGCAACTTTACCCCAAATCTGGGAGCAAATATTAATTTTCTATTGAAATAAAGGAGCAGAATCAAAACTTCTCAAAAATTTAAAAAGTAAAACACAAGAAGCCACGTCATACTACTCCTTAACTTGCCACAGGATCCACATATACTTTTCTCTGCCATTAAGAAAAGCAGAATTCCTGGAGAAGCACTATATCTAGGACAGAAGAGCTGAGAAATAAAGAGGTGTCATTAAGATGGCCTACAATTACAAGACCTGCTTACCTAGGTAGGCTCCGTACAGCAATAATTTCACATTGGCTTGGAACATTTTGCTGATCATATAGGATGTTCTAAGCCCTCTGTGCACACTACATTAGAACATATGACATAGTTGGAGGCCTTTGTTTTTGCTGCTGCACTAGGAAATAGCATTAGATTTCCTGTAGCTCAAAGGGTGTGCACAAACAGCTTCCCCTGGGATGTCTGGGTCAATGGACAGAACAGCAAAAGCTAGAATTGTAGTGAAGCACTTATTTCATTCTATACATATTTATTGAGCACCTACTCCATACTCAGTAGTAAGATTTTTTTTTAAGTCTGACATTGGTTTTTAAAAATGAGATTTTTTTAACAGTTACCATGATTATAGTTATCTAACCAAATGAGAACTGTGCTAACAGTAATTAGGGATGGTGATGCTTGCAAAGTGTATGGACATCTTAAGTGCCTCCACTGATTACTAACTCAGAGAATCCTAGTTAGATATGATAACCCAGCAGCTGGGAGGCATAATTTTCACTAGCAACATTTTTCATATTAGTTATCATTCATATTAGATTTATAATATTTATTGGCTTCTTAGGAAGGAAAGTACCAGAGTCATAAATGAAGGGATGGCTGGTCTCCACAACTGATCTATTACACATTAGGAAATAATAAAGATAAAGAGCTCTAGATTAAAAGAAATGACAGGAGCTCTGAGTTCTTCTACTAGCTCTGCCACTGAATCACTGTGTCACTTCCTCTCTGAGCCTCAGTTTCCTCATCTGTAAAATGAGAGTTTTGGTGAATGATATTCTTTCAGTGGTTCTTCAAGCTCTGACAATCTATGAGTCTATAAAACCCATATTCGTAGCCAAGCCACTGAGTGCGTGTACACATTCTGAAATAGTCAACAAATACCACCAACATGTAAGAGCTTGAAATAAGTGACTGAATAGTCAGGGAAAGCCCCATCTAACAAATGGAACTTGTTCCTCATTCTCATTTTCAACAGACATGAGTAAGAATTCAAAGTTCAAAAAACAATGCTGCCTCACCCCTCCTCACACCCTAGTCCAATGCAAGATTACCCTTCAGCACTTCAGAAATCAAATCAGGGATTGTCAACAAATCCAAATCCGATCTAACAAGCCCCACCTGGATGGCCAGCGGATTCAGAGGAAGCACTGAACAGAATGAAAACAATACTCTTAAAGATTTAGATATGATAAGATTTAAGGCTACCCTGGTGAGTATTGGTCTAAACAGAAAGTCAGGAAAACTACTGGGGCCTAGGCAGGAGGGCAAGAAAATCTGTGCGGGTAAAGAAGTGGATGCCTACCCAGTTTTTGGTTTTTCTTCTGTCTGCTCCAACAGCAAGAGCATTTCTTTCTAGATGCTGTCTAGCAACACACCCACTTGACCTCCTTTCAGTTTGGGTTTTTAAAGTACTGCCAAATAATGAAAGGCCAAAGCTGCAGGGCTCTTAGAAAGGATCTAGGCCAGGGCTCCCACTGGTAGCAGGTGGGCCTAATTCAGCACATGCTTTGTGAGAACAGCACAGATCTAAGATAATTTTGATTTTTGAGTACCTTTGAAAAGAGCATATACTCTCCCATTCCTCCAGGTAGCCACCACTCCTGGACTTGTGCAGAGCAGCCTGGCACTGAAAGATTTTTTGAGTTTGAGCTAAGTTGCAAAGACCAGACCATTCCATGACACCATTACTGCCTTCCAGTCTTCCTACCCTTGCAGCTGCTCTTGCAAGGCTCAGCCTGGCCTCCTGTAACCATCCAAAATTAAACAATCCCAAAGTCAAATGTGTCCAAACGTTCTCTGAGAAAGCCCTTTATTCCAGTCTGACAGAACTTCAGCCTGCACTTTCTCCCCAGCCAATACAGAAAGCACTTTTAAGAGGGCCTGAATACCAAGCACTGGGCTTTTCTCTCTAATAAAGACTGTGGGAAGTTGGGGTTCCTATGGCCAGGATCCTCACTGAACTTAAACCACCTGATGATGTAACTGGCCTGTTGCTGGGCTGCCACTTCCACACCTGTAGGCAATAAGCTATTATTGTGCTATATAGAGAGCTCGGCCCAGTGCTCTGGGCGGAAGCAGAGATGCTAGTGCTCCACCTACTGCCAGAAGAACAAGCCGGATAATAAACATTTTCACCCCAAAGAAAAACTCTACTGTCATTTCTTTGGTCACATTGAATCCACAGTGAACTTGCCCGGGGCTGAAACCCACTCTCAAGACACAGACAGGGCACTATCACAGGCCAGGGTGGGGTCAGCCAGGTTCTTCAGTGCTCTGACGAGGAACCAGAGCACTGGATCCTAATGCAAGGCTTTAGTTACTGAGGTTTTAAAAACAAAACCACAAAAGACCATGTGACTAAAGGCTGCCACCTAAAAAGAAGACAAGATACTGAGTCCATAGGAGGCCACTGATTTGTGATTTTATCAAAATGTCTGTCATGTGTTCCTTATTGTCCTGGACATTCCCACATGCAAATACTATGTCTCACTGTCCTGATATCTGTTAAAAAAATATAACATTACCGAGAGAGGATTAAAGATGGTGGTGAGAGAGGTGAGACAGAGGACTCCTCTTAAAACTGCATATAATAGGAAAATATAATTAATACAACTAATCCTGAAACAGCAACAGGAAAGAAGGCTGTTCCAGACTGTATACACCTGGAGAAAATAAGTGACCTCACAGAGCAGGGTAATGTACCAAAGCCATAACCTGGCAGAACCCATGCCTTTCGCCCACCCCAGCTGACCAGTGGGAGGAAGAGAAATGGAGCGGGGAGGGAGTGGAGGCCTGGGACTGCTGAACACCTGGCTCTGGAGATCTGCTGTGGGAGCACAAACCTACATTGCACGGTACTCTGGTGATTAGGGGAGTTGGAAAGCTAAGACAGGTAGAACTCCTGGAGAGACTGAGATTCCAGCCGCTTGTGGAAAACAGAGATCCATATCCGGCTGCTCTGGGACAAAAGAAAGGTGGGCAGTCTGAGAGAATTCCTAACAGTGAGAGGGCTACTAAAGGGGCAAGGATTGCACAGAGCTTACTGCTCAGGAGAAAGGACAGGTAAACAAAATTACCTGGGTGCATTCTGCCCAGCAGGTTGGGAACTTTGATGATCTTCAGGTGCTCCAGCCCCTTGGCTGGCTATGCAGCTATGAGGCCCCCACTGTGATACGCAGCCTACTATGCTTTCCTCCCGGCCAGCCCTCAGCTGGCTTACAAACTGGCAAACCCTGCCCTGGCAACAGGACAGCCAGAGG
The DNA here is from genome assembly GCF_040802235.1 of Manis javanica. Classification (NCBI taxonomy): domain Eukaryota; kingdom Metazoa; phylum Chordata; class Mammalia; order Pholidota; family Manidae; genus Manis; species Manis javanica. The sequence goes on along the minus strand of NC_133174.1, from coordinate 108,296,884 downwards.
GAAGCCCTGACTACAGCAGCTACAAATGCAAAGCATAGAGGCTTATACCTGTGTGATCAGCCTACTGGTTCTGGCAGTCAAGATAGGCACAGCAGCCGGGAAGCAGGAAACAGTTCTTTCCTCCCCCCATGCACCAACACCGCTCCCCTGTGACCCTCTACATTGCTCCAGGACCTGAGCAGCTCCAGAGAGTAGAGCTTCTGGGCACTAGAGGGTCAAAAGAACATCAAAGGAACATCAAAATCATACATACACCAGAAAAATAGTCAAATGAAACCGATCTCTTGAATCTTCCTGAGATTTCAAAAAAATAATAATAAACATGCTCATGGAGGTACAGAAAAATATTTAAGACCTCAGGAATGAATTCCAGTCGGAGATCCAATCATTATGGAACACAGTACCAGAAATAAAACACATAACGGAAAGTTTAAAAAGCAGATAATATATGGTAGAGGAAACAATAAATGAAATAGAAATTAGAGAAGAGGAATACAAAGAAGCTGAGAAACAGAGAAAGAAGGATCTCTAAGAATGAAATAATTTTGAGAGAACTGTGTGACCAATCCAAATGGAACAATATTTGTATTATAAGGGTACCAGAAGAAGAAGAGAGAGACAAGGGGATAGAAAGTGTCCTTGAGTAGGTAATTGCTGGAAACTTCCCCAATCTGGGGAAGAAGATAGTCTCTCAGGCCATGGAGATCCACAGATCTCCCAACACAAGGGACCCAAGGAAGACAACACCATGACATATAATAATTAAAATGGCAAAGAACAAGGATAAGGACAGACTATTAAAAGCAGCCACAGAGAGAAATAAGATCATATACAAAGGAAAGCCCATCAGGCTATCATCAGACTTCTCAGCAGAAACCTTATAAGCCAAAAGGGAGTGGCATGATATATTTAATGTAATGAAGCAGAAAGGTCTTGAACCAAGAATACTTTATCTGGCATTATCATTTAAATTTGAAGGAGGGATTAAACAATTTCCAGATAAGCAAAAGCTGAGAGAATTTACCTCCCACAAACCATCTCTACAGTGTATTTTGGAGGGACTGCTATAGATGGAAGTGTTCCTAAGGTTTAATAGCTGCCACCAGAGGTAATAAAACCACAGTAAAGAAAGTAGAACAGTTAATTACTAAGCAAAAGGCAAATTAAATCAACTAATCCCAAAGTCAGTCAAGGGACAGACAAAAAGTACAGAATATGATACATACTATATAATTAATGGAGGAGGAAGAAAAAGGAGGAGAAAAAATGAACCTTTATATTGCGCTTGTAATAGCGTACTAAGTGAGTTAAGTTAGACTATTAGACAGTAAGCACGTTAACCTTGACCCTTTGGTAACCACAAAACTAAAGCCTGCAATGGCAATAAGTACATACCTATTGACAATCACCCTAAATGTAAATGGTCTCAATGCACCAATCAAAAGACACAGAGTCACTGAATGGACAAAAAACAAGTTCCATTTATATGCTGCCTACAAGAGACTCACTTTAAACCCAAAGACATATACAGACTAAAAGTGAAGGGATGGTAAAAGATATTTCATGCAACTAATAGGGAGAAAAAAGCAGGAGTTGCAGTACTTGTATCAAACAAAATAGGCTTCAAAATAAAGAAAGTCACAAGAGACAGGAAGGACATTACATAATGATTAAGGGGTCAATCCAACAAGAAGATATAACCATTATAAATATTTATGCACCCAACACAGTGTTTCTTTCACATATGTAGGAGCTCATAACAGAATTAAATGGGGAAATAGAATGAAATGCATGCATTCTAGGAGACATCAACACTCCATTCACTTCAAAGGATAAATCAATCAGACAGAAAATAAGTAAGGAGACAGAGATGCTGAAAACCACATTAGAACAGATGGACCTAAGACACATCTACAGAACTCTACACCCAAAAGAAGCAGAATACACATTCCTCACAAGTGCACACGGAACATTTTCAAGGAAAGATCATCTACTAGGCCACAAAAAGAGCCTTGGTAAATTCAAAAAGATTGGAATTGTACCAACCAGCTTCTCAGACCACAAAGGTATGAAACTACAAATTAATTACACAAAGAAAATGAAAAATCCCACAAACACATGGAGACTTCACAACATGCTCCTAAATAACCAATGGATGAATGACCAAATAAAAACAGATCAAGCAATACATAGAGACAAGACCACAGTGACTCAACACCGCAAAAATCTGTGGGATGCAGCAAAGGCTGTACTAAGAGAGAAGTATATTGGAATACAGGCCTACATCAGGAAAGAAGAACAATCCCATATAAACAGCCTAAACTCACAATTAACAAAACTAGAAAAAGAAGAACAAATGAGGCCAAAAATTAGTAGAAGGAGGGACATAATAAAGATTAGAACAGAAATGAATAAAATTGAGAAGAATAAAACAATAGAAAGAATCAATGAAAGCAAGAGCTGGGCCTTCGAGATAATAAAACAGATAAACCACCACTAGCCAGACTTATCAAGAAAAAAAGAGAGTCTACACACATAAACAGAATCAAAAATGAAAAAAGAAAAATCACTACAGACACCACAGAAATACAAAGAATTATGAGAGAATACTATGAAAAATTATATTCTAACCAATTGGATAACCTAGAAGAAATGGACTACTTTCTACAAAAATACAACCTTCCAAAGCTGACCCAGAAAGAAACAGAAAATCTGAACAGACCAATTATCAGCAACAATATTCTATCAGTAATCAAAAAACTACCTAAAAACAAAATCCCTGGACCAGATGGCCTCATCACTGAATTTTATCAAACATTTAGTGAAGACCTAATACTAAACATCCTTAACGCTTTCCAGAAAGTAAAAGAGGGAATACTTCCAAACTCATTCTATGAGGCCAATATCACTCTAACAACAAAAACAGGCAAAGACACCACAAAAAAAGAAAATTACAGACCAATATCCCTGATGAACATACATGCAAAAATACTCAACAAAATATTAGCAAACCAAATTCAAAAATATATCAAAAATATCATCCACCATGATCAAGTGAGATTTATTCCAGGGATGCAAGGATGGTACAATATTGAAAAATCCATCAACATCATCCACCACATCAACAAAAAGAAGGACAAAAACAACATGATCATCTCCATAGATGCCAAAAAAGCATTTGACAAAATTCAACATCCATTCATGATAGAAACTTTCAACAAAACGGGTATAGAGGGCAAGGACCTCAACATAATAAAGGTCACATATGACAAACCCACAGCCAACATCATACATAACAGCAAGAAGATGAAAGCCTTTCCCCAAAGATTGGGAACAAGACAAGTATGCCTACACTCTCACTTTCATTCAACATAGTTCTGGAGGTCCTTGCAACAGCAATGAGACAACACAAAGAAATAAAGGGCATCCAGATTGGTAAGGAAGAAGTTAAACTGTCACTGTTAGCAGATGACATGATATTGTACATAAAAAAACAAAAAGAATCCACTCCAAAACTACTAGAACTAATATTTGAATTCAGCAAAGTTGCAGGATACAAAATTAATACACAGAAATCTGCTGCATTCCTATACACTAACGATGAACTAGCAGAATGAGAAATCAGAAAAACAATTCCATTCACAATTGCATCAAAAAGAATAAAATACCCAGGAATAAACCTAACCAAGGAAGTAAAAGACCTGTAATCTGAAAACTGCAAGACACTCATGAGAGAAATTAAAGAAGATACCAATAAATGGAAACACATACCATGGTCATGGATAGCAAGAATTAATATTGTTAAAATGGCCATCCTGTCTAAAGCAAACTACAGATTCAAAGCAATTCCTATCAAAATACCAACAGCATTCTTCAATGAACTAGAACAAATCATTCTAAAATTCATATGGAACCACAAAAGACCCTGAATAGGCAAAGCAATCCTGAGAAGGAAGAATAAAGCAGGGGGGATCTTGCTTCCCAACTTTAAACTCTACTACAAAGTGACAGTAACCAAGACAATTTGGTACTAGCACAAGAAAAGACCCACAGAGAACAGAATAGAGAGTCCAGATATTAACCCAACCATACATGGTCAATTAATATATGATAAAGAAGCCATGGATATACAATGGGGGAATGACAGCCTCTTCAACAACTGGTATTGGCAAGACTGGACAGCTGCATGCAAGAGAATGAAACTGGATTATTGTGTAAGCCCATACACAAAAGTAAACTTGAAATGGATCAAAGACCAGAATGTAAGTCATGAAACCATAAAACTCTTAGAAAACAACATAGGCAAAAATCTCCTGAATATAAACATGAGCAACTTCTTCCTGAACGCATCTCCTCGAGCAAGGGAAACAAAAGCAAAAATGAACTCATGGGACTACATCAAACTAAAAAGTTTCTGTATGGCAAAGTACACCATCAACAGAACAAAAAGGCATCTTACAGTATGGGAGAATATATTTGTAAATGACATATCCGACAAGGGGTTAACATCCAAAATATGTAAATAACTTACACACCTCAACACCCAAAAAGCAAATAACCCGATTAAAAAATGGGCAGAGGTACTGATGGACAGTGACTGCATTGGGGTGTGGGTGGGGACTTGATAATATGGGTAAATGTAGTAACTACTTTGTTTGTTTGTGTGAAACCTTCATAAGAGTGTATATCAATCACACCTTAATAAAAAATGTTTTTAAAAATGGGCAGAGGATATGAAGAGACAGTTCTCCAAAGAAGAAATTCAGATGGACAATAGACACATGAAAAGATGCTCCACATCACTAATTATCAGGGAAATGCAAATTAAAACCACAATGAGATATCACCTCACACCAGTAAGGATGGCCACCATCCAAAAGACAAACAACAAATGTTGGCGAGGATGCGGAGAAAGGGGAACCCTCCTGCACTGCTGGTGGGAATGTAAACTAGTTCACCCATTGTGGAAAGCAATATGCAAGTTCCTCAAAAAACTAAAAATAGAAATACCATTTGACCCAGGAATTCCACTTTTAGAAATTTACCCAATGAAAACAAGTTCTCAGATTCAAAAAGACATCGGCACACCTATGTTTATCACAGCACTATTTACAATAGCCAAGAAATGCAAGCAACCTAAGTGTTCATTAGTAGATGAATGGATAAAGAAGATGTGGTACATATACACAATGGAATACTATTCAGCCATAAGGAAGAAACAAGTCCTACCATTTGCAACAACATGGATGGAGCTGGAGGATATTATGCTCAGTGAAGTAAGCCAGGCGGAAAAAGACAAGTGCCAATTAATTTTCCTCATTTGTGGAGTATAACACTGAAGCAAAGCTGAAGGAACAAAACAGCAGCAGACTCACAGACTCCAAGAAGGGACTAGTGGTTACTAAAGGGGAGGGGTGTCTGAGGGCAGGTGGGGAGGGAGGGAGAAGGGGATTGCAGGGTATTATGTTTAGTACACATGGTGTAGGTGGTCAAGGGGAAGACAGCATAACACAGAGAAGGCAAATAGTGACTCTGTGGCATCTTACTACACTGATGGACAGTGACTGCAATGGGATATGGGTGGGGACTTGATAATATTGGTAAATGTAGTAACCACGTTGTTTTTCATGTACAACTTTCATCAGAGTGTATATCAATAATGCCTTAATAAAAAATGTAATATTACCAACCTTAAACATATAACACGTGGGATACAGAGGAGAAAGAAACAGTACAGAAAATATTTATTTGGCAAGGAGACAGTCAAAAATATCTAATTAAGTTTTCTTTTTTCCTCTCTAGCTTCCTATCATTCAAATTCAAACCTTGCCTCTAACAAGGGGCTGGCCTTTGTTCTCACCCTCGTTTTAAACTAAGACATTAGAATCTATGCTGGGCAGTGATAGAGGCTGGTGTAGAGAAGATACAGTTTATGTGTTGCTATTTAAATCAAGAGATGCAAACTGGAGGCCCACAGCTGTGTTCTATGTGGCCCACACATTGTCTTGCATTTTTTTAAAAAGCTACCAACATTTGAAAAGTAGGAGATTTCAAGAAATATCCCTATTTCCATCTTTTCCTGAAACACCAGAAAATGTGGCCATTTTGGGCCCATATTATGCCAAGGTGATAGACTGGCCAGAGCTGAATAGAAGCTGCTCCCATTAGGTAGGACATGTGCTGTCTAGATAGCCACATTCCTCACCATTCCCTATTGCCTCCTCTACTCTGCTTCTGCACCTGGATATCAGGGGCCATTTATCATTACATTTGAACTAATTTTTCTTCCAGTAAAGAAGGTAAAATAGTTCTCCTATCTTTGCCAAACAAAAGCAGGGAAACATGGTATAGACCACCTATTACAAGAAAAAATGGAGGAGAGCATATTTGTTTTGCAAAAGTGAGGAATACTGCTATGTATTCAAAATGTAAAACAAATGTGTCATTCAATAGAACAAACTGTCTTGCTTCACTCATTTTTTATTTTGTATAGAGTTACATACAATAAGATGCACAAATCTAAAGTGTACAGCTTGAATTTTTGCATATGTATACATTCATGTAACTATCACCCAGATCAAAATATCAAACATTCTCACTAATGTTTTCCCCCTTTACATATTTCACCCATCCCTCTACCCAACTCCCCTATGGCAACCACTGCTCTGTGTGTCTATGAGTCTATTTCTGTTTTGCTTGTTCATTTGGTTTGCTTTTTAGATTTCACATATAAGTGAATTCATATGGTATTTGTCTTTGTCTTTGACTTATTCCACTCAGCATAATACCCTCTAGGTCCATCCATGTTGTCACAAATGGCAAGATTTTATTCTTTTTTATGGCTGAGTAATATTCCATTATATATATATAATATATATATATATATATATATATAATACATCTTTTTTATTCATTCATCTATCTATGAACATTTAGGTTGCTTCCATACCTTGGCTAATGTAAATAATGCTGTGATAAACATAGGCATGCATATATCTTTCTGAATCAGTGATTTTGTTTCCTTCAGGTAAATTTCCAGAAGTGGAATTGCTGGGTCATATGGTATTTCTACTTTTAGTTTCTAAGAAGTTTCCATATTGCTTTCCATAGTGGCTGCACCAATCTACAGTCCCACCAGCATCCTATGAGAGTTCCATTTTCTCAACATCTTTGCCAACACTTGTTATTTCTTGTCTTCTTGGTATTAGTGATATCTCATTGTGGTTTTGATTTGCATTTCCCTGGTGATTAGGGACACTGAGCATTTCTCACATGCCTGTTGGACCTCGGAATGTCTTCTTTGGAAAAATGTTCAGGTCTTCTGCCCATATTTTAATTTGGTTATTTGCCTTTTTGGTATTGTGTTGTATATATTCTTTATATTTTTTGGATGTCAGCCCCTTATTGGATATATCATTTTCAAGCATATTCTCCCATACAGTAGGTTGCCTTTTGGTTCTGTTGAAAGTTTCCTTTGCTGTACAGTATGATGTAGTCCCACCTGTTTATTTTTTATTTTGTTTCCCTTCCCTGGAAAGACATATCCAGAAAAAACTACTAATGCTAATGTTCAAGAATTAATTGCCCATTTTTTTTCTAGGAGTTTTATGGTTTCAGATTTATTTTGAGGTCTTTAATCCATTTTGAGTCTATTTCTTCCATATGGCATAAGACAGTGATCGAGGCCATTCTTTTGCATGTAGTTTTCCCAACACAATTTATTGAAGAGACTGTCTTTTCCCCATTGTATAGTTTTGCTTACTTTGTCATATTTTAATTGACCATATAGGTGTGGGTTTATTTTGGGGCTTTCTATTTTGTTCTATTGATCTTTTTTCTGTTCTTGTGCCAGTACCATACTGTTTTGATTACTATGGCTTTGTAGTATATTTTGAAATCAGGACACATTGTGCCCCCAGCTTTGTTCTTTCTTAAGATTGATTTGTCTTGCTTTATTCATTTAAAGCACATGTGTGTCCCTATAGGCATAGGAGTTGTCATTTCTGCTTTAAATAAACAGATATTTATGCAATAGTCTATAAGGAAGAAAAGAAGAACTTTCCCCCCTAACTTTCTCAGGGTTTCCAGCTGGAATCCTGGAAATTATAGTGACAAAAGACAGATTAATGATTAACAAGAGGAAAACAAAGTGTTTATTAACTCATGGAGCAGAAGTACACACAGTAGAAACTCAGTGATGAGTAAATCAGAGGGGTAGTTAGAATTTGGGCTTATTTAACATTTTAACAAAGAACAATAGATTTGTGGAGAAGTAACAATACAAAAGAAAAGGGTTTTAGGCTTGAGGCAGTAAACTAGGAATGCACATATATGAGGAAACTAATGAAGTAAGGTCTGTTTATACAAGTCCATACTGTCATCAACTTTTGTCTTGTTCATAGCCATGAACTTCCCTGGGAGAGTAGATTTTTATGGTTGCACTCATTTCTCAGAACATTGGAAGGCTTCTTTCTGTATCTGTTGAATCTCAAGCACCTTCAGCTCAAAATAATCCTTATGCCCATGTGGCATATTTTGATCCCCTACAAATCCTACTGTCCTGGGCATCTAAGAGGACAGTGTCTACTTAGATCCCAGGATCTTCCTGTTTTTCCTGTTAGACAGATGCTGTCTCAGGCAACTAGGCAATAATCTGCTAATCCTTTTTATTTAAAATGCACCAGTGACACATATGTATCTAATGTGTGTTAGGGAATGCAACAAGGAAAACATACACACACACACACAGATATATACATCCTCTAGTTGATTTTATCTGTACAATAAATTTTTACCTTGAGAGTAGATTTTAGATGATGCTATGATGCTGTTTGATAAGTACCTTCAAAGGTAAGAGGGTACTAAGTACTGTATAAGCACGGATACTCCTAAATACTTAACTCTTTGTCCATGGTTCTCATATGGCCCATATCACCTTCTATTACATATTAGACACATTTTGTAATTCTCTCAGTCAAATTTAAAATCCATGAGAATGAAATTTGTGTCTACTTCATCTTGATATTCCACGGCACATAGAACAGAGCATTGTCCTGAGCAGATGGTTAAATATTTGCTGGCTGGCTGGTTGGCTGAATGTACAGATGGATAAGAGAATGAATTGAATTCTCCCTTCACCACTTAGCCATTTTATTCTTTATTAACCATTTCTCCTTTGGGGGCCTACAGGTGAAGTTGAGCATCTAGCTATAAAAGGAAGTGAAGGTAATATATACATAAAAAAGTTTTTGATACCTAGATCATGCATGAATGTAGTTCGTTAGTCCAAGTTGAGTACAGATACACAAGCCCATTCAGTCATGATCAAAGCTGCCCTGCTACTCTACCTGCCCTCACCCGAGCAGAATGTTTGATCAGTAATTTCCCCCTGACTAGTTCAACCTCAAGACTGTGTCCTATGAATATTAGTCCTAAAAGGGTCTGCCCAGAATTCTAAGCTCTTCCTCCTTACACCACCCAGCTCTGGCCCAACAGACTTATAATACACTAGAGGAAACAAACTTTAGAGAGAACATAGTTTGATGGTGTACATCCTCTGTCCTTTGATTCCTTCAAGAACAGGCCACTACAAAATTTGCTGATACTAATATATGCTTACTTTTTAAAGATTGGTTAATTTCTCCTAAAGTCTTCTTTTATTATTAGTCAGTTCAGCCATGTGTGGACAAATCATAAGCAGTCACTGAGACTAAACCTAGTTTTCATATCATATTCCTTTCTAGTCTATTCAGACAGTCCCTATTTCTCTTCACTGAAACATTTACTCTAGATATATCCTAGATCACAGACCACTAGAGCTGGAAATAACATTAGAGATTGCCTAGTTTAACTTTCTCATTTTACAATGTGTTAATTCCCTGTTGCTGCTGTAACAAATTGCTACAAACATAGTGACTTAAAACAACACAGATTTGGGAGGAATTGTCAAGATAGTGGTGTAGGCAGAGTGGCGGAAGTCTCCTCCCAAAACCATATATATTTTGAAAATAAAGCAAATACAACTATTCCTAAAAGAGTCACCAGAAGATACAGTACATGAGCCAGGCTACATCTACATCTATGAGAATCCAACATCTCATGGAAAAGGGTAAGATACAAAGCTGTGACCCAGCAGGACCCGAGTACTCTCCCAACACCAGCTCACCGGCAGGAGGAAAAGAGTCAGAGTGGGGAGGGAGTGGAAGCACAGGACTGCTAAATAACCAGCCCTAGTAATCTGCCCCAGAAGCACAGAAACACACTGCATGGTGCACTAGATATTAAAGGAGTGGAAAAGCAAAATCTGAGATTAAGACTGCGAACAGGTTCCCACAGCCAGCTGCCCTGGGACAAAAGAAAAGAAGGTGCTTTAAAAGTCTTAAAGGGACAAGGATTTAATAGGTGGATAAAATCTACCTGGCACACTCAGCCCAGCAGGCTAGGAACTTTGAGGAACTTCAGGAGCGCTAATCCCCAGGATGGCAGCACAGCTCTGAAACTCCTCACCATGATAAGCAGCCTGTCATTCCTTGAACCCCACCAGCACTGCAAGGAAACCAGCTGACCCACCATTGCTGCAGAACCAGGGAGCAGCCCTGTGTACAGCAACTACACAGATTAACACAGAGGCTTCTCCCTGTGTGCAGCTAACCAGCCCAGACTCAGAGACTGCTCCCTGCATGCAGTTGAAGAGCACAGACAGCAGAGATGGGCTCAGAGTCAAGGAAGCATGAAGGGGCTCTCTTCTCATGGCAGAACACACACTGCTTGCCTGCGACCCCTGTCAGTACCCTAGGCCATCCAGAAGACTGCCCCACCCATGGCAGCTCAGGGGATTAACCCAGAGGCTCCTCCCTGCATGTGGCTGATGAGCAGACAGGGGAGATGGGCGCAGAATCCGGGAAGCACAAGGGGGCTTTTTTCTCATGGTAGAACACATGCCACCCGCCTGTGACCCCCACCAGGGCCCTAGGCCATCCCGAAGGCCGCCCCACCTTCAGAAGCTCAGGACATTAACCCAGAGGCTGCTCCCTGCATGTGGTTGACCAGTACAGACAGAGGAGACAGGGGCAGAGAATGCGAGGCATAAAGGGGCTTTGCTCTTGCAGCAGAACACGTGCTGCTGGCCTGTGACCCCCACCAGTGTCCTAAGCCAACTCAAAGGCCACCCTGACCACAGCAGCTTAGGGGATTAACCCAGAGGCTCCTCCCGGTGTGCGCTTAACTGACAAAGACAACAGAGACAAGCAAGGCGACCGGCAAGCAGGAAGGGACTTTGTTCTCCCAGCTGACACATGTGCTACTCACCAGTGACCACTCCCATCACCATGAAAAGGCAGAAGAACCTTGTTCAGTGCAAAATACCTCAAGCATCACAGGGAGGGTTTGGTGAGACAGAAATCACCAATCTTTCCAAAAAAGAATTCAGAATAAAAGTCATAAGCATGCTGATGGAGCTACAGAGAAATATTCAAGAGCTAAGGGATGAACTCAGGAGGGAGATAACAGAAATGAAACAAATAATGGAAGGATTTAAGAGCAGACTGGATCAGGTGGAAGAGACTGTTAATGGAATAGAAATCAGAGAACAGGAATACAGAGAAGCTGAGGCAGAGAGAGATAAAAAGATCTCTAGGAATGAAAGAATATGAAGAGAACTGTGTGACCAATCCAAACAGAACAATATTCACATTATAGAAGTATCAGAAAAAGAGAGAGAAAAAGGAATACAAAGTGTCTTTGAAGAAATAATAGCTGAAAACTTCTCCAATCTGGGGAAGGAAATAGTCTCTCAGACCATGGAGGTGCGCAGATCTCCCAACACAAGAAACCCAAGGAGGACAACACCAAGACAAAAAATAATTAAAATGGCAAAATCAAAGACAAGACAGAGTAGTAAAAAGAGCCATAGAGAGAAAAAAGATCACCTACAAACGAAAAACCATCAGGCTATCATCAGACTTCTCAGAAGAAATCTTACAGGACAGAAAGGAATGGCATGACATATTCACTGCAATGAAACAGAAGGACCTTGAACAAAGAATACTGTACCCAGCAAGATTATCATTTAAATTTGAAGGAGGGATTAAACAATTCCCATATATGCAAAAGTAGAGGGAATTTACCTCCCACAAACCATCTCTACAGTGTAATTTAAAGGGACCACTACAATGGAAGTATGCCTAAGGCTAAATAGCTGTCACCAGAGAAAAGAAAACCATTACCAAAGAAAGTACATCAACCAAATACTAACTAAATGCAAAATAAAATCAGCTATCCACAAAATCTGTCAAGGGAAATACAAAGAGTTCAGAACAAAACACTTAACATATAAAGAGGGAAAGAAGAAGAAAAGGAAGGGAGAGAAATAAAGGATCTTCAGACTGTGTTTATAATAGCATAAAAAGTGAGTTAAGTTAGACAGTTAGATATTAAGGAAGCTGCCATTTAGCCTTTGGTAACCATGAATCCAAAGCCTGCAACAGCAATAAGTACATATCTATCAGTAATCACCCTAAATGTAAATGGACAGAATGCACCAATCAAAAGACACAAATAATAGAAAGAATAAAAAAGCAAGACCCATCTATATGCTGCCTATAAGAGACTCACTTCAAACCCAAAGACATACACAGACTAAAAGTGAAGGGATGGAAAAAGATATCTCATGCAAACAATAGGGAGAAAAACACAGGAGTTGCAGTACTTGTATCAGACAAAATAGAAGTTCAAAACAAAGAAAGTAACAAGAGACAAAGAAGGACATTACATAGTGATAAAGGGGTCAATCCAACAAGAGGATATAACCATTATAAATATCTATGCACCTAACACAGGAGCACCTACATATGTGAAAAAAATATTAACAGCATTAAAGGAGGAAACAGAATGCAATGCATTCATTCTAGGAGACTTCAACACACCACTCACTCCAAAGGACAGATCCACCAGACAGAAAATAAGTAAGAACACAGAGGCACTGAACAACACATTAGAACAGATGGACCTAACAAACATCTATAGAACATTCCACCCAAAAGCAGCAGGATAAACATTCTCCTCAAGTGCACTTGGAAGATTTTCCAGAATAGAGCACATACAAGGCCACAAAAAGAGCCTCAGTAAATTCAAAAAGATTGAAATTGTATCAAACAACTTCTCAAACCACAAAGGCATAAAACTAGAAATAAATTTTACAAAGAAAACAAAAAGGCTCACAAATACATGGAGGAGGCTTAACAACATGCTTCTTAATAATCAATGGATGAATGACCAAATTAGAACACAGATCAAGCAATACATGGAGACAAATGAAAACAACAGCACAATGCCCCAACTTCTGTGGGATGCAGCAAAGGCAGTTCTATGAGGAAAGCATAGAGCAAACCAGGCCCATTTAAAGGAAGACCAATCCGAAATAAAAGGTCTAAATTCACAATTATTGAAACTGGAAAGAAAATAGCAAATGAGGCCCAAAGTCGGCAGAAGGAATATAATAAAGATCAAAGAAGAAATAAATAAAATTGAGAAGAATAAAAACAATAGAAAAAATTAATGAAACCAAGAGCTGGTTTTTTGAGAAAACAAACAAAATAGATAAACCCCTAGTCAGACTTATTAAGACAAAAAGAGAATCTACACACATAAACAGTATCAGAAATGAGAAAGGAAAAATCACGATGGACACCACAGAAACATAAAGAATTATTAGAGAATACTATGAAAATCTTTATGCTAAAAACTAGATAACCTAAAAGAAATGGACAACTTTCTAGAAAAATACAACCTCCCATGACTGACCCAGGAAGAAACATAAAATCTGAACAGAACAATTACCAGCAATGAAATTGTATCAATAATCAAAAATCTACCCAAGAACAAAACCTCGTGCACCAGATGGATTCACTGCTGAACTTTATCAGACATTTAGAGAAGACATAATACTCATTTTCCTTAAAATTTTCCAAAAAATAGAATAGGAGGGAATACTTCCAAACTCATTCTATTAAGCCAGCATCACTCTAATACCATTACCAGGTAATGAAACCACAAAAAAAGAAAACTATAGACCAATATTCCTGATGAACATAGATGCAAAAATACTGAACAAAATATTAGCAAACCAACTTCAAAAATACATCAAAAAGATCATACACCATGACGAAGTGGGATTCATCCCAGGGATGCAAGGATGGTACAACATTTGAAAATCCATCAACATCATCCACCACATCAACAAAAAGGACAAAATCCACATGATCATCTCCATAGATGCTGAAAAAGCATTTGACACAATTCAACATCCATTCATGATAAAAACTCTCAACAAAATAGGTATAGAGGGCAAGTACCTCAACATAATAAAGGCCATATATGACAAACACACAGCCAACATTATACTTAACAGCAAGAAGCTGAAAGCTTTTCACCTAAGATCGGGAACAAGACAAGGATGCCCCCTCTCCCCACTTTTATTCAACATAGTACTGGAGCTCCTAACCATGGCACTCTGACATCAGAAAGACATAAAAAGCATGCAGATTGGTGAGGAAGAAGCCAAACTGTCACTGTTTGCAGATGACATGATATTGTACATAAAAAACCCTAAACAATCCACCCCAAAACTACCATATTTAGTATCTGAATTCAGCAAAGTTCAGGATACATAATTAATATGCAGATCTCTGTTGCATTTCTATACAGTAATGATGAACTAGCAGAAAGAGAAATCAGGAAATCAATTCCATTCACAATTGCATCAGAAAGAATAAAATACTAGGAATAAACCTTACCAACAAAGTGAAAGACCTACCCTGAAAACTACAAGACACTTTTAAGACAAATTAAAGAGGACACTAACAAATGGAAATTCATCCCATGCTCTTGGGTAGGAAGAATTAATATTCAAAATGGACATCCTGCCTAAAGCAATCTACAGATTCAGTGAAATCCCTATCAAAATACCAACAGCATTCATCAATGAACTGGAACAAATAGTTCTAAAATTCTTATGGAACCACAAAAGACCCCAAATAGCCAAAGCAATCCTGAGAAGGAAGAATAAAGCAGGGGGAATTACGCTCCCTGACTCAACTAGAAAGCCACAGTAATCAAGACAATTTGGTACTGGCACAAGAACAGACCGATAGACCACTGGAACAGAATAGAGAGTCCAGATATTAACCCAAACATATATGGTCAATTAATATATGATAAAGTAGGCATGGATATATAATGGGGAAATGACAGCCTCTTCAACTCCTGGTGTTGGCAAAATTGGACAGCTATATGTAAGAGAATGAAACTGGATTACTGTCTAACTCCATACACAATAGTAAATTCGAAATGGATCACAGACCTGAATGTAAGTCATGAAACCATAAAACTCTTAGAAGAAAACATACACCGAACTCTCTTGAATATAAACATGAACAACTTCTTCATGAACATATCTCCACAGGAAAGGGAAACAAAAGCAAAAATGAACAAGTGGAACTATGTCAAACTAAAAAGCTTCTGTACAGCAAAGGACACCATCAATAGAACAAAAAGGACACCAACCTACAGTATGGGAGAGTATATTCATAAATGACATACGTGATAAGGGGTTGAAATAAAGAGCTTATGTGCCTCAACAAACAAAAAGCAAATAATACAATTAAAAATGTCAGAGGATCTGAACAGACACTTTTCCAAAGAAAAAATTCAGATAGCCAACAGGTGCATGAAAAGATGCTCCACATCGCTAATCATCAGAGAAATGCAAACTAAAACCACGATGAGATATCACCTCACACCAGTTAGGATGGCCAACATAGAAAATACTGGGAACAAGAAATGCTGCAGAGGATGCGGAGAAAGGGGAACCCTCCTACACTGCTGTTGGGAATATAACCTAGTTCAACCATTGTGGAAAGCAGTATGGAGGTTCCTCAAAAAACTGAAAATAGAAATGCCATTTGACCCAGGAATTCCACTCCTAGGAATTTACCCTAAGAATGCAGCAGCCCAGTTTGAAAAAGACATATGCACCCCTATGTTTATCACAGCACTATTTACAGCAGCCAAGAAATGGAAGCAATCTAAGTGCCCATCAGTAGATGAATGGATAAAGAAGATGTGGTACATACACACAATGGAATATTATTCAGCCATAAGAAGAAAACAAATCCTACCATTTGCAACAGCATGGATGGAGCTACAGGGTATTATGCTCAGTTAAATAAGCCAGGTGGAGAAAGACAAGTATCAAATGATTTCACTCATCTGCGAAGAACAAAGAAAAACTGAAGGAACAAAACAGCAGCAGACTCACAGAACCCAAGAATGGACTAACAGTTACCAAAGAGAAAGGGACTGGGAGGATGGGTGGGAAGGGAGGGATAAGGGGGAAAAGAGGGTTTTATGATTAGCACACATAATGTAGGGGGTGGGTACGGAGAAGGCAATATAGCAGAGAAAACAAGTAGTGATTCTACAGCATCTTACTACACTGATAGACAGTGACTGTAATGGGGTATGTGGGGGGGACTTGATAATGGGGGAATCTAGTAACCACAGTGTTGCTCATGCAATTGTATATTAATGATACCAAAATAACAATAAAAATAATTATAAATAAACACAGATTTATTCTCCTACAGCTCATGAGGCCCAACTGAAATCAGTCTCACTGGGCTAAAGTCAAAGTATTGGCAGGGCTGTTTCCTTCTGAAGGTTCTAGGGGAGAGTCCTACTTACCTTTTTCAGCTTCTAGTGCCCTGCATTCCTTGGCTTGTAGACCCTTTCTCTACCCTCAGAGCACAGATTCCAACCTCTGTTTCCATCAGCATATTGCCTCCTCCTCTGTATCCTCTTTTGCTGAACACTGTAATTACACTAGGCTCACCCAGATAATCCTGGATGATCTCCCCATATCAAGATCCTTAACTTAATCATACCACCTGTAAAGTCCCCTTTGCCATGTAAGGTACCATTTAGTTTCCAGCATGGACATATTGGGAAGGAAAGCATTATTTTCTGCATACTACAGTAGATGAGGACATTGGGGTCCAGGAAGAGGTAGTGACCTGGCCCATATCACGTATCTACTAAGTGGCAAGGCATTGCCTAGACACTATGTCTCTTCACTTTCCAACCACTATTCACTTCATAGCCTGTCTTTCTAGGGTGAAGCTCTGTGTCTTTCCAAATAACAGTTAGCTTCTCTGATAAACCATCTTGAAAAGCTTGAACATGAGAATCAGGATCTCATCCCTTTCCCAGAGAATATCCGTATAGTTTAACATAGCCTTTGGGACTTACTTTCCTGGTAGAAATTACAGAGCAGGTCAAGAAGTGAAGGTCAATAGGAGCAACATACAGAAGAGGTAGACCAGACCAGACTTCTGAGAATGATCCAACATAACAGAGGGTGAGCTGATTAACAGGACCGTATAATCCCTTTAAGAACTCTGAAAATTACTTTGTACAAGTATTACAATCCATATATGAACAAATTAATAAGTAGCATATACTCTCTTTTATTAGCATCCATGAAGGTCTGAAGAAATAGGTATGTTTCAGCAGGAAACATATATAAAATAAAACACAAAAGGGAATTGACTTATATTCATGAACAGTGAAACAAATGGATATAATTAAGCTTTTATCAAAACAGATGCATTTTTCTTTTAATACTTAATAAGATTTTTTAAAAAGATCTTTTGAATAGCAGTAGACTCATGGACACTGAGAAGTGACTAGTGACCACCGTGGAGGAGGGGTGTGGGTGGGTAGGTTGGTGGAGAGGATGAGGGGGATAAAAAGGCACAAAACTCCCAATCATAAGTTGGTCACAGGGATGGTAGTACAGCATGGAGAATATAGTTAATGATTCTGCAACATCCTACAATGTTAACAGATAGTAACTGCACTACTGGAGGTGAGGATTTAATAATATGGGTAACTATTGAACCATGTTGTATACTTGAAACCAATATAAGATCATACATAAATGATACTTCAATAAAAAAAATCTTTTGGAATGCAGTAGCATGGTGAGTACCATATTCCTAAATGATTTCCATCATACTTAAGTGGAATTCATAAGTCTCATATTCATGTCAAATTTAATTCTATGCCTTCTAACCTGGCTGTGAATGAGTGGCTGTGACTTTTCTGAGACCATACTAGGAATAGTGAAACTTCCACTTTCCATTATTCTGATTACTACTGAGAAAACATATATTCTATTTACAATAAAGAGCCATGACAAAGAAGCATTCCATCTTTTCATTACAGTTAAATTCATGCTAAATATAAAATTATTGATTGTTGTGCAGATATAAGCTACAAAGTGAAATTCTAAAGATCAATGAATTTAAAGGTGCCAACTGTAGTGAACATAAAATCAGTCAATACATTTAGTACAGAGTCTCCCTTTAGGGGAATTACCATCAGACTCAACACTAATCTCTGTGGGCAAACATGTCCATACATAAATTGTTCATTCCTCTCTGTAGGCAAGCCATAGAAATCAAGTTTATGTATTCCATTACTAACAAAGAATTCACAATGAAAACAAAAAATAAAATGGCAGGGCCTCCAGACAAAACAACACAAAACAAATTTGATATCTTCACACATATATCTAATTCCCAAACATCAGATCCTTATTGTTTCTTCTCCAAGTTAATCAGCTACCACATAACCCTGTCACTGGAGAGAGACAGTCCCTCCTTAGAGGATTCAGGCCTTATCCTTGTTTCAAACCCAATTCATACTCTCTTCAGTCACCTCATACCCAATCTACCATGGCTCTGGGAGCCGCCAGCACCTCTTTAACAAGCCTCCTTCATCCTGTTGTGTGGGGAGAGCCTCCATCCTCTCTCCAAGTCTCCATTTCCTCACCTGAAAGGTGGGGATCAGAAAACAATAATATCTCATGGGTTTATTGTGATAATGAAAGATATAACTGGTTGGGTACCTGCCACACCATGGAT
This sequence comes from Manis javanica, assembly GCF_040802235.1. Taxonomy (NCBI): domain Eukaryota; kingdom Metazoa; phylum Chordata; class Mammalia; order Pholidota; family Manidae; genus Manis; species Manis javanica. The sequence continues at coordinate 108,277,901 of NC_133174.1, read as the reverse complement.
GATTACAAAAAGTAATTATTACAAATAATTACAAAACTAACCTCAAGAGCAACAGCAATAGTCATAATGAGCTTTCTCTATTTAACTTATCTCCATTTGGATACATGAGATCCTCACACTTCCTGTGTTTCCATCAGTTTAGATACAATCATGCCTCCTCCTAATTCCAGTTTTCTCTGCAGAAGTTTTACTTGGCCAGCCCTACTGGCTAGATTGGGTCTCCCTTCTTACTTACGGTCCAGGATAGCATTGAAATCTTTCCCACAGAGAGCAAGAGTAAGAGTGAGAAGGTGGGGAAAGAGCAAGACACCAGCCAGGAGTCAGTCTAAAGTTTTCCCTTGCTTGATTATGAATTGGGTGTTTGGAAAGATCAGTCAAGTTCAGCCTCTTCTGATTATAGAGGAGAAATCTAGGAGCAGGGAGGTTAAGTGATTTGCTCCAAATGATACAGAAAGTTAGTGGCAAAATTTGAATTAGTATGCAAGTCACCTGGCTCCCAATCCTGTGCTCCAGTGTTCTTTCCCCTACAACGAGCTGTCCTGGGGCATATCCTTGTACTTGAATAGACTCTACAGACCAGGAAGCTGCTATCCTGGGAGGAAATAAGCACAGTAAGTTTCTTGTTAAAAACTAGGAAGACTAATAAGAAACTTAATATCTCTTCAAAGATAAACATTTTGGGACCACTTAGCAGGTGTACATCCCTACCCCTTTGTCTCTCAACCGCCTATAAAACCCCTAAACAACGCACCACCCCGGGACTCCCTTGTCCCCTCCTGGTGTGAGCCAGGAGCTCTGTCTTCACACTTTATCTCTAAATAAAAGCCTCTCACTTGCTCTCCTAAAAGAAAAAATGCTTGAAAAAGGAGCCTCAGAGAGCTTGTAGGTTGGGGGATTAATTGAAGCGCTGGGAGGGTGGTCCACCCAGAGAAGGCAATGGAAGCTCTGTGCTCCCCCTCCCATTCTTTCCCTATACATCTCTTCCATTGTGCTATTCTTGAGTTGTATTTATTATAATAAACCAGTAATTATAAGTGCTTTCATGAGTTCTGTGAACTACCCAACCTGATGGTGAGGTCATGGGAACATCTAAATTGGTAGTCAGCCACGTAGAAATGCAGGTCACCTGCGGACCCCATTTGTGGCTGGCCTCGGAAGTGAGGAATCATATGGGACTGAACCCTTAACCTATGAAGTCTGGGCTAATTCTGGGTAGTAAGTGTCAAAATTAAATCAAATTATTGGACACACTGTTGGTGTCAGGGAATTGGAGAATAAGTTGGTGCTAGAAAAAACACCAAGTATTTGATGTCAGAAGGTAAAAACAACAGACTATTCATAATTCATACAGTTGTTATGAGGATTAAATAAAATAATCTGTGGCATACAGTAAGTGATTCATAAAAAACAGCTTTTACTACTACTTGCATATCTGTACTCCTTCCATAGTTCCTGAATCACAGCTAATATCTTGTGCTGGACCTGGAATCCTGCCTGGAACCTCACCAGCTTGGCTAGGTCCCTCAGTGCCCATGTTACTCTAGCCACTCCTTTTCTTCTTGGATTAGATGTGTCCAACTCTCCATACTAGTTGAAATCTTGCTGAAACTGGACCAACATCTATACCCACCCAATTACCCCAGTAATTCCACTCTTGGAATTAACCCAAAGAAAACAAATTCCCTGATTCAAAAAGATATATGCATCCCTTTGTTTATCACAGCATTATTTTCAATAGCCAAGATATGGAAGCAACCTAAATGTTCATCAGTAGATGAATGGATAAAAAAGATGTGCTACATATATACAATGGAATATTACTAGGTCACAAAAAAGAATGAAATCTTGCCATTTGTGACAACATGGATGGACCTAGAGGGTATTATGCTGAGTGAAATAAGTCAGACAGAGAAAGACAAATACTATATGATTTCATTTATATGTGGAATCTAAGAAGCAAACCAAGCTGGACCCAAATACCTGCCCAATTCAAGATGAAATTTGTCCTATTTCTCAGATGCTAGGATTTGGATAGCCGGCCATCCTCCTTGGATGAGAACCTTAACCCTGGTTCAGCTCCATCTTGGCCTCCTCCCCATTCCTGCTGAGTCTCAGCATGCTTCACAGCTGAGTAAAGGGCAGAACAAGACAGTAAGGTAATGGCACTGTCCTTACTTTCAGAGGGACTTACACTCCAAAAGGTCTGGATAGTAACTTCCACAAAAATTTAAGACTATGCATGAATCTTTATTGGGATGTTCAGAAAGGTCACCTTTTGTTTAAAAGATCACAGATCTTTTCCATGTGATTCACATATTACCAGAGGGTTCTGACTTCTTTTTGAGAAACTAGATATTCTAGCAAAAACATTTTTAATACCACACTTTCTGCTAACACCCGCAGGTGCATGGAAAGGACCACTGTGACTCCCCTGCCACAAGAATCTGCTTGTCTGAGACCACCACAGGAGGCAGAATGAATGGTACTACTCTGTTATTTTTTGTTTTAAGACTCCTAATCCAATAACCTTCAGCTCACAAAGTCAAAAAAAGACTTTCCTGGACAAAAATAGAAGTGAATTCATTTGGATAAGCTAAGTCTGTTAAACCCCAAACCATCATGCATATGTATCTTTCTTTATATAACAGGCTTGTTTCTAAATGCACTGTATGTGAAAAGACTTTTTAAAAATAAACTGACCCATATTTTAAGCACACCCGAGGAGCTTGCTATTTAAGGGAATCTCTGTGAGTCATTCTGTAGAGCAAATAACCACCCACTAATTTCTTTGTGAAATCTGATTTCTACACATTGCTCTTACTTTAAGAGAAAAATGGTGACATATTTTCTACTGATTCCCAGAAGCACAATATCACGACCAATAGATCACGCCAGAATCTTGCCATCTCTATACTGTAGCTACAGTCAGCTGAAAGATCTGCCTCAGTTCCTGGTCAATGATTGCTAATGCTATAGAATCTGAAAGGGCCCTAAGATCAGGCTCCCACTCTATGAGATGTCTCAAATAAGCTTCTACCCCAAGGTCAGGATTACAAAAAACGACCAAGCTGGACACAAAGATATTTTTATGCCTAATTTCAAGCACATAGATCATAGATCACAGATCACATACCAGATAAAGGTACGCATTCTAATCCAGAAGATAACATGCAGGCACATGTGCAAAGGTGGCCCCCAAGGGGTCTGCGCAACACTCACAAGCCAGTACGATCAACAACGTGTAAGCGGGCTTACACAGAATCCCCAGGAAACTGCAGCCAAAGTATCTATAGGAGGTGTCCTGGAGCCAGTAAGGAGAGAGCCAAAGCCCAGTTCATGATGGCTGAGCTGGGGGACCTTTAAATTAGAAGGGGAAGGGATAAAGGGAGAGTTTTCACCCTCTTTCCCAGGCAACCAGTACCCTGCCCACAGCCACAGCCCTTAGCTTTTCTATTTTTCACAACTTCATACATTTTAACACTTCAGAAGCCACAGGCATCCAAATGTTCAACATTTCCCCACAACTACCTCTCGGCCTGTTCCCAGCTACCCAGTAAACAAACCCTTCAGTTTCCTCCTCTTCACTAATATATACATGACTCGAATTATGGGGATAATTCTGTCTGTTTGAAACAGCAATACAGGTTAGGTGTTTATGTATATGCTCTCCCCTTCCATCAAGAATGTGGGATAGCTTTCACTTAAACATATGATAGAACATAAGGAAAATATAAACACAAACTAACATTTGTGGTGAAACACAATTTTATAACAGCAGTTTTAAGGGGTGGGGAGTATGGGAGGAGACCAAAGCACAGTGGCTCAGCTATGTAACTTTTCTGGTGATCTGACTGGATACAGGGATATAGATTAGAGGATTCTTGGGAATAAATGGTTAATTTATGGCTTGGAGTCTTCCTCTGAAATATCAACTGGCTCTATCAAGCTTTTGCTGGGAGAACAGGGGTATACTTGAAATGGTTCTATCATTGGGGAGTGAGATTTCATGTTAGGTGATATATAATTAAGTGCCAAACCAAACGGCAGGCATTGCGAGCAGGTGATGAGAAACAGAAAGATCAATGGGAGTTCTAGGGACTGCAAAAGGCTTCCTGGAGCAGCCAGGGAAGAGGGTGGAATTCTGCATATCTTAATTGCTCTCTAACAATGAAGACAGAACTTTTCCCATTTATTTTCCAACGCTTTCTAGTGATCACACATACCCTTCCAGAGCCTTGGCAAAAAGGGGGGCTGCTTCCCACCCCGTTACCCAGGGAATGAATGAACAAAATTCCACGGAATTCAATATAAAGCTTCATATGTGGAAAATACAAACATTTGGCCATTTGGGGTCCAGAGAAACATTGCTGTATCATGTAATTTGGTGATGTAATCACACATCCTTCCCTATCTCTAAATAAAAGCCTCTCACTTTTATTTAGGGTGGGAAGCAGTGAATAATCAAATAAGTTACTGTTGTCTGTGGCCCAGGTAAACTAGCCTATAACTTGCTCAGGTGCATGACTCTCACCAGAACTGATATTCAAGAGTCCTGAGGTACATATGGGGTCACAGGCTGGGTTCCCTACCCAATCTGTCTAAACACCGTTTCTTACCCTGCCTCATCTGGCCTCCCTGACAGCATTCATATTTACACACATATCCAACACAGTCCTCACCAGAGGACATATAATAATACAAATACTGCCAATAATTTAAAAAAATAGCTGACACTTCTGAAACACTTACTCTATGTCAAGAACTGTTCTAAGCTATTTACATATATTAAATCATTTCATACTCATGAGAAAATCCTGTAAGTATTGCCCATTTACACATGAAACAGAGGCTCAGAGAAGTAAAGAAACTTGCCCTGGGCTTCACAATTAGTACATTGTCAAAGCTGCAGCTCCAGTGCAAGCTATCTGGCTCCAGAGTCTTTGCTTTTAACAACAATGCTATACTGCCCAATCTATAGAGCCAGAGGCAAAGGACTAGCCTGTATCACTTATATTGGCCCAGGCAGCATGTAACATATAGTCCAGATAGTAGGTCTATTCTTCGAACACAGACTAGGCTGCCAACGACACGATATGACTTGAGAAGAACTGGGCAGAATCTCCTGCCCAAAAATACCTTCCACCTTCTGCAAAAGTATCCCAAACTTCCACCAGTGGAAAGGTGTTTCCCTACTTTTTAAGGGCTTTTCCATTTTCAAGAATCCTTTATGAAAAGGTAAATAACACTGGGCAAGGTAATCCCTTAAATCATTGTCAGGCATCTACAGTGTGATTTTTTTTTAAAGTTCATTGAACCTACACTCATAAGAATTGGGTTCTAGCTTTGACTGCCAATTACTACCTGTGTGACTGTGGGTATGACACTTAATTTCTGTGGGACTCAGTTTCTTTATCCGCTCAATGGCAAGACTAACACCTGTACAACTCCCTTATAGGATTATTGCAGGAAATTAATGGTTGCAAAAGCATTTTGCAGACTTTAAAGGACAGTACAATTGTAAGGTGTTACTATGATCAGCTAAACTTCTGGTAAGATTAAAAGAATTAAGTGACAACCAAAGAAATGTATGCAGTCAGTTTAAAATGGACACACAGACAAGACACAGTTCAGACAGAATTATGGCCCAGGCAATTCAAAACTTTCAGCCTGGGGAGAAATGGCCTTCACCTGACAGTGTCTTCCAGTATGTTCAGACTTAACCATCAATCTCCACAGGTCTGACCCTGGCTGTTCTTGGCTTTGACACCTGTGACTAGGCACTCCCTGACTCAGAGTTTCAGACTCCAGAGTCCCAGGTGTGGCTCTAGCTTCTGGACCCACATGCTAGTTCTGGACTAGCAGTCCACTCCACTCCCACCTGCAACCCAACATGCCTTCCCACTGACTGACTCCCTCAACTCACTCAGCTCCCCCACTCATACCAGCGTCATAGAACCCCACCTCCCTGAAGCGCCTACTATGTGACATATGACAGGTGCAGCATTCCCTCCACCAGGCAAGTGGTTCCTATGGCTACAGTGGGGAGCTGGAAGTGACAGGCTGGGGGTGGGGGCACCAAGATTGGGGAGAGGGTAATGGAACAGTGGGACAGAAGGTAAAAATACAGTCTTTGGCTTTAGTCTTTTGCCGAAGAGTTTAACTGCTGTAGAGAAAACTGTTGATTTAGTACCTACTCTGTGCTACACATCTGGAATATAATAGATGAAAGGCATGCCTTCTGACCGCGAAGCCTTACCATATAATGGGGGAGATGGGCAAATCAAGAGACAGGCGTCTCCCCAGGGGCCTAAGTGCCTCTAAGGAAATACTGTTTTGTAAGGAACCTCTGTCTTTGATCACCAGTCTGCCCCCTAAAGGCCTTAGAGAACACAGAGCTCTAATACAGCAGTCTAAATGTAGGTGCCATGGCTTTGCTTGAAATATAGATTTTGATAGGCTACTTTTTCTGCTATATATATTTACCCATCATGTCTTTTTTAATTTTTTTATTGGGATATAACATAAAGTACACAAATCTTAACTGAATCACTCAAAAAAATTTTACCTATGTACACACCAATGTAACTACCACCCAGACGAAGATATAAAATACAATAGCACAGATATAAAATATAGCAGAAGCTTCTGCTGTGTCACGAGATCAATCACACCCCCCATGATGAGGTTACCATTGTTTTGATTTTCATCTAATAGGCTTTTTATATTTTTAAAGCAGTGGTGAGCTCTACTTGTTTGGAGATCTCTAGCATCTAAATGCTGGATATCTCTTGATACACTTGGGCAACCCAGCTTCTTTATTTGGTCATTCTCAATATGCTTAGGTTACCCAGACCCTATTTGTCTGGCTACCTCAACTCCCTCATAACAATCAGGACAATACCCAGCTGTTGCTGAAAGGAGGGACAGCCCAAACAACAGGACACAAAAAGGGCCAAGGCCATTGTTGGAACTGACAAAGGGTCATCACTTTTCTAATGGGCAAGAAAGGAGATAGCTTTGTTAAGAGGCCATGGGCTGCTAGAATAACTCCACTTAATCTGTTCCTCTGCTAATAGCATGCCTTACTAGGAGCAGAAGTAAGATATCACCTTTACTCCTCCTCTTGGTTAAGGAATGTACCCTTATCTTCTCCACTGGATCTCAGGAGAATGGAAGTTATTATCAAAACTTGCTTGTCTTCTATCCATAGGCTGGGAATCTGTGTCTTGCTCTAAAGGTGCACTCATATAACAAGAATGACTGCCCCTTGCTTCATCTCTAGAACTAGAAAATGAGTATTTAATCAAACCAACACATAATAGAAGCAGTCATTATTATAATGAAGGCCTATATATGGCGCAGTGGGAAATTAGAGGAAGGAGAATCTGAGTTAGAGAAGACTTCCCAAAGGAAGCTATGCTTAAGTTGACTTAAAAGAGGGAACAACCTGGGCAAAGGCTTAGATGCATGAAAGGACATGGTATCATAAGGCGACTCATGTAGCACAGTGTTGCTGAGTGAAAGGATAGATGTGCAGAGAGATAGGAAAAAGGGAACCTCAAGAAAAAGAGAAAGAATATGAAGGCCTTATATATGCCCTACAAAGAAACTTAGATTTATATTATAAGCAATGGAGAAGCACTAAATAATTTTGAGCTGAAGAGCAAGCCAAACAGGTTTGTATTTTTTAAAATACCACACTCTGCCAGCAATGTCGAGAACTTCATAGAATAGGGGTGAGCATTAAGATTACTGCACCAATTGAGGTGGGACACAGTGAGGTACCTACAGGACATCCAGGTGGAGATATTCTACAGGCAGTTGAATATGTAGGTCTGGAGTTTAGAAGAGACATCTGGCCATAAAGTAAGGTTTGCGGTCATCTGTATAAATGATAGTAGTTTAGATTGCCTGGGAAGAGAGCACAGGACAGAGAACAAGGCTTAGAGTCTTGGGAAACAACAACATTGAAGATTCCAGCCAAGGAAGAGGGGCTAGAGAATGAAGTAAGAGATAAGAGAAAAGAAAAGAAAAAAAAAGAAGATTTTCACAGAAAACAAAGGAGGGAAGATTCTCAAGGAGGCATTGGTTAATATTTCACATGCTGTTAGTGCTACAAGACAAAAACAACTACACATTGGTCTGGCAATATGGAAGTCACCGGTGACCCTAGTGAGACCAGTCTCATTGCTAGATCACCCTACATTCAGTAGTGAATCGGGAATGAGGAAGCAGAGGCAGGCAGTTTAGAAGCCTAGCTGGAGCAGGAAGATAAGAAATCGAATAATGAGAGGCGTATTCTGTTATAGACAGAGTGTATCACCCCAAAATTCATGTTGAAATCCTAATCCTCAAGGCGATGGCATTTGAAGATGGATGGGCCCTTTGCAGGTGATTGGATCACGAGAACCCTCATGAATGTAATTAATGCTCCTTTAACAGAGGACCCAGAGAGCTCTCTTACCCCCTCTTTTTTGTGAGGACACAGTGAGAAGACAGCCATCTGACGAATTAAAAACTCTCAAGAGCAAGAGCACTCTGACATGAAAGGGTCTACTGAGCCTTTACAGATAGAGCCAGAAAAGGACTGAGTCCTGAGACAGGAAGTTCTGCTTCCCCAGCACCAAGGCCAGTTCACAGAAACAACTTGTCCCCCAGACTCAAGAAACAGGGCACATTTATGAGGGATCTCAAGAAAAGAAAGTTCTCCACATAGGCTCCAGATAAGGAAGGTGGCTAAGCTGGGAAAGTCTGGGAATAGGCGGTTACTCTACCAAGCAGGCTTGTGGATTGGTTGTTAATGATAGTCAGACACTGGTCACATGCAAGGGGGATGCAGTGGCCCTGGGGACATTCTAGATGCTTGTTGAAACTATTTCATCGAGGTACATGGAGTTTTGGATTAGCTATGGCCCATACCTATTGGCTGATGACCTTCCCTTGTTGCTCTTCCTCATTCTCTGGCCCTTAATATCACTTAATTTAGGACATTTCAGAACTTTTGCCATGTCACATCTATGAACCACGAAGCGGGCTCTCACCAGACACAGAATCTGCTGGGGCCTTGATCTTGGACTCAGCCTCCAGAATTGTGATAAATAAATTCTTGTTAATAAGCCACCCAATCTATGGTATTCTGTTATAGCAGTCCAGACTTACTGAGACAGAACCATAGTTAAAAGAGGTTGTGTATAAGTAAGACCTGAACTATTGCCAGAAAGTATTGTTCCACTAAAAGTACTATGAAAGGGAGTTAAGCATCAGATAAGAGATTGGCCAAAATAACTTTAAAGGCTTAAACTCAGAGATTTTATGTGATAAAGGGTGGAGCCTCCAGCATAAACGTTTCTCTCAGGTTCAGAGGAGCTTCCTGAACTCTCTAGGTGGAACAGAAGAATTAAATACTTAAGTAATACATTTATCTTATGCTATAACTATAGAGAAATGAATGGAAAGTGAGAGTGTGACAGAAATCATTTTTGAGGCCTTCAATTTTTATGTCTATAAGGTTAAACAAAAACACACAACCTATGCTAAGGGAGGATACAAATTATTACTGTCCCTAGGATTTTACCTGATTTGTGTATAGATAACTTTTTAAAAATCCTTCAGGGTAACAATTTACTAACAGAGAAAAAACAAGTCAATTGGAATGGCCTATAAATTAACATATTACTTATTAAGTAAATCTTACTCCCCGGTGCATCAAAACATCTTAAACATCTGCACAATGTGGGTTGGAAAGCTATGTATTAAAACTGACAGTTAAAACACTCATGGAAGAGTCATATATGTATGCTCAGCCAATCAATACTGAACACCTACTATGAGCCAGGCATTGCTCTAGTCATTGGATGTTAAGAAAAAATAGATACATCAATCTGTGTAATTCCTTCTGGAATCTGATCAAAACAGTTGGAAGAACTACTGTCATTTCCAAACTATTTGGATTTGTGGTCATTGCTATTCTAAGGCTATATTTATCTTACTAATAAAGACATGGAGTATTAGAGCTGGAGGGACCTTAAAGGACTATCAGCCTATCCTATCCCATTTCACAGATGGCAAAGTTGAAGTGCTGAGAAGTTTAAAATAAATTTTTAGCTATTAGAGCCAGGGCTAAAACCCAGAATTCATTAATGCCAATTCAGTCCTTGTCTACCAATGAAAATTATATCAACGAAACCACATCTCTTCCCAACGCCCACATTTGCTTCCACCTCTTCTGATCAGCTTTGCAATAATAAATTCTCCATTTTTCTCTAAAATAAACAGCAAGATTCTATGACCCATGGGCACTTGTTCCAGGTTTAAAACATTGAGCTTAAGGATTCCAGACATCGCTCATCAGTGTGAGGAAGAGGGAGGGGCAGCTGGCAAAGATCTAGCGTTGGGCATTTAGCTAAAACGTCCAAAATTCGAGGAAGATATTGGGGATGTTTTATCTCTGTTGTCTGGCTGCTAGGGAGGAAAATGTGTCGTCTTAAAATTTCTATTCAGAATTTTAATTAAGTTGTGGCCTGCAGCAAAATAGAAAAACATTAAAATCAAATGCTAGTGTCTCTTTGTTTATTTTATGAGCTCTCATCTCTAACTGGTTCTCACTGAAATAATTAAATGTCTTTTCAGCAAATGGACTGTTCAGGCTATTTGGTTTAATGTTTCTTATAACCTGGCAAGTATGTGCTTTATAATTCAGCTGATTTCTGCTCTTCCTTCATCCCCCACCCCCACTACCACATCCACACTTTTCTCCTCTCTCCCTATGTAGGATTAGAATGGCATTAATACACCTGTAGGTCAAAGCACCCTCACACAGACTGGTGGAGATTTTTGCAAGCAGAGCACACTGCATTTGACATTAATGGGTCAGAGGTTCATCTAGGATGAAATTGGGGGAAGTGGGGCAGACACACAGAGTAGTCTAGGAGGCCTCTTGGTCTAAGACTGATGCCTGAAATTGCATCTTTACTGACCCATCATATTGCACAAAGGGAAAATGGCTTTTTAAAAATTATAGAATCCACACAGAAAAGGTGACAGCAGAATTTACCTAGAGTGTGTTGGGGGAGGGGGGAAAGGGATGCTGTTCTTTTGTTTCATAAAACACCATTATGGACCCTTCGTGGATAGAAGCGTAAGCCCAGTGCATAGTCCAAAATGAGGAGATATAGTCAAAGAGGGTCCAGTTGCCTATACAGCAAAGTAGAAAAAAGGTCTTTCTAGGGATGAAGAGATTGTTCTTGTGCATGGTTTTTTGCTTCCTCTGAACTGAGCCCCACCTCAGAAACAGGAGATAGAAAGGAAATGCAAGAGAGGCTACAGAGATGTTAGAAAACTAACTGTAATTCTAATAGCTAACTTTTAATGTGTGTTTACTATGTTTTTCCAGGAACTGAGCTAAGTGCCTTTCCTCACTATCTCATGTAAGCTTCCCAACAGTCTTATGAAATAGGAACCATTAGTCTTCTCATTTTACAGATCTTTAAATTGTGGTTTAGTGATATCAAATGACTTGTGGATGGTCTTATAGCTACTAAGTGGCAGAGTTAGCATTCTTATCTGTTACCCCCACTGTCGGGTAAACGGCAGAATTTCCAGAATTTCCTGCCTTGCCTTAGTCCCTTTACATATCAATAGGTGTTTACCACTATAGCTTCCTGCAGCCTCTGGGGCAAGGGGTGGAGAGAAAACAGCCATTTTCTCCTCCCCTCTGTTCCTGGTAAGTAATTGGTCTGGTGTCTGCCACCCACCAAGGACCCACAGTGGCTGCAGGAAAACGGAGCACAGAGCAGGCTTTGCTAGTGGGGACCAGGGAGAAAGAACCTGGACAAACGGACCCAGTTTTAGGAGACAGAGCCTTGGCTGGAAGAGACAAGTACAGCAAGAGGAGACAAATGGAGCTGCGGCTGGAGGAGATGGATGGTGCTAAGCATGGCTAGCAGATGTAAGAATAAAAGACTTTCTCCCAACCTACCCTGTCCGTTGACTTATTTTGGTTTCACCAGTTTCATAGGATAATCACTCCAGGCCAGCAACTTCCCCTGCCCAGAGCCTCACCTGTCCTTGCCCAAATGAAAGGGGAAAATGGTGTGAACATGAAAAAATCTGACCTAAAAATTGTTAGACTCATTAAATTAACCTGAATAATAATGATGGTGATAATACATAATGCTGGTGAAAGGCAAAAGATATTGGGTACTTATCTTGGAAAAGTAAGCCTTGGGACACTTATGCCTCACACAATGGAAACAAAATAAGAGAGTCAAGAAATATTTGTTGAATAAATGGATGGATAAATGAGTGAAGGCTAATCATTGAGACCATTTTTTCATTCTGTGTCCCTATAAGCTCCAAGTCTCTATTATGAACTGAATCTTTTCATATGAGTTTTAAATACACTGAAGTTTTGAATATTTAAAATTAATGTATAAAAGATGGACATATTTGTGCTTAGATAAATAGGATATAGAAAAATCTAAAAGTAAATAGCTCTTCCAAGTCCCTCAATGTCTTGAGAAGGGGAAATTTGTTGCAGGGACCAGCCATCCAGGGAAGGAAGAAGAGTTAAGAATGCCAAGAAAAAAAAAAAGAAGAAGAATGCCAAGAGAACACACCTATACTTATTGTGGTATTATTTACAATAGCCAATATATGGAAGCAACCTAAGTGTTCATCAATAGATGAATGGATAAAGAAGAGGTGGTATATGTACACAATGGAATAATACTCAACGATAAAAAAAGAATGAAATCTTGCGATTTGCAACAACATGGATGGAACCGGAGGGTATTATGCTAAGTGAAATAAGTCAGACAGAGAAAGACAAATACCATCTGATTTCATTTATATGTGGAACCTAAAAAATTAAACAAATGAAGAAGCAAAACAAGCAAACTCATAAATACACAGGACAAACTGGTGGTTGACATAGGGGAGAGGGGTTGAGGGATGGGGGAAATAGGTGAAGGGGATTAATAGTTATGAACTTCCAGTTATAAATTAAATTATGGGGGTGAAAAGTACAGCATAAGAAATACAGTCAGTATTATAATAACTTTGTATGGTGACACATGGTAACTACACTTATGGTGAACATTTTGTAATGTATATAAACATCAAATCACTATATTATATACCTGAAACTAATATAATATTTATGTCAACTATATTGCAATTAAAAAAAGGAATGCCAAGAAGAAGAGTGGTATAAGCCAAAAGAGAATTGACAATTTTCTAGACCTACAATGTACTAGGACTTTTTACATACTGTAACTATTTTAATCCTCACAGCTATCCTGGAAGGCAGGTATTATCTCCACTTTATAAATAATAAAATTGAAGCTCATAAATTAAGTAACTTGCCCAAAGTCTCACATATAGGAAGTGGTGGAGCTGAGGTTTCATCTGTAGTCTGACTCCTTCTAGAACACTCACTGCCTCTTAAGTAGAATTGAAAATAGAAGGGCATTTTAACTGAGTGAGGAAACAAAAAGGTTTCAGGTTTAGAAAGACAAAAAATATGACAAAGTACTTATGGAAAGGCCCAAACCAAGAAAAACAAGATTTTAGGAAATTGAATGACAGACCTTGACTGAATGAGATCATCTTTAGGAAAATGGTGAAGCCTGGATTCTAAATTCTCTACTATGTTACCCTTATTTCCTCATTTGATAATTGTAGCAATTCAATCTGGAGCAAAAAAGTGATGGCTAGCAAGGACCAGAGCTAGCAATGCAGGATGGTAAGGAATAAAAATAGCAATGTCTTCTAAGAGCCCTGCTCAGAGACCTTTCCTCAGCCTTTGGATGGTAGAGGGGAAAGGCAGGCTTGCTATCAGTCCCAAACATTTACCTCCTCACCTCTCTTGAATTTATCCCTGATAATCTGGTCTTACATACACAGTTACCAACAATCAGTTTTTTGAAGCCTCAGAGCTATTGGTTTTCCTTTCAAGTCATGCAAGTCAAATCTAAGCCTTGGAAATAAACACTGTTCTCTGCATCTCAAATACCCAGGCCACTTGTGTTATTCCAGGTCCTCCAAGAAGCACATGTCAAAATAGGATTAAACATGGAAATATTTTATTAGAAGAAATCACTGTCTGAAAGAAAATAGGGAGGGAGTTGTTTTGGAAGCCTGACCCTGAGTGAGGGAGAGAGGAAAGAAGTTTTGAGGGAAGCAGTCTAGACTACCATGTGACCTATGGAAGCTTCTGTAAATTCTTAAGCCAACATTGGCCAACAAAGGAGTCTACATGTCTCCCAGGAGTGTGCTTGTATCCCCACTGCACTCAGTCATGAGAGGGAACAGACCACAGGAAGTACCAGAACCCAGCAGCTGGGGCCCACAGTCAATTACACTTCCTATTATAGATGGTCTGCCAAGCACACTCTAATGGGCCCCCACACAACTGCTGTTCATAATTATTCCCCCAATTCTCATCATCCAAAAGGAAGCTTTTCCTGACCCCAACCCCATGTTAGAGAAGGTAAAGTTACTTTTTATATGCTCTCATAAAATACCTTTCTTTCTAGAAAGGAGATATAAAAAACAGAAAACAATAAAATGGCAATAAGTACACATCTATCAATAATCACCTTAAATGTAAATGGACTGAGTGCACCAATCAAAAGACATACAGTGGCAGAATGGATAAGGAAACAAGACCCATCTATATGCTGCCTATAAGAGACTCATTTCAGACCCAAAGACATATTCAGATTAAATCTGAAAGGATGCAAAAAGATATTTCATGCAAATAATAGGGAGAAAAAAGCAGGAGTAGCAGTACTTATATCAGACAAAATTGATTTCAAAACAAAGTAACAAGAGACAAAGAAGGACATTACATAATGATAAAAGGATCAGTCCAACAAGAGGATATAACCATTATAAATATGTATGCACCAAATACAGGAGCACCTAAATATGTAAAACAAATACTAACAGAATTAAAGGGGGAAATAAACTGCAACACATTCATTTTAGGAGGCTTTAACACAACACTCACACAAATAGATCAACCAGACAGAAAATAAGTAAGAAAATAGAGGCACTGAACAATATATTAGATCAAATGGACTTAACAGATATCTACAGAACACTCCATCCAAGAGCAACAGGATACACATTTTTCTCAAGTGTACATAGAATGTTCTCCAGAATAGATCACATACTAGGCTACAAGAAGAGTCTCAATAAATTCAAAAAGATTGAAATTGTATCAAGCAGCTTCTCAGACCACAATGGTATGAAACTAGAAATAAATTACACAAAGAAAACAAAAAAACTTACAAACACATGGAGGCTAAAAACATGCATTTAAATTATCAATGGATCAATGAACAAATTAAAACAGAAATCAAGCAATGCATGGATGACAAATGAAAGCAAAAATACACCCCAAAGGCTGTGGAAAGCAACAAAGGCAGTTCTAAGAGGAAAGTACATAGTAATACAGGCTTACCTCAAGAAAAGAGAGCAATGCCAAGTCTAAAATCATAATTAAAGAAACTAGAAAAAGAAGAACAAATGAAACCTGAAGTCAGTAGAAGGAGGGACATAATAAATATCAGAGCAGAAATAAATAAAATAGAGAAGAATAAAACAATAGAAAAAATCAGTGAAACCAGGAGCTGGTTCTTCGAGAAAATAAACAAAATAGACAAACACCTAGCCAGATTTATCAAGGAAAAAAGAGAGTGTACACACACAAACAGAATCAGAAAAAAAAGAAGGAATAACAGATACTGCAGAAATACAAAGAATTAACAGAGAATAATATGAAAGAAAAATTATATACCAATAAATTGGACAACTTCCTAGAAGAATACAACCTTCCAAGACTGGCTCAGGAAGAAACAGAAAATCTAAACAGATGAATTACAAACAATGAAATCAAATTGGTAATATCAAAAACTCCCCCGAAACAAAACTCCCAGTCCTGATGGTTTCACAGCTGAATTCTACCAAACATTTAAAGAAGAGCTAGTACCCATCCTTTTTTTCCTATAGAAGTATAATTTATATACAATCTTATCATGGTTTCACATAAACAACACTGTGGTTTCAACATTCACCCTATTATCAAGTCCTCAGCCCCCTATTGCAGTCACTGTCTATCAGTGCAGTAAAAAGTCATGGAGTCATTACTTGTCTTCTCCATGCTGTACTGCCTTCTGCATGACCTACCTATATTATAATTGCAATTTATAGTGCCCTTTAATCCCCTTCTCCCTCCCTCCTCACTCACCCTCCCTTATCCCTTCCCTTTGGTAACCAATACTCCCTTCTTGGTGTCTGTGAGTCTGCTGCTATTTGTTCCTTCAGTTTTGCTTTGTTTTTACACTCAATAAATGAATGAAGTCATTTGGTACTTGTCTTTCTCTGCCTGGCTTATTTCACTGAGCATAATACCCTCTAGATCCATCTGTGTTGTTGCAAATGAGTACCCATCCTTCATAAAGCAATCGAAAAAGTAGAAGAGTAGGGAATACTTCCAAACTCATTCTATGAGGCCGGCATCACTCTAAAACCAAAACCAGACAAAGATACCACAAAAAAAAGAAAATTACAGACCAATATTCCTGATGAACATAGATGCAAAAATCCTCAACAAAATATTAGTAAACCAAATACAAAAATACATCAAAAGGATCATCGATCATGACCAATTGGGACTTATTCCAGGGCTGCAAGGATGGTACCATATTTATAAATCCATCAACATCATCCATCACATCAACAGAAAGAAGGACAAAAATCACATGATCATCTCAATAGATACTGAAAAAGCATCTGACAAAATTCAATATCCATTTATGATAAAAACTCAATAAAATAGGTATAGAGGATATGTAACTCAATATAATAAAGGCCATGTAAGACAAACCCACAGCCAATATCATACTTAATAGCAAAAAGCTGAAAGATTTTCCTCTAAGATCTGGAGCAAGACAAGGATGCCCACTCTCACCACTTTTATTCAACACAGTACTGGAGGTCCTAGCCAAGGCAATCAGACAACACAAAGAAATAAAAGGCATCCAAATTGGTGAGGAAGAAGTTAAACTGTTGCTATTTGCAGATGACATAATATTATACACAGAAAACCCTAAAGAATCTACCAAAAAAATTGCTAGAACTAATCATTCAATTCAGCAAAGTTGCAGGGAGCAAAATTAATACAGATAAATCTATTGCATTCCTATATACTAACAATGAATGAGCAGAAAGAGAAATCAGGGGAACAAATCTATTTAAAGTTGCATCAAAAAGAATAAAATACCTAGGAATAAACCTAACCAAGGAGGGGAAACACCTATACCCTGAAAACTACAAGACACTCATGAAAGAAATTTTAAAAGATACCAATAAATGGAAATGCATCCTGTGCTCATGGATAGGAAGAATTTATACTGTCAAAATGGCCATCCTGCCTAAAGCAATCTACAGATTCAATATAAACCCTATCAAAATACCAACAGCATTCCTTAATGAACTAGAACAAAGAGGTCTAAAATTCACATGGAACCACAAAAGACCCAAATAGCCAAAGCAATCCTGAGAAAGAATAAAGCTGGGAGGTTATACTCCCTGACTTCAAGTTCTACTACAAAGCCACAGTAATCAAAACAATTTGATATTGGCACCACAACAGATCCATAGATCAATGGAACAGAATAGAGAGCCCAGATATAAACCCACATATCTATGGTCAATTAATGAGCCATGAATATACAATGGGGAAAAAACAACCTCTTCAACAACTGGTGTTGGCAAAACTGGACAGCTACATGTAAGAAAATGAAGTTGGATTATTGTCTAACTCCATACACAAAAGTAAACTCGAAATGGATCAAAGACGTGAATGCAAATCATGAAACCATAAAACTCATAGAAGAAAACATAGGCAAAAGTCTCTTGAATATAAACATTAGCAACTTTTTCCTGAACACATCTCCTTGGGCAAGGGAAACAAAATCAAAATGAACAAGTGAGACTACATCAAACTAAATAGCTTCTGTACACCAAAGGACATCAGCATCAGAATAAAAAGGCATCCTACAACATGGGAGAATATATTTGTTAATGATATATCTAATAAAGGGTTACCATTCAAAATATATAAAGAACTCAGATGCCTCAACACCCAAAAAACAAATAACCCAATCAAAAATGTGTTGAGGACCTGAACAGACATTTCTCCAAAGAAGAAATACAAATGGCCACCAGGCACATGAAAAGATGCTCCACATCAATAATCATGAGAGAAATGCAAATTAAAACCACAATGAGGTATTACCTCATACCAGTTAGGACGGCCACTATCCAAAAGACAAGAAACAAATGCTGGAAAGGGTGAGTAGAAATGGGAACCCTCCTACACTGTTGGTGGGACTGCAAATTGGTGCAACCACTGTCAAAAGCAGTATGGAGGTTCCTCAAAACACTAAAGTAGAAATACCATGTGACCCAGTAATTCTATACCTAGGAATTTACCCAAAGGAAATAAAATCCCTGATTCAAAAAGATATATGCACCCCTGTTTATCGCCAAACTGTTTGCTATAGCCAAAATACTGAAGCAAATTAAGTGTCCATCAATAGATGACTAGATAAAGAAGAGGTGGTACATATGACACATATTGTACAATGGAATATTATTCATCCATGAAAAGAAAAGAAATCCTACCACTTGCAACAACATGGATAGAGCTAGAGGGTATTATGCTCAGTGAAATAAGCCAGGCGGAGAAAGACAAATACCATATGATTTCATTTATTTGTGGAATATAAAAATCAGGGAAAACAGAAGGAACAAAATAGCATTAGACTCATAGACACTGAGAAGTGACTAGTCATTACCCAGGGGAGTGGAGTGGGTGGGGTCAAGGGGAAAGGGGGATTGCTGGACCACTGTGACATACATTTGATACAATTTTTACAAATATATATGTCCTTTCTTTCATAGAGCTTGTCTCAGTTTACACTTATATATTGATCAGTGTGATTATTAGACTTAGGACTATCTATCTCTCTTGTTAAATTTTAAACTCCATAAGAGCAGGGACTGTGACTGCCTTGTTCGCTGCTTAATCCTTAGTCCCTACCACAGTGACTAATAGCAGATGCTCAATAAATATATTTTGAATGAATGGATGTGAATGAATAAATGTCAAAGAACAGATTTGAGTTACATAATGTTCTAATCCCAAACCTACTGGAAGCTATGTAAGGCCCAGACCAGGACAAAGGAAACATCGTTTGAAGAGGTGAGAGTTAATAGGGAATGTTCAAGGTAAAGATGGCAACAAAGGCTTCTTAAACTGATGTGAGCAAATACAAGCTGTGGGTAGTGCTTGCTAAGCCAAACCAACTGAGATTCATGTAAGAGAAATTAGGGTAAAAGAGAAAGAGTGAATGTGCTTGGGGAATGAATCAGATCATAAACATAAACAAACCAAATCAGCACCCTCTTACTTGAGCAAGAAGGCTTCTCCAGGAAATGTGGAATCAGGGCTGTAGCCGAAACACAGGGAGCCAGGGAAATGGAAACCATAGTTAGGGAGAAGCCCAGTCACCCAACCCACAATAGCCTCAAGGAGCTCTCCAGACAAGTGAGGTTGTGTCCACAAGGTCTGTGGATCTCGGCCAGGGTAGCTGAAGTCTTCTCTGGTAGCCTCTCCTAGTCTTAAAGGGAGCACATCCTTTGATAACTAGGGCAGGGTTTATGGGGTGGTAGTCATTGCTTAACAACTGCGTCTACTGACAGCATACAGTCCTCCAGGACCACTTGGAATTTTACCCTTCTAAGCCACAGCTTTCTTTCAAAAAAAGGCATAAAATTTAACCTCATAGGATTACGTTAGGATTAGAGAGAATAATATGAGATTACTTAT
Source organism: Manis javanica (assembly GCF_040802235.1). Taxonomy (NCBI): domain Eukaryota; kingdom Metazoa; phylum Chordata; class Mammalia; order Pholidota; family Manidae; genus Manis; species Manis javanica. Next base: position 108,257,998 of record NC_133174.1, on the reverse strand, counting down.
AATACATAATGGGGTCTAATGTGGTTCCTTGCAAACTCTCAGTATTTTTGCACCAAAAAAACAAATTAAACTTAAACAAAGCAAAATCTTCCCTGATTCCACTGATGAAAAAAATAGCTGAGGACACAGTATATAGAAAATGTTTAGAAAATCTTGTTAGAACTGACAATCCCTGATCTAGTTGACTCAATATTAACCAGAAGGTATAAAAAATCAGAGAAGACTAGGATCTCTGAGCTGAGGGGGTCCTCCAAGATTAGTCCAGACTACATTAATGAGCTGTAAGAATGCTGGGGGAAATCGCTCTCAAGATCCTATGAATCTGTGCATCTTCACATAAAATGTGACTTTATTCCACATCCAGGTTAGCAGGGATAGAGGTAATTTCAGCCTGGGACTAGGGTATAAACCCATGCGTGTTTGTTATAAGAGTCATGCTGGATTATTAGCATAATGAGTCAGCCAAAGCTACTGAAAAATCATATAAAAAGTTAGTCTGTTCTAATTTCTCCTTGTAGTTGAGTTGTTATATGGCCCTAAAAGCCCAGTCTTGTTCTGTTCTTGTCTATTTCACTGAGTTGAGGATGCTAAAACTCACTTAACCTTTCTGTGTCTCTTTCATCATCTGTAAAATCTGGGCAACAAATACTTACCTGTGTATAAAGCCATGTTTGCTTCATCAGTGTCATTCACAGCATAACATGCCACCTCTTCAGTCAAAACAATAATGCTTTTGTTAAAACACATTAACCACAAAGATAGACTTCAACTGAATTTGACGATTATTTCTTGGAACCCAGCACAATGGGAACAATGACTCCTAAACACTGGTCCAGAGATGGGGACTAGTCCCTAACGATATTTCTCTTCCACAATTTTTTTCTTGGCACTGATATAATTTTTATTTTATGGTGGCTGTTGTCTCTTTTTAACACCCTCACTTAGCAAAACAAAAAAATGGCAACTCAAGGTCAGTCCTTTTTTCTTCTTTTAATTTTTGTTGGTGTGTTAACTCAAAATGTATGAGAAATGCTAAACCACTTACTGCCTACTTAATATGATTAATCCAGTTTATAGTTTAGTCAAGAAAATTGCTTAAATTTGTTATTTAAAAGTTTCTGTTCTGAGAATTGTTTGTATTTATAATTAGAAGTTCCAAAAAAAGAAAGCACATTTTGAGTTCAAGCTACTACTAAAATGAACAACAAAATGAGCAAAGCCAATAATGCCCAAATGGTGCCTGGCATTGTCTTGCCAGTGGGTTTCAGCCCTGGGCAAGTTCACTATGGATTCAATGTGACCAAAGAAATTGACAGCAAAACGTTCTTGGGGTGAAAGGGTTATATCCAACTCTATTTCCAGGTGGCAGGTCAGTCATTAGAATCCCATTCACTCAGAGTGAGTCTGCATGCAGCAAGCTGGTCTCTGCCTCTGGGCCCCTCTGTCCGCACAGCCATCCTGCCCAGCCGTCCTCTGGGCCTTTATGCGCAGTCATCCTGCACAGCCATCCTCTGGGCCTCTCTGCACAGTCGTCCCACACAGCCGTCCTCTGGGCCTCTGTCCTCAGTGCTGTCACCACTCCAGCCTCTGCTCTGCCCTCCTGCAGCCTTGCAGCCCTGCCACCATGTCGTGCCCAGAGCACTGGGCAGAGCTCTTTATATAGAGTCAACAGCCATGTATTGCCCACAGTGAGCTAGTCAACCAGGGCCAGGTGAGAATCCTGGCCACAGGAGCTCTCATTTTATCCACACTCCACCCCTCCAGGATTCTCTCCTCTCAATCTATGTGCCCTTAGTCCTCTGCAATGGTCCCTGTGCAAGGAAGCTCGAACATTGTTCTCCAGCCCCTCCAGCAAAAAGTCTTGCAGACACACAGGCCGGACTCGTGGCTCTGTCTCTGACCTCTGCCTCTTTGGTCTTAATGGCTAGAACTGCTGCTCTGGTTTCAGCTGTTGCCATAGCTCCAGTAAGATCCTATTGGGCTTCCCATCTAATTTCCTTCCATCTACTCCTGCCTGTATCAAATCAACCCACATCTGGATCCTTGTAACCCTCAAGAGGCCCCTCAAATTCCTCCTGGGAGTAACAGGTCTTATTTCTTTCTGGGTTCTCATTGCTTCAGCTACTGTACGTGTCACTTCGCATTTTGTAGTCACTGCCTCAAGGCAGGCTTCACTGTCAGGTAAGACAGCTTTCCCATCTCTGATCCCAACAGAACAATTCCATCCATCCCTAATTCTCACAGCCACCGGCTCAGCCTGAGTAGAGGTGGACCATAGAGTGCTCCACAACCTGGGGAGGGGGTTGCTCCTCTCCTTGGGGAACTTGCAGCTGCTGCATCTTTATTTTATTTACAACCACTGGGCATGCTTTCAATACAGGAGGGGCCAGTGCCTCCAGGACCACCCCTTCATCCTTCCCCTGCTCCTCCATTTCTGGAACTGATGGCACCTTTCTCTCTACTCCCCCAAGTGCCTCACAACAGTGCCAGCTCAGTCTTCAGAAGCACTGGGTGGAGCTCTTTATATAGAGTTAACAGCCATGTATTGCCCACAGGTGTGCAGTGAGCTAGTCAACCAGGGCCAGGTGAGAATCCTGGCCACAGGAACTCTCATTTTATCCACTGGCACGTAGAGCACCCTCAATAAATATTTGTTGAATAAATCAATATATTATCAAATGAAACAAATACAGATTCAAATAATACCTAGCCAGCAGCTACTGAAGAAAAAAGACTGATAAACAAGAGGAAGGTTTTCACTCTTTGATCAGGATAACATGGAAAATGGCTTTTCTATTTTAATTTTTTTTAATTAGTCATAACTCCTAAGCATTATGTCCTCTAGCTAAGAAAAGCCAAGAGGAAATAAAAGAGGTGGTCAGAGGGAACTGAAAACATTTAGTAATTTAGATTTACTGAAGTTACATACAGAGACTTTAGAAATCACCCAACTCATTCTCTTCAACTTACACATAAGGAAACAGGCTCAGAGAAACTTGCCCAAGTTGCTCATGTTTTGGAGTTTGAATCATGAAAACAAAACTAAGGTACTTCTTGACTGGTAGCTACCATGGGGGAGGGGTTGGGGTGGGTGGGTGAAATAGGGGATAAAGAGGTTCAAAATCTCAATCATAATGTAAATTAGTCACAGGGACGAAAGTACAGCATAGAGAACATAGTAGTACTGTAACATCTTTCTATGTTGACAGATAGTAACTGCACTAGTTGGGGGTGAGGATTTAATAATGTATATAACTGCTGAATCACTATTTTGTATACTTGAAAGAAATATAATATTGTCTTTCAACTATATTTCAATAAAAAAGTGAAAAAGAAACAAAAGCAAAAAAAAAAACAAGCTACTTCTACGTAGTATCAGTATACCCTGATTGCAGGGGAAAGATAAGCATTGTTTAAAGACCTCTTGAATATTCAAACTATGAACTCAAATTTTTATAAATAAATTCAAAGGACAGAGGAAACAGACATAATGATAGGAAAAATTCACATTAGAATTCATGGAGGAGGGAAAGCATTCTGGGGCTAGTGTGTTGTAGAAGCACAAAGGTCCAGAGACTACAGTGGGTATGATATGTTTAGGGAATGGTGTGGGACAGTGAGTTACAGTAATGTGTGACTGTATCTGCTATCTTCAGGGCGTCTCCTTTGATAGCATTCATCAATACTTGAGTAGCGAAAAGCTCTTACTGTTGACCAGCCACTAGGATACAGAGATAGTTTTGCTCAATTTAAACTCACTTTAAAAATTATATCCACATTATTACAAAGATATAACAGTAAAATACAAGATATCATATGTACAAGGCCATTCAATGCAGCATTATTTGTAATAGTAAAGGACTGAAAACAACCCAAATGTCCACCAATCAGGGACTTCTTGAATAAAACTATGGTACATCCATGAAATGGTACTATATAGCTATTTTTTTTCAATAAAAGAATGAGATGAGGAAGACTTCTATATACTGATATGGCATATCAACAGAATCTATTATTAGGGAGAAAAGCAAGGGTAATACCAATGAGTATAATATGCCACCTTTTGAGTGGCCTATTTTAAGGGGAAACACATATATACCCCACATATACACATTAACTTATATATTCAAAAAGAAACAAAAGAAGGACAAAATATAACTAAGAAAGATACTTATCTACAAGGGGGAGGAAGGGACAGGGTGGAGCAAAGAGGGATGGCCTTGAGACCTCTTTAAATACACCTTGTTATATACTTTGACTTTGGAACAAAATTAATCAAAAAGAAAATATATTCCTAAAAGTAGAAAGCAAACTGAAACAAATGAGCTGAACTTTATACTAAATTGGTGACAAACCCATACAGAGAAAATAATTATTTCAACTTGACTTTAAAACACAGAATCTTGACTGTATATCCTCTCTCTTACCTGAGGGTTTCAGCCCTGAGCAAGTTTACTCTGGATTTGGTGAGACCAAAAAATGACAAAGGATCATTCTTGGGGTAAAAGTGTTTATACCCAGCTTTATTCTTGTGGTGGCAGGTCAAGTGCTAGAATTCCATCCACCTGGGGCCAGTCTGCATGCAGCAAGCTGGTCTCTGCCTCGGAGCACCTCCACCTCCTCACAGCCCTGCAGCCCCAGAGCACTGGGCAGAACTCTTTATGTAGAGTCAATAATAGCCCATTTCCAACACTTGTGCAGTGGGCAAGCGGAACAGGGTCAGGTGAGAATCCGGGCCATGGAATTTCCATTTTCTCTATAATCCCTAATCAGACATATTCTGATTACCACAACCACAAAGAAATTCTAAACTGCATTCAGTAGTTTTATATTTAATAGTTATTTTGTTATTTTTATTTTACAGGAACTGTAGGGAAAATGGAAGTTCCTATGGCCAGGATACTCACTTTACCATAAACTACTTGATGATATAACTGGCCTGCTGCTAGGCTACTGCTTCTACCCCCATAGGCAATAAACTCTTTTGACTGAGTCACTATATAAAGAGCTCTGCCCAGTGCTCTTGGCAGAGGTAGAGATGAAGGAGGATTACAGACTGTTGGATGCAGACATAATTCTAGTGCTCTACCTATTGCTGGGAGAACAAGCGGGGTAGTAAACACTTTCACCCCAAGAACGTTCCATTGTCATTCCTCAGTCTCACTGAAACCATAGTGAACTTGCCTGGGGCTGAAACCTACTGGCAAGATAGGAACTATCATAGACAACTATATTAATGCTATCAAGAACCAAGATGTGAAAAATAAGAGAAAGGAGATACAAATGTAAATTCAAAGTTATGTAAAAACCCTATAATCTTAAATTTAAGTTGGAAATATCCCTTGCAGGGAAAATGGAAGTTCCCTTGGCCAGGATCCTCACCTGACCCTAAACTACTTGATGATGTAATTGCCCTACTACATAAGCTAATGCTTACACACCCATTGGCAATGAGCCATTATTGTCAGTGTTACTATATAAAAAGCTCTGCACAGTGCTCTGCCCAGAGGCAGAGACAGATTGCAGACTTGCCAGAGGCAGATGTGATTCCAGCACTGACCTGCTGCTGTGAGAACAAAGCTTGGTATAAACCCTTTTACCCACAATGTTCCATTCTTGTTATTTAGTCTCACCAAATTCACAGTGAACTTGGCTGATGTAATCCCCCTCAGGTGAGACACCACTGTAAACTTATTTTTTAACAAAAAAGTTAATTTTTAGCACTGTTCACTGAAAAGTCCTAGAAGCAATGACCACATAATGAGCACCCTGACACACAACTTGTAACCTCTGAAAATCATTCTCCACTGAAATCAAACCAGGATTCCTTGGAGAAATGGCTGACTCCAGGTCTTGGGTAGGGACTATACTAGTAGAGCCTGGATTCCTTCTCATGCTAGAAAGCAAGGAAGCTAACATCAACTACTATGGTCATATCAAAAAGCCTCAGGAGTCAACTTTAAAAGGGCTCCCACTGGCCTAATATGGAACAACTTGAGTATCAAAGTGAGAAATCACTACAATTTATTGAGACACATCAATTATATAGAAATTTATAAATTTATAATGAGCTAATAAAAACATTAATCAACATTGGAGCTTACTAGGACACCAAATCATTCTGAGAACTGACAAGCAAAATGCAAGGATCAAGCAGTTGTCCCACCTTTCCTATATGAAATGTATTTCAAGATAGACACATAGTTGATGTAGAAATTTCTTCTTTGAATTCTATCTAATAAATGGAGAAGAAATGACAACATTGGAAAATCACTTTCTCCTACCTCTAAAGGAAAAATGGATGTAGGAATGATCATCAGTGGCTGCTAAAATCATTAAGCTAAAGGTTGATGGAAAACTTTATAATGCAGATATCAGGCAGACACCACCTGAACTCCAGTGTTCAAATTTTAAAAGTGAGATGCATATATACATTATAAGCCTCCTGATATGATGATGCAGTAAGGGATAGAGAGCACTACCCATGAGAGATTTTTAACTTAGAAGTGAACCCAAATCTAATCAAATATCCAGAAAAAAGTGATAGTCATGAAAACAAAGTTTCATTTGTCTTTGAGTGAAAGAGCAAAACAATTCTCACAGCTGGGGCCACTTAAGTGCCCCAACCCCTCTCCTACAGACTGTTCAGTGTGCCCCACATTCTGAACCAAATCCTGTTCACTCATTAAGGAGAAATTAAGAAGTCTGAGTTTCCTAACTCAGATGACTGCATGCAGTCAACCTGGCCATTGACCCTACTCTAACATTGTGCCTTGTATCCCAGCTCCAGTTACTAGCTGTCTGCCTTAGTCTCTGTGACTGAGTTCTTGAATATCTTTCTGTACCTCCATGAGTATGTTAATGATTTTTATTTTGAACTCCCTTTCAGGAAGATTCATGAGGTTGATGTCATCTTTCTCAGGAGTTGTATTAATAATTTTACTCTGAACCAGGTTCCTTTGGTGCTTCATATTTGTATGTGGCACACTTTAGTGTCCAGAAGCTGTACTCTCTGGAGCTGCTCAGCCCCTGAAGCAATGTTGGGGGTCACAGGGGAGCGGTATTGGTGCCTGGGAGGAGGAAAGAGCTGTTTCCTGCTTCCCAATTGCTATGCCTGTCTCCACTGCCTGATCCAGTGGACCGAGCACACACGTATAAGCCCCTGTGCTCTGTGTTTGCAGCTGCTATAGACAGATCTTCCCTCTGCTGGCCTAATGTCAGGGTAGGGTTTGCCAGTTTGTGAGCCAGGTGGGGCTGGCCAGGAGAAAGGCGCAGTAGGCTGTGTATCATGGAGGGGGTCCTTGGAGCTGTGTAGCCAGCCAGGGAGCTGGAGCACCTGAAAATCATGAAAGCTCCCAACCTGCTGGGCAGAGGGCACCTGGACTATTTTGTCCACCTGTCCTTCGTCCTGAGCAGTAAGCTCTGTACAATCCTTTCCCCTTTAGCAGCCCTCTTGCTAAGGGCTTCCTTGTTAGGAAGTCTCTCAGACTGCCCACTTTTCTTTTGTCCCAGAGCAGCTGGATATGGATCCCTGCTTTCCACAAGCAGCTGGAATCTCAGTCTCTCCAGGAATTATGCCTGTCTTAGCTTTCCAATCCCCTAATCATGAGAGTATCATGAAAGCACCATGAAATGTAGGTTTGTACTCCCAGAGCAGATCTCCAGAGTTAGGTATTCAGCAGTCCCAGGCCTTCACTCCCTCCCCATTCCATTTCTCTTCCTCCTGCCGGTGAACTGGGGTGGGGGAAGGGCTTGGGTTCCACTGGCCACAGCTTTGGTACGTTACCCTGTTCCGTGAGGTCTGCTCTTTTCTCTAGGTATATGCAGTTTGGCACAGTCCTTTTGCCTGTTGCTCTTTCAGGATTAGTTGCATTAATTATATTTTCATATTATATGCAGTTTTAGAAGGAAGCCTCTGTCTCACCTCTCACGCCGCCATCTTTAATCTCCTCCACCAATATTATTCTTTACAGTGAATACCTGAAAGCTTTTCCTCTAAGATCGGAAAAAAGACAAGGGTGCCCACTCTCCCCACTCTCATTAAACATAGTACTGGAGGTCCTAGCCATGGCAATCAGAAAACAGAAAGAAATAAAAGGCATCTAGATTGGTAAGAAAGAAGTTTAACTGTCACTGTTTGCAGACGACATGATATTGTACATAAAAAACTCTAACAAATCCACCAAAACACTATGAGAACTAATAACTAATTTCAGCAAAGTTTCTGGATGCAAAATTAATATGCAGAAATCTGTTGCATTCCTATATACTAATGGTGAACTATCAGAAAGAGAAATCAGGAAAACAATTGCATTTACAATTGTGTCAAAAAGAATAAAATAACTAGGAATAATCCTAATGAAGGAGTTGAAAGACCTATACCCTGAAAACTACAAGACACTCATGAAAGAAATTAAGGAAGACACCAATAAATGGAAATATATCCCATCCTCACAGATAGGAAGAATTAAAATTGTCAAAATGGCCATCATGCTTAAAGCAATCTACAGATTCAATGTAATCCCTACCAAAATACCAGCAGCATTCTTCAACAAACTAGAGAAAATAGTTCCAAAATTCATGTGGAACCACAAAATACCCTGAATAGCCAAAGCAATCCTGAGAAGGAAGAACAAAGCTGGGGCATTATTCTCCCCATCTTCAAGCTCTACTACAAAGCCACAATAATCAAAAAAATTTGGTACTGGCACAAGAACAGACCCATACACTAGTGGAACAGAATAGAGAGTCCAAATATTAACCCAAGCATATATGGTCAGTTAATATACAATAAAGGAGCCATGGATATACAATGGGGAAATGACAGCCTCTTCAAAAGCTGGTGTTGGCAAAACTGGACAGCTACATGTGAGAGAATGAAACTGGATTACTGTCTAACTCCACACACAATAGTAAACTCAAAATGGATCAAAGACCTGAATGTGAGTTATGAAACCATAAAACTCTTAGAAGAAAACATAGGCAAAAGTCTCTTGAATATAAACATGAGCAACTTTTTCCTGAACACATCTCCTCAGGATTGGTAAACAAAAGCAAAAATAAACAAATGGGACTACATCAAACTAAAAAGCTTCTGTACAGCAAAGGACACCATCACCAGAACAAAAAGGCATCCTACAGTATGGGAGGATATATTCGTAAATGACATATCCAATAAGGGGTTAACATCGAAATATATAAAGAGCTCTGAACACCCAATAAGCAAATAACCCAGTTAAAAAATGGGCAGAGGATCTGAACAGACACTTTTCTCCAAAGAAGAAATTCAGGTGGCCAAACAGACACATGAAAAGATGCTTCACATCACTAATTATCAGGGAAATGGATGTTAAAACCACAATGAGATATTACCTCATAACAGTTAGGATGGCCATCATCAAAAAGAAAAGGAACAGCAAATGCTGTTGAGGATGTGGAGAAAAGGGAATACTCCTACACCGTTGGTGGGAATGTGAATTAGTTCAACCATTGTGGAAAGCAATATGGAGGTTCCTCAAAAAACTCAAAATAGAAATACCATTTGACCCAGGAATCCCACTCCTTGGAATTTACCCAAAGAATACAACTTCTCAGATTCAAAAAGACATATGCACCCCTATGTTTACTGCAGCACTTTTTACAATACCCAAGGTATGGAAGCAACCTAAGTGTCCATCAGTAGATGTATGGATAAAGAAGATGTGGTACATACACACAATGGGATGCTATTCAACCATAAGAAAGAAACAAATCCTACCATTTGCAACAACATGGATGGAGCTAGAGGGTATTATTCTCAGTGAAATAAGTCAGGCAGAGAACGACAAATACCAAATGATTTCCCTCATTTGTGGAGTATAACGAAGCAAAACTGAAGGAACAAAACAGCAGCAGACTCACAGACTCCAAGAAGGGACTAGTGGTTACCAAAGGGAAGGGGTGGGGGAGGATGGGTGGAAGGGAGGCAGAAGAGGATTGTGGGTATCATGATTAGTGCACATGTTGTGTGTTGGTGTCATGGGGAAGACAGGGTAGCACAGAAAAGACAAATAGTGACTCTGTGGCATCTTACTACACTGATGGACAGTGACTGCAATAGGATGTGGGGGGGACTTGATACGGGTGAATGTAGTAACCACAATGTTGCTCATGTGAAACCTTCATAAGATTGTATATCAATGATACCTTAATAAAAGGAAAAATATCATTGCAAATGAAAAAAAAATTATACATCTCTTTGAAGCCTCTTTTAATCCATGGATTCTCTCCCTTTCTCTTTTCCTTACAATTTATCTGTTGAAACACCTAGGCTATGTGAGTAATAGAGTCTCCCAGTCTGGATTTTGCTGATCAGTATGCCAATCTATTGGTATTTTAATGAACTTAACTTTGCCTTCCCCACTTCCCTCTCATCTTCCTAGGGCAGGCTTACAGCTAGAGGAGCTCTGTGGGAGCTCTCCTCACTGCACTCTCCTGCATGACTGAGTGAAAGAAGGTAGGGCACCAGCTTGCTGTCTGGGTGGCTAGCTGACACCAGATGGACTAGTGCTAGTGTGCTCCACAGCACGTCTGTCTGCCTCCAGCGCCCACCTCATTCTTTCCTTTCCTCTTGGTGAGAAGTGCGTTTTGACTCCTGAGACCTGGAAAAGTAGAACAGGAAGCATGCAGAGTGTCACCGAACCTTGGAGTTCAGGAAACACCATTCCCTTGCATTGCTGGCCAATTTCTGAGGGTGAGTTTGGGGGATTAAGCAATATACAAAACCCTAGCTGAGTTCCTAAATACGGGCCAGGCTGATTGGAATCCAAGGGATTTGATATCTTTTAAAGGTATTTTCTATGTTTAAATATATTTTTAAAGCTTCAAAGACAAAACAAGTTTAAAATCATAAATGCAACAATATGTCAGTCATGGTCTGAGTTAAGTCGAGATTATGTAGGCCCACCTTGAACCCTAATCAAATATAGCATTGTTTCTATGGGAAACCAAGTGCCACATTCCAAACATCCTACTTAGAAAATGTGGGAATAGATCCCTTTTATAAATTTGAGGGTTGCCTGTGTGGACAACTGTAACATCATAGATTCCAGTTTATGCAAGCAGTAACCTGAAATTATCTTCTTGAGTTATTTTCCTAAAGAGGGTTTACATATTCTTACCCTCAAGAATCTCCTCAGATGACTTAAAGCATCATTTCTTTGTCTATATCCAAATCACAGAAAATAATGATTCCTTCTGTGATCTAAAAGGAAGGCCAAGGAGATTATTGTTTCAGGAAGCTAATCTGATCACCATAGAGAAAGTCACAACACTCACTAACCCTCTAAAAACTCTAGAAACCAACACTGTTGTTATACAAACTGACCATGTCTCCAGGGGAAACACCCCACCCCCAAAGTCTTTAAATTCCCAAGCAATATATGGAATTATTCAGGACATTAATGTGAATTAGTGGCAGCTGGGAAATTTTTAGATTTTGAAATGTGATAGTCTCCATTTGCTTGTATCTGGTTAATAGTCTCCGTTCCACTTTAAAAGCATCACATCAAAGATAGAGGCAAAAATGTAATAATAACAAAAAAAGATTGATTTCATTCTGGAGCCCCATGGTAATGATTCTTTAGTTTCTTAGACTCACTACAAATTACATTGGGTCTAAGAAAACCAACGCATTTTGTAAGGCCTTTCAGATAAGGCAAACAAAGGTATTCAGCCACGGCTCATTCATATTCAGGTTTCTAGGACACTCTGACTTGATAATATATTTCCATACAACGTAGTAATAGTTAAATCAAGGGTCTACTGAGGCTTGAGACTCCTGTAACAGAGCCACAATTTAAAGCAACACGGCCTTTGAGTGCTGTTGCAACAGCATCTGCTATCTTATTTTAATAAGCCCCAGGAGATGTTCTGGAGGTTTCCATTTTACTAAATTTTCACTTCAAGTTCTAGCTCTGCTTAATATTCTAGTAATATGAGAAGGGAGCAAAAGACTTTAGCAAAGCTAGGAAGATTCAGAATTTGCTATGGGAATACCAGGGAGTCCAGGAGAGTATGTTAGGATGGAAATATAAATATGTTATGCTCGCCCTATTTTAGTGTGTTATAACACATAACACAAAAATGTTGATACTTAAAAGACTATTTGGCATGTGTACTTAATAATCTAATCCATGCATTAAAAGAAAAACATTTAGTGACTAAAATTAATTACATCTTTTGTGATCAACATGAGTGACATGATATTTATATCATAGTACAAAGAAGGCTTCAAAGCCAGAACTTTAGACTGTAGTAATTACATTTAAGAGTTGAACAAAAAATTATACTTTTTAAAAGATATATTTATATGATTTTGCACATAACCAAAAAACACATTTATTTCAAATACATATGGAACACTTACAAAAAAACTGACACTCTAATAGGCAATAAAACAAGTCTCAAAACACACCAAAGAATCAATATCCCACTGACCTCATTAGAAAAGAATAACATGAATAACTTTAAAACATACATTGGAAATGAATAACACTTCTGAATGACTCATTGGCCAAAAAGAAGTCATAATGGAAATCAGTCAACGCTCAAAACAGAAAGTGAAAACCAAAGGGATATAGCTAAAGCAGGAGTTACAAGTAAATTTATTCCTCAGATACTTATCTGAGAAAGATGAAAACAATTAGTAAATATGATATACAATGCAAGAAGTTAGAAAAATAAGGAAGTAATAAAGATTGCATGTTAATATAAAATAATTTCTTAAAACCATAAAGATGAATAGCAAAACCAAAATCTTATTCTCTACAAAGACTAATAAACCTGATGAAGAGACCCAGCAGAAACTTTGGGCTCCTCAAGCACACAGCTGATTTTGCCCTCAGGGTATTTTACAGTATCTGTCAAGACTGAAAAGTAATGTAAAGCTCACTATATACAGATCAGACCTTGAGACCCACCCAGGAGGTGGTCCCAAGAGTATCTACAATGAACACATTTAATAAAATAGAGGAAAAGATGGAGAAAATAGATGAAAAGATCTAGAATCTCATCACAGAGTTGAAACACACACACACACACACTCTCACATCTTCAAATAACTCTGAAATTGAAAAATATAATATCTGAAATTAAAAGATCTAAGGGTAGGGAAGAAAAAAAGCACTGTCATTATATACAAATGATATGACTGCATTGCCTACATATGAGGAACTAACAAGAGCTTTCAGCAACATTGTTTTGGGTAAAAGATTAATATAAAATTATCTGTTGCATTCCTATACACAAGCAGCAAACAATATATGAGTTAAAAACAAGATAAAACTTTTTAAATAGCAACAAAATTATAAGATACCTGCAATTGTTTATTTTGTGTGTCAACTTGACTAGACTAATGGATGCCCAGATGGCTGGTAAAACATATTTGGATGTGTCTGTGTGAGTGTTACCAGAAGAATCAGCAGTTAGAGTAAAAAAGATCACCTTCACCCTGTGGGTGGGCATTATCCAATCATTGAGAGCCAAATGGAATAAAAAAGGCAAAAGAAGGGCAAATTCTCTCCTTCAGCTAGGATGTCCACTTTTTCCCCTGCTCTCTGACATCAGAGCTCCTGGTTATTGGGCCTTCAGACTCTGGAATTTATACCAGCAAACAGCCCAGTCTTAAGCCTTAAGCAATTGACTGGAAGTTGTTCCCTGGTTCTCAGGTCTTTGGACTCAGACTGAATTATACCACATGCTTTCCTAGCTCTCTAGTTTGCAGATTGCAGATTGTGGAACTTCTTGGGCTCCATAACCATGAGAGTCAATGTGGGTAAAATTGTAATATTTCCAGACTATCTCACCTGGCTTTAGTGCAGGGATGGAGAGAAGTATGACTTTTGGTACATCTGCATATCAATAGGCATTCCTCAGGGGGTGGAGAAAGGTTCATCTCCATATCAATGGGTAATTACCTGGGCAACTGAGGGTTTATCTGAACCTGAGATTAGGAGGGGTACTTGTTTTGCTTCTGCTGGAGAAGGAAAGAGAGAAGGCCCTGGACTGCAGTTTGTAAGCAATAAACGGGTTTTAAACTTTATTTCTCCCTTTGACTGATTTCAGTTTTAGACATATTTTGTCCCAGGATTTCCTCTCCCTGGAGTTATAATCAATTCCTATAATAAGTTTCTTTTTATATATATTTATACATATCCTATTTGTTCTGTTTCTCCAGAGGACCCTGAATATATAGTATCTAGGAATAAATCAAACAAAATATGTACAATACCTTGGGGGGGAAATAATAAAGCTTTACTAAAAAACAAAAGAACTAAAAAAAGAGTATACTATACCACGTCCATGAATGGAAAGGTTCAATATCATTAAGATGGTCAATTCTCCCAAATTAATCCTTAAAGTCAATGCAATTCCAATCAAAATCCCATCAAGACTTTTATAGAAAATAAACAATCTAATTGAAAAATGGGCAGAAGACCTGAATAGACATTGTTCCAAAGATGACATGCAGATGGCCAACAGGCACATGAAAAGATGCTCCACAGCACTAATCATCAGGGAAATGCAAATCAAAGCCACAGTGAGATTTCACCTGACACCAGTCAAGAAGACTGAAATTATGACTTGAAAGACAAGAAATAACAAATGTTGGAGAAGATGTGGAAAAAAGGGAACTTTTGTACACATTGTAAAATGCTGCACCAACTATGGAAAACAAGTATGGAAGTTCCTCCAAAAATTAAAAATATAACTACCATATAATCTAGCAGTTCCCTTGTGGGTATTTATCCAAAGAAAATGAAAACACTAATTCAAAAAGACATATGCATCCCTATGTTTATTGTAGCATTATTTACAGTAGCCAAGATATGGAAGCAACCTAAGTGTCCACCAATAGATGAAAAGATAAAAAAGAAATTGTATACATATGCAATGGAATATAACTGAGGCATAAAAAAGAATAAAATCTTGCCATTTTGTTACAACATGGATGGACCTAGAGAGTATTACGCTGTGTGAAATACATGAGACAGAGAAAGACAATTACTAAATACTGTGTGATTTCACGTATATGTGAAATCTTAAAAGCAAAACAAACAAAATAAAGCAGAAACAGACTCATAGGTACAAAAAACAAACTGATGATTGCTAGAGGAGTGGGGGTAAAGAGTTAGATGATATAGATGAAAGGGATTAAGAGGTATAAATTTATAGTTATAAAATAAGTAAAACACTGGGATGTAATGTATAGTATAGGGAATGTACTATATATACTATATATACTATATAATACTGCAAAACCTTTGTATAGTGACGGATGGTAACTAGACTTATTGTGGTTATCATTTTGTAACATGTACAAATATCAAATCACTATGTTGTACACCTGAAACTAATTTAATATTGTATGTCAATTATACTTCAATTTAAAAAGAAGATTTTTTGTGGAATTTTACAAATTGATTCTAAAATTCATATGGAAGAAAAAAGAGCGAAGAATAGTAAGAACATGTATGAAGAAAAGCAAAACAGAAGGAAACTTGCTTTACAGATTTTACTGTAGAACTAGTCATGACAGTATGGTAAGGGTACAGAGACAAATATAACCAAATAGAAAAGTACAAAACAGACCCTCACAAACTGGACACACAGCAGAAGTGACATTACATATCAGTGGACAAAGGATGGACTGTTCAATGAATGGGGCCAGTTATCCTTTAGAAAACAAACAAACTTCAGTTTCTACCTTGTGCCATATACAAAAATAAAGTCCATGTAGATTAAAAAACTTAAATGTGAAAACTAAACCTAAAAAATTTTTTAAGAAAAGAGACTATCTTTAAGACAGGGTAGGGACTTCTTTAACAGGACACAAAACATACAAAAACATACAGGAAAAGAGTTATAAGTTTGACTCTTTGAAATCTAAAATGCATGCACACTATAGAAAATGAAAACACAAACTACAGAGAAAATATTTGCAACTCACATAACAAAGGATTTCAAAAATACATAAGA
Organism: Manis javanica; assembly: GCF_040802235.1. Classification (NCBI taxonomy): domain Eukaryota; kingdom Metazoa; phylum Chordata; class Mammalia; order Pholidota; family Manidae; genus Manis; species Manis javanica. Next base: position 108,241,981 of record NC_133174.1, on the reverse strand, counting down.
ATTACAAATCAATAGAATCCAACAGAAAAACAGGCAAATAATAATAGCTAAAACGTATTGTGTACTTCCTATTAGGCACTGTTCTAATTGCTTTACTTATATCACTTCATTCAATCTTTAAAGGACATGAATTGATAATTCATGGAGGTGGAAAACCAAATGATCAATAAATTTATGAAAGTATATGTAATCTTGCCAATAATTATTAAAATAATAGAATAACTAAATTAAAATAACTAGGTATTTCCTAGCCATTAGATTGACAAACACTGTAAAATCTGACATTACTAATGGTTGATGTGAATGTGAAACAGTATTAACTCATATACCAGTGCTGGATTTAATCTACCAGTATAATTACTTTAAATTTGTACAATTACATCTAAGAGCAATTTGTCAATATCTGGTAGAGTTGAAGATGCACAATTCCACCCCTGTATATTCCCTAGAGAAACTCTTGCAGAGCACACAATGTACAAGAATGCTCATTGCAGCAATAGCAAAAAAGAAGAGGAAAGAAGAGTAAAAACCTAAATGTCCATCAACAGGAGAAAAGATAAATTGTAACATTCATACAATGGCATTGCATTTTACTCTAGTGAGATGAATGAATAAAACTCCATATATCTGCATGAATGAATTCAATAAGAATGGTGATGTTTAAAAAGTAAGTTGCACAAGGTTAAATATGGGTGGTACCATGAGCAAGGTTTAAAACCTATAAAAGAATATTGTTTATGGATATAGTCACAGGTATTCAAAGTACTAAAACCTACATAGGCATGATAAATATGTAACTGAAGATTCTGGACTGCTGCTGAACAATTCCAGGGAGCATAATTCATATTGTATTCCACAGAATTATATTCCAGGGAGAGGCATTCATGTCCAGGGGGCTTGTTATATCTATATTTTGTTTCTAAAAAATAAGTAAATAAAAAGAAGTGAAGAAAAGAAGGCCAAGTGTTACGATTTGACCAAACTGGGTGGTGGGCAGCTAGGTGTTCATATTTTTCTCTATACTTTTCTGCATTCTTGCAATTTGTCAGAGTAAAATAAATGTGGGTATGAGGGGAGGCACTCATGCAGTAGCACAATTGCTGAAAACAGAGCCAAACTGTGAGAGAGACAAAAAGAAAGAGCAACAGTGAGATGGGGTATACTCATCATTGATTGAATTAATTAAAAGCTATTTTTCTTGGATTTTCTTCCAGGATCTTTATTAATTTCATTCTTCCTATGCATATTACACTCCTACAGACCCTACCCTTACTCCCCAGAGCAACCCAGATGTTTCCAGCCTGTGTGTTCCCTAGACCTCCCTCATGCTGGTTCCCTCCTTACTTTCAATACGTAGGGGGAAAAAGGCCCTAATCCCAGTCCAAGTACTACTGGAATGCCCTGCTCTTTCCACAGCTAACATTTATCATGCACTTAATTATGTGTCTGTCATTGTTCCAAATATTTTATACTCATTATCTCACTGAATCCTCATACCCAGAAACCTCATGAGGCAGGTTCTATTTTTGTCCCCACTTTCAAGATGAGGAAATTGAGGTTTAAAGGTTAGTGGACTTTCTCAAGGCCACATTGTTACAATAAATAGTGGTCCCTGCTTCGTCTAATGACAAAACTCTGAGACTTCAGATTTCTTCTTTCCAGTAGGCTCTTGATCTGAGGAACATCTTGCTTTTTGTAGTCATTCAGTCCTCTGTCCCATATAGACCTCTGTTCCATATACACACAATGCAGCTCTTTTTCCATTAATCCTCCTAAACATCACAATCAAAAGAATATTATGCGTGGAATGCTTTTGAAAGGAAGGGATCACCTTACTCACAGTATAATAAAAACTTAAGTTGAATATTATACATCCCTTGCACTCCCATTATACTGAATTGTCCAACTTTATTCCTGTTTCCTATTTGTCATGTTTGATTTTTTCTCCTCCCTTCCCTTTCTCTTTACCCCCTGTCTGATTACTGTCACCCTCCTTCCTCACACCATCTCCACCAATCCCCATTTTTCACAGTCAACATTTAGTATAATGAGAAATTTAATCCTTTGTTTTATTCTCCCTTTCAAACGATGCCAAGGGCCAGGGTGAGGAATGTGTGGTTCACTATTCAAACTCAAATATGCCATCAAGAGATTTTTCTGAACAAGACATCTTCCCAGACATCAATAATGCCTCTTTTCATGATGCAAAAATGTCTGCAGTCAGTTCCTGTCTTAGAATGATTTTCTTTTTCTTCTCACCATACCATTGCCCATGAGATTTATTACCCTCTTTATTTCATATGATTTGCATCACTCGATTTTATGTACCTGATTTGAAAGTCTAACATTAAACAACAATTTTCTCAAAGCAGACTCCATAAAACCACTAAACCATCTGCCTGACTAGTGTTACAGGTTGAATTGTGTGCCCACCTCCAAAATCATATGTTGCAGTCCTAAGCCCTAGTACCTCAGAATGTGGCCTTATTTGAAGTTAGGGTCTTTACAGAGGTAATCAAGTTAAAATGAGGTCATTAATGATCGGTGGACCATAAACCAGTCAGATTGGTGTCCTTAAAAAAAAAAGGAAATGTGGACACAGTCACAGAGTGAGAACAATGTGAAGACACATGGAGAAGAAGATCATCTACAAGCCAAATCCTTTGTTCAGGGTCCTCGGAGGAAACAACCCGGCTAACTCCTTGATCTTGGACTCCTGGCCTTCAGGACTATAAGACAATGAAGTTCTGTTCTTTAAGCTATCCAGTGTGCAGTACTGTGTTGTGGCAGCTCTAGCAAACTAATACACTACAAATTCTTCAGCTTGGAATTCAGAGACCTCCAAAATGTGGTCTCCACTGCTCTCTTCAGTCTTCTCTTCCCGTATAGCTCTTCAACCACTGGGAGCTCCAGACAAACTACACGACTTGCTGTTCCTGCCCTTGGGCTCGGCCCCCTACCATGCGCATGCCTCTACTTAGGATCTACCCTCTTTGAATGATGTATACCTGTGGCCATCTACCTGTCCTTTAGGGTCCATCTCAAATACCACCTGCTTCATAAAGACTGTCCTGAGTCACCCACCTAGAAACTCTCTGAAATCAACCATACAGATCTGGATTTGAATCTCACTGATTACTAGCTGTATGACCTTGGACAAGATGCTGAACTCAGAGTTACCCATGGGCATGAGAAAAGTTGCTCACTCCAAATGGTAAGCATGGTAGAGACTGAGTGAAATGCTGACTATAAGGCACTTAGCACAGTACTTGGTACAGAGAAAGCATTCTGGAAATGCAAGCTTTAATTATTATTTTTTATTTGTCCGAACCCCAATGACATCTTACATAAACCTATTTTATGCCACCTACCACAGTTTGTCTTGTCTTGTTAGTGGGATTAATCACTACTGACGTAAAACAATCATTCACCATCTCCTGCAGATTCAAAATAGAGCTATCAGTCTGTCAGTCCTCACTGTATCCAGGCCAGGTGAGGTTTCCACCCATAAGTAAAATTCAGCCTCAGGCTCCACACCTGGTGATGCCCTTCCATCCATTCCTTTGAGTGTCAACTCTGCAACCCTTCTCTGTATTCCCCCACCCAAAGGGACCCATGGTCTTTGGTTTCCTGGAGGCTACCCAGGAGGTTTTCATACCAGAATCACATAATAAGCTTTGTATTATAGTTTGCTGTCAGTTAAGAACTCCAGCATCAGAGACTGGGCTTTATCCCCAAGGCCATGGTTGTAAACTGTCTGAATGACCTTGGGCAAATTATTTGACCTCTCTAGGACTCACTTTATTTATCTGTAAAATTAAGATAACAATACTACTTAATAATACTACTATTTAATAGGACCCTGTGAAGACTAAAGGAGGCCATCTGGGGAAACGGTGTTTGGCACCACTGAGAGCTCTATAAAAGCTTGCATTATCATCATATTTGTTATAATTCTTAGTAGGTTATAAACTTGAGAACATGAAATATATGCACATAGTAGACTCTATAAAACTTTGTTAAATTAAGTTCTGAATTTTGATGTAAACAAACCTGAAATGCTTATATCTACAGCATTTATCTGGAAAAAATAAAACATGTTCTCTCTGTATGAAGTTAGAACAGAGAAGTACAATTTTTTAGATAACAAAAAATTGAAGCTACAACACCATATAGATAAATAAAATTGTGCCATTTTGCTATTCATGAAGAGGACCAATTAAAAATGTTGAATAAATGATTCCCTGGGTTGTTTGATTTGAGCTTCATTTTCACAAGTTAGGAGATAATATGACCACTTGAAAATTTGTTATTGAAGTATAGGCGATATGAAATAATAGTTTCAGGTGTACAACATGGTGATTTGACAGTTATATACATACAAAATGCTCACCAGAGTAAGTGTAGTTACCAGCTGTCATCATTAGAGACCACTTGAAATTTTAATTTTTTCCAGGTGATCTGTGGCCAGATCTGGTAACATGAATTAGCCGCCATTTTTAGCATTATGTTTTTATATTTGGCATTGTTAATGTACCTTTCATCTTACAGGGCTTTAAGAGTAAAAAAGCCTTTATGTATAATGGTACAAACCCAGGGGAGAAACTGAGCCAGGGCAGTTGATCAGTAGGATGGGGGTCTCTGGGCTACAGCGTTCCAAGGCCCTATGTGAAAATCCAAACCATTAAGATATTTTTAAAACCTTGGTGGATAAAGCTGAGAAGAAAGAAAGATAGCAACAACAAAATCATTTCCAAGCTACAAGCAGTTTCTTTCCAGGAATTGGTAGCATTGCCCATGTCCCTTTAAAGCAGACTCTCCCTTTGTTCTAAGAAAAAACACCCAAATAGGACCTTCATAGAGACCTTAAACAAAGACCCTCTTCTGAAATGGAAACGAGAATTCAATTTCCCCATTCAGGGGTGATAATGTTAAAGGTACCCTCTATGGAAGCAGAGCTCTGGCTCTGAAGACCAGGATACTTTGGGAGAAAATGCATCTTGGATGGAAGAGGGAGAGATGGCACAGTGTTGATTCCCTGCCTAGTTCTCTGGACTCATTTTAGGTCTTGTGTTTAGAGGAATGGGTCAGAAGTTTACTGCAGCTCTTTTCAGAGGAGATTTTATAAGAGTGTATGCCTCAGATGAGCTGCTTTGGGGGCCTAGGTGACAAAATATGGCAGAGCTGGGAAAAGGACAATTCTCTTGTCCTCTTCATTCATTCATTCATTCATTCAAGTATTTACTGAAAGTCTACTTTGCACTACACTCTGTGCTAAGTATCACAGAAATAGAGTAGTGAACCAGATGTTCTAGGTGCCTCTCTTTGCATCCCTTGCATTCTAGTGGTATCCTATTCATCTATTGCTGCATAACAAATTACCTTAAAACTTAGGGGCCTAAAACAGCAAACATTTATTATCTCAGTTTCTGTGGATTAGAAATCTGGTTGTGGCTTAGCTAGATGCCTCTGTCTCATGTCTCTCCCAAGGCTACAGTCAAGGTGTCAGCTGGGGCTACAGTCACCTCAACGCCTGATTAGGGGACAAACTGCTTCCAAGCGCACTCACAGGACTGATGGCAAGACTTCTGATTCTCCTTGGCTGTTGGCTGGAGATTTCTCTAGCTTGCCACATGGACTCCTCCATTGAGCTACTAAAAAGATGGCATCTGGCTTCCCCCAGAGTGAGGGCTCATAGGGGAAAAGAGGCAGGAAGGAAGTCATGGTCTTTTTGTAACCTAGTCTCAAAAGTTATATCCATCACTTTTGTGAGATGCTGTTCATTAGAAGCAAGTCACTAGGATGAGCCACATGCAATGGTAGGAGGTTACACAGGGCATCATTGCCTGGAAGCTGGGATCCTTGGGAGGCATCTTAGGGACTGCCTAACCATAGGCGCAAACACTTCTCTGGCTCCCCCATAATCAATGGTCATTGTGAATGTATCTTCTATGATTTTATCCCAAACTTGTTTTTGCTGGTATGTAGAGAAAATCTACTCTTTTTTAGGTATAGGTATCATTCATTATCAGAATCTATTCAATGCCTAAAAACATGCTGGCTAAGAAATTTTCTAAAAGCAGGAACCTATTGTCCATTGTTTTAAAAGAAATAAGTATGTCCCCAGCCCTCCCAATAATTCCAATTTCCTGAAATACTGCTAAAGCACTCTTAGCTACCTATGTAACCATCCATCAAAGGTTTCAACACACTACATAAATCATTTAAAACAGTAATTATTTAATTACTTCACACTTAATGACAGCATTCACGTGTATGTTTGCATGTAATATGCACTAACTATCCATCATCAGATGCAATTATTTTCCTTCTACATTGCAACAACCACATAGTTTAATGTAAATAAATAAAATATATTAAAGATATGTCATTGTTACAAATGACATTTAGCAAAATAAAATAAATCTAGTGGTACTTTTTTTAACTGAAATATAATTGACATACAATATCCTGTTAGTTACATCATAGTGATTTGATATTTTTATACATTATGAAATGACCTCCACAAAAAGTCTAGTTACCATCTATCATATGAAGTTATTACAATATTAATACAATACAAAACAAAGTATAGAAATAGAGACCAATATATATGGGACTTTGATATATGACAAAGGTGGTGATTCAATTCAGTAGGAAGGGGCAATATATTTAATAAAATGAGTCTAGCACAATTGGCTACCCATCTAGAATAAACTTAATTTAAGCTCTCTCCAATACCCCACTTTAAAATGTAAATTTCAGACATAGTAAAAACATGAGTTTAAATAACAAAACAAGAAAAATTACAAGAAGTTTTACACAAATATATGCTTAACTTGGGCACTTCAGAAATGTTTTAACTGAGATAGCACACCAGAAACTATAAAGGAAAATTTAAACATATTGACCACATAATTTTCTTTTTAAACATTTCTATGGGGAAAGTACCATAAACAAGTTTAAAAGACAGATGATACACTGAGAAATAAACTTACAATACTTATGCCAGATAAGAGTTTAATATCTGTAATACTCAAACAGTTCCTTCAAACTCATAAGATGTAAAACAAACTAGGAAAATGAACAAAGAACATGAAGTGCAAATGCAAACGGTCATTTAATAATAGCACTTTGAGAAACTTAACTTTTAAAAAATCATAATGAGGTATTTCTCACCCACTAGGTTGGTAAATATTTAAGTACTAACACCTACTGCTGCAGGACGGGGAAAGAAGAATGTACTTTCATAACACTACTTATGTTGATATGACTATAGCCTTTTGGAACCAATCTGGGAATATCTATCAAAGTTAAAACTATACATACACTTTGTCCCAGCAATTCCACTCCTGTGAATCTACCTCAAAGAAATATAAATACCCATATAAGAAAACTTGCATAAATGCATGCACAAGTATGTTTACAGAAGCATTGTTTCTATAGTGGCAAAAAAAAAGTAGCAAAAGGACATCCTTCCACAGAGAAATAACTGAATACATTATAAATCCACACCATGGAATATTGTGCAGACATTAAAATGAGTTAATTAGTCTGTACCCATATACTTGGAGAGATTTTACTGTTGAGTAAAAAAAGCAAGAGGCAGAGGGGGCGGAGCCAGGATGGCGGCGTGAGTAGAGCAGTGGAAATCTCCTCCCAAAAACACATAGAGCTATGAAAATATAACAAAGAAAAATCTTCCTAAAATAGAGACCACAGGACACAGGACAACATCCAGACCACATCCACACCTGCAAGAACCCAGCGCCTTGCGAAGGAGGTAAGATACAAGCCCCGGCCCGGCGGAACCCGAGCGCCCCTCCCCCCGGCTCCCGGCGGGTGGAAAGAAACCGGAGCGGTTTTTTTTTTGGCAAGCGCTTTTTGGAAGCCTTAAAGGGACGGGCCCCCGTTGCTAGGGAGGAAGGGTGGTGGGACCGGTGAGAAGGTGCCTGGGAACGGCGCCTGAGGACAAAGAATATCCCGCGTTTCTCCCTGCGGAACCGGCGGACAGGTGCCTGAGACCAGTGCCTGAGGACGGAGGAAATCGCGCGTTTCTCCCCTTTTTTTTTTTTTCTCTTTTTGGCGAGCGCTTTTTGGAAGCCTTAAAGGGACAGGGACCCCAGTGCTAGGGAGGCAGGGTGGCGGGACTGGTGAGCGGGTGCCTGGGACCGGCACCTGAGGACAAAGAATATCCCGCGTTTTACCCTGCGGGACGGGTGGGTGGGTGCCTGAGACCGGCACTTGAGGACAAAGGAAATCGCGCGTTTTTCCCCTTTTTTTTCTCTTTTCTGCGAGTGCTTTTTGGAAGCCTAAAAGGGACAGGGACCCCGGTGCTAGGGAGGCAGGGCAGCGGGACTGGTGAGCGGGTGCCTGGGACCAGCACCTGAGGACAAAGAATATCCCGCGTTTTTCCCTGTGGGACCGGTGGGTGGGTGCCTGAGACCGGCACCTGAGGACGGAAGAAATCGCGCATTTTTCCCTTTTTTTTCTCTCTTTTTGGTGAGTGCTTTTTGGAAGCCTTAAAGGGACAGGGACCCCGGTGCTAGGGAGGCAGGGCGGCGGGACTGGTGAGCGGGTGCCTGGGACCAGTGCCTAAGGACAAAGAATATCGAGCGTTCCTTCCCTGCGGGACCGGTGGGTGGGTGCTTTTTGGAAACCTTGAAAGGACAGGGACCCTGGTGCTAGGGAGACAGGGCAGCAGGACCAGTGAGCGGGTGCCTGGGACCGGCACCTGAGGACAAAAAAAAAAAAATCGCTTGTTTTTTCCTTTTTTTTTTTCTTTCTTTCTTTCTGTTCCCTCTCTCATTGTTGCTGTTGTTGTTTTGGTTTGGAGAGTGCTTTTTGGAAGTCTTAAAGGGGCAGGACAGGTCACTTAGACCAGAGGCAGGGAATCTGGGAATCTCTGGGCACTCTTACCCCCTGGGCAGCAGGGAGCACAGAGGCCCCTTACGGAGATAAATAGCCTCCTGGCCGCTCCCCCTCCAACGGGGCTCCACCATTTTGGAGGAACAGCCCCAGCCAGGCCAAGCCCACAGCAACAGCAGAGATAAACCCCAAAGCAACTGGGCAGGAAGCAGAAGCCCTGTCTGTGCACAACTGCCCAGCACAAGCAACTAGAGGTCGATATTCTCCCAGGAAAAGGCTACAAACCAACAAGAAGGGAAGCTCTTCCAGCGGTCACTAGTACCAGCTCTGCAAACTATCTCTATCACCATGAAAAGGCAAAACTACAGGCAGACAAAGATCACAGAGACAACACCTGAGAAGGAGACAGACCTAACTAGTCCTCCTGAAAAATAATTCAAAATAAAAATCATGAACATGCTGACAGAGATGCAGAGAAAAATGCAAGAGCAATGGGATGAGATGCAGAGAAAAAATGCAAGAGCAGTGGGATGAGATGCAGAGAAAAATGCAAGAGCAGTGGGATGAAGTCCGGAAGGAGATCACAGATGTCAGGAAAGAGATCACAGAAGTGAAACAATCCCTGGAAGGATTTATAAGCAGAATGGATAAGATGCAAGAGGCCATTGAAGGAATAGAAGCCAGAGAACAGGAACGTATAGAAGCTGACATAGCGAGAGATAAAAGGATCTCCAGGAATGAAACAACACTAAGAGAAATATGTGACCAATACAAAAGGAATAACATTCGTATTATAGGGATACCAGAAGAGGAAGAAAGAGGAAAAGGGATAGAAAGTGTCTTTGAAGAAATAATTGCTGAAAACTTCCCCAAACTGGGGGAGGAAATAATCGAACAGACCATGGAATTACACAGAACCCCCAACAGAAAGGATCCAAGGAGGACAACACCAAGACACATAGTAATTAAAATGGCAAGGATCAAGGACAAGGAAAGAGTTTTAAAGGCAGCTAGAGAGGAAAAGGTCACCTATAAAGGAAAACCAATCAGGCTAACATCAGACTTCTCAACAGAAACCCTACAGGCCAGAAGAGAATGGCATGATATACTTAATGCAATGAAACAGAAGGGCCTTGAACCAAGGATACTGTATCCAGCACGACTATCATTTAATTATGATGGTGGGATTAAACAATTCCCAGACAAGCAAAAGCTGAGGGAATTTGCTTCCCACAAACCACCTCTACAGGGCATCCTACAGGGACTGCTCTAGATGGGAGCACCCCTAAAAAGAGCACAGAACAAAACACACAACATATGAAGAATGAAGGAGGAGGAATAAGAAGGGAGAGAAGAAAAGAATCTCCAGACAGTGTATATAACAGCTCAATAAGCGAGCTAAGTTAGGCAGTAAGATACAAAAGAAGCTAACCTTGAACCTTTGGTAACCACGAATCTAAAGCCTGAAATGGCAATAAGTACATATCTCTCAATAGTCACCCTAAATATAAATGGACTTAATGCACAAATCAAAAGACATAGAGTAAGAGAATGGATAAAAAAGCAAGACCCATCTATATACTGCTTACAAGAAACTCACCTTAAACCCAAAGATAAGCATAGACTAAAAGTCAAGGGATGGAAAAACATATTTCAGGCAAACAACAGTGAGAAGAAAGCAGGGGTTGCAGTACTAATATCAGACAAAATAGACTTCAAAACAAAGAAAGTAACAAGAGATAAAGAAAGCCACTACATAATGATAAAGGGCTCAGTCCAACAAGAGGATATAACCATTCTAAATATATATGCACCCAATACAGGAGCACCAGCATATGTGAAGCAAATACTAACAGAGCTAAAGAGGGAAATAGACTGCAAGGCATCCATTGTAGGAGACTTCAACACACCACTCACCCCAAAGGATAGATCCACCGGGCAGAAAATAAGTAAAGACACACAGGCACTGAACAACACACTAGAACAGATGGACCTAACAGACATCTATAGAACTCTACATCCAAAAGCAACAGGATATACATTCTTCTCAAGTGCACATGGAACATTCTCCAGAATAGACCACATACTAGCTCACAAAAAGAGCCTCAGTAAATTCCAAAATATTGAAATTCTACCAACCAATTTTTCAGACCACAAAGGTATGAAAGCAGAAATAAATTCTACAAAGAAAACAAAAAGGCTCACAAACACATGGAGGCTTAACAACATGCTACTAAATAATCAATGGATCAATGAACAAATCAAAATAGAGATCAAGGAATATATAGAAACAAATGACAACAACAACACTAAGCTCCAACTTCTGTGGGATGCAGCAAAAGTAGTCTTAAGAGGAAAGTATATAGCAATCCAGGCACACTTGAAGAAGGAGGAACAATCCCAAATGAATAGTCTAACATCACAATTATCGAAACTGGAAAAAGAAGAACAAATGAGGCCTAAAGTCAGCAGAAGGAGGGACATAATAAAGATCAGAGAAGAAATAAACAAAATTGAGAAGAATAAAACAATAGCAAAAATCAACGAAACCAAGAGCTGGTTCTTTGAGAAAATAAACAAAATAGATAAGCCTCTAGCCAAACTTATTAAGAGAAAAAGAGAGTCAACACAAATCAACATAATCAGAAATGAGAATGGAAAAATCACGACAGACTCCACAGAAATACAAAGAATTATTAAAGACTACTATGAAAACCTATATGCCAACAAGCTGGAAAACCTAGAAGAAATGGGCAACTTCCTAGAAAAATACAACCTCCCAAGACTGACCAAGGAAGAAACACAAAAGTTAAACAAACCAATTACAAGCAAAGAAATTGAAACAGTAATCAAAAAACTACCCAAGAACAAAACCCCGGGGCCGGACAGATTTACCTCGGAATTTTATCAGACACACAGAGAAGAAATAATACCCATTCTCCTTAAAGTGTTCCACAAAATAGAAGAAGAGGGAATACTCCCAAACTCATTCTATGAGGCCAACATCACCCTAATACCAAAACCAGGCAAAGACCCCACCAAAAAAGAAAATTACAGACCAATATCCCTGATGAATGTAGATGCAAAAATACTCAATAAAATATTAGCAAACAGAATTCAACAGTATATCAAAAGGATCATACACCATGACCAAGTGGGGTTCATCCCAGGGATGCAAGGATGGTACAACATTCGAAAATCCATCAACATCATCCACCACATCAACAAAAAGAAAGACAAAAACCACATGATCATCTCCATAGATGCTGAAAAAGCATTTGACAAAATTCAACATCCATTCATGATAAAAACTCTCAGCAAAATGGGAATAGAGGGCAAGTACCTCAACATAATAAAGGCCATATATGATAAACCCACAGCCAGCATTATACTGAACAGTGAGAAGCTGAAAGCATTTCCACTGAGATCGGGAACCAGACAGGGATGCCCACTCTCCCCACTGTTATTTAACATAGCACTGGAGGTCCTAGACATGGCAATCAGACAAAACAAAGAAATACAAGGAATCCAGATTGGTAAAGAAGAAGTTAAACTGTCACTTTTTGCAGATGATATGATACTGTACATAAAAAACCCTAAAGACTCCACTCCAAAACTACTAGAACTGATATCGGAATACAGCAAAGTTGCAGGATACAAAATTAACACACAGAAATCTGTAGCTTTCCCATACACTAACAACGAATCAATAGAAAGAGAAATCAGGAAAACAATTCCATTCACCATTGCATCAAGAAGAATAAAATACCTAGGAATAAACCTAACCAAAGAAGTGAAAGACTTATACTCTGAAAACTACAAGTCACTCTTAAGAGCAATTAAAGGGGACACTAATAAATGGAAACTCATCCCATGCTCACGGCTAGGAAGAATTAATATCGTCAAAATGGCCATCCTTCCCAAAGCAATATACAGATTTGATGCAATCCCTCTCAAATTACCAGCAACATTCTTCAATGAATTGGAACAAATAATTCAAAAATTCATATGGAAACACCAAAGACCCCTAATAGCCAAAGCAATCCTGAAAAAGAAGAATAAAGTAGGGGGGCTCTCACTCCCCAACTTCAAGCTCTACTACAAAGCCATAGTAATCAAGACAATTTGGTACTGGCACAAGAACAGAGCCACAGACCAGTGGAACAGATTAGAGACCCCAGAAATTAACCCAAACATATATGGTCAATTAATATTTGATAAAGGAGCCATGGACATACAATGGCAAAATGACAGTCTCTTCAACAGATGGTGCTGGCAAAACTGGACAGCTACATGTAGGAGAATGAAACTGGACCATTGTCTAACCCCATATACAAAGGTAAACTCAAAATGGATCAAAGACCTGAATGTAAGTCATGAAACCATTAAACTCTTGGAAAAAAACATAGGCAAAAACCTCTTAGACATAAACATGAGTGATCTCTTCTTGAACATATCTCCCCGGGCAAGGAAAACAACAGCAAAAATGAGCAAGTGGGACTACATTAAGCTGAAAAGCTTCTGTACAGCGAAAGACACCATCAATAGAACAAAAAGGAACCCTACAGTATGGGAGAATATATTTGAAAATGACAGATCCGATAAAGGCTTGACGTCCAGAATATATAAAGAGCTCACACGCCTCAACAAACAAAAAACAAATAACCCAATTAAAAAATGGGCAGAGGAACTGAACAGACAGTTCTCCAAAAAAGAAATACAGATGGCCAAGAGACACATGAAAAGATGCTCCACATCGCTAATTATCAGAGAAATGCAAATTAAAACTACAATGAGGTATCACCTCACACCAGTAAGGATAGCTGCCATCCAAAAGACAAACAACAACAAATGTTGGCGAGGCTGTGGAGAAAGGGGAACCCTCCTACACTGCTGGTGGGAATGTAAATTAGTTCAACCATTGTGGAAAGCAGTATGGAGGTGCATCAAAATGCTCAAAACAGACCTACCATTTGACCCAGGAATTCCACTCCTAGGAATTTACCCTAAGAACGCAGCAATCAAGTTTGAGAAAGACAGATGTTTTTTATCTGCTCCTATGTTTATCGCAGCACTATTTACAATAGCCAAGAATTGGAAGCAACCTAAATGTCCATCGGTAGATGAATGGATAAAGAAGATGTGGTACATATACACAATGGAATACTACTCAGCCATGAGCAGTGGAAAAATCCAACCATTTGCAGCAACATGGATGGAGCTGGAGAGTGTTATGCTCAGTGAAATAAGCCAAGTGGAGAAAGAGAAATACCAAATGATTTCACTCATCTGAGGAGTATAGGAACAAAGGAAAAACTGAAGGAACAAAACAGCAGTGGAATTACAGAACCCAAAAATGGACTAACAGGTACCAAAGGGAAAGGAACTGGGGAGGATGGGTGGGCAGGGAGGGATAAGGGTGGGGAAGAAGAAGGGGGGTATTAAGATTAGCATGCATGGGGGGGATGGAGAAAGGGGAGGGTGGGCTGCACAACACAGAGAGGACAAGTAGTGACTCTACAACATTATGCTAAGCTGATGGACAGTAACCGTAATGTGGTTGTTAGGGGGGACATGATATAGGGGAGAGCATAGTAAACATAGTATTCTTCATGTAAGTGTAGATTAAAAATTAAAAAAAAAAGAAAGAAAGAAAGAAAAGGGGGATTACTCCTTAACAGGATAAAACTATTGGTAAATCAAAGATCAACGCATGCTTTAAATATCCTTAATGTTGATCACTTAAAGGGTGTCAGATGATCAGCTATGGAGGTACTCTTTTCTGATAATATTCCTTTCTCTTGATTAAAAAAAAAAAAAAAGCAGTTACTGTGTGCTGACCTCCAATGAGTTCTGCACAGTGGTATAGAGGGCATGTCAAAGTGTGGGCAAAGGGTCTGTTTGTTTCTACACAGAAGATCAAGGCCTAGCTTGGATACCCAGAAAATGAACTAAGATACGATATGAGGAGGAGCTTCCGGCATCAGCACTCTCTGGAGGACTTGTGCCGGGGGATGATTATCAAAAAGCCTCCACAGGGATCCGGACGATGCTGCGGTTGTGGCTGCATCCAGCCCACCGTCTCCTGGACTTGCCATAGGAATGAGGAGGGAGATGTCTAGGCTGGCATGTGCATACAGTGAGACAACGAATTTGACCGGATCTGTACTGTTGGAACTCAACCAGGAGTTGGGAGGGGTGCAAGTTGTAGCACTCCAAAATCTCATGACTATAGACTATCTATGGTTAAAAGAACATATGGGATGTGAACAGATCCCAGAAATGGGCTGCTTTAATTTGTCTGATGGTTCAAGTACAGTTGGACAATATCCATCATATCATAGATAAATTTTCACAAATGCCTAGGGTGCCTAAATGGTTTTCTTGGCTTCACTGGAGATGGATGGTAATTATAGATTTGCTTTGTTTATGTCACCGTATTCCTATTATGTTAATATGTGTGTACAAATTAGTTAGTAGTTTAAAACCTATACATACTTAAGGTACTCTACAAGAAGATATGTCAAAGAAATAATCAATCCTCCCAAGTTTCCTTCATATGCTACATCTATAGCTTTTCTTCTTCCTTCCTAATTACAACCCTTAAATAGAATTTGTGCCTCATATCGAATTTACCGAGTATCATAATTCCTCCAGGTGGTAAAGATAGCTCTAGACAAGTGCTGGGCATAGAAGCCACAGGGCATAAATCTGCAAAGAAGTAAAAAGCTAACCTTTGCAAACAATATGGCTTCTCTCTCACTTACCAACTTTACATTTCCCTGTATGGCCCCGGAAGATGACTGGTTAGCCAGAGACGGGTAAGATTCCTCAAGGGAGGAACAACCTAAGACAGGCACAGTCACAGGGGGGCCATCAGGTGAGAATTTGGGGATCAACAGAGGTGAGGCTCAGAACCTCACCCCCCCTGTTTTGAGAGAAATCTTCTGCATCCGTGGATGTCTTGCTGCCCTTGTCTAGCCTGGATTAATACTTAGTCCATAGGCACACACCTGATCATCTGATCATCTACATTTGCCTTCTTACAGCACTAAACTATGTTTTCTACCTTTATCTTGCATCTACCTACCACTTCAGCATTTTATTAAAAATAAAAATAATAATAATAATAGGAGAAATGTGGGATCAACATATAAATCAAGTACAAAAATCAAACGAATATTCATATTTGACCTGATTGTTTATAGGTCATATTGCATGATCAAAACCGAAAGTTTCTGTGATGACTGCCCTTGTACTGTTCACCATGTAAGAATTTATTCACTATGTAAGAATTCGTTCACCATGTAAGAACTTGTTCGTTATGCTGCAGAAGATTGGAGACTGACGAGAATTAGGCTTGAGATGGATTAATGATTGTACATTGAGCGTTGACCCCCCTATACTGAATTTTATTGTTGTTAACAACCATTTGATCAATAAATATGAGAGATGCCCTCTCAAAAAAAAAAAAAAAGCAAGAGGCAAAGAAGTATATAACATGATACTTGTTTCAAAATGAATGACTTTTAAACCCCTCTATGTATATGTCTACTTATGTTTAACATAGTTATATGAACCTGAAGAAAGAGATGAAGGATATACACTCTCAGCAAAAACCAAGAACTTAAAATTGCATCTGTGTGTAAATACATACAAGAAATGAATGAAGAGATGATAATCAATATATTTAATGGTGGTTATCAGGGTGGTGAAATTTCAGGCAATGTTTTACTTTATTCCTTATATTTTTCTGCATTTCATCTTTGTACTTTTAACAATACACTTGTATTAGTTAACTAATCAGAAAAAGAATAAATCTATATTCATTGAATAAAAGACATTTGGAAAGAAAGTAGTGTTTAATTTTTGAACAGCTATGCATGGATGGATTTGAAAGTAGCTAGAAACAGACAGAATAATGTAAAAGCTACTGCAATAGTCTTGGGGCACTATGGTGACAATCTCGGCTAAGATCATGGCTAATAAAACAGAAAAGAGGAGACATATTCAAAATTTATTTTACATGAGGGTCTGAGAAGGCTTGACAACTTGGAGGTGTATCTGTGAGCACACCACTCCAAAGCTTTAAACCAGTGGCATATGGGGGAGGTTCTTTTTAACTTTATTGAAGTATGATTAACAAATAAAAATTGTATATATTTAAGGTATACAACTTGCTGTTTTGATATGCATGGACATTGTGAGATGATCGCCACAATCAAGATAATTAATATACCCATCACCTCACATAGTTACCGTTTTTAAAATTTTGTTCATATGTGTGTGTGGTAAGAACACTAAAAATCTATCTCCTTATAACAACTGTCAAATACATGATATAGTATAATTTACTACAGTTGCCCTGCTGTACATAGATCTCCAGAGCTCATTGATCTTGCATTATTGACACTGTACGCTCATAACATCTCCCCATGAAGAGAGGCAGGGAAATTCTTTAGTTGTGTGGGTCTATGGTACCTTTGTCCGTGGCACTGAGGTTTCGGCTTCCTAATATCTGTTGAGTTTGTTCCCATCAGCAAAGTGAGCAGGGGTATGTCATTTTTCTATTCACTAACAACCTCATCAGTCCTCAGTTTAACACATTTCCTTTGCTGAAAGGAGAAACGGGGGAAGGTTTTGTTTTTGTTAAGTGGGGTAGGGAGTACTATAGTAGAATTTGCTTGGGGCCATTTTTATCAATTAAGGCAGAGTCCAAATTCGAAGTCGTTAACTACTCATGTATGCATGGATAAGCATATGGGTATTTATAGATACCTGCTTCTATCATCTTACCCATCTGTATACATACCTATCTATTTAAACCATCACTTGTTCAAGATATTTAAAGTAGTTATTAAATATATAATAGTTTGTACTTTCAAAAGAGCTGCTGCTTGAAAAAGAAGTTCTTTCAGCCTTTACTTTCAGGCCATGCCTCCCTGTCTGTAGGGACGAGGAAATAGCATCGTCAATCTAGTGACTTTGGCTAACTGAAGAGCTAAAGTGTGTCGTCTGAGAATCATTCCAATCTATCACTGAGCCAATGATGGTGAAGATGGCCAACAGCCCACATCCCTTGTGCTGCAGCCAGTTCAGTCAATAAATGCTTGCTGAACTGGACGTTATGGTTAATGTCAGCAGGCACTGAACAACTCCTATTTCAAAAGCAGATCTAAAAGGAAATAATCATTCCTAAAGTGCTCCAAAGTCAGGAGCCCTTGTCACAGCTGAAACTTTTGTTTCTGCCTAGCATGCCTTTCCACATCCCCACTGGCCCCTGCTTCTTCCTCAGGAAGACAGCTTGATGCAGTGGAGCCAGAGAAGCTTCAGTTCAAAGCCTAACTTTGACATTAACTAGACACTGACTAGCTATGTGGCCTCAGATGAGTCACTTAGTCTTTCTGAGCCTTAGTTAGACTGAAGCTGCCAAATGAAATAGTAATTACCTGGGTCACAGCATTCACTGAGGGCTAAGTGCAAAACTCCTAACTCTGATTAATGTTACTTCACTCTCTTCCCCCTTCTCTGCCTTGAGAAAGCCTATTTATTCTTCAAGGCCCACTAAGCATGGCATCTCCTTTGTGACACCCTCACCCTCTCTACTGACTCAGTTCATCACGCCCTCCTCTGCACATTCAGAGCACTTTGATCAGATCCCTTTGGAGTACTTACCACATTTAATGGTTTTCATATCGGTCTTGAGAGATTAGAGGTTTTTGTGAGGGTATGGCCTATATCATTTTCAGTTTAATATGCCCCAGTATCTGGTAATAGCGCCAGGGCCTGGCATATAATATATGCTCAGTAAATATTTGCTGGATAAGTATTCAACTATAAGCAAGGAAACTGTATCAGTTCAATAGTTCAAATAGATCTGGTGTCATGACCTTGTTAGGTGTCATACTTTGGGGTTTCAGTTTGCTTTTGCATCACTCATCTACAGAGTTCTCCAAGAGGGTAAATAGACCTCTTGGCAAAAGAGGAACCAGTGTGTCTACTTTATTTAGGTTTTCAAAGGCCTCTTTGACAACTAGGCACAATTCCAAAGGAAACACTTCCTGCAGGCAGAGAACTGCCCCTGCAGCCTCTCCACCTGCACAGGCTGAAGCCCTGTCCTTTGCAGTGTGTCTTTCGTATCACTTCCTTCAGGCAGTCTTTTCTGATTCCTCCAACCTCATGAGGCTCCGTCCTCCTCTGAAAGGCAGTGGCATTTTGCCTGTCCTCCCTTGGGGCACACAGCATAGTTTTCTTTAGGTACATAGAGCACTTTGACTATGCATATAATCCCCCCACCCGACCAAGAGCAAGAGGCAGTAACTGGATCTTATTTCTGATGTCCCTGCAGTGCCTAGGACGGGGCTGTACACAGATTATGCATATACTATATAATCAACAGGTTGGTTATATAGACAAGTGCCCTGCTGAGTGGAAAAGACAGCACATAAAAGCCCTACTTTCATGGTCAAGGGTGAATCTCCCAGGAACATAGGTATCAGAGAAGAAGAGGAAAATAAGGAAACCAGCTTTTTGTTGAATATCTGTTCTTTAAGCACTTTAGGAAAATGGATTTGTGCTTCTTCTATGTGCTAGACTCTGTGCTATGTATTTTGACATACACCGTCTCATCTGGTACTCCCAACAACAAAGACACGTGGTCTGGCCTCCCCCCATTTTTTTCCTTTCAACAGATGTGTATATTCAGCACCTTCTATTATTTCAGACCAACAGCCAAGGAAAAGGCCCCAAACCACAAGAGGTTCACAAGATGAATGGGAAAGACATCCATGTAAACAGACTATCTCAATACAGAACAATAATGAAATATTATATAAAAGGCATTTGAGAAGGTTCCATACTTAAGGAATCAAAAAAATAGCTTAGTATGTTTGTTATCAAGACAACCTTTAGAAGTCCAGTCACTCTCCCTGAAACCCTTTCCTTCCTTCATTTCCTTTATTCTCAGCTGATGACCTAGTTTCTTCGCTGTGATGATAAAGACCTCCTGTATGAGCAATCAAGCTGCTTTAAGGTCCTTCTAAAGCCAGGCCTCAGATAACCTGGGCATCACAAACTGAAAGCCTACACAGGCCAGGCAGGCCATGTCAGACTGTGAGGGCAGGTTCCTGGTGGATTGGAGAGCAAGCCCTACATCTACAGGGAACACCTAACTTCTCAGTGCCAGCTGATCATGACCTTGCAGGCCCAGCATAGCCAGAGCTTCCAGATTCTCAAGAGAAACCAGAAATCTGGATTTTCTAATGTAAAATCGTCTGGTTTTTTTTTTTTGAGAGGCATCTCTCATATTTATTGATCAAATGGTTGTTAACAACAATAAAATTCTGTATAGGGGACTCAATGCACAATCATTAATCAACCCCAAGCCTAATTCTCAACAGTCTCCAATCTTCTGAAGCATAACGAACAAGTTCTTACATGGTGAACAAGTTCTTACATAGTGAATAAGTTCTTAACATGGTGAACAGTGCAAAGGCAGTCATATCACAGAAACTTTCGATTTTGATCACACATCATGAACTATAAACAATCAAGTCAGATATGATTATTCATTTGATTTTTATACTTAATTTATATGTGGATCCCACATTTCTCCCTTATTTTTTTAAATAAAATGCTGAAGTGGTAGGTAGATGCAAGATAAAGGTAGAAAACATAATTTAGTGCTGTAAGAGGGCAAATGTAGATGATCAGATGTGTGCCTATAGCCTAAGTATTAATCCAAGCTAGACAAGGGCAACAAAACATCCATCGATGCAGAAGATTTCTCTCAAAGCAGGGGGGGTGAGGTTCTAAGCCTCACCTCTGTTGATCCCCAATTTCTCACCTGATGGCCCCCCTGAGACTGTGCCTGTCTTAGGTTGTTCCTCCCTTGAGGAATCTTACCCGTCTCTGGCTAACCAGCCATCTTCTGGAACCATACAGGGAAATGTAAAGTTGGTAAGCGAGAGAGAAGCAATGTTGTTTGAAAAGGTTAGCTTTTTACTTCTTTGCAGATTTATGCCCTGTGGCTTCTATGCCTATCATTTGTCTTGAGGTATCTTTACCACTTGGAAGAATTATGATACTTGGTAATTTTCTATATGAGGCACAAATTCTACTAAAGGGTTGTAATTAGGAAGGAAGAAGAAAAGCTTTAGAAGTAGCAGATGGAAGAAAACATGGGAAGATTGATTATTTCTTTGACATAACTTCTTGTAGAGTAACATAAGCTTGTATAGGTTTTAAAATCGTCTGGTTTTTAATTGTTGATTCAAGATGCTTAGAATGCTATGTATGCCAAGTAAAACACCAGTCTGTGCTTTCTAACACAAGCAAATCAATACAAAAACGTAACCATGCTGGACTTGACCTCAATATACTGCATCTGCTAAGCTGTCTGAGACTCTGCCCTTGAAAGCGCTGCCCATATCACTTTCTGCTATCCTTACCCTTTGTGTTGGCACCAGTGACTTCTTTTGAGACAAGCCCAGGGCCTTTTCTCAGTCCTTATATGCCTTGATCTCTATAGCACTTCAGTCAGTATTGCCCTTACACCCCTCTTACTACTGCCTCAGCAAGGCCAAGTTTGAATCTTTGTCTCCACTGCTTCTGCTTTATACCCAACCACCTCTCCATCTCCTGGACAGAAACTGTGGGTATCTGCCACATTTCCTAATTGGTTTCCCTGCATTGTGCTTAAGCATCTTGAATCCTCCTTCAATACTGTATTCCCCAAAACACAAATGTCATCATGTTGATTTCCTACTTAAAACCCTTCACTAGTTTCCTGCTCTCTTCCAGCATGATGTCCAAGGCCCTTTGTAACTCACTCTCTACATAGGTCTCTAGCCTCATCTCTTGACACTCCACCCCTTAATCCCTACTCATAAGTCAGCCAAGCTGCTGCATCTCTCTATAAATGCCAGGCTCTCCATGGCACATATTGCTTCCTCTGTCTGGAAAACCCTAGTCCCAACCCCCTTCTCCTGGGAAACTCCAACTACTCCTATGACCCTCAGCTCAGATGGCAGTCTCCTTTGAAGCAGGCCTACCTATACCCCCAAATGTTGGATGCTCCCTTGGCACCATCTATGAAACTAGCAGAGCATTTATTTCACTACTGGAATTGGCTCCTCTGCTAAATGTTAATTTCCTAAAGGATAGGAACTTATTTTCTGAAACCCTGTGTCCTCACCCTCCAGCTTAGTGCATTGCATCACACAGATCATCACTAATATATGTTTGCCAAATGACTGTGGATTTCCTGTCGATTAATGAGGGTCCTAAACAAAAAAAGCACTCTTCCCGGAGCAGCTTGGCATGAGACAAAAACAGCATGGGACATACAGAAGAGGCTCTATAGGACTTAGACAAGGAGAAGAGTATAGAAACCCAGAATGGACCAGAACAGCAGCAAATTCCAAACCACACAGAGCTAAATGTTCCCCTCAATTCCCTGGTGAAGAAGAAACTGGAAATTAACATTAGAACCCAACAATACAGGATCTGTGGTTTAATACAGATCATTATGCTTCAGTTTAAATTACACTAAATTCTATATAATCCTTGCCTACATTGAATCATTTCAGCCAGATCTTTTTGTCTTCAAGTACTGCTAGCAGAATTGCATGAATCCCACGTGGCAAATGCAGTTAAGATTTTGGTGCCCAGTGTGGGAAGGCCACGGAAGGAGCTGGTTTTCCCAGATGGGGCCTCCACGAGGCTTATTTCCACATGGGAGTGCGACCAGGACATTACAGCTATTATGGCATTTGCTCCTCACAGCTGCCCTGAGCACTAAGCAGAGAAGGTAGAACATAAATTATTCCCATTTCACAAATGAGGAAACAAAAACTATGAGGTTAAGTGACTAGATATTTTTCCCCTCCTGCTTGGAGACCCCAAGCCTAACAGCAGCAGTGTTAGCAATATTCCTGCACCTGCTTTAACCTAGTCCTTCCCATGGTAATCCCCAAATTTCAGAGCTAAAAGGCCTCAGAAATTACCTGGTTCAAGCCTCTATGTTTCTCAGAGAACTCATGTTTCCAGAGCTTCCATCAGCCTGAGGGAAGAAGAGCAACAGGAACTGGCTAGATACCAGCTCCCTAAATCCCTTGATTTCCCCAGAGGGGCCCCTGGGGGCATCATATGCTCTTGCTGGCCACTGAGGTTTTCCTCTACAGTTGCTGGTATCCATCTGCTCTACTCGTGGCCTTGGCCACGAGTGTATTCAGATGACATTCAGAAACTGACCCGCAGAGCAGTGGTTTGACTTGCCCTAAGACTCCCAGGAAGTTAGGGGGCAGAGCGAGGATCTGACATTAGTTTTTGGACTGCCCATGCAGAGTTGTATCTACTACAGCATGCGAAACGGAGCAGATGCTGGAACAGTATCTTACAGATACTTATGTTGTACTCACAGAACACGATCTGATCACATTAAGAGCTTTTGCCACTGGTGCCTTGAGTATCAAATGTTCAGATGTGGCACTCTTGGTCAAAGGTGTTAAATAGAATCTTAACATCCCTTAGATCATGGAGAAATTTTAAATTCAAAAGGACTGTCCAGAAGGATAATTAAAAATACAACTAGACGCCCAAAGAGGAAAATTAGAGGCAACGTGTTGCTCTGGAAAGAAGGTGTTAGACAAACCACAAAACAGTGTATCAGCAAAACAACTTCTCTTCATTCTAGCACTGGCAACCACTGGCCACAGAAACAATGCACATGCTGGCCCTAGGGGAGCCTGGGGGGTGGGGGTAGTCAGCCCAGCACAGGGAAAGGGCAGGCCAAAGAGGCAGAGCTCAGCTGAAGGGAATTGAGGACTACAGCTCTAAGCAGGAAGTGACAGAGCCCTTAGTCAATCTGGAGAGATAAACTGTGTCCTCATTAATTTCTCTTTTTTATAGTCCAGTAAGCACTGAGAGTGTCTTAAAGCAGATCGTGACAGTGGCTCTGGGCCCTGCAGTGCTACAGAAAGGCAGTGTTGGCGGCAAGTTCCCCCGAGTGTGTGCACGTATGTGTGTGTGTTGTGAGCCAGGTCTTGCAGGGCTATGTAATAGATATTTTATAGATATAAACCTCTATAGAGGTTTTCATGTGTGTGTGCATTTATATATATATATATATATATATATATATATATATATATATATATATGCATATACAATATGTGTGTGTTTATATGCACAATACAATTTATGGTATATATACATGTATATATATGTTATCTATAGGCATTTTATCTATAAAATAACCATTAAATAACCCTGCAGGGCCTAGTTCACAGTGGACACTAAATTAAGTTGATACAATGTTAGCAAATATTTATTGAGCATTTTTCATGTATTACCTCCTTTAATCCTCCCAAGTAACCCTGTGAAGTATGCTGACTGTCACTACTCATTTTACTGCTGGCACAGAAAGGTGAAGTGACTTGCCCAATGTCACACAGCTTGAGTTAGAGATTTGCCTTCTAGTTCCAAAGCTGAAGCTCTGAACCACCATGTCAGAAGGCCTCTCCATCTCTGGATTTTATTTCTGACTGAACACATCCTTCTCTACTTCTGAAAGAAACTGAAACACAATGAGTTTTTTCCATTTTGTAATAGTACAGCTTCCATTTATTGAGTATGGACTATATGCCAGGCACTGTTCAAGATACTGCATTATTTCATCTAACCCTTACAACAAACCAATGAGGTATGTAGTATTATCATCCCCAAGTTGTGAATGAGGATATTGAGGCCCAGAGTAGTAAACTATTTGTTTGGAGTCACACAGAGAGAAAATGGCAGGCCTGCCTGAAAGTAATGTGAGAAATTGCATAAGGAGTCTCCTTTCTTATAGTCACACTTGGTACAATCAGCCAGTTGTGTGCTGATGAATGTTTAACAACTGGCTGTCCAGAGAAAAAAGAAAGGGCCCTTACCTCCAAGCAGGCAAGACACAATAAGCACACTCCCCCCACCTCTCCCACCTAATGCAGCTATAAAACCTGGACAGATTCATGGAGCAGCTATTTGAAGATGCTGAAAAGTAAATAGTAGCAAGCAGATTGAGGATGAAAACCAGAATCCAAAATATCACCAAATTAATGGTGTGTTTACCATTTTGCCCTCAGTCTAAACACAACACAGCATGAAACCCAAAGGTGGGCATCAGCATGAAGAGAGAAATCTCCAGAAGAAACTCTCTAGTCCTGGCTCAAGGGTGGGGAAAAGAAACTTTTAATGGTCAAATAGGTTTTCTTTTCTCTCTCTCCATTCTCTCATGGCCCAAGTATCAAGCAACTCAGTGGCAATGGTGGCAGAGGAGCCTACATGGGTGAAAACCTTCCTGTGACTCCAAAAAGGTGGGGCAAACCCCATTGCACAGAAGTACATAGCAGAGTCAAGGAACTAAAACCCCTCATTTCTGGCTGGTAGACCAAAAAAAGGAGCCCCAGGGAGCCATAAAGTATTGAGAATATTGCAGAGAGAGAGGAACTCAGGAAAGTGACACCACATAAGGTTTTTTATAAACTCCTGGGCTCACCCCTGAGCTATACACATGTGGATCTGATCCTAATCACCCTGAACCTAAAGACCATACCAAGAACTTTAAGAAATGAAGCTGAAGAGAGATCACTGTCCACATCTTATACTGACCACTGGGTAACACACAATGGGGATGGATCCAAATAGCAATGCCAAGCCTTTGAAAATAGAACAGAAAATTGGAACTACAGCTCACAGAGGTGGTTTAGAAATTACAGTCCAAACCTAACCAGATTGATGGACTGCTAAAATATTAACATATTTCATAGGACTTAAACAAAGACCTGGAGTCTTATAACATAACAGCCAAAACATCCAGGATGCAATTCAAAAAATACTTGGCATACAAAGAATGAGGAAAATCCCAATTCACATGAGAATACACAATCAATAGATGACAGTGTCAAAATGACACAGATGTTGTAATCATCTGACAATAGCTTTAAAGCAACTATTATGAAAATTCCCCCGCAAGCAATCATGTATGTTTTTGAAACAACTGAGAAAATGGAAGTCTCAAAAAAGAAATAGAAGATATAAAGAAAATCTAAATGTAAAATTTAGAAGTAAAAAATACAGTAACCATAAAAATGCACTCTATGAAATCAGTAGCAGATTGGAGATGACAAAGGAAAGAGCCAATTAACTTAAGACAGATCAACAGAAATTATCCAATCAGAATCAGAGAAAGAAAAAAGATTGAAAAAATTAACATCCCTGATTTATACTGTTTGCTGATTTCCATAGTGAAAATCCTTGCCAATGTCAAGGTATCAACTGGACATCACTGAATGCAAAGTTGGAGAGAGATGAACATAATTGCTTCTTACCCATAAACATCTCTCATTCCCCAAGGCTACTGGAGTCTATTGAGTCTGAGCCTTCTGACCACACACAACCTGAGGCTGTTGATTTCCCTTTTACAGGCACTCCCAACCCCATCTGAGTTATCCCTGGTGTTATCCCTTCACCCTGATTTCACCCTACACTAAGCATGTTATTAGGGCATAAAAAAGACTCCCAGGGGCCAGTCCCTCCTGTTTTAAGAGATGCCCCTAGGTGTGAGACAATTTCCCCAAGAGGGCAATGAGCTAAATGAACCCAGCTAAAACCAGCAGTGTTGCCCAAACTAGCAGCCTGACGGCTAACACAGATAAAATGTGAAAACAGAACCTAGATGAGCACCTCCAGGGTAGGAGCATAGCCTACATGAGTGACAAAGCAGGACTTAGAATTAATTCTTGGGTTTCATCTTGTCATTCTTGAGCCTTTAATCAAAGGCTGCTGGAGCATTCTGAATGCAGCACCATTATTAGGATTATTCAGCACCCTCAAGAAAGGCTGGAAAGTGAGGTAAGCTAGAAGTTTCGAGGACAGGGATCCTATTTGGTGTAAGAGTTGATTGTTTGGCAAAGAGCAGTTTCAGTGTAGGGGCAATTGTGAGATCTTCCACAGGGTTTAACTGCATCCAGGATCTGAGATCCAGAATCCCTGAAATGGCTTATGAGTAGTGGATCCCCATTGTTGGGATCACAAATACTCCAAAAAGGCCCCCTCTAACCTGTCTTAATCGTACATATTAAGACACAAAATTCCAAAGAGAACAGATGACTTTCTCAAGGTCATGCAACTAAAGAGCCAGAACAAAAAAGGAGGTCTCCTGATTCCCAGTCCTGTGGATTTTTCCTGATGTCACGCTTCCTCTTACACTTCCTTCCATGAACAATATTTATCTGGCCAGTGGTAACAGGGATGAAAAAGTCTTTGTGTGGTTTTGAGGAGAATTAAAAAACAAAAAACGAAATAGGCCATTTACAGTTGACTCTGATGGCACGAAGGAAGAGTTCAAGCTAGTGGTATGTTGTGCAAGCTAGAGAATGGAAAGTCTTACGGAATCAAGGAATTTGGATAGGCCCCTCTGAGAAATGAGCAGGCACACCGCTTTGAGAAGTGCTCAGGGTGCAACTGCTGTGTTATTACGGAGCTGCTGCGAAAGCTTAGCTCCCAAGGTGGTGAATATATCCTGGGTGCTCCCTGCCACCACCCTGCTCTGCAGCATACACTGCCAAGTCTGGCCAATTGTCTGACAAGGCAGCTGTGTGTGTGCCTGTTAATTACACTGTGGGGCACCAAAGCGCAGTGTCAGGCAGCTGCCTAGAATATCAAATGGCTGCTAGTGGGAACAGGCGGCTACAAGGGCTCTCTTCAGGGAGGTCCGTTTCTGCAGCTGACTTCCCCTCCTCTCACCTCTGCCAATGCAGCCCCCTTTAAGGTCCTATTATGAAAACTGCAATGATATATTTTCACAGTTAGGTTAGAATCCATAATGGAACCAGTGTTGCTGATCTTTCTGACATGCCTGGATTGGATGAATATAAATGCTATCTTATATTTCTGTGTCTCTAATAATGTCCCCTTGAAATCATCATACCTTTTGAATTAATATATTTAGCTAATCTGATCAGAATTAGTTGGAAGCATTAAAGCTGCTTCCAAAATAATGACAGCTAACATTTATATGGGGCTCCCTATCGCCAGGCACTTTATACAGATTAATTCATTTACTCCTCACAGCAACTCCAGGTAGGTATTATTGTTATCACCATTTTACAAATAAGGAAATCAAGACTCTGGGGTTAAATAACTTGTCTAATATAACACAGACAGCACACAGCAGAGCTAGTATTCAAACCTAGGCCACCTGGTGCTTCTATGCTTTTAACCACTACACCCTACTGCCTCAAACAAAGCTAATGGTCTAGGCCCACCATTCAACACTTCCCTAGCATCTGTAATATGCACGTATTTGTTTTTTTTGGTCTAGTTGCTACCTCTGGAGTCAAAACAATATGCATTTTCTGTGATTCTGCTAAGTACAAGGAAGGAAATTTCACTTCTGAATGGGGTGATTGAATAAGGCTTCATGGAGGAGGCAGGTTTTGAGGTGGACCTTGAAAGATAGGTTCAGTTTTGCCTGCCAGAGATTAGGAGAGTCAAAGTAGATGGAACGTATCAGGCAAAGCCACCAGTGGGCAAATTCATGCAGGTAGGAATGTTCATAGGAAATAAGTAAAGCTGTGAAGCTGGGTTATTGGTTGTGTCCTGGATCACGAAGCAATTTGGCCCCAGTGTGAAGGATGGACTGATATGCTAGTGATAATGATAGAGAGGAGGAAGAGGAAGAGGAAATGGTGGAGTGCACATTTGGGTATGTACATGTGTGTGTGAATGTGTGTTTCTGTTTTGGTGTGCAATAAGGAGAAACTAGAGAAGCTGATGACCATTTATTCACAACTGGTTTTCTCTCCCCACTGCTTCCACTGTGATTTTATCTGCCCAGCACACAAATAACTCACTACTAAGCAAAGGCCTGATGTTGCTGTATTCACAGTTCTCTGCAGGTTGAAACTCAGATGACTAAAATTCTTGTGCTCCCCCCAAAACCGGACTAAACATCCTATAGAATTCTAATGACTAACTGGATGTTTTAGCTTACTGAACTCCTGAAATATATCCACAGTACTATATTTTCCACAATTTTAAAGCTTGCTTCATTTTAATACTCCCAACTCTTTTTTTTTCCTTTTTTTAAAAAAAGGAATTACTTATATGGAGTAAAATTCACCTTTGTTTCACTGGTTCTGTGAGTGTTGACAAACCACCAATAAAATCAATGTGTAAAGCAGTTTCATCACCTTTCAAATTTCCTTCATGTGGCCCCTTTGTAGCCAGCCCGTGC
This sequence comes from Manis javanica, assembly GCF_040802235.1. NCBI lineage: Eukaryota > Metazoa > Chordata > Mammalia > Pholidota > Manidae > Manis > Manis javanica. The sequence goes on along the minus strand of NC_133174.1, from coordinate 108,212,835 downwards.
CCTATCCCACAGCTCTGTGTTCTGTCCCTATAGTTTTGCCTTTTCCAGAATGGCATATAAACAGAATCACAGTATGTAACAATTTGAACCTGGCTTCTTTCACGTAGCATAAGGCACTAGACTTTCATCCATATCATCATGTGAATCAGGCATTCATTTTTATTGCTAAGTAGTATTCCATTTCATGGATATACTACCATTTTTTTAACCATTCACCAGTTGTGAGATACTTGGGTTGTTTCCAGTTTTCAGCAATTATGAATAATGCTGCTACAAACATTTGCATGCAGGTTTTTCATCTCACTTGGGTAAATACTAATCTGATAAAAGGCTTGTACCCAGGATATATAAAGAACTCTGAAAACTCAATAGTAGGGGGAAAAAGTAGCCCAATTTTAAAAAAAGAAAAATATTTGACTAGATGCTTCACCAAAAAAGATATGTAGATGGCAAATAAGCAAACAAAAAGATGCTCACTATCATAAGTGGTTAGGGAAATGCAAACTAAAACCAAACAATATACCACTGTGCATCTATTAGAATATTAAAGTTTTTAAAAACTGACAATGCCAAGTACCAATGAGGATGGAGACCAACAGAAACTCTTAAACATTACTGATGAAAATGCACAAAGTTACAGCCAATTCAGAAAACAGTTTAGCAGTTTCTTATAAAATTAAACATAAACACACCATATGATCCAGCAATCCCACTTCCAGGTATTTACCAGTGTTTTTAAATGAATGTTTTAGGATGGAATTTGCTTCCTGCCTTCTTAATTGGAGTAGCATTAATATAATCTTATTTTTGGTTGACTTGAGTTTAGCATTATGAACACTATTGGATTATACTGGGATACTACTTTCATGTCCACCTTCCCAAAAAAGCTTAGTATCTCTTTTACACTACTTTAAGGGCTCAATGTCGGTAATATATCTAGAGAGGCAAGATAGCTCCTGTTCTTAAAGGCAGAGATGCACTCCAGGGCTACTGTGGCCCACATGGCAGTTTGCCCCATCACTCAACAGCCTCAGACTGTTGAGTTTTTCTCAATTCCTGTGTATGTCCTTTCAAATGCCACCCTTCCTCTGCATTCAAACTTTTTATTGTAATTTCTCCTGGCTTTTAGTGGACCTGCTACTAATAGCCTCTATCTAATTTACTGTGGGTCAGCAAGCCAGATAATGAAGTCTATTAGAATTGGTTACAAAATGAGGTCTTTGTGATAGTTCTTTTGAACTCTCCAAGGCCTGCTTTTGTTTCCTTCCAGGTCTGGCCATCTTCCAAGAGGCCAGTTAAGATTGCTGGAAGTCTAAACTACAGATAAAGGGTATGTTACTACAGTTCACATCTACCTAGTCTAATCTGTTGAAATATTTGTTCTATCTTCGTGCTAGACAGAAGGACAAGTGAGCCTTACAATCTAGGGGAACTAGATTTGCATAAACATTATGTAGTTAGCAACAGAACAATAGAGAACAAGCCATAACCCAAAGAGCAAGGCCTATTAGAACAAGAAAAAGAGTGAAGATAAAATAAATGCCAAGTTCTGCCACCCACACTCAGACGCCTGTGTTGCTCACTATGACTACCATATTTCAAAGAAAGCGCAAAGTTCTTAAAAAGTGCACATATCCCACTTCTATCCATTTTGAACTGAAAGCCATTTGACAGAAACATCAACACCTCACTATAATGTGCAACTGTCCTCTTAGATTTGAATGGCTTTGTGGCTTCACAGAGGGGCTCCATTACAACTAAAATTTAGCAGTAGAAACAGTTGTTCTAACAGATGCTTTTTCCCCACTCCCATCTTGTTAGAGAAGAGTAAGTCTTCAGAAGAGAAAGTTAAAATAAAGAAAGCATTTACCTTTTAAAACAACTTCTGCTCTACCAAACCCACCTGGGCCTTCTGCGGGCTTTAAAAAAAAATCATCAGGCTTTGGGCAAGGTTTGCTAGAAAAGGGAATTTAACACTCATCTCTGCTTTGTGCCAAATACATTGTCTCAAATATATCAGTTATTTCCATTCCAAAGAAAGGTTCAGTCACTTGCTGAATAAAGTAACTTTCCACAGCACAGGAAATGAGGAGATTGGATATTCTATCAGATGGGCAACTGAACAAACAGGGCTCCAGGTGGCTAATGTCACGGGGATGAAAGCACCCAGGGGAATAAGGAGGCTTCTGGGTTTCAATGGCCTTCTCTCCATCAACGTTCAGCACAACACAATTGCATTTCCCCCATGATAGCAATTGCATTTCCCCCATGATAGCAGCACTCTTCCAACCAACCCCTAGATAATAATCTATTCTAATATATGCAGTTTCTTCAGAAGGTCACAATTTATTGGGACACTGAGCTATTTATTTTCTTCCTTTCCTTTAATTATCTCTCTTTAACCTTAGTCTGTAAAAGATAGCTCTCTTCCTTGGGTAGTTCCAGGCAAAGAGGCCAAACACTGAAAGAAATGCACTTCTCTTATTTCTATGGAAGACTTTAGAAGGTTGAGAAAATTATTTTGTCAGTTTTATTTTAATGAAAATTGACTATACCATTTTCTCTTCCGAGAAACATCATTGCCAAGCTCTGCTTCTAATGTAATTGCATGCTTTAAAAAAAATCTCTAAATAACTTTGTGTCTGTGAAGTGCTTCATAGCATTCACCACTCATAAAAAAGGGTTCATTTCTGTTATCTGCACTTAGGTAACTCTATGCAACATCAGTTCATTCAATTAAATAACAATATTTTATACTTAGGGAGCAACCATTCTTTTGTGGGTTGAGTACTGCACCAGTCAGGTCATGCTTTCTTCAAAACCCTTAAATTGTGTTAAAGAAATATTGTCAGTTCTCTTAGGTGTGGTTATGTTTTGGTGTCCTGGTTATGTTTTTCTTTTTTTAAAGAATCCTTATATTTTAGAGATGCATACTGAAATATTTAATGTGACATAATAGGATGTCTGGGATTTCCTTCAAGATAATATGACAGAAATGGGGCACACAGATGAAACAAGAGTTGCTGTAAGATCACAGCTGCTGCAGGAGGGTGATGGCTCCGTGAGGAGTTGCCATATTGTTCTGTTTACTTTTACATATGCTTAACATTTTCCATAGTAAAAAGTCAAAAACGTTTTGTCACTCTAATGCCTAGAGAAGCAGCAATTCCTTAGTCTGTCTTTCAAAGCCTTGATTAAGCTTTGCATTTGCAAAGTTAATTTTTAAACCTAATCTCTCCTATTCCTACTCAAGCAACCCATACACCAACCAAACTGGACGACTGACAACTTGCTGAACACACCCAGTACATCCCCACTTTTGAATTTTAGCACATTTTATCCCATCTGCCAGGAAGGTCTTACCCTCCCCACCTCTATTCCTACCTGTCAAATTTCATCCAGTCCTATATCAAATACCAGTTGTTCCATAAAGACTTTTATCACTCACCCATAAGAAAGCAATTCTCTCCCACCATATTCCCTTTGCACTGTCTGTTAAAGTAATTATTAAATGATTACCCCATTAAGTGATATATAAATTTAATGGTAAAAGTTTACAAAGAAAATAATGATTTGGTGTGGTTCAGTGTCAAAATGGTATTATATCAAAATATTATTGAATAGTTACCTGACATATAGCACTGTGATTCATTCTCAGAGCATTATATAAAGAATAGAATTTGGTACCAAATTAAATATATTCTCATTTACCTTTTAGTCAAGAATTTGAATGACAAAAGGGAAAACATCAATGAGCATTTTCTAGCTGCCCATCCAAAAATGAGACTTCCCAAAGACTACTCATAATCATTTGTATAGAAACAGTTTCTATCACTCCAGAGCCTTCAAACTAAGCCTCAAAATAGATGTAGATGGGACAGACTCAGACCAAAAAATGCACTCAGATTCTTTAAGAGTAAGCACATTTGACATGGGAAATTTTCTCATGATATAATATTAAAGAGCAGGATACTGAACAGCATATATAATATGATATTGATTTTGTAAGAAAAAAAGACATGTTTCTATATATACATAGAAAAAGAGAAAAAGAAAATACAATATGTTAACAGCAGCAATCTCTAGGTAATGGAATGATAGGTGATTTTTCCTTCATTTTGTTTTTCTGTATCTCCAAATTTTTTTACAGTGAGCAGCTATTATTTACTTAACCAGGTGGAAATGATGGTTAAAAAGTATACTTGGAAAATTAAATCAGTATGTCCTTACCAAATAGATTAAATATTTAAATCTGAAATGATAGAACCATAAAAACACTAGAAGAAAATATGCATGAAGTTTTTCATAATTCTAGGAAGGGAACAACCTAAAATGCCTATAACCCAGAAGCCATAAAAGCAACTATTGATTAACTTGACTATATAATCTAAAAATACTGCATCAAAGAAAAATTATCAGAAAATCAAAAGACAAACCGGAAAAAATAGCAACATGCACCAAAGACGAAGGGCTACTTTCCTTAATATATAAAGTGCTCCTACAAATCAACAAGACTAATGTCAACAACCCAATTAGAAATTGGGCAATGGCACATATCTGGTAAATGGCAAAAGAGGTATTCAGACCCAGGCTTGCACAGGTTCAAAGACAGGGCTTTTTCCACTGAACCTCTTTTTGAACCTCATATTTATATGTTAAATTTACAAAACCTACTATTATTGCTTTAAAAAAATGGGGCAATGGATAAGTATAGATAATTCACAAAAAAAGGTAATACAAATTTCTCTTAAACATATGAAATATGTTCAGTCTCATTCAAAAGGGAAATGCAAACTAAATCTAGAATATATAGATCTATAATATATCAAATAAAGATAAGAAATTTTTATAACACTTTCTATTACAAAACTGTGAGTAAATAGATATTCCCATGCACTGCTGATGGGATTAATAATTCTTTTCTCTCAATGGAGACAATTTGGCACTTTCTGTCAAACTAAAAATACATCCAGCAATTCCCTTTCTGGGGTTTTATGCTCCAGATGTACTCCAAGAACAAAAAGGACTTTACAAAAGTATATATTAGCTTTGTAATAGCAAAAGATGGAAACCATCTAGATGTCCCTTAAGAAATTGTGGTTCATCTAAACAATAAATCAGCCATTTTTACATGTACTAAAAATACATTGAGCAATTCCCTTTGTGGGGATTTATGCTCCAGACATACTCCAGTATGTGCAAAAAGGACTTTACAAAAGTATGTATTAACTTTGTAATAGCAAAAGATTGAAAACCATCTAGATGTCCCTCAACAAATTATGGTTCATCTAAACAATGAATCAGGCGTTTTTACACGTACTGATAGGAACTGCCTGCAAAATAATGTTAAATGAAAAAAGTTGGGTATAGAGAGTATATAAAGTATGTTATTGCTTTTATTGTATAAGTGCCTAGAATATCTTTGGGGAATAAACAAGAAATTGGTAGTAGCTATTGCTTCTGGGGAAGAAAACTGGATGGCTGAGGTTAAGCCAGGAGAAAACCTTTTTACACTTTTTGAGGTTTTTTTAAAAACATTTATTTAATTTTACTGCTTGGGTTTTGTACCATATGCATGTGTTACTTATTTAAAAATTATTTTAAAATGAATAAAGTTTTAAAAAGTAGGTATGTAGAGACACTAGCTCAAAATATCCATATCTCAAAAAGCTTTGGATGAATGTATGAAAGCTTAAACCTGCAGATGGAAGGCAGGGTCACTGGTTCCTTAGAATACAGGAAGAGAATGTTAAGCTATCATAGATGACTTAAACAAAGATGATCTGAGAGCATGTGTAAGTTACGAGGGAAGAGAATCCAGAAAGCTCTACAGATATATGGTAAGAAACATTCAGCAAGACTCATGAATAGCAGGGATAAAAAACTTAGAAAGTGATACTGTACCATAAGAAGGACTTAAAGTATGCTATCTGAAAAGATCACATGATACTAATGACACTGAGGAATACTAAGAGGAATTAAAGAAGACAGCTTTCCAGTGTATTTGATATAGATATAGCCTGTTTAGTAACCATGGCCCAATTTATTGATCCAGGCTGTTTCTATAACCAATAGGCAGTTCTTTGGTGATCTGTGGTTAGGCATGCCATGGAAAAACCTGTGCCTTTTTTTTTCCCCCCTGGGAATCAACCCATCGCCAGCGTGCACATGTACACACGCGCACACACACACACACACACACACACACACACACACACACAGCCACCACAGTTCAGCAAGTGCTTTATTTCCTTTGTTGTTTTTCTTCTGCCCTCTTGACCCCAATGCCATGCTGATGAGTCATCTGACATCACTGCCTTTAACCTTTGCTATTTATGATCCTCACTAGAGTCTAACCCCTCGGTGCTCCCCTACCAGACCCACCCAGTCTGACCAAGGAACAAACCAAAAGAAGTGGAACTTAAAAGGAAAACTGTAGCCAATTAGAACCAAGCTGGTCAGTTTGAGGACAAAGAGCAGACAGGATCTAGGGCAAATTGCTTAAACCTTCTAAATAAGCAAATTAAATATTACTGAAGAAACAGTAGCTTCTTTCACATGAATGCGAAGGCATCAGAAACAGGAATTAAGAACCACAAAAATCATCTAACTTACAAAAAAACAATAAATAAAATCCCCTCTGCTAGGCCGCTGATGAGCATTCTAAGTGAAGTGCTGTCTGAAAGTGCAGAGTACAGGTTACGCCTCAGGCCACCGGGAAATGCACAAAATAGCCTCTGTGGACCACCATAAACTGTTTAAACAAGCTGGCAGTATTTCATTTGGCCTCATGAGAACAAACTATCAGTGTATGCTGTATATCTTCCAAAAAATAATTTAGAATATTTATTATATCCTGTCTGCATTTTATGTGTCAATTCCTATATAGTTTCTGCTATTGTTTTCTGTTTCCATCAGGAACGCTAACCAAGTAGAAGGTCAAAGCAATCAGTAGGAGCCTTGACATAGTCTCTACTGACATCTAGTGGATGGATACCAGAAGCCACAGCAAACAGAGTATTTTCAAAGGATCAGTTTTGGTAAAGTGATTCAATCTCTCTGATGCTTTCTAAAGATTATCTAAGATCTTCTGATCATATTTCAAGGTGAAAAGCAAAACTAAGTGTCTCTTTCTGATGGGTCTGAGTTACACATTTACACTAGTTATGTTTGTACCCACCAAATGGCCATGTTTTGTGTTTCTCCTTAGGATGGTTACTAATTCCATAAGCTCTCTTTTCATAGGCATCCAAGACAGCAGGGCCTAGTAATCAAAAGCATGGGATGGCCTCCATATTCACTTTCTGTGGTTGCTGCAACAAATCATCACAAATTTAGTGGCTTAAAACAATGCACATTATCTTATAGTTTGTAGGTCCCAAGTCCTAAAATCAAAGTGTCAACAGGGGCTGAATTCCTTCCGAAGGTCTTAGGGAATAATTCATTTCCTTGTCTTTTACAGCTTCTAGAGGTTGCCCACATCCCTCCGCTCATGACTCCATTGCTCCATCTTCATATTTCAGGATATATATCTTAGTGACCCAATCTTCAATGACATGGTAGCATTTGTCTTGGACTAGGGTCCAGTTTGCAGCAATTAAATTTTAAGCACATTCCTGACGGGGTAAGCATTGCTCTACAAGAGAACATGACCTTTATCCCCTAAATGCTATGTTTTTCACTCAGTAGCTTTTGAGATATATAGGGCATTATTCTGGGGCTCAGGAAATCAGGCTCCTATTTCTAGATCTTCTACCTAACATGACACTTAGATGTATTAAGCAATGTCCTGACATGACAAAGACACCAGACAATTCCTATCTATCTCCCCATCTCTCCTCCAATTGTTTCTTGAGGCCTGAATTTTGAGGAAAAAGGGGGGAAAGGCAGGAAGAAGGAAACCATTTTTTTCAACAAATGGAGGTAAGACTTAATATGAAAGTAATCCTGGGAAAAGATGACACTGATACTTCAATGCAAATAAGAAATGACCTACACAAGATCCTATCCTGCAAACACATTTTGATAAGCCAGAAGAAAGAGACAGTCTGACTGTCCAAGGGGCTGGGGGCATGAAGTTGTGGCAGGAAAAGAGGCTAAGAATACCCCTAACCTCGTTAGCTTTATGAAGGTGCAGATGCCTGTCCCATGTGAGGAAATGGGGGTTTTAAGATATTCAGAAATATTAAGACAAACACAAAAACCTTATTGCTCCTGAGCAGTAACTCTGGGAATGGATGGCATGTGACAAGACATTCACTTGCCTCTCGAGGAAGGCCCTTTCACAAGATTATAGCCACCTAACCCTCCACTTCTGCACCTTTCCAGTGAAGCAGCACTGTGAATAAAAAAGAATGCTGTTCCCTTTAAACAAAGGGGAAAGAAATGTGGGCAAGGCTCATCCAAGGCCACTGGCGTGGCCACAGAGAGACAGCCAGAATTGGTAGAAAAGTTAGAGAATAATTATCAGAAAGCAAGTTACCAGTTGCATCATAAAGAGAAGCTGACTGCAGGATGAGAGGCTTTCACTGATTACAGCTTTTGGCAAAGTTCAAGCAAAACGAAAAGCTGACACCCCCTCCTAAAGGGAAGTCAACATGGAGTGGAGAGAAGAGAGGCATTTCAGTGTTTCCTTGGCATGGCATTTAGTAAATACATTTGACGATGGCCTGAAAAGCAATATTCCTTTTCCAAGCCTCATGCCTACCAAGGCACAAGGGTCGCAGCTTCAAAGCACCAGTAGATCTTTAGCCATCCCAAGTTGGCTCCATTTCATACACAGTCTAAAAGGTTTTGAGATCTACTGAGATGTTGAGTTCTGGGGCAATTTAAATGAGAGAAATTGTGCTTTCAGGGTATCCAACTCTTTTATAGGCCAACAGTCAGGCCTGATATTGTGAGAAACCAATCAACACTGAGGAGGCAGTATGGGTTCAGTCTGCACAGTTACTCATCCTCACATTCATGATTCAACATACTAAGGACTCTAAAGTCCAGAATCACAGCCAGACCTCTAGGTGATAAAGGTAAACAAGCTGCCATCCAGGAGAGAAGGACAGACATCCACAAAGACAGTAAAAAGTGTTAAGTGCCTTAAAAGCAGTATGAACAACATGCTACACAAGGTCAGACAAACCAGAGATCATTTCTGCCTTGCGAAGGAAAGGAGGAAAGACACGGGGAAGCTGAACTCATGAGGAGTTTGCTTCAGAGCTAGAACACTGAAAGGTGAGAGTCCTCCATATCAATAGGATTATTTATTCTCTTCCATTATTTTGCTTTTACTTCAGTGAGTGTAGTTTGGCCCAAGCCCCAATACCTGCACCATTCTGCTATACATTCTGCTTGGGGCTTTCCGTTCTCTTCTTAGTCTGTTCCCACCTATTATTGCCAGCTGCCCTGGCTCTCACTCCTGTCACACCTCTCCTATCTCTTTCTTGATGCTTAAAACCACCCATTGCAACAGTACCTCTTTGACACATTAGTATAATACATGACGCAAGTTGCTTATATCAACACACAACGTTCCCCTTTAACAAGATCTTAGTCTTCTTGCATCTGACAAATGTTCTGTAACTGAAGAGGAGCTGAGAATGAAAGAGTCCAAGTTTAAAGAAGCAACAAGCTACCACCCCAAACAAAGAAGGGAAAAGAGGCAGTTTTTGCTCCATTCTAAACTTAGAAGCCTGTAAAAGTGGAGTTAGGATAAAAATATCCTTGTTCTCCTTGGGATGCCCAAGTCAAGAGGAGCAGTCCAGTCAAGTATCAAAAGCATACAATAAACACTAAAGTAAACGTTATTTCACCCAAAAAATGTCTGGTTTGTTTATCTATTTACTTGTTTATTTTAAATATATTTATGTTCTATTTAGTCTCCTTCTGAAAGAATTTGATACAAAATAAAGTTTAAAAAAATAATGTACTTGAAGATGGTGAAAATATAGATAAAAATAAGTATGAAACTCTAATAGAAATATGAAAAGAGGATTGACCAGGAACCTGGGATGAAATAATTCATAACTGAGCATACAATTTACTTCTGAGCATCCTGAGAACCAAGACCAGGTAAGACAAGACTCACCCCCCAAAAATCTATAGCTCCTACTGTCTCAACAACTTCTTCACAGAAACAAACATTTTCCTGTTACTAAGATGGCATTTTTCTTAGAAGTTCTGAGTTAAAAGAGAATGAGTATATTGCAATCATTTTCAACAAATCATCCTCTGAAAGAGGCAGAACTGCTTTATGTGACCATTTCTTAATCCTTCCTCTGGATAAAAGTCACAGGTATTCATTTGCAACAACATGGATGGAGCTAGAGGGTATTATGTTCACTGAAATAAGCCAGGCGGAGAAAGACAAGTACCAAATGATTTCACTCATCTGTGGAGTATAGCAACAAAGAAAAAACTGAAGGAACAAAACAGCAGCAGACTCACAGAATCCAGGAATGGACTAATAGTTACCAAAGGGAAAGGGACTGGGGAATGGGGGAGAAGGGAGGGATAAGGGAATTAAGGGGCATTATGATTAGCACACATAATATGGGGGGCACGGGGAAGTCAGTATAGCACAGAGAAGACAAGTAGTAACTTATACCATTGTACTAGGCTGATGGACAGTGACTGTAATGGGGTATGTGGTGGGACTTGATAATAGGGGGAGTCTAGTAACCACAATGTTGTTCATGTGAAATCTGAGCATAAGATTGTATATCAATGATACCTTAATAAGAAAAAAAAAAGAAGGTAGAATTACATTATTGTTTCCTTGAAATTTTACCTTTTTTTTCCCCTGGAATGTTTTCCAAATTATTTTCATGATTGGCATTTATCTTAGGCCCCTTGTCAAAATTAATGTTTAATTTCAGGAAGAATTATTTGGCTTGTTTTCTCCACATTGGATGTTGAAATCGCTGCTTTTGTAACCACTGTCGAATAATGGCTTCCTCATGAATATATCACATATAAACTGTTGTTCACATTTCAGAAGAAAAAAGAAAAGTCACAGGTACTGTGTCCAACTGTATTTAGAGAACCTGAGGGAGTGTACACTTAATATTTTAGTGACTGTCACTCAGATATCTTCAACTATTCTTTGACATAAGCTGCCAGGAAGTCATTTTGAGATGTTCTCTGGTGAGGGCATCAAACACAATATTGGTGCTGAGGTGGGGGCGTTGGTCATTTTTCCTTTATATGTCAAAGTTAATACTTTCCCTATGTATATATTTTTTTGTATCATTAACATACATGACCTGAGCAACATTATGGTCACTAGACTCCCCCCATTATCAAGTCCCCACCACATACCCCATTACAGTCACTGTCCATCGGCATAATAAGATACTATAGACTCACTACTTGTCTTCTCTGTGCTACACTGCCTTTCTTGTACACACTCCCTACATTATGTGTGCTAATTGTAATGGCCCTTTTTCCCCCTTATGCCTCCCTTCCCACCCATCCTCCCCAGTTCCCATTCCCTTTGGTAACTGTTAGTCCATTCTTGGGTAATGTGAGTCTGTTGCTGTTTTGTTCCTTCAGTTTGTCCTTTGCTCTTATACTCCACACATGAGTGAAATCATTTGGTACTTGTCTTTCTCCACCTGGATTATTTCACTGACCATAATACCCACTGGCTCCATCCATGTTGTTGCAAATGGTAGGATTTGTTTCCTTCTTATGGCTGAATAATATTCCATTGTGTACATGTACCACATCTTCTTTATCCATTCATCTACTAATGGAAAATTAGGTTGCTTACATTTCTTGGCTATTGTAAATAGTGCTGTGATAAACATAGGGGTGCATATGTCTTTTTCAAACTGGGTTGCTGCATTCTTAGGGTAAATTCCTAGGAGTGAAATTCCTGGGTCAAATGGTACTTCTATTTTAAGTTTTCTGAGGAACCTCCATACTGCTTTCCACAATGGTTGAACTAGTTTATATTCCACCAGCAGTGTAGGAGGGTTCCCCTTTCTCCACAACCTCACCAACATTTGTTGTTGTTTGTCTTTTGGATGGTGGTGATCCTTACTGGTGTGAGGTGATATCTCATTGAGGTTTTAATTTGCATTTCTCTGATGACTAGTGATGTGGAGCATCTTCTCATGTGCCTGTTGGCCATCTGAATTTCTTCTTTGGAGAAGTGTCTGTTCAGATCCTCTGCCCATTTTTTAATTGGATTATTTGCTTTTTGTTTGTTCAGGTGCATGAGCTCTTTATATACTTTGGATGTCAACCCTTTATCGGATATGTCATTTATTAATATATTCTCGCATACTGTAGGATGCCTTTTTGTTTCACTGAAGGCGTCCTTTGATGTACAGAAGTTTTTAAGCTTGATATAGTCCTACTTGTCCATTTTTGTTTTTGTATCCCTTGCCCTGGGAGATATGTTCATGAACAAATTGCTCGTGTTTATGTCCATGATATTCTTGCCTATGTTTTTTTCTAAGAGTTTTGTGGTTTCATGACTTACATTCAGGTCTTTGATTCATTTTGACTTTACTTTTGTGTATAGGGTAAGACAATAATCCAGTTTCATTCTCCTACATGTAGCTATCCAGTTTTGCCAATACCAGTTGTTGAAGAGCCTGTGCTTTATCCATTGTACATCCATGGCTCCTTTATCATATATTAATTGGCCATATATATTTGGGTTAATATCTGAACTCTCTATTCTGTTCCACTGGTCTGTGGCTCTGTTCTTGTGCCAGTACCAAATTGTCTTGATTACTGTGGCTTTGTAGTAGAGCTTGAAGTTGGGAAGTGAGATCCCCCCTGCTTTACTCTTCCTTCTCAGAATTGCTTTGGCTATTCATGGTGTTTTTTGGTTCCATATGAATTGTAGAATGATTTGTTCCAGTTCATTGAAGAATGCTGTTGGTATTTTGATAGGGATTGCATTGAATGTGCAGATTGCTTTAGGCAGGATGGCCATTTTGACAATATTAATTCTTCATAGCCAAGAGCATGGGACGAGTTTCCATTTGTTACTGTCCTCTTTAATTTCTCTCAAGTGTCTTGCAGTATTCAGGGTGTAGGTCTTTCACTTCCTTGGTTAGGTTCATTGCTAGGTATTTTATTCTTTTTGATGCAGTTGTGAATGAAATTGATTTCCGGATTTCTCTTTCTGCTACTTCATCATTAGTGTATAAGAATGCAACAGATTTCTATGTATTAATTTTGTATCCTGCAACTTTGCTGAATTCCGATATCAGTTCTAGTAGTTTTGGAGCGGAGTCTTTAGGGTTTTTCATGTACAATATCATGTCATCTGCAAACGGTGACAGTTTGACTTCTTCCTTACCAATCTTGGTGCCTTATATTTCTTGTCTGATTGCTGTGGCTAGGACCTCCAGTACAATGTTGAATAAAAGTGGGGAGAGTGGGCATCCCTGTCTTCTTCCCAATCTTAGGTGAAAAGCTTTCACCTTCTCACTGTTAAGTATGATGTTGGCTGTGGGTTTGTCATATATTGCCTTTATTATGTTGAGGTACTTGCCCTCTATACCCATTTTGTTGAGAGTTTTTATCATGAATGAATGTTGAATTGTGTCAAATGCTTTTTCAGCATCTATGAAGATTATCATATGGTTTTTGTTCTTCTTTTTGTTGATGTGGTAGATGATGTTGATGGATTTTCAAATGTTGTACCATCCTTTCATTCCTGAGATGAATCTCACTTGACATGGTATATGATCCTCTTGATGTATTTCTGAATTTTGTTTGTTAATATTTTGTTGAGTATTTTTGCATTTATGTTCATCAGGGATATTGGTCTGTAATTTTCTTTTTTGGTGGGGTCTTTGCCTGGTTTTGGTATTAGAGTGATGCTGGCTTCATAGAATGAGTTTGGAAGTATTCTCTCCTCTTCTGTTTTTTGGAAAACTTTAAGGAGAATGGGTATTATGTCTTCTCTGAATGTCTGATAAAATTCAGCAATGAATCCATCTGGCCTGGGAGTTTTATTTATGCATAGTTTTTTTTATTACTGATTCAATTTCATTGCTGATAATTGGTCTGTTAAGATCTTCTGTTTCTTCCTTGGTCAGTCTTGGAAGGTTGTATTTTTCTAGGAAGTCCATTTCTTCTAGGTTTTCCAGCTTGTTAGCATGTAGATTTTCATAGTAGTCTCTAATAATTCTTTGTATTTCTGTGGGGTCAGTTGTGATTTTTTCCTTTCTCATTTCTGATTCTGTTTATGTGTGTATATTCTCTTTTTATCTTAATAAGTCTGGATAGGGGTTTATCTATTTTGTTTATTTTCTCAAATTACCAGCTCTTGGTTTCATTAATTTTTTTCTATTGTTTTATTCTTCTCAATTTTATTTATTTCTTCTCTGATCTTTATTATGTCCCTCCTTCTGCTGACTTTGGGCCTCATTTGTTCTTCTTTTTCCAGTTTCAATAATTGTGACTTAAGCTATTCATTTGGGATTGTTCTTCCTTCTTTAAGTAGGCCTGGATTGCTATATACTTTCCTCTTAGATCTGCCTTCACTGCATCCCACAGAAGTTGGGGCTTTGTGGTGTTCTTGTCATTTGTATCCATATATTGCTTGATCTCTGTTTTAATTTGGTCATTGATCCATTGATTATTTAGGAGCATGTTGTCAAGCCTCCATGTGTTTGTGAGCCTTTTTGTTTTCTTTGTGTAATTTATTTCTAGTTTTATACCTTTGTGATCTGAGAAGTTGGTTCATAGGATTCCATCTTTTTGAATTTACTGAGGCTCTTTTTGTGACCTAGTATGTGATCTATTCTGGAAAATGTTCCATGTGCACTTGAAAAAAATGTGTATCCTGCTGTTTTGGGGTATAGAGTTCTATAGATGTCTGTTAGGTCCATCTGTTCTAGTGTGTTTTTCAGTGCCTCTGTGTCCTTATTTATTTTCTGTCTGGTGGATCTGTCCTTTGGAGTGGCCAGTGTCTTGAAGTCTCCTAAAATGAAGGCATTGCATTCTATTTCCTCCTTTAATTCTGTTAGTATTTATTTCACATACGTCGGTGCTCCTGTGTTGGGTGCATAAATATTTATAATAGTTATATCCCCTTCTTGGACTGACCCCTTTATCATTATGTAATGTCCTTCTTTATTTCTTGTTACTTTGTTTTAAGTCTATTTTGTCTGATACAAGTACTAGAACCCCTGCTTTTTTCTCCCTATTGTTTGCATGAAACATCTTTTTCCATCCCTTCACTTTTAGTCTCTGTATGTCTTTGGGTTTGAGGTGAGTCTCTTGTAAGCAGCATATAGGAGGGTCATGCTTTTTCGTCCATTCTGTTACTTTGTTACCATGAATCCAAATAAAACCAGAATAAAACACCTAACATATGAAGAATGGAGGAAGAAGAATAAGAAGGGAGAGAAACAAAGACTCATCAGACTGTCTATAATAGTGTAATAAGTGAGTTAAAGTTAGATGATTAGACAGTAAAGAAGCTAACCTTGAACCTTTGGTAACCACGAATCTAAAGCCTGCAATCACAGAAAGAACGTATCTATCGATAATCACCCTAAATGTAAATGGACTGAATTTAAATTTGAAGGAGGGATTAAATAATTACCAATCAAATGGCCAGCTGCTTATCACCATGAAGGGCTTCAGAGCTGTGTTGCCACCCAGGGAGTTAAGGTACCTAAAGTTCCTTAAAATTCCCCACCTGCTGGACTGAGTGTGCCAGGATGATTTTGTCCACCTGTTAAACCCTTGTCCCTTTAAGACTTTTAAACTGCCCGCTTTTCTTTTGTCCCAGGTCAGCTGGCTGTGGGGACTTGTTCACAGTCTCAGTCTCGGATTTTACGTTTCCATTTCTCTAATATCCAGTACACCATGCAATGTGTGTCTATGCTTCCGGTGCAGATTACTAGGGCTGGTTATTTAGCAGTCCTGTGCTTCCACTCCCTCCCCGCTCTGATTCTTTTCCTCCCCAGCTGGTGAGCTGGGGTGGGGGGAGTGCTCATGTCCCGCTGGGTCATGGCTTTGTATCTTACCCTTTTCATGAGATGTTGAGTTCTTGCAGATGTAGATGTAGCCTGGCTAGTGTACTGTATCTTCTGGTCTCTCTTTTAGGAATAGTTGTATTTGCTGTATTTTCAAAATACATATGGTTTTGGGAGGAGATTTCTGCCACCCTACTCATGCTGCCATCTTGAGAAAACAATTCAGTGTATTTTATGTAACAGAAATGTGGGGGCCACAGTGGAAAATCAAGGAACATGAAACACATTTTGTCACTGATGCTGCTTGTTGGTAGGGCCAATTTTTGTGTGTGTGCCTATTTTTTACTTTTCCAACAAGAGTGATTATTCTGCTCAAAATATTAAGAGAAGCTAGAAACTCCCAAGGCAAGACTATGCCCTATGACTCCATTCTCTGGAACTTTCCTACCTCTTTTTTCATCAAATTTTGCCTGCCATATTTCTGTCAGTGCAATTCTGCTTATTAACAGTTATCCTGTAAAAATAGTTTCAGTTGTCCAATAAAGATGCAAATAAACAGGTAACTATTAATCAGTATCTCCAGAAAGCAGATTCCAATGTATTACCAAGAGTACAAGTACTATCAACACCTTAATTCCAAAATCGTCCTGGAGAATCTTTGGGTCAACAGTCCCTGCCTTAGTAATATACACTCAGCTTGACCTTGAAAAGTGACTAGACTACAGGGCTTCCTGTTGAGCAGTATTTCTTCTCAATGGAGGTAGAAGTAGAGAGTGTAAAAAACAGTGGTATAGCAAACAGAAGGTACAGGGGTGGTAGGTGTAACTGTGTCTTCTGTGAATGAAATTTAACAATGAATCTCTTTATTTGTGTCTCCAGCAATAATTTGAAGTCTCATTCCCATATCCTACCTTGCACTCAAACTTTCAAATGGAACATAAAATTGGATCCATTCCTCATACCACAAACCAAGAGAAATTCCAATGGATCAGAGATTTCAATGTAAAATTGAAACCATTTATTAAAAATGAACTTTTTCTCGGTGAGGGGTTGGATGAGAGAAGTGAAGGGGATAAAGAAGGACAAACTTCCAATTATAAATTAGTCACAGGGATGGAAAGTATAGCATAGGAAATATACTTAATAACATTATTATATCTTTATGTAGTGACAGTTGGTAATTACACTTATCACAGATGAGCATTTTGTAATGTATATAATTGTTGGATCATTATGTTGTACACCTGAAACCAATTTAATAGTATCATCAACTATACTTTAATGAAGAAAAGAACTCTTTCTTACCTCCTTAGGCAAAAATGTGGTGTATTTTTGCCTTCTTTCTCTAGTAAAGAGAACTAATATTAGGTTGTCTGTAAGATGGTTAAATATACCTTATTAAAACCTGTAATTAATAATTACAAAGCAAATTTGGAAGAACAAACAAGAATATGCAAGAAAACCTTGAAAAATAAGAGCCCAAGAGAGGAGGGCACTAATACAATCTGATAATAAAATATACCATAAAGCCTCTATAAATAAAATAGAATCATCAAACAGACCAAGAACAGAATAGGAAGTCCAGAAAGAGACCCAATTACACATGCAGGTTTAACTTAAAATAACAGTAGCACCTTAAATCAGAGAGGAAAATATGGGTTTATTAATAAATGGTACTGAGATAACCAGACAGCCATAAGAAAAAAGATAATATTGGATCTACTCCTCATAAAACAAACAAGATAAATTCCAACTGGACAGAGATTTAAATGAAATGAATAAACAATATCAGTACTAGAAAATATGGGTGAATTCCTCTATAAACTGGGAGTGAAGAAATCTCTCCCAACTACGACTCAAAATCTGAAAGCAAAAAGGGAAGATAAATTTAATTACATAAAAGTTTTTTAAGCTTTTGCATGTTAAAAGTCATAAGCAAAGTAAAAAGATAATAGAAGATATGAACATCTTGTCCTGAACTTTAATTGAGAATGGAACATCTTGTCATATCAGACAGGAAGGAAGCTATCTAAGACTACTAGGACCATGTCCAAAGGTCTCAGAAGCCAGAGGGAAAGGCCCCAGTGGCCAGAGATGTAACAAGTACAGCATCAATGACAATATTAGCTTCAGTAGACTGAAGTCCATCAAATATATTTAAATCCATGAGTTCAAAATTAGGCTAAAGTAAAAATAAAAAATGGTAACTGTTGAAGGATGCTATAAACCAATTCCTTATTTTGAAAGGTGGTAAATAAGGGGAGGAACACAAGCATTTTATCCTGCCTTTCCTACATACACTAGACCTCAGGGTAACCAGGTAATATGTATAAGGAAGTTGTATTCTTTGTAGAAGTAGTCCATCTAATAAAGGAAGAAATCGTGTTAGAATCAGAATATACCCATTTTGCAACCCCTAAAGAGTTAATGTATCTAGGTATTGATCATCCCTGGTGGGTGACTAACATTCTCAACAAACAGACCTTATGTGCTTCCTGATGGAAAATCAACAAAATCACACAGTGGGTAAAAGGACCAAGGATCCAGTTTTAGCACAAAGGATCCAGTTTCTTACACAAATAAATGATATTAAATTAAGAGATGGAGAGGGAACTATATATTAAAAAGCATTAAGACACCTAGGAAACATGCACAATGTGTGGTCCTTTTTCTATTCCTGTGTCAAACAAGCAATGGGATAAAAGGGCACTTATGAGACAATTGGAAATATGAACACTGACCTGATATTTAATTATATTAAGGAACTATAATTTTAAGTACAATAACAGTATTGTGGTTAATTTCAAGCATCCTTGCCTTTTAGAGTCACATGGTGAAATATTACTGATAAAAATTTTATCAAATGCAATTCATCAAATATTATTTGCCTCAAAATAATACAGGTAGGAAGAAATGGATGAGGGTAGAGATGGAACAAGACTGGCCATGAGTTGATAATTCTTGAAGCTGGGTGGAGTACATGAGGCCTCATTATTCTTGAGGTGGTGTGCTGAAGCTGCCTAGTATCTGCTCACAAGGGCCTATTTTCAATTTTCAGGAATTTTGACATCACACTGGTAACTGGAAACTGGCCATGGTGGGAGTATTTATATCATGGAAACCAGCATGTATTATAAATCATCTCCCTCCCTGAGAGCCAGAGGGTAAAATTTTTTCCAGCACACCACTTCTGATTTGTCTACTTCTGTACATTTTTTCATTCAACAAATTATTTATTGAGTACCCACTATATGCCAGGTACTGTGCTAGATGTTGAGCATATAGTAGTCAACAAAAAAGACATCATCCTTGTTTATATTAATTTCCTAGAACTGCTAAAACAAAATACCATAAACTGGGTGACTTGAAACAATAGAAATTTATTCTCTCACCGTTCTGGAAGCTACAAGTCCCAAATCAAGGTGTTGGCAGGGCCATGCTCCTTCTGAAAACTGTAAGGGAATCCTTTCTTAACTCTTACTAGCTTCTAGTGGTTGGCTAGCAAACTGGTGTTCCTTGGTCTGCAGCTGCATTAACTCCAGTCCCTGCTGCCATCATCTCACAGCATTTTCCTTGTTTGTGTCTTCACATGGCCAACTTCTTAGAAAGACACCAGTCACATTGGATTAGAGGCCCGCCCTACTCCAGCATGACTTTGCAATGTGTTCTTTCACATACAACGATAACAGTACTATACACAGCAGTAACAGTAGTACAATTCCGTTCAGGCTCCCAGACCAGATTCCAATGTGTGTGTATGTGTGGGAGGGGGTCTTCCCATATATAACACCAAGCAGTTCTTGAACACCAGCAGGGTGTCAGAGAACTCAACTCGATTCTGATGCTATCTGCCCAGAGACGCACCCAATTCCCTAGGTTAAGGGCTCTGTCCTACAAGACTGCCCTCTACCCTCAACCCCAGATGCCAGTCACAAGTCCCAGGCTGTTACCCATGCTTCTGACCTACCAGCTACAGATTGGAGGTTCCCACAACCTCCCCTTTAGACTCCATTAATTTGCTAGAGGGGCTCACAGAACTCAGGAAAACACTTACATTTACCAGTTTAATAAAGGTTATAAGTTAACAGCCAGAGGAAGAGAGAGACACGGGGCAAGGTCCCAAAGAAAGGAGCTTCTATCCTTGTGGAGCCTGGGGCCTGGCTTGGTGGTACGTGGAGGCGTTCTGGTTCCCCAAGCATAGAAGCTCTCCCCAACTGAGAAGCAGAATCTAAGAGAGTGATAAGCTCTTCTCAGGGGTTCTTGGAGGGCTTCATTGCATAGTCACAATTGACTAAATCATTGGCCATTGGCTGATTCAACCTCCACCCCTGCCCTTGGGTGGGGTCCAAAAGACTCCCATGAACATGACAAGACATCCATTTGACCTTTAAGACTCTGCAGTGTTTTCAGAAACTCTGGATGAAGATCAAATATACCTGGGTATGCAAATATCCCTTTGAGATCCTGCTTTGAATTTTCTTTTGTACATGTTTTAATATTCCAACAATAAAACTTTTAAAATATGTAAATATTAGAAAAAGGGCTGAGATTTAGGGAATAAAATGATTAAAAAGCATAACACCAAATTATGTTACAAGTGGGTTTTTTATAGACAGTAGTTAAACCCAATGTTTACATAGTCAATCTTTTCAACAAGTATTGATTTTTATCTGGGAATAGAAGCAATTAAAACTAAATGAGATTTTCTAGGTGAAATTGCCTTTTTCAATATAAACATAATTGATTACATGTATCAAATAGCAACCCTTCACTCTAGCACACAAATCAATGAAAGTAAAGTATTTTCTTCTCATACTCATTTCAAGCACATGCTTGTTCTCTCTGTTATGTGTACAGGAACAAACACTTGAAATGGACTCCTAATGTTTCTTTTGACTGTGAACACTGAATTATAATTAAGATGCATACACTTTGCTCCAATATTTGTATTGTCTCAGTATTTGTAAGGATGTCAATTCAGTTTCAAAGGAATTGTGGCTATTAGACTTAAAGTGGTCCTTTTAGTCTTTGTGTTTTGCCTGACTTTAAGTCAGTATAAATCAGCATAAAATAGCTAGTGAGTGATAGGGTTGAAATATGGTTATTCTTTTCATCTAATGCATTACAATGGAGGAAAATAAAACAATCATTAGTGGGTAAATGGGAAATTGGATGGAAGAGAAACCTGTGCTCTGTGTTTCAATAGTTGAGAACAAGATGTATGCTTTAGAATTATGAATATTTGTTTCCAGAGAGAGTCTTTTCCAAGGCTGCCCTATATTTATATGACTTGGCTCTACGTTTATTAATCTCCAATAAATTGTAAGTAATAATATGATTCTAGAACTGTATTTGTTTGCTATTCTTGGTCTTGCATCCCTTCAATGTCTATGCATGCCAATTCACATGTAGGTTTAGGGCGTTCACAGAATTGGTATTAGAATTCATGCCTTCAGCAACTTTTTTCTTAGATTGGACTATATAGTTGATCCAAATTCCAATGGACACCTATTAGGATTTGGCGCTACAAAATGGCTGCAGAGATCTAAAAGCTTAATAACTGGGCAAGCAAATGCAATTCAGCCGGACCACACAGTGAACAATGATGTCAATAGGTCCTCTCTATCAATAACATGGCCCGGGTTCCAAACACAACCCAGAGCATGCTGGAGGCACTGAGTTAGCCACAGGGAGAAGAGAGCAAGCTGATGGAGAATGCATCATGCACACCCCCTCCAGTCTTTGCCTACTAGTGCATCGCAACCCACTGAGGGGTATTGCCCTCCACTGCATAATGGCAGGACTAAAATTAAAAAGTAAGATGGAGGTAGATGCAGAGGAGGATAGAGAAGAGATCTGTGGACCTTGTAAGTCTGGCCTGGAGAATGTGAGCATATAATTTTGGGGGGTACTGTGTAGTGGAAACTAGCTCTAATTCTTCTCCCAGGGGACAGACTTGCCACCTGTTCTCTCCTCTAATTATCTTTGATCAGGCTTATGCAGTAGGAAGTTATGTTTCTGTGGCTGTGATTGGGCCCAGGGCATAGCTAAGTCTATAATTACTAGCTGGTTAAATCAGAGCTCTTCTGGAATTTAGCAGCCATTTGTGTAAACTGCCTCAATATTTTTAGACTGTCCTTTTATACTTCTGTGAGAATTCAGAGATGAAGAAGTAGTAGTTAAGGAGAAGCAAATTTGTCAGTGAATTCACAAATGTGAAAGATGAAGAGAGCTATCCACAAGCAAGAAAAATGAATTTTCGTTGTAGAGAGAAAGTAGATGCTTGATAACTATTCGTGAGGTAGAAAGATATGCCTTTAGGTGTACTTCCGATTTTAGAATCCCAAAACTTTAAAATGCATTCTTCCAATTAACCACTGAGAACAAATACTAGGTGAGGTATAGCTATCAGAAAACCTGGGATTCAAACCCCAACTCTTCCACTCATTTTCTGGCTGTGTGATGGTGTGGATAAAGTGAAGGTTCCTGTGGCCAGGATTTTCACCAGGCCCTGGTTGGCTAGCTCACGTGTGAGCAATGCGTCATTATTGACTCTATGTAAAGAGCTCTGCCCAGTGCTCTAGGCGACATGGTGGCACAGCTGCAAGGCTGCAGGAGAGCAGAGCAGAGGCTGGAGTGGTGACAGCACTGAGGACAGAGGCCCAGAGGCAGAAACCAGCTTGCTGCATGCGGACTCACTCTAAGTGAACGGGATTTTAGTGACTGACCTGCCACTGTGAAAATAAAGTTGGGTATAACCCTTTCACCCCAAGAACATTCTACTGTCATTTCTTTGGTCACACTGAATCCATAATGAACATGCCCAGGACTGAAACCCATTGGCAAGACAGATGGGCTCCTCTGTGATCCTCAGATTTCTCAAAAATAAAAAAAAATTCGTAATTACACTGCATGGCTGTCGTGAAAATTAAGTGAAATAACAGAACATTTAGCACAGTCCTTGGTACAGTAATACACTCAATAACTGCTTGGTAATAATAATGATAATTCTCATTGTTAAAGTAAATTGGTTCTCTGGGCTCTCTAGAAGGGTGATTCCTTTGCCCATATCCCCTCTCATCTCCATCCAGTTGCTAACTTAGAATTATATGGCAGAGTCAATAAAGGGAACTCTTTCAGGCTGAAGTGAGGGAGCCCTGCTCCTCCTTGAGATTGAGAAAGGCTATTCCCAAATGGTGTGGTTTTTCCTCCCTCTATACTGCCCCTGAAATGGTACCATTGATGAGGTTAAAGAAAATGGGGCATAAACAACAAGCTAATTATTTCCAAAGGAAATGAATCCTCATATAATTTAATGCAGGTGGTGCTTAATAAACAGTCCTTTCACTGAGTAAACAAAAGAGGTAAACTGAATAATTTACAGGCATCTAAGTGAAATAGCTTATGGGGCCTTATGCATGTATATCTTAAAACCTATATTCTGTTTTACTGCTCACCTCTCAGATATGTGTCATTGGAAGAGTCTGGCAACACAAACATGAAAATATCCTTAATCAAGTGCAGATGTGTAGACCGTGCACTTCGCCTAGAGAGGTGGATGAAAAAGCACTGGAGTCACTTGTTTATGCACTTGGGCAGCTGTGAAGTTGGACCAGAGCCACCGATTCCCCACTGAAACAAAGGAAGCAAACTGTTGTCAAGAAAATAACGCCTAACACTTCAGCCAGACAATTGCCTCCAAATCTTAACCTCCTTAAAGAACACTGTAATAATGATAGCTGTATGATTAAAAGACATTTGGGAAGATTACCTCTGGGCGTGTAAGATGTTTAACTTCCCTCATTTGAAGCCACCAGGACTGTGGTCATTTACTCGGGCTTTAAAGGGCAACACCTGACATTTGTTCTTTGGTGGATTTCACAGGCCACTTGTAAGCTTAAAGGTTTTGCCTGTTTAAATCGGGTTTTATCATAGGCTATTTACAACTTTATGCTTTGTCTCACAGAAATGTCAATGTTTGCGTTTGCTCTGAATGGGGCATAGCAACTCCAGGTTTGTCCCTGAATAGCTCTGAAAATAGAGGATCCTTGGCTTTACATCTATGTTCTTAACCCGCCATGAACAACCAGTTTGAAGCATTCATTTTCACTAAGGGTGCTCTGTGGCTGCTGGGTGACCGAGCAACAACAGTCTCCTTTGGGAAAGACTGAATGGTCATGACTTTGTCGCATTGGAAATTGCCAGCACCTTTTCCTTTATTCTCTTCCTGGTGAAAAACAAAACTCATATTTTAATAATAAGCTTGAGAAATACATTTTCTATGGATTCTGTGGAAATAACTATCTCATTCGGTATGTGAAGTTGAACCTCAGCTGGGCTTGAACTGCAGCTTGGCAGGCCGCTTGTTGACTCCCTCGGGAATTTCTTAGAACAGTTGTTCTAAATCCAAACTGTTTCCACTGCTCTCAAGTCCCCAGTCGTACCCCAGCTGTCCCCCCTCGCAGATGACCTCACTACTTCGCTGCAAAGACCATGGCCATGTAGGCTCCCTCATTTCTTTCTTCCTTCAAACTGCACAATACGTGGTGCATTTGCTGTTCTGCACCACACCCTTCTGTCACCAAGAAAGCCATGTCTCTCTTTTTCTTGCCAAGGCTGTGTCCTCTACTTGGACACCTGATTCCATTCTCCTCTTCACTCCCAAGAGAAATTGTTCCCTTGGCTATTTTTAGTGGCTCCTTCCCTGTGATCTATAAGCATGTTCAGGACTCCTCTTTGACCCAAGTTACCATCCATTCTTTCACCTTCCTTTCACAAGTCAAACTTCTCAAAAATTTACTCAGTGCTCACTGACTCCTTTCTCAGCATTAGTTCACTCCCTAACTGTCTTGCCAATGGATTTCAGCCCCGGACAAGTTCACTATGGATTAAATGTGACCAAAGAAATGACAGTAGAACGTTCTTGGAGTGAAAGGGTTATACCCAACTTTATTACTCCCATGGTGGCAGGTCAATCACTAAAATCCCATTCACTCAGAGCGAGTCTGCATGCAGCAAGCTGGTCTCTGCCTCTGGGCCTGCCTCTCTGACCCCACAGCCATCTCAGTCTCTGTCCTCAGCACTGCCACCACTACAGCCTCTGTTCTGCTCTCCTGCAGCCTTACAGCCATGCCACCATGTTGCCCAGAGCACTGGACGGAGCTCTTTAGAGTCAGTAGCAACATATTGCCCACACGTGTGTGGCGAGATAGCCAACCAGGGCCAGGTGAGAATCCTGGCCCTAGAAACCTTCATTTTATCCACACTCCACCCCTCCAGGATTCTCGCCTCTCAATCTATGTGCCCTAAATCCTCTGCAATGGTCCCTATGCAAGGAAGCTGGAACATTGTAACCAAATTCCATAATCTACAACAATATACAAATAACAAAAATTACAACAAATTACAACAAATAACCCTCAAGCCTGATGAGATCCATTGCCACCAAGTGGTCATCCTGGCTGTATTCAAACCAGTTCTACTCAAAGGAGTTAACCAAAAGGACTATGGGTGGGCCTTACAATACCCACCTTCTCCAGCCTCTCCAGCAAAGTGTCTTGGAGACACACAGGCCGATCCTGTTGCTTTGTCTCTGGCTTCTGCTTCATCCTCAGCAGCTGGAACCACTGCTCCGGTCCCAATCACTGCCACAGCTCCAGTCATCCAATTTCTTTCCATCTGCTCCTGCCTTTTCAAACCAACCCACATCTGGGTCCTCACGACCTTCACGGGGCCCTTTAAATTTTTCCTTCAAGAAGCAGACCATATTTCCCTTTGTGCTTGAGCCTGAGGATAGAAGCAGAGCATGGAGCACTCCACAACCTGAGGAGGGGGCTGCACTGCTCCTGAAAGAACACGCAGTTGCTGAGTCCTTCTGGCTTCCCACTAGCTTTCAACCAGGTGGGGTCTCAACTGAGGAGGGGCCCCCACCCCCATCCGTTCATCAAACCTCCACTCCTCCATTTCTGGGGCTAACAGCTCCACTACATCCTTCACCTGCCGCATGGCACTGGCAGCCTGCACTCTCGTGCTGCTGCTACTTGTGCGGCTCCTTCTCCGGCCTCTGCTCCCTCTTGTGCTGCCTCCTCTTGGGCCTTCCCTACTTCCACAGCACTTCGTAGTGACGACATCCCAGGCAGCAACAAATATTCTTTCTCTTGGGGTGGACCCAAGTCCCCCACCCCTTCACAGCACCACATGTCCACAGGGGGACACTCGAATGTCTCCCCATCCATAGGTGCAGCCCACTGAAGCACCCCTCCCATAAGGGCAGCGTGTCTTTTTCCTTGGTCAACAATGAACCCTGCCGACTTCACCAATTGTCTTGCCAATAGGTTTCAGCCCTGGGCAAGTTCACTATGGATTCAATGTGACCAAAGAAATGACAGTAGAATGTTCTTGGAGTGAAAAGGTTATACCCAACTTTATTTCCACAGTGGCAGGTCAATCACTAGAATCCCGTCCACTCAGAGCGAGTCTGCATGCAGCAAGCTGGTCTCTGCCTCTGGGCCCCTCTGTCCTCATAGTCATCTCAGTCTCTGTCCTCGGCGCTGCCACCACTCCAGCTTCTGCTCTCCTGCAGCCTTGCAGCCCTGCAGCCGTGCCATCGTGTCGCCCAGAGCACTGGGCAGGGATCTTTATATAGAGTCAGTCACAATGCATTGCCCACACGTGTGTGGTGAGCTAGCCAACCAGGGCCAGGCAAGAATCCTGGCTACAGGAACCTTCATTTTATCCACACTAACCCCTTACCACCTACCTTCCACCCCACCACTCTGTTACACTCTATTGCCACTGCTGTCTTGAAAGTCAGAAATGACCAAATAATTGGCAGATTCAATGGCTTTTTCTTGGAATTCACCCTGCTTGACCTAGCTGAAGCTTTTACCAATGTTGACCACTTCATCCCTCTTAAAACTCTCTCCCTGACTTCAGTGAAACTGTCCTGATTTTTCTCCTACCTCTTTGACTACTTCTGGTTTGTCTCCTTTGTTGATTCATTTTCCTCTATCTGTCCCTTAAATGTAAGCATTCCCCACAGGTCCTGTCCTTGGTCTTCATCTTTTCTATTCTCCCTCTTTTGATGAACTTACAAATTCCACAGCTTCAATTATCTTCTCTATGTGGATGACTACCTAATCTCTATCATTTATTCATGTATTCATGCATCAATTACTTACTGAATACATGCCACATAGGTAGAGTGACTGTACAATTTATCATTCTAACTGGGACATTTTGAGTGTAAAAGGGGCACTGTTAAAATTTACGTCAAGCAACAGGCATAAACCCAGATCATCCAGGCAAACTGAGACATATGGTAACCCAAGTATTGTGAAGCTACAAAAGTAAATCATAAAGACATCTTGCCCTCAAAGAGCATTAAGTCTAGTAGAGTGATAACACATGATCATACATAAACAGAATACTATTAAAACATGATAGAGGCAATGAAGGTTCCTATGGCCAGGATTCTCACCTAACCCTGGTCGGCTTGCTCACTACACACATGTGGGCAATATGTTATTATTGACTCCAAAGAGCTCCGCCCAGTGTTCTGGGCTGCACAGCTGCAGGAGAGCAGAGGCTGGAGTGGTGGCAGCACTGAGGACAGAAACTGAGATGGCTGCGGGGACGGAGAGGCCCCGAGACAAGAGACCAGCTTGCTGCATGCAGACTCTCTCTGAGTGGACAGGATTCTAGTAATTGACCTGCCACTGTGGGAACAAAGTTGGGTATAAACCCTTTCACCCCAAGAACGTTGCACTGTCATTTTTCAGTCTCACTGAATCAAGAGTGAGCTTCACAGGGCTGAAACCCATTGGTGAGACAATACCCTAAGAGAGGTCCAGGTAAAATATGCTAGATTTTCAGGGTGAGAGATTTATTTTCATCTGTCTTGCCAATGGGTTTCATCCTCAGGAAAGTTCACTATGGATTCAATGTGACCAAAGAAATGACAGTAGAATGTTCTTGAGGTGGAAGGGTTATTACCCGGCTTGTTCTCCAGGCGGTAGGTCGAGCACTAGAGCCTCTGCCTCCGCCCAGAGCACTGAGCTGAGCTCTCTATATAGTGCAGTAATAGCTTATTGCCTCTGGGTGTGGAAGCGGTAGCCTAGCAACAGGCCAGTTACATCATTAGGTGGTTTAAGTCCAGTGAGAATCCTAGCCATAGGAACTCCAACTTCCCCACATCATCTTAAAGAATAGGGAAAAGCTTTGTGAAATGACATTCAAATAGCCCTTGGACATATGAAGGTGGTGGTGGGTGGGAGTTACAGATGGAAGGAATGGTATGAGCAGGACCCCACTTGTGGTTGTTCAGTGTGTGTGCTGCAAAAAGAGTGCCACATCTAAGGGGGCACTGCTCATATTGTTGACATCTTGATTATTTGGAAATTTTCATATCTTAATAATTTTTTATTCCTCCAAAGATGAGTGACTTGTATATTTATTACAAAAAAATTCTAGAAGAAAGGAAGATGACAGGAAAATGCCATTTTCTAACATTCAGTACATTACAAAAACTTTCTGACAGATGGAAGTAAAGTGTTTTGAGGGAGAGACTTCTTCTGATACTTTCCACCAAGATTCTATGTGGGCTAGAGGTGATCCTGAATATGTGCAAAGGCCTAAAAGAAAAAATTATGGAGCATCAGTTGGACAGAAAATACATCAGTCTAACTAAAGCATGGGGTGCATGAGAAGACAGGATGAAAATCTTGGAAACCTGGATTCAGACCAGATTGTGGAAGGGCTTGAGTGTCAGCGTAAGAAAATCGGAATTTAGTCAATAGGCACGGGTCAAACTAGTTTCAAGAAGTTACCTTCAGAACTATATATAAAATACTTTAGAGACACAATCACTGGAAGTGGAAAAACCAGTTAGAAGGTTTTGGCCAACGTTTTCCACAGCAGCTCTGGAAAGAACTCTATGTCTTCTGAATTTGAACACCAGAGAGCAAGAGAACAGAAACAGAAAATTACATGGTTTAATTCAGCCCTACCATCTCTCCATAGCTCTTGTACATTTCTCCCTGAGTGACCTGCCAATGTTTCATATTACATACCCAAAATCAAACCCATTATCTTTCCCCTCAAAACTATTTCTGCAGTAGATACCACCACAAAATAAAAGCGGCTTAAATAGAAACTTCAGAGGCAGGCAACCCAAAGTTAGTATAGCAGCCCATGAAATCTTCAGGGATCCAGACTCCTGGTGTATACTCTGCCATTTTTAGGGTATGAATCTTCAAGGCCCAAGATGAATGCTAGAATTCCAGCCATCACATCCTTGTTCCAGACAGTGTGTTGGAGGAAGAAAAGAAATGGTGATGGTGATCGCTACTTTTTTAAGGAGACTTCCTGAAAGTATCACATGACACAGCCACTTTTACTCATCAACCAGAGAACTTAGTTACACGAACACATGCATGGAAAGCTGAGAAATAGTGCTTTTTAGCTAAGTGACAATGTGCCCAGCTAAAAATCCAGTTTCTGTTATTAAAAAAGAAAGGAAGAATGGATATTGGGAGGTAACTGGCAGTGCTTACCACAGAAGGTAAAATCCATAAGATTGCGAGGCAGAACAACGGAAAGGAGAAGGTGTCAGGGATGACAAGTTTTCCAGTATTGGTGGTCAGGAGAAGAGTTTTTGCTTATTTGCAACTAAACCTAATCCCAACATATTTCAGAGTAGATTTATGTATTTTAAAGAAGAACTTTAAAATAGTTTCCCCATTTGGAGCAACTCAGGAGACACTACTCTAACACTGTCCCATCAGCAGGTTTGGTTATAGCTACACATATAAATTAGAACTAGAAGAAAGCCATTTGGAGTTGTGGCCCTACTATACTGTATTAGCAGGAATCACAATCTACATCACCAGACCTTCAAACAGATGTTGTAATAAAATAACCATCTTTTATTATGATCATGCCTTCAAATTATATTTCCAAGGATTTCAAATACATTACTGCTTCTTATAATTTTAACCTAATATATATGATAGGCATATGAGTTACGCAGGGACAAGTAATTTAATACTCACTTTATTGACAGGATCAGGAATAAATTTATGCTTATGGTCATAGGGTTTGTCAGATGGCTTCAAGCACCAAGTCCTCTTCTGGGCTTTCTAGCAGGCAAGCTCATTTCTCCTAAGCATGTTGGTGACCCCAGCTTTCCCTTCTATTACTCTTCTGAAGGGGCTTGGGTATGCACTGTTAACCATGGACAGGACTGAGATTAGGCCTGGATCCCTCAGTATACCCAGTATAGATCTACATGGGCCACATAAGATGATTCAAAATATTTCCAAAGACCCATCACCCAAAAGTATACCCAAAAGATGTTTCTGGACAATTCAAGAACCAATACCAAGAAGGAATGAAAGATATGTTGCAAAGGGACCTTTTCTACTCTGGACTTGATCAACAGATACAGGAAGGGAGGGAAACAGGGAGCAAGAAAGGGACAGAGAGTACAAAAAAGGGGCTAATTTTGTGTTTTGCTTTGCTTTGCTTTGGGGCTTAAAAAATGTGCCGGACCTAAACAATATCTTAATGAAGCAGGTCAGTATTTACAGTCCTTCGAACCCCATTTAACCTTTCTGTGCCTCATCTGTTAAGCATGTTGGCCAAGATCACATACCAAATCAGTGACACAGTCATCATGAGGCCTCAAGTGCCTGGTTCCCAGTTTCATATTTTAAATAAGCCAAGTGACAGAAGAGGGAAAAAAACTGGGTCAGAGAAACAAAATTGGCCTGAAAAAAATACGTGTTTCAAAATAAAGCCAATTATACAAAGACATGACATTTCTCATTTAAACAGAAAAATAAGTCAGGGTCCTAAAATCTGTCTTTTCCAATGAACATACAGAGGCATGATTCAAAGCTGAGAAGGGCAAAATGATGGATCTACCATCGTTTGTTCTTTCACCTGATGAAGCTCTGTTTCTTGGAGTTGGGAAAACAAGTTAAGTAATTGACTAGTACAACATAGCTATGAATGTCCAACTAAGCAAGAAGGTGTATATGCTGAGTGAAACATGTATAACACCAAAGACATATTTAAAATATTAGTTGTTAGTATCTATCCTTTAGATCCTGCTCATCTACATTGTTTCCACAATAGGTTAGGAGGAACACCAGGGTGGGGGTTGGGGTTGAGGACAATAACTACCACGCCTTCTAGTGCTTTGATGAAACCTCAGATGTAAGGCCTTCTGGCCAAGAGTCTGTGATTTCATGTTGTTGGAGCATTCATTGTATTGCTGAAGGTTGCAGCTTTCTGTAAGTTCGCTCTGGCTGACCCAAGAAAGAAGGCATATGCAGATTTCTACAGAAATGATGACTCTGTGAAAGACTTTGAGGAGATGAACAAGGCTGGTATCTTTCACAGTGCAAAGTGATTTGGGAATGTAAGCAATTTCTTTGGGTTGAGTTCCATGGAGGTCAGTTACTGACCTGTATTCCCTAATTACAAAACATGAATATTTGGGCTAAGGAATAGTTCTTCATAAATAGTTAACCAAAAAAAATAAAGATAAAAAATGAATTGTTTCCACCAATTTCTTCTCCTGTTTCCTTAAATTTAGTTCCTAAATTTTTAATCCAGCTTTGATAGCTGCCTCTTATCCCATAAATCATGGTACCCCATTCATGATAATTTCTGAACTTTGATTTTCTGGCCCAGTTATCAATTCTGCTAAGCCTTTGACTTTTGTTCTCTCTCTCTATCTTAAACACACACTTCAGCATGTGCACGCACACACATACACACATACACACAGAAGAAGAAGGAACTCCAACTGGTTAGACAGTTTTCCAGTACTTTCCATCAGGTGCCTGGGGAATATGGAAGAGGCCCAGTTTTTCTTATGCCTGGGACTAAAGCACTGTGAGGAAAAATGCAGTAATGGGACCAGGTAGCTTTACTCAAGGCAAAACTGACTATAACACCGAGGCAAAGTTGCTAGAATGAGTGTGAGTGCACCTGTTTGCCTCTGCTTCTCTACCCTCCATCAGCTCCCCTGGACTCCAGCGAACTTCCAGGTTTTCTCCTACAACTACAGCTGTTCAGAGACAGTAGGACTCACAACTGGGCTGGGATGGGACAGGAGACCACCAGGCAGATAAATATTGTCAGGTCCTCCTTTAACCAAAGTGATTCTTCTTCACCAGAGAGCCCCTCTGGTGTACTACCCAGCATTCCCAGCTGTTATATATCATGGGTATAACATCACTGCATTCCAGGGCATAGAGAATACAGGAATGCTGCTGATAAACCTGTAACTCCAGAGTGTCATATGCTAGGAATGGCCCAGTACACCAGGAACAGGGAGGGCCTGCATCTGGCCCACTGAGACCCTCTCTGCTGTTCCCCAGCCCTGACCCACACCACAAACCCCAGGCCAGAAACTTGAGTACTGGCCTCCCACACACAAGTCAGGGGCTATAGGCCAGGAGCCCAGTTGGGGAGCTTGCCTTCTGCCTCAAGCACACCACAGAACTTGTCAGGCACATAGGTGAACCTGGGAAGACTTGCCTTTGCTCACCCTGAAGGGATAGATTCCTTGGAGTAAGCACTCACTCAGGATTACCCAGCACCAACATCCCCATTATTCTCAGATCAATTTGTTTGCTCTGATCACCTTGAACGTGGACTCTGGGCTCCATACCCCAATGCCAACACCCCTACTTAACCCCCTTCAATTTTGGTGATATTGGTTTGGTGATATCAAACCCTGCAAGACCAGAGGTTTGAATCTCACCTAGTTTTTGACTTTGCTTTATTTGTTTGTTCTTCTAAAACTGAAATTGGGTTATTTTATTTTCATTGCAAAAATACTATATACTCACTGTAAAGAATTTTTTAAAAATATCAGCCAATAAAGAATGGTATAAAGATGAAATAAATTATCCATGATGCCACGACCTAGATGATGCCCTCTTCTAATGCAGCTAAGAATTTCCTGATCAAACCCACCCATCCATGTTGTACCAGACTCTGATATACTCCACGAAATTAGGTTTGGTCCATTAGGCACAGAATGAGAAGACCCAAAACTTTGGTCATGAACAGGATGAGAGTATTTGGATTTTCTCTCTTTCTCATTGTGGGCTGGCCACAAGGTATAACCCACAAGGTTGGGCCCATCTTCCTCATCAGCATTTAAGGACTAAAGCCATGTTAGACACCTAGGGCATACACCTGCAATATGTAAGCCAGTGACTTCAGTCTACTCATGTGGATCTGTCCAGTCCTCCCAAGAGCAAACACATTCAATTTGAGATCCTCCAACAATGTTTGGGAGATTGAGATGTGTGTATACACACACATACACACACACACTTACAATTACATTCGATATTCATTTGTAAAGCGGCTTATATTATACAACTCATTTTAAATTGCCTGATTTTTTTTAGAATTTCTCATGTTTATGATTGAATCTAAAATTTTCAAATAGATGTTTTGATTTTTCTAGAAGCAAGTATCTGTCTATGGCAACATATTTAAAGTTCAAACTTTTATAACTTTTTTCTTTTAAAAAACAGGACTGCTTTTAATATACCAAGACCCTGATGAATTTTAGTTTATTTTCATTACTCTCCTCCATCTATTCAAGTCTTAAAAGGCTGGAATTCAAGCCCCTTGATTCTAGACTAAGGGAAGAGCGCCACCTCATGGCAATATTTTGAAGTACACAAAGAAAATGCCGGTAAGCTCTCTGAACCCAATTTTCTGTCCTTTCTCACTCTGAGACCTGTAAGATTTTTAGAATTATACTAGCAACTTGTATGGGAAAGGGATTTTTGAAATGCAGACTATGTCCTCCAACAATATGCATATCCTCTTCCATAATATGTTCAAAGTGCCAAAATGGTTAAGGCTGAGTTAAGATTAAGCAAAACCTTTCACTTGGTCATTTGCACTGAATATTGGATAAGAACCTGCACTTAAACCAGTAAAACAACTGGAGCCTTTTATAACTGATACCAATCAAACATCATCATTCGTTTAAAATCATGTTGAAAATGACACATTTCTAAAATCCACCAATGTTAGTATAACTCAAATCAGAATTTGTCCTCAAGCATTTATTTCTAAGAAAAATTGGTCTCATGCAATTTTTATTTAATTTAGTGAAATCTATAGGTTGGTTTTTTTTCCAGTTTTAGAAAGCACTAGATTTCACAGAAAACCTGAAATGGTATTTTCTAGTATTTTCAACATTAATACCAAAGTCATATTCCATTAAGGAAAAAACTGTTTCTTATTCATTCATCCAACAAAAATGTACTGAGCTCTTAACTACACCTAGGCTCTGGGGACACAACAATGAAAAAACCAAATATGGTCCCTGCCCTGACAGAACCTATGGTTCTGAATATGATTCAAGATAGAAAAGAAAGAAGGAACAAAACTCTGACCCAGGGATGTCTTCTAGATTTTTTTCTTAAATAATGTACTACCTTCAAATAAGATTTACTAGCATGCACATTCTTCAGCTAGGTTTCAAAAAAAGTAAATTTACAATCTTTGCAACTCTACTAACAGAAAGTAAAACCTATTAATTCCAATAGGGGGAAAATAGGATTGTATTCTAGAGTCAAATTTTACCAGATGCCATTTTTCTCAGTTTACCAAAACAAGAAAATTAGAGAGAACTGGGGCTGCCCCAGAAGCTACCCAGCCATGGGTATCTTGCCTTTGGAATCTGGAATTCCTTGCTAAGCTAGAGGCAACCTGTAAGTAGCTCAGTCTGACCCAAATGAGAACTTCGGGTAAATTCCTCCTTGCCTTTTTATGCCTGTGATCCTTGGGTGCCACCCAAATTGCAAATTCTGGCTAAGCATCAAAAATCCAACCATTTTCTCAATGCTATTCCTCTCTTCCTCCCTTCTATATCCAATTTCTTGCTAATTCTCTTTCTCCCAACATTACCATTGCACAGTCTGGAACTCTTATTCCATGGTAAACAAAGTCCTCTCCTATGTCTGCCACTTCTTCCCTGAATGCTTACACCACCTCCTGTTGCTCTTTGAAAGCTGGCCAAGTCCTATATAGCTATCTCAAAGGTCTTTTTCTTCCTCAGCTTGCATACTGGGCTGCTGTGGGGGTTAGGGAGAGCTGTGTTACCATTTTCCTTACTCCCTCATCACTGCATTTTCTAAACCAGAGGTTAACAAACATTCCCTTTAAATGACCAGATAGTAAATATTTTAGGCTTTGTGGGACATACTGGATCCGTTGCAACTACCTGGCTCTACTGTAGTAGTTTGAAAGCAGCCATAGACCATATGCAAACAAATGGGCATGGCTGTGTTCCAATAGAACTTTTTCTACAAAAATACATAGCAAGGGAAAGCAATATGGAGGTTCCTCAAAAAGCTCAAAATAGAAATACCATTTGACCCAGGGATTTCACTTCTAGGAATTTACCCTAAGAACACAGCAGCCCAGTTTGAAAAAGACAGATGCACCCCTATGTTTACTGCAGCACTATTTACAATAGCCAAGAAATGGAAGCAACCTAAGTGTCCATCAGTAGATGAATGGATAAAGAAGATGTGGTACAGATACACAATGGAATATTATTCAGCCACAGGAAGAAGACAAACCCTACCATTTGCAACAACATGGATGGAGCTAGAGGGTATTATGCTCAGTGAAATAAGCCAGGTGGAGAAAGACAAGTACCAAATGATTTCACTCATCTGTGGAGTATAAGAACAAAGAATAAACTGAAGGAACAAAACAGCAGCAGACTCACAGAACCCGAGAATGGACTAACAGTTACCAAAGGAAAAGGGACTGGGGAGGATGGGTGGGGAGGGAGGGAGAAGGAAGGGGAAAAAGAAAGGGAGATTACAATTAGCATGTATAATGTGGGGGGAGGCACAGGGAGGGCTGTGCAACACAGAGAAGACAAGTAGTGATTCTACAGGATCTTACTATGCTGATGGACAGTGACTAAAATGGGATTTGTGGGGGGGACTTGGTGAAGGGGGGAGCCTAGTAAACATAATGCTCCTCAAAAAAAAAATACATAGCAAGACCAGATTTGACCCAAAGGTAGTTGGCTGACTTCTACTCTAAACTGCTAATCTTTCACACTTGTGCAAAACAAAACAGAACAAAAATCCCTTCTTAAAACAAGTAGTGACCCTATAGCATCTTACTACGCTGATGGACAGTGACCACAGTGGGGTGGGGGTGGGGACTTGATCATATGGGTGAATGCTGTGACCACAATGTTGCTCATGTGAAACTTTCATAAGATTGTGTAGCAATGATACCTTAATTTTTAAAGTCCCTTCTTATTTGAAAATCACACTAACAGTATACCCCATCTTACCTTTCCTTGCTCCTGTCATGTACCCAACCCCTGGTTCAGCCATTTTTATTGAGGATTTTAGCATCTGGTTGGCAATCTACCTCTAGTCCCACAGTCATCCTGGATAATTTCTAAATCCATAGGATGGTCAATATAACACCATGACTTCGTGGTATCTTGACATCCTCTGTGCCAAATGACTTTCACCTCCATTCCATTTCAACAACCCACTCTTTTGGGGAATATTACGTCTTTGATACTGTCAAACCGATTTCTCATGCTGAGCACAACTCCTGTCTTACAGACTTTCCAACTCTTCTCTCTGCAATACATCCGCTCTTTGGCCTCAGAATCCCTCCACTTTTTCCCAGTTAGTTGGCCCCCACTTGGCCTCACTTTTCCACTACCCAGTTTGGACACCATGATCAGTCACTCTCTGGTTGTATCCTCAATCCCCTTGCTCCCTTTCCTTTCCACTGCACCTCTTTGACTGTCAAAACCATACCTCACTCCTGAATTAATTCGGTCACCAGACTTCTTTCATCCTACAACCAAATACCTGAACACAGCTGGAGAAAACTATACCAGTGTATTAATTTGAGCCACTATAATCTCATAATTTTAAATCTTAGCTGGGCCCTCACTAACCCTAGTCTGTCTTTTTCTTAATGGTCTTCATTTAACTCCCTATCACATTTATCTTAGGCAAGACAACATGGGCTGTAAAGAGATAGCAAGTGTGGAAACCAATCAGACTCGAGTTTGAAATCTGGCTCCACTATTTACTAGCTGCACAGTCTTGAGCAAGTTATTTAATGTCTTTTCACCTCAGTTTCCTCATGAGTAAAACAGAAATAATAATACCCATGTTATATGTTAAATAAGATTATGTATGTAAAACAATTAACACTGTGCTTTACACCCAGCAGGTGCTCTATAAATGATAACTATTAATAAGTGCTCACATTCAGCAGGGGACTATACCTCCTACTTCACTAAGACTATTGTTTCTTAGCCTGACTTCCTTAAAACTCAGAGCAATGGTTTATATGCTGTTTGGCTGAACCACATGAAAGTGCTGAAATTCAAACCAGAGGTTTTGGTTCAGCCTTATCCATTATTACAATGAAATCCCAGGGAAGCAGAAGGGAGGGAAAAGGGGGAAGTAAAGGAATGTAAGTGTCAATACGAAAGTACATTGGTATCACGCTCAAACTCAAGGGACCATTTTCCGAGAGATCTTAAATACATGATTTTGCATCTCAGATCAGTCGACAGGGAGGATGATAAAAAAATTTAAAGGCTAGCTCTCTTCCTTTATTGACTAAAGCTTTGCACCACTGGGCTGTTTGAACCCTTCTGCATTTCCAGGCTATACCCCAGGGTCTCATGAGGTCTCAAGCTTCAGCATCCACAGGAAAGCACCAGGGCATGTAGTGAGAAGCTGACAGGTTGACAGGTGGTACCAGTGTAAGTTCATCAGAGCCCACTCAGAGAAGGGGCTGGGTGGGAAGCAATAGCCAAAGGCCGCTGGGACAATAAGGCTAAGAAGATCTGAACCGGTGAGTAGAAGTAGTTGGCAAAATGTGAATGCCTCTGATACCTTTTCACTTTGCACTTTCCTGTAACTGTAATTCACCCTTTCTTTTGGTCAGAGAAAGGGATAACCCTCTTCCTTGTTTAGGGCTAACGCCTTCTCCTCCACCTCCCCCATTCTTCCCACACCCACCTGTGATCTCAATTTCAGTCCCTTTTCCCTCCCAGGACCTTTTACCTTCAACTTTTCTCACTCTACTGATCCTTTCCCCTCTACCTATACACCTTCTTAAGTCTTTAATTTCCTTAAAATATCCTTCCTTTATTTGCACAAGCTTCTAGCTACTTCCTTTTCTCTGCCCTTTCTCAAAATAGCTTAAATGAGTAATTCAGATTTACTATCTCTACTTGCTCACCTCAGAACTACGTGAACTGATCTCATCTCTCTTCCAAAACTTTCCTGAGGCCACCACTGACCTCCATATGGTCATATCCAATAGACACAATCTAGCCATATCTGTTTTGGTTTCTCTGCAGCATTTGGTCCGGTTGATCCCTCCATCCTTATGGAAACTCTTTCTCGGTTCAGTTACCATGCCACCATTATTTGCTGCTTCTCCCAATTCTTCTACTGGCCTCTTTTCTCTCAGCCTCTATCCAGTCCTTAAGTGTTGGTGCTCCTGAGAGTTCTTTCCTCAGCCCCCTCCTCCTCTTCTCCACACACTCTCCCTGAGGACATCATCCATTCCCTGGATTTCAAGTGTCACTTTTGCTGATGACTTCCAAATTCATACCTCCAGCCAGAACTCTCCCTCTGCTCTCATCTTGGAAATGTCCACCAAGCAGCTGGATCCTTCCACTAGAGCAAGATATGTCCAAATGCATGGGGGGCTGTTCCAAAAGGCACCTCAAACTCTACATGTTGAAACATGAATCATTATCTTCCCAATCACTTCCACCCTAATCTTGTAGATAATACCTGTCTTCCCCATTACACTTTTCATTTTATTCAAAGATGAACACTTCAGCACTTACTCTATGCCATACAGTGTTCTAGATGCTTGCTCTGGTCCCTCTGGCTCACCATACCCCAACACTTGATATCCTGGTCCCTTCCATTTTGGCTACCCTTCACATTCCTCTATCAAGGGAGGGTTTGGGCACTGAGAACCAGAATCATTCATACAAAAAATCTTGGACTCGTCCTGGCACCGCTAAAGTCAGCCGAAGGATCTGGGCCAGAATAGGGCTGTAGGCCAAAGGAGCATACCCTCCCTACCACCCAGTAAGGGCATATGGGGACATGCAGTGGGGAATGGAGATGAGGATAAGGAATAGTGACCTGTTCAGCATGGTTCTTGTAACAAGCTGTACCTACTCCTGTGAACAGGCACTGGGCACTACATTAAATGTGTCACCAACAACTTCAGTCATACCTGTAATTCAAAGACTGAGTCCCAAACTTCCCAGCCTGGCATACCTTCCATCCCATTCTCTTTCTTTAGTCTTCCTTACACTGACTGTAAATAGTCTTTCTCTGTATTATGTCCTGGAATTGGATACACATAGTTGAATCCCAAGTCATAGTTTTGGCACTTTCCAGTTAAAACTCCGCTGCTGATCCCAGCAATTACCTGACCTAGCTATCCTGGCTCAATAGTTAACACTCAAGAATAAATTAAAGAAATGGGGTGGGGGGGAAGGTTAGGCAAGATTATGACATGCCTTGAATCCTTGAATATCAGATTATGAACTATGGACTTAAACTAATAGGAAATAGGGAGCCTGTAAAATTTCTAAGCAGGAAAGCAAGAAGATGGAAACAAAAGCAGTGTTTTCAAACCTAGTAGAGTAGAGTAGTGTAGTGAGGATAGAGGAAGACTGGAAACAAGGAAGTCTATTAGAAATCCTAGTTCAGGAATCCAGAAACAAGGTAATCAGCCAGTCCAGTCAACCACACCTGCCTCATCTTTTCATGCTTAAACCCTTGTCAAACAGAATCTAAGTGGGAGCCCTCAGCCAGCATTGGAGAACACATGGCCATATTTAGAATAAGTTCAGAACATCACAATGAAATAGTTATCTCTATAGGTCCCTCTTTCAATGGTTAAAATTTTAAAGAGAAGTCCTTTGCCACTTCAACTTAAATGTCCAAAGTGTCCCCTTCACTTTGAGGACTAAAATTTGGGGCTATTTACTAGGGCACTGTCAATAATACAGGATAGTTATCTACTGGATTGTTCATGCCTTGCTTTGCAAAGTGCCTTCCACTGGGCTCTCATTTTAAAATTGAATTACAAGATTTTTTTTTAAATCTCTCTAAAGACTCACATAGCTTCCACAGGTATGGCCCTGAAAAGGGAATATTAATTCGTTATACCTCCAGATCTGAGAAAAACTAATATAAAAATATTTATAATGATCTTTGGCCTGTCAACTCCAGTTTTATTTACTCATGTAAGGAAAGAAATTTTACTCACTTATCCCTATAAATAACTGACTTCTCACTGAAATCTTACCACCAATGGTCCATAGCTACTGTAAGCAAAATATAAAATGTAGGGGTAGAAAGAGTGGTAGACAATCTCACAGCCAAAGATTATAAGCTTTTAATAGGCACTAGGAAAACAATTAGATAAACTAATTCAACTAAAAAGATAATTAGAGTTACAACAGAAATATCCATAATTCACCAAAACAAAATATCTCGTACTTGAGAGACAAAATTAAATAAAGATATTGGAACACATTTTTTTTTACCTCAGCTGTAATGCACACAGGATGCATGGAATCTAAAAGTCTCAGAACTATTTTACACTATGTACAACAAATTAGTATGAATCTGTTTAATAATACCATCTGGATATGGATAGAAATAATTTCAATTTTAATTTTTAAAAATAAGATCAGCTAGCACATCTCCCTTGATCACTACACAGCAAAATACAACAAGGCTATGTCCAATCCAACAAGATTGGATCATAATCAAACGCCACATAAAATAAAGAGTTATGAAAATGGAGCATTTTAATTGTTTAATACTAAGTCTTAGATGATCCAAAAAGCATTTAAATTATTAGAAAATTGAAGAGCAAATCAAAATCCAAAGCATGACCTATGATTTTTCTGTCCATGCTAATGCGTATTATTAACTATTTTAAGGTTTATTCTTCTTAAATGTAAGGGAAGACACATTTCTGAACATTGACAGTTAGTGTGCCTATTTCCTATCAGTTTTCTGGGAGGTCCTGAAGATTAGCTGCATGTAACTTTATCCTGCCTCTAAAAGGTCAGAAGTATAGTATGGCCTAAGGTTGTTGACACTGTTTGAAATGCTTGAAATTTTTAGGTCAACCAACAGATGTAATAAGTGGTGTAAGTGGTGGATAAACCCTATATCTGTGTCTCAGTGTAGGCAACCTTGTTTATGTTGCTTGTAACCATGCCTATAGAAAAGGAACTCTGATTCATTCACTTTTACTTTAGGATGAATAAAATGAAGTCAAAATAATAGGTGATTTCAGCATGGACAGAGAGACAGAGTGAGAACAGGTTTCTTAATAAATATTTGAACTTTATTTTTCATCAATCAAAAATGTTTTGAGGGGCTAGACTGTGCTTAGTGCTAGAAGGAAGGTAAGGTGAACAAGATACAGTCCTTTCTTCCATTTACCAGTGGGAGAGTAAATATATAAACAGATGACTATGATACAAAATAAGTGACATAAGAATACAAAGCCTCATTAGATTTCAGGGTGGAAATAAATGACTGTTATTTAAAGAATAATATAACAAAACCTTGAAAATATAAAAAACCCTCTAGTTCATCAGTATCCTCTATTAAAGGAACAAACCATGGACACTGTAAGTCCATTAAAGGAGGATTAGTGAGATTAGTCACTGGGCAGATGAATTCAACATCATCTCTCATTAGGAACAAAATCTTCCAGATTGGGCCATCCTGGAAAGTAGGTGATCGCTTGTCATGGAGTACTTTCAGAGTCACCAGAAAG
Source organism: Manis javanica (assembly GCF_040802235.1). NCBI lineage: Eukaryota > Metazoa > Chordata > Mammalia > Pholidota > Manidae > Manis > Manis javanica. The sequence continues at coordinate 108,170,989 of NC_133174.1, read as the reverse complement.
ATCCCCCACTTTAAAAAATTTTCCCTGGAGACCAAACTGCAAGACTCTTTAGGGATTCCCTACTTTGGTTATTGCATTTCTAGGAAGTAAAAGGCAAATACTTCTTGTAGGAGTAAGACATGAACTGTTACCAATAGCAATTAGCTTCTCTTGAACATGATAGATAACTGAGTGAGAATGACTACTTGACACACATATGACTTACTAAGGGCAATGGGAGAGAATTTGGGATCACGCAGAGCTCTTTAAAAAGCTAGATGACAGCATAAGAACATTGCATGATGAGAGCAAAGGGCATCTAGAGAGGGGAGAAAAGATCTTACACTAGTTTCACAATTTTCCCAAAGGCCAGCCTGCTTCCAGATGTATGAAACAGACAAACTACTGCCTAATTATAACAATTCTACACACTTTTTCTAAAGATGTTCTTGGTATTGGAATTATTTTTATCTGTAGCTCAGTGAGACTGGGAAAGATTGAAATGTACAAAAAAAACCCGAAATCATATGCTTTTTAGATGAAAATGTAGGTGAACTTTTTTTATAATTTTGAGTGGAAACTGTCTCTCTAAACATGGCACAAAACCGGAAGTCGTATATAAAAGACTGATATATTTGACCAACCAAAAATAAATAAACAACCAACTTGTAGGACTAAAAGAACCACAAAGTCAAAAATAAACTAGGTCTCATTCCCAAAATATATGGATAACTATTACAACTCAATAATAAAAAGACAAATACCCAATTTAAAATGGGTAGAGAGACTTCCAGTTTCCAATCAGGTGCATAAGGAGCTTGGAAGTCATTACCTAAACCTAACAAGGGCAAAGCTGATCAAACTAAAAAATTAACAACTCTTCTTAGCTCCATTAGAGAGGTAAAGTCCTAGGGCAAAACACTGCCCTAAAACTGGAGACAGTGAAAGATGAATACAGAAAATCACAATGTACTAGGGTAGGAATTCATAAGCAGAAACCACTATGGGAACCAGTACCGGGGTAAGAAAACCTATACTATTACTGACAAATTGCTGGAGGCTCAAGTGCAGACAAGTACAAGAGTTAAAAACTTCAGGGGCCCCAAATCATAGGAGAACCTAATTTTGTAAATTTTACCACCAGAATCTCTATCAAGTTCACACAGAGACTATCAAGAGATATTCTCTTCCAACAGAGAAGGAAAAAAGTAACCACTTTGAAATAAACCAAAAGATTCTGTTCTTTTTTTTTATTTCTTTTTTACTGAAGATTCTATTCTTCTTAATAAGGCCTGCCCTCAAAATAAACTATTCTACCAGAGCTTAACCTATTGGAGTCTGATTATCAGAGTCTAACCAAACCAGAGGAAGGGAAAAATACAACTCCAGCCCACTCTGGACATCCTTTACCACTCAAAGGGAGAAAAACTAAGAAGGACTTGTGAAATTCACAGCTCAGGTGCACAGGCTCACTAAGAGCCTGAAACCTAATCATACTTCCAAAGAACACTACCCCTTTCCCCACAACTTACCACCACATTGCTAAAGACATATTTACCAGAGATCCTTTTACCCAATACATCATGCCCAGCTTTCAGCAAAAAATTACAAGGCATACTAAATGAAAACAAAACAAAACAGTTTGAAGAGACAGAGCAAGCATCAGAACCAGACTCAGAGATATCAGGAATGTTGGAATTAACGGGCCAGAAATTTAAAACAACTATAATTAATACGATAAAGGCCCTAACGGAAAAAGCAGACACAGGAAAGAACAGGTAGGTAATGTAAGCAGAAAGATGGATATTCTAAGAAAAGAATCGAAAGAAAATGCTAGATATCAAAAAAAATTGTAACAGAAAAGAATAATGCCTTTGACAGGCTCATTAGTAGACTGGGCAAAGCAGAAGAGAGAATGTCTGAGCTTGAGAATATCACAATAGAAACTTCTATAACTGAAAAGCAAAAAGGGGGGTAAAGGCCGGAATAAAAAAGAGACCAGAATATCCAAGATCACTGGGACAACCACATAAGGTGTAACATATCTAATGGGAATACCAGAAGGAGAAGTAAGAAACAGAAGAAATATTTGAAGCAATAGAGACTGAACATTTCTCCAAATTAATATCAGACACTAAACCACAGATTCAGGAAGCAGGACAAATGCCAAAAAACTACACTTAGGCATATCATATTCAAACTTCAGAAAAATCAAAGATAAATGAAAAAAACTTGTTTAAAAACTTATCTATAGAGGGGCGAAGATAAGAACTTCATCTGCCTTCTCAGGAACCATCCAGAGAATTGAATGGAATCCTGGAAGTGTTAGGAGAAAAAAGCCACCAACCTAAACTGCTGTACTCTGTGAAATTATCTTTCAAAAGTAAAGGAGAAATAAAGACTTTCAAAGACAAACTTTAATTGAGGGAATTTTTTCCCAGTAGGCCTGCCTGCCAAGAAATGTTAAAAGAAGTTCTTCAGAGAGAAGGAAATGATATAGGTCAGAAATTTAAATCTACATAGAGAAAAGAAGAACATTGAAGAAGGAATAAGTGAAAGTAAAATGAAAACATTTTTTTCTTATTCTTATTTGATCTAACAGACAACAGTTTGTTTAAAAGAATAATAGCAACAATGTATTCAATTACATATACATGTATATATAGCTTATGTATACATATATATATACATACTTATATATGCTTACATATAAATTAATGAATGACAAGCAATGACACAAGGGACAGGAGGAAGGAACTAGGGTTATTTTGTTATTAGAAGGTACTCACACCACCTGTGATGTGGTATAGTAGTGGTATAGTCTACTTACTTGAAAGTAAGCTTGAATTAGTTGTAAATACATATCACAAACTCTAGGGTAACCACTAAGAAAACTGTAAAAATAAGTATACCTAATATACTGAGAAAGAAAATTGAATCATATTAAATTCTCAAATAAAACCACACAAGGCAAATGGATAAAGAAGATGTAGTACATATACACCATGGAATATTATTCAGCCATAAGAAGAAAACAAATCCTAATATTTGCAACAACATGCATGGAGCTAGAGGGTATTATGCTCAGTGAAATAAGTCAGGCAGAGAAAGACAAGTATCAAATGATTTCACTCATCTGTGGAACATAAGAACAAAGCAAAAAATGAAGGAACAAAATAGCAGCAGAATCACAGAACCCAAGAAGGGACTAGCAGTTTCCAAAGGGAAAGCGGTTGGGGAGGGTGGGTGGGAAGGGAAGGAGAAGGGGATAAAGGAGCATTATGATTAGCACACATAATGTAGGGGGGTCATGGGGAAGGCAGAACAGCACAGAGAAGACAAGTAGTGACCCTATAGCATCTTACTACGTTGATGGACAGTGACTGTAATGGGGTATGTGGGAGGGACTTGATAATATGGATGAATGCTGTAATCACAATGTTGCTCATGTGAAACCTTCGTAAGATTGTATATCAATGATACCTTAATAAAAAAACACAAGGGATAAAAAGTATAGAAGACAAAAAAATAAGAACAAAGAAAAGGAGAAACAAAAACACAAACATGGTAGATATTACTCCAACTATATCAATAATCACTTTAAAAGTCAGTAGTCCAAATACACCAATGAAAAGGCAGAGATTGTCAAAGGGGATGAAAACACAGACTCAACTATATGTTGTCTACAAGAAACCCACTTTAAATACAAAGGCACATATAGGTTAAAAGTAAAGGAATGGAGCAAGATATCATATATATGCAAATAATCATATAAGAAGATGTTCAACATCATTACTATTAGGGAAATGCAAATTAAAACAACAAAGAGATTCCACTATATACCCATTAGAATGACCCAAATCCAAAATACTGACAACACCAAATGCTAACAAGGATGTGGAGCAACAGGAATTCCATTAATTGCTAATGGGAATACAAAATGCTGAAGCCACTTTGAAAAACAGTTTTGCAGTTTCTTACAAAGCTAAACATACTTTTACCAAATAATCCAGCAGTTGTGCTGCTTGTCATTTACCCAAATGAGTTTAAAACTTATGTCCACATAAAAACCAATATATAGATGTTTGTAACAGCTTTGTTCATAATTGCCAAAACTTGTAAGCAACCAAGATATCCTTCAGCGGGTGAATTTATAAACAAACTGTGTTACATCCAGACAATGGAATACCATTCACCACTTTAAAAAAAAGAGCTGTCAAGCCTGAAAAGACATGGAGGAAGCTTAGATGCCTATTACTAAGTGAAAGAAGCCAATCCCAAAAGGCAACATACTGTATGTTTCCAACTATATGACATTCTGGAAAAGGCAAAACTATGGAGACAGTAAAAAAGATCAGTGATTTCCAGGGATTGGGAGGGAGGGTAGGAGAATAGAAGAAGCATGGAAGATTTTTAGGGCAGTGAAATGATTCTGCATGAGACTGTAATGATGGACACATGTCATTATACCTTTGTCCAAATCCACAGAATGCACACCACCAAGAGTTACCCCTAATGTAAACTATGGACTTTGGGTGATTATATGTCAATAATGGTATGGGGTGTTGACGGTGGGGAAGGCTGTGCATGTGAAAACAGTTAAAACAATAACAATATAGGGGAAACATTAAATGAAATGCGTAAAGTGTGCTAACATCCTTGTGGTGGTTGGCAGGGCAGGACCACTGAATAACTTGTTGACTTTATTAGAAAAAGTGTATTTAAGTATGCATCATAAAATACTAAAGGATAACTTAAAAAGACAAAAATACAGTATATAGCTTCTAATCCAGCAAAAGACCTAATGGGAACACAGAAAGATTTGTTAATCCATCAGAAGATTGGAGAGTAGAACATGAGGAGGAAGAAAGAAGCAAGGAACAATAGTTGGTCAGCAGAACCTAAACTGAGTAAAAAGAAGTAAGTCCAACAACAAATGCTGGCGAGGATGTGGAGAAAGGGGAACCCTCCTACACTGCTGATGGGAATGTAAACTAGTTCAACCATTGTGGAAAACAATATGGAGGTTCCTCAAAAAACTAAAACTAGAAATACCATTTGACCCAGGAATTCCACTCCTAGGAATTTATCTTATGAAAACAAGAGCCCTGCCTCAAAATGACATACACACCACTGTTTATCGCAGCACTATTTACAATAGTGGAGAAATGGAAGCAACCTAAGTGTCCATCAGTAGACCAATGGATAAAAAAGATGCTACATATATTATTCAGCCATAAGAAGAAAACAAATCCTACCATTTGCAACAATGTGAATGGAGCTAGAGGGTATTATACTCAGTGAAATAAGCCAGGTGGAGAAAGACAAGTACCAAATGATTTCACTCATCTGTGGAGTATGAGAACAAAGCAAAAACTGAAGGAACAAAATAGCAGCCGACTCACAGAACCCAAGAATGGACTAACAGTTACCAAAGGGAAAGGGACTGGGGAGGATGGGTGGGATGGGAGGGATAAGGGGATTAAGGGGCATTATGATTAGCATACATAATGTAGATGGGGCCACAGGGAAGGAAGTATACCAGAGAGAAGACAAGTAGTGATTCTATAGCATCTTACTACACTGATGGACAGTGACTGTAATGGGATTTGGTGGGGACTTGTAATAGGGGGAATGTAGTAACCACAATGTTGCTCATGTGAAACCTGAGCCTAAGATTGTATATCAATGATATTTTAATTTAGAAAAAGGAGAGAAATAAAATAAATTTATATAAATAAATATATAAAATTCAAATAGACTCTATTATATATATATGCATTATATATATGTATATATATATATAATATTACATACATATATATAAAATGACACAATTCATATGAAGTTCAAAAAGCCCAGAAAACTGTACTATATTGTTTATGGGTACCTAAATGATAAACACAAAATTTGCGATAGGAGTTAATCTCTGGAAAAGGGAATAAGATCAGTAAAGGATATATAGGGGATTTCAACTGTACATTTTCATTTCTGTTTTACATATATTTTTTTTTAATAATAAGATATGATATTAAGATTTTATGAAGGTGGGTGGTAGGTGCCCAGGCATTCATTGTTTTATTTTCTATTCTTGTCTCTGTGTTTTAAATAATTCTTACTTTAAAAAAAATGAGTTAAAAAAATAAAAGCAAGACAATAAAAAATGTCTATGTATATATTTTATATGCATAATTAAAATAATATATGTTGGAATAAGCATGCAAATAAATGTACTTAACTCTAAAGGATAGTATTGCAACCAGGTTCCACTACCTGTTAAATATTTCAATTTTTTATTTTGTTTTGTTTTACAATGAGCATGCATTACTATGGAAGGCAGTAAAAACAAAGGTTTTTTAAGAAGGGACAATAAAAAAGAAATCAAGGGAGTCTGAACACAACTTTAGTCTTCATTAGGAAAACTCAAAGCAACAACAGTTAAAAGAAAAAGGAAAAGAATATTCTGGAAAATGTTTTCAAGCAAGCCCTCTCTGCATTTAGTGTTATACTACATTATGTCCAAATGCTGGGAGAAGCCATTTACAAATCAACACAAAATGTAGATACTTTCTTGTACTCTGGCTCAGCATTTCATTATTGCACTGGACAAAAATGAAAGAATAAATGTGGTAATTCTGATCAAAGCAATGCCTATGCTGTCCTATGGCAGCTGGTCTGGAAGATTCAGACATTCTTAGGCTGTAATTGGATAATGCTGGCTTTGTTGATTTGTAGAAGGCTAATCTAGGCAGTTTACAGTGACAACAAAAACGTTAGATTGCTGCTATGGTAACAAGAGGAAAAAAGCAAAATGTAAGGAGAAACTGGAACAGTCTTGTTTCTCATGCCAGTGGCAGGTACCATTTATTGTACATTGGGTTGCAAATATGTTTATATTTAATATAAATATTATATATTTGCAAGTGTAAATATAGATCAGGAGTGAATATACGATAACCTGCATTTTGTGTGTGAGGGCTAGTTTAAAACAAAAATCAGTTTTGAGATGCAAATTTTGTGCTATGTGAACACATATTGAACAGAAATATATCATATGCAACAGAGATATAGGATAATTACACTCTATCAGGATTACATGTAAAATCATTGTGAACATGTTTTATAAAATATACCCGTGCCTGGGTTCATTTTCTTTAATGGAAAAGGAGAATTGCCATAATCATAACTCCCAATCCTGTTGCTGAGATGAAAATGAGTCACATGCTATCTGTTAGAAGAGAAGACCAAAGGAAGAAAAAAAAGGATTTGTATCAAACAATACAATGTCAAATACTTAGGTTTTTCCAACATAGGTAGTACATGTCTCATTCAAATTTTTTAAAGTCTAATGACCAAGGTTTAAAAGGAAATTTTAGATCAGCATTTCCCAAAAATGGATATGGAAATTACCCAAAATGGGACCCTCAAAAAGGAGACAGAACAGAGTCTACCGTGGACCTCTAAATAACATTTTGATTCACCTAGAGGGAAAGTCTCTGCCACAGGCCCTAAACCTGCAGGAACTGACTCCAAGTTAGAAACCTCTGAGAAATTTGGCCACATTTGTTAAAACTGTAAATGTGCATAACCTTTGAATATAGTTTCTAGGAAATTATTCTACAGAATCTCAAAAGAACACAGATATGAAAGCACAGTGATGGTCATTGCAGTATTGTTTGTGGTTTTTTGCAATAGCTAAAAGTTGGTAGCAATCCAAATAGTCACCAATGGGGATATTTCAATAAATCATGGTACATGCACACAAGAACACACAATATATACATATGTATATGTATATACTTTTAAATGGCACAGATTCATCAGTACCACCATGAAAAGATGCACCTGCTATATTAAGTGAAAAAGTATGCTGTAAAAATGCTGTGTTGAATATGATCCCATTTTCATTGTTGGTATCTGTATGTAAGGAAGAAAAATTAGAGGAATAAACTGTAAACTGCTGACAGTGGAGGCTATGAGGACTTTCACTTTTCAGTTTATGTATTTCTCTAGCACTTGAGAATCTTGTGTAATGTACATATATTAATTTCGCGATCAGAAAAAATAATTTAAAAATTATTTTTAAGAGACCAAGATTTTGTATACATACAAACACACACAGACACTCAAACTAGTTTGAGCATTTTAACTGTCTTAAGCTCAAATTGATCAAAAATATGTGTAGAAAGAAACTAGGCTTTACACGCTTGATTTTTTTTCCTTAAGATACTGTTATGGACTGAATCATGCCTGTCAAAATCCATATTTTGAAGCCCTGATGCCCAATAGCTCAGAATGTGACTGTATTTGGAGATAAGGCCTTTAAAGAGCTAATAACATTAAAATGAGGTCATTAGGGTGGACCATAATCCAATATAACTGGTGTGTTTATAAGAAGAGATTAGGACACAGACCTACAGACAGAGCACAGAGACTCCATGAGGACACAGCAAGAAGGTGGCCATCTTCAAGCCAAGGAGAGAGGCCTCAGAAGAAACCAATCCTGCTGACACCTTGATCTTGGACTTCTAGCCTCCAGAACTGTGAGAAAATAAATGTCTGTTATTGAAAATACCACCAAGCCTATGGTGTTTTGGCAGCCCTAGTTGATTAATATAGAAGGTAAACTGATAAAGGAAATTATAGAAAGCTTATAGATCTACAGTTTAAAACTTACTTTATAACAACATGAATGACCCTTGAAAACATGCTAAGTGAAAGAAACCAGTCACAGAAGACCACGTACAATATGATTACATTTATATGAAACGTCTAGATCAGGCAAATCCATATGAACAGAAAGAGATTAGTGTTTGCCTAGGCCTGAGGGCCTTGGAGGGAACTTAGAAATGGCTGCTAATGGCTACAGGGTTTCTTCTTGGGGTGTAGAATGTCCTAAATCTGATTGCCACACTGGATGTAGATCTCTGTAAACATATTGAACTATTTAAGTTTACATTTTAAACGGGTGAATTGAACTGTGAATTCAATCTTATGAAAGCTGTTCTTAAAACTCACTTTATAGAAATAAAGAGACTCACAAAATTAAAAATACAGAAGTAACATAGATGAAATCAAAATAATTATTGTATAATAATTTACTGAACAAATAAATTTGAAAACCTGGGTGAAATGGATTATTTCCCAGGAAAATTTAAATCATGAAAATTAACTCAAGAGATTGGAAATAAACCAATTACTATGAAAGAAATTTAAAATGTTGTCAGAGCACCCCCACAATGTATGAGATACAGAAATTTCAGATAAATTCTGCCAAGTCTTCAAATACTGAATAATTCCAATGTTATTTTACCTGTTTCATAGCACAGAGAAGAATCCAAATTACCTTCCTCAAATTTCAAAGAAAGCTTGAGCTCAATCTCATTTATGAATATTAATGCAACAATACTGTACAAAATATAAGCAAATATAATTAGATAGCCCATTGAAAGAATAATGCATCAATGACTGAGTGGGTTTATTTCTGGAAGGAAATTTTTTTTAATATTAGGAAATCCGTTAATATAATTCACTATATTAGTAGATCAAGACAGAAAAGTAATATGATCATTTCCATAGATGCTGAAAAAGTATAGCAAAACTCAACATCCATTGCTGATTTAAAATACTCTTAATAAACTAGGGATATATACTTGCTGAGCATTGTGGTATTTTAAAATAGTTTGATACATAAACAGACAAAGAGACATAGCAACAGAACAGAACACAGTCCAGAAATAGAACTAAGATATATATGGGACTTTAGGAATAAAAGCCACATTTCAAATACTAGAAGAAATGGTTGTATTCAACAAATGGTGGAGTGACAACTGGCTAGACATACGCTAGATCCCTACCACATTCCTTGCACCAAAATAAATTCCAGATGGAATTAGTTTTTAAGAAATTAAAACATTTGAAAAAAATCAGTTGGATATGTTTATGACATTGGAATAAGAAAGGCCCATTTATACAAGATACAAAATACAATAAGTCATAAGGAAAAATTTGACTACATTAAAATTAAATTTTGCTGCAGGGAAAAACCATTACTTACCTCAAAATAAGTCTAGGTGGATAAAAGATTTAAACATTTTCTAAAATAAAAAAAAATAACATGGAAGTTTTATATATATATATATATATATATACTTTTATTTTGGTATCATTAATATACAATTACATAAAGAACATTATGATTACTAGGCTCCCCCCTTCACCAAGTCCCCCCCACATACCCCTTCACAGTCACTGTCCGTCTGCATAGTAAGATGCTGTAAAATCACTACTTGTCTTCTCTGTGTTGCACAGCCCTCCCCGTAGCCCCCACGCACTATACATGCTAATTGTAATGCCCTCTTTCTTTTTCCCGACCCTTATCCCTCCCTTCCCTCCCATCCTCCCCAGTCCCTTTCCCTTTGGTAACTATTTGTCCATTCTTGAGTTCTGTGATTCTGCTGCTGTTTTGTTCCTTCAGTTTTCCTTTGTTCTTATACTCCACATATGAGTGAAATCATTTGGTACTTGTCCTTCTCCACCTGGCTTATTTCACTGAGCATAATACCCTCTAGCTCCATCCATGTTGTTGCAAATGGTAGGATCTGTTTTTTTCTTATGGCTGAGTAATATTCCATTGTGTATATGTACCACTTCTTCTTTATCCATTCATCTACTGATGGACAGTTAGGTTGCTTCCGTATCTTGGCTATTGTAAATAGTGCAGTGATAAACATAGGGGTGCATCTGTCTTTGTCAAACTGGAGTGCTGCATTCTTAGGGTAAATTCCTAGGAGTGGAATTCCTGGGTCAAATGGTATTTCTATTTTGAGCATTCTGAGGAACCTCCATACTGCTTTCCACAATGGTTGAACTAATCTATATTCCCACCAGCAGTGTAGGAGGGTTCCCCTTTCTCCACAACCTCACCAACATTTGTTGTTGTTTGTCTTTTTGATGATGGCGATCCTTACTGGTGTGAGGTGATATCTCATTGTGGTTTTAATTTGCATTTCTCTGATGATTAGCGATGTAGAGCATCTTTTCATGTGCCTGTTGGCCATCTGGATTTCTTCTTTAGAGAACTGTCTATTCAGCTCCTCTGCCCATTTTTTAATTGGATTATTTGCTTTTTGTTTGTCAAGGCATGTGAGCTCTTTATATATTTTGGATGTCAATCCTTTATCGGATCTGTCATTTATGAATATGTTCTCCCATACTACAGGAGACCTTTTTGTTCTATTGATGGTGTCCTTTGCTGTACAGAAGCTTTTTAGCTTGATATAGTCCCACTATTTCATTTTTGCCTTTGTTTCCCTTGCCCAGGGAGATATGTTCATGAAGAAGTCACTCATGTTTATGTCCATGATATTTTTGCCTATGTTTTTTTCTAAGAGTTTTATGGTTTCATGACTTACATTCAGGTCTTTGATCCATTTGGAGTTTACTTTTGTGTATGGGGTTAGACAGTGATCCAGTTTCATTCTCTTACATGTAGCTCTCCAGTTTTGCCAGCACCATCTGTTGAAGAGACTGTCATTTCCCCATTGTATGTCCATGGCTCCTTTATCATATATTAATTGGCCATATATGTTTGGGTTAATGTCTGGAGTCTCTATTCTGTTCCACTGGTCTGTGGCTCTGTTCTTGTACCAGTACCAAATTGTCTTGATTACTGTGGCTTTGTAGTAGAGCTTGAAGTTGGGGAGCGAGATCTCCCCCCTTTATTCTTCCTTCTCAGGATTGCTTTGGCTATTCAGAGTCTTTGACGGTTCCATATGAATTTTTGAACTATTTGTTTCAGTTCATTGAAGAATGCTGTTGGTAATTTGATAGGGATTGCATCGAATCTGTTTATTGCTTTGGGCAGGATGGCCATTTTGACGATATTAATTCTTCCTAGCCAGGAGCATGGGATGAATTTCCATTTGTTAGTGACCTCTTTAATTTCTCTTAAGAGTGTCTTGTAGTTTTCAGGGTATAGGTCTTTCACTTCCTTGGTTAGGTTTATTCCTAGGTATTTTATTCTTTTTGATGCTATTGTGAATAGAATTGTTTTTCTGATTTCTCTTTCTATTAGTTCATTGTTAATGTATAGGAAAGCTACAGATTTCTGTTTGTTAATTTTGTATCCTGAAACTTTGCTGAATTCTGACATTAATTCTAGTAGTTTTGCAGTGGAGTCTTTAGGGTTTTTATGTACAATATCATGTCATCTGCAAATAGTGACAGTTTGACTTCTTTACCAATCTGGATTCCTTGTATTTCTTTGTTTTGTCTGATTGCCATGGCTAGGACCTCCAGTACTATGTTAAATAAGAGTGCGGAGAGTGGGCATCCCTTTCTTGTTCCCGATCTCAGAGGAAAAGCTTTCAGCCTCTCACTGTTCAGTATGATGTTAGCTGTGGGTTTATCATATATGGCCTTTATTATGTTGAGGTACTTTCCCTCTTTGCCCATTTTGTTGAGAGTTTTTATCATGAATGGATGTTGAATTTTGTCGAGTGCTTTTTCAGCATCTATGGAGATGATCATGTGGTTTTTGTCCTTCTTTTTGCTGATGTGGTGGATGATGTTGATGAATTTTCGAATAACACGGAAGTTTTAAAACATATTCCTAAAGTGGGCAAGAACTTTCCAAACAGGGTAAAAAATCCAGAAGCTATAAAGAAAATATTGACAAACTTGAATGCATAAAAATGTTAAAGGTCTGCATGGAAAAAAATCTATAACCAAAACCAAAAGATGTGCAGGGCAAAGATAAGCTGGCAATTAATATCACAGATACAGCACTAGTTTCCTTAATATATAGAGTTCCTACAACTCATAAAGAAAAATACCAATAGGAAAACAGTCAAAGAATATGGGCTGGCAGTTCACAAAAAAGAAAAAAGAAAAACAAATTGCATTTAGAATGCCAAGATTACTGAAGTTCACTCATGAAGAGGTGCACACTTAAAATGAGATACCATTTTCACTTATTAAATTGTCAAAGATCCAAAAGATATTTTTATTAAAGTAACATTGATATACAATCTTATGATGGTTTCACATAAACAACACTGTGGTTTCAACATTCACCCATATTATCTAGTCCTCACCCCTCTATTGTGGTCACTGTCTATCAGCAGAGTAAGATGCTATAGAGTTATTACTTGTCTTCTCTGTACTCTACTGCCTACCCTGTGATCTACCTATATTGTGAGTGCTAATTATAGTGCCCTTAATCCCCTTCTCCCTTCCCACCTACCCTCCCTGACCCCTCCCCTTTGGTAACCACTAGTCCCTTCTCATAGTCTTTGAGTCTGCTGCTGTTTTGTTCCTTCAGTTTTGCTTTGTTTTTATACTTCACAAATGAGTGAAATCATTTAGTATTCGTCTTTCTCTGCCTGGCTTATTTCACTGAGCATAATATCCTGTATATCCATCAGTGTTGTTGTGAACAGTAGGATTTGTTTTCTTCTTATGACTGAATAATATTCCATTGTGTATATGCACCACATTTTCTTTGTGTCTATTCATCAAAGATCCAGAAGTTTGATAACACTATTTTTAATAAGGGTGTGGGAAAATAAGCACTCTTACATTTCTGATGAGAGTGTGAATTGGTGCAATCAGCATAGAGATTTATTTAACAATATCTACCAAAATTTAAAATAATTGACCCAGCAATTATATTTTAGAGAATTTATCCTACTGTTATACTCCCACATTTACAAAATGACCTATGTACAAGGGTATTTACTGCATCATTGTTTGCAAGAGCAAGGGCTGGAAACAACCTAATGTCCATCAAATGGGGACAGCCTAAATAAATAAAAGATCTACCCAAGTGATCTCTACAGAATACATGAAAAATGGTAAAAATGGCTATTCATGAGAAAGGAAACTGTGGGGACTGGGGATCAGTGATTAGAAAGAGATTTACTTCTCATTATATACATTTTTTAATACTCTTTGAGTTTTTTACTATGTCCATAATTTACCTATTTTTAAACTATTTATGTATTTAACAAATATGTAGAAATTAGTATGTGCCAAACACTATCAACTTTCCAAATATCAATTCAAGTATCCTTCAGAACAACCCTTTGAGGTAGGCCTTATGGTCATCTCTATTTCACAAGTGATGAAGCCCAGGCGCACAAGCTCATGTTATGACTCCTGTGGCACTTTGGTCACTGGGGAATGATTCCATTAAAAAAATGTTTAAAATTACATTTTGCAACTGCTTTTGTATATGAAAACAAACATAATCTGGACTGGATTCATTATTATATATTAAATAGTTTTATATTTGCTTTTCTTCTGATTGTAAGAGAAATTAAGCTTAAAACATGTCACGGGCTAAAAGTAAAATAGGTCCCAGGCGCCATCCCTCCTGCAGTACAAATCACAGTGGTAAGTATGTAATCATGTGTGTGTTGACATGGAATTACCTAAAGATAAATTAAGTGAAAAAATCATGTGTACATATTATGCGTTTTTTAAAAAGAAGGTTTATACACACACACACACACACACATATGCAACCTCTGGAAAAAACTTATTTAAATGTCTGGAGAAAGAGACTGGGCCCTGGGAGCTTGCGGGACTTACTTGTCATTGTATGTCCCTTTGTGCTGTTGGATATTTTTTTTTACCATGAGCATATATTTACAGCTGAACTGAGGCTTAAACAAGGTTAAGTAATTTGCCCAAGGTTACACAGATAGTAAAGAAACTAACAGAATGTAAATGTGAACAACTATTCAGCCAAACAATAATACATCACCATTCCTAAGTATAGACTTTCCACTGTATCCCTGTTAAATTTCATCATTTTAACTCACAGGACCAGTTGGCCAGAGTCTTTTTGTATCATGATTCTGGATCCATTGCATTCAATGGCACACACTGAAATCTGCCAACCACGCTTTCGATGTGTTTATCTAAGTTATTGATGAAAACGTTTCACACATGACAGGACTTAAGCATAGCTCTTCCTGTGAAAGTAGGCAATCCATTTCTTTGGGTAATGAACCACCAACCCAATTGATTGTACCACCTGTCATTCCAATAGCATCCCCCATCTCCCTTTGCCCAGAGGATATCTGAAGATCCATTTTACTGCAAAGTGTCCACAGCATTCCCTTGCTTGCTAAGCTGCTCCAAAACCCCTTTTATAGCAGGTATTTAAAATGAATAAACAACTGGTTTCTTTACTATGTTCTGCAGGTTTATGAAGTTTACAACCTATGCAATTAAACAGAACTCAAACATAAATGCTTTCCTGCACCCCCAAATTTTTTATAGCACATTTGAACAAGACGTTTTAAAAAGCAGAGATCTATATTCAACCCACCACCACCCAAAATAACCCAGGCAACTGAACACAGCAGCTGGCAAAAGGACAGATGTCTCTAGCCATGGGGGAAAGAGAGCTAAATGCATACTTCAGGGAGTTACCAAAGAAGCACCCTCTTTAAGTGCCCCCTCCTCTATTTTAGGCTATCACACACTAGCTATAGTCAGTGTTGGAAAAAGAACTAATTTGCTGGTTTCCCCTGTAATCACACAGTTTGGCGTTAAATGTTTGTATAGTTAACCTAACTGAACACAGTTGCCAAGTTTCTGAAAAGTTTACTATAAAACAGATTTACTGAATAAGTAATTCATTTTTTCATTTATTTGCCTGCCAAATTGCAGCCACAGTGCTCCACAAAGAATTTTATCCCCTGGTTATTTTAAATTTTTAAATTACACTTAAAAATGCAGCAAAATTTTCAATTACATATTTTAGAGGGAGAAAAATGTGATGAACACTAAGATCATAAATAACATGTTTTACTCAAAATGTCACAGAATGACTAAAAGTGAAAACAAAGTAGAATGTCAAAGATTCTGGTAATAGGATTACTATTTTTGTAATGTGATGCTAATTTTGTTTCACATACTGTTCTAGTATGAAAGCTCAGTTTTGCACTATTTCTAATATTTTCCTGTTTTAGATTTACCACTCCCTTTTCAGACCTCTTCATTGGATGAAATCTGTATGGTTTATTAAAGGATTTGTTTTGATAGGAAAAAGTAGCTTATCTAAAGTAGGTCTGTTTAGATATGCAGTTGATTGGCAACTGGTTAATTCAAAAAATGATTAGTAAATTAAATTGTGACTATACTACTCCCAACCTAATGGTTAAAATGGTGGTGCTACTCTCATTAAGATATGTTATTGTATCAAAATAGTGTTTACTGAGATTGATAAAATGTTGATCATAATTAGGTATTACCTC
Source organism: Manis javanica (assembly GCF_040802235.1). Lineage (NCBI taxonomy): Eukaryota > Metazoa > Chordata > Mammalia > Pholidota > Manidae > Manis > Manis javanica. The sequence goes on along the minus strand of NC_133174.1, from coordinate 108,154,739 downwards.
TTTGCTGTCATTTATCATTCCAGGATAGAGTGATAATAGCTAGCTTTTATTGAGAGTTTACTTATAATACCAGAGCCTGTGGAAGTGTTTTACATGTACAGTTGACCCCTGAAGAAAGTAGAGGGGCTAGACGCAATGGCTCCCACAAAGTCAAAAATCCATATATAACTTTTGACTCCCCAAAACTTAACTATTAATAGCCTACTGTTGATTGAAACTCTTACCAATAACATAAACAGTTGATTAACACATATTTTGTATGCTATATGTATTACATACTGTATTCTCACAATAAACTAAGCTAGAGAAAATAAAATGCTTTTTCTAATTGTTGCAAATCTCCAAAAAAATTCCAACATATTTATTGAAAAAAGTCCACGTATAAGTGGGCTTACACAGTTCAAATCTAGATTGTTCAAGGGGCAACTGTATTATCACATTTAAGGCTGACAACAATCCTGTAAGGTAGAAAGCATTATTAACCATTTGATAGAGGACTGAGTCACAAAGGAGCTAAGTAATTTGACAAAGATCACATAGCCAATAAGTGAAAGAAGCTGATATAACGCTAGACTAATTTCAGAGCCTGAACTCAACCACTTCACTGGAAGAGGACTTTGGCATTTCTGTTGATGATGGATGGGAGGCAGTAGATAGAATAGCAGCAGCTTTGTTTTTTTAATCAATCAGTGATGAATAAGAGACACCTACCTCCTTAGACTGGACGTTGTCAATATTCTATGCACCTGTAAATGGCTTTTACATAGGTTACAATCTACCTAACCGCACCCCCACCGCAATACTTAAGTTGTGACGCCTTTAGGATAAGTGACCTAGAGTGCATTGTTGTAGAGAGCAGGTAGTGGGATGGGAAGAGAAATGGGAAACACTGTTTTACTGCCGCTTGACTGAGGGGTATGGCAGAAAAGGCATGAGGTCCATTTACTGGGAGCACATTAGTCTAGAGCTCATAAGACTCAACTCTCTTTTGCATATCAACTATTAAAAATTCTCACACAGCTAAGAATAACAATCTTCATTCTATACTGTATTCAATAGAACACAGTTCTAACTAGATATGTTAATAGACCTAATACTAATATTTCAGATTATTGTTTTGTAGTTAAGAAATCATATTAGAAAATAGGGATTCTAAAATGATGATCCTGACTCTTTTTTGAGTGATATACTAATAAAAAATAGACTAGCCAATTGAGCTGTACCCTGACCTCTGAATTACATGCAGGTTATTCCCCACCCGCTCTCCCAGTTTCCAAAATAATCTTTCTTCTCTATAAGGTTTGTCAAAGTCCATCTTGAATAACAATTGACAGATTATCACAAAACCACTCCTACTTTTCCCCTAAACTATATACAAATTACCTATTTTTCACTCTCACTCCGAAAGAAATAAATCTCTCATCAACATCCAAAATCAGCTACTGCTTTTATGTTGTTTCTCTTGATATAGGGGTGGTAACAATTGTTATTATTTCTGGTATTAGTCACAGTCTTCCAAGGAATAGCAAGGCTATAATTCATGCTTTAGTGCAATTGGTAAATCAGGCAAGTATAAAATAGCAGAAGCCCATAATTTAAATCCTCTTTGGGGTTCTTAACCAAAGTCTCTGACATTTGAATTAGGATCAGTAATATATGGCTAAAATTAAACCATGAAGCAAGCTATATAAATTACCATAAAGTCTATCATCCAGAAACTCATAAATTAAGAAATAAGATTGAAACTTTTAATTCTTAGCATTATACCTTAATACAGTATATACCATGCTAAATAAGTGTATATTTTGTTTTCATTTACACTGTTACATAGAGTAAGTCCTTTTGATCTAAACTAAGCCAGTAAATTTCATCTGACAAGTATTCCTTTGACAACATATTTTTCCAATTAATGAAATTCCAGAAAGCATTTTCATGTTATCATATCTACACTCCACTTGTTCTAATAGGAAATTATATCTTGTTTTCTTTAAATTGTGATTTAAGTCTAGACTTCTTTCTTTCCTATCCTCTCCTTTTTCCCTTTGATGCCTGTTTTCTAAGAATCATCGATAAGTTAAATTTGCATGAGGTTGAAATATTGCTTGTAAACACAAGAATTACCAGACTACTTCAGATGAGTCAGACCCTGACTCTAGGTCCCCAAATTACATATAAATGGCTGTCCCATTGGGGTGGAAATGAACATTTCCCTTTTCTTCTTCTGTCCCTGGGACCCTACTCTTCTCCTAGTTCCCCTTTGTCCACTGCTACATTGCCTACCACTAGCTAGTACCTCTTCTACTAGTCTCAGTCCCATCTTGCCTCAGTGCTGACTGGCAAGTGGAGACTGGTAAAAGAAAGGGATGCTACTAAAGAGATAGGGAGGAACTAACATTCCTTGAATACTTTTTTGACAGTCACTGGGCCAAGTATTTTATACCTGTCATTCTCACTTAATTCTATAACAGTCTACAAAATTGGAGTTATTATCCTCATTAGAAAAATGGTGAAACTGAGGCTAAAAGACCTTTAAAAATGTGCCCAATACTTACACAGTTAGCAAAGGTAGGAAGAGGAAACAAGGGGAAATTTAAAAACTGAAGGGAAGTCAAACTCTGCTCATCTTACTCCTTACAACCTCTCCCCAGCCTTCAACGCCAGGGTTCATCTTCCTGGGACCAGGAGGTCAGTTGCCTCCAGCCTCATTGTCTCAATGAGCCTTCAACTATAACTTTTAATATTATCTTAAAATTAATTCTTAAATATTACCAGCAATAAAGTCATACATGCAGACAAATGAAAGTAAGGAAAGATCTTTGGATGTCCACTTCCAGGAGTATGGAGGACTAGACTTCCTAAAAACTCTCCTGCTACAAAATAACTAGAAATTCGGTAGGTTTATTTTTAATCTTTTTGATGTATAGCATAACTCAGCCAGCAAGATAGAAGAGGAAATTTCCAGAGGTCAAAAATAAAAATAAGCTTATAGCAGAAGAGTAAGCAGATGTTAATGCTTAAACAGCCCATGGTATTTTTGTACTTGTCAGTAACCAAATTCCAAGAGAATTTCCAGGGAAATTTTCAGAACTTATGAAAGTTATGAATCCTCAAATTCAGAAACTATAAACCATAAACAGGACTAAAATTAAAAATTACAAATTTTAAAGGAAAAACACAGATTTTTTTCCTCCCTATACAGGGAAATACCTCAGTTCAGTCTTCCTCTTGACCTGGGAAAAATCCAGTTTTTCCCTCATGTGTTTCTCCTTTACTTTTACATAGATGCCATACTCACACAACACTTCACTTCTGATGTGTCTGGTCACCAAATGTGTGGACATGACCAAGCAATTTTCTGTGATGTCAGCTGGGTGTCCTATAACTAACTCAATTCTAACACTATCTATCTGGAGATAGTGTCCAACCCCACAGGTTAAGGGCTCAGTCCCACAAGACTATACCATCTACCTCAGATGCCAATCACAAGTATTAGGCCCCCAGGTAACCTACAGCCTCTGTCCAATTTGGCTACAAACTGGAGGTTCCCATGAGCCCCTCCTCAGGTATTTTATTTCTCATTTGCTAGAGCAATTCACAGAATTTGGAGAAACATTTACTTATGTTAACCAGTTTATTAAAGGATATGATGAAGGATACAAATGAACAGTCAGATGAAGAGATACGTAGGACAAGGTCTGAGAGGGTTCTGACCATAGGAGCTTCTGTTCCTGTGGAGTTAGGGTGTGTTATCATCCTGGTATAGATGGGTTCACCAACCTGAAAAGTCTCTGATTCCCCTACAAATGGGGTTTTATAGAGGTTTCATCATGTAGGAATGATCATTGATGTACAAACTTACAATTGTTTCACATACACAACACAGTGGTTCAGCATTCTACTGTCGTATCGGCTCCTCACCCCCTCCATTATGGCCACTATCTATCAACATAGTAAGACGTTACAGAGTCCTTAATTGTATTCTCCATGCTGTGATACAGTTCCTCTGACCCACCTATATTGTGATTGTGAATTTTAGTGCCCTTAATCCCCTTCTGACTCCCCAACCCCTCTCCTTTGGTAACCACTAGTCCCTTCTCGGGGTCTATGAGTCAACTGCTATTTTCTTCCTTCTGTTTTCCTTTGTTTTTATACTCCACAAAAGAGTGAAATCATTTGGCATTTGTCTTTCTCTGCTTGGTCTATTTCACTGAGCATAATACCCTGTAGCCCCATCCATGTTGTTGCAAATGGTAGGATTTGTTTTCTTCTTATGGCTGAATAATATTCCATTGTGTATATGTACCACATCTTCTTTATCCATTCATCTACTGATGGACACTTAGGTTGCTTCCATTTCTTGACCATTGTAAATAGTGCTGTGATAAACATAGGGGTGCATATGTCTTTTTCAAATTGGACTCCTGCATTCTTAGGGTAAATTCCTAGAAGTGGAATTCCTGGGTCAAATGATATTTCTATTTTGAGTTTTTTGAGGAACCTCCATACTGCTTTCCACAATGGTTGAACTACTTTACATTCCCACCAGCAGTGTAAGAGGGTTCCCCTTTCTCCACATCCTCACCAACATTTGTTGTTATTTGTCTTTTGGATGGTGGCCATCGTAACTGGTGTGACGTGATATCTCATTGTGGTTTTAATTTGCATTTATCTGATGATTAGCGATGTGGAGCAATCTGAATTGGCCATCTGAATTTCTTCTTTGGAGAATTGTCTGTTCATATCCTCTGCCCATTTTTTAATAGGGTTATTTGCCTTTTGGGTGTTTAGGCATGTGAGTTCTTTATATATTTGTGATGTTAATCCTTTATAAGATAAATCATTTACAAATTCTCCCATACTGTAGCATGCCTTTTTGTTCTGCTGTACAGAAGCTTTTAAGTTTGATGTACTTCCACTTCTTCATTTTTTATTTTGTTTCCCTTGCCTGAGAAGATGCGTTTAGGAAAAAGTTGCTCATGTTTATATTCAAGAGATTTTTTCCTATGTTTTCTTCTAAGAGTTTTATGGTTTCATGACTTACATTCAGGTCTTTGATCCATTTCAAGTTTACATTTGTGTATGGGTTAGACAGTAATCCACTTTCATTCTCTTACATGTAGTTGTACAGTTTTGCCAATACCAGTTGTCAAAGATGCTGTCTTTTCCCCATTGTATATTCGTGGCTCCTTTGTTGTATATTAATTGACCATAGATGTGTGGGTTTATATCTGGGCTCTCTATTCTTTTCCATTGATCTATGGGTCTGTTCTTGTGGTAGTACCAATTGTTTTGATTACTGTCGCTTTGTAGTAGAAATTGAAGTGAGGGACCATAATCCCCCAGCTTTGTTCTTCTTTTCTCATGATTGATTTGGCTGTTCAGGATCTTTTGTGGTTCCATATGAATTTTAGAACTCTTTGTCCTCATTCATAGAGGAATGCTGCTGGTATTTTGATAGGGATTGCACTAAATCTGTAAATTGCTTTGGGCAGGATGGCCAGTTTGACAATATTAATTCTTCATATCCATGAGCATGAAATAGATTTCCATTTATTGGTGTCTAATTTCTCTCATGAGTGTCTTTTAGTTTTCAAAGTATAGGTCTTTCACCTCCTTTGTTAGCTTTATTCCTAGGTATTTTATTATTTTTGTTGCAATTATAAATGGAGTTGTTTACCTGATTTCTCTTTCTGCTAGTTCATCATTAGTGTATAGGAATGTGACAGATTTCTGTGTATTAATTTTATATCCTGAAATTTTGCTGAATTCAGATATTAGTTCTAGTAGTCTTGTAGTGGAGTCTTTAGGGTTTTTTATGTACAATATCATGTCATCTGCAAATAGTGACAGTTTGACTTCTTCTTTACCAATCTGGATTCCTTGTATTTCTTTGTTTTGTCTGATTGCTGTGGCTAGGACCTCCAGTACTATGTTGAATAAAAGTGGGGAGAGTGGGCATCATTGTCTTCTTGACAATCTTAGAGGAAATGCTTTCAGCTATTCACTATTAAGTATGATGTTGGCTGTGGGTTTGTCTAATATGGCCTTCATTATGTTGAGATATGTATCCTCTATACCCATTTTCTTAAGTTTTTATCATGAATGGATGTTGAATTTTGTTAAACGCTTTTTCAGCATCTATTGAGATTATCATGTGGTTTTTGTCCTTCTTTTTCTTCATGTGATGTATAATATTGATTGATTTATGAATACTGTACCATCTTTGCATCCCTGGAATAAATCCCACTTGGTCATACGGATGATCTTTTTGATGTATTTTTTAATTTGGGTTGCTACTATTTTGTTGAGGATTTTTGCAGCTATGTTCATCAGGATATTGGTCTGTAATTTTCTTTTTTTGTGGTATCTTTGTCTGGTTTTGGTATTGGAGTGATGCTGACCTCATAGAATGAGCTTGGAAGTATTCCCTCCTCTTCTACTTTTTGGAAAACTTTAAGGAGGATGGGTATTAGCTCTTCTTTAAATGTTTGATAAAATTCAGCCATGAAGCCATCTGGTCCAGGAATTTTGTTCTTAGGTAGTTTTTTTTATTACCAATTCAATTTCATTGCTGGTAATTGGTCTGTTCAGATTTTCTGTTTCTTCCTGGGTCAGTCTTGGAAGGTTGTATTTTTCTAGAAAATCCATTTCTTCTGGTTATCCAATTTGCTAGCATATAATTTTTCATAGTATTCTCTAATAATTCTTTGATTTCTATGGTGTCCATTGTGCTTATTCCTTTTCTGTTTCTGATTCTGCTTGTATGTGTATACTCTTTTTTTCTTAATAAATCTGGCTAGGGGTTTATCTATTTTGTTTATTTTCTCAAAAAACCACCTCCTGGTTTCATTGATTCTTTTTGTTGTTTTGGAATGATTCATTATTAACTCCATTTCCAGTTCCTCTCTCCTTTCTGGATGATGGGAGGTGAGGCTGATGGCTTGAGATTTCTGGTGACAAGCACTCATTCAGGAACCATCCAGAAGCCCACCCAGAGTTGCCTTAGTAGAACAAAAGATGCTCCTAGTGCTCTTATCATTTAAGAAATTATAAGGGCTTTGGGAGTTCTGTGCCAGTGACCAGGGGAAGAGACAAATATATATGTATGTTTTCCATTATCTCACATAAATCTAAACACATTGCTATCAAACATGAAAAGCAAACAAAATATCTTCAAGCAGCCAGAGAAAAAAGATAGATTATTATAACAGAACAACCAACTGGCAGCAAGTATCTCAATAGCAACAGTAAAAGCCAGAAAAAAATAAAATATCTTCAAAGTGCTGAAAGAAAATATTGTTAGCTTGGAGTTATATAGCCAGAAAAACTATCTATCAAGAGCAAGGACAAAATAAAAACACTTTCAGATAAGTGAAAAAGCAGTTTTAACCAACAGACCCTCACTAAAGGAAATTCTAATAAGTAAATTTCAGAAAGAAGAAATATGAACCCAAATGAAAGGGCTGATATTAAAGAAGGAATGACTTGGAAGGAAACTGGAAAACATGTTGTCAAAGCTGAATAACCACTGACTGTATGAAATAATATCAATGATGTATAATTTGGATAAGGTAGAGGTATAATACTGACAATAGTAGCAAGTAAAATATGGGGAGGTTGAATGGTATCAAAAACATCCTAAAGTTCTTATTTTGTTTTGGAAAAGGGCTAGGAATGTTTGTTTTAGTAGTAAAGATATTTGTTTGATCAAATATGCACATTAGAAATTTAAGGTAACACTGAAAAAAATGTTTAAGTCTCAAATTAAAACAAAACAGCTTCAGTCAAACCAAAGACAGGAAAGGATAAAAGTGGAAATGGAAACAAGCAGAACAAATGACATGCAATAAGAAAAAAAATGCAGATGTATCAGTCAATCTAAAGAAATTTCAGAAGAGATTTCCAAGTCAGACTAAAAATAAACCCAATCTGTTTCCAGAAAGATGGGTAGATGTACTTTTTCCTATTACTCCAGCTAAGTACAACTAAAAATCCTGGGCATTATATATAAAACAAATATAGGAAGGCTGTGAAAGGTAGAAAGAAGAAGGCAAAAGGGAACTTAGGATCCAAGAAACAATAGGATGATGACTTTCCCGGGTTCTTTTTGCCTCATTTATGCCAGACTTGAAGATGAATAACGTGGCACCCCAGACATACAATGGGCACAAATACAAGAAGAAAAGGTTGTTCTCTCTGTCTAAAGGACCAGGAAAGGGGCAGCCTCACAAGACAGAAAACTTTCAGAGAACAACTACTCTGTGGCAGCCAAACATTACAGACAAACAAGGCTGTAAGATACTCTCTCCAAGGTGGTGGCAGAGAAGGCTGAGTAGGATGGCAGGGCTTTCATTTCCGGTAGGCGATGAGAGACATCCCTCCACACCTAAAGGTAGAAGTAAAGACCACCTGGGGAGCCTGGCAGGAATAAAGCGCACTTCGTCCTTCCTGCTGGGGTGCTGTCAGAGGAGGCTTGATGCAGAGTCAGGATGATCACCACTGCCCAGTGGTAAAGAGGCCACTCATTGCCCCGACTGAGTCATCATTGGAGATCATGTGATGATCAGGTAGGGAGGTATGAGAGGACACCTAGGGGGAACCAGAATTCTTACCCCCACCTAGCATTTGCAAGGAGCAAACTTCTCTTCCACAATTGTGAACAGAGGCCAAGTGTGGAGCCTGGACTCCTATAACCCATCTGGCAATAACAAGACAGTGCCCCTCTCTCCTTGCCAGAGTGGGATCAGAGGAAGCCACCTAAAAGAGAAAGTTTAAATAAGATCCAGAGTCTCATAACATAATAGCAAAAATGTCTGGGTTTCAATTTAAAAGAAAGTCCACATACCAAGAACCAGAAGGACATAAAACTGAATTAAAAATAGCATCAGTAGATGCCAATACCAAGATGACAAAGATACTAGAATTGTGATAAAATGTGTAAAGAAACCATCATAAAAATGCTTCCACAAGTGATTATAAGCACGCTTCAAACAAATGAAAAAATAGAAAATTTTAGCAAAGAAATAGAAGAATAAAGAAGAACCAAATAGAATTTTTGAAACTGAAAAATACAGTAAATAAACCCAAAATTTCACTTTTTTATTTGTGAAATGAATGGACTAGATAGCAGAATGGGGTTATGGGGGACAGAGGAAAACATAACAGTGAATCCAGAGAAAGAATAATGAAAATTGCCCAATCTGAACAAGAGAGAGAAAATAGATGAAAAAACAAAATGAATGGACCTTCCTGAGACTATAACAAAAGCTATAATAATTTATGTCATGGAATCCCAGAAGAAAAGAAAGAGGGCAGGGCTGAAAAAGTACTTAAAGAAATAATGGCTGAAAAGTTCTCAAGTTTTGCAAAAAGACATAAACCTACAGATTCAAGAAGTGAGTGAACCCCAAACAGAATAAACTCTAAAGAATTTCACACCAACACACATCACAGCCAGACTTCTGAAAACTAATGACAAAGAAAAAATTCTTAAAGGTAGCAAGACAAATGACACCTTATGGATGTGGGAAACACAATCTGAATGGTGGTGGATTTCTCTGAAGCCATACAGCGCAGAAGGAAGAAGTATGACATATGCCACATGCTGAATGAAAACAACTGTCAACCTGAATCCTACAACCAGGGAAAACAGCCTTCAGGAATAAAGGGGAAATCAATGTGTTCCCAGATGAAGGAAAACTAAGAGAATTGTCACCAGCTGCTCTTTCCTAAGAGAATGGCTTAAGGACATTCTCTAAATGAATAGGAAATGCCTTTTTTTTGGAATCATTAATCTACAATTACATGAGGAACATTATGTTTACTAGACTCCCCCCATCACCAAGTTCCCCCCACATACCCCATTGCAGTCACTGTCCATCAGTGTAGTAAGATACTGTAGAATCACTACCTGTCCTCTCCATGCTGTACAGCCTTCCCCATGCCCCCACACACACATTAGGCATGCTAATCATAATGCCCACTTTCTTTTTCCCCCACCTTATCCCTCCCTTCTAACCCATCCTCCCCAGTCCCTTTCCCTTTGGTGACTGTTAGTCCATTCTTGGGTTCTGTGATTCTGCTGCTGTTTTGCTCCTTCAGTTTTTTCTTTGTTCTTGTACTCCACAAATGAGTGAAATCATTTAATACTTATCTTACTCTGCCTGGCTTATTTCACTGAGCATAACACCCTCTAGCTCCATTCATGTTGTTGCAAATGGTAGGATTTGTTTTCTTCCTATGGGAAATGCCTTTTTTTAAAAAAAAAAAAAAAAGAAGGAATCTGGGAACATCAGAAAAAATACGGCAAGTAAAAATATAAGTAAACAGAATTTACTTCTCCTCTTGAGTCTTCTAAATTATTTTGGACAATAAAAGCAAAATTATAACCCTGTCTGATGTAGTTCTAAATGTATGTAAATTAAAGACTTAAATCAAATATACTGTAAATAGGGAAGTGTAAAAGGACATAAAGGGAGGTTAAGTTTTTTGCACTGCACTGGACATGGTTAAATGAAGACACCAACAGTCTATGATAAATTATGTATATATAATATAATACCTATAGCAATACTAAAAAGGCTACACAAAGAGATACACTGAAAATCAATAAATTTTATAATTTTACATAAGTTAAAACGGAATTCTAAAAATGCTTATGTAACCCACAGGAAGAAAGGAAGTAAGAAATCAGGGAAATAAAAAGAAAGAAGAAAACAAAAAATAAAATGGCAAATTTAATTCCAAAATAAAAACAGTTTAAAGTTAAATGGTATAAATGTACCAATTAAAAAACACAGTAAGTCATGAAACCATAAAACTCTTGGAGGAAAACATAGGCAAAAATCTCTTAAACATGAGTGACTTCTTCATGAACATATCTCCCCAGGCAAGGGAAACAAAAGCAAAAATGAACAAGTGGGACTATATCAAGATGAAAAGCTTATGTACAGCAAAGGACACCACCAAGAGAACAAAAAGGCATCCTACAGTATGGGAGAATTTATTCATAAATGACAGATCTGATAAAGGGTTGACATCCAAAATATATAAAGAGCTCATGCACCTCAACAAACAAAAAGCAAAAAATCCAATTAAAAAATGGGCAGAAGAGCTGAAAAGACAGTTCTCCAAAGATGAAATTCAAATGGCCAACAGACACACGAAAAGATGCTCCACGTCGCTAGTCATCAGAGAAATGCAAATTAAAACCACAATGAGATATCACCTCACACCAGTAAGGATCGCCACCATCCAAAAGACAAACAACAACAAATGTTGGTGAGGTTGTGGAGAAAGGGGAACCCTCCTACACTGCTGGTGGGAATGTAAAGTAGTTCAACCATTGTGGAAAGCAGTATGGAGGTCCCTCAAAAAGCTCAAAATAGAAATACCATTTCACCCAGGAATTCTCCTCCTAGGAATTTACCCTAAGAATGCAGCAACCCAGTTTGAAAAAGATATATGTACCCCTATGTTTATCGCAGCACTATTTACAATGGTCAAGAAATGGAAGCAACCTAAGTGTCCATCAGTAGATGAATGGATAAAGAAGATGTGGTACATATACACAATGGAATATTATTCAGCCATAAGAAGGAAACAAATCCTACCATTTGCAAGAACATGGATGGAGCTAGAGGGTATTATGCTCAGGGAAATAAGCCAGGCAGAGAAAGACAAATACCAAATGATTTCACTTATCTGTGGAGTATAAGAACAAAGAAAAAACTGAAGGAACAAAACAACAGCAGAAACACAAAACCAAAGAATAGACTAACAGTTACCAAATGGAAAGGGACTGGGGAGGATGGGTGGGAAGGGAGGGATAAGGGGAGGGGGGAAGAAAGGGGGCATTACGAATAGCATGTATATTGTAGGGGGGTCACGGGGAGGGCTGTGCAACACAGAGAAGACAAGTAGTGATTCTACAGCATCTTACTACGCTGATGGACAGTGACTGTAAGGCGGTTTGTGGGGGGGACTTGGTGATGGGGGGAGTCTAGTAAACATAATGTTCCTCATGTGACTGTAGATTAATTATATAAAAAAAAATACACAGACTAAGTGGATTAAAAAACATAACCCAACTATATATTATCTACAAGAAACTCACTTAAACTGTAATAGAATTATAAAGTTGAAAGTAGAAGGATGAAAAAGATTGTATCATGCAAAGAATCAAAAGAAAACAAGAGGGGCTAATTATCAGAATATATATACAGAAAGTATATATGCTAATATACATAGGAATATATGTGGTATATATAATAATTTTATTATTTACATATTATATAAATGTATATATAAATATAGTACTACATATATGACAGAGTATAATATAAATGATTTCAGAGATAAAAGATTTAACTAAGACAGAGAATATATTATATAACGATAAAAGGGTCAATCCATCAAGACATAACAATCATAAACATGGATATGCCAAACAACAGAGCTTCACAGTATGTGAAGCAAAAACTGATTGAACTAAAAGGAGAAATAGACAAATCCACAATTATAGCTGAGGACTTCAACACCCCTCACTCAATAATTGACTGAATAACTAGACAAAAAATCAGCAAGGATATAGAAGAACTCAACAACACTATCAACCAGTGGGATCTAATCAAATAGAACACTTCACGCAACAGTGGTATACACATTCTCTTCATGTACCCATGGAACATATATCAAGATAGGGCCTATCCCAGGCCATAAAACAAACTTCAACAAATTTAAAAGAATTGAAATCATGCAGAGTATTTTCTCTGATCTCAATTGAATCCAACTAGAAATCAATAAGAAAGATAACAAGAAAACCTCCAAACACTTGGAAACCAAGCATCACACTTATAAACAATCCATAAATCAAAGGAGAAACTTCAAGGGAAATTCTAAAAATTGATGTTTAAATGAGTTAAAATGAAAACACAACCTATCAAAATCTGTGGAACACAGCTAAAGCTGAGAGGGAAATTTATAGCACTAACAATATACAATAGAAAAAAGAAAAGTCTGAAATCAATAATCCAAGCTCCCATCTCAAGTACCTAGCAAAAGAACAAAATAAATCCAAAGCAAATAGAAGGGAAGAAATAATAAAGAGCAAAAATCGATGAAATGAAAACAAAAAAAACCTCAGTGAAACAAATATCTGGTTCTTTAGAAAGATGAAAAAAAATTGACAAACCTCTAAGTAAGACTGACAAAGAAAAAAGACATAGTACATTACATAAACTGCAGACATTAAAAGAATAACAAGAAAATACTATGAACAATTCTAGACATAAATTTGCCAATTTAGATAAAACAAACCAATTCTTCAAAAACACAAATTAACACAATTCACCCAATATGAAATAGATCATTGGAATATCTCTATAAGGAAATCTAATTGGCAATTTAAAAGAGTTCAATTTTTTAAAATCTTGAGGTCCAGATGATTTTACCAGACTATTCTACCAAATTCCTAAAGAAGAATTAAAACCAATTCTATACAATCTCTTCCCAGAAAGAGAAGAGGCAGAGACTTTTTCCAAATCACTGTATTGCCTTTAATATATAAGGTACAGAAACTAAATAAAGTACAAAATATAGTACAAAAAGAAAAACTTTTGACCAATATCCCTTATGTCTATAGATGCAAAAATTCTTTAAAATTTTTCACAAATAAAATTCAGTAATATATGAAAATAATTATACCATGAACAAGAAGAATTTATTCGAGGGATGCAACGCTGGTTCAGTATTTGAAAACCAAGCAATGTATTCGTCCATATTAACAAGATAAAGAAGAAAAATCACATGACCACATCAATACATACATAAAAAGCATTTGACAAAATCCAACACCTATGAATGAGGAAAAAAATATCCTAAAAATAGGAATAGGGGAGAACCTTCTCAACTTCATAAAGAACATCTACAAAAACCCTACAGTTATCATAGTTAGTGGTGAGAAATTAGATGCCTTCCCCCTAAGATCAGAAACAAGGCAAGGATATCTGCTCTTAGCACTCTAGTTCATCATAGTGCTAGAAATTCTAGCCAGTGCAAAAAGAAAAAAGGAAGAAAAGAAATAAAAGGCACATAAACAGGAAAGGAGGAAACAAAACTATCCTTATTTGCAGATGACATGATTGTCTATGTAGAAAATCCCAAGGAATCTACCAAAGAACTTTTTTTTTTTCTGAGACAACAGGAATTTATCACTGACATTTCTGTAGGCTAAAGTCCAAGAACCAGGTACCAACAAGATCAGTTAGCTTTGTTCCTGGCTTGCAGACAGCCACCTTCTTCCTTCCTTTCTTTCTTTCTTTCTTTCTTTTCTTTTTCTTTCTTTCTTTCTTTCTTTCTTTCTTTCTTTCTTTCTTTCTTTCTTTCTTTCTTTCTTTCTTTCTTTCTTTTTTTCTTTTTTTTTTTCTCTCTCTCTCTCTCTCTCTCTCTCTCTCTCTCTCTCTCTCTCTCTCTCTCTCTCTCTTTCTTTTCTTTCTTTCTTTCTTTCTTTATTTTTAAATTTTTTATTAAGGTATTATTGCTATACACTCTCATGAAGGTTTTACATGAAAAACACTGTGGTTACTACATTCACCCATATTATCAAGTCCCCTCCATACTTGGAGGGGGCACTCACTGTCCATCAGTGTAGTAAGCTGCCACCGATACACTGTTTGACTTCTCTGTGCTACAGTTTTCCTCGTGACCCCCTACACCATATATACTAAACATAATACCCTTCAATCCCCTTCTCCCTCTCTCCCCACCCACCCTCCCACACCCCTCCCCTTTGGTAACCACTAGCCCCTTCTTGGAGTCTGTGAGTCTGCTGCTTTTTTGTTCCTTCAGTTTTGCTCCATTGTTATACTTCACAAATGAGGGAAATCATTTGGCCCTTGTCATTCTCTGCCTGGCTTATTTCACTGAGCATAATATCCTCCAGCCCCATCCATGTTGTTGCAAATGGTAGAATTTGTTTCCTTCTTATGGCTGAATAGTATTCCATTGTGTATATTTACCACATCTTCTTTAGCCATTCATCTGCTGATGGACACTTAGGTTGCTTCCATTTCTTGGCTATTGTAAATAGCGCTGCAATAAACATAGGGGTGCATATGTCTTTTTCAAACTGGGTTGCTGCATTCTTAGGGTAAATTCCTAGGAGTGGAATTCCTGGGTCGAATGGCATTTCTATTTTGAGTTTTTTGAGGAACCTCCATATTGCTTTCCACAATGGTTGAACTAGCTTGCATTCTCACCAGCAGTGTAGGAGGGTTTCCCTTTCTCTGCATCCTCACTAGCATTTGTTGTTCTTAGTCTTTTTGATGCTGGCCATCCTAAAGGGTGTGAGGTGATATCTCATTGTGGTTTTAATTTGCATTTCCCTGATGAATAGTGATGTGGAGCATCTTTTCATGTGTCTGTTGGCCATCTGAATTTCTTCTTTTGAGAATTGTCTCTTCATATCCTCTGCCCATTTCTTAATTGGATTATTTGCTTTTTGGGTGTTGAGGCATGTGAGTTCTTTATATATTTTGGATGTTAACCCCTTCTCAGATATGTCATTTACAAATATATTCTCCCATAATGTAGAATGCCTTTTTGTTCTGCTGATGGTGTCCTTTGCCGTACAGAAACTTTTTAGTTTGATGTAGTCCCATGTGTTCATTTCTGCTTATGCTTCCCTTGCTTGAAGAGATGCGTTCAGGTACCAAAGAACTCTTAAAACTAATGAGTTCAACAAAGTTTCAGGATGGAAGAGAAACACATAAAAATCTATTTTATTTCTATATGCTATTAATAGACACCAAAATAAAAAACACAATGCCATTTATAATCACTCAAAAAAAGAATTAAATGCTTAGGTGTAAATCAAACAAAACATGTATATGCTAAAAGTTACAAAATGCTGAAAAAAGAAATCAAAGATCTAAATAAATAGAAAGACATGTTTGTACATTTCCAGACTCAACATAGTAAACAAGTCTATCTTCTCCCAAACTGACATATAGGGTTAGTGCAATTCCTATCAAAATCCAAGTAAGATTTTTTTATAGATATAGACAAGATTATTCCATAATTTATATAGAGAGACAAGTAAGTAGAATAGCTAAAACAATTTTGAAAAATAATAAAATGGGAAGAATCAGTCTACCGGGTTTTAAAACTTGTTACATAGCTACAATAATCAGGACTGTGTGATATTGGTGGATGGACAAACACATAGATCAATGAAACATGGACAACCCAGAAGTAGACCCACACAAATATGCTCAACTGATGTTTGACAAAGGTGCAAAAGCAATTCAATGGAAGAAAGATTGCCTTTTTCAACAAATGATGCTAGAGCAGTTGGCCATCAGCAAAATCTGAAACTCAGTCTAACTCTCATGCCTTATACAAGTATTAACTCAAAATAGATCAGGGATTTAAATGTTAAATTATAAAACTTCTAGAAAAAAAATGAGAAAATATTTGGGATCCATAGGTAGACAAAGAGTTCTTAGATTTGGCACCAAAAGGAGGATCCATAAAAGGAAAAGTTAATAAGTTAACCTTCATCAAAATGAACAACTTTTGCTGTGTGAAAGATCCTATTAAGAACATTAAAAGACAAGCCACAGAATGGGAGATAATATTTGCAAACCACATACATGATAGAAGACTAATATAAGAACTGTATAAGGTACTCACAAAGTTCAATGGTAAAAACAAGCAGTTCATTAGAAAATTGGCAAAAAGCATGAAGAGACATTTCATTGAAGAGGATATGCATACAGATGACAAGCACATGAAAATATGTTTAACATCATTAGCCATTAGAGTCAAAACCACAATGAGATATTAGTTCACATCTCTTAGAAGGGCTAAAAGACAATGGCAACATCCAAATACAGGTGAGGATGTAAGAAACTGTACCATTCATATGTGCTTGGTGGGTATGTAAAATGGTATAGCCACTCTGAAAAACAGTTTGGCAATTTCTTAAAAAACTAAACATGCAACTATCATATGACACAGCAATTGTACTCCTGGGCATTCATCCCAGAGAACTGAAAACTTCGGTTCACATAAAAACCTGTACATGAACATTTGTAGCACTTTTATTCACAATAGTCAGAAACTGGGAACAACCCAGATATCCTTCAACAGACAAACAAACTATATATTCATACTACGCAATAATACTCAGCCAAAAAACGGAATGAATGTCACTTCACATCTAGTAAGATGGCCACTATAAAGAAAAGAAAAGAAGTGCTAGTGAGGATGTGGAAAAATTGGAACTGTTGTACCGTTTGCGGTATTTTAAAATGGTGCAATCACTATGGAAAAAAGTATGAAGATAACTCAAAGAATTAAAAATAGAACTACCATATGATCCATCAATCCCTCTTGTAGGCACATATCCGAAAGAATTGAAAGGAAGGCCTCAAAGAGATATTTTCACACCCCTGTTCAGAGCAGCATTATTCACAACAGTCAAGTGATGGAAGCAACCCAAATGTCTATCGATGGACAAATGAATAAACAAAAGGTGATATATACATACAATGGCATATTATTCAGCCATAAAATAAGGAATGAAATCCTGTCACATGCTACAACATGGATGAACTTGAAAGATATTATGCTAAGTAAAATTAGCCAGTTACAAAAAGATAATGCTCCCAGATTCCACTTACATGAGGTAACTAAAGTAGTTAAATTCATGGAAACAAAGTAGAATGGTGGTTAACCAGGGGCTGGTGGGGATGGAAAATGGGGACTTGTTGTTTAATGGGTATAAAGTTTCAGTTTTGCAAGATAAAAAGAGCTTGGCAGATTGGTCGCACAATAACTTGAATGTACTTAACACTTTTGAACTGTACACTTAAAATTGGTTACGATAATTTTTTATGTATATTTTACCATAATTAAAATTTTTTAAATACATTCATCATACAGCTTTAACCTTGTGTCTCATTTATAATAACTGCCTATATAGTATACTATAAATTTTAATTATACAAACCCAGCAATTATTCTGAACAATTGTATTGCACTATTTTGCCCATGTTAAGAAAAAACATTAATTTGTTAAATGTATACATTTAAAATATACTACAATTTTTAACCCTCATCTGACATTTATTTTTTTATATACCTCCAAGAGTAAAATTGGCCAGAGCATCCTTGCTCCTCCTCACGTACCCCTTTTCAACCACCTTTCCCTTTTCACAAAATTCATTCTAATTTTTCACCTTCCTATTGCCCCATCCCACTTCTTTCTACAGAATTCTCAGCCTAGAGGTCCTCAACTCAGGAGCTCCTTTCATTTCTGCCTCCCAACTCTACTCACCCTGCATTCATCTTATTGAGCCAGAAGTGCAGACCAGGGAAGCTGCCACTAGCTGCTTGGACTTGGGGAATTTCTAGTCCTGCGTGTCAGGAACTGGCATGGAATGTTCTAGAATTGGGGTAAGAAATAGACAGCAAAGCTTTCAAAACAGACTTTTGCATGAGGTTGAAGTCAAAGCTTAGGAACTACCTCCAAATTGAGGAGGAAACAGTTACTAGAGTTGGCTAGAGATCTCACTAGACCATCGTGGGATAGGTCCCTTTGCTCGTCCAAAACACAACCACAGTCACTGTTAGGAAACCACATAGCCCACAAATAAAGGGATAATTGATTGGGTCAGTGCAGTACCCCTAACAAACACTAGTCCCTAGCAGAAGACAAAGGCAGCTTCAGGGGGTATAACCTGTGCAGTCACACAGATACCCCACTCAGAAGGGCTCATGCTTGATTTAATGCTCTGCTAGGGACTTCTTGAAAAAATTCTTAATAATTTTATCTTCAAACTTACATTTTAGAAGTGAAGTTCAATGGGACAATGGATCATGCATGTGAGCAGAGAAGTTATGTGGAAGAAGGAAAAATACTTCATGATTTAGTACCTTTAACAGCAATTTTTCTTGCTTTTGCAAAAAACATTTTTATTTTGCATGGCACCTAACCAATTAGGTAGCCAGTGCTGCATGACCACCATATTTTCCCTGCAAAACATATCAACAACTGCCTCAAATCTGTGAGCCAGATACTCCAGCTCTGCTCCAAGAAACCTGTAACTTTATGGTACTTTGTGCTTTATTTTCCCTCTATTTCACAAAATACATTCATCAAAGGGAAATCAGAAACACAGTTACTCAAAAGAAAAATATATAAATATCATTGCTAATCCCAAGATCCAGAGAAAACCATTCTTAATATTTTGGTATTTATCTTGTTTATATGAGCATGTACTCATTTTTATAAAAACAAATTATTAACTCACAGATTTTTTAGTTTTCTCTTTTACTTTAATATATTAAAAACATTTTTCATGTCACTAAATATATATACTATTTTTATTTTTAAAAAGAAATAAATGTGATTTTTCTAATTATAATAATAATATTAGCTCATTAGGAGAAAGCATAGGCAATAGAGAAATATATAAATAAGAAAGTCAAAATTGTACTTAATCTCACCATCCATAAATAATCACCACCAATTTGAAACAGATACTTTGAGAGTTTCTTCTACATACATATAAATGCACATGTATGTGTTATATACATATTTAAACAAAAATGGGATCACACTGTACAGTTCCATAATCTCTTCTATTTTCCTATAGAATATGGATATATTTCCATGTGACTATAGGTCACCACATACTTTTACATAGTTGAGATTATCCTATACATAATATTCTTCATCCTGATTTTATCTCCTAATAGTATAACTTAGATGTCTTCCCCATTCCAATACATAGATTTCTCATATTCTTTTTAATGACTGACCAGTTATTAAACTAAGAGTTATTAACACTCATTGGGTAGATTTATTATAATGTAAGCATTCCTCATATGATAAACATTTAGGTTGTTCTATAGTTTTTCAATCTTTAAAACAATACTATGATAAACATTTTGTTATATGTGTGTATATGAGTGTCTGTTTTTGGACTCTTGTCCAATTATTTACTTTCAATAAACTATTAGATGTGTAACAGCTGGATTAAATGATAATGAACATGAAATTTACACTTTACAGTTCACCTTGAGCTGTATATGTGTAGCTTCTTTATTTTTTTTCTATCTAACATTTCTCAAAAAGCCCTATCCCTCTGGATGATACAGGAGTCATGCAGGTATAAACTTGCCAATTAAAGATATCTGTAACTTAAAATTTACAAAACAGTATTTTTCTAATTCAAATAATCTCCTTTGGGTACATGCTCAGACTTTTAAGGTTTCTCTCCCTTCTCCTTCCCAAGATGTCCTCATGGCAATTGGGGGTGGGACATGGCCACTGGCTGTCTTTTAGCTCTCTGCTTGTCTTTCAAGTCATGTTTCCTCTGGGTACCTTCCAAAGCCCATAGGAGTTAGTGCTGGTGTCTTTATGTAGTCTGGTCTTTGAGACTAATAATGTCTACCTTCTTGGCTCTATCATTTGGCAACCACATCACAGTTTATTGGTAAGGAGTTCCTACACAGCCATAACTACTGTCCTTATGACTCATCTTTAGAGGCTGTCACCCACAGCCTCACTTGGTGTCATCTCATCCCAGTGGCATTTAGGGGGTAAACTGGCCCATGTCCCAGTAACTTTCCAGAACCTTCTCCAAGTGCCAGCTTTGCCAATCTTAGTGCCCAAGGAAACTAGGGGATGATTTTTTTATAATTCACTATGCTATCATGCTATCTGTAACCTCTTATCTGGGTGGCATCATGTTGGATATGATATTTCTCTAGGGGAGCTTACCATTTTCCAGCCTGCAGCTGGGGCTGGAAAGAACGGGCTCTACTGCTCTAAGAATCTTCCAAACTTATTTGGGATCATCCCCTTCTCCTTCCTAGGCAACCCCCTTTATGAAACAGAAAGGGGTATATTTTACTTCTTCCTATCTGGACAAGACAAAATATCCCTTCCTTCTCAAGGTGGCATTCACATTCTCCATTCCTGGAGGCTTAATGATGGAAGGCTATCAGATTACCAAAATGGAACTACTTTGAAAGGTATTTCATAAAGATATCCATATAACATACCTTTTAAGGTCTTAAGACATATAACTGAATTACCCTACAAAATATAATTCCAATTTAAACTCCCAGTGGCACAATATGAGATGCCCTTTCCATAATCCTTCAACAGTGGGCACTAACCTTGACCAATTTGTTGTGCAAAATCTTGTTGTCTCAATCTTTTAGTTTGCATTTGAGTTTTAGTGAAGTTGACAATTTTTTTGTCCATTTGTGAATTTCATGCTCATGACCTTTGCCCATTATTCCACTCATCTTTTTATATTTTTCATACTGGTTTATGAGAGCTCTTTACATAATGAAAATATTAACCTGAGTTTGCCATTTGTCTTTGTAGAGAAAATGAAAGTTCCATGGCCAGAATCCTCACCTGATCCTAACCTTCTCACACACTGTGTATGTGCAATGATGTAATACTTAGCCTACTGTGCAGGCACATGCTTGCATACCTGTTGGTGATAAGCCATTATTGGTTGTGTTGCTATAAAAAGAGCTCTGCCCAGTGCTAGAGGAGAGCAGAGCCTAGAGCAGAGACAGAACCTAGAGCGGAGGCAGTGCCTGAAACAGACTTCCTACTTGCAGACTGCCCCGGAGGTGGATGGGATTCCAGTACTCGACCTACCAAAGTGAAAATAAAGCTTGGTATATCCCCCTTTTTACCCCCAACATTCTGTTGTCATTTTTCAATCTCACCAAATCCAAAGTGAACTTGTCCAGAGCTGGGAACCCCCTCTGGCCTGCAGCTACTGTTTTAATTTTATTTATGATATTATATGCTTTTCAGAATTTTTTAAATTTTTATTAAGTCAAATCTATCCCTTCTTTTTTCCCTTTGTTTTCTGTTTTTGTCTTTGTACTTTGAAGGGCCTTCTACACACTGGTTATATGCATACATACATTTCATTCTGTACTTTAATGTTTTAATGTTTTTACTTAAGTATATAATATATTTTAAATTCATTTTGGTGCAAGATATAAGGCAAAGCTCTTCACTTCCCAAATTATTAACAAGTCATCATAACATCATGGAGATCTTTGTAAAGAATAAAAATATAGTGCTCTTGATTGCCCAGAATACTGTGGCTTCAATATAGCAACTATAACCACCGTAAACTTCCTTTATTTTCTGACTTTACACCAATTCTAAGCAACCTAGGTCTAACCAAAGTTTACTCTCCTAGGCACATACTCATCTGGACTTGGGTTAATAGCAAATAGAAAGGAACCTTGCCACATGTATCTTGGTGAGGCAGAATATCTGATAATGCCCTCTTTTCTGTGTCACACACCCTGACCATTTTCCAAAGGTCAATCACTGGGATTCCTCACAACTTCCTGGCCAGAGTTGCACTAGTGTTGAAAAATTCCCTGTATCTCAGCTGTCACTGTATCATTCCTGAGCCACCCCAGAGATGTTTATTTTATAAAGCTTACAAGTGCAAAGGAGAAATTCCCTTTGGCTTACATATCTCCAAGATGCTGGAGAAAGTATTAATTATCTTGGAGTGGAAAACCCCCTGAACTATTAAGAATATCAACCAATTACTGGATTTCCCCCAGTTTTCCACCATTACCCTAGTAACCCTACTAACAGAACTTCTCAAAAGGGAAGGCTTTTACTGAGACCCTGACTACAGCCACAACAATGAAACCTCTGCTTACCTTTGCCTTTATCCTTGCCTACCCTACCCCCAATATGCTCCTAAGTTATTAAAACCAACCCCCAGAGATATTTGTTTCCCATCCAATATAGATAGGATCGATAACCAGAGGCCCTATCAAAAAAGCCTGAATACCAGGGTGTCCCAGAGACTTCTCTACCTCCAAGAGATCTCCTGACCTAAAAATCTGTATCCACCTAATATCATGTGGAATTGTAATAGTACAATAGGGAACACAGAATAACATTAAGCAGAGCAAGGCATGGCTGAGGTGCAGAGCTACCCTGGGCATCCTTTGAAGAAATGGAAAGCAAAGGGAGGATGGATACTCTTCCCAAAGGACCTTTCATATCTCTAAAAAGAGAAGCCCACACATTAGTGATGCACTTCTGCCACAGGTAAATCCCACAGTCATCTGGAAAAATACCCTCCCACACACCCACACTTGAGAAACATACACCCAGATCAAGGATGCACTAATTCAAGGAACACTTACTAAGCATTGTTTATGTATCATATACCATGAGAGAAGGTGAGGATGCAATGATAAACTAAACAATCATGGTTCCAAGTCCTCACAGTTTGGGGTATAGCGAGGGCAGAAAGATACTAAACACATAATTACAATAAAGTTGATCACACTGGTAAGATTCAGAAAATACAGGATAGACCCATAAGGCCCAAAGGGCTCCTATTTGGGTTCACTCCCTATTTCAATGTGTGGAAGCGAGGGGAATCCCCCCACACCACCAAGAAATGCTTGGAACACCAAGTGTATCCTACAATTCAACTCAATTCTGACACTATCTACCCAGAAATAGCATCACAGCCACTGGTTGAGGGCTCAGTCCCACAAGACTGCTGCCCCCACACCCAATTCAGATGCCAGTCATAAGCTCAGGTTGTTACCTACACTTCTAACCAAAAGGCTACAATTTGGAGGTTTCAACAAGCCCCTCAAACTTAGGATGCCAATCACAAGTCTAAGTTGTTACCTACAGATCTGACCAAACTGGATATAAATCAGTTCCCACAACCCTGTCTTTGGGTTCAATTAATTTGTTAAGGCAGCTGACAGAATTCAGAAAATCTGTCTACTTGTTAGATTACTGGTTTAATATGAAGGGATGTAATTTAGAAACATCAAGATGGAACAGATGCATAGAGCAAGGTATGGGGGAAGGGCATACCATTCTCCCCAACCTGCCATGTGTTCACCAACCCAGAAGCTCTCTGAACCCCCTCCTTTTGGGCTACTTTACTACCCAACATGAGGAAGGAAGGTTTCTACCTCTCCACTACAGTCCAGCCAATGAAAGGCTGTAACAACTCAGCCAATGAGAA
Organism: Manis javanica; assembly: GCF_040802235.1. Lineage (NCBI taxonomy): Eukaryota > Metazoa > Chordata > Mammalia > Pholidota > Manidae > Manis > Manis javanica. Next base: position 108,130,665 of record NC_133174.1, on the reverse strand, counting down.
GCCACGATATGTGGGACTCCTAGTTTCTTCCAGTGGACTTTTTGCTAGAATACCTCTCCTAACTCAGATCCTTCCTCTATAAAAGTGTTGTCCTCTCCTTTTTTGTCCGGACATGCCTATGGTTTGGGCAGCTTGCATGTCCTGAATTGCAAGTCTCTGCTATTCCTGAATAGCATAACTTTTTCTGGTAAAATAACTTTTATTTTTAAGGTTAACAAAATTTATCCTCAACCCAGCTAACATAATGACTGTAAATGCACATCTGACCATGTAATTTCCCAGTGGTTCCCCTCCACTTGCAGAATAAAGTTCAAACTTTAAAATAGCAGGCAATGCCATCCATGTTACAGCCTCCTCTTCTTTCCCTTATTCCTCTCCACTCTGCCTTGCATTTTATGTCCTGGCAATTCAAACTGCTTGTAGTTCTCCACTTGCACCCTGCCACTTCCCATCTCTCTGGCTAGCTGGTGCTCTTCCCTCTAAAAATGAGTTAGCCATCCCCACCTCCTTCATCTGCCTAATTCCTACATATTCTTGAACATTCAGTTTACGTATTATCGCCTCCAGGAAATCTTCCCTGGTACCTTCTCTCCAAAGGCTGGATTAAGGATTTCTCATACATCCTCCTACAATGCAGAATGTAAAATTCATGGACTTTAGTTCATTGTATTATAGCTATGTTTTTGGTGCCAATGAACCCATTTGATCCTTTGATCTCAGCTCTCTAAAGGGAGAGTCTCTGTGTATTCCCAAGGTCTAACCCTATGAGGCACACAATAGGCCCTCAATAAATGCTTGCTAATTAATAAATAAACTGTCCTATCATTTGATTGCTAAATCACTCCCCCAGCCCCAATCTAACAATGAAGAAATGTCTTAGCAAAAGGAAAAAAATCTACTACAAACTCACTCAAAAACACATTTTGCGGAACTTGGCAAATTTGTCTAAGACTGGTCAGCATTGTGCATACATAGCTTCTATACCCAAACATTTGGGCAAAAGAACATCTTCATTGCATGAGCTGACTATTCTAACAAAGAATAACTTGTTTCAATATAATTTCTTATTGTGATTGTCTGTTTATGTTGTGTCTCCCACAAGACTAAAAGCTTCTTAAAGCTCCACACCCAGTACAATGCTTGACACATAATAAAGCGTTCAATAACAATCTGTTGAATGACTATGTAAGACATACATTTGTGAAATAAAATGAAATTGTGTTCCCCACAGTGATCTCACAGACAGAGCCATGCAAGCAGGCTGCACAGGCCCAAAACAGCCAGGTGGCTCCTGCTTGTACTGGAAGGGTGCCCTGCAGCCATACTTGCCTGGGTCACAGGACTCACAGCCCCTCACCCTCACCATAACCAGAAAAAACCCAGCCTGGAATGCTCAGAAGATAATTCTGGTTCTTCTGTCCCTAGTAGAATCCTTTAGGAGAATAATTAGCAGACCTAATCACTGCTTCCTCTCACACATAGACAGCATCAGAATATTCATTATCTGTTCTTTTACAAAGCTGCCCTGATGTATTGATTGACATAACCTCTTCCCTGCATTGTAAAAAACAAAAGTATTTAAGGTGTTCCCAAACAAAAGGACTTTGGAGCAGTTTATCAGGACAAGCTGATGGGCTGCTCTCAAGCAATGGTCATCAGGAAGATGCTGCATAAATGTTTTCTTAAATGAAATGGTCATGTTGATTTCAGATGACACTTTACCAAATTCCTCTTCTCCCTCTCCTTTTTCCACCTAAAAAACAAATTATTCTTGTCCTTTAGGGTTCAGCTCAATTGTCAACACTGTCTGTCTCTGCATAAAGCAGAAATAGTCACTTCCTCCTCTGGGCTACCATACATTATACATATAGTTCTTGTAGCATCTATTACACTGATTACACTGTACCACAGTTAGTTAAGTTTAAGAACCATCACCCACTAGTTGTGAATTCCTCAAGAGCATGAAATACGTTTTATTTACATTTGTATCTCCACATGCTGTACCTAAAAATTTAAGGCCCTAATTAATAGTTTGTCAAGTTAGACTGAAGACAAGATATAGGGAAAAGGAAGTTCCATGGCCAGGGTCCTCACCTGATACCCATTGTGTAGATGCAATGAGGTAATACTTAGCCTACTGCATAGGCACATACTTGCATACCTGTTGGCAATAAGCCATTACTGCCAGTATTGCTACAAAAAGAGTTCTGCCCAGTGCTAAGGGCAGAGGGAAGCAGGAGAGCCTAGAGAAGAGATCCAAGAGAAAAAAGCAGAGGCTGGGAGTGGAGGCAGCTCCTGGGGCAGAGATGGATGTGATTCTAGTGCTTGACCTGCCACTGCGAGAATAAAGTTTGGCATGGACCACTTTTTTTTTTCCTTGAGAGGGCATCTCTCATATTTATTGATCAAATGGTTGTTAACAACAATAAAATTCTGTATAGGGGACTCAATGCACAATCATTAATTAACCCCAAGCCTAATTCTCAACAGTCTCCAATCTTCTGAAGCATAACGAACAAGTTCTTACATGGTGAACAAATTCTTACATAGTGAATAAGTTCTTACATGGTGAACAGTGCCAGGGCAGTCATCACAGAAACTTTTGGTTTTGATCACGCATTATGAACTATAAACAATCAGGTCAAATATGAATATTCGTTTGATCTTTATACTTGATTTATATGTGGATCCCATATTTCTCCCTTATTTTTATTATTTTTTTTAATAAAATGCTGAAGTGGTAGGTAGATGCAAGATAAAGGTAGAAAACATAGTTTAGTGCTGTAAGAGGGCAAATGTAGATGATTAGGTGTGTGCCTATAGACTAAGTATTAATCCAAGCTAGACAAGGGCAACAAAACATCCATCGATGCAGAAGATTTCTCTCAAAACAGGGGGGGTGAGGTTTTAAGCCTCACCTCTGTTGATCCCCAATTTCTCACCTGATGGCCCCCCTGAGACTGTGCCTGTCTTAGGTTGTTCCTCACTTAAGGAATCTTACCCCGTCTCTGGCTAACCAGTCATCTTCCGGGGCCATACAGGGAAATGTAAAGTTGGTAAGTGAGACAGAAGCAATATTGTTTGAAAAGGTTAGCTTTTTACTTCTTTGCAGACTTATGCCCTGTGGCTTCTATGCCCAGCATTTGTCTTGAGGTATCTTTACCACTTGGAAGAATTATGATACTCAGTAATTTCGATATGAGGCACGAATTCTATTTAAGGGTTGTAATTAGAAAGGAAGAAGAAAAGCTATAGGAGTAGCAGACGGAAGAAAACATGGGAAGATTGATTATTTCTTTGACATATCTTCTTGTAGAGTAACGTAAGCATGTATAGGTTTTAAACTACTAATTAAATTGTGCACATACATTAACATAATAGGAATACAGCTACATAAAGCAGACTTACAATTACCAGCCATCTCCAGTGAAACCAAGAAAACCAGTTAGGCACAGTAGGCATTTGTGAAAACTTATCAATGATATGATGGATATTGTCTAACTAAATTTGAATAGTTTGAGAAAAATCAGACAAATTAAAACAACACATTCCTGGGAATGGTTCACATCCCATATGTTCCTTTAACTGTAGATAGTCTGTAGTCACAAGATTTTGGAGCACTGCAACTTGCACTTCTCCTAATTCTTGGTTGAGTTCCGACAGTATAGATCCAGTCAAATTTGTTATTTTACTGTATGGACAGGCCAGCTTAGATATCTCCTTCTTCATTCCCATGGCAAGTCCAGGGACTGGTGGGATGAATGCAGCTACCACTGCAGCATCGCCTGGATTTTTGTTGAAGTTTTTTTGATGATCATCTTCTGGTATGACTCTTCCAGAGAATGCTGATGTTGGAAGTTCTTCTTCATATCATATCTTAATTTGTTTTCTGGGTAGCCAAATTAGGCTTTGATCCTCTGTATAAACACAAACAAACCCTTTGCCCACACTTTGATATGCCCTTTGTACTATTGTGAAGAACTTTAAAGCATGCATTAATCGTTGATTTACAGTTAGTTTTATTCTATCAGGGAGTAATCCCCCTTTTCTTTCTTTTTTTTTTGTTATCATTAATCTACAATTACATGAAGAATATTATGTTCACTAGGCTCTCCCCTATACCAGGTCCCCCCTATCAACCCCTTTACAGTCACTGTCCATCAGCATAGCAAAATGTTGTAGAATCACTACTTGTCTTCGCTGTGTTGTACAGCCCTCCCCTTTCTCCCACCCCCCCCATTATGCATGCTAATCATAATACCCCCTTTCTCCTTCCGCCCCCCCTTATCCTTCCCTACCCACCCATCCTCCCCAGTCCCTTTCCCTTTGGTACCTGTTAGTCCATTCTTGGGTTCTGTAATTCTGCTGCTGTTTTGTTCCTTCAGTTTTTCCTTTGTTCTTATACTCCACAGATGAGTGAAATCATTTGGTATTTGTCTTTCTCTGCCTGGCTTATTTCACTGAGCATAATACCCTCTAGCTCCATCCATGTTGTTGAAAATGGTAGGATTTGTTTTCTTCTTATGGCTGAGTAATATTCCATTGTGTATATGTACCACATCCTCTTTATCCATTCATCTACTGATGGACACTTAGGTTGCTTCCAATTCTTGGCTATTGTAAATAGTGCTGTGATAAACATAGGGGTGCATCTGTCTTTTTCAAACTTGAGTGCTGCGTTCTTAGAGTAAATTTCTAGGAGTGGAATTCCTGGGTCAAATGGTAAGTCTGTTTTGAGCATTTTGATGTACCTCCATACTGCTTTCCACAATGGTTGAACTAATTTACATTCCCACCAGCAGTGTAGGAGGGTTCCCCTTTCTCCACAACCTCACCAACATTTGTTGTTGTTTGTCTTTTGGATGGTGGCGATCCTTACTGGTGTGAGGTGATATCTCATTGTGGTTTTAATTTGCATTTCTCTGAGGACTAGCGATGTGGAGCATCTTTTCATGTGTCTGTTGGCCATCTGAATTTCTTCTTTGAAGACCTGTCTGTTCAGATCCTCTGCCCATTTTTAATTGGATTATTTGCTTTTTGTTTGTTGAGGTTCGTGAGCTCTTTATATATTTTGGATGTCAACCCTTTATCAGATCTGTCATTTATGAATATATTCTCCCATACTGTAGGGTTCCTTTTTGTTCTATTGATGGTGTCTTTTGCTGTACAGAAACTTTTCAGCTTAATATAGTCCCACTTGCTCATTTTTGTGGTTATTTTCCTTGCCCAGGGAGATATGTTCAAGAAGAGGTCACTCATGTTTATGTCTAAGAGGTTTTTGCCTATGTTTTTTTCTAAGATCAAAGCCATTCAGGTCTTTGATCCATTTTGAATTTACTTTTGTGTATGTGGTTACACAGTGGTCCAGTTTCATTCTCCTACATGTAGCTGGGCATGGACCACTTTTTACCCCCAACTTTCCATTGTCATTATTTGGTCTTACTGAATCCAGAGTGAACTTGCCTGGGGCTCAAACCCTCAGGAGAGATAGGGGGTAATAGTAAGAATTGAAAGGAAGAGCTTTGTGTTGTAACAAAAGGTAGAGAGCAAATCGAATGAAATTTCTGAATGAAAGCAGTGAAAGAGAGGAAAGAAGTACAGAGAAAATCAAGGATGATTAATGTTTTAAACCTGAATGACTAGAAAAAATTGAGACATTTGAACCTGAATAACAGAAATAAAGGAAAGGGTACTAAGCAAAGATTTGGGCAGGTGAGGGTAATTAGGCCTTTACATGCAATTTTGAACATGCTGAGTTTAAGGTTCCAGGAAATATCCAGCCAACATTTGAAACCCAAATCTGAATTTACAATTCAAGAGATGCAGTCTTAGCAGTCATCTATGGTTGGAGCTATTTAAGATTAAGTGACAAAGAAAAAATCTACATTCCCACTTTGGTCTCCAGTGAAACAAGAAAAAGAGTGAATGCTAAGTTTTGGAGAGGATAAGACTACTCATTTGCTGATGATAAGATGGTTTAATTGGAAAAGTATAACATAAAAATTGATAGAATTATAGGAGTCAAGATAAAAGATGAATACACAAAAACCAATTGCTTTTGGTATAATGATAACTAGATGTCTTGCCAATGGGTTTCAGCCCCGGGCAAGTTCACTATGGATTCAATGAGACTGAGGAATGACAATGGAATGAATGTTCTTGGGGTGAAAGGGTTTATACCCAACTTAATTTCCATGGTGGCAGGTCAAGCACTAGAATCCCATCCACTCAGAGCCAGTCTACATGCAGTAAGCCTGTCTCTGCCTCTGGGCCTCTCTGACCCCACAGCCGTCTCAGTCTCTGCCCTCAGCGCTGCCACCACTCCAGCCTCTGCTCTGTTCGCCTGCAGCCTTGCAGCTGTGGCACCATGTCACCCAGAGCACGGGGTGGAGTTCTTTATATAGAACCAGGAGCAACGTATTGCCCACACGTGTGTAGTGAGGCAGCCAACCAGGGCCAGGTGAGAATCCTGGCCCTAGGAACCTTCATTTTATCCACACTCCACTCCTCCAGGATTCTCACCTCTCAATCTATGTGCCCTTAGTCCTCTGCAATGGTCCCTGTGTGAGGAAGCTGGAACATTGTAGCCAAATTCCATAATAACATAATATAATACACAAATAACAAATTATAATAATCCTCAAGCCTGAAGAGATCCATTGCCACCACGGGGTCATCTTGACTGTATTCAAACCAGTTCTACTCAAATGAGTTAACCAAAAGAACCATGGGTGGGCTTTACAATACCCACCTTCTCCAGCCTCTCCGGCAGAAAGTCTTGCAGACACACAGGCTGATCTTGTTGCTTTGTCTCTGGCTTCTGCTTCATCCTCAGCAGCTGGAACCACTGCTCTGGTCTCAATTGTTGCCACAGGTCCAGTAAGATTCTATTTGACTTTCCATCCAATTTCTGTCTGCTCCTGCCTTTATCACATCAGCTCATGTCTGGGTCCTCATGACCTTCATGGGGCCCTTTAAATTCTTCCTTCAAGTAGCAGACTATATTTCCTTTTGTACTTTGATTGCTTGAGCCTGAGTATAGGAGCAGAGCATAGAGTGTTCCATGACCTGGGGAGGGGGCTGCACCTCTCCTGGAGGAACCCACAGTTGCCAAGTCTTTATTTTCTTTCAGGCTTTCCACCAGCTTTCAACCAGGTGGGGTTTCAACCAAGGAGAGGCTGATGCCTCCAGCACCAGCAGCGCATCCACCCCCACCTGTTTGTCAAACCTCTGCTCCTCCATTTCTGGGGCTGAGGGCTCCATTACATACTTCACCTGCCCCATCACACTTTGCAGCCTGCACTCTCATGCTGCTTCTTCTCGTGCCTCTGCTTATTCTCAGGTTACCATTATATCCTTTACCATTTCCACAGCACCTCATAGTGATGCCATTTCAGTCATCAACAAATTTCTTACCTCCTCAACAGCACCTCACAGCCAGCATTCTTGTGCTGCCCCGTCTCATATCAATACCATTTCATTCTTCAATGAATCCACAGCAGTTCTCAGCTTGCAGTCTCCTGCTGTCATTTCTTGTGTCTATTTCAGGAGTGTGTTCTTCTCATCTGTAGACTTTAATACTGAGAGAAGCAGCCAACCCACAGTCCCTGCTGCCTCACTGGCACTCTGTTTCTCAAAGGACCTACTTACTATACCAAGGGCCACCTCTACTGCCTCATGTGTCACCTCCACCTGCCTCCAGTCCTGGGGTGGGGCCCAACCCTCCAGGAGGAAAGCCACCTCAGATCACATACCCACTGGGGCACAGTCGACTATCTCCCCATTCACAGGGGCAGCCCTCTGAAGCACCCCTCCCATAAGGAAAGCCTGTCTTTTTCCTTGGTCAACAGTGAATCCTGCTGATGTTGCCATTTGTCTTGCCAATAGGTTTCAACCCTTGGCAAGTTCACTATGGATTCAATGTGACCAAAGAAATGACAGTAGAACATTCTCAGGGTGAAAGGGTTTATACCCAACTTTATTCCCATGGTGGCAGGTCAATCACTAGAATCCCATCCACTCAGAGCAAGTCTGCACACAGCAAGCCGGTCTCTGCCTCTGGGCCTCTCTAGCTTCACAGCCATCTCAGTCTCTGTCCTCATCTCTGCTCTCCTGCAGCCTTGCAGCTGTGCCACCATGTCACCCAGAGCACTGGGTGGAGCCTTTTATATAGAGTCAATGACAACATATTGCCCACACATGTGTAGTGAGCTAGCCAACCAGGGCCAGGTGAGAATCCTGGCTACAGGAACCTTCACTTTATCCACATTCATTTATATTGAATTTCTGTTTTTAGTGTAGACCTTCATCAATGATTTTAGCTAAATAATCTGGGTAACTTGTTGCAGCTTCTACACCAGCACTTGCCGCATCACCATGCACTTTGATGTAAAGGAGACAGATTTCCTTAAATTCATGAACCAACCTCTGCTAGCTTCTCACTTTTCTTCTGCAGCTCCCTCAGCTCTCTCCACCATCTCAGAATTGAAGAGAGCTGGGGCCTTGCTCTGGGTTGGGCTTTGTCTGTGAATCCTGTGGCTGGTTTGATCTTCTATGCAGGCCACTAAAACTTACTCCATATCAGCAAATAGGCTGTTTCACGTTCTTATCATCCATGTGTTCACTGGATAGCACTCTTCATTTCCTTTAGGAACTTTTCCTTTGCATTCACAGCTTAGCTTTTGGCCTATCTGGGCTTTTGACACACCTTCCTCACTAAGCTTAATCACATCTAGCCTCTGATTTAAAGTGAGACCCATGTGACTTTTCCTTTCATTTAAACAGTTAGAGGCCATTGTAGGATTATTAATTGTCCAATTTCAATGTTGTTGTATCTCAGGGAACAGGGAAACCAGAGGAGAGGGAGAGACAAGGGAATGGCTGGTCAGTGAAGTGATCAGAACACACACATGTATTAAGTTTACTGTCTTATATGGCTGCAGTTCACGTCACCCAAAACAATTATGATAACATCAAAGATCCCTGATCACAGATCACCATACACATATAATAATAATGAAACTGTTTGAAATATTGTGAGAATTACCTAAATGTGATAACAAAGACACAAAATGAGCAAATGCTGTTGGATAAGTGGCACTGATAGACTTGTTCAATGCACAGTTGCCATAAATTTTCACTTTGTAAAAAATGCAATAACTACAAATTGCAATAAAGTGAAGTACAATAAAATGAAGCATGGCTATATTTTAAACATAGGATATCTGTGGATCAAGGAAATCATTCACATTAATGAAAAGCCAGCCTCAAAGGCAATCTGCTCATCTGGAACCATGTGTTATCTACGACACAAGCACTGCACTTGTATGTGTGCTTTCAAACTCTCTTATTGGTGGCTTTAAGGATAATAATAGCAAGTGTTCAGTATGCACTTTAATCATCTTTCATGGGATTTGGACATCTACTAGGGGTTTCCCTTCTCCTTGGGGACTGAGTACATGCTAACCATTGCAGGGTTTAAAGTCATTTATCTTCCCACCTCAATGCAGTAGTTTACAAAGAGGTGATATTCAGTCCCCTCAGACATTCATACTGTTGTATTTATGTATTTAGGAAAGCTATCCACTTAGACTCTAAGTTATCACTTCTAAGCTGACCATGTATTTACAACATGAACCTGGGAAATATTGCTTCATAAATCAGAGTGTTTTGAAAATGGATCATTTGAGAAGGTAAGCACAGAAAGAGGAAATAATGTCCACTTTGGTATTGGTATTACCACACCAGAATTATTGACACACTTATGAAACCTTTCATACTTTATTTTACTAATCTCAACTGGCTAGCTAATAACTTTATTCATATATAATTATATACCATGATTTTAAAAATAACATTAATTTTTGGTGTTCTTCTTAGTAGGTGGTATATTTTACAACTCTTTTCCCCTATGTTGTCCTATTCATCCTGTTAATACAAGGTGCCACTCTGGAGGGTGCATCCAAAGGAGTTTCATACTATATTGGAGCACAGTGAAGTTTTACAAAATTTACGGAAGCTGATATAAGACTTGATTTGGATTTCAAATTATCTGAGAGGTAAACCGTAAAAACAAATACTGAGGAACAAGTGCAGAGAAGATGGCGGCATGAGTAGAGCAACAGAAATCTCCTCCCAAAACCACATTTATCTATGAAAATATAACAAAGACAACTCTTCCTAAAATAGAAACCAGAGGACACAGGACAACATCCAGACCACATCCACACCTGCAAGAACCCAGCACCTCGCGAAGGGGGTAAGATACACGCCCCAGCCCAGCGGAACCCGAGCGCCCCTCTCCCCAGCTGCCAGCGGGTGGAGAGGAGTCAGCAAGGAGGGCTAGGGAGCTCAGGACTGCTAAACACCCAGCCCCAGGAATCCAGACCAGAGCACAGACACAGTGCATGTGCAGGGTCCTGGATACTAGGGAAACAGGGCAGCAGGACGGGTGAGTGGGTGCCTGAGGCCGACACTGGAGAACAAAGAAATGGAAGCGGATTTTTTTCTTTTTTCTTTTTTTTTTTTTTGGCGAGTGTTTTTGGGAAGCCTTAAAGGGACAGGGACCCCAATACTAGGGAAACAGGGCTGAGACCGGCGACTGAGGACAAAGAAAATCACGTGTTTTTACTTTTTTTTTTAATTATTTATTTAATTTTTTTTTTCTTTCATTGTTCCTGTTCTTGTTTTGGTTTGGAGAGTGCTTTTTGGAAGTCTTAAAGGGGCAGGACAGGACACATAGCCCAGAGGCAGGGAATCTGGGGATCTCTGGGCACTCTAACCTCCTGGGAAGCAGGGAGCACAGAGGCCCCTTACAGAGATAAATAGCCTCCCCGCCGCTCCCTCTCCAATGGGGCTCCACCATTTTGGAGGAGCAGCCCGAGCCAGGCCAAGCCCACTGCAACAGCAGAGATAAACTCCATAGCAACCGGGCAGGAAGCAGAAGCCCTGTCTGCACACAGATGCCAAGCACAAGCCACTAGAGGTCGCTATTCTCCCAGGAGAGGAAGGCCACAAGCCAACAAGAAGGAAAGCTCTTCCAGCTGTCACTCATACCAGCTCTGCAAACTATCTCTATCACCATGAAAAGGCAAAACTACAGGCAGACAAAGATCACAGAGACAACACCTGAGAAGGAGACAGACCTAACCAGTCTTCCTGAAAAAGAATTCAAAATAAAAATCATGAACATGCTGACAGAGATGCAGAGAAAAATGCAAGAGCAATGGGATGAAGTCCGGAGGGAGATCACAGATGTTAGGAAGGAGATCACAGAAGTGAAACAAACCCTGGAAGGGTTTATAAGCAGAATGGATAAGACGCAAGAGGCCATTGATGGAATTGAAACCAGAGAACAGGAATGCATAGACGCTGACATAGAGAGAGATAAAAGGATCTCCAGGAATGAAACAATATTAAGAGAACTGTGTGACCAATCCAAAAGGAACAATATCCATATTATAGGAGTACCAGAAGAAGAAGAGAGAGGAAAAGGGACGGAAAGTATCTTGGAAGAAATAATTACTGAAAACTTCCCCAAACTGGGGGAGGAAATAATCGAACAGACCACAGAAATACACAGAACCCCCAACAGAAAGGATCCAAGGAGGACAACACCAAGACACATAGTAATTAAAATGGCAAGGATCAAGGACAAGGAAAGAGATTTAAAGGCAGCTAGAGAGAAAAAGGTCACCTATAAAGGAAAACCCATCAGGCTAACATCAGACTTCTCGATAGAAACCTTAGAGGCCAGAAGAGAATGGCATGATATATTTAATGCAATGAAACAGAAGGGCCTTGAACCAAGGATACTACATCCAGCACGACTATCATTTAAATATGATGGCGGGATTAAACAATTCCAAGACATGCAAAAGCTGAGGGAATTTGCTTCCCACAAACCACCTCTACAGGGCATCTTACAGGGACTGCTCTAGATGATAGAACTCCTAAAAAGAGCACAGAACAAAACACACAACATATGAAGAATGGAGGAGGAGGAATAAGAAGGGAGAGAAGAAAAGAATCTCCAGACAGCTCAATATACGAGTTAAGTTAGGCAGGAAGATACTAAAGAAGCTAACCTTGAACCTTTGGTAAACACGAATCTAAAGCCTGCAATAGCAATAAGTACATATCTCTCATTAGTCACCCTAAATGTAAATGGACTTAATGCACCAATCAAAAGACACAGAGTAATCGAATGGATAAAAAAGCAAGACCCCTCTATATGCTGCTTACAAGAAACTCACCTCAAACCCAAAGACATGCACAGACTAAAAGTCAAGGGATGGAAAAACGTATTTCAGGCAAACAACAGTGAGAAGAAAGCAGGGGTTGCAGTACTAATATCAGACAAAATAGACTTCAAAACAAAGAAAGTAACAAGAGATAAAGAAGGACACTACATAATGATAAAGGGCTCAGTCCGACAAGAGGATATAACCATTCTAAATATATATGCACCCAACACAGGAGCACCAGCATATGTGAAACAAATACTAACAGAACTAAAGAGGGAAATAGACTGCAATGCATTCATTTTAGGAGACTTCAACACACCATTCATCCCAAAGGATAGATCCACCAGGCAGAAAATAAGTAAGGACACAGAGGCATTGAACAACACACTAGAACAGATGGACCTAATAGACATCTACAGAACTCTACATCCAAAAGGAACAGGATACACATTCTTCTCAAGTGCACATGGAACATTCTCCAGAATAGACCACATACTAGGCCACAAAAAGAGCCTCAGTAAATTCAAAAAGATGGAAATCCTACCAACCAACTTTTCAGACCACAAAGGCATAAAACTAGAAATAAATAGTACAAAGAAAGCAAAAAAGGCTCACAAATACATGGAGGCTTAACAACACGCTCCTAAATAATCAATGGATCAATGACCAAATCAAAATGGAGATCCAGCAATATATGGAAACAAATAACAACAACAACACTAAGCCCCAACTACTGTGGGACACAGCAAAAGCAGTCTTAAGAGGAAAGTATATAGCAATACGGGCATATTTAAAAAAGGAAGAACAATCCAAATAAATGGACTAACGTCACAATTATCGAAATTGGAAAAAGAAGAACAAATGAGGCCTAAGGTCAGCAGAAGGAGGGACATAATAAAGATCAGAGAAGAAATAAATAAAATTGAGAAGAATAAAACAATAGCAAAAATCAATGAAACCAAGAGCTGGTTCTTTGAGAAAATAAACAAAATAGATAAGCCTCTAGCCAGACTTATTAAGAGGAAAAGAGAGTCAACACAAATCAACAGTATCAGAAACGAGAAAGGAAAAAGCACGATGGACCCCACAGAAATACAAAGAATTATTAGTGAGTACTATGAAAACCTATATGCTAACAAGCTTGGAAACCTAGAGAAATGGACAACTTCCTAGAAAAATACAACCTCCCAAGACTGACCCAGAAAGAAACAGAAAATCTAAACAAACCAATTACCAGCAACGAAATTGAAGCAGTAATGAAAAAACTACCAAAGAACAAAACCCCCAGGCCAGATGGATTCACCTCAGAATTTTATCAGACATACAGGGAAGACATAATACCCATTCTCCTTAAAGTTTTCCAAAAAATAGAAGAGGAGGGGATACTCCCAAACTCATTCTATGAAGCTAACATCACCCTAATATCAAAACCAGGCAAAGACCCCACCAAAAAAGAAAACTACAGACCAATGTCCCTGATGAACGTAGATGCAAAAATACTGAACAAAATATTAGCAAACCGAATTCAAAAATACATCAAAAGGATCATACACCATGACCAAGTGGGATTCATCCCAGGGATGCAAGGATGGTACAACATTCGAAAGTCCATCAACATCATCCACCACATAAACAAAAAGAAAAACAAAAATCACATGATCATCTCCATAGACGCTGAAAAAGCATTTGACAAAGTTCAACATCCATTCATGATAAAAACTCTCAGCAAAATGGGAATAGAGGGCAAGTACCTCAACATAATAAAGGCCATCTATGATAAACCCACAGCCAACATTATATTGAACAGCGAGAAGCTGAAAGCTTTTCCTCTGAGATCGGGAACTAGACAGGGATGCCCACTCTCCCCACTGTTATTTAACATAGTACTGGAGGTCCTAGCCATGGCAATTAGACAAAACAAAGTAATACAAGGAATCCAGATTGGTAAAGAGGAAGTTAAACTGTCACTATCTGCAGATGACATGATACTATACATAAAAAACCCTAAAGACTCCACCCCAAAACTACTAGAACTGATATCGGAATACAGCAAAGTTGCAGGATACAAAATCAACACACAGAAATCTGTGGCTTTCCTATACACTAACAATGAACCAACAGAAAGAGAAATCAGGAAAACAACTCCATTCACAATTGCATCAACCAAAATAAAATAACTAAGAATAAACCTAACCAAAGAAGTGAAAGACTTATACTCTGAAAACTACAAGTCACTCTTAAGAGAAATTAAAGGGGACACTAACAGATGGAAACTCATCCCATGCTCGTGGCTAGGAAGAAATAATATCATCAAAATGGCCATCCTGCCCAAAGCAATATACAGATTTGATGCAATCCCTATGAAACTACCAGCACCATTCTTCAATGAACTGGAACAAATAATTCAAAAATTCATATGGAAACACCAAAGACCCCGAATAGCCAAAGCAATCCTGAGAAAGAAGAATAAAGTAGGGGGGATCTCACTCCCCAACTTCAAGCTCTACTATAAAGCCATAGTAATCAAGACAATTTGGTACTGGCACAAGAACAGAGCCACAGACCAATGGAACAGACTAGAGAATCCAGACATTAACCCAGATGTATATGGTCAATTAATATTTGATAAAAGAGCCATGGACATACAATGGCAAAATGACAGTCTCTTCAACAGATGGTGCTGACAAAACTGGACAGCTACATGTAGGAGAATGAAACTGGAACATTGCCTAACCCCATATACAAAAGTAAACTCAAAATGGATCAAAGACCTGAATGTAAGTCATGAAACCATTAAACTCTTGGGAAAAAACATAGGCAAAAACCTCTTAGACATAAACATGAGTGACCTCTTCTTGAACATATCTCCCTGGGAAAGGAAAACAACTGCAAAAATGAGCAAGTGGGACTATATTAAGCTGAAAAGTTTCTGTACAGCAAAAGACACCATCAATAGAACAAAAAGGAACCCTACAGTATGGGAGAATATATTTGAAAATGACAGATCCAATAAAGGCTTGACGTCCAGAATATATAAAGAGCTCATACGCCTCAACAAACAGAAAACAAATAATCCAATTAAAAAATGTGCAGAGGTACTGAACAGACAGTTCTCTAAAAAAGAAATACAGATGGCCAACAGACACACGAAAAGATGCTCCACATTGCTAATTATCAGAGAAATGCAAATTAAAACTACAATGAGGTATCACCTCACACCAGTAAGGATGGCTGCCATCCAAAAGACAAACAACAACAAATGTTGGCGAGTCTGTGGAGACAGGGGAACCCTCCTACACTTCTAGTGGGAATGTAAATTAGTTCAACCATTGTGGAAAGCAGTATGGAGGTGCATCAAAATGCTCAAAACAGACCTACCATTTGACCCAGGAATTCCACTCCTAGGAATTTACCCTAAGAATGTAGCAATCACGTTTGAGAAAGACAGATGCACCCCTATGTTTATCGCTGCACTATTTACAATAGCCAAGAATTGGAAGCAACCTAAATGTCCATCAATAGATGAAGGGATAAAGAGGATGTGGTACATATACACAATGGAATACTACTCAGCCATAAGAAAAGGGAAAATCCTACCATTTGTAGCAACATGGATGGAGCTGGAGGGTGTTATGCTCAGCGAAATAAGCCAAGCGGAGAAAGAGAAATACCAAATGATTTCACTCATCTGTGGAGTATAAGAACAAAGGGAAAACTGAAGGAACAAAACAGCGGCAGAATCACAGAACTCAAGAATGGACTAACAGGTACCAAAGCGAAAGGGACTGGGGAGGATGGGTGGGTAGGGAGGGATGAAGTGGGGAGGAAGAAGGGGGGGTATTAAGATTAGCATGCATGGGGGTGGGAGAAAGGGGAGGGCTGTACAACACAGAGAAGACAAGTAGTGACTCTACAACACTTTGCTATGCTGATGGACAGTGACTGTAAAGGGGTTTATAGGGGGGACCTGGTATAGGGGAGAGCCTAGTAAACATAATATTCACCATGTAAGTGTAGATTAATGATAACAAAAAAAAAGCAGTTCTTGTGTGGTGACCTCCAATGAGTTCTACACAATGGTATAAAGGGCATATAAAAGTGTAGGCTAAGGGTTTGTTTGTGCTTATACAGAGGATCAAAGCCTAATTTGGCTACCCCAAAAATGAACTAAGATACGATATGAAAAAGAACTTCCAACATCAGCACTCTCTGGAAGATTCATGCCACAAGATGATCATCAAAAAACCCCAACAAAGATCCACGCACTGCTACAGGTGTAGATGCACTCATCCCACTGGTTCCTGGACTTGCCATGGGAATGAAGAAGGAGATATCTAAGCTGGCCTGTGCATACAGTAAAATAACAAATTTGACTGGATCTACACTGTTGGAACTCAACCAAGAATTAGGAGAAGTGCATATTGTAGCGCTCCAAAATCTTACAACTACAGACTATTTACTGTTAAAAGAACATATGCGATGTGAACAGTCCACAGGAATGGGTTGTTTTAATTTGTCTGATTTCTCTCAGACTATTCAAGTTCAGTTGGATAATATCCACCATATCATAGATAAGTTTTCACAAATGCTTAATTTGCCTAACTGGTTTTCTTGGTTTCACTGGAGATGGCTGGTAATTATAAGTATGCTTTGGTTATGTAACTGTATTCCTATTATGTTAATGCGTGTGTGCAATTTAATTAGTAGTTTAAAACCTATACATGCTTAAGTTACTCTACAAGAAGATATGTCAAAGAAATAATCAATCTTCCCATGTTTTCTTCCGCCTGCTACTTCTATAGCTTTTCTTCTTCCTTCCTAATTACAACCCATAAATAGAATTCGTGCCTCATATCGAATTTACCATGTATCACAATTCTTCCAAGTGGTAAAGATACCTCAAGACAAATGCTGGGCATAGAAGCCACAGGGCATAAATATGCAAAGAATTAAAGAACTAACCTTTTCAAACAATAAGGCTTCTCTCTCACTTACCAACTTTACATTTCCTTGTATGGCCCCAGAAGATGACTGGTTAGCCAGAGACAGGTAAGATTCCTCAAGGGAGAAACAACCTAAGACAGGCACAGTCGCAGGGGGGCCACCAGGTGAGGAATTGGGGATCAACAGAGGTGAGGCTTAGAACCTCCCCCCCACCTCCTTTCTGAGAGAAATCTGCTGCTGCATCCATGGATGTTTTATTACCCTTGTCTAGCTTGGATTAACACATAGTCTACAGGCACACACCTGATTATCTACACTTGCTCTCTTACAACACTAAACTATGTTTTCTACCTTTATCTTGCATCTACCTACCACTTCAGCATTTTATTAAAAATAATAATAATAAAGAGAGAAATGTGGTATCCACATATAAATCAAGTATAAAAATCAAATGAATGTTCATATTTGAACTGACTGTTTATAGTTCATAATGCATAATCAAAACCGAAAGTTTCTGTGATGACTACCCTTGTACTATTCACCATGTAACTTATTCACTATGGAAGAATTTGTTCTCCATGTAAGAACTTGTTCGTTATGCTTCAGGAGATTGGAGACTGACGAAAATTAGGCTTGGGGTGGATTAATGATTATACATTGAGCATTGAGTCTCAGAACGGAGGTGGGGGGGAGGTTCTAAGCCTCACCTCTGTTGATCCCCAATTCCTCACCTGGTGGCCCCCCTGCGACTGTGCCTGTCTTAGGTTGTTCCTCCCTTGAGGAATCTTACCTGTCTCTGGCTAACCAGTCATCTTCTGGGGCCATACAAGGAAATGTAAAGTTGGTAAGTGAGAGAGAAGCCTTATTGTTTGAAAAGGTTAGTTTTTTACTTCTTTGCATATTTATGCCCTGTGGCTTCTATGCCCAGCATTTGTCTTGAGGTATCTTTACCACTTGGAAGAATCTTTACCACCTATACAGAATTTTATTGTTGTTAACAACCATTTGATCAAAAAAAATAGGAGAGATGCCCTCACAAAAATAAATAAATAAATTAAATAAATAAATAAATAAATAAATAAATAAATAAATAAATAAATAAATAAATAAATGAAATAAATAAATGAAATAAAGTACACACTTCCAATTGTAAAATAAGTAAGTAACCGGGATGTAATGTATAGCATAAGGAATATAGTCAAAATATTGTGACAACTTGGTATGGTGATAGCTGGCACCTAGAATTATCATGTATATAAATGTTCAATCACTGTGTTGTACACCTGAAACTAATGTACTACTGTATGTCAACTACCCTTCAATAAAAAATAACTATCAAAAAAAAACAAATACTGAAAATCTTTGGTTGCATATGAGCATCATAATGTCGTAGCTTGCAAAAAAATATGCAGTTAAGTTAGTGTTTCTGTCTGCTAGGATGTCTGATTTAGCTACTTAACATGATCTTAATACTCTCTTATTGGAAGTGAGATAACAATTTTTAGCAATAGGATTTTAGAAGTCATTTTATCATAGAACCGATTATATCTGACCAAAAGGATTTGGGGTTTATTAATCTGAAAAAGAATATTACATGCATGAATACCTACAAATTGATGGCTAGCACTATGTGGCTTACTGGATGAACTCATGGTAGATTTCAAGGTTTAGTTGAAAGTTTAATGGTCCAATATACATCTTAATTGTCTTCAAAAGTTAATATCCCGAAAGTGAGATCAGTGTTTCCCTAATAGCTTATGAACTTAAAACACAAATTTGAAATGGACAAAGAATTCCATAAATAAATTACTTGTCCTGAGATATAATATGTGCCACGAATATGAATTGAGTAACCCTCTTTTAACTTGAGCCCGCCTCCAGATAAAGGCTGTGTGTGTCACGGGTACATGAAAACTTTTACTATTTTGGCTGCAGAGAAAATTTAACACCAAGTGTACCTTATGTACTATGGTTCTATTGATAGAGCCTTAGAGTGCATATTCACTTTTTTAGGAGTCACATCACATTCTTGGCACACATTAAGTTCCTGGTCAGCTGAAGCCCTGCCATCTCATGTTGAAATCAAGAAACACTATGTTACTAGTATCTACCATACTAATAGTGCTAACCAAAATGGGTATGAGTTTTAGTTTGCTATTGGTATTCTTTGTGGAAGTCTTCCTAATTTCCAGCAACTGTTGTTTCCTAAACACTTACAATCCATATATTTAATTATTTGTTGGAGAACTTTTCCAGTAAGCTTGTCAAATTGGTCAGTTTTTGGTCATACACATCTATCGTTTACCATTATGAAAACTGAAATGTCAATCTCTGGCCTTTGGTTGCCTTTCTTGTGCTCAAATAATTTTCATTCAATAATTAACTACAACAGCACTGAATTATTTGAGAACCATGGACTTTTCTTGTTTTAGTCTTGGAGATTAACATATTTTTATGTATCCACAAGCCACTTGTTTATTTCTTTATTTATGTTGGGCTTCACATCTTTTAACCTTGCTTGTTAATCTCCTCCCAATTGGAAGGCCACCTTTGTTGGTGAATAAGAAATAAATAAAATGGAAGTTGGGATACATCATCCTCTCTGTTAGGTTATTAAATAAGATAAAATATGTTAATCTACTTTTGAAATGGTAAACTATTACAAATATGAGTATGCAAATATTTCCATTATTGCTGCCATATTATACCATATTATTATAGATGCAATATTTTCTCTAAGTAGATCCTCCACATTCTTTAAACCTATTAATTTTGAGCACAGTTAAAAAGTCCCTTTGATATTCTTTAAGTGGCTCTACAAGCCTCAGGTCACTTGGGCTTTCTAGTTCCTTGAAACTCTCCTGAAAAATTGGTATGACTATTTTATATTGCTCTGTGTCTCAGTGTCTCTGTTATCTTTAAATCATCAGAGCTAAATGCAAAGCTGCTCGTGAAACACACAATTTCATCCTCCCACTGTCGCACCTCAACACAAGCACTTCCCCCACTGCTTCTTTGGGTTTGCTGGCAATGAGAATTTTTTCTTTGATTATTTTCTTTATTTCTGTCAAGCCATAGGATCATAGGTATATATACATACATATTTTTTTTCTCGGGACATAGGATCATAGGTGTATATATACATATATGTGTGTATATGCATATATCCCTCATATATATATAAACTATATAATAAAAATATGTATTTCCTTTTCTTTGAATATCTGAACTCTACTGAGATCTCTAAAAGGATAAAGAACCACACAGATTTATAGCTAGAGGGGTCTTTAGGTCTTCAGTGATTATTTTCCTAATGCCCTCTGTCTTGCCAATGGGTTTCAGCTCCAGACAAGTTCACTATGGATTCAATGTGGCCAAAGAAATTGACAGCAAAACATTCTTGGGGTGAAAGGGATACACTCAACTTTATTTCCAGGTGGCAGGTCAGTCACTAAAATCCCATTCACTCAGAGCGAGTCTGCATGCAGCAAGCTGGTCTCTCCCCTTCCCTCTGGGCCCCTCTGTCCGCAAAGCTGTCCTCTGGCCCTCTCTGCACAGTCGTCCCACACAGCTGTCCTCTGGGCCTCTCTGCCTGCACAGTCGTCCCACACAGCCGCCCTCTGGGCCTCTGTTCTCGGCACTGCCAACACTCCAGCCTCTGCTCTGCTCTCCTGAAGCCTTGTAGCCATGCCACCGTGTTGCGCCCAGAGCACTGGGCAGAACTCTTTATATAGTCAACAGCCATGTACTGCCCACAGATGTACAGTGAGCTGGTCAACCAGGGCCAGGTAAGAATCTTGGTCACAGGAACTCTCATTTTATCCACACTCCACCCCTCCAGGATCCTCTCCTCTCAATCTATGTGCCCTTAGTCCTCTGCAGTGGTCCCTGTGCAAAGAAGCTCGAACATTGTTCTCCAGTCTCTCCAGCAAAAAGTCTTGCAGACACAAAAGCCAGACTCATGGCTCTGTCTCTGACCTCTGCCTCTTTGGTCTTAATGGCTGGAACTGCTGCTCTGGTTTCAGCTGTTGCCACAGCTCTAGTAAGATCCTATTTGGCTTCCTGTCTAATTTCCTTCCATCTATTCCTGCCTGTATCAAATCAACCCACATCTGGGTCCTCGTAACCCTCAAGAGGCCCCTCAAATTCCTCCTGTGAGTAACAGGTCTTATTTCTTTCTGGGTTCTTGTTGCCTCAACTACTGTATGTGTCACCTCGCATTTTGTAATCGCTGCCTCAAGGCGGGCTGCCCTGTCAGGGAAGACAGATTTCCATCTCTGATCCTGACAGAACAATTCCATCCACCCCTAAGTCCCACAGCCTCCGGCTCAGCCTGAGTATAGGGGTGGACCATAGAGTGCTCCACGACCTGGGGAGGGGGCTGCTCCTCTCCTTGGGGAACTTTCAGCTGCTGGGTCTTTATTTTCTTTACAACCACTGGGCATGCTTTCAATACAGGAGGGGCCAGTGCCTTCAGCACCACCCCCTTCATCCTTCCCCAGCTCCTCCATTTCTGGGGCTGATGGCACCTTTCTCTCCACTCCCCCAAGTGCCTCCTCTGCTACAGTGCCTCGCAACAATGCCACATCAGTCTTCAGAAGGTCTCTTACCTTCAGCTCAATGCTTCGCAGCTGACGTTCTCATGCCACCTCAGCCTATGCTTTCCTCAGGAGTTCGTCTTTTTCCTTGATGGCCTCTTCCTCCTTCAGAACACCTGGCAGCACTGCCGTCTTGTCTCCAATGGCACCTTGCTGCCGGCACTCTCGTGCCACCTCCCCCTGCATCAATGCCATCTCCTTCCTCAGGGAATCCACAGAGGTTTGCAGCTTGCGTTTTCATGAGCCATTTCTTGGGTCTCTGTGGACTTTTTTAATACTGTGAGAAGCAGCCAACCCACAGTCCCCGCTGCCTCCCGGGCACTCTGCTTCTCAAAGGATCTGCTTACTATACCAAGAGCCACCCCTACAGCCTCAGGTGTCACCTCCTGTCTTGCCAATGGGTTTCAGCCCCTGGCAAGTTCGCTATGGATTCAATGTGACCAAAGAAATTGACAGCAAAACGTTCTTGGGGTGAAAGGGTTATACACAACTTTATTCTCACAGTAGCAGTTCAGTCACTAAAATCCCATTCACTCAGAGCGAGTCTGCATGCAGCAAGCCAGTCTCTGCCTCTGGACCCCTCTGTCCACACAGCCTTCCCGCACAGCCATCTTCTGGGCCTCACTGCACAGTCGTCCCACACAGCCATCCTCTGGGCCTCTGTCCTCAGCATTGCCACCACTCCAGCCTCTGCTCTGCTCTCCAGCAGCCTTGCAGCCCTGCCACCGTGTCGTACCCAGAGCACTGGGAAGACCTCTTTGTATAGAATCAACAGCCATGCATTGCCCACAGGTGTGCAGTGAGCTAGTCAACCAGGGCCAGGTGAGAATCCTGGCCACAGGAACTCTCATTTTATCCACATGATAAACACAAAAGTCAGGATAGTTACCACTGGAGGGTAGAAGGGTGGTATGATCAGGAAGGGGCTCATGGAGGCTTTAGAAGACTGGTAACATTATATTTCTTAACCTGAGTTGTGGGTACTTGGGTGTTGCTTGCATTGTTATTTGTAATAGTTTTTCATTTGTATATGTGTTTTATACAGATGAAAATGAAAATTAAGATTCCATATCTTTACAATTAAACTATTTTCTAAGATTAAATTTAAGTGATTTAGTTTTACATTTAAATTTAATTCTAAAATGAAATTACTTTCTAAAATTAAAAATTAAGAACATATTCTTTAAAATATCAGATTATTTTCTTTTGTAGGCTTGGAAAGATGATGCACTCATATATTTCACCCCCTTTCAGTGGCTTGGGGTGGATTAGTTGCTTTATCATCTTACAATAAGTTCAATTACAACTGCTTCTCAGATGCCATTATAGTTTGTTTGACAAACTGCCTCACGACTGTGTTTGCTGGATTTGCTATTTTCTCTGTCTTGGGACACATGGCTCATACATCTGGAAAGGAAGTCTCTCAAGCTGTAAAATCAGGTATGTCATGCTGTGTATTACTAACTATGATTAATTCCATGTACCTCACTTAAGAAACACTAATATATTTTATAGCAATTTACTTAAAGCATTCAAGATTTAGGGTATTGCATTTTCTTTTGGATTTCACCTTATACAATTTAGTTGTTTTAATGTTGTAATAATTCTTAAATGATCTGAGAAAATAGGACTATGTTAGGGAACCATTATTTAAGAAGATATTTTTTTTAAGTTTTGTTTAGGCCTTAATATGAACTACTTACTACACAATTAAAAGTATCAGGCATCATGCTAAGCAATATCCATCCATGTATGTATATGTATACAATACATATATATGAATATGTGAGAGACAACACATACAAAAATTCCTCCATGTACAATTACAATATTGGGTTTAAATTTTTAAAACACATCAATATCATATAGATAGAAACCCAAGTGACTCTGATTGTCCAGCTGTGTCCAGGTTTGAAGGAATCTGATCAATGAACTTCCTAACTTTAAAAAAATTAGCTAGGGATGCTTAGTTATCTGGTTAAAGATTCTAGGAAGAGTTCTAAGGTTCGTTAAAGTATGAATTACTCATTAAATTTTGATTTATCATTTGATGGAGGGACTGGTGAATGAGAATAGAATATTAGGAAGTGACAGAGCCTAGGGTAGAAGCTAATTGTCCTGAATCCTAGATGAGTTTTCTGGAAGGTTGGAGAAACTTAGCATACTTAAAACTAAATATTACACAATATAATTGAATGGTTTTTTTAAAAAAGGATCTCTGATGGTAACATACATCAAATAGAAAAGATTCAGTTTATAGTTTTATTATATACAATTTTTCAGGTGCCCATGCACTAATTAAAGTAGCACTACATATAATGATTTTGGGTAAAGATTTGGAGACACAGTTGAAGACTAAAAAGTTAGTTCCATAAATCTTTCTTACATGGTGTAATTATTTTAGAATTTTTAGGCTAAGAAAAGGTGACCTGACTTAGGTTTCTGGAGTTTCAGACAGTTGCTAGTCTTCATTAATGTTAAAAAAAAAATGAAATCAGTTAAACAAAATCATTGAAATAGCTAAAGATTTCCTCTGTGAAAAACGCACCATTTACAAAATTTATCTAACTTAACTCATGCCACATGTTCACATTATCACATCATGGAAGAACCAAGTCAAATATTTTTAAAGGTGAAAGTGAAATAGTTGCTAAAGAATTTATATCATGGATTGGGGTACCAAATTATGATGAGATTTTTCTAGTATCATCTCTTGAAAATGTCCAAATATGTGAATTTTCTTGGCAACTAACTTAAAATGCCGTACATTTTTTCTTAGGTTTCAATTTGGCATTCACTGCTTATCCAGAAGCTCTAGCCCAACTCCAGACTTGCAATTCTGGGAAGATTTACACACATTTCTACTGAAATAATATCTAATTGTTGTGTATGGGGGTTTGGGGTACGATGGGGAACAAGTCCCCTTCAAGAGCTGACTACAAAGAGTTTGTGTGACTTTCTTCACAAGCTTGTAAAGTACAGATCTTAACAGTTACTAGCATATTTTAGGGTGCTGAATGACAGCAATCATTATCACACAGATTCAACAGTGGTTAAGACAGAGTCTTCTGCAGAATGGAAAATAAAACATCAAATCCCATCTAATACAAAATGGAGACATCTGCAGGACTGTAAATCATTACACAAAACTGTTTTTCACACTCGAGTGAAATTAAAATCACTATCTCAACTATATTTTTACTGTATTTTATGTAAAAAAAAAAAAGCTTTTGCACTGTTTTTCTCTATTGTGCTTTCATCCCTTCCCCAGTAATATGTATTAGCCACATACAACCAATTCTTTAAATGTGAGTAGGCAAATTGATGAGTCTGGATTTTGTAACTGACTTGGCATTCCCTCCCCTTCTAAGCAATAATTTATTTGGTATAAACACATATAATCAAATGAATCCACTCAAAGTGGACTCAAAACATTTAATGAGTGTCTTTAATGAGAGCCTTCATCATCAGTATGGTCTGTAAGCCCGTCGGTGGACGTCGAGCTATGTGATGCACCCCTGGCAAGTAGATGTTCCAATTCAGTCAGCTTGAGTCGCATGATCCTGAGGTCTGCCAGTATTTGCTGCTGTGTGGCTCCTGAATCAGGATAATTACTTAAACTATCCCGAGAGAGACTCTTGACTGAAAGGCTATCAGTGTTGCTCTTAGTTGACCCAGAAGAAGAGGACGACGGCCTTACTGGGGCGAGAGTAGTCGAACTTGCGGGTATTTCACCATGGTGTGTCTGTAAGGGAAAGACATTACACATATGTAGTTTACTGAGTTTAGCAATTTCTAATACTACCAAATAACATGCTGAGTCTTGGTTACCAAAGTGACCTGACTGTCCTCCCCTAAGGATCAGAGATTACAAATCTGTTGAATGTCTACACTAAAATATGAAGGCAGCCTTTTAATGCCTAAATGCCATAGCCTTGGCTTACATTTCTGAGCAGTCAAGTTGGTCTATGTTTTTACCGTGTCTGACCCGTATCTAAAAGTACTTCACTTGCAACTTTAAATATCACCAGGAAACCCACATTTTGACCGGAATTATTTGAGAAATGCTCCAAACGCTCTCACAAAAAGAAAAAGATGGCAGAAAAGGAAAATACAGCTGAGGAAGGCAAGTAGTGACATGGGGGGCAGTGGAAGCCACAGATAGAGAAGGTACACACTCGTAAAGTGGGAGGTGGTGGTAGGGAGTGGGCACTTTCAGCTCTTCAAGTGGGTGGAAAGCGGGCAGTATCACTTAGTGACGGGGCTTTTTATGACGGACCCGGGCCGTCGAATGGTCCGCCCACGTGAGGGAAGTGTGAGGGTAAAGAGTAACCACCTGGGGCTCTCAGGAGAGAGAGAGGAACGAATTGACCTCCCCCTAACTTTACTATTTTACTACCTTTCTACTCTTAGACATCCCCCCAACCCCCGCCCGCCCTCCACGTATTCATCTAGCTTCACCTAATTCCAGTTACACTTTACCTCAAAACAGCATTTACATAAACAGAACAACAAGGCTAAGAAAATGACGCTCAGTAAGAACAGGAGGATGCTCATGGTGTCTGCTCAGGGTCTCCCTCTTCTCCAGAATGGAGGCACCCGGTTGGCAGTTGGTTGGAAAGCAGGGGGACCCTAGCTGCCCGGTGAGGGGAAGGCGCGGTGCAGTCACGCTCCGCCGTAGCTGAGGGGCGCTTCGGCTCCTGTAGCCTACAGGGTGCCTGGCCTCACAGTGAGCATGCGCGTGGGGGTGCTCGCGATGTCACAACGTGATGACGTCAAGCCGGCCGGAGGATGACCAGCAGGCAGTTTGTAGCCTCGCGCTGGCGGTTCCTGGGTCAGGTAGTTAAGAGAGGGGAGTTAAGGCATGATGGGGGAGTTTGGGACTCCCGGGAAGCTGAAACGTGGTAGAAATAGATTCCAAACTGACTGTTGAAATACAAGATTTTAGAAGTACTCCTCCCTCCTTTTATTCCATATGGTATGTCTGTCTTTGCCTCAGCCACCACACTATTCATTTCAAAAACACGTTCAAAAACAAGATAGAAATGCACTGTAGAATGTACCCACTGTTTGTAAGCCTTTGCCGGGAAATTCCATGCACCTATCACTATTACAGGATTCACTCCAACTCTGTTTGCATTAAGACAGTTATGTACATTTGTGTCACTGTACAGTTTAAAAACTAATTGCAGGGACATTTTCCAATATAGCTCACCATAATTTTGTTCTACAGGTATTTTTAATGCCGTGTCTGCTTTTGGAAATGCAGGAACAGATTCAGGTGTTATGTGACCTTGTTTGAAAGTAGTAGCACAAGCAGGACCTGAATCCAGAGTGGCATTTTGAGACCTCATCTCCATCCTTAGGACCTCTGGTTTCACGTGCTGACTTGTGAGCATAAGCATTGAATATTTTCCATCCAAGAAATTGAACAGTATGTTTGAATTAGGATTAATGACAGGTTACAGATACAGGAAGAATTGTACTAGACAAGTTAGAAAATGTTCAGGAAATTCAGGTAAATGTACAAAATGACCCTGAACTAGAAACTCAGAAGTAAAAACAATAACCAGGGTAATCTCACGATGAGTGCCAAATTGAAACCCATTAACTCTGGGGAATAACATCTTCCTATAGGTAGGGAGGAAAGGAATTATATTCAAACATTTTCCATATCAGACTTACATCCCGATTGTGAGTTCAAAGATTAAAGATAAATTTCTTCAATAAGTATTTATTTAACACACTGTGATATATCCTGGGAATAGGATTATGAGAAAAAATAGTCTCTGCTCAACTGAAATGTGTGGGAGACAGACATTAATACCCACAGAAATGAATGTCAAAGTGCTGATGAGATGAGTGAGAGCAAGAAGTACATGGAGCTTATAATAGGGTATGGAATGTAAAGGAGAATGAAGTTCCTGGCTTTATGGCTTGTTCGTGGGATGGATGGAAAATAACCACATATGGGGTTACCCATCATGAATTTGGTCTTGACTGTGCTGAGTTTGAGGGAACATTGAAGTATGAAATAATTGATCTGGGGAAGATAACTAAAGACATAAATTTGTGAGACATCTACATATAACTGATAGCTAATGCTCTAGATATGGAAGAAATTCTCTCCTGTCATTGTAGGGCATACAAACAGAGAAGTTAGGATAGAGCATTGAATGATTTTAATATTTCATGGCTGGGAATAACACCGCTTTGGTATGTTATTGTGGTTATCTTGACACTTGAGTTTCTTGTTTCATCAGATAAAATTAAGTGAACTCCTGCATTCATTTACTTCTCTGTTCATGTTTCCCTTTAGCTCTTTGAGCAGAAGGACAGCTCTTTTAAAGTCCTTGTCTAGTAAGGTTGATGCATGTATTCCTTCAAGAATGATTCCTGGAGATTTATTTTGTTCCTTTGAATGAGCCATGATTCCTTGTTTTTTTGTATGCTTTTTGATATTTTGTTGAAAATTAGGCATCTGAACAAGTGCCCATCTGTCCCAGTCTTTGAAGAGTGACATGGAAGCCCTTTACCATTCAGACCACCACTGAGCCTTAGAAACAGTCCATGGTGAATGAAGGATTAAGGTCTTCTGTGATCTTTTCTTGGCATGTGTCTTCTCTGAGTCTATGTATACACTTTCTGAAATTTTATTTCCCCAACTGTATTTAAATGTCTTAATATCCCAAAACAACTCATCCTAGTTTCTTCTTGGGGCTTTAGAATTTCTATTGCATTCCTCTACTTGTACTCTCTTGACCCCAGGCATCCACATGTATGCAGTCCCCTACAGTTTTTACATGTCATGATGCTCTCTGTTGCCTTCGATGATGTCCAGATTGATATATAACGTTTTCTGCTCAGGAAATTCTCAAGAAGGCAGCGTGAGTAGGATCACAGAAATCCCCTCCCAAAACAATATATATTTTGAAAATACAATGAATACAACTATTCCTAAAAAAGTGACTGGAAGATACAGTAAATGAGCCAGCCTATAAAACACCTAATATATAAACCTAATATATAAACATATAAAACACCTAATATATAAAAAGTGGAGGAGGAAGAAAAAGAAGGGAGAGAAATAAAGAATCATTGTACTGTGTTTATAATAGCATAATAAGTGAGTTAAGTTAGACAGTTAGATAGTAAAGAAGCTGCCTTTGGTAACCACAAATCCAAAGCCTGCAATGGCAATAAGTATATATCTATTGATAATCACCCTAAATGTAAATGGACTGAATGCACCAATCAAAAGACACAGAGTTAGAGGCAGGCTAAAAATGGTGGCATGAGTACGGCAGCAGAAATCTCCTACCAAAACCATATATATTTTTGAAAATACAACAAACACAACTACACCTAAAAGAGAGACCAGAAGATACAGTACAACAGCCAGGCTACATCTACATCTGCAAAAACTCAGCATCTCAAGGAAAGGGTAAGATACAAAGCCATGATCTGGTGGGACCTGAGCACTCCCCCAACCCCAGCTCACTGGCGGGAGGAAAAGAATTAGAGTGGGGAAGGAGTGGAAGCACAGGATTGCTAAATAACCAGCCCTAGTAATCTGCACCAGGAGCACAGACACACATTGCATGGTGTACTATTAGAGAAATGGAAAAGTATAAAATCTTAGACAGAGACTGCGAGCAGGTCCCCACAGCTGGTTGCCCTGGGACAAAAGAAAAGCGGGTGCTTTTTGAACGTCTTAAAGGGACTGAGGCTTAACAGCTGGAAGGAATCATCCAAGCATACTCAGCCCAGCAGGCTGGAAATCCTAAGGAACTTCAGGTGCCCCAGCCCCCTGGGGGTTACCCAGCCCCAAAGCCCCTCACAGCAATAAGCAGCCTGCTATTCATTCCCCCGGCCGGCGCTGCAAGCAAATCAGCTGACCTGCCACAGTGGCGGAGCAGCGGGAGAGCAGACCTGCCCTCAGCAACCACCCAGAGTCTCCTCATAGCACACAGCTAACTGGCACAGACCTACAGGCTGCTGCCAGCATGTAGCTGCCCAGCACCAACAGAGGTAGCCGGAGTAAGGCACAAAGGGGTGCCATTCTCACAGAAGAACACACCCGGCATACCTGCCACTCCCCGCAGGGCTCTGGGCTAAAACAGCAACTCAGGAGATTAACCCAGAGGCTGATCCCTGTGTGCAGGTAACCAACACAGGGAGCGGAGAAGGACAAGGCAACCAGCAAACAGGAATGGACTTTTTTCTCCCAGCTGACACACATGCCACCTGCCTATGACCACCTCTGTCACTATGAAAAAGGAGAAGAATCTGGTCCAGTCAAAAATCACTCAGACAACCCCAGAGAGAGGGCCTGGGGAGATAGATATAACCAAACTTCATTGGAAAAAATTCAAAATAAAGGTCATACCCATGCTGATGGACCTGCAGAGAAATATGGAAGAGCTAAGGGATGAAGTCCGGAGGGAGATTACAGAAATGAAACAATTGATAGAAGGACTTAAGAGCAGACTGGATGAGGTGCAAGAGGCTGTAAATGGAATAAAAATCAGACAACAGTGTTACAGAGAAGCTGAGGCAGGAGAGATAAAAGGATCTCCAGGAATGAACGAATATAAAGAGAACTGTGTAACCAATCCAAATTGAATAATATTCGCATTATATGGGTACGAGAAGAAGAAGAGAGAGAAAAAAGGGATAGAAAGTGTCTCTGAAGAAATAATTGCTAAAAACTTCCCCAAGCTGGGGAAGGAAATAGTCTCTCAGACCATGAAAGCCCACAGATCTCCCAACACAAGGGACCTAAGGAGGACAACACCAAGACACATAATAATTAAAATGGCAAAGACCAAGGACAAGGACAGAGTATTAACGACAGCCAGAGAGAGAAAAAAGATCACCTACAAAGGAAAAACACAGCAGGCTAACATCAAACTTCTCAACAGAAACCTTACAGGCCAGAAGAGAATGGCATGATATATTTAATGCAATGGAACAGAAGGGCCTTGGACCAAGAATAAGGTATCCAGCATGATTACCATTTAAATATGAAGGAGGTAATAATTCCAAGACAAGCAAAAGTTGAGGGAATTTGCCTTCCACAAACCACTTCTACAGGATATTTTAAAGGGAATGCTCTAGATGGAAGCACTCCTAAGGCTAAATAGATGTCACCATAGAAAATAAAATCACAGCAAAAAAAGCGGGCCAACCAAATACTAACTAAAGGCTAAAAATAAAATCAACTATTCACAAAAGCCGTCAAAGGAAACACAAAAGAGTACAGAATAAAACACCTAACATATAAAGAATGGAGGAGGAAGAATAAGAAGGGAAAGAAATAAAGACTCATCAGATTGTGTTCATAATAGGTTAATAAGAGAGGTAAGTTAGATGGCTAGAGAGTAAAGAAGCTGCCCTTGAACCTTTGATAACCACGAATCTAAGGTCTGCAATGGCAATAAGTACATATCCTACCATTTGCAACAACATGGATGAAGCTAGAGGGTATTATGCCCAGTGAAATAAGCCAGGCAGAGAAAGACAAGTATCAAATGATTTCACTCATCTGTGAAGTGTAAGTATAAATTAAGTAGAAAAGAGAGACTCAAAAGTTTTTGGGGGTGATTTCAAGGGTAAAAAGTTTTATGTGTTGTATTAGAGAATGTTTCATGTAGTATTCCAAATAAATAGATGGCACTTTGGACAAATCAGGGTGATTTAATTTTAGTTTCATAACAATCTTCTTGTTTTCTCCCCAATTCTACCACCATGTAAAAATAATAAAAATTCAGTATTCTAGATAGTTCAAGACTTGAGTTTAATTTATGAAGGTTTAAGATATTTAAATTTCCTACTTTGTTTTATAGATCAAGTAAATAGTCTAGTGTTTTCACAAACAGTTCTGAGTTACCACAATATAAAATTTTGTTGAACCAAATGAATTTGCAATAATGGATATACAGTCATGGAGATATTGCAGGTTCAGTTCCAGACCACTGCAACAAAGTGAATATGACAATAAAGTGAGTCACAATGATTTTTTTGGTGTCCCAGTGCATATAAAAGTTACATTCACACTATACTCTAGTCTGTTAAGTATTCAATAGCATTATATCTAAAAACAATGTACATAGCTTAATTAAAAAATACTTTATTGCTAAGAAACGCTAACCCTCATCTGAGCCTTTAAGAAGTCATCATCTTTTTGCTGGTGGAGTGTCTTGCCTCGATGTTGATGGCTGTGGATCGATCAAAGTGATGGTTGCTGGTTTCAGTGGTTATGACAATTTCTTAAGTTATGACAATAATGAAATTTGTTGCATTGATGGACTCTTTCTTTCAGGAACAATTTCTCTGTAGCATGAAATGTTGTTTGATAGAACTTTACTCACAGAACTTTAAAAGTTGGAGACAGTCCACAAATCCTGACACTATTTTATCAATTTAATTTACATAATATCCTAAACTTTTGTTGTCATTTCAATAATCTCACAGTCTTCACAAGGAGTAGATTCCATCTCAGGAAAACACTTTCTTTGCTCATCCATAAGAACCAACCATTCACCCATTCAAGTTTTATTATGAGATGCAGCAATTCAGTCACATATTCAGGCCCCACTTCTAATTCTAGTTCTCTTTCAATTTCCATCACATCCACAGTTACTTCCACCACTGATGTCTTGAATCCTTCAAAGTCATCCATGAAGGTTGGATTCAACTGCTTCCAAGTTCCTATCAATGTTGATATTTTGACCTCTTCCCATGAAACACAAATGTTCTTAATGGCATCTAGAATGGTAAATCCTTTCCAGGTTTTCAACTTACCTTGTCCAGATCCATCAGAAGAATCACTGTTTATGGCAGCTATAGCCTTATGAAATGTATTTCTTAAATAATAACACTTGAAAGTCAAGATGACTTCTTGATCCATGGACTGCAGGATGGATTTTGTGTTAGCAGTCATGAAAACAACATTCATTTCATTGCCCATCTGCATCAAAACTCTTGGGTGACCAGGTGTATTGTCTATAAGCAGTCATTTGACAAGAATCTTTTTTTCTGTGCATTAAGTCTCAACAGTGGGCTTAAAATATTCATCAAGCCACATTGTAAATGCATTGGCTGCCATCCAGGCTTTATTGTTCTATTTAGAGAGCACTGGCAGAGTAGACTTAACCTAATTCTTAAGGACCCTAGGTTTTTGTAATGATAAATGAGTACTGGCTTCAGCTTAAAGTCACCAGCTGCATTAGTTTCTAACAAGAGATTCAGCCTGTCCTTTGAAGCTTTGAAGACAATCACTGACCTCTCCTCTCGAGCTATGAATGTCCTACATGGCATCGTCTTCCAATATAAGGCTGTTTCATTGTCTTGCCAATGGGTTTCAGCCCCGGGCAAGTTCACTATGGATTCAATGTGACCAAAGAAATGCCAGTAGAATGTTCTCGGGGTGAAAGGGTTATACCCAACTTTATTCCCATGGTGGCAGGTCAATCACTAGAATCATGTCCACTCAGAATCCCATCCACTCAGAGCAAGCCTGCATGCAGCAAGCCAGTCTCTGCCTCTGGGCCTCCCTGACCTCCACAGCCATCTCAATCTCTGTCCTCAGTGCTGCCACCACTCCAGCCTCTGCTCTTCTGCAGCCTTGCAGCGCTGCAGCCATTCTACCATGTCGCCCAGCACACTGGGTAGGGGTCTTTATATAGTCAATAGAAATGTATTTGCCCACACGTGTGTAGTGAGCAAGCAGACCAGGACCAGGTGAGAATCCTGGCCATAGGAATCTTTACTTTATCCACACTAGAAAATTCAATTTTTTAATAAAAAAATTTTTTTTAATTTTGAAATTCAATGAAAAAAACCTATTCATGATAATAGCAAAACTATTAAACACTTAGTAAGATATGTAAAACTTGTAGGAAGAAAACTATAGAACCTCACTGAAGCACATATAAGAACATCTTTAAAAATGAAAATGCATACCAGGTGCCTGGATGGGATATTGTAGTATCTTATTTCTTTGTTGTTACTGAAGTATAGTTGTATACAATATTATATTGGTTTCAAGTATACAACATAGTGATCTGACAGTTATCTGTATTATTAGATGCTCACCGCCACTAGTGAAGTTACTATCTGTCAACATAGGAAGATGTTACAGAATTATTGACTATATTCTCTATGTTGTACTTTCACTCCTGTGACTAATTTACATTGTGATTAAGATTTTGTGTCTCATTATCTCCTTCAGCTATTTTACCCACCACCTCAATCCCTCCCCCATGATAACCACTAGTCATTTCTCAGTGTCTATGAATCTATTGCTTTTTGTTTTGTTTTGTTTTTAGATTCCACTTATATGTGAAATCATATGGTATTTGTCTTCTCCACCTGCCTTATTTCACTTATCATAATACTCTCTAGGTCCATTCATGTTGTTGCAAATGGCAAGTTTTTTCTTTTTAATGGCTGAATAATATTTCATTGTGCATGTACCACATCTATATTCATTCATCTACTGATGGACACTTTGGTTGCTTCTATATCTTGGTAATTTTAAATAATGCAGTGGTAAACATAGGGATGCATATATCTTTTCAACTCAGAGTTTTTGTTTTCTAAATTCCTAGAAGTAGGATTATTGGATCAAATGGTATGCCTATTTTCAGTTTTTTGAGGAACCTACACACTGCTCTCCATAGTGGCTGCCCCATTTTACTTTGCCACCAACAGTATGGGAGGGTTCCTTTTTCTCTACATCCTCACCAACAATTGTTAGTTATTTTTTGGATAGTGGCTACTCTGACTGGTATGAGGGGTGATTTCTCCTGTGGTTTTGATTTGCATTTCCCTGATGATTAGCTATGTGGAGAATCTTTTCATGTGCCTGTTGGCCATCTGTATGTCTTCCCTGGAAAAATATCTATTCAGATCCTCTGCCCATTTTTTAACTGAATTATTTGTTTTTTGGTGTTGAGTCATGTGAATTCTTGATATATTTTGCATGTTAACCCCTTATTGCATATAGCATTTGTGAATATATCCTCCCCATACAGTAGGCTGCTTTTCATTCTATTGATTATTTCCTTTGCTGTAAAGAAGCTTTTTAGTTTGATCTAGTCCCACATGTTCATTTTTGCTTTGGTTTCCCTTGCCCAGGGAGATATATCCAGAAAAAAGTTACTCATGCTTGTGTTCAAGAGATTTTTGCCTGTTTTCTTCTAAGAATTTTATGGTTTCATGTCTTATGTTTAGGCCCTTAAACCATTTTGAGTTTACTTTTGTGTATGGTGTTAGACAGTAGTCCAGTTTCATTCTCTTGCATATAGCTGTCCAATTTTCCCAACACCATTTATTGATGAGACTGTCTTTTCCCCATTGTATATTCATGGCTCCTTTATCATATATTAATTGACCATATACATGTGGGTCTATTTCTCAGCTCTCTATTTTGTTCCATTGATTTATGGGTCTGTTCTTGTGCCAGTACCACACTGTTTTGATTACTATGCCTTTGTAGTATAGCTTGAAGATAGGGAGCATGATATCCCCAGCTTTGTTCTTCTTTCTCAAGATGGGATGATGTAGTGTCTTAAATAAAACAATTCTCCCTAAATTAATGTGCAAACCTAATGTAATTCTTATCAAAAACCAAAAGAAATTTTTGGAAATGTTAAAAATTAATCCTAAAATTCATCTGAAAAGGCATATTCTAGCAATTATTGAAAAAGAATGAGAATGGATTTACTCTACCAGAAAGTAAAACTTATATAAAGCAGCAATAATGAATGTAGTCAAGGAACACATCTATGTATTTCTGGGTATTTGGCATGTGATAATAGTGGTGTTTCAAGTCAGAGGGTTCAAATGATTCCTCAGTAAGTGAGGTTAGTACAGTTTTTTATTCATCTGGGGAAAAATTTAGAGTCTACTTTGCACCATATACAAAAAATGAATTCCAGATGGACTGAAGATCTAAACATAAACAAGAAAATATAGAAGAAAGCACAAAAGACTTCTGTAAGCCAAAGGCTATCAAATGAAAGAACAATAGATATGCCTGCACACAAATGTAAAATTGACAACAAATGACAGCATAAATAAAAATTAAGCATTTTCATTAAAAAACTAATAAATGCAACTGGAACAGAATATGTTAATAAATTAGGGGATTAATATACTTAGAGAATAAAGAGTTCTCTCATATCAATAGGAAAAAAAGAATCCAAAGAGAAAACAGGCAGACAATTCAAAGATGAGATGCACAAACTTCCAATAAAACATTTCTAAATGTTTGGCTCCACTAATAATCAAAACATGCAAATAAAAACAATAAGATCTTTTCTTTTTACTATCAGGTTGGCAAAAACGAAAACAGTCAAACACTTGTTAATATCCAATGCTACTGATGAGGGTATGGAGAAAGGGACTGTCTTACAACCCTTATTGGTGTGAGTGATTGTAAATTGCTTCAAACTTTTGAGAAGGCAAAGTATTGATAATTGAACCTCTATAATAAATTATATTAAAATGTTAATTATATATTTAAATATCTGTTACAACTTTTACATATATACCCAATTATCCAGCAATTGCATAGTGTGCCTATTAAATATCCTATTTCCTTCAGTCAGACCAGCCATCTAAACCTCTCATTTATCATAATTTCTGAATTCTCATACTGCTCTCTTCCTCTTATAAGATAATGAAATCTCTCACTTTTTTTACTCTCCCAAATCCTTCCACTGTGTCCTCTGAAACTGAGTTTTGTATCAACATTAAACTTTGCTGTATCCTCACCCTCTTCCCTAAATGTTCCCTTCACTTTCTTCTACTCACCGAAATCTCACATTTCCCTAAGCACACTGATTTCCCTGAATCCCTCTCAATTGGAAACTGGTTCTCTTCCACAGTAAGTCACACTGTTAGACTTGTAGGTATAGTGCCATCCCTGTTGCCCACTGTCCTCACAGCTTTTTCTAATTTATTCCTCCTTAAGAATAACCAGTTCCACACCTTGCTGCTGTTATCTAGCGGCAGTTATCTATGACTTTGCTATCAGTCTTATATCTTGCTCTCCAAAACTACTGCTGTAATTCTTGGTGAATTTATATTCACATGGATAATCATTGAACCCCCTCTAGTCAATCAGTTCTTGACCTTATTACATCCAATGTTGTTTTTCTGCAGACTACCTCAGCTGCCCACTACCACTGCCATAGCCTAGCCCCTGTAATATATAACTGAACCACCTCTCAGAGTGACACTGGAAATTCAAAGAGCAATGCCTTCAAAGGATAGCCCACTCCCTCTGGTCATCCTTCTGAGGAATGTTCAAAAATAGTCCACCCCACCAAGGCCTTGCCCAATACTCTGTTGTGAGCCCTATGTTTCTCAGGACAAGTGATTTGCTGGGTAGCCGGCTGTCCAAAAAAAATTTTTAATCAAAAGAGAGAGCCCTGGGTTTAGAGTTTGTCAATTTTCTAATGTAAATATTCCCAATAAGGCCAATTTCAAGCTGCCAACATTTTATAACATTTTAATATAATTTATTATAGAGGTTCAATAACATCGATTTCCTGAAAATATAATCATCAGACAATAGAAGCTGGTTCCAGCACACCACTGTGTAAAGCAGCATTCACAGATGACTTTGCCCACAAACTCCCTCAGAAGGGATCCTTACAAACTCTCAGGGAAATTGAAGATAGGCTATGTCCCAGAGATGCTGCCTCTTAAGTTTTTCCTAAATATTTCTAGCAGTAAGTTCCCAGAGGCTATCTCACATATGCTCTGTCAATGAGTCTGCTTTGCTGCCATGTGGCGCCTGCCATTTTTCTCCAGTAATGATGTCTCCTGTTCCTTTCACCACCCAGAGTGGTGGTACGCCGACAGTGTCCATGAAGGCCCCATGAGTTGAAGTCTGAGGGGAAGGGCTTATGCTGCTTGTCAAGGACACTGAAGGTGCCACTGCCAGCAGAGCTACTGCCAGTGTTGCTGCCACCATCATCATCATCTCAGTACCTCTCTTTCCCTCACCCCCACATCCAATTATTCCATAAGTTCTCTGGGTTCATCCTCCCAAACTTATCTCAACTATGCCAGCTTCCTTCCAAGACTGCTATTATCACCCTGGCCCAAGCCACACCGTATCTTATTTGTGTTACTGCAAATACCCTACTCACTGGTCTCTCTGTTTCCATTCTTAACACCAATCCAACACATTTTCCACAACAGTAGTAAGAATAATCCTTTAAAATGTAAATTAGGTCTGACTATTTCCCTTCTCAAAACCCTTCAGTGGCTCTCCATCACACTTAGATTAAAACTCTGACTCTATTATAACTTACTAGATGATAAGTGATCTGGCCCCTGACTACCTCTAGAACCTCATCTTGTGCCACTGTCTCCTCAATCAATCTGGTCCAGCCACACTAGCCTCCTTTCTGTTCCTCAAACATGCCAAGCTTCTCCTACGTTTGTGTAATTATATTTGCTGCTCCCCTTGCCTAAAATGTTCTTCCCCCTTTATTTCATATGGCTGCCTCCTTGTTACTCACGCCTTACCTTTTACGTTCCCTCTGCAGAGGGCAACCCTCCCTGACCTACCCATCCAAACAGGCATCCACTCATTCTCTATCACATCACTCTCTCTAATATTCTGCACGGCACTTCTCACTGCCTGAGGCTGTTTCCTTAGTCCATCTCCACCAGCCAAACCCCCAGAATCTATGATCCAAGAGAGAAAGGACCTTGTCACCTGTTTGCCACTCTGTGCCCAGCACCTAGACTCATGTCTAGTACACAATACAGGCTCTCAGTAAAATTTGGTTGAATGAATGAATCACTATCACCAGTACTGCCAGTATTCTTGCCATTGTCCAAGTTGTTAATTCCTTGTGCTCTTAATACTGTACTGAGTTTTAGAGGACACCATTATGTTAGCTTTTACTCCTTTGTAGCTCCTTAGACCTAGGTCTCAAGTGTGGCAAATCAGATATGGCCACATGTCTGACTCCCTGGGAGCTGAACCCAGGGGCAATTTGACTGATACGCACATGCTGCACCCAGAACCACTCCTCCCCCACCACACTGGCCAGTATTGTTGACTCAACCCTGTGTATCTCTATGTTCTTGTCCACTAGAGCAGTAGTTCTCAATCTTGGCTGCACAAAGATTGTGCCTGGCTGAGGAAGTTTAATAAACATTAAAGCCTAGCCAGGTCCTATCCTCAGAGGTTCTGATTAATTGGTGTGGTATGCATCGTGGGCAGATTACTGGTAGGTCAATTTAAGTCCTCTAGACTTTCCCCAGATTGCAGTGAGTAACAACTTCAGGCACACTCTAAGACCCCTGCTGCACAGACATACTGCCACACACTAAAACTGAAATAATAATACAATAATATTTTGGCCAAACCAGTGTTCTGAATATCCGTTTCCTAATCTCATTAATTGAGGCACTTGTACGAAATGTAGTACGTGTTTATTGTCACCAGAGGGCTGTCAGGTAAGATAAGCAAAAGAGGAAGAAAAAAATTTCAAACTTCACAGAATCCGTATCCTCCCACAGATCCTATCATTTGGATGAATACAAATCTAAATTTTATATTGTTTGCCCTGATCACTTTTGAAATGTCCAGTTCTGTATATTTCAAGTGTATCCAAGCAATTTCTTTCTGATTATCCATCACCTCACATATAAGCAATCACTAAAATCAAACACATGCCTCCCCAGACTGACTTCTGTTTCTGTCAATGGTGTTTTTATTCTCCCAGTCACTCTAACAAGAAACTCCGCACTCTCATGCCTCCTGTTCCCATGTTTCTCCTCCCTCCATGCTCCAAGATGATTTTACTTCCTAAGTATTTCTCACATCCATTTTTCTACTTTATCCCCATTACCACGGCCTTATTCCGTATCCATAAAACTTCTTGCTTGATTTTGGAGTTGTCCACTCCGTCCTTAACACTGCCACTAGAATGAGCTTTTAAAATCAAAAAGCTGATCATGATCATGGCAGTCTCCTGCTTAACAGCCTTCAGTGGTTCCATACAAAATAAAGTACAAATATCTCTTTAGGACCCTTTAGAATCTGGCTCCTGCCTATGTCTCCAAATGCATCGTTTGCAGTCCCTTCTGTTGCATGCTAAGATTTGATGTCTCCAAACCTGCAATTCTCCAGTTCGTGCCTTTGCAAGTGCCATTTCCTCTGCCTATAAAGACCTTCCTCCTAGGAGCTTCCGGCATCAGCACTCTCTGGAGGACTCGTGCCGGGGGATGATCATCAAAAAGCCTCCACAGGGATCCGGGCGATGCTGCGGTTGTGGCTGCATCCACCCCACCGTTTCCTGGACTTGCCATTGGAATGAGGAGGGAGATGTCTAGGCTGGCATGTGTATACAGTGAGACAACGAATTTGACCGGATCTGTACTGTTGGAACTCAATCAGGAGTTGGGAGGGGTGCAAGTTGTAGCACTCCAAAATCTTATGACTATAGACTATCTACGGTTAAAAGAACATATGGGATGTGAACAAATCCCAGAAATGGGCTGCTTTAATTTGTCTGATGTCTCTCAGACTGTTCAAGTACAGTTGGACAATATCCATCATATCATAGACAAATTTTCACAAATGCCTAGGGTGCCTAAATGGTTTTCTTGGCTTCACAGGAGATGGATGGTAATTATAGATTTGCTTTGTTTATGTCACCATATTCCTATTATGTTAATATGTGAGCGCAAGTTAGTTAGTAGTTTAAAACCTATACATGCTTAAGGTACTCTACAAGAAGATATGTCAAAGAAATAATCAATCTTCCCATGTTTTCTTCCATCTGCTACTTCTATAGCTTTTCTTCTTCCTTCCTAATTACAACCCT
The DNA here is from genome assembly GCF_040802235.1 of Manis javanica. Classification (NCBI taxonomy): domain Eukaryota; kingdom Metazoa; phylum Chordata; class Mammalia; order Pholidota; family Manidae; genus Manis; species Manis javanica. Next base: position 108,090,012 of record NC_133174.1, on the reverse strand, counting down.
TAAATAGAATTCGTGCCTCATATCGAATTTACCGAGTATCATAATTCCTCCAGGTGGTAAAGATACCTCGAGACAAGTGCTGGGCATAGAAGCCACAGGGCACAAATCTGCAAAGAAGTAAAAAGCTAACCTTTTCAAACAATATGGCTTCTCTCTCACTTACCAACTTTACATTTCCCTGTATGGCCCCAGAAGATGACTGGTTAGCCAGAGACGGGTAAGATTCCTCAAGGGAGGAACAACCTAAGACAGGCACAGTCGCAGGGGGGCCATCAGGTGAGAAATTGGGGATCAACAGAGGTGAGGCTCAGTACCTCACCCGCCCTGTTTTGAGAGAAATCTTCTGCATTCGTGGATGTTTTGCTGCCCTTGTCTAGCTTGGATTAATACTTAGTCCATAGGCACACACCTGATCATCTACATTTGCCCTCTTACGGCACTAAACTATGTTTTCTACCTTTATCTTGCATCTACCTACCACTTCAACATTTTATTAAAAATAAAAATAATAATAATAATAAAGGGAGAAATGTGGGATCAACATATAAATCAAGTATAAAAATCAAACGAATATTCATATTTGACCTGATTGTTTATAGTTCATAATGTGTGATCAAAACCGAAAGTTTCTGTGATGAATGCCCTTGTACTGTTCACCATGTAAGAATTTATTCACTATGTAAGAATTCGTTCACCATGTAAGAACTTGTTCGTTATGCTTCAGAAGATTGGAGACTGACGAGAATTAGGCTTGAGATGGATTAATGATTGTACATTGAGCATTGACCCCCCTATACTGAATTTTATTTTTGTTAACATTTGATCAATAAATATGAGAGATGCCCTCTCAAAAAAAAAAAAAAGACCTTCCTCCTATTTTTAACCTGATGACTTACTCATCCTTCAAAATTCAACTGTGGAGTTCCCTTCTCTTTCCAGGCACTCAGGTGCCAACTGGGCATTGCAATTTTTCAGAGCTCTCTAAGTGATTCTGACATGTATCCAAGGCTGTGAACCGCAGTTACCATATGTCTCTAACACTACACTGGATTTCAACCAGTTGTTAGTGTATCTGTCCTCCTTTGTAAACTCTTAAGTTCTTTGAAGGAATAAACCATGTCTTACTCAATTTTGCAATCCTACTCTCTGTGAAGAATAGATGAATGAATGCATAAACCCTACAGTACTATAAAAATACAAGTTTCCATTAATATTTTTGTCATCTCATAACCATATAAAGTTCTCTTTTGTAAAAATATGATGTGGCATTACCTTATTAGAACATAAGAATTCTCTTTCTGATTTAGACTAAAAATTTCACCAAAAGAGTAAAAAAAATCATTGTCCTCACTAGAAAATACCTCAACCTGCTCCAAAATATGCCTATAATTCTAGTTTCCTGTAATAATTTATTATAAAATCAGTATAGATGAATTACTAACCTCTTTAATAGCTCTTTAAAATTTTGGCTAGTCCTTTTTCGTGGGGATAAGTTTGCTGTTGGCATGCAGCAACATTCCAGGGCCTGGTAGTAGACACAGAGTGCAATGAAGACACCTAAAATTTTCTTTTTTAGACTGAACTAGATCCTGGGACCAAGGACAATTTATCCCCAGTGCAGCTTCCCTAGATGCCTTCATTACACCATCACATTCTTATCAACAGCTGCTTAGCTAAAACATCCTGAGGACAGCTCAGCCAGACCAGCCCAAAAAACTTGAAGACATTTCTGGGATTAGAAGAGAGACAGTCGAGAGACCATGGAAATAGAGGACATCTGTTGTTGTCATTCCACAGCAAAGAAGAAACCAGAAAACATTCCACAACCAGAAGATGCCTTTATCCTAGGTAGGAGTGCCTAACCACAATCTGGAGGTCTCTGGCCATGGGGAAATGAGAAGGCCTAACCTGAGTTGGCTCTGGGACATGCATTCTCCTAACTTTCAACAGGACTATTTCTCCTTTCCAAAAGAGCAGGGACCTAAATATTTGATAAGGCCATGACCAGCAGCAAGGTGCAATGTATAGTCAGATCAAGAAAGCCAGGGTTCAAAAGTAGTTGGAATATATATCAACAAACTCCTATGTAGGAGCATAATCTAAAGCTATAGACAGCCAAGAGGCTAGTTGTTGCCTCAGCCCTAGTCTAAGGAGAACTGTTTGGGGGATAAAAATGGCACACATTCTTCCTATTTTCAGGATTTCAAGGGTGAGCATCTTCTTCTTAACTGAAAACTCTATTGGGGTTGCAGATGGGATGAAATGGACCTGGACATCCTTTAGCTGAGCGCCTCATTTTTTTCTCTACAAACCACCTCCCTTGGTCTATCCCAGATGCAAGTGAACTTTCCACTGAGAGGAAAATTGGGGAGAAAGCTATTAACGTTTGTAGTGATGGCAAAGTTGTGCTCAACTTTGCACAGATTGAACTACTAATTAGGTCCTTCCAGTATTCATCACTAACGCTCTCTACAGTACAGAGGAGCAACAATAGACACTAGACCCTGACCTTGAAGTCTAGTTTTTCTAATTAATTTTCTCTACTTCCTCCTTCCAGTCCCAGATTATAATATCAACTTTAACTTCCTTTTTGGTCTTCCTAGGGGCAAAATCCTTCGTCATCTGGCCTTCAACAGCCATCTGTGTCTTAAGGTTCCTGGCTTCAGATTGAAACAGCACTAACTTCCTGACCACCACTCATCACCCATTTGGTCAGTTTCCCACTGGCTGCTCCCAGGATGTTCTGTTTCTATCTTCTCCTCCCTGATGGGAACAGAGACCCTGCTCCCACACTGTTCCTGGTCCCTGCCCCCAGGGTTATAGCACCCTTAATGGGCTGCAGTTTCTCTCTACTGCCTCTCACCAGACTCTCTCCCTGGCTGCTGTACTTTGCAGCTTCCATCATATATTCAGTACCCAGCTCTCTTAAGCCTTGGGGCAGTCTCCGGACACTCAGGGAAGGCCAAGCAAGCAGGAACCTGAACTATCCCTGCTTCATAGAGAGCAATTTATAGTTGTATGGTATGTGGATGTTTGCCTGAAATTAGGTTTGATTAAAGGGTTTCATTTCTAATAAGGAGAATAGCTTCAGCACTACTGGCTTGGACTAAACCTAAAACATGCTGCTTTAAAACTCAAAAACAAATAATTCAGGCAATGCAAACACATCTTTTAACATCTTTAAAAATGATGATGACAGGTGGTAGTACACATGTGTTTTGACATTCCCCGAAATTCACTTTCTCTTACAATTGATAAAAGCACTTAAATAGACAACTTTAATAGCTCTAAAAATGTTATCAGCTTATCATTACTATTCCATTTTTACTTTTTCTAAGTATAATATTTAAGGTATCTTAGTCCAAGAGAGATGGTATGGGATAGTGAAAAGAGCACCAAATTAGGACTCTGCATTTGTCTCCATTGCTAGACTGTGAGCTTCTGAAGACAAGAACTAAATTGTCTTATTCATCTTTGCATTGTCCTCAGCACCTAGAACAGGGCATGACACCAAACTTTAATTTTTAAAGGAAACATAAATTCACTATAGATAACTAGGAAGAGAATAAATTCAAGTAGTTTATTTACTTATATCTTTCCATAATCCATAGGAAAATAGCCTATCTTTCCTAGTGAACAAAATTAAGTTGGCACTTTAAGATACATTTTTATACCTAGGAAATTAACATGTTTAAAATGCATTAAAACTAACCATCACTCGATTGTGACAAAAGTCATATCCTCACAAGGATCCAGAAATCTCTTGTCTGCAATTCTGAAAACCAAAAAGCTCTGGAAACCAAAAGTTTTCTTGTATTTTTAGTCGCTTTTTTGATAGTCAAATTGATCTATCCTAAACTTATTTAGCAGTAGTATCTGACCTGAACGAATGAGGCTATTTACTGGTATTTATTTATCACAGAAGAACAATGGTTTGCTGCAATAAAAAATACCATATTTGATTATCTAGTGTTTTCCCTGAACTCCCTCTGATGCCAGGGTTCTTGTTCACGAAGCTGAAGAATGAGCTTCACAACACTCAAGGTAGGAGAGCAAGGTACAGGCTTTTATTTAGAGATAAAGTAGAAAGGACAGGAGAGTCCGGGGTGGTGGGTTGTCTAGGGGTTTTATAGGCAGATGAGGATTTTTCGAGAACATGAAAAAAAGCTTAGGGGTGTGGACTTATTAAGTGGTCCCAGGATATTTACAATTAACTTAATACAAGTAACCTCCTGCTCTGTTGGTTTCTCCCTGAGATACCAGCATCTTGGTCTGGGGGCATATGAAACAAGGCCACCTGCTCAGCCCCCAAGGTGGGCTGAGGCATTTTTTGCTAAAGAGTAAGTTAAGTGCAATCTTATCTTTAAGGTGGAATCCTTCTTGTCTTTTACTGTGTTATGGCTGGGCTTGCATGCTAAATTAGTTTGCCCAGTTTGCAAAATCACTTCATCAGATCTGAAGGAGGAAAGATAGCACATAGGCCTGGGCCTTTCAGCATGTTAAAGTGAATCTTACACATGATTATAGATGATTGGCATAAAATAAACATGTGCTACTCTTCTTTATCTGGGGTACACCAACTGATCTCACTGAAGAATGACTCTAGTGCTGAATGTTTAACATAGAGTTTTAGTAGGGGGCTTCCTTGCATGTACTTACATTGCTCTGACTGCAAATATCCTACCTTACTTTTTCTGGAGGCCCTCACCCTACTCTGTCTAAGCCCATGGTCCCTGTCTCACCTGGGGTGTTACAGAATATACAGTATATTGCATTTGGTTTTATACAAGTCTACCAGACAAGGCCAAAACTTTTCTCAGTTTCTTTACAAGGACAAATCTAGATCCCCATTCCAGCTTCTTTGAGGCCCCACCCCTGGTCCCAATCCAGTCCTTTAGCCATCATCTTGAGCAATAGTTGAGGCTGCCCAAATAACTCAAGAGAGGCTTCCTGTCATGATGCCAATGGGAAAAATAAATGTGCTTCACAATTATATAGAAAGTCAATATTACCACTTTAGTGGTCAATGAGCTGTTACTTAAGAAAGAACATCTTTGTCTTTTAAAAAGTACCTATTTTCATCACTGGACACTAGCCAGTTGAGGATCAGAATTAAGTTACTAGCTCTTAGCCTTGTGACAGTATCTGCTCAATATATATTTACCATTTGACTGACACACAACTTGGCTAGTCTATAAGGATTCCTCTCACATTAAGTGTGGGTAGCCACAGGGTGGTTAAAGAAAGAGTAACCAGAGGCCTTACACTGGCTCAGCTCCAGCAGTAAATCCATCATTACTCCATGGAACTGGCACACACCCCACGTATACCTCATGGACCCCACCCTCTGGCCGACAGGATCGTGTCTAGGGGTTTCAGCTGGAGACCTTGCAGTAAACAAGGAGGGTTATTTCAATAACGCTAGAGGTGGTGGATCTGCCTACACCCTACGGGTGGGATATTCTGGGCTTGGATACATTAAGGCACCGTAAATGGAAACAACATTTCATGACAGCATTTCCCTATATATATATTTTTTTTAAAAAGCTGACTCAAAATCACCCCGTTGAAACTGCCTCTCTTTGAAACTGCAGTTGGTGGCTAAACAGCTCTGCCGAACCCTTCCTATGTCGGGCGCTTTCCCTCAAAGCCGGGGAACCACTCCGCTCCTGCGCAGCTTTCCAGACTCCTCCCCTCAGGAGGCTCATTCCCACCCTTTCAGCAACTTCCGGCCCTCACTGAACGCCTCAGCGCGCTTGCGCCGATTTTATAGGCTTTTCAGGTAGAAGAAATTCGAGCGTTTTCTCTCCAGAACAGCCCCCGCCTCTTTGCCCCGCCCACGCATTACCGGCCCCCGCCCCTCCCGAAATCTCGCGAGGGTTGGTGCGCGTCCGTATTTTGCAGGTAACTGGCTCTCACAGCTGCTGTAATTGCAGTTGCTGGAGAAATTGGAGCTGCTGTATTCGGTGCGCCCGCCCTCCCCCACTGAGGAGAGCCACCGCCTCTTCGCTCGCTCTCCTTTTACACCTAAAGCCCGGAGCGGCGGGAGCCACTGTTCCTGGACCCACCGCCGCCTGCTCAGGCGGCTGCTCTGCGGGTCATTTTCCACAGCTTGGCAACTGACGGCGGCCCTCTGCCCCTACCCGGCCCTTCACTCCCAATCGTCTGCGTCCTCATCCTCGCCCGGGACCCACCTCCCCACGGTCTCGTCGGGGTGGAGGACGACGAGAAGGAGACGAGAGTCACCCTCCCTCCAGGCGGCGCCAGCCCCCTCACCCGCGGGTGTGTCCTATAAATGGCGTCGGAAAGCGACACCGAGGAATTCTTTGATGCCCCTGAAGATGTGCATCTAGGGGGCGGCTACCCTGTAGGGTAAGTAACGAGCTATGGACCGGAAGCCGGGCGCCCCTGTCCCCCGGCTTCGCGTGTCTCACTCGGGCACTTGTGAGTAGGGAAAAGGAATCGCCCACCTCGGGCAAATCCCCTCCTTTCTCTAGCAAACAGCCCTGGGCCAGGGAGCCCTTTCTCTTCTGGGCCAGCTTTCTTCCAGGTGAGACAGCTTGCGTCGCTGAGAGCCGGCGGTTTGTATTTGCGGGGTTCAGAGTTTACCTTTCAAACATCCGTTTCTGCCTTGGGGACCGTAGAGGAGCAGGGACAGGAGAAATTGCATTTTCCGTTTTTTTTTTATTTTCTTTTTTTTGCCTCTTAACTTGCCTATTCATTTCAAGCGTGGCTATAACTGTATTTGCCGTCCTCTTCGTTGCACGGAAGAAAAGGAGCAGGGGAAAGGTGGGGTATTTACTTAGAAAAGTCCTGTAGCTGAGGTACTTTAGATCAGCAGTGTTTTATTAAAATAGCACCTTACCCCGAGGCAAAGGAAATCGAAGACAAGGTCTTTACCATTAGGAAGAATGCGATCTTAAAAGGGTAGCCGGACATCAGTGTACACACCGACTACAGAGACACAAACAAGTGCTGAGTAATCTGGTGGTTGAAAGGAGAGCCACAGCTTTGTGCGCCTTATCTAATTCTGCAAGATGTTTTAGTGCTGATTAGTATGGGAGATTGTGAGTAAGGAAGTGCAGAAGTTGGAATGCTCCACTTGACTGGGACTCACCCAGTCCTCCACTTTTCAAAGTTGGAATATAAGGTTCAAAGCGATTTCTCGAAACTCTTCCATGGACTTGCGTGGAACTAAAGGCTGTGAAATATATTTTCATGCTTTAAGAACTTGAGAATTGGTAAAATTTGTATATTGATGTAAATAACTAATACGGTTCCAGGAGTTCATCTGCCTTCAATTCTGAAGCTTGCCCCATGGAAGAAATACCTTGTTTGTTGCATATAAATTATACATCCATTCTAGAAGTCGTTCTAAAATCTAATATGTATTACATATAACTTATACTATAAATGTTACAGCAACAAAATCAGATATGTACCGTGGTGAATCGTAGATGGGTATCTCCACCAACCTTCAAATCACAAGGGATTTTTGGATGGCAATGGCCAATCTTAAGATGGCACTGACTCTCCTTCAAGTTCAGTATCTGAAATAAATACATAGCTAGATGGTAGAGGATAGCAAATACATTTGGATTTCCAAATACATTGGATTCCCTTGAAATTAAATTTCGTTTTTGTGGTTTTCCTCTCAAAATAATGAATTGTCAGTTCAGGTTAAATGAAAGACCTGATCCTTTAGTGTTTTTGTGTGTTTATGTGGAGTAGGGGGAGGGAAATAACAATTCATGTATATGATTGTACTCAGTTTAGAACTGTGGGACTATTGTTTCTTTTCAGTGAATAAAACAAATTCAGTTTGAAGGACAGTTATATCAGGACCTGTGTAAACTACCTAGTCTAGTACCTGGCACAGTGAAAGAACTCAAACGTTCATTCCCTTCTCCTTCCTTTCTTGGTATTAGCAAATTTAACTTCACACTGCTTACTTTGAGAGGAAGTACACATAACTTGGAGTTATTTAACTTACCCAAACCCACTGAGTCATTTTGATAGAATTGATAGTTACTTCTTCCATCATGGGATCATAAAGCTTCTCAAGCACTTGGACTTTTGATACTAATTGAAAAATAATGACATCTCTTGGGACCCAGCTGCCTAATTTTAACTCTCACCTGCCCAAATAGTGAGTCTGTTGAGCTCTGTGGATAAAACTATAAGGTGTGTGAATTTCATGACTCCATTTTGTATTAGTGAGGGTATTTGGAAGAGAATTAGTCTCATCTGGAGAACAGCATCTGCAAAGATGTAGCAGTACTGGGAGGATGGGGAAAAGATTGGCGTCATTATCATTTCCTCTCTCTATTGTGACAGGTTTTGTTATTTGTGTAAGGTACTGTGAGGAGACTTGGTTGGGTTACTAACAACCTAGAAATACAGTGAGAAATCTTGATTTGTGGAAACAGATGGTGTCACTAGATACCTGGTCATCAAGAAATACCTTTTGTCCCTCAATATGTCCCTTGAACTGGAGTGGCACACTATACAAACTTCAGAGGCTAGCAGACTGAATTTGGGCACTGAAAAATCTTTCTTACTACTGGGTGTTCCACAGGATACAGACCATTTCACCAAATTGTAGTAAACTGAGTAGGCAGTTGAGAGTTATCTCATAGGTTTTGTGAATCAGAATTGAAATACACGATCTGTTTCCTAAATTGATTTCTTCTGTTCCCCCTCCAATGGTGTCTTCAGTTTTGTTTTTCTACTCTTTGAAAGCAAACTTAGTAAGTTAAAAGTCAGCCTAGGTTTTTATAGAATGACTTGATTCCAGTGGAGCCTACTTTTTCACAGTAGCAGGCTATCTACACTAGCTCAGCTTTGCAATATACACTACATTTATAATGCTTCATTTTTTTAAGTTAAAGTATCATTGATAATACAAGCATATGTTGGTTGCAAATATACAACACTGGTTCAACAGTTACCCTTATTATTAAATCTTCATCCCCTCTAGTGCAGTCACTATCTGTCAACATAGTAAGATGATACAGAACCATGAACTCTATTCTTCGTGCTGTACTACCATCCCCGTGACCAACCTATATTGTGATTGTGAATTATTGTGACCCCTAATCCCCTTTCCCCTTCCTCTCCCCCTTGGTAACTGCTAATTCCTTCTTGGTGTCTATGAGTCTACTGCTATTTTCTTCCTTCTGTTTTGCTTTGTTTTTTTATACTCCACAAATAAGTGAAATCATTTGGTATTTGTCTTTTTCCACCTGGCTTATTTCACTGAGCATAATACCCTCTAGATCCATGCATGTTGTTGCAAATGGGAGGATTTCTTTTCTTTTTATGGCTGAAGAATATTCCATTGTATGAATATACCACATCTTCTTTATCCATTCATCTATTGATGGACACTTAGGTTGCTTCCATATCTTGGCTATTGGAAATAGTGCAGCAATAAACATAGGGGTGCATATGTCTTTTTGAGTCAGGGATCTTATTTTCTTTGGGTAAATTCCTAGAAGTGGAATTACTGGGTCAAATGGTATTTCTATTTTTAGTTTTTTGAGGAACCTCCATACTGCTTTCTACAGTGGCTATGCCAATTTACATTCCCACCAACAGTGTAGGAGGGTTCCCATTTCTTCACATCATCACAAGCATTTGTTGTCTCTTGTCTTTTGGATGTTGGCCATCCTAACTGGTGTGAGGTGTATCTCATTGTGGTTTTAATTTGCATTTCCCTGATGATTAGTGATGTGGAACATCTGTTCATTTATAGTGCTTCAATTTGATTGATAGTTCAGGTCAGGTTTCCTTATTCTTATCTGTTTTTACATATGAGGAACCTTTGGTTCAGAGAGGTTAATGAATTTGTCTAGGAGACACAGTTTATAAGTGATAGCTGGGATTTGAAAGTAGTTCTTCAGACTCCCAGTCCAGTATTTTTTTCCAGTACATGTTAGCTGCCCCACACTGTGTATGTGTGTGTGTGTAAGTGTGTAAGTATAAAGAAAGAAGCTATCCTCCAAGAGTTCTGGAGTAAAATGTTTTAGGATAAACTTGCTGAATGGAGCTGATGCATCTATTTAAAACCAGCAGCCCAAACTTTTCAGTTCTATTGGCTAGAAATTCCCACTTTCTTTTTCAGGAATGTGTATTTTGTTTTGTCAGATAGGAATTTTATAAGGTCGTAGCATGCTGCAGCTAGAAGAGACATCTAGTTAAACTCCTTTGTATAAAATGTGAAAACCAAAGCCTAGAGAGGGAAAGTGACTTTTCCAATGTGCCACAGCAAATGAATGGCAGAGTTAAGACTACAATCTAGATTAATTTCGAAGTCTAGTCTTCTTTTTGCTACTGTACTCTTTGATAAAGCAGGAAAAGGAGGAGGAAGTGTGGTATAGTAGGAAAAAAACCCCTGTACTATGAGTCAATTCGTTTCCTCATCTTTAAATTGAAATTACACTCTGAGAACCCTTCCAAGTCTGTCACTATGTTGAGGTTTAATAGTGTGCTTTCATTGATAAGCTTTTGTTCTTGGGAAATCTTAACATGATTTTTTATTTTAGTTTTTGGTTTAACAACTAGATGGTATTTGGTATGTGATTCGAGACTCATAGGTTTGAAATTAAATATTTACTGGGTAAATTATATATAAGATGAATGCACCTGCTAGTTTGTGTGATTTATATATACACATACTAAAGGCTGGCACAAAGAACATATTATAAAAATAAACGCCACATTCTTAATTTTTTTAGTGGCAAACAAAATATCTTTGAGGCTTTGGAAGGAAGGATACAATGGTAACATTTTTAGAGTAGTAAGGGATCAGAGACCATTTAGCCTAGCCCTTACATTTAACTAAAAGAGAAACCTAGGCTCAGATAGGGGAAGTGACACATTGCTGATCAGTGGCTAACTTGGAACTAGAACCAAACTCTCCTGATTCTTCATTTATACCATGCTGCCTCCTCTGTGGAAGGAGGGAAAGTATTGCTGGATATCCCAGTCTAGGTCTGTGGCACTTACCCTGTTAGCGGGGCTCTTAAGATGGTCTGCTTCTATCTAATGTGATTCTGTTTTTTCATGCTTTGCTCTCAGGACATTAACTGTTCTAGGAACCTAACTTTTGCCCACTAATTTTCTCCAAGTCAGGATGAAAAATGGTGGCAGAATAGCTGAGCTAAAGACAGTGGTTGTTGTATTTTATTTTGTTTTGTTTTGCTTTGTTTGTTTGTTTTGAGGAGTCTAGTCAGTGTCAACCACAGTCTATCATTTTAGATTGGGGTAAGGATGAAATCTCTATTTTTAAGTCATGAGAACTGACATCAAACTGTCCTAAAGAATTGGGCTAGAAAACAAAAAGTTGCATAGCTGCCTTTGTTGAAAATTCAGCTTCTCACTTTACTTAGGCATCAGAAATATTTTTACCTGGATTCAAAATTAATAGAAAGTTTAATTGAAAAATATTTGTGCAATATGGGTTATTTTAGGAAACATTTCTTAAAAATGGCTGTTTATGTGTTGCTGTTTTTAATTATAGATTATATTTAATCATGGGTTCATAGGTTATATTTGATGCTGTTGGCTTTGTGGATTGGTAGAAATGTGTTTTGCCACACCCATGTAACATATTGAAGTTAAGGAAAAACCTTCTTCATATTAATTAGTAAATCCAAGTTCTAAATTTAGTGGCTTCCAACTGTCAATGGGTGATTCATGGAGGTAGGACAGCCAGTATGGCAATTTGGGGGCTCAGTTTGAATCTGTACAAACTCCTGTAAACTGAAAAGTCTATTCTGCTCTTGTGATACCTACTGCATAAAACAGGGTAGATAAATCTGATTTTTTAAATGTTGAAAACCTAGATTGTTTTACAATGTTAACAGTTAGGTGGTGGTACTACAGAACAAAATAATTTCTAATTGTGGCTATTAGAAATTTATTGCATAACCTTTACATTACATAACAATCCATGCGTTCTCTTCAGTTCATTGTTTTGGCTTTGACGAAGTCAGGTGAATTTGCCAGGCAGTCTCCTTGAAAAGGCCGTTTGTTTCCTCCTCATACTCTGCCTGCGATTCTGGCAATTACTTCCAAGGGTAGTGTAGGTAGAGGAAGAGAGTGGTGATAGGGGTGGTGGTCACAGTCCAGTATCAGGGGTAGAAGTGGAGGTGGTGAAAGTAGCCCTAAGCAGGCATACAGAGACTAGGTCATAAGGCCACTTACTGGGGCATGAATAACTGAGATAAGACAAATCGCACATTTTGTATTGTTTCCAATATACACCTACAGAGTGAGAATTAAATAATCCTTTCTGTAAGAGATTAATAGCCCATGAGAAGTACCTCCAACTAAATTCAAAGTAATAAAAACTAGGTACTTAATGATGTCCTACTGATATTTAACTTGAATTAATAATTAACCTACATTTCTGTTTTCTACCCAGAACTAAACTAATTTCTACAAACTTCGACAAGTTCTCTTCCCCTCTAGCTATCAGATATTATTCTGCTAACCAGCTAAACCTTTAATTGGATGCTTTCCTTAGTCTTAAGAGCAGAACCCTATTCTTTTATTTCAAGCTGAGCAGTCTTTTTGTTAGTCCATTATCTCATGATTCAAAATTGAGGAAAAAGCATATAAGACATAATGTGTGCCTCATACCTGATGGCAAACCCAATGTTTTTCCCCAGTCAGTATACAAATTTATCTTGGTTACAATAGCAACTAACCTATCAGTTATTCTTCTAGCTCTTTTGCCTTCTCTCAGATACTAGGACTACCATATAATCAGGTTCTGCTAAGGCTCTTCAGGTCTTAACATTTTATTACCAGCTGCAGCTGTCTGGCATTTTACAGTTTGGCATTCCATCAGGGTCAGTTTAGTTTTAGTCCACAAAACCTTTTTCTCTGCAAACATTTTAAACATACAGAATTTAACAAGAACACATTAGGCAACAATTTCCTCATACTAATTTTCTCAGTTCCATTGTTAGTCATTGTCTTGAAGATTGAATACATCGCATAACTGGCATCCAGTGGCCACCCCTTTACAATATAGCTAGAATAAATTTCAAGATAAAGATTAAAATATATTTAACAAATATATTTACAGGTGTGATCTTAGACTTGATATCATGAGCTAGCTGAAGTGACTTAAAAGCACCTTGAGTCATCAGTAACTACCAAATAATCTGGCTTCTAACAAAAATGATTTCTGTAAGCTGCAGAAAGAATGCTTGACCTTTATATTACTTCATTCTAATTTGAGACATCTGTTTAGAAATTTAATAGACAAGGTTATCTTTCTTTTGCAGCCTTTGAAGAAATAGGGAAAGAAAGGTAGAGACTGAATAGTTGCATGGGTCTTTATTATAAGTCTATTTCCTTTACAAATACATTTTTTATCTCTTAAAAACCTCAGAATTCAAACAACTGAAATAGTTTTAAATTGCAAATGATTGCTTGTCTTGCTAAAAATAAATGTTAAAAAATAATTAGGGTATATAGATTGTTTATGTATTAGTCTTTGTTTTTGGTCTCGTACTTGCTAATATTATATTACATAGTGTAGTAATTTCTAACTGTACAATCTCTTGGGTTAACTGAATTGGAGGTGGTTAATCTGTTAATGATTCAACCAATTTGGTATCTGTTTCTGTATATAACAATAATAGATGTAATATCTTTTTAAAAATCAAAGTAGAATTTTAGTCCTAAGATACTGTGTGTGCTTTTCATAAAGTGTTTGTCTTTCTGAATTAGAAGAGTATGTTGTCAGCTTGCAAGTTTGTGAAATGAGTAAATTAAATCTTTCTGGTTGAAGTTTTTATTGTGATCATGATTTAAATGGTTGCATTTTAACACTAGTGCATCGTATTCAAAACTGTGGTTCAATTCTGATAATACCCCAAGGGGAACTTTAATTGCACAAATAGGCTTAAGATCAGAAAAATTTTTATTTTCTCCACAGGGCATTAATCCTTATATTGTTTAAAAGGAGAGAGGTGGAAGGATAAAATGTTAAAACAAAACAAAAGCATAGTCAAGGGGGAAGCATAAAATTTTTGGAAACTTCAAACAGAAACCGTTAACAATATTTCCCAGTAGACAGCCTGAACAGAGGAAGCCATTCCTGTATAAAATCTACTTAACAACTACTAATTGTTATAGACGATTCCAGTGCAAACTCATTGAACTATGGGCATTCTTATGAACCACAGGATAGACTTTCTAGAGAACCAATAAATAGAATGTAGAGCTGTATTCAAACTCACTTTCTCAGAAGCAGACATCCTGGTTACTAAGTAAGCTCAAGGGAAGAGGTGGGAGTGGCTTTCTGGCATTCTCTTGAACTGGAAAGACTAGTCATCAATGAAATTAATACCCATAGTCCTCTTTTAAATTTGTTCCTGAAAGTCTATATTTCATTAAAATTGGAACTGAAGGAATTTTTTTTTTGGTTCTTAGTAGTAGCTAACAATTTGTGGGGTTTTTTTTGATATCATTAATCTATAATTACATGAAGAACATTATGTTTACTAGACTCCCCCCATCACCAAGTACCCCCCACAAACCACATTACAGTCACTGTCCATCAGCATAGTAAGGTGCTGTAGAATCACTACTTGTCTTCTCTGTGTTGCACAGCCCTCCCTGTGCCACCCCATTATACATGCTAATTGTACTGCCCCCTTTCTTACCCCCCACCTTATCCCTCCCTTCCCATCCCTCCTCCCCAGTCCCATTCCCTTTGGTAACTGTTAGTCCTTGCTTGGGTTCTGTGAGTCTGCTGCTATTTTGTTTCTTCAGTTTTTTCTTTGTTCTTATACTCCACATACGAGTGAAATCATTTGGTACTTGTCTTTCTCCGCCAGGCTTATTTCACTGAGCATAATCCCCTCTAGCTCCATCCATGTTGTTGCAAATGGTAGGATTTGTTTTCTTCTTATGGCTGAATAATATTCCATTGTATATATATACCACATCTTCTTTATCCATTCATCTACTGATGGACATATAGGTTGCTTCCAATTCTTGGCCATTGTAAATAGTGCTGCGATAAACATAGGGGTGCATATGTCTTTTTCAAACTGGGCTGCTGCATTCTTAGGGTAAATTCCTAGGAGTGAGATTCCTGGGTTAAATGGTATTTCTATCTTGAGCTTTTTGAGGAACCTCCATATTGCTTTCCACAATGGTTGAACTAGTTTACATTCCCACCAGCAGTGTAGGAGGCTTCCCCTTTCTCTACATCCTCACCAACATTTGTTGTTGTTTGTCTTTTGGATGGTGGTGATCCTTACTGGTGTGAGGTGATATCTCATTGTGGTTTTAATTTGCATTTCTCTGATGACTAGCGATGTGGAGCATCTTTTCATGTGTCTGTTGGCCATCTGAATTTCTTCTTTGAAGACCTGTCTGTTCAGATCCTCTGCCCATTTTTAATTGGATTATTTGCTTTTTGTTTGTTGAGGTTCGTGAGCTCTTTATATATTTTGGATGTCAACCCTTTATCAGATCTGTCATTTATGAATATATTCTCCCATACTGTAGGATGCCTTTTTGTTCTATTGGTGGTGTCTTTTGCTGTACAGAAGCTTTTCAGCTTGATATAGTCCTACTTGTTCATTTTTGCTTTTGTTTCCCCTGCCTGGGGAAATATGTTCATGAAGAAGTCACTCATGTTTATGTCCAAGAGATTTTTGCCTATATTTTTTTCTAACAGTTTTATGATTTCATGACTTACATTCAGGTCTTTGATCCATTTTGAATTTACTTTTGTGTATGGGGTTAGACAGTGATCCAGTTTCATTCTCTTACATGTAGCTGTCCAGTTTTGCCAACATCCGCTGTTGAAGACAGTGTCTTTTCCCCATTGTATGTCCATGGCTCCTTTATTGTATATTAATTGACCGTATGTGTTTGGGTTAATATCTGGACTCTCTATTCTGTTCCTGGTCTGTGGGTCTGTTATTGTGCCAATACCAAATTGTCTTGATTACTGTGGCTTTGTAGTAGAGCTTGAAGTTGGGGAGCGAGATCTCCCCCACTTTATTCTTCCTTCTCAGGATTGCTTTGGCTATTCGGGGTCTTCGTTCGTTCCATATGAATTTTTGAACTATTTGTTCCAGTTCATTGAAGAATTCTGTTGGTATTTTGATAGGGATTGCATTGAATCTGTAGATTGCTTTGGGCAGGATGGCCATTTGACGATATTAATTCTTCCTAGCCAAGAGCATGGGAAGAATTTCCATTTGTTAGTGTCCTCTTTAATTTCTTTAAGAGTGTCTTGTAGTTTTCTGGGTATAGGTTTTTCACTTCCTTGGTTAGGTTTATTCCTAGGTACTTTATTCTTTTGATGCACTTGTGAATGGAATTGTTTTCCTGATTTCTCTTTCTGTTAGTTCATCGTTAGTGTATAGGAAAGCAACAGATTTCTGTGTATTAATTTTGTATCCTGCAACTTTGCTGAATTCAGATATTAGTTCTAGTAGTTTTGAAATGGAGTCTTTATGGTTTTTATGTACAATATCATGTCATCTGCAAATAGTGACAGTTTAACTTCTTCTTTACCAATCTGGATTCCTTGTATTTCTTTGTTTTGTCTAATTGCTGTGGCTAGGACCTCCAGTACTATGTTAAATAACAGTGGGGAGAGTGGGCATCCCTGTCTTGTTCCTGGTTTTAGAGGAAAAGCTGTCAGCTTCTCGCTGTTAAGTATGATGTTGGCTGTGGGTTTGTCATATATAGCGTTTATTATGTTGAGGTACTTGCCCTGTATACCCATTTTGTTGAGAGTTTTTATCATGAATGGATGTTGAATTTTGTCAAATGCTTTTTCAGCGTCTATGGAAATGATCATGTGGTTTCTGTCCTTCTTTTTGTTGATGTGTGGTGGATGATGTGTGGTGGATGTTGATGGATTTTTTAATATTGTACCATCCTTGCATCCCTGAAATGAGTCCCACTTGATCATGGTGTATGATCTTCTTGATGTATTTTTGAATTCAGATTGCAAATATTTTGTTGAGTATTTTTAAATGTATGTTCATCATGGATATTGGTGTGTAATTTTCTTTTTTGGTGCAGTCTTTGCCTGGTTTTGGTATTAGAATGATGCTGGCTTCATAGAATGAGTTTGAAAGTATTCCCTCTTCCTTTTTTTGGAAAACTTTAAGAAGAATGGGTATTATGTCTTCTCTATATGTCTGTTAAAATTCAGTGGTGAATTCATCTGGACCAGGGGTTTTGTTCTTGGGTAGTTTTTTGATTACCAATACAATTTCTTTGCTGGTAATTGGTCTGTTTAGATTTTGTTTTTCATCCTTGGTCCGTCTTGGAAGGTTGTATTTTTCTAGGAAGTTGTCCATTTGTTCTAGGTTTCCCAGCTTGTTAGCATATAGATTTTCATTATATTCTCTAATAATTTTTTGTATTTCTGTGGGGTCCGTCATGACTTTTCCTTTCTTGTTTCTGATTCTGTTGATTTGTGTAAATTCTCTTTTTCTCTTAATAAGTCTGGCTTGGGGCTTATGTATTTTGTTTGTTTTTTCAAAGAACCAGCTCTTGGTTTCATTGATTTTTTTCTATTTTATTCTTCTCAATTTTATTTATTTCTTCTCTGATCTTTATTATGTCCCTCCTTCTGACTTTGGGCCTCATTTGTTCTTCTTTTTCCAGTTTCAATAATTATGAGTTCAGACTATTTATTTGGGATTGTTCTTCCTTCTTTAAATAGTTATGGATTGCTATGTACTTTCCTCTTAAGACTGCTTTTGCTGCATCCAGAGAAGTTGGGGCTTTATGCTTTCGTCATTTGTCTCCATATATTGCTTGATCTCTGCTTTAATTTGGTCATTGGTCCATTGATTATTTAGAAGCATGTTCTTAAGCCTCCATGTGTTGGTGACCCTTTTTGTTTTCTTTGTACAATTTATTTCTAGTTTTATGCCTTGGTGATCTGAGAAGTTGGTTGTTCAGTGCTTCTGTGTCCTTACTTATTTTCTGTCTGGTGGATCTGTCCTTATGAGTGAGTGGTGTGTTGAAGTCTCCTAGAATGAATGCATTGCATTCTATTTCCTCCTTTAATTCTGTTAGCATTTGTTTCACATATATTGGTGCTCCAGTATTGGGTACATATATATTTATAATGGTTATATCCTCTTATTGGACGGACCCCTTTATCATTATGTAATGTCCTTCTATATCTCTTGTTACTTTCTTTGTTTTGAAGTCTATTTTATCTGGTATAAGTACTGCAACACCTGTTTTTTTCTCCCCATTGTTTGCATGAAATATCTTTTTCCATCCCTTGACTTTTAGTCTGTGCATGTCTTTGGGTTTGAGGTGAGTCTCTTGTAAGCAGCATGTAGATGTGTCTTGCTTTTTTATCCATTCTGTTACTCTGTGTCTTATGATTGGTGCATTCAGTCCATTTACATTTAGGGTGATTATTGAAAGATATGTACATATTGCCATTGCAAGCTTTAGATTCGTGCTTCTGAAAGGTTCAAGGGCAGTTTCTTTACTATCTAGCCGTCGAACTGAACTCTCTTATTGAGCTATTATTGACAAGGCCCTTCTGTTTCTTTACATTAAATATATCATGCCATTCTCTTCTGGCCTGTAAAGTTTCTGTTGAGAAGTCTGATGATAGCCTGATGGGTTTTCCTTTGTAGGTGACCTTTTTTCTGTCTCTGGCTGCCTTTAATACTCTGTCCTTTTCTTTGATCTTTGCCATTTTAATTATTATATGTCTTGGTGTCCTCCTTGGGTCCCTTGTGTTGGGAGTTCTATGGGCTTCCCTGGTCTGAGAGACTGTTTCCTTCCCCAGCTTGGGGAAGTTTTCAGCAATTATTTCTTCAAAGAAACTTTCTATCCCTTTTTCTCTCTTCTTCTTCTTCTGGTACTCCTGTAATGCGAATATTGTTCCATTTGGATTGTTCACACATTTCTCTTAATATTCATTCATTCATGGAGATCCTTTTATCTCTCTCTGCCTCAGCTTCTCTGTATTCCTGTTCTCTGATTTCTATTCCATTAACAGTCTCTTCCACCTCATCCAGTCTGCTCTTAAGTCCTTCCAGAGATTGTTTTATTTCTGTATTCTCCCTCCCTACTTGCTCCTTTAGCTCTTGCATATTTCTCTGCAGGTCCATCAGGATGATTATGACATTTATTTTGAATTCTTTTTCAGCAAGATTGGTTATATCTGTCTCCCCAGGCCCTCTCTTGGGGGTTGTCTGGGTAGTTCTGGACTGGACCAAATTCTTCTGCCTTTTTATGGAGATAGAGGTAGTTGTAGGCAGGTAGCACATTTGTCAGCTGGGAGAACAAAGTCCTTTCCTGTTTGCTGGTCGCTTTGCCCTTTTCCGCTCCCTGTGTCAGTTACCCACACTCCTGGAGCAGCCTCTGGGTTAATCCCCTAAGCTGCCGTCGGGGGTTCGCCGTCAGGGTAGCCCAGAGCCCTGTGGGGATTGGCAGGCAAGCCAGGTGTGCTCTCCTGTGAGAGCTGCGCCCCTCTGCCTGTGCCTGTGCTGGCAACGGCCTTTGGGTCTGGCCCAGGCGGCTGCACACCAGGAGGAGATTCTTTGTGGCTTCTGAGGGTGCGGCCACTCCCTGGCCCCTTGACTGCCACCATGGTAACACATGGCCACTCGCAGGTTGTTGTGTTGGTGTGGCAGGCATGCATGCCTGCTCCCAGGCTGCTCCGCTGCCACCGGTGTGCACACCCACTCTCAAGCTATTGGGCCGCTGTGTCGGGGGCCGCGCTGGCTGGGGGAATGACTGGCAGGCTGCTTATCACCATGAGGGGCTTCAGAGCTGTGCTACTGCCCACAGGATTAGGACGCCTGGAGTTCCCCAGGATTCCCAGCTGCTGGGCTGTGTGTCCCAGGACAATTCCGTCCAGCTGTGAGGTCCCTGTCCCTTTAAGACTTTCAAAAAGCACTCGCTTTTCTTTTGTTCGAGGGGAGCCGGTTGCGGGGTCCCACTTGCAGATTTTGCTTTTCTGTTTCTCTAATATCCAGCACACCGTGCACGGTGTGTCTGTGCTCCCGGTGCGGATTACTAGAGCTGGTTGTTTAGCACTCCTGCGCTTCCACTCCCTCCCAACTCCAACTCCTCTCCTCCTGCCAGGGAACTGGGGTGGGAGGAGTGCTCAGTTCCTGCCAGGCCACGGCTTGTATTTTACCCCCTTCATGAGATGCTGAGTTCTCACAGATGTAGATATAGCCTGGCTGTTGTACTGTATCCACTGATCTCTCTTTTAGGAATAGTTGTATTTGTTGTATTTTCAAAAATATATATGATTTGCGGAGGACATTTCCACTGCCCTACTCATGCCGCCATCTTGGCTCCTCTCAATTTGTGTGGTTTTTTTCCCTCAATTTGTGTGTTTTTTAAAAATTTCTATTTCAAAATAAGTTTACCCATGTCAGACTGAAATGGCACTTAGTTTGAACCAGCCCTAGTTCCATTCCACTCACCCCCAGCTTTCTCCTTTTTTTACCCAAATGTCATTTGTACAGAGATTCACTAGCATAACTTATTGTCCCTTACAACTGAGAAGGAATAGTGATGAAATGTAGTGGCTGGGTATTTGGGGAGGAGTAAGGGAAAGACCAGTTAAATTGGAAATAGTGGAAGCATTGGTAAGTGGGATTGGTTAAGCATCACAGGTTGATAAAACTAGTACCTTTCTGAGTGAAAGTGAATAAGTTTGTTAATATTTTGCAACTGGTATTTTATCTTTATCGGGTTGGTTTTAGAGATTAAGGCTAATGACGACATCAGTCTTTTTTCTTTTAAGGGAACTTTATTTACTATCCCTATTAACTCTTTCCATATTTCCCAGCATAGAGAGATGTCCACAGTTGGTGTGTTTACGTGGTGATAGGGATGGTGAATAGACATGCTCTGTGGTGTTACACTTCTCTTCATCATTTCTTCTACTTTTAAACTTCCTGGTTCTCTCAAATCCCCAAACAGACACACGCACACACACACATACACACCCCAGTTCCCATAAGAGTGAAATGAAGGGGACTGAGAAGGCAAGGATAGTGGTGTGGATTTATGGGGCCTTTGTAACTTGGGGACCTTGTGTACTCAGTAAATATTAAATGTTAATAGTGAAACCTTGGTGGAGAAAGACAAAATACCAAATGATTTCATTCATTTGTTGAGTATAAAAAGAAAGCAAAACTGAAGGAACAAAATAGCAGTAGACTCACAGACAGAAGAAAAGGACTATTGGTTACCAAAGGGGAGAGGTGGGGGAGGTTGGGTGGGAAGGCAGAAGGGGATTAAGGGGTACTATAATTGTCAATCACAATATGGGAAGACAGTGCAGCATGGAAAAGACAATGACTCTAACATCTCACTATGCTTATAGACAGTGCCCACAATAGAGGGGTGAGGACTTGATAATATGGGTGAATGTTGAAACCAGTGTATTGTTTATGTGAAACCATCATAAGATTGTAAATTACTGATACTTTAATTTTAAAAAATAGTGAAGACTTCGGAGGTGTTTCAGTTATCCTGCAGTTATATGAACTCCTTGTTACCAACATTTTTTTTTCTAGGGACGAACGTGTGTTCACATTTAGGAAGTATTATAGTCCTACACGTTGTTACTTGTAAAGAATGGTAATACCATATTGTCAACTCATGTTGGGCATTATCTTCAAAGTACTTTCATTCACATTATCTTTTCTGATTATCCTGCAGTTCTGTGAGATAGAAGGACAATTTTTGTGAGATGGGTAGGACTAGTATTCCAATTTTGCAAATAAAAAAAGTCATAAAGGTGGATAAAGGACAGCCAGCAAAAGAGGAACTTCACGTATTTGTGGTAATTAGCTGGTGATTTTGAATAGAGATGTAAAGCATTAGGTTCCTTCCTATATTCCTTTTGTGAACTATAAGCATTTGTGATGTTATATTTTAAATTTGAATTCTGAACAGGGAGGCTAGCTCTCCTACTATTTAGGTATATATAATCTACCATTTTAAAAAAACAGTATTTTTATGCTCTTCTTAAGCTTTTACTGGAATTGATTATGGTGAGGTAGCTAGCAATGTCAGAAAATGACCTTGTTACTGAAAGAGCTGGAATCCCAGACACTACTCACTGCATTTCAAAGAGTATTCTTTGTTACTAATAGGAAACCCCTCAAGAAGTGAGCTACTGCTGATTTGGTCTTATGTGCCTCATCAAAAGTCTTGATCCCAGATTTTTCTTTCTATAATTGTTTTGTAGATTGTTGTCAGTTGTTTGGTTAGGCCACAGGTTTTGTGGGGGACGGTTATAACTCTGATTCATATTTTGGGCTACAAGCCCCTAATTGGAAACACAATGTTTATTTTTTTCTTTCCTCCCCTTCAAAGATGTTTTCCAGCAGTCACAATGAATGCATGTGGTACTTAGAAACATTTTCCTCCTAATTAAACCTCTGTTAGATATCAAATTAATGGTAAAATGCATTGCTAGTAGCCAAGTAATTAGAAAAATTATGTTATTAGTATTTAAGATATAAATAAGATTGAATAATCTTTTATAATAAATAATAAGCTTGGTCTGAAGAATATTTTACATAGGTAAGCATTCTAGGTAATTTTGAGACAGAGACCATGGGCTTAGACAGAGTAGGGTGAGGGCCTCCAGAAAAAGCAAGGCAAGATATTTACAGTCAAAGCAATGTAACAATGTAAAGTCCCTATCAAAACTCTGTGTTCAGCATTATGCAAAGTCAAGGTCACATTAATTCTCTTGGGTAAAGATAACAGACTAGGAATATAAACATCTTCACTGAGATCATTTGGTAGTACGCTCAGTTCTAACATCTGTGACAGAAAACCCACAGTTGTTATTTTGCATCCAAATCTTTTAAATATAGCCTACTGCTATATGTTCTTTGTTGTGTTGATTTGGTTTCTATAAAGTAAATGAATGCTGTTCTCAACATTACTAAATTAAAGAGGTTTAGCAAGTTCCGAAGTCAAGCTAACAGAGTTAATAAAGTGTGTTGCTTGTGTATTTATACCTTTCACTAAAATTGTATTGAATGCACTATTATTATGTCAGAGTTTATAAAGGGTTTGACATTTTGCTTCCTATGGAAACTTGATGGGCAACTCTTAGGTCAGTTGCAGTTATTGTCATTATATCCAAATCCCAGTGACTGGTGGTCACCTACCTTTGGGATCAGTGACCTTATATTCTAATGAAATTTTGCCTCAGATATTTGAAGGTTATCACTGGATCAGGTCAGAGTTATGAAACAAATAATTCTGTACCATACCACAAAATCATCAGAGCAACGTTTTAAAGCCATGTAAAATTTTAAAATAATATGTGTAGATATTACAATGCAATGGTACTGAACACATTTACCTTAGATGGAAAAGGAAAACTATAATTAAAATGCTGAATGGATAGGGACTGAAGAAAATATCTGCCCCACATTATTTTATATTCAAACATGATCTTTGTTAGTATAAACTCACCATAGCCAGTGCATGAAAATAACTTTCTTGTAGAAAACAGGATTATGAATTAATGAATTAAAATACTGTCTGTATTGAAAGTTGCTGAAATACTAATTTGGAAATTGTGTTTATATTCAAAACCTAAGTGGAAGCCACACTAAAAGTAATTTTAGTATTTCATCTGTAACCATGTGGGGTTTTTTTCTTAGTAGACTACTTGTTTATAGCAGACTTTATTTTGAAGCTGTTTCAGAAATTGCTTGTTTTTCAATTTCAGAAACTGTGCTGTAAAATCAAGGATTTTCTGTGTTTATAATTGGTATTAATATGTTGGAAGATTTTTTTAATGCTATTAGGTAATCAAGGAACTTTAGCCCTTTAAAGCTAGTTTTTGTTCAACTTTGTAAGAAGCACATTATTTAAATTGTTTTCTTAATCAGATATTTAAATACATCAAAAATATTTTATTTAAAGATACTCTATGATAAACACTTTTGAAATGAAAAATAAACTTGTGAAATTCTCATTTAAGTTTGTTAGGTTTTATTTAAAGTGGTGTATACCACCAGTACTTAAATATGTCTACCTGCTGCTTCAGAGTTTTCTTAAAGATTTCTCTTTTGTGTGGGGTTTAATAAAAGTCATTTTATGTAGGCATTTGGACATTTTCTGACCTTTACCTATAAAAAGGAGGAATGTAATTTGCTCTATTTGGTATCAGCAGAAAAATTTGAAGAAATATTTTTTCTAGTTAACCAGATGGATCAAAATATCACGGACATTTCCGCATGCATGTGGGCATGTATATGTTGGATTATGTCCATGTTTCCTATAATATGTCTCAATTTTAAGGGAAATCAGAGGTTATAAAATTTAGATCATTAATCATGGTATAGATTACATCTTTATTTCTAGAGTAAAGAAGGGTCTTAAAATAGAATTTCCTAAAATTACAGGAACTCTAAAAAATCTTGTTTAAAGATCTTGTAGCTGGTTGGTTGGAAAGGCCAAGAACAGGACTTAATTTTGACCTCTAGTCCCCTGTTCCTCCTGTCCCCAAACTCGAACATGAATAGTTGTTTTCTTTAGGCACACAATCACTCTGAAATAGTATGATGTTATCTCTACTTTGAAGTTAGAGACTGTTACAGAGAAAAGTTGAGTGGTTGTCTAGGGATACTGAAGATTAGTGACACCTCACATATCTGGCACTGCTTTGGTAATGACGATTCTCTGGTACAGCTGGAAATAAGTACATTGAAAGAGCCTCTGAACAATCAAAAAAAGTGCCACAAGGTCCTCAATAAAGTTATGTACAAAAATTTTCATGGGAAGACCCTCACTCAGAATCTCTGGATTCCTCCTTTACCATACAATTCCATTTTTTAAAACCTGGTTTCCTGGCTTAATGGAGATTCAAAGTAAAAATTAGAAGGGGAGGGGGGTGAAAGCTTTTAAAGACAGGCATATGGCCAGCTGTAAGAAGTGACCATTTAAATCAAAGAAGGATGCACAAAACTGTAAAACACAGACATTCCAAGCATAATAGCCTAGGGTCCTGTACTGTGAAGACAGATAAATCCTTGCACCCTACAGTCTCTGGATTACATTAAAATTATAATATATTAAAATACAGGGTATTATTTTAGCATGATAATTACTCCAAATTAGAAAGGAATTGTATATCCATTATTTAAGAAGGTAATTTCAAGGGAAAGATTACTGAAACTGCAAGGCTAACTGTCCATAATGTACTTATTTACAAGCTTCTCTTGAAATTTGAAATTAAGAAATAATGCAAATACTTTCAGAAGACTGACACTCAGAGAAGTTTCATCTCTTGGGCAATTTTATATGTGGAACATTTCATTATTTTATGCCCTGGCAGTGCCCAATCAATTAGGTGTTACTTGTACTGCCGTTATTAAAGGCAGATTAGGATTCAGAGCCTTTGACTTAATCATTTGAGTCCAACCCGAGAAGCAGTGCTCATTGCCTTTACTTGTTTGTTCATTCATAAAACCAATTAGAATATTTTCATAGCCGCCATCTTTTAAGACCTTACCCACATGGAGGCAATATATCAAAGTATTTGAGACAATAGGCCCTTAGAGTCAGACTGCATGGGGTCAAATTCTAGCCCTACTATTTGTGAGCTGTGCGATTTAAATGACCCAGTCTGATCCAAGCTTCAGTTTTTTGTTGTGTAAAATAGGGAAGGTAATCTGACTACCTCATAGGAAAGTTAGGAGGACTAAAGCTAAAGCAAGTCAAGCCGTAGCAGTTTTTGGCATATGCTTAGTAAATGATGACCACTGTTTTATTAGTATTATTAGAAGATGGGCCTCTATTAGGAATGCTTTCTATGGGAATACTAAATAATGACTTACTGTTCTTAGGTGAAATAAATTGTCCTTTTCTTGGCACATGATACAAATCATTTTAGCCAAATTAGCAAATTATAAATGTTTTCACTTTTTACTAGATGCCCTATAAATGTTCTATAAATGGATCAAAAAAATGTGCCACAAAAGAATTCTGGTCTTACTACCTGTTAAAGACAATTTTAGGTTTAATTAGACTGGAAGAAGCTATGGTAGTCTGAAATGTTTTGCTGCCTAACAGGACCTTAACAACTTTGTAACATTTAAAATGTTTCAAACATGAGTATCTTTCGTTCCTAGTTTTTTGTTTAATGATATCACAAAAGTGCAAGCAGGATCCGATTTTAATCACTAACTCAATATAATCTGGCTTTTTTCATGTTCCCTCCCTGTTGCTAAATGGGCTGGAGGCTGATGGCTGTAGGGTGTCTTTTCTGTGCTCCAGAAATTATTCTCAGTCTCCTCACTACTGACAGACAGCCAGGTGCCTTGGAGAAACTTGGTAATTCTCATCATTTGTGAGTTTCTATGGAGCAATTCAAAGCTGCTGAAGAAACTAACACTTGTTCTGTGTGCCCCATGTGCTTTCACTTAATCTTATGGTAGCCCTATGAAGTAAATGGTTTTACCTTCCTATAAAGAGTAAGAGGAGATTGAGGCTTGGAGAAATTAAATGATTTGATTAAGGTCACACATAGGATAAATGGTAGAAAGAATATTCAAGCAAAGTTCATCTGCTCAGAAGCCCAGGCTCTTTTCATTACTTCTCCTTGGCTCTCAAAAGGAAGTAATAAATTATTCTTTATAGTTCGTACACAGCTATATATGTGGGCCCACCAGAACCAATCTGGAATATTTCCATGTGTGTCAACAGTTGGTCTATAACTTAGATCCAGTGAATCAACAGCCAGAAAGTGCTCTTCATGAAACCAGTTACATACAAGATCTAAACATGACCCCCTAATTCTGTGTTTTTGACAGGTGAAAAACCTAGTCAGATTTCTCAAACTGAGGGTCATGGGGTAGGTGGATTTTCTTTTTGTTCCCTTCTCTAACTCATATGAGGCTTAATTTTATTTAAATCTTATGTCTTCCTGCCTCTTACAGCAGATGATTTTTTTCCCCAATATTCAGAATATGTGCTACATGGAAATTTGAGCCCCTTCAAGATTTTGAGTTTTTTGTTGTTGTGTTTTGATTGCACTTGTATTGTTTTAGATATCCTTTGTATGGAAAAAATCCTCTTTTCATTTTTAAAAATCAGGAAAGCCTTCGTACTAATCACCTGGATAAACAGGATTTTGTTACATAGCAGAGCAGTATAGGTTTGCTAGGGAATCCAAATACTTGGGAATATAAAAATTTTCATTTCTGGAAATTGTCCTTTGTTCACATGAAATTACATTGTCTGGGCACTGCAATTATATGGGCAGGCAATATTTTATTCAGCTACCTTTTTTGTTTTTCAAACAAGCTTTAAAAAACCCCTGACCTAGAATTGTGTCTTAATCATTTTCTTATCTGCAGTCCCTGATAGATAGAAGGTATTCCATAGATGTTTGCTGGGTAAAGGCGTTGATTTTCTGGAGTAGTATTTTTATTGCACTAAGTTTTGATTAGAGGTCAAGAATTCCTACACCAAATATGGATTACTCAATTTGACATATGAAGAGCACCATAGTAGGACTCCATTCTTCTCTTCGTTCTGCCACTAAATATGTGTCTTTGGGGAAAGTCGCTTAATTTCTTGACACCTTAGTTTCTTTATCTGTAAAAAGAGGCTGTGTGATTAGGTGATCTTGAAGGTGTTAAATTCAACACAAAGTTGTATCATCTCTGTGATCATTGAATTTTACCAAAAAAATTTTAGAGATGACATAATAGTAATCATGTACAGGTGTTTCTTACTACATAACCTTGAAATATAATAAGTGGCTACAAGGGTGTGTCTACTTTAGGCTTTCAAGTATATGTCAAACTGTTAGCATTTGAAAAAAAGAAATGTGGGGTGGGGAAGGGTGGAAATAATTGATGAAAACTTATTCTTTAATATTATATCTAAGAGTAGTCCATGTTTAAGAATTAGAGTTTTGCTCAAGTTGAAGAATAAGCTCTGAACAAAAATGGGTATCTCTCTTCAAAAGCAATGTAAATGTCTGATGCGTATAAAACTTTTGCATGTCAAATTTGTGAAAATTAAAAAAAAACACTTACTTTTGGCAGGGATAGGCACTCAGAGCAGTGGGAGTGTAAACTGGTACAACTATTCTGGGGGACAATTTGAAAGATTCTCAAAATGCTGACAAGAGTGCATAGCCATACCTCAGAGATACTGGGGATTCGGTTCCAGAGCCCTGCAGTAAAGTGAGCATCACAATAAAGCAAGTCAAATGAATTTTTTTTGGTTTCCCAGTGCATGTAAAAGTTATGTTACACTATACTGTAGTCTGTTAAGTTTTCAGTAGCATTATTTATTTAAAAAAACAAACATACCTTAATTTAAAAATACTTTATTGCTAAAAAATGCTAACCATCACCTGAGCATTCAATGAGTCATAACCTTTTCACTGGCAGAGAGGGTCTTGCTTTCATGCTGATGGCTGCTAACTGATCAGGGTTGTAATTGCTAAAGGTTGGGGTGGCTGTAGCAATTCTTAAAATAAGTCAACAGTGAAATTTGCCATATCAGTTGACTCTTCCTTTCACAAGCAATATCTCAGTAGCATACAATGCTGTTTAATGGCATTTTACCCACAGTAGAACTTCTTTCAAAATTGGAGTTGATCCTCTCACACCCTGCCACTGTTTTATCAACTAACTTTATATTATATCCTAAATACTCCAAATCCTTTATTGTCATTTCAGCAATTTTAACAGGATCTTCACCAGTAGATTCCATCTCAGGAAACCACTTACTTTGCTCATCCATAAGAAGCAACTCTTCATGCATTAAAGTTTTATCACAAGATTGCAGCAATTCAGTCACATCTTAAGAATCTACTTCTAATTCTAGTTCTCTTGCTGGTGCCACCACATGTGCAGTACTCCCTCCACTGAAGTCTTGAACTCCTCAAAATCATCCATGAGGGTTGGAATCAACTTCTTCCAAACTCTATTAATGTTGCTGTTTCAACTTGTCATGAATCACGAATGTTCTTAATGGCATATAAAATGTTGAATCCTTTCCAAAAGGTTTTCAATTTACTTCACCCAGAGCCATCAGAAAATCATTATGGCAGCTATAGCCTTACAAAATGAATTTCTTCAATAATAAGACTTGAAAACTGAAGTGACTTCTTGATGCATGAGCTGCAGAATGGATGTTGTTAACAGGCCTAAAAACATTAACCTTCTACATCTCCATCAGAGCTCTTGGGTGACCAGGTGCATTATCACTGAGTAGTCATATTTTGAAAACAATCTTTTATCTGAGCAGTTGGTCTCAACAGTGTAATTAAACTACTCAGTCAACCATGTTGTAGACGTATGTGCTGTCATCCAGACTTCATTCTTGCATTTATAGCACACAGGTAGAGTAGATTTAGCATAATTCTTAAGGGTCTTAGCATTTTCAGAATGGTCAGTGAGCCTTGGCTTCAACCTAAGTCACCAACTTCATTAGTCTCAAACAAGAGTCAGCCTGCCTTTTGAAGCTTTGAAGCCAGGCATTGACTTTTCCTTTCCAGCTATTGAAAGTCCTTGATGGCATCTTCTTCCAATAAAAGGCTGTTTCATCAACTGAAACTGTTGCTTCATGTAGCCACCTTTGTTAATAATCTTAGCTAGATCTTCAGGATAACTTGCTAAAGCTTCTACATCAGCACTTGCTACTTCATCTTGTACTATTCATGTTATGAAGATGGCTTCTTTCCTTAAACCTCATGAACCAACCTTTGCTAGCTTCAGACTCTTTCTGCAGCTTCTTCACCTCTCTCAGCCTTCTTAGAATTGAAGAGACTTAGGGCCTTTCTCTGGATGAGGCTTTGGCTTAAGGGAATGTTGTGACTGGTTCAATCTTTTATCCAGACCACTAAAACTTTCTGCATGTCAGAAATAAGGCTGTTTTGCTTTCTTATTCTTACATGTTCATAGAAGTAGCCTGTTTAGTTTCCTTCAAGAACTTTTCCTTTACATTCACAACTTGGCTGTTTGTCTCAAGAAACCTAGCTTTCAGCCTATCTTGGCTTTTGACATACCTTCCTGATTAAGCCTAATCATTTCTGGTAAAAGATATGCCTTTTACTTGAACCACTTTGGTTATTAATTGGCCAGATTTCAATGTTTTCACTCTTCTTTTTACTTGAACCACTTTGGCCAGATTTCAATGTTGTGTGTCAGGGAATAAGAGGCCTGAGGAGAGGGAAAGAGATGAGAAAACAGCTGGTCAGTGGAGCAGTCAGAACACACATTTATTGATTAAGTTTGCTATTTTATATGGGCTTAGTTTGTGACCCCCCAAAACAATTACAATAGTAACATCAAAGATCACTGATAACAGACTACCATAACGGATATAATACTAATGAAAAAGTTTGAAATATTGCAAGAATTACCAAAATTTGACACAAAGTGAGCATTTGCCATTAGAAAATGATACTCATATACTTAGACTCAGCACACATAATGCCATTAGAAAAATGATACTCATATACTTAGACTCAGGGTTGCCACAAAAAAATAAAGTAAAGCTCAATAAGACAAGATATACCTATATGCTTCTGATTTGCAATTCTACTTCTAGAGAAATTTATTTTAAAGAAATTTATCATGCAAGAGTGCAAAATTTTATTTACAAAGATACTCTTTCCCTCTCCTCAGGCCTCTTATTCCCTGACACACAGCATTGAAATCTGGCCAAAGTGGTTCAAGTAAAAAGAAGAAAAAGAAGAGTGAAAACATTGAAATCTGGCCAATTAATAACCAAAGTGGTTCAAGTAAAAGGCATATCTTTTACCAGAAATGATTAGGCTTAATCAGGAAGGTATGTCAAAAGCCAAGATAGGCTGAAAGCTAGGTTTCTTGAGACAAACAGCCAAGTTGTGAATGTAAAGGAAAAGTTCTTGAAGGAAACTAAACAGGCTACTTCTATGAACATAGTGGAAGACAAAAGAAACTCAAATCTCTAGGTGGTAAAGATTATGGGTCACTTTAAGTTTCTTCTCTACTTTTTTATGTTTTCTACATTTTCTATATGTACAGAAAATTTTTTTCAATTACAAAATATATACATGTATTTGGAAACATGGGCTTGTCGTCAATAAGTATATAAAAGTATTTCTCTTCTCACCTCCACTATTCATTGCCTCCTTGCTTTTATTTCTGAACAGGTCTCCAGGAAAGGTTGGGATTTCAACATTAAAGGTAAGTTTTGCTTTCTGAAAGTTATGTGTTTCTACAAATCGCATATACTTTTCATTTGCTACTCTTGTTTATGTAATTTTTCTCTCTCTTGCTTTTGCTTTCTGTCACTTTTTGCTAAATAATATTGTTAATTGCATCCTGTAAGGTGAGATTAGGTACTCTAGAAATAGCTAAATATTATGGTATGCTACAAAGAAGGGATGGTAAGTATCTTTTAGATTTCCACTAATTTTTATATGAGTGTGTGTGTTTTATCTGAAAAAGTAATACTTGAATGACAAAAATGTAGAGTAACCAAAATACTTGTATACGTTTAATAGGCACATGTATTGATATCATCACTATATATAAAAATTAATCCCAACAGTCAATCCAAGTAGTGGAGTTTTGTATTGAAATGTTATGCCCATGAGAGCCATTTTAAGTACAAGAACATTACCAAATACAACTATTTACATCAAATAGTATTTACTGTACATGTATGTGTGTGTATGTCTGTATAATCTCAACATACTCCTTTTTTTTCAATTTACAGTGTTTGTAACTTCTATTTATGCACACTGGATGTTGATCTCTTTGATAAAGTTGTGGTATATTCATATGGAATAGTCTACAGCAGTGGATATGAATGAATTAGTATACAGAGTAGCATAAATAAATTTCAGCACCTTAGTTGGGGGAAAACAAGTCACAGAAAAAATACATGCAGTATGATTCCATTTATATTAAGTTAAAAGGCATGCAAAATGAAAGGATATATTATTTAGAGGTACAAAGTTTAGGGTATCAGTCATCTGTGAGGAGGAAAACTTGAAGGATATATAAGAGATTTGAAAGCTAGTGATGATAATCTTCCTTTTTTTAAACTGAGTTCTTAAGAAAGGTTATTTCATAATTCTTTATTCCTTATAGTTTATAGAAATACTCATATTTACTCTAATAAAAACACATAAATGGAATCAGAAATGAGAAAGGAAAAAATCACAAAGGACACCACAGAAATACAAAGAATAATTATAAGACAATACTATGAAAAATTATATGGTAACAAACTGGGTAACCTAGAAGAAATGAACAACTATCTAGAAAAATACAACCTTCCAAGGCTGACCCAGGAAGAAACAGAAAATCTGAATAGACCAATTACCAGTAAAAAAATTGAATTGGTAATCAAAAAACTGCCTAAGAACAAAACCCTGTCAAACATATAGTGAAGACCTAATATAGATTCTCCTTAAAGTTTTCAAAAATATAGAAGAGGAGGGAATACTCCCAAACTCATTCTACAAGGCGAACATCACTCTAATACCAAACCAGGCAAAGACACCACAAAAAAAGAAAATTACAGACCAATGTCCCTGATGAACATCAAAGCAAATATACTCAACAAAATTAGCAAACCGAATTTAAAAATACATCAAAAAGATCATCCATCATGATCAAGTGGGATTCATCCCAGGGATGCAAGGATGGTACAACATTCAAAAATCCATCAACATCATCCACTGCATCAACAAACAGGACAAAAACCACATGATCATCTCCATAGATGCTGAAAAAGCATTCGACAAAATTCAACATCCACTCATCATAAAAACTCTTAACGAAATAGGTATAGACTGCAAGTACCTCAACATAATAAAGGCCATATATGACAAACCCACAGCCAACATTATACTTAACAGCAAGAAGCTTAAAGCTTTTCCTGTAAGATCAGGAACAAGACAAGGATGCCCACTCTCCCCACTTTTATTCAACACAGTTCTGGAGGTCCTAGCCACAGCAATCAGACAACACAAAGAAATAAAAGGCATCCAGATTGGCAAGGAAGAAGTCAACCTCTCCCTCTTTGCAGATGGCATGATATTGTTCATAAAAAATTCTAAAGAATCCACTCCAAAACTACTAGATCTAAAACCTGAATTCAGCAAAGTTGCGGGATACAAAATTAGTACACAGAAATCTCTTGCATTGCCATACACTAATGATGAACTAGCAGAAAGAGACATTAGGAAAACAATTCCATTCACAATTGCATCAAAAAGGATAAAATACCTAGGGAATAAACCTAACCAAGGAAGTGAAAGACCTATACCCTGTAAACTACAAGACACTCTTAAGAGAAATTAAAGAGGACACTAACAGGGATTCTCTTGTCCCCTCCTGGCATGAGCCAGGAGCTCTGTCCTTTCACTTTATGTCTAAATAAATTCCTCTACCTTGCTCTCCTACCTTAAAAAAAATGAAGAAGAGGACACTAACAAATGGAAATTCATCCCATGCTCTTGGTTAGGAAGAATTAATATTGTCAAAATGGCCATCCTCCCCAAAGCAATCTACAGATTCAATGAAATCCCTATCAAAATACCAACAGCATTCTTCAATGAACTTGAGCAAATAGTTCTAAAATTCATATAAACAACAAAAGACCCCAAATAGCCAAAGCAATCCAAAGAAGGAAGAATAAAGCAGGGGGAATTATACTCCCTGACTTCAAGCTCTACTACAAAGCCACAGTAATCAAGACAATTTGGTAATGGCACAAGAACAGACCCATAGACAAGTGGAACAGAATAGAGAGCCCAGATATTAACCCAAGAATATATGGTCAATTAATATACAATAAAGGAGCCATGGATATACAGTGGGGAAATGATAGCCTCTTCAACAGCTGGTGTGGGTAAAACTGGACAGCTACATGTAAGAGAATGAAACTAGATTATTGTCTAACCCCATACACAAAAGTAAACTCAAAATGGATCAAAGACCTGAATGTAAGTCATGAAATCATAAAACTCTTAGAAAAAAATATAGGCAAAAATCTCTTGGACATAAACATGAGCAACTTCTTCATGAACATATCTCCCCAGACAGGGAAAACAAAAGCAAAAATGAAAAAGTGAGACTATATCAAAGTAAAAAGCTTCTGTACAGCAAAGAACACCATCAGTAGAACAAAAAGACATCCTACAGTATGGGAGAATATATTCATAAATGACATATCCAATAAGGAGTTGACATCCAAATTATATAAAGAGCTCATGCACCTCAACAAACAAAAAGCAAATAATCCAATTAAAAAATGGGCAGAGGAGCTGAACAGACACTTCTCCAAAGAAGAAATTCAGATGGCCAACAGGCACATGAAAAGATGCTCCACTTCACTAATCATCAGAGATATGCAAATTAAAACCACAATGAGATATCACCTTACACCAGTAAATATCGCCACCATCCAAAAGACAAACAACAACAAATGTTGGCGTGGCTGTGGAGAAAGGGGAACCCTCCTACACTGCTGTTGGGAATGTAAATTAGTTCAACCATTGTGGAAAGCAGTATGGAGGTTCCTCAAAAAGCTCAAAATAGAAATACCGTTTGAACCAGGAATCCCACTTCTAGGAATTTACCCTAAGAATGCAGCAGTCCAATTTGAAAAAGACAGATGCACCCCTATGTTTATCGCAGCACTATTTACAATCGCCAAGAAATGGAAGCAAGCTAGCTATCAGTAGATGAATGGATAAAGATGTGGTACATATACACAGTGGAATATTATTCAGCCATAAGAAAAAATCAAATCCTACCATTTGCAACAACATGGATGGAGCTAGAGGGTATTATGCTCAGTGAAATATGCCAGGCAGAGAAAGACAAGTACCAAATGATTTCACTCATATGTGGAGTATAAGAACAATGGAAAAACTGAAGGAACAAAACAGCAGCAGAATCGCAGAACCCAAGAATGGACTACCAGTTACCAAAGGGAAAGGGACTGGGGAGGATGGGTGGGAAGGGAAGGACAAGGCAGGGTAAGAAGAAAGGGAGGCTTACGATTAGCATGTATCATGTGTGGCGGAGCACGGGGAGTTCTGTGCAACACAGAGAAGACAAACAGTGATTTTACAGCATCTTACTACAATGATGGACAGTGACTAATGGGGTATGTGGGGGGGACTTGGTGAAGGGGGGGAGTCTAGTAAACATAATGTTCCTCATGTAATTGTACATTAATGATACCAAAAATTTTTTTTTTAATGGGCAGAGGAGCTGAACAGAAACTTCTCCAAAGAAGATATTCAGATGGCCAACAGGCACATGAAAAGATGCTCCACTTTGGTAATCATCAGAGAAATGCAAATTAAAACCACAATGAGATATCACCTCCCATCATTTAGGATGGCCACCATCCAAAAGACAAACAACAACAAATGCTGGTGAGGATGTAGAGAAAGGGGAACCCTCCTATACTGCTGGTGGGAATGTGAACTAGTTCAACCATTGTGAATAGCAGTACGGGGGTTCCTCAAAAACTCAAAATAGAAATACCATTTGACCCAGGACTTCTGCTCCTGAGAATTTACCCTAAGAATGCAGGAGCCCAGTTTGAAAAAGATATATGTACCCCTATGTTTATTGCAGCACTATTTACAATAGCCAAGAAATGGAAGCAACTTAAGTGTCCATCAGTAGATGAATGGTTAAAGAAGATGTACAAATACACAATGGAATATTATTCAGCTATAAGAAGAAAACAAATCCTACCATTTGCAGCAACATGGATGGAGCTAGAGGGTATTATGCTCAGTGAAATAAGCCAGGTGGAGAAAGAGAAATATCAAATGATTTCACTCATCCGTGGAGTATAAGAACAAAGCAAAAACTGAAGAAAAAAACAGCAGCAGACAACCCAATAATGTAGTAACAGTTACCAAAGGGAAAGGGACTGTGGAGGATGGGTGGGAAAGGAGGGATAAGGGGGAAAAAGGGGCATTACGATTAGTACACATAATGTAGTGTGGGTGCACACAGGAAAGGCAGTATATTACAGAGAAGACAGGTAATGATTCTATAGCATCTTACTACACTGTTGGACAGTGCCTGTAATGGTGTATGTAGGGGGGACTTGATAATAGGGGGAGTCTAGTAACCATAATGCTGTTCAAGTAATTGTACATTAACGATATAAAAAAAAAACATGTTGTCATCTCAATAGATGCTGAACACGCCTTTGACAAAATTCAACATCCATTCATGATAATCTCTCAACAAAATGTGTATAGAGGGAACATACTTCAACATAATAAATGCCATGTATGACAGACCCACAGCTAACATAGTGGTAAAAAACTAAGTTTTTCCTCTAAGATCAGGAACAAACAAGGATGCCTACTCTTAATCATTTTTATTCAACATAGTATTAGAAGTCATAGCTACAGCAGTTAGACAAGAAAAGACATCCATTTTGGTCAGCAGTAATATTGTTAGTATTTGCAGATGACATGATACTGATACATAGAAAACCCTAAAGATACCACCAAAAATCCATTAGTTAATAAATTGAATTCAGTAATATCACAGTATACAAAGTAAATATACAGAAACCTGTTATATATATACAAATAATGAGCTATCAGATGAAGAAATAAAAAAACATTCCCATTTACGATTACATTAGATAGAATAAAATACCAAAGAATAAATCTGACCAAGGAGGTGAAAGACCTGTGTACTTCAAAAACTGTAGAACATTGATGAAAGAAATTGAAGATGACATACATAAATGGATGATATTCCATGCTCATATAGATAGGAAGAATTAGTATTGGTGAAGTGTCCAAACCACCCCAAGCAATCAACTGATTGAATGCAATCCTTATTAAAATAACAATGACGTTTTTTCCAGAGCTAGAGCTAATAATCCTAAAACTTGTGTGGAAGCACAAGACCCCAAATAGCCAAAGCTGCCCTCAGAAAGAATTGCAGAGCTGGAGGTATTGTGCTCCCTGCTTTCAAACTATGCTATAAAGCTATAGTAATCAAAACAATATGGTAATGCCACAAAAATAGATACACATAGATCAGACACATATAGAATGAAATAGCCCAAAAATAAACCCATACTCACATAGACAATATATGACAAAGGAGTCAATAATATACAGTGGGGGGGTGGGAAACAGTCTTTTCAATAAATGGTGTTGGGAAAACAACAGCTACATGCAAAATAATGATACTGGATTACTGTCTTATACCATACACAAAAATTAACTAAAAATGCATTAAAGACCTAAATATGAGACCTGAAATTATAAAACTCCTAGAAGAAAACATAGGCAGTACACTGTTAAACATCACATTAGTAATTTTTTTCTGGCTACTTCTCTCCAGTCAAGGGAAGCAAAAGTAAGAAGAAAAAAGTGGGACTACATCAGACTAAAAACTTTCTATGCAGCAAGGATACCATCAACAAAACAAAAGATAACAGGAAGATATTTGCAAATGACATATCTGATCAGGAGATAATATCTAAAATATATAAAGAGCTCATACAACTCAATACCAAAACAAAGAAACAATCCAATTAAAAATGGACATAGGACCTGAATAAACATTTTTCCAAAGAATAATTAGAGACAGGCAGAACACACCTGAAAAGATGCTCAAGATCATTAACTTTAGGGAAATAGAAATCAAAACCACAACAAGAAATCACCTCACACCAAACAGAATGACTAGTATCTAAAAAACAAGAAATAATGAGAGTTGGCTAGAATATAGAGGAAAGGGAACCCTCATACACTGTTGGTGGGAAAATGTAAATTAGTGCAGCCAGTATGGAAAGCAGTATGGAGGTTTCTCAAAAGAAAAAAACTAAACTAAAACTAAATGAAAATATGACCCAGGAATTCTGCTTCTGGGAATTTACCCAAAGAAAATAAACCCACTACTTGAAAAAGATATATATACACCCCTGTGTTTATTGCAGCATTATTTAGCTAAGATATGGAAGTGACCCAAGTGTCTATCAAGTGATGAATGGATAAAGAGGATGTGATATGTGTGTATACACACAGCACACAAAATGGAATATTACTCACCCATAAAAAATGAAACCTTGCCATTTGCATCAATAAGGATGGACTTAGAGGGTATTATGCCAAATTAAATAAATCAAGGACAAATACCATATGATTTCATTTACATACAGAATTTTAAAAAGACAAAACAGAAATAGACTCATAAACACAGTGAATGGACCACTGGTTGCCATAGAAGTGGAGGGGGCTAAGTCAAATAGGTGAAGGGGATAAAGAGGTACAAATTTCAAATTATAAAATAAATTAGTCACAGGAATGGAAGTACAGCATACAGAATATAAACCAATAATACTGTGATTTCTTTGCATAGTAATAGATGGTAACTGCCCTTATGGTGAGCATTTAGTAATGTATATAGTTATATCACCATGTTGTTCATCTGAAACTGATATTATATATCAACTGTATTTCAATAAAAAAATTTAACAAAGTAACCAAAAGAAGTTAAGGGAGTAAGGCTTAGGTGGTTGGCGAAGCCTTTTCTGATGTAGTAACACTTCAGCTGTGAACCTAAGGATGATAAGGAACCATCCAGTTGGCCAAAGTGTAATTGTGGGGTTGTGGTGGGAGAGGCAGGTGAGAAATACAGAAAATATTAAAAATGTAGGCAGGGTCCATATCGTGTTAGGCCCTCATGGATTTTGGTGGAGAAGAATCTATAATAAGATTGGTTGTATTCCCCAAATGCTGAGAACAATTCAATGAAACAACTTTTCAGCTTGAAGATATTGGAAGTCCTACAGAAATTTCTCTAACACATTAAATCTATAAATTATAATTTTTGGAGATAGTTTATCATGGAGCTTATCATGATCATATCCTAATGCTTGTATAAGTGCTACCTTAATATTTATATACATCCTTATGTGGCTTAGGTCATTTATCTGTAAAAAATGGTTATGGTGACCTTCTAGCAAGCTCTTTGATATGCACCAAGAGTACAAAAAGTTTTTTTTCTCAGTGTCAGTGGTAGCATTCAAATTACTGTACTTCTATAAATGTAAAGACAATTTAAGGTGGAGAAAAATATTGTGTTAAAATTGTTTTACTTTACCCGAATTTTTTTCCAGCAGAAATACTGTATCCATTTCTACCTTCTCTAACCTCCCAAATATATATATATATGTACGTATGTGTATATGAATGTATACGTAGATATATATGTATTTTTGGTGGGTTTAATTTTTTTCATCTGTTACTGTTTTGTGGACTTGAGGATTTCACTTCTGGTTAAGTCCTGATTTTTTTTTTTTTATCTAAAGCTTGTAGAGTGTTTAGGAAAACTGTTCTCTGAGTGGTTTTCTGGGTTATATACTTCTATATTTATGCATATTTATGGAACAATACTTTGGGAAAAATAGCAATACTGATTCAATGCTTTGCTTAAATCCTTATTCTTTTTAAGCTACAAAAGAACTACAAAGAAGTAGTTCTTATATTTCTGTACAGTTTTTAATGTTAAAAAGTTGGTAACATTTAAAGGAAAATATCCTATTACAGTAGAAAACAGAAAATTGCTGATTGGTGGCTTTCTTATGCAAATCACATTGTCCTAGTTGATATAAAGTCTGTGCATCTGTCAGTATATAAATATCTAAGCCCTTAGTGGGCCTTTGCTTCATTAATGCTGTATTTCCTAATTTGGTACCCATTTTAGGTAGAGTTTTAAAGAAAAGATGTCATCATTTGCTCTGTTTCTTTCTTTTTTAAAATAGGAAAAAGAGAGCACAGCATACAAAGTTGGAAATGAGTCCCCTGTACAAGAATTGAAACAAGATGTGTCTAAAAAGGTTGGTAAGATATAATGTCACTATTAGGCTAGCACATGTCGTATTTGTATGGTATATTTAAAGTAGAGATTTTATTTTAGTGCTGTGTACGTGGTGGATGTTCAGTAAATATTCCTTGAATCTGTTGAATTTGTGACTGAAGACACATCAGGCATTTTAGAAGTCATTTCATAATAAAGCTAATTGATCATTTGCCCTTGAAACAGTATTTTGAAAGCTATTTTGTAATATGTGTATAATTTTTATGCTTGTATTTTTATTATAATAACCTGTAGCTACTGTCGAGATTACTACCAGGAGTTAAATGTATTGAAAAGCTCAGTACAGCAAACTCTAATAACTAACTTCAGGAGTTAGAGTGTTCAAGAAGTCATTATTCTAATAGGACCTTTGCTGCCTTCTAAAGAAGTGGTGCAGTGAAGCTTTAGAGTTTGGCTTACTAGAAGAGACTGAGCACAAGATAAAAATTTTGACAGTGAGTAGTTGATAAAACCCCAGGAGAAAGGATGGTGTGTGTTCATTCATTTATACTACTTCTGATTGTTTTCTGTGCCCCAGGTACTGTTCTAGTAAGTGAGTTTTAGAGACCAACAAGATGATACATTCTTTATCCCAAAGTTTCTTAACAGCAACACTTCGGGCTGGGTAATTCTTTGTGGTGGAGGAAAGGGAAGACCGTTCTGTGCATTGTCAGTTGGTTAGGACCATCCTTGGCTTCTATCCACTAGATGTCAATAGATTCGCACCCATTCCCACCCCATCATAACAACCAAAAATGTCTCCAGACATCACCAAAAGTCTGGGGAAGGGACCAGGAGAAATCATCCTCAATAGAGAGCCATTGTTTTACCATTATGTAATTTAGAAATTTAATGGACTGAATATTTTAATATTGGTTTACTTTTTCCTTTAAAAAGGAAAAATTTCTTTTTTGGGAGAAATGCTATTATGTATCAGCAAAAATAAGATAAGAGTGGTACCTTTTTTTTTTTTTAATCACAGATTGCCTACGATTCTACACTGTAACAAACAGCTGTCTTGATTTTTCTGCAAACCCCTTTGGTTCTCACTATTTGCATACTTTTTTTTCTAATTGTAGTGTAGATAAAAGTTTATATTCTACCTTTTCCTCTTACCTTTTTTAGATTGTCATATTTCTGCACGATTTCAGTACTCAGTTTTCATCTGATATATCAATTTTCATCAAGGATTTGATACGTTACAATTTTATTACCATTTATTACTGAAAACCTAAAAGATTTCTCTGTTTTGTCCACTAGAGCTTTTTCCCTTTTTAAGATTTTTTTCTTAATGACGTTACAAATGGATAACTATAGTTAGTAGCAAAAAAAATGATTTTTAAGGAGAGTTTAGAAACTGAAAAAAATGGTGAATAAACACTGTGAGGCAATTGAGTGAGGCTTAGGATGCTAGGTATCACTTTTTAAATTCTAACCTTTTCAGTTGGTTTTACTATCACATATTAAAGATAAAAGCTGTCCTTTTATGATAAATGATAAACCCTGGTCCAGGACACAATCCCTGTTCCCAATAGCCTACATTTTTGTAGAAGAAATTGGATAAACACAAAACTGAATATAAAACGTACTCAAGTAAACTTATAAACTATTACTAAGAACACAAAGGAAGACTTGACTTCCTGCTTGGGCGTAGGAATGGGAAAGTAGCATCTATGCTGGTTCTTGATGAATGGGTAAGATTTGGGCAGGCAGAGGTGAGAGAGGAAAGGCATAACCAAATTCTGGGAGATGAGAAATGTGCAGAATGTTCAAGGATGATGATTCTAGAGACCAAACGTTCATTATACTTTGTATGTTATTATAAAACATCAGGTTTTTATTTTACAGTCACTGGGAAAGCAGTGAGTTTTTTGAAACAGGGAGGTGATACTGAAACAGATAGTTGCTTTAGCATGATTACTTCTATGTTGAGCTTGAATCTCTCTTTTCTTGGTCTTTTCCTGTTTGCTACCTCTTCAAACCCAGAAAAAAAATAACACTAGGCACTGTAAGTAGGTGCTATGGTGGCATATCAAGAAGTCTAAAACATTGTCCTTGTTTTCCAAGAACTGATCGTCAGGTGTGGAGAAAATAACTTCTACAGATCTAGCCTATATACTACCTTGTATTTATTTTATAGTTCATACTATAATGAACAGTAAGAATGATAGGAGTTCAGAGAATAGATTCTTCTCATATAAGGAATTAAGGAAGACTAATGGTTTTTAACATCATTTTGACACCTCTTATGGTATAAGCCTTTTCATTATGCATAGTGATTATTTCAAACATTTACATTCTCTACAGGCTCACTATGCCCACGTGCATCCTGCTCACTTTCAGCAGATAACCTTGTTTCCTACTGTACATAGACACAGAGGCTCAGAGCTTGAATTCATTCCTTTCCATCATCTCCTTTCCCTTACCATAAACTTGTTTTCATCATTTACATCATTTTCATGTCACTGCTGAGTATTTAGTATTCTTCTCATTTCCCTGTCCAAAGTAGCATGGTATAATACAAAGAACGCTGGATTTGGGGGAAATATCTGAATTTTAGTTTTGACTTTGTAGG
Source organism: Manis javanica (assembly GCF_040802235.1). Lineage (NCBI taxonomy): Eukaryota > Metazoa > Chordata > Mammalia > Pholidota > Manidae > Manis > Manis javanica. The sequence goes on along the minus strand of NC_133174.1, from coordinate 108,047,520 downwards.
TTACTAGCTGTGGGACCCTGGGCAAAATTCTCAATGCCTTTACCTCATATTCCTCTTCTGTTGGGGATAATCTAGCTGCCTCACAAGGCCTCTGATGATTAAGTAGAAAATCTGTGTACTGGGTTTAGTACATAGTACACTCTCTTTCCGTTCTTCTCTAGAACGTTGTTACCTTCCTTAACATTGGCTTCTGCCCCTCAGCGTATAAAAATGCTCGGTCATTTTTTTGCAGCCCCTTCCATTTACAACCATGCTTTTTGAAAACGTAGATTATGCTGGTTGTCTTTATGTCTTCACATCTTCATTCTTAAACCTGTACTAATCTGGCTTTTGTTATCCCTAAGGTACTCAGTGCCCAGTAACCACCTTATTTGTCAATTAGTTAATATTCCTCTGGTAAAAGTGACATAGGTCGAGGGTAAAAATTTGAAGGTTGAGAAAAGTTAATATATGGAACATGCTGGGAAATCAGGGATGAATATTTTTGAGCAGCAGTAATATCCAGTTGAAGTTAGCATGAATTTGTGGTAAGCCAGATCAGGATGGTTGTGTGACACGTACTGTTAACTTTCTGGAGCCAAGGAATTGAGAAAGCAGAAGTCATCCATGGTTGAGCATGGTGGAAAGGAAGTGAGCTGGGAGATTTTATGTGTTAATAATGACAGGACTAGGTAGAAAATACATTTTCTTCTAAATATTGTTAGAGGGCATAGAAAGCGTGTCTGTATGTTTTAGCTACAGATTAGAAACAAAAGGAGAAAATGTCAAGGTGAGCCAGAGTTTAAACTCTTTTCATGGTCCTGCCATCTCTGAATAGTGGGGTATTAGGTGTAGTCTGTTTAAGGATGTTAATCTCCCTCAAACTGCTGGCTTTTCCTGTCATAGGCTTGAATTCAGAGCTAAACAATTTGAATTCTTATACTAGGTAGTTGTGATCCTCATGCTTTTGTTAACTAGGCTCAAACCTGCAGGCTGTTGCTGCAGCTAACTTGGCATAAATGGGTAAATGATCTATGATATGAAGAGTCTACATGTAAATTTAGTTTTGAACTTTATTTCATAGGATTGATTAAACTTTTGTGATCACACGTACTAACACAGATTCCCTATTATAATGGTTACAGGTGCAAATTGTGGAACCAAACTCCCTGGGTTTATGTCAGCTTCATCACTTATTGGCTCTGTGACCTTGGATAAATCACTTGATCCCTCTATGCCTTAGATCTCTCATTTGTTTAATGATGATAGTAAGAGTGCTGTCTCATAAGGTTGTTGTAAAGATTAAAATATGGAGAGTATTAAGAACAATGCCTGGCAAATAGTATTATATAAATGATTAGCTAATCTTGTAAAAGGCTTCATTTTTAAAAAACTTCTTTTTAACCTTTCATCAGATTATTGAAAGTATTATTGAGGAGAGTCAGAAAGTACTGCAGCTTGAAGATGACTCTTTGGATTCTAAAGAAAAAGGACACTCTGATCAGGCTACTGCCAGTCCTCTGGTGGCTGGAACAGATCTTAGCAATATACCTGGACCGTTAGCCGTAGATCAAGTACTACAGGAAGATTCCAGAAAGGCAGAGAATCAGAATGTATTTGAAGAAACTGAATTAGAATCAAAAAGATGTTTTCCTTCTGATGACACCTGTGAGAAACCAGTAGATGAGACCACTAAGTTAACTGAAATAAGTTCAACTAGGCAGCTTAATGTGCCTGAAACTGAAACAGAAGTACTGAACAAGGAAGTGATGGAAGGCAAAGGAAGTGATGTTCTAGAACCTGTGTCCTCAAGCTCCTTACCTGCTAAAGATTTGGCTGCCCTGGAAGAAGCAGCACCTGCCAAACCCCCGAGACAGCTTACTCCAGAACCTGATATAGTGGCAAGTACAAAGAAGCCTGTTCCGGCACGCCCTCCCCCTCCAGCTAACTTCCCACCTCCTAGACCCCCACCTCCATCTCGACCTGCTCCACCACCAAGAAAAAAGAAAAGCGAATTGGAGTTTGAGGCTCTTAAAACACCTGAACTAGATGGCAAGTATTAATTGAGAAATAACTGTCTTTGTGGAGTAATTTTAGAATTGAACCATTTAACCTTCTGATTTTGTTTCAGTTTGTGCTATGTACAGCCAGATTATGACCAAATTATAAAAATTATTTTAGGAGTTAAAAGTGGAGATGTTTACATTGGTAATAAGGTGCATTACTATACGGAAACATTTCAGCTGACTTCAAACTTTCAAATGTGTTACTACTGGAGAACCAGCAGGGTGTAGTGAAAAGAACATAGGATTTAGAGACTTACGATTTGAATTCAAGCCCTAAATCTCTTAATTTTTAAGTTGTATAGAGCTGAGGAATTCAAATAACTTGTTAGAAACCCGATTGTTATAAGGATCAAATAAAAGTTAAAGTGCCTTACAAACTATGTATAAGGTCCTATATAAATATTATTGCTGTTATTATCATCATTATCATCATTGCAGTTCCCAAAGAGAATACTACATCTGATACTCTCCTAACTACAAACATGGCTTCAGAAAGTACAGTCAAGGATTCTCAGCCTTCTCTTGATTTGGCAAGTGCTACCAGCGGAGATAAAATAGTTACTGCCCAGGTTGGTGAATTCATGTTATATTTGATATAGGCTTTATCAGCTTTCTGCAACTGGCTGGTTGATTGTTGAACCTTCTTCCTTGTCCAGGCCAAATATTTTCTTGTCCCCAAAACCTGGCCTCCTTAACATCACTTGTCCAGCTCTGCTACCAAGTAGCTTGGTGATTCTAACAAGCTATTTGACATCTGAGTCTCAGATGCCCTATTGATTAAATGGGTGGGGAAACCTGCGTTGAAGGATTTTTGCAAGGACGAAATGAGCTAAAGTATGCCAAGTGCCTGGCATATACTAGGCATTCAAAAAATGACAGATGGTGCTATTATTATTATTGCTATTAATAAACACCAGCTACAATCTTCATTTACCTGACCTATAGTGGTCAAATTGGGGACTATTGTTTTTTATAATTTCCTTAATCATGAAAAAGAAACTTTATATGCCAGGCTCTATGTCCATATATGAGGCAATAGAAAGGACTTGATAACATGAATTTTTATCATAGCCAAATTCTGGGGCTTGAGAGTTACTTAATGTGGTAGCTGTGGTCAAGGCAGTTTAGCAGACTGGGAGATAAGACTAACTGTAGTCTTGTCACAGCCTTAGAGCAGAGGTTGACAGTAGCCTGTTTTTGTAGGGTCCCAAAGCTAAGAACAGTCTTTACATTTTTAAAGTGTTGTTAAAAAAAAAAGGAGTATGTCACAGATACTATATCTGAAGCAAAAAGCCTAAAATACTTACTATCTGGCTTTTTACAGAAAAAGTTTTTGCCATATGTACAGCTCTGATTAATGGCAATCTTAGTGCTGGCATTCTTCTAGTATAGAACTGCTTTGGGGCTAGGTTCAAATAGAACATTTATTTGCTTTCAAGACTAAGATACTATTTCATGGCAGCAATAGTTTTGATACCTAATGTCTTTCAGCATGCTGGGAATAAAAAGGGACTGAAATGGAGTGTTCCATTTAAATTTTCTGTAGACTCCATTATCTGAATTATGGAATTCTTTAGAACTGGTAATGAATAATTGAATATTTATAGAAATTGACTCAGTCTATTTTCTGTTTATAAAATTATCATTTCAGGAAAATGGAAAAGCACCTGATGGGCAGACAATAGCAGGTGAAGTGATAGGCCCTCAGAGACCTAGATCCAACTCTGGGAGAGAGCTTACTGATGAGGTATATAATTATACATTTTTTTGTTCTTAAAAACATAAACTATAAGAATCATAATGGGAAGATGAAAAAGTTCTTGAGAATGAATGGTGGTGATGGTTGCCTGGCAGTGTGAATATATTTAGTGCCGCTGAACTACACAATGAAAAATGATTAAAATGCTAAATTTTGTATTACGTATATTTGTGATTTAAAATATTTTTAAGTTTATTGTTAGGCAAAAGAATCATAATGTTGAAGAAAAATTAAAATTGAAGATTGTCTTTTTTTTTTAATATGCTATCGTTTGCAACTCTGACTTAAACTTGCCTTTCGCACAATTTTATGATGGAATGAATGTCACACAAGCAAGGCCTATATTGTACAGAAAGTGAGCTTAAAAAGAACTTGATAATATAGATATATGTTTTTATACGTGTTAGATATATAGTGTATACAGACTCAATGCTTACTTCTTAGCATTATAATTTAGTATGTATCTATTAGCCAACTTACTCAGAATGACATTTTGAAGCAAAATCTTAATTTTTGTTTCTTTTAAAACAATACATTTTAAAAAAATACTGTACCTTGGGAAATTTTGGCATTTCTTCAAAATATTAAACATCAAGTTACAATGACCCAGCAATTCCATTCCTATATATGTATCAAAGAAAAATGAAAATATATGGCTTCACAAAAAATGTACACAAGTGTTCATAATAGCCAAAATGTAGAAATAACCCAAAACATCCCATCATGGATGAATGGACAAATAAAATGTGATATATCCATCCACATAGACTATTTTTCACCAATTAAAAGGAATTAAGTTCTGATATATGCTGTAGTATGGATGAACCTTGAAAACATGGTGCTAAGTGAAAGAAGCCAATCACAAAAGACTATATACTGTATGATTTAATTTATATGAAATGCCTAGAATAGGCAAATCCATAGAGATAAAATGTAGATTAGTGGTTGGCAGGGGCTGGGAGGAGAGGGGAATGAGGTGTGTCAGCTAATAGGTATGGGGTTTCTTTTTGGGGTAGTAGACATGTTCTAAACTTAGTGGTGATGGTTTGCACAACTCTTTTACTCAAAAGCATTGAATTCTATGCTTTAAATGAGTGCATTTGGTAGTATGTGAATTCTATCTCACTAAAAATAATAAAATTATTGTACACCGTACTGAATGTATCCAGAAAGCCCTTAATCTAAGTTCTTGAGGATTTTGTAGACTCAAAAAGACAATTTAATTATCTTGGTGTTATTCTTTTGCCTCAGGAAATTTTAGCCAGTGTAATGATTAAGAACCTGGATACTGGAGAAGAAATACCTTTGAGTCTTGCAGAAGAGAAACTACCAACAGGTATTAACCCTCTCACTCTACACATCATGAGAAGGACTAAGGAATATGTAAGGTATGACCTAATGTTATTATTTATCATTTGTAGTATTTCAGAGTGGTGAAGATTTCTGTTTACGAACTATGACAGTCCCTAATTGGGTTTCATTGACTCTTCTTTTTTAAATTTGGATTACATAGAGTTAGTTAATGTGTGTATTCTTAAACTTTGTTCTCTCTCAAAACTGTACAATTACCTGAGAAAATAGTACCTTAAATCCCACAGTACCTGGTTTCTTTTAAAATTATGTTAGAGACAGTATTAAAATATATTGAGGCTAAAACACCATGTGAGATGAACACCTGGTCTTCTGAAACCTTGCTGTAATGATCAGAAGTTTCATAAATAATTGTATTGTCTTCGTAAGGTCAGAAAATGGCATTAGAGTGTGGGATTGACTTTACTGAGAGATGTGTGTAGATTTAAACAATAATTTTTGTGAAAGGAAAGCTTTTTAAAGTAAAATACGTGATGTGCTTAATGAGTAAAGAGGAAGATATTTACAAGTTAACTTGTCATTTCTATGCAGCACATTTTGCCCAGCAAAAAGCCTTGTTTGTAGTAAGTTTTTCATAAGTTCCTAAATTGTATTCACTTGCATTTTGTACATTGCTCCTTGCATAGCAGTTCTATTCTTTGATGTCTCAGTTCTAAATTCTCAAGGCATCATTTAAATTAAAGTTATTTTAAAACATGTTAACATAGGTTTTTTTCTTATTCTGATTAATTACATAGTAAGTATACATAGAGATTTTTGGGAAATATAAGAGAAATGCCTTCTTTTAAAATGACTTCTTCCCCTTCTTGTAGTAATGATGCAGCACAGTCAGATGACGAAGAGAAATTACAGTCTCAACCAACAGATACTGATGGTGGAAGGTTAAAACAGAAAACGTGAGTTACAGTACTATACATCCCTTTCCTTCATTTTAAGCATTTATTAAAAAAATATGAGAACTATTTTAGATCTGTCCTCTATCTAGTTTATATGTCTGTCTACCACCACCACTCCCTGCCCTTAGCCAGTAAATTTTGAGTTCCCTGAGGCTGTGCTGGTCATTTTTATAATATCCAACATATACTAAATGCTTGATAAATTTTGCATCATGCCTGTATTATTTATCTGAAAGTAGGTACCATAAGTGTTAGTAGAAGAATGTGGTCATCCTTGAAGTTACCTTTTCCCCTTCTCTTCATTTCTGCAGATCATAGGTCTTTTAAACCCAACTACACAAGATTTTTCCTGACTACCCAATGCATAGTAAATGTCTTCTTTTCCTCAGTATCAGTGATACCTGTAGTCTATATAACTTATGTTTGCTCTTTATTATATATTATCTTAAAGTATCTTCTGATTTTAAAAACAAAATAAATAAATGTTAAATAACTAAACTGTACGTTGCAAAAGGATTCATCATGCCATCCTTCTATTTCTCCTACAAACCTAGCACAATGGTGGGTATATACATTTTGCTTGATTACACAGAAGTCATTTTAAGTGTCAATAGCTCAATCTGAGGTGCAAAGCAAATCCTTCACTATGGTCTGATCTTTTCCTAACATGTATCAAAAAGAGTATTGAGAATTCTTTGAAAAGCTGTACGCACATGCACATGTCTGATAACAGATATTTGGATATATCTGGATATCTGGAGCTTGGCTGTCTATCAGTGGCAACTATCAGGAACCAGAGAATTAGGAATTATTCAAGAGACAAACATCCAGGATAGGTGTCACTTACTCTATGCATTAAAGCTGATCATTTTTCTCAAAGAGAAACTCTCTCAGGTTTATTCAAAGCCATTGTACAGTTGACCCTTGAACAACACGGGTTTGAACTGCATGGGTCCACTTTATATGTGAATTTTTTTTGATGAATATATTGGAAAATTTTTGGAGATTTGCAACAATTTGAAAAACTGTTTCTGTAGCTTACTTTATTGTAAAAATACAGTTTACAGTGCATATAACATACAAAATACATGTTCATCAACTGTGTGTATTATCAATAAGACTTCCAGTCAACAATAGGCTATTAGTAGTTAAGTTTTGGGGAGTCAAAAGTTACACATGGATTTTTGACTGGACAGGGTGTCAGCACCCCTCACCCCCCCACATTGTTGAAGAGTCACCTATACTTATATAATTCTTTAAAATCTGTTCATCTGGTGTCTGAACTCACAGCAAACTATGACAACATGTAAGTCAGCACATAAGAATGTCAAGTAATATTCTGATCATAAGAGAGGAATAAGAAAAATAATAAAAGGACTCATACATAACACAACCATTCCATATGACAGCACTTTCAACTTTTTCTCATTGTCATGGCACACACAGAACACAGTAATATTTGTACTGAATGCTGGAATAAACTGATGAATCACCTGATGATCAGAAAAGACTGGCCTAGAATTCTGGTTTCCAGGGCACTGTCCTGTTGCCTTGAAGGCTGGTGGGGAACTAATATTATGGCCCACCTGCAATCCATTTGAAAGACTGAATGTATTAATAGTAAAGTTGGTAATTGGCCCTATTTACTGAGGAAAGCAACTTACCAAACATTAAGTGCTAGTGGAAAAGCTACAAAAGTATAATTCAGAAATGTTGTCATCCAAAATGATTAAAATATCTATTTTCTTCCTTATAGTAGTAGTAAACCAATAGTTATCCAGAAAACATAACTTCAGAGTTATAGGTACTAAAGGTATTATAATATGTTAAAAATGTTTATCATCTTTGTTTTCTGATTATCAAAAGTAATGCAGAAATGTATAAAATGGAAAATGCAAGTCTCATATTCTCACTCCTAAAAATAATCATTGTTAATAAATAGGTGTATTCCCTATAGAGTTTTTTTCTCAAAAAGTACAATTATACTGTGCCTATAGTTTGTCACCTTGCTTTCTAAAAAAATATCTAATATGGAGGAGGAGCCAAGATGGTGGCGTAAGTAGGGCAGCAGAAATCTCCCAAAACCATATATATTTTTGAAAATACAACTATTCCTAAAAGAGAGACCAGTGGATACAGTACAACAGCCAGGCTACATCTACATCTGTGAGACTCAGCATCTCATGAAGGGGGTAAGATATAAGCCATGGCCCAGTGGGACCCGAGCCCCAGCTCCCCAGCAGGAGGAAAGAAGTCAGAACTGGGAGGGAGTGAAAGCCCAGGACAGCTAAACAACCAGGTCTAGTAATCCACACCGGGAGTGCAGACACACAGTGCATGGTGTGCTGGATATTAGAGAAATGGAAAAGCAAAATCTGCAAGCGGGTCCCCGCAAGCGGCTCCCCTGGAACAAAAGAAAAGCAAGTGCTTTTTGAAAGTCTTAAAGGGACAGGGACGTCACAGCTGGACGGAATTGTCCCAGCACACTCAGCCCAGCAGCTGGGAATCCCAGGGAACTCCAGGTGCCCTAACCCCCTGGACGACAACACAGCTCGGAAGCCCCTCACGGCAATAAGCAGCCTCCCAGTTGTACCCCCATTCAGCGCAGCCCCCAACATAGTGGCCCAGTAGCCTGAGAGCGGCCGCATGGCTTCCACCAGCAGCAGTGGCAGCACAGCGACCCGGGAGTAGCCCTGTGTGCCGGCGGTGGCGGGGCGGCTGGGGAACAGCTGCGTGCACCCACAGTGGCAGCAGAGCGGCCTGGGAGTGACCACACCCCCAGCAGCCACCCAGAATCTCCTCCCAGGGCACAGCTGCCCAGGCCAGACCCAAAGGCCGCCGCCAACGCGCAGCTGCCTGGTGCAGGCAGAAGAAACCGGGGCAGGGCATGTAGGGGTGCCACTCTCACAGGAGAGCACACCTGGCACACCTGCCACTCCCCACAGGACTCTAGGCTACCCTGACGGCGACCCCGCCCATGGCAGTATAGGGGATTTATCCGGAGGCTGCTCCGGGAGTGCGGGTAACCGACACAGGCAGCAGGGAAGGGCAAGACAACCAGCAAACAGGAAAGGACTTTGTTCTCCCAGCTGACACATGCGCTACCTGCCTACAGCTACCTCTATCTCCATGAAGAGGCTAAAGAATTTGGTCCAGTCCAGAATTACCCAGACAACACCCGTGAGAGTACCTGGGGAGATAGATTTAACCAATTTTCCTGAAAAATAATTCAAAATAAAGGTCATAATCATCCTGATGGAACTGCAGAGAAATATGCAAGAGCTAAAGGAGCAAGTAGGGAGGGAGAATACAGAAATAAAACAATCTCTGGAAGGACTTAAGAGCAGACTGGATGACGTGCATGAGGCCATTAATGGAATAGAAATCAGAGAATAGGAATACAGAGAAGCTGAGGCAGAGAGAGAGAAAAGGATCTCCAGGAATGAAAGAATATTAAGAGAACTGTGTGACCAATCCAAACGGAACAATATTCACATTATAGGAGTACCAGAAGAAGAAGAGAGAGAAAAAGGGATAGAAAGTGTCTTTGAGGAAATAATTACTGAAAACTTCCCCAAGCTGGGGGAGGAAGTAGTTTCTCAGACCACAGAAGCCCACAGAACTCCCAACACAAGGGACCCAAGGACAGCAACCCCAAGATATATAATAATTAAAATGGCAAAGATCAAAGACAAGGACAGAGTATTAAAGGCAGCCAGAGACAGAAAAAAGGTCACCTACAAAGGAAAACTCATCACGCTATCATCAGACTTCTCAACAGAAACCTTATAGGCCAGAAGAGAATGGCATGATATATTTAATGCAAGGAAACAGAAGGGTCTTGAACCAAGAACACTGTATCCAGCACAATTATCATTTAAATATGAAGGAGGGATTAAACAATTCCCAGACAAACAAAAGTTGAGGAAATTTGCCTCCCAAGAACCACCTCTACAGGATATTTTAAAGGGAATGCTGTAGATGGAAGTCTGAATAGATGTCACCAGAGAAAATAAAATCACAGCAAAGAAAGCAGACCAACCAAATATTAACTAAAGGCAAAAAATAAAATCAAATACTCACAAAAGCAGTTAAAGGAAACACAATAGAGTACAGAATAAAACACCTAACATATAAAGAATGGAGGAGGAGGAATAAGAAGGGAGAGAAATAAAGAATCATCAGACTGTGTTTACAATAGCTTAATAAGAGAGTTAAGTTAGATGGCTAGACAGTAAAGAAGCTACCCTTGAACCTTTGGTAAGCACAAATCTAAAGCCTGCAATGGCAATAAGTACATATCTTTCAATAATCACCCTAAGTGTAAATGGACTGAATGCACCAATCAAAAGACACAGAGTAAAAGAATGGATAAAAAAGCAAGACCCATCTATATGCTGTTTACAAGAGACTCACCTCAAACCCAAAGACATGCACAGACTAAAAGTCAAGGGATGGAAAAAGATATTTCATGCAAACAATGGGGAGAAAAAAACAGGTGTTGCAGTACTTATACCAGATAAAATAGACTTCAAAACAAAGAAAGTAACAAGAGATAGAGAAGGACATTACATAATGATAAAGAGGTCCGTCCAGTAAGAGGATATAACCATTATAAATATATATGCACCCAATACTGGAGCACCAATATATGTGAAACAAATACTAACAATTAAAGGAGGAAATAGAATGCAATGCATTCGTTCTAGGAGACTTCAACACACCACTCACTCATAAGGACAGATCCACCAGACAGAAAATAAGTAAGGACACAGAAGCACTGAACAACACACTAGAACAGATGGAGTTAACAGGCATCTACAGAACTCCACACCCAAAAGCAGCAGGATAAACATTCTCCTCAAGTACAGATGGAACGTTTTCCAGAATAGACCACATACTAGGCCACAAAAAGAGCCTCAGTAAATTCCAAAAGATTGAAATTGTACCAACCAACTTCTCAGACCACAAAGGCATAAAACTAGAAATAAATTGTACAAAAAAAACCAAAAAGGCTCACAAACACATCGAGGCTTATTAACAACATGCTTCTAAATAATCAATGGACCAATGACCAAATTAAAGCAGAGATCAAGCAATATATGGAGACAAATGACAATGACTGCATAAAGCGCCAACTTCTGTGGAAAACAGTGAAGGCAGTATATAGCAATCCAGGTCTATTTCAAGAAGGAAGAACAATCCCAAATGAATAGTCTAAAGTCACAATTATTGAAACTGGAAAAGAAGAACAAATGAGGCCCAAAGTCAGCAGAAGGAGGGACATAATAAATATCAGAGAAGAAATAAATAAAATTGAGAATAATAAAACAATAGAAAAAATCAATGAAACCAAGAGGTGGTTCTTTGAAAAAATAAACAAAATAGATTAGCTCCTAGCCAGACTTATTAAGAGGAAAAGAGAATCTACACACATCAACAGAATCAGAAATGAGAAAGGAAAAATCATGACAGACCCCATGGAAATACAAACATTTATTAGAGAATACTATGAAAATCTATATGCTAACAAGATGGAAAACCTAGAAGAAATGGACAACTTCCTAGAGAAATACAACCTTCCAAGACTGACCCAGGACCAATTACCAGCAAAAAAATTGAATCGATAATCAAAAAACTACCCAAGAACAAAACCCCTGGACCAGATGGATTCAATGCTGAATTTTATCAAACATACAGAGAAGACATAATAACCATTCTCCTTAAAGTTTTCCAAATAATGGAAAAGTAGGGAATACTTCCAAACTCGTTCTGTGAAGCCAACATCACTCTAATACCAAAACCAGGCAAAGACCCCATCAAAAAAAAAAATTATAGACCAATGTCCCTGATGAACACACATGCAAAAATACTCAACAAAATATTAGCAAACCAAATTCAAAAATACATCAAGAGGATCATACATCATGACCAAGTGGGATTCATCTCAGGGATGCAAGGATGGTACAACATTCGAAAATCCATCATCATCATCCACCACATCAACAAAAAGGACAGAAACCACATGATCATTTCCATAGACGCTGAAAAAGCATTCAACAAAATTCAACATTCATTCATGATAAAAACTCTCAACAAAATGGGAATACAGGGCAAGTACCTCAAAATAATAAAGGCCATATACAACAAACGCACACCCAACATCATACTTAACAGTGAGAAGCTGAAAGCTTTTCCTCTAAGATCGGGAACAAGGCAGTGGGGGGTGGAGGGGGGATGCCCACTCTTCCCACTGTTATTCAACATAGTACTGGAGGTCCTAGCCACGGCAGTCAGGCAAAACAAAGAAATACAAGGCATCCAGATTGGTAAAGAAGAAGTCAAACTGTCACTATTTGCAGATGACATGATATTGTACATAAAAAACCCTAAAGACTCCACTCTACAACTACTAGAACTAATATCTGAATTCAGCAAAATTACAGGATACAGAATTAATACACAGAATTCTGTTGCTTTCGTTGTTTCCAAAGGAAAAACTGAAGGAATGAAACAGCAGCAGAATCACAGAACCCAAGAATGGACTAACAGTTACCAAAGGGAAAGGGACTGTGGAGGATGGGTGGGAATGGAGGGATGGGGGGGAAGAAAGGGGGCATTATGATTAGCATGTATAATGTTGGGGGGACACGTGGAGGGCTGTGCAACAAAGAGAAGACAAGTAGTGATTCTACAGCATCTTACGCTGATGGACAGTGATTGTAATGGGGTTTGTGTGGGGGACTTGGTGCTGGGGGGAGTCTAGTAAACATAATGTTCCTCATGTAGTTGTAGATTAATGATACCAAAATAAAAATAATAAAAAATGATGTCTAATATGTAATAGACATCTCTTCATATCAGTACCAAGGGCAAATATATTGAAGTCTTTCTATCAGCCAGATTGGCAGTTCAGTGCTGTGGATACAGTAGTTAAAAAGACAATCATAGTCTCTGCCCTCATTGAGCTTCCAGTTAAATAGGAGAAATATACTCTAAACATGTAATTACACATATAAGTCTAACTACATTTGAGTGATTGCTATAAAATAAATGTGTGAGCAGCTATGGTAGTATCTTATAGGAAAAGCTGTTCTAAAGAGTCAAGGAGGGCTTTTTTGAGAGAGAGCTGTTTGTTCTGAGACCTAAAAGATGAAGTAGAATTTAGCCAGGGGAGGAGTGTTCAAGGCAGAAATAACCTCACATGCAAAGTCACAGTGACTAAGACCTTGGTATGTTCAAAGAGCTGAGGTTTGCCTCATTTATTTTATTGCCTTCCATTGTAAGGATGTGCCATCACTTATTTATCTGTTCTTCTGTTGGTGAAAATTCAGTTTTTCTCTACTTTTTATCTATTCTAGCCAATGCTGCAGTAAATATCTGTGTGTGTATATATATATATCTTAGCAACTTTTTCAGATACTATCCTTTAATATCATAAGCTCCCATGAATTGATAAAAGTTTACCATGGATTTGTAAATTTTATTTTGGTTTTAAATATCATGTAGTGTTCTTTGGTTTTTTTAATAGTATATGAAATTTGAGACTTAGATAATGGAAAAAGCAATAAATACATCCTATTAATGGAAGTTTGAGATGCATACTTGTCTTATGTTGTGTTTGGGAATACCTGCTGGGAAAGCTCAGCTTCCATATTGCATGCAAATATCCAAACTGAAAGAGAAGCCACAAGGGGCCATCTTAGGTGCATATCTCTTCACAGTTTCTTTTTACTGGTAAAATGTGCTTTTCAGGACGATCCTCTAAAGTAGTCTACTCAAAGCAAAATCTCACTGCAGATTCATGGGCTCACCCCAGGCCCTCTAAATCAGACAGCCTGGGGATGGGTCTGGATATCCACACTTTAAACCTTCCCCTCTCACTCCATCCCTGTCAGTTGATTATTATTCACCATTGAAAACCAGTGCTCTAGAGTATATGATATTGTACATTGGGGGGAAGTGCCTATATTTCCTTTGTAGCCATGTTGACTTGAATATATTTAGTCCAAAGAAAAAGAGTTTTGAATACTCAAAACCTACTAATTATGTAAAAAGTTATTTCAAAATAATGTATTTTAACCAATCACAGCTAATGAGATTAGCTGGGAATTATTGAACTTTCACAGTTAATTGAGTTAACAAGAAATAATTTTGGGTTTTTATATTTTTGGCAAGGACTCAACTAAAGAAGTTCCTAGGAAAATCAGTAAAGAGAGCAAAGCACCTTGCTGAGGAATATGGTGAACGTGCTGTAAATAAAGTAAAAAGTGTTAGAGATGAAGGTAAGTGAACTAATAGAGCTTATCAACTGAAAAATTGATTTGTAATCATCTAAATTTAATTCATAGTTTATAAGAATCATTGTTTTTTATTGAAAGTAACAAACCTTTATAGCTAATACCTTAGGATTTCAATAAATCATGTTATTCTCACTGTCAATTTGATGCATAAGAAGAAAAATGAATTTATGCATCTCAAACATGAATCTGTACATACTTTGTGACTATGGCTACCTGGAAGAGTTGAGCATTCATTGATCAGTTGTAATTAGTTTTGTAAGGTTATTTACTTTTTATAAATATTTTTAAATTTAGGTGATTCTTCTGAATTTGCAGAGATGTTGACTTCCTATCCCTTTATGTAAATGTGCTCAATTTTTGATTTGTATAATAAACCCTTACATAACTGCTTATTCTATACCAGACACTGTTCTAAGCATGTTAACCTGTATTAACTCATTTAATCCACCTAAAAACCCCATGGGATAAGTACCATTATTATCCCCATTTGATAGATGAGAAAGTTGAGGCACAGGAAAATAAAGTATCTTGCCTGTAGTCACACAGATAATAAGTTATGGAACTGAATTTGGACCTAGGCAACAGTGTACCAGACTCCATGCTCGTAACTACTATGCTATTTAGTAATAGATTTTGCTTTTCCATTTAATGAATTTTCTTGGAAATCAGTAGACATGGGAATATGATAGTAGTTATATATACAATAGCTAATGATTGACTTCTATTGCTTTTCTACTTAGTGTTTCATACTGATCAAGATGATCCTTCATCAAGTGATGATGAAGGAATGCCATACACAAGACCAGTTAAATTCAAAGCAGCCCATGGTTTCAAAGGGCCTTACGATTTTGATCAGATCAAAGTGGTCCAAGATCTTAGTGGTGAACACATGGTAAGCAACTTTTTTATTTTTCAGGATTGACTCTGTTTTCATTTGGAGAAATGCTTTGGCTTCTGTAAAGCTGATCTCTTCTTATGTATGTAATTTTGCCAGCCTGACTCAAGAGTCAATTGATGTTAATATGAATTAATGAGTAGGTAATGCAGAGTCTATCTGAATCATTCAAGAAGTGACTTATTGAATAAGTAAACTCCTAGTCTTATATCATTAAGACAGCTGTTTAAAAGTATCAAGCTTTAAAGTAGTTAAATTAGAGAAGAGTTATCACTTTGAAAAATGTTTAAAATATTCCCTGGTATATTTTAAATAATTTAAACAAGTATTTCAGAAACTCAATATATTTTGTAAACTGCAAGCTAAAACAAGAAGACAGGTACAGCTGCAAGTTCTCAATTAGAGTTAAAATGTACCAAAGTGGGGAAAAAGATGGCGGCATGAGAAGTGAGAGAGAAATCTCATCCCAAACCACATATAATATGAAAATACAGCAAATACAACTATTCCTAAAAGAGTGACCAGAAATAAGATTGCACCAGCCAGTCTACATCTGGGAAAAGACAACATCTCACAGAAATAGGTAAAGTAATAAAGCCGTGACCCGGCAGGACCTGCACTCCCCCAACCCCAGCTCACCAGTGGGAGAAAAGAGAATCAGCAGGGAGGGAGTAGAAGCCCAGTACAGCTAAATGCCCAGCCCTAGAAATCTACTCTGGGAGCACAAACCCACACTGCATGGTGCTCCAGAGATTAGAGGGGTTGAAAACCAAAGTCAGAGACTGAGACTACAGCTGCATGTGGTGAACAGGTTCCCACAACTGGCTGCTCTGGGACAAAAGAAAGGCAGGTACTTTGAAAGACTTCCCAACAGTGAGAAGGTTGCTAAAGGGGCAAGGATTCAGGAGAAGGAACAGGTGGACAGAATTATCCTGGCACACTCAGCCCAGGTTGGGAATGTTCAGGAGCTTCAGGTGCTCCATCCCCCTGGCTGGCAACACAGCCGTTTGTCCGCAATAAGCAGCCTGCCGCTCCATCCTCCCCACCAGTACCAGCGCGCAAACCCACTGCCCTCGCCATCGCTCCAGACAAGCTAGAGGGCAGCCAGCCCTGTCTACAGCAACTACATGGCTTAACGCAGAGGCTGCTTCCTGCATGTGGCTCACTGGCCCTGACAGTGGAGGCAGGCACTGCAGCCAAGAAGCAGGAAAGGGCTTTGTCCTCCTGGCAGGCACCAGCGCTACTCATCTGCAACCCCCACCAGCTAGAGGGAAGTGCCGCCTATGACAGTTAAGGGGATTAATGCAGAGGCTCCTCCCTGCACATGGCTCACTGGCTCTGACAGCAGAGGCAGGCACTGTCTGGGAAGGAGGAAAGGGCCCTGTCCTCCTGGCAGGCACCAGCGCCACTCACCTATGAACCCCCCTCCATTGCTCTAGGACAGCCGAAGGGCAGCCCTGCCTACGGCACCTTAGGGGATTAACACAGAGGCTGCTCCCTGCTCACAGCTCACTGGCCCTGACAGTGGAAGCAGACTCTCCAGACAAGAAGCAGGAAAGGGCTTTGTCCTCCCAGCAGGCACTGGCGCCACTCACCTGTGACACCTGCGGTCGCTCCAGGCCAGCCGGAGTGCAGCCCCGCCTACGGCTGCTTAGGGAATTAACACAGAGTCTGCGCCCTGCATGAGGCTTACCGGCCCTGACAGCAGAGACAGGCACTGTGGCTGGGAAGCAGGAAAGAGCTTGCTCTTTAGGGTAAATACCATCACCGCTTGCCTGCGACCACTGCCATTGCTCCAGGTACTAGACAGGTCCAACGAGCATAGCTTCTGGGTACTACAGTGTGCCAACTACACAAACCTAATATTTCTCAATATCCAATAGGATTATGAAAAGGCACAAGGACATTGTTCAATCCAAAATCCCTCAAACACCAGAAAGAGGGCTCAGTGAAACTGAAATCACCAGTCTTCCTGAAAAAAATTTCAAAATAAAAGTCAATAAGAATGCTAATGGAGCTACAGAAAAATATTCAGAAGGCTAAGGGACGAATTCAGGAGAGAGATAGACACCTTAAAAGCTACAGTAGCTGAAATGAAACATATGGTGGAGGGATTTAAAAACAGATTAGATAAGGTAGAGGAGGCAGTACATGGAATAGAAATTAGAAAACAGGAATACAAAGAAGCTGAGGCACAGAGAAAAAAAAGGGATCTCTAGAAATGAAAGAATATTAAGAGAACTGTGTGACAAGTCCAAACAGAATATAAGGGTACCAGAAGAACAGGAGAGAGAAAAGGGGATAGAAAATATCTTTGAATAAATAATTGCTGAAAACTTCCCCAACCTGGGGAAGAAAATAGTCTCTCAGACCATGGAAGTATGCAGATCTCCCAACACAAGGGACCCAAGGAAGACAACACCAAAACATATAATAATTAAAATGGAAAAGATCAAGGACAACTACAGAGTATTAAAAGCAGCCAGAGAAAGAAAAAAGTTCACCTACAAAAGAAAACCCATCAGGCTATCATCACATTTCTCAGAAGAAACCTTACAGGCCAGAAGGGAATGGCATGATATATTCAGTGTGATGAAACAGAAGGGCCTCAAGCAAAGAATACTCTACCCAGCAAGAGTATAATTTAAATTTGAAGGAGGGATTAAACAATTACCAGATAAGCAAAAGGTGAGGGAATTTACATCCCACAAACCATCTCTACAGTGTATTTTAAAGGGATTGCTCTAGATAGAAGTGCTCCTAAGGCTAAATATCTGTCACCAGAGAAAATAAAACCACAGTAAACAAGTAGACTAATTAATAACTAACCAAAAGGAAAATTAAATCAGCTACCCACAGTCAGTCAAGGGATACACAAAGAGTACAGAATATGACACCTCACATAACAAAGAGTGGAGGAGGAAGAAAAAGAAGGGAGAGAAACAATATCTTCAGATTGGGTTTATAATAGCATAATAAGTGGGTTAAGTTAGACTGTTAGATAGTAAAGAAGCTGCCCTTGAACCTTTGGTAAGCATGACTCCAAAGCCTGCGATAGCAATAAGAACACATCTATCCATAACCACCCTAAATGTAAATGGTCTTAATGCACCAATCGAAATACAGACAGTCATTGAATGGATAAAAAAACAAGACCCAACTATATGCTGCCTACAAGAGACTCACTTCAAACCCAAAGACATACACAGACTAAAAGTGAAGGAATGGAAAAAGATATTTCATGCAAACAATAGGGAGAAAAAAGCAAGAGTTACAGTACTGATATCAGATAAAATAGACTTCAAAACAAAGAAAGTAATAAGAAACAAAGAAGGACATTATATAATGATAAAGGGGCAAGTCCTAAAAGAAGATAAAACCATTAGAAATATCTGTGGACCCAACACAGGAGCACCTACATATGTGAAACAAATACTAATAGAATTAAAGGGGGAAATACAATGCAATGGATTCATTTTTAGGAGACTTCAACACACCACTCACTCCAAAGGGCAAATCAACCAGACAGAAAATAAGTAAAGAGACAGAGGCACTAAACAACACATTAGAACAGATGGGCCTATGAGACATTTACAGAACACTCCACCCAAAAGCAACAGGATACATATTCTTCTCAAGTGCACATGGAATATTTTCCAGAGTAGATCGCATACTAGACCACAAAAAGAGCCTCAGCAAACTCAAAAAGATTGAAATTGTACCAGCCAAATTCTCAGATCACAAAGGTATGAAACTAGAAATAAATTGTACAAAGAAAACAGAAAGGCTCACAAACACATGGAGACTTAACAACATGCTCCTAAATAATCAATTGGTCAATAGCCAAATTAAAACAAAGATCAAGCAATATATGGAGACAAATGAAAACAACAGCACAATGCCCCAACTTCTGTGGGAAGCAGCGAAGGCAGTTCTAAAAGGGAAATATATAGTAATCGAGGCCTATTTAAAGAAGGAAGAACAATCCCAAATGAACAGTCTAAATTCACAATTAATGAAACTGAAAAAAGAACAAATGAGGCCCAAAGTCAGTAGAAGGAAGGACATAACAATGATCAGAGAACAAATAAATAAAATTGAGAAGAATAAAACAATAGAAAGAATTAATGAAACCAAGAGCTGGTTCTTTGAGAAACTAAACAAAATAGATAAACCCCTAGCCAGACTTAGCAAGAAAAAAAGTCTACACACATAAACAGAATCAAAAAGTAAAAGGAAAAATCACTACAGACACTATAGAAATACAAAGAATTATTAGAGAATACTATGAAAAATTACATGCTAACAAATTGGGTAACCTAGAAGAAATGGACAACTTTCTAAAAAATGCAACCACCCAAGACTGACCCACAAAGAAACAGAAAATCTAAACAGACCAATTACCAGCAATGAAATTGAATCGATAATGAAAAAACTACCCAAGAACAAAACCCCATACCAGATTGCTTCACCACTGAATTTTATCAGACATTTAGAGAAGAACTAATACCCATCCTCCTTAAAGTTTTCCAAAAAGTAGGAGGGAATACTTCCAAACCCATTCTATGAAGCCAGCAGCACTTTAATACCAAAACCAGGCAAAGATACCACAAAAAAAGAAAATTACAGACCAATATCCCTGATGAACATACATGCAAGGATACTCACAAAATACTAGCAAACTGAATTCAAACTCCATCAAAAAGATCATACATCATGATCAAATAGGATTCATTCCAGGGACACAGGACAACATTTGAAAAACCATTAACATCATCCACTACATCAATAAAAAGACAAAAATCACATGATCATCTCCATAGATGTAGAAAAACCTTTGACAAAATTCAACACCCATTCATGATATAAACTCTCAACAAAATGGGTGTTGAGGGCAAGTATCTAAACATAGTAAAGGCCATATATGACAGACCCACAGCCAACATCGTACTTAACAGTGAGAAGCTGAAAGCTTTTCCTCTAAGATCGGGAACAAGACAAGGATGCCCACTCTCCCTGCTTTTATTCAACATAGTACTGGAGGTCCTAACCATGGCAAAGACAACACAAAGAAATACAAGGCATCCAGACTGGTAAGGAAGAAGTCAAACTGTCACTGTTTGCATATGACATGGTATTGTTCATTAAAAACCCTAAAGAATCCATTCCAAAACTACTAGAACTAATATCTGAATTCAGCAAATTTGCAGAATACAAAATTAATACACAGAATATATTGATTTCCTATACACTAACAATGAACTAGCAAAAAGTGAAATGAGGAAAACAATTCCATTCACAATTGCATCAAAAAGAATAAAATACCTAGGAATAAACCTAACCAAGGAAGTAAAATACGTATACCCTGAAAACTACAAGACACTCTTAAGAGAAATTAAAGAGGACACTAACAAATGGAAATTCATCCCATGCTCTTGGATAGGAAGAATTAATATTGTCAAAATGGCCATCCTGCCTAAAGCAATCTACAGATTCAATGCAATCCCTATCAAAATACCAACAGCATACTTCAACAAACTGGAACAAATAGTTCTAAAATTCTTATGGAACCGCAAAAGACCCCAAATGGCCAAACCAATCCTGAGAAGGAAGAATGAAGCAGGGGGAATTACACTCCCTGACTTCAAGCTCTACTACAAAGCCACAGTAATGAAGACTATTTGGTACTGGCACAAAAAAAAACCCCACAGACCAGCAGAACAGAATAGAGAGTCCAGATATTAACCCAAACACATATGGTCAGTTATTATATGATAAAGGAGCCATGGATATATAATGGGGAAATGACAGCCTCTTTAACACCTGGTGTTGGGAAAACTGGACAGCTACATATAAGAGAATGAAACTGTATCATTGTCTAACCCCATACACAAAAGTAAACTCAAAATGGATCAAAGATCTGAATGTAAGTCATGAAACCATAAAACTATTAGCAAAAAAGATAGGCAAAGATCTCATGAACATAAACATGAGCAACTTCTTCATGAACATATCTCTCCAGGCAAGGGCAACAAAAGCAAAAATGAACAAGTGGGACTATATCAAACTGAAAAGCTTCTGTATAGCAAAGGACACCATCAGTAGAACAAAAAGGCATCCTATACTATTGGAGTATATATTTATAAATGACATATCCAATAAGGGGTTGACATCCCAAATATATAAAGAGCTCACATGCCTCAACACCCAAAAAACAAATAACCCTATTAAAAAATGGGCAGAGGATCTGAGCAGATAATTCTCTAAAGAAATAATTCAGATGACCGATAGGCACATTAAAAAGATGCTCTATATTGCTAATCATCAAAGAAATGCAGATTAAAACCACAATGAGGTATCATGTCACACCAGTTAGTATGGCCAACATCCAAAAGACAAGTAACAATTGCTGGCAAGGATGGGGAGAAAGGGGAACCCTCCTACACTGCTGGTGGGAATGTAAGTTAGTTCAACTATTGTGGAAGGCAATATGGAGGTTCCTCAAAAAACTAAAAATAGAAATATCATTTGACCCAGGAATCCCACTCCTAGGAATTTACCCAAGGAATATAAGTTCTCAGATTCAAAAAGACATATGCACCCCTATGTTCATCGCAGCACTATTTACAGTAGCCAAGATAGGGAAGCAACCTAAGTGTCCATCAGTAGATGAATGGATAAAGAAGAGGTGGTACATGTACACAATGGAGTATTACCCAGCCATAAGAAGAAAACAAATCCTACCATTTGCAACAACATGGATGGAGCTAGAGGGTATTATGCTCAGTGAAATAAGCCAGGTGGAGAAAGACAAGTATCAAATGATTTCACTCATCTGTGGAGTATAAGAACAAAGCAAAAACTGAAGAAACAAAATAGCAGCAGACTCACAGAACCCAAGAATGGACTAGCGGTTACCAAAGGGAAAGGTATGGTGAGGGTTGGTGGAAAGGGAGACATAAGGGGATAAAGAGGCATTATGATTAGTGCCCATAATATAGGGGGGCACAGTGAAGGAAGTATAGCACAGAGAAGACAAGTAGTGACTCTATAGCATCTTACTATGCTGATGGACTGTGACTGTAATGGGGTATGTGGTGGGGACTTAATAATGGGGGAATATAGTAACCACAATGTTGCTTATATGAAATGTTCATAAGATTATATATCAATGATATCTTAATTAAAAAAATGTACCAAAGTAGATATAAAGTGCACAAATTATATCGTAGTTACCCCTGAAAATTCTAGGAAGGCAGAGAAGTCAGTAATAAACTCAGCACTGGATAAATAATGTAAGTAATGCTGTGAGTCCTTGATCAGGGAATCTATTATATGTTTAGATATTAAAAGTTATCTTAACTGGAAGGAAGCATTTGTAATCCTATCAGATGGCAGCCAGATTGGAATTTAAATTTTGATGCTTATAATCTACATGTAAGATGTGTGAGTTGATTATAGTATCTATAATCGATCCCAGCTCCTCTTATATTCAGCTAGGAGACAGATCCTAAAATAGGATTTGAGCCTTTGAATGGAAGATTTCTGGTCACCTCAGAACTCCCATTTCCATTAATATACAAACAAGATCTGGGGTCTTAAAGTTGTTCATTTAGATCATGGCAAACTGCAACAATCTTATCCCACTATTCTTCTAAAAGTTCCTCCTTGCAGTGGTTATGGCACCTTTGGACTGTTGGCCTTAAGTGGTGTTAGTAATGTGACATTATTTTAGTATGTATAATTTGATATAATTTTTTACTTTGGCTTAAAAATTGTATCTCAAGTTTCAAAGTAATTAACTTTGAACCTTCTTTTGTTTTCAAAGGGAGCTGTTTGGACCATGAAATTTTCTCACTGTGGCCGATTACTTGCCTCAGCTGGACAAGACAACGTAGTGAGAATATGGGCTTTAAAAAATGCTTTTGACTATTTCAACAATATGCGAATGAAATACAACACTGAAGGTATTTTTCATTTATTTGTGGGCTTTAACAGTCCAGAAACATCTGGCATTTTTTCATTTCAGGTATAATGCTCTCTTATCTGGCAATCATTTGCAACAACCACTATTTTCCATAATTGCCATAAACCTAAAAGTAAGAGAAGTCAGCAGCAAAAAGCATCTAAACCCAGTGGGATAAGCTACCACAAAGCTTTTGAATTTATCCCTTTCAGGTGTAGTGCAGAGTTAATCTCATCAACTATTGAGAACAAAGTTATTTTGTTTCCCCTGACACCCTTCAGTTCTATCCTAGGTTAAAATGAAATTATATGATTAATGTAGAAAAAGAATGAGAGTAAGTAAAATCCAGTAAGTAAAATGTGATTAAGGAAATGTAGCCATAGAAAGTAAATGTGAATTGTCAATACATAGAAGGGTATATGAAAAATCGGTTAAATGGAGAAAGAGAACCCTTAAAAGATGATGTATGGACACAATGATTACAGCTATGTAAAATATTTCTGTAAGTTATCAGGAACATATGTAGAATTGATGTAAATAGGAGCTTTAAGTTTATGGGATTCTTTTTTTTGTAATTATTTAACTGCAGTAAATTTTCTCCACAAAACCACTCCTAATCAACCAAGGCTGAAAACAAGAAGTTAAAGGACAGGGGGAAGGAGAATTAGAGGCACCATGGGTAGGAGTATATATAGCTAAAGCATCAATTTGAGGAACAGAAATCTAGGGAGATAACACTGAACTGGCAAGCAAGGTCCTGTACACTTTAGTAGTTTTGTGGGTATTGCTTGCATTATGTTATAATACATAATCAAAGATAATAATGAGTTAACAGAAGTTTAAACTGTTCACTGTATGTTTCTTTTATCGCCCTGCCTGGAACAGAAAGACTGTTTTCAGTGGTCCTTGAGACTTACCCCAGCCCAGAACCTTTTGGCCCCTTAATGTTCATCTTGTTAGTTGTTATAATTAACAAGAATTGTATTCACTGTGAAAATGAGGATTTAACAGTATTTTATTAAATTGGAGAAATCGTGAAGCCATTTTACAAAGACTTTATATAAAAATGATAAAAAGTATTTGGTGCTTAAAAAGTTAAGGCTTTGCTTCTTTAGAAAAATGTGTTTTTCCAGAATGTTAGATTTTATGACTGTTAATTAGGTATTACTGTGTTGTTATTTCTGATAGATGTTTTGTGTGTGTGCACATGTGTGCATTCTTTTTGTTAAAATTATTATGTTGTTTTTAGGACGTGTGTCCCCGTCACCTTCTCAGGAAAGTCTAAGCTCATCAAAATCTGATACAGATACAGGGGTATGTTCATTATCTTATGGTTAATATTATCAAATACTGTGTGATTTGTTTACTATAAAGTACCTTATCAGAAATTACAGTTGAATGAAAGCACTTAATTAAAATAAAGATGCATTGGAAACAAGAGTTTCTTCTATTAAAATTGGTAAATGAAAAATTCTGGGGTTTAAAGGATGTCAGACAGTGAATAAAATTACTCAAGCTACCAAATTACTAATGTAAACTTAAATAAAACAAAATTCCCTCTCCTCAGGTCCATGTTTGATTTTTTTTTATTAAATCGTAGATAAGTGAAGAGGTAATCAAAGAAAAAAGATTCTGAAATATTCTAATTTTTCCATCCTTTAGGTTTAATAAATGCTTTCTGATTGTTTTAGGTAGTTTAAAATACCTTAATTTTCATTTGGTCTCAGAGCTAGAAGGTTATATAGCCAGTTTTAAACCTAAAAAAACAGAATTCAAAATATTCTAAGCTGTCCCCTCTGCTTTTAGTGTATTGAGGTAGGCAAAGATGATGTAAACAAAGAACTTAAAATGTCCACTTGCTCAGCCGTATTTTCCTGGGATTTCATTGGCTCTGCAGTATTTGTCACCAATTTTTCTCTACTCTGTTGTCCATGGTTCTGTTTTCCCTTGTTCTCTTCCTATATCCCTTTGTGTCTTCCATTTCACCCCCCTTAAATGTTGCTTTTTCTCAGGGTTCTGTCCTTGGCCATTCTCAGGAGACATATCACTCACTGCCTCTAGTCTTGAACTGGCTTTAGCTCCATAATTCTTACTCCCTTTTAATAGCTTTATGTTTTATAAACAGAAATGAGATCCTGTTATGCATGCTGCTCTTTTCATACAACAGTATATATAAGATCTCTCCACCTACATGTTCTTCAAGCACATCAATTAATAGCTCTAAAACTGAACTCCCTCAACAAATGTTTTTTGAGTGCCTGTTACATGTGCCAGACAGTGCTAGATTCTGCAGAATCGTGAGAGACATATTCTCTGGCCTCAGGGACCTTGCTGACTAGCGAAATAGATATATCCACAATTACAGTATTGGATGGTAATATTCTATAAAAGGTACTGCACAAGTATAGAAGTTAGCCTTATGAATCAGGGTGTCAGGAAAAGCTTCCTGAAGGCTTTGATGTTTGAGCTAGGAGTTAACTGTATGAGAGAAGGAAAGAAGGGGCATATCAGAGCTAATAGCAAATGCAAAGGCATGGAGGCTGAAACAGCATGTCATGTTATAGGTACTATAAGAAATTCCATGTGGCTGGAGCAAAGGGTGCATGTATGAGAGTTGTAGGAGAGGTAGGCAGGATTAGGATTTTAAATGGCCTTTTGTGTTAAACCAAGACATTTGAACTTCATCCTGCAAGCTTCTGGAGAATCCTTCTTTGAAGTATTTCAATCAGAGGCTTAATTAAAATGTTCAGATTTTTAGAAAGACCATTCTGGTAGTACTCTGAAGGATGGACAGGGGCTCCAGCCTAAAGACAGGGAGACCCACTTAAGAAGCCATTAACCCAGCAGAGAAATGGGTACTTAGATTATTTCAGAGGATGATAGCAGTGGGTCTGGAAACCATGAAGATGAGCTGAAGAGATATAAAAGAAGTGGGATCTCTAGCATGTGGTGACTGGCTAGCTGGGGTGGTACATGAGTAGCCTACGATGATTCCCAAGTGTCTGGCTTGAATAACTGACTAAATGTTAATAGGCACTTAAATAAATATTTTTATTATTTACCCACAGCTCTGTCTCCTCTTTTGAAATTTCTTTAATGGCATCAGTGTCCATATCTTTTTGACTCAGTCAGAAGCACTCTCTTACTTTCTCTTCCTTTCACACATATCAGATTAGCTACAAATTCCTGTCTACTCTACTTGCATGTACAACTGCCCATGGAATCTGTCCCCCAGCCCCCATTGTCACTTATATCATCTAGACCTTTGACACTCATTTAAATGTTTCCTGTAGCTTTCTAATTAGTTTTCCCATCTCTGGTCTCTACACAATTCATGTTCTATACTGCCATCAGCTATATTTTTCTAAAATACAGATCTAACTGTGCTATTATGTGGTTTAAAATCTCCTGATGGCTCCTTGTCACCTACAGAATAAGGTCCTTCCTACTAATATTGCTTCGTCTTACCTTTTTGACTCAGTTACTAATTGCCTAGTGCCTGTGCATCTTACTTGCCATGCTTTATATAGGTCTATGCCCTAAACATTCTTTCGCTTTTATGTCTTTGTCCATATGTCATCGGCTTTGCCGGGATTGCCCTGACTGTGCCCTTTCCTTACGATGCAAAGCCCTACTCATCCTTCCAGATTCAGCTCAAATATCTTCCCTTATTATTTTCTCTGAATCAAGCAGTCATAATTGTTCTTCATTTGTGTTCTGACAGTATGTCTTATGTACTTTGACATTGATACTACCACATATGTCTTTCTTGGCAGTTTTTCTCACTGACTAGGCTCTGGGCTCATTTAAGGCAAAGACCTGTGCTTCACAGATCTTTGTATCCTTGGAACCTAACCCCATGCCTGACTGTGGTAGGCCTGAATCAGTGCTGAATTCTTCTTTCTTTGCCTTGATTTCTGTTTCCCTTGTCTGGATGTCTGCAGTCTCCCTCCTTTCTATTCAAAGCTTGCCCAGTCTTCAAGGCACATTTCCTCCACAAAGTCTTCACTGACTAGTATAGCAGGGAAAGTTTTAACAGTTTTAGGGGGAAAAGGTTTGCTTTTATCAGTTTAATTCACCCTAAAGTTTCCAGGCATTGATTACTCTTAAAAACAGGGACTCTTTATACCATCTTATATTATGCTTATTTCAACAATCATACAGATCCTTAACTACTTCCATCTACCACTCTGCCCCAACTACCAGCAAAACAAACAAACCTACTACCTACCTTAACTCCCAATCTTGTTGGAATACAAGGCCTTTTAAATGAGGGACATAGTAATTCTTTGACACACAAAAAAGTGACTCTATGAGCTTGTTTTCAGGAGTAGTTGATACCACTTATATCTGTTTTCAGGAAAAGATTGTTTGGGGTTTCTTTCACTTCGGTCATTCTGTTGGGGACAGTTACAAGTGGCCTCTATTTCATAGGCCTTTGGAGTTTGGTATCTGGTATTATCTCTGAACCTAGTGCTAGCTCCAGTGAGGCACAGTAAGCACAATAGGATTCATTTTCCTGATGTGTTCTTTTTTTCTTTTTTCTCACAATAGTGATATATTTATCTCTTGAACTACATTCTCACTCTTGTCTTCTCAGCATCCATGTAAAACAGAATGAATAAAAGTACCTAAGGTACAATTGGGCATGCAGAATGACACACCAGGATCACTCACCTAGTCATTGGTCATGCCAAGCCTAGAATTTGGGCTGTTAGCAGTTTCTATTGATGTCCAAAAGTAGTTCAAGAAATGTAAGAAAGGAAGAGGGGCATGCTTAGTGTGCTCCATTATGTTAAAAATTTGTAAAATTTCTTCTTGACACTAGAAGTCTTGAGTATGCTTTTTACTTAGATATTAATACTTTTCTTAGGTAAATTTATGTTTAGTGTGCTTGATTAGTGGAACATCGTCAATCAGGGTGTTACAGCATTTAACTACTGCTTAAAAATTTTTGTGAGGAGGTTATAGGAGAGGAAACAAATTTCCTTTACACTCTTCTGCAGCCAGGATCTACAAAACAACCTGACACAAGACAGATTAACAGTAGAAACAGTTTATTGCATATGCATATGGACGCCTTCATAGAAAAATAGTTAAAACCCAAAGAAGTGGTTAGACCTAGGGGCTTATTTCATTTTAACAAAGAGCAATAAGTTTACAGAGAAGTGACAAAACAGAGGAAAAGGGGTTTAGGCTTTTAAGGGTGGTGAGTTGTGGAAAGATAAATATATTGGGGGAAACTAATGGGAGATAAGGGTTATTTAATAACGTTCTGTTTATGCGGATCTGGCGCTATCTCCAGAGATAACATTCCTCCCTGGCATCCTCCCTGGCAACGGAGGGGTGAGGGGGAGACACTGTCACAAAGGAAATGTTATGCTCCACCTTCAGGTAGAATGGGAGAGGGCAGGGACTTTTTGTGTCTGTTTCTTCTCACTTGCCTTCAACTCAAAATAATCCTTATGCAAAGGGACAAATTTTGAGATGATATATTCCAATTCCCCTCAGGATCATTAGAATCTGAAACCTGAATGAAGAGAGTTAACTGTAAAAGAGTGAGGTAATTTTGGTGAAATTGTACATATGGAGCATTTTATTAAAAATATGCATTTGCTTAGATTTGGTTCTGTAAACAATTATTAATTGCCTACAGTGTGTTAGGCACTGAAATTATAAAGATGAAATGGATAGTCCATGCCAAGGAACAGTACATGGGGGAAGACAGACATCAATAATAATAATAAATGTCCAACACAGAAACTAAGTTACCATTTTACCAAAATAACCAGTCTTTGGACAGTGTGCTTAATGTCAGTTAATTTTTTAACAGCCATACATTTTTTAACAGAGTTAGAAACTCTGATCACTTTTTACCTTCTTCTCTCCCTCTTAAGTCTGCTCATTCATCAAATCCTGCCTGCTCAGTCTCAGAAAAGTCTTTGGAATCCGGCCATTCTTTTCATTTCCACTTCTATAATCCAGGCCTTTATCTGGACCATTGTAGCTGTTCTCCCATATTCCAGTCTTTGTCAGCAGAACTACTTTCCTATAAAATAAATCTGATCGTATTACTCTTCTGTTTAAGCACTCCTTTAGGCCTTTTTTCCTGTAGAATTAAATCCAAATTCCTTAGCATGATTCAAAGTCGTTCAGAGATCAGCCTGGCCTCAGCTCTCATTGTTATTTCCCACCCTTCCCTCTCATAAACCATATGTTCTGAGCCACTCAGTTGTTCGTTATTGTCCCAACAAAAATGTCAGGCCCTCTGTTGATTCCATGTATTTATACATACAGTTTCCCTTTGCCTGGCAATTTCATTTAAGACTCAAGTTTCTTCACTGAAGCATTCATTCCTTCATCTACTGTGTAATTACTCATATGTCCCTCACTGTCCCCATTGTACTTCACCCATATTTCTGTATCTTACTTACTACACTGTATCAGTTGATGTAACAACAGCTAACATTTTATGAGCCCTTACTGTATGCCATGTACTCTCCTAAGTCCGTTTTATGTCTTACCTCATTTAGCCTCACAGCAGCCCTGGTACTGTTGTGAGGTACTGTTAAGAACCCTGTTTTACAGATGAAGAAAAGAATACTTAGAGGTGTTAATTAACTCAGCAATTTCATACAGTTGGTAGATACAGCACCAGAATTAGAACCCAGCTCTGAACTGTCTCTAGAGCTTATGCTGTTAATAACTATGCTCCACCAGTTGGCATCTTAAAGTGTGACACTATGTCTTCCTTTAGTCCACAAATACTTATTGAATGCCTACTATGTGTTAATCACTGTTCTAGGGACTAAAAATAATGGTACTGAACAAAAGATACAAAAATATCTGTTGTTTCAAAGATGAAATTCTAGTGGTGGAAGTCAGAGAAACGCAGTAAGTAGATTTTGCAATATGTAATAAGGTGATAAATTTCACGGAAAAAATAAAACAGATAAAGTGGGGCTACGGGGAGTAAATAAGGTGGACAAGGAAAACTTCGCCAAGAGGTTGTCATCTGAGCAAAACCTGAAGGGGTGAGGGAGGGATCATAAGGCAGTCTGGAGGAGAAGAGCATTTCGGGTAGAGGGAAAGGCAAGTGAGACTGCTGTAAGGAAGGAGTTCTGGTGTGCTGAAAAAACATCACTGAGGCCTAGGTAGCAAAAGCCAGTGAGCAAGGGGGACAGCAGTAGAAAATGAAGTCACAGAGGTGTGGCTGGAGCAGTCATAACATGTAGGCAATTGCAAGGGGTTTGACTTAAGTCGCTGGTTTTTTTTTGTTGTTGTTATCATTAATCTACAATTACATGAAGAACATTATGTTTACTAGGCTCTCCCCTTCACCAAGTACCCCACACGAACCCCATTACAGTCACTGCCCATCAGCGTAGTAAGATGCTGTAAAATCACTACTTGTTTTCTCTGTGTTGCACAGCCCTCCCCTTCCACCCACCCCCACACATTATACATGCTAATCGAATACCCCCTTTCTTTTTCCCCACCCTTACACCTCCCTTCCCACCCAGCCTCCCCAGTACCTTGCCCTGTGGTAACTGTTAGTCCCTTCTTGGGTTTTGTGATTCTGCTGCTGTTTTGTTCCTTCAGTTTTTCTTTGTTCTTATACTCGACATATGAGTGAAATCATTTGGTATTTGTCTTTCTCTGCTTGGCTTATTTCACAGAGCATAATACCCTCTAGCTCCATCCATGTTGTTGCAAATTATAGGATTTGTTTTCTTCTTATGGCTGAGTAATTCCATTGTGTATATGTACCACATCTTCTTTACCCATTTATCTACCGATGGACACTTAGGTTGCCTCCATTTCTTGGCTATTGTAAATAGTGCTGCGATAAACATAGGGGTGCATCTGTCTTTTTCAAACAGGGCTGCTGCATTCTTAGCATAAATTCCTAGAAGTGGAATTCCTGGGTCAAATGGTAAGTCTATTTTGACCATTTTGAGGAGCCTTCATACTGCTTTCCACAATGGTTGAACTAGTTTACATTTCCACCAACAGTGTAGGAGGGTTCCCCTTTCTCCAGAACCTCACCAACATTTGTTGTTGTTTGTCTTTGGATGATAGCCATCCTTATTGGTGTGAGGTGATATCTCATTGTGGTTTTAATTTGCATTTCCCTGATAAGTAATGATGTGGAGCATCTTTTCATCTGTCTGTTGGCCATCGGAATTTCTTCTTTGGAGAACTGTCTGTTCAGCTCCTCTGCCCATTTTTTAATTGGATTATTTGCTTTTTGTATGTTGAGGTGCATGAGCTCTTTAGATATTTTGCATGTCAACCCTTTATCGGATCTGTCATTTATGAATATATTCTCCCATACTGTAGGGTATCTTTTTGTTCTATTGATGGTGTCCTTTGCTTGCTGTACAGAAGCTTTTCAACTTGATGTAGTCACACTTGTTCATTTTCTCTTTTGTTTCCTTGCCTGGGGAGATATGTTCATGAAGAAGTCACTAATGTTTTATGTCAAAGAGATTTTTGCTAGTGTTTTTTTCTAAGAGTTTTATGGTTTCATGACTTACATTCAGGTCCTTGATCCATTTCAAATTTACTTTTGTGTATGGCGTTAGACAGTGATCCAGTTTCATTCTCTTACATGTAGCTCTCCAGTTTTGCCAGCACAATCTGTTGAAGAGACTGTCATTTCCCCATTGTATGTCCATGGCTCCTTTATCATATATTAATTGGCCATATATGTTTGGGTTAATGTCTGGAGTCTCTATTCTGTTCCACTGGTCTGTGGCTCTGTTCTGTGCCAGTACCAAATTGTCTTGATTACTGTGGCTTTGTAAGAGAGCTTGAAGTTGGTAAGTGAGATCCCCCCTGCTTTTTTCTTCCTTCTCGGGATTGCTTGGCTATTCGGGTCTCTTGTGGTTCCATATGAATTTTAGAACTATTCATTCCAGTTCATTGAAGAATGCTGTTGGTATTTTGAAAGGGATTGCATTAAATCTGCAGATTGCTTTAGGCAGGATGGCTATTTTGACAATATTGATCCTTCCTAGCCAAGAGCATGGGATGAATTTCCATTTGTTAGTGTCCTCTTTAATTTCTCTTAAGAGTGCCTTGTAGTTTTCAGGGTATAGGTCTTTCACTTCTTTGGTTAGGTTTATTCCTAGGTATTTTATTCTTTTTGATGCAATGGTGAATGGAATTGTTTTCCTGATTTCTCTTTCTATTGGTTCATTATTAGTGTATAGGAAAGCCACAGATTTCTGTGTGTTAATTTTGTATCCTGCAGCTTTGCTGTATTCCGATATCAGTTCTAGTAGTTTTGGAGTGGAGTCTTTAGGGTTTTTTATGTACAATATCATGTCATCTGCAAATAGTGACAGTTTGACTTCTTCTTTACCAATGTGGATTCCTTGTATTTCTTTCTTTTGTCTAATTGCCATGGCTAGGACCTTCAATATTATGTTGAATAACAGTGGGGAGAGTGGGTATCCCTATC
The DNA here is from genome assembly GCF_040802235.1 of Manis javanica. Taxonomy (NCBI): domain Eukaryota; kingdom Metazoa; phylum Chordata; class Mammalia; order Pholidota; family Manidae; genus Manis; species Manis javanica. The sequence continues at coordinate 108,014,816 of NC_133174.1, read as the reverse complement.
TTGTTCCTGATCTCAGAGGAAAAGCTTTCAGCTTCTCGCTGTTCAGTATGATGTTAGCTGTGGGTTTATCATAGATGGCCTTTATTATGTTGAGGTACTTGCCCTCTATTCCCATTTTGCTGAGAATTTTTATCAAGAATGGATGTTGAATTTTGTAGAATGCTTTTTCAGCATCTATGGAGATGATCATGTGGTTTTTGTCCTTCTTTTTGTTGATGTGGTGGATGATGTTGATGGATTTTCTAATGTTGTACCATCCTTGCATCCCTGGGACGAGTCCCACTTTGGCGTGGTGTATGATCCTTTTGATATATTTTTGAATTCAGTTTGCTAATATTTTATTGAGTATTTTTGCATCTACGTTCATCAAGGATATTGGTCTGTAATTTTCTTTTTTGATGGGGTCTTTGCCTGGTTTTGATATTAGGGTGATGTTGGCTTCATAGAATGAGTTTGGGAGTATTCCCTCGTCTTCTATTTTTTGGAACACTTTAAGGAGAAGGGGTATTATGTCTTCTCTGTATGTCTGATAAAATTCCAAGGTAAATCCGTCTGGCCCGGGGGTTTTGTTCTTGGGTAGTTTTTTGATTACCGCTTCAATTTCTTTGCTCGTAATTGGTCTGTTTAGATTTTCTGTTTCTTTCTGGGTCAGTCTTGGAAGGTTGTATTTTTCTAGGAAGTTGTCCATTTCTTCTAGGTTTTCCAGCTTGTTAGCATATAGGTTTTCATAGTAGCCTTTAATAATTCTTTGTATTTCTGTGGAGTCTGTCGTGATTTTTCCATTCTCGTTTCTGATTCTGTTGATGTCTGTTGATTCTCTTTTTCTCTTAATAAGTTTGGCTAGAGGCTTATCTACTTAATTTATTTTCTCAAAGAACCAGCTCTTGGTTTCATTGATTTTTTCTATTGTTTTATTCTTCTCAATTTTGTTTATTTCTTCTCTGATCTTTATTATGTCCCTCCTTCTGCTGACTTTAGGCCTCATTTATTCTTCTTTTTCCAGTTTTGATAATCGTGATGTTAGATTATTCATTTGGGATTGTTCTTCCTTCTTTAAGTATGCCTGGATTGCTATATACTTTCATCTTACGACTCCTTTCGCTGCGTCCCATAGAAGTTGTGGCTCTGTGTTGTTGTTCTCATTTCCTTCCATATATTCCTTGATCTCTCTTAATTTGTTTGGTAATCCATTGATTATGTAGTAGCATGTTGTTAAGCCTCCATGTGTTTGTGAGCCTTTTTGTTTTCTTTGTACAATTTATTTCTAGTTTTATACCTTTGTGGTCTGAAAAGTTGGTTGATAGAATTTCAATCTTTTGGAATTTACTGAAGCTCTTTTTGTGGCCTAGTATGTGGTCTATTCTGGAGAATGTTCCATGTGCACTTGAGAAGAATGTGTATCCTGTTGCTTTTGGATATAGAGTTCTATAGATGTCTATTAGGTCCATATGTTCTAGTGTGTTGTTCAGTGCCTGTGTGTCCTTACTTATTTTCTGTCAGGTGGATCTATCCTTTGGAGTGAGTGGCGTGTTGAAGTCTCCTAAAATGAAGGCATTGCATTCTATTTCCTCCTTTAATTCTGTTAGTATTTGTTTCACATATGCTGGTGCTCCTGTGCTGGGTGCATATATAATTATAATGGTTATATCCTCTTGTTGGACTGAGCCCTTTACCATTATGTAATGTCCTTCTTTATCTCTTGTTACTTTCTTTGTTTTGAAGTCTGTTTTGTCTGATACTAGTACTGCAACACCTGCTTTTTCTCTCTCTGTTGTTTGCATGAAATATCTTTTTCCATCCCTTGACTTTTAGTCTGTGCATGTCTTTGGGTTTGAGGTGAGTTTCTTGTAAGCAGCATATAGATGGGTCTTGCTTTTTTATCCATTCTATTACTCTGTGTCTTTTGATTGGTGCATTCAGTCCATTTACATTTAGGGTGACTATTGAAAGATATGTACTTATTGCCATTGCAGGCTTTAGATTCGTGCTTACCAAAGGTTCAAGGGTAGTTTCTTTAGTATCTTACTGTCTAACTTAACTCACTTATTGAGCTGTTATAAACACTGGTGATTCATTATTTCTCTCCCTTCTTATTCCTCCTCCTCCATTCTTTATATGTTGGGTGTTTATTCTGTGCTCTTTTGTGTTTCCTTTAATTGCTTTTGTGGGTATTTGGTTTTATTTTTTGCCTTTAGTTAGTATTTGGTTGTTCTGCTTTCTTTGCTGTGATTTTATTTTCTCTGGTGACATCTATTTATTCTTAGGAGTGCTCCGATACAGAACACTCCATCTAAAATACCCTGTAGAGGTGGTTTGTGGGAGGCAAATTCCCTCAACTTTTGCTTGTCTGGGAATTGTTTAATCCTTCCTTCATATTTAAATGATAATCGTGCTGGATACAGTATCCTTGGTTCAAGGCCCTTCTGTTTCATTGCATTAAATATATCATGCCATTCTCTTCTGGCCTGTAAGGTTTCTGTTGAGAAGTCTGATGATAGCCTGATGAGTTTTCCTTTGTAGGTGACCTGTTTCCTCTCTCTATCTGCCTTTAAAACTCTCTCCTTGTCCTTGATCTTTGCCATTTTAATTATTATGTGTCTTGGTGTTGTCCTCCTTGGGGCCCTTCTGTTAGGAGTTCTGTGTACTTCTGTGGTCTGATCGATTATTTCCTCCCCCAGTTTGGGGAACTTTTCAGCAATTATTTCTTCAAAGACACTTTCTATCCGTTTTTCTCTCTCTTCTTCTTATGGTACCCCTATAATGCAAATATTGTTCCTTTTGGATTTGTCACACAGTTCTCTTAATAGTCTTTCATTCCTGGGGATCCTTTTATCTCTCTCTGCATCAGCTTCTATGCGTTCCTGTTCTTTGGTTTCTATTTCATCAATGGCCTCTTGCATCTTATCCATTCTGTTTATAAATCCTTCCAGAGATTGTTTCATTTCTGTAATCTCCCTCTGGACGTCATCCCTTAGCTCTGCATATTTCTCTGCAGCTCCATCAGCATGGTTATGACCTTTATTTTGAATTCTTTTTCAGGAAGATTTGTTAGGTCTATCTCCTTCTCAGGGGTTGACTCTGTGATTTTGGTCTGTATCAAATTCTTCTCCCCTTTCATGGCGATAGAGATAGTTTGTGGAGCTGATGCATGTGTTGACTGGGAGAACGTCCCTTCTTGCTGGTTTGTGGCCTTCCTCTCCTGGGAGAACAGCGACATCTAGCGGCTTGTGCTGGGCAGCTGCGTCCAGACAGAGCTTCTGATTCTTGCCCGGCCGCTATGGTGTTTAGCTCCACAGTTACTGTTGGTGTGGCCTGCCTCAGGCTGCTTCTCCGATACGGTGTAGCCATGTTGGAGGGGAAACGGCTGGGAGGCTGTTTATCTCCATGAGGGGCCTCCAACCTGCGCTGCTGCCCAGGGGTTTAGGGCGCCTGGCATTCTCCGGGGTTCCCAGCTGCTGGACTAGGTGTCCCGGGATGCTTCCGTCCAGCTTTGGGGTCACTGTCCCTTTAAGACTTTCAGAAACCACTCGCTTTTCTTTTTCCCAAGGGCACCAGCTGCGGGGACCCGCCCACAGGTCTTACTGCCCTGTTTCCCTAGTTTCCAGTACCCCACGCACACACTGTGTGTCTGCGCTCCAATGCAGATGGCTAGGGCTGGGTGTTTAGCAGTCCTGGGCTCCTTCTTCCTCCCCGCTCTGACTCTTCTCCTCCTGCCGGGAGCTGGGGTGAGGGGTGCTTGGGTCCCACCGGGCCAGGGCTTGTATCTTACCCCCTTCGCGAGGTGCTGGGTTCTCACGGGTGTGGATGTAGTCTGGCTGTTGTCCTATGTCTTCTGGTCTCTCTTTTAGGAAGAGTTATATTTGTTGTATTTTCAAAAATATGTATGGTTTTGTGAGATTTCCACTGCTCTACTCATGCCACCATCTTGGCTCCACTCCCAAGTCCGTGGTTTTTAAATACAGAGAATAGATTATAAGAACATAAGAAATGTCTTACTTATTTTGGTATCTAAACTAACTAATGCAGTATCTGGTGTGTAGTTAGTGTTAATAAATATCAAAGGGCTTTCAAGTTTAATAGCATTCCAACTTTAAAGTGACATTTTAAAATAATGAAAATGTTTGGACATGATTAGATATTAGATGATACAAATGGCATTTTTTATGTGTGGTAATGGTATGGTAGTTGTATTTAAAAGAGGGCTCTATTACACTTACAGAGTATTTGCTGATAAAATCAATGGTGTATTTATATATATAAATATATACATATTTATATAGAAATATAAATATCTTCCTATAGGTATCTATTCAGAAAAATATATAGAGGTAGATAAAATATTTTACTTGGTAATTCTGCCCTTAAAAATTCTACCTTTAAAAATCTATCGTAAAGAAATAATCACATATGCCCAAGATGTAAGTAAAACGATTTTCATTTTAGTGTTCTCATAGTAGCTAAAATTTGACCAATGTAAATTTTTAACAGTTGAAAAATAAAAACTATGGTATAATCCATACAGTAAAATACTATGCAGTCCTTAAGTTGTTTTCAGACAACTTTAAAAATATTCAAAATAAAGTGGTAAGTGAAAAAAGCAGAATAAAAATTGGATACAATATTATTCCAATTCTGACTAAATATATCTGCAAATGTTTACAGATAAAAAAGCTTAAAGAAAATACCCTAAATCATCTCTAGGTGTTAGGATTTTAGGTGATTTTTATTTGACTCTTTATACTTCATATTTCTAAATTTTCCTATTAATAAAATTACCTACTTTTATAGAAATAAATAAGATACTGTAAAGATCTTCAGTTTATAGACCTTTTGACTCAGTAACACCCCTTATATTAGGAACAAAATAATAATCAAAAACAGATAAGGATTCATGTTCCAGAATGTTCATTGAATTCCTATTTATATTTGCAAAAAAATGTAAATGTCTAAATGACCAACAAACTGGAGAACCATGGCACATCCATATGAAGCTAGTAAATGTTTGCAAAGAGTGTAATACAGAAAGTGTTCATGGTATAAAAAAGGAAGGTACTGAATTGTGCATGCATTTGATTTCAGTGATTTTCTTTTAATCAAAGATTGAAGATAATGTTAGCAGATTATGGGTGGTTTTAATTTTAGTTTTTCTCCTTTATGTTTTCTGAATTGTGTACACTGATCATGTCGTTACAATAAAAAAAACATTTACTTAGGATTTTGGGGGAAAAATGTAGAGTACAGAAAGAAGAAAATGAATGTTTAAGGAGGAAAAAGATCTGGAATCACTGCTTGAGAAAATATGCTAAGGAGTTAGTGAAATGTAAATGGTTATTAAACAAAAGTTGAATTTTATGTAAGAGGGCAATCCTGTTTAGTTTTATGTCTTGCAGCAGTGCTCACTAGGCTGGTGGCACAATTCAGGAAATTGGCTTTAGTCGTCTAGGTTAGGATTGCTTGGCAGAAGATCAGGGCATCCAGTTGCTGTTGTGCCTCCACAGTAGACATGAAGATGTTTTTATGAACTGTAAAGTTCTAGACAAAAAGCAGTGGTAGTTTTTATATATCCCCTAGAAGCCACCTGTCCTCCTTATTCTTCTTAAACTTACTGACTGCTCTTCTGTGTCCACTCTCCAAACCATCTTTTATGTTACTGCCTAGCATTCTCTATATAAAGCACTGGTCAGATAATCGGTTTTTTCCTTTTCAGAAACCTGTGTTGACTCTTCATGGCCTTAGAATGTCTGAACTTTTAAGCCACAAATTTGAGGTGCTTTGTGATCTGGTCTCAAAGTACCTTTCCACCCTAATCCCCTACTGTATCTCCATATACTTTTTTCCCATCCTAACTACCTTTCCCTAAATATGCAAGGCTTAGCCTGTACTCCATATGATTGCTCATGCTGTATCCTCTAAAACATTTGGGGACAACCTCTGAATTTATAGTTCGATGACTTCTATTTCTGCTTTGGTTCTGCTGTTTGAAGGTGACTGTGTGACCTTTAATATGTTGCTTTAACCTCTTTGAGCCTCAGTTTTTTTCTTACTCTCTTCATCTTTATAAAGTTAATACCTCACAGAGTTGTTAGGATTTATTCAGATAATGAATACAAAAAAAACATGTTGAAAACTAAATGCATGGCACACATGTATGACATTATTTCTACATACTTCTGTCAGGATGCTTTTGACTTCAAGTAACAGAAATCCAATTGAAAATGCTAAACAATGAGAAAGCAAGTCTGGAGGTAAGGTGGTTCCAGGACTGGTTAATTCAGCAGCTGAGTAGTGTCATCAGAGACATAAGATCCTACCATCCCCCTGCTTTACTATTCTTTATCTGTTCTCTTGAGCTTGTTCCCCTCATGGTAGTAAAATGGCTACTACAGTCTTAGTATCATATGCAGATGACAATGCTCAGACAAAGGTCCCTTTAGTATGCCCCCCCTTTTTTTATTAAGGTATCATTGATATACACTCTTAAGAAGGTTTCACAAGAAAAACAATGTGGTTACTGCATTCACCCTTATTATAGAGTCCCCCCCATACCCCATTGCAGTCACTGTCCAGCAGTGTAGTAAGATTAGTATGCCCCTTTTTAAGAATGAAGAAATCTTTCTAGAAGCCTCCCCCACACAAACACACACCCCACAAAAAGAAAAAACTTTTCCCTCATGCCTCATTGATGAAAATTAAAGCACCTGCCCATGTCTAAACCAGTCAACTTTGGGAAAGGGGATGAGCTCATCTTGATTAGTTTAAACCAATCACAAGTCACCCCCTTGTGCCAGCACCCACCTCTCCTGAAGGAACAGATGCTCAGAAAAAGACAGTGGCACCTCTGCGAGGGAGGGAAAGATTGTGATAGCACAGTGTTTTCAGGGATGATCCTGGTTTTTTAGGGCAAGCTGGTGAAGAAGTATTTCAGTAGTAAATTCAGCCTAAAGGAGAGTTTGCTTTTGGTAAGTCAGGATTTCAGTCAGACATCATACAAAATAATGAGAGAACAGATGGGGAGGGAAGAATATGAAGCTTTTCTTTTTCTAGCTTTAACATTTGTCTTTATGTCTAAATAGGTATGCAGTGGAGCTGATGAAGACCCTGATGATAAAAATGCACCATTTCGGCAAAGGCCATTTTGCAAATATAAAGGACATACTGCTGATCTCCTTGATCTTTCATGGTCTAAAGTAAGAAATTCTTATTTGAATTGTGTCTTCATTCTAGCATGAAAACAAATGTTTTATTTGTATGATTGTGACAGTTTTTATTGTCACACTGTCAAGTATTTGAACATTTGCATATACTTTGTGGGAGTTATCTACAAATTAATCGAAGTTACAAAAAAGAAACATGTTAGGCTCATAAGATAATGTTTACTTTATGTTACTTAACAGATTCTGTCTGGATTTGCCGATATACTTGTGCTTTTTGCTTCTTTTATAAAATAATTTTGCAAAATAACTATCCTTGGCAAAGTGGGTATGACTTCAGTTACAGTTCTCTATCTAATCAGAACTGCTTTGGTACTAATCTGCATCATGAAGTTACTAATTTATGTGAAATCATTAATGTTTAACAATTATATTCTATGAATCGATGCTAGGTCTTCATGTTGTGATTTTTTTCCTTAGAGCAAAATTATTTCAGAAGTAGAGGGGCCATTTTGCCATTGATGTGTCTTAGCAGTTTTGTGGAAATTTAGGAAGATATTTTAAGTTCTATTTAAGGTGTCTGAAGCATGAAGCACTTTTTGGAATTTTTGCATAATACTTTACACTTGCATTGTATTAAAATTTGTCAGTAATTAGAATCTAAAATATATTAAGAATTTGGCAGAAGAGAGAGTAATTTTTTAAAACATAAAAGTTGAGAAAAGCCTGAGTTAACAAAATAATATCAGGGATACCAGTGTGCCCATATATTTTACCTACATAAGGAGCACCTCTTGGATCTCAAAGATATCACTAGTATATACTGGAAATCAGGCATTCCCTGAACTCCAGCTCTGAATCACTTTATTTATGAAGTGCGGCTCCTATCATACTTGTTTAGGTGTTGTGGATGCCTTTCATAAGCCATAAACCATCTTATATAATGCCTTTCTATAATCTCCTGGAACAAGCTTGGGACTTACTTCACAGTCTGGTTTTAAACTGAGGCCTAGTTGTGTCTATGCTCCTTCTCTACCCTGAGCAAAATCTGACTGAATTGTCAGAAGATGGAAATCTAAAATATCCTTAATCTGATCATTTTATTCATCTGGAATAAGACCAAATCTTCTTTTACTACTGTTTCTCTTCAGTATTTAGCACAATAAATGTTTATAGTGGGTTTTCTATTTGTTGAAGATTTTCTTCAGGCTAGGTAACATCAAATTTGTCTGGAATTTACTTTCTTGAAGCACATAACATAAAGAGGTATATTTTAAGAAATTGGCTCACCCAGTTGTGGGGTCAGGCTAGTTGAAATCTGTAGGAGAGGCTGGCAGGCTAGAAACTCAACAAGAGTCATGCTACAGTCTTTCTTTTTTTATTATTAAGGTATGATTGATATACACTCTTATGCAGGTTTCACATGAAAAAACAATGTGGTTACTACCTTTACACATATTATCAAGTCCCCACCCATACCCCAATGCAGTCACTGTCCATCAGTGCAGCAAGTTCATGCTACAGTCTTAAAGCAGAATTTCTTTACCAGGAAACCTCAGTTTTTGGATTTTAACACCTTCATATGTCTGTATACTCTTTTCTTAAACTTTGTTTTTACATATACATATCTAGGTATTATTTGCAACAGGATTCTAAGCTCTTCCAGAGTGGGGACCAAATCTTATTTTACTACTGCTTCTCTTCAGTATCTAGCACAATCAGTTGTTTTTATTTTTATTTTTTTGAGAGGGCATCTCTCATATTTATTGATCAAATGGTTGTTAACAACAAAAAATTCTGTATAGGGGGGTCAATGCTCAATGCACAATCATTAATCCATCTCAAGCCTAGTTCTCATCAGTCTCCAATCTTCTGAAGTGTAACGAACAAGTTCTTACATAGCGGACGAATTCTTACATAGTGAATAAGTTCTTACATGGGGAATAGTACAAGGGCATTCATCACAGAAACTCTCGGTTCTGATCACGCATTATGAACTATAAACAATCAGGTCAAATATGGATATTCGTTTGATTTTTATACTTGATTTATATGTGGATCCCACATTTCTCCCTTTATTATTATTATTATTTTTATTTTTAATACACTGCTGAAGTGGTAGGTAGATGCATGATAAAAGTAGCAAACATAGTTTAGTGTTGTAAGAGAGCAATTGTAGATGATCAGGTGTGTGCCTGTAGACTATGGGCTAATCCGAGCTACACAAGGGCAATAAAACATCCATGGAGCAGAAGCTTTCTCTTAACACAGGGGGTGGGGGGGTGAGGTTCTAAGCTTCACCACTGTTGTTCCCCAATTTCTCACCTGATGGTCCCCCTGCGACTGTGCCTGTCTTAGGTTGTTCCTCCCTTGAGGAATCTTACCTGTCTCTGGCTAACCAGTCATCTTCCGGGGCCATACAGGGAAATGTAAAGTTGGTAAGTGAGAGAAAGCCATATTGTTTGAAAAGGTTAGCTTTTTACTTCTTTGCAGATTTATGCCCTGTGGCTTCTATGCCCAGCACTTGTCTCGAGGTATCTTTACCACCTGGAGGAATTATGATACTCGGTAAATTCCATATGAGGCATGAATTCTATTTAAGGGTTGTAATCAGGAAGGAAGAAGAAAAGCTATAGAGGTAGCATATGGAAGAAAACATGGGAGGATTGATTATTTCTTTGACATATCTTCTTGTAGAGTACCTTAAGTATGTATAGGTTTTAAACTACTAACTTGCGCACACATATTAACATAATAGGAATACGGTGACATAAACAAAGCAAATCTATAATTACCATCCATCTCCAGTGAAGCCAAGAAAACCATTTAGGCACCCTAGGCATTTATGAAAATTAGTCTATGATATGATGGATATTGTCCAACTGTACTTGAACAGTCTGAGAGAAATCAGACAAATTAAAGGAACCCATTTCTGGGATCTGTTCACCTCCCATATGTCCTTTTAACCGTAGATAGTCTATAGTCATAAGATTTTGGAGTGCTACAACTTGCACCCCTCCCAACTCCTGGTTGAGTTCCAACAGTACAGATCCGGTCAAATTCGTTGTCTCACTGTATGCACATGCCAGCCTAGACATCTCCCTCCTCATTCCAATGGCAAGTCCAGGAAATGGTGGGGTGGACGCAGCCACAACCGCAGCATCACCCGGATCCCTGTGGAGGCTTTTTGATGATCATCCCCCAGCACGAGTCCTCCAGAGAGTGCTGATGCCGGGAGCTCCTCCTCATATCATATCTTAGTTCATTTTCTGGGTAGCCAAGCTAGGCCTTGATCTTCTGCATAGAAACAAACAGACCCTTTGCCCACCCTTTGACATGCCCTCTATACCACTGTGTAGAACTCATTGGAGGTCAGCACACAGGAACTGCTTTTTTTTTTTTTTATTAAGAGAAAAGAATATTATCAGAAAAGAGTACCTCCATAGCTGATCATCTGACACCCTTTAAGTGATCAACATTAAGGATATTTAAAGCATGTGTTAATCTTTGATTTACCAATTGCTTTATCCTGTCAAGGAGTAATCCCCCTTTTCTTTCTTTCTTTTTTTTAATCTTTAATCTACACTTAAATGAAGAATACTGTGTTTACTATGCTCTCCCCTATATCAGGTCCCCCCTAAAAACCACCTTACAGTCACTGTCCATCAGCATAGCAAAATGTAGAATCACTACTTGTCATCTCTGTGTTGTAGAGCCCTCCCTCCCCTTTCTCCCTCCCCCCACTATGCATGCTAATCTTAATACCCCCCTTCTTCTCCCCCCGCCTTATCCCCCCATGCCCACCCACCCTCCCCAGTTCCTTTCCCTTTGGTACCTGTTAGTCCATTTTTGGGTTCTGTAATTCCACTGCTGTTTTGTTCCTTCAGTTTTTCCTTTCTTATACTCCTCAGATGAGTGAAATCATTTGGTATTTCTCTTTCTCCGCTTGGCTTATTTCACTGAGCATAATACTCTCCAGCTCCATCCATGTTGCTGGAAATGGTAGGATTTTTCCTCTTCTTATGGCTGAGTAGTATTCCATTGTGTATATGTACCACATCTTCTTTATCCATTCATCTACCGATAGACATTTAGGTTGCGTCCAATTCTTCGCTATTGTAAATAGTGCTGTGATAAACATAGGGGTGCATCTGTCTTTCTCAAACTTGATTGCTACATTCTTAGGGTAAATTCCTAGGAGTGGAATTCCTGGGTCAAATGGTAGGTCTGTTTTGAGCATTTTGATGAACCTCCATACTGCTTTCCACAATGGTTGAACTAATTTACATTCCCACCAGCAGTGTAGAAGGGTTCCCCTTTCTCCACAGCCTCGCCAACATTTGTTGTTGTTTGTCTTTTGGATGGCAGCTGTCCTTACTGGTATGAGGTGATACCTCATTATAGTTTTAATTTGCATTTCTCTGATAATTAGCGATGTGGAGCATCTTTTCATGTGTCTGTTGGCCATCTGTATTTCTTTTTTCGAGAACTGTTCAGTTCCTCTGCCCATTTTTTAATTGGGTTATTTGTTTTTTGTTTGTTGAGGCATGTGAGCTCTTTATATATTCTGGACGTCAAGCCTTTATTGGATCTGTCATTTTCAAATATATTCTCCCATACTGTAGGGTTCCTTTTTGTTCTATTAATGGTGTCTTCCGCTGTACAGAAGCTTTTCAGCTTAATGTAGTCCCACTTGCTCATTTTCACTGTTGTTTTCCTTGCCCGGGGAGATATGTTCAAGAAGAGGTCACTCATGTTTATGTCTAAGAGGTTTTTGCCTATGTTTTTTTCCAAGAGTTTAATGGTTTCATGACTTACATTCAGGTCTTTGATCCATTTTGAGTTTGCCTTTGTATATGGGGTTAGACATAGGTCCAGTTTCATTCTCCTACATGTAGCTGTCCAGTTTTGCCAGCACCATCTGTTGAAGAAACTGTCATTTTGCAATTGTATGTCTATGGCTCCTTTATCAAATATTAATTGACCATATATGTTTGGGTTAATGTCTGGAGTCTCTAATCTGTTCCACTGGTCTGTGGCTCTGTTCTTGTGCCAGTACCAAATTGTCTTGATTACTATGGCTTTATAGTAGAGCTTGAAGTTGGGGAGTGAGATCCCCCCTACTTTATTCTTTTTTCTCAGGATTGCTTTGGCTATTCGGAGTCTTTGGTGTTTCCATATGAATTTTTGAATTATTTGTCCCAATTCATTGAAGAATGTTGCTGGTAATTAGATAGGGATTGCATCAAATCTGTATATTGCTTTAGGCAGGATGGCCATTTTGACGATATTAATTCTTCCTAGCCATGAGCAGGGGATGAGTTTCCATTTGATAGTGTCCCCTTTAATTTCTCTTAAAAGTGACTTGTAGTTTTCAGAGTATAAGTCTTTCACTTCTTTGGTTAGGTTTATTCCTAGGTATTTTATTCTTTTTGATGCAATGGTGAATGGAATTGTTTTCTTGATTTCTCTTTCTATTGGTTCATTGTTAGTGTATAGGAAAGCTACAGATTTCTGTGTCTTAATATTGTATCCTGCAACTTTGCTGTATTCCGATATCAGTTCTAGTAGTTTTGGAGTGGAGTCTTTAGGGTTTTTTATGTACAGTATCATATCATCTGCAACTAGTGACAGTTTAACTTCTTCTTTACCAATCTGGATTCCTTGTATTTCTTTGTTTTGTCTGATTGCCATGTCTAGGACCTCCAGTACTATGTTAAATAACAGTGGGGAGAGTGGGCATCCCTGTCTGGTTCCCGATCTCAGAGGAAATGCTTTCAGCTTCTCACTGTTCAGTATAATGCTGGCTGTGGGTTTATCATATATGGCCTTTATTATGTTGAGGTACTTGCCCTCTATTGCCATTTTGCTGAGAGTTTTTATCATGAATGGATGTTGAATTTTGTCAAATGCTTTTTCAGCATCTATGGAGATGATCATGTGGTTTTTGTCTTTCTTTTTGTTGATGTGGTGGATGATGTTGATGGATTTTCAAATGTTGTACCATCCTTGCATGCCTGGGATGAATCCCACTTGGTCATGCTGTATGATCCTTTTGATATACTGTTGAATTCTGTTTGCTAATATTTTATTGAGTATTTTTGCATCTACATTCATCAGGGATATTGGTCTGTAATTTTCTTTTTTGGTGGGGTCTTTGCCTGGTTTTGGTATTAGGGTGATGTTGGCTTCATAGAATGAGTTTGGGAGTATTCCCTCCTCTTCTATTTTGTGGAACACTTTAAGGAGAAGGGGTATTATGTCTTCTCTGTGTGTCTGATAAAATTCCGAGGTAAATCCGTCCATCCCCGGGGTTTTGTTCTTGGGTAGTTTTTTGATTGCCCTTTCAATTTCTTTGCTCGTAATTGGTTTGTTTATCTTTTGTGTTTCTTCCTTGGTCAGTCTTGGGAGGTTGTATTTTTCTAGGAAGTTGTCCATTTCTTCTAGGTTTTCCAGCTTGTTGGCATATAGGTTTTCATAGTAGTACTTAATAATTCTTTGTATTTCTGTGGGGTCTGTCATGATTTTTCCATTCTCATTTCTGATTCTGTTGATTTGTGTTGATTCTCTTTTTCTCTTAATAAGTTTGGCTAGAGGCTTATCTTTTTGTTTATTTTCTCAAAGAACCAGCTCTTGGTTTCATTGATTTTTGCTACTGTTTTATTCTTCTCAGTTTTGTTTATTTCTTCTCTGATCTTTATTATGTCCCTCCTTCTGCTGACTTTAGGCCTCATTTGTTCTTCTTTTTCCACTTTCGATAGTTGTGATGTTAGACTGTTCATTTGGGATTTTTCTTCCTTCTTCAGGTGTGCCTGGATTGCTATATACTTTCCTCTTAAGACTGCTTTTGCTGTATCCCACAGAAGTTGGGGCTTTGTGTTGTTGTTGTCATTTGTTTCTATATATTCCTCGATCTCTATTTTGATTTGTTCATTGATCCATTGATTATTTAGAAGAATGTTGTTAAGCCTCCATGTGTTTGTGAGCCTTTTTGTTTTCTTTGTAGAATTTATTTCTAGTTTTATACCTTTGTGGTCTGAAAAATTGTTTGGTAGAATTTCAATGTTTTGGAATTTACTGAGGCTCTTTTTGTGAGCTAGTATGTGGTCTATTCTGGAGAATGTTCCATGTGCACTTGAGAAGAATGTATATCCTGTTGCTTTTGGATGTAGAGTTCTATAGATGTCTGTTAGGTCCATCTGTTCTAGTGTGTTGTTCAGTGCCTGTGTGTCCTTACTTATTTTCTGCCCAGTGGATCTATCCTTTGGGGTGAGTGGTGTGTTGAAGTCTCCTAAGATGAATGCATTGCAGTCTATTTCCCTCTTTAGTTCTGTTAGTATTTGTTTCACAAATGCTGGTGCTCCTGTGTTGGGTGCATATATATTTAGAATGGTTATATCCTCTTGTTGGACTGAGCCCTTTATCATTATGTAGTGTCCTTCTTTATCTCTTGTTACTTTCTTTGTTTTGAAGTCTGTTTTGTCTGATATTAGTACTGCAACCCCTGCTTTCTTCTCACTGTTGTTTGCCTGAAATATGTTTTTCCATCCTTTGATTTTTAGTCTGTGCTTGTCTTTGGGTTTGAGGTGAGTTTCTTGTAAGCAGCATATAGATGGGTCTTGCTTTTTTATCCATTCTATTACTCTGTGTCCTTTGATTGGTGCATTAAGTCCATTTACATTTAGGGTGACTATTGAGAGATATGTACTTATTGCCATTGCAGGCTTTAGATTCGTGGTTACCTAAGGTTCAAGGTTAGTTTCTTTAGTATCTTACTGCCTAACTTAGCTCGCTTATTGAGCTGTTATATACACTGTCTGGAGATTCTTTTCTTCTCTCCCTTCTTATTCCTCCTCCTCCATTCTTCATATGTTGTGTGTTTTGTTCTGTGCTCTTTTTAGGAGTGCTCCCATCTAGAGCAGTCCCTGTATGATGCCCTGTAGAGGTGGTTTGTGGGAAGCAAATTCCCTCAGCTTTTGCATGTCTGGGAATTGTTTAATCCCACCATTACATTTAAATGATAGTCGTGCTGGATACAGTATCCTTGGTTCAAGGCCCTTCTGTTTCATTGCATTAAATATATCATGCCATTCTCTTCTGACCTGTAGGGTTTCTGTCGAGAAGTCTGATGTTAGCCTGATGGGTTTTCCTTTATAGGTGACCTTTTTCTCTCTAGCTGCCTTTAAAACTCTTTCCTTGTCCTTGATCCTTGCCATTTTAATTACTATGTGTCTTGGTGTTGTCCTCCTTGGATCCTTTCTGTTGGGGGTTCTGTGTAATTCCATGGTCTGTTCGATTATTTCCTCCCCCAGTTTGGGGAAGTTTTCAGCAATTATTTCTTCAAAGAGACTTTCTATCCCTTTTCCTCTTTCTTCTTCTTCTGGTACCCCTATAATATGAATATTATTCCTTTTGGATTGGTCACATATTTCTCTTAGTGTTTTTTCATTCCTGGAGATCCTTTTATCTCTCTCTATGTCAGCTTCTATACGTTCCTGTTCTCTGGCTTCTATTCCTTCAATGGCCTCTTGCATCTTATCCATTCTGCTTATAAATCCTTCCAGGGATTGTTTCACTTCTGTGATCTCCTTCCTGACATCTGTGATCTCCCTCTGGACTTCATCCCATTGCTCTTGCATTTTTCTCTGCATCTCATCCCATTGCTCTTGCATTTTTCTCTGCATCTCTGTCAGCATGTTCATGATGTTTATTTTGAATTCTTTTTCAGGAGGACTGGTTAAGTCTGTCTCCTTCTCAGGTGTTGTCTCTGTGATCTTTGTCTGCCTGTAGTTTTGCCTTTTCATGGTGATAGAGAGAGTTTGCAGACCTGGTACGAGTGACCGCTGGAAGAGCTTTCCTTCTTGTTGGCTTGTGGCCTTCCTCTCCTGGGAGAATAGTGATCTCTAGTGGCTTATGCTTGGCAGCTGTGCGCAGACAGGGCTTCTGCTACCTGCCCGGTTGCTATGGAGTTTATCTCCGCTGTTGCCTTGGGCGTGGCCTGGCTGGGGCTGCTCCTCCAAAATGGTGGAGCCCCGTTGGAGGGGGAGCGGCCGGGAAGCTATTTATCTCCGTAACGGGCCTCTGTGCTCCCTGTTGCCCAGGGGGTTAGAGTGCCCAGAGATCCCCAGATTCCCTGCCTCTGGGCTAAGTGACCTGTTCTGCCCCTTTAAGACTTCCAAAAATCACTCTCCAAACCAAAACAACAACAGCAACAACGAAAGAGGGAAAAAAAAAAAAGGAAAAAAACGTGCGATTTTCTTTATCCTCAGGCGCCGGTCTCAGGCACCCGCTCACCGGTCTTGCTGCCTTGTTTCCCTAGTATTGGGGTCCCTGTCCCTTTAAGGCTTCTAAAAAGCACTCGCCAAAAGAAAAAGGGGGGGGGGAGAGAAACACACACCATCAGTTTTTATAGTGGGTTTTCTATTTGTTGAAGACTTATTTTGTGCCAAGTATCAAGAATCACCTTGGTAATTCTTACACTAGCAATCTTGACAGGTAGATGATGTTTCGTTTTGTACATGAGTAGACAGGGACTCTGACCTGTCCACGATTACAAAACTGGTCAATGGGTAGAACTTAGATTTGAACCTAATATCTTTGACTCCCAATATCATGCTTTATTCAAGAAAATTATTTACTTTCATTTATTCAGTAAGTATTTATTGAACAGAAATCTCTTGGCATATTAGAACAAGTCTTAACACATCTTCAGCATCACTTTTAGGGATGTCTTCATGTTTCATATGCTTAAAGCAATGGATTATTGCAAGAATCGAACAAAAAGTCAGTTTTAACAAACAGCAGACCATAGCTTAGTTTTTATACAGTTGTTAATCAACAGGAAATATCCAGCAAACTACATACACTCTTCAAAACTTCTGGGATTGAGTGGATCTTGAAAATAAAAATAATTATTATTAGATGTTTCACAAGTTATCAGTCTTTCAAGATTTTATTTTTTAATTGTGAGGTACACCATCTATTTTAAAATAAAATGTACACTTTTTAGCCCAAAAAAGCATATATATCAGTACAGTAACATATCCAAATCAGTATTTGCACTTAGTGTTTTTACATTCAAAGATTAAAGATTCCTTTTCAGCAAATAACAAAGCATCTACTTAAGCACTCTGCAGAAGACTGTAGTTGTTAGAGCCTAGACCTAGAGCCAGGCTACCTGGGTTTAAATTCCATCTCTGGTACTGATGAGTTATGTAGTCTTAGACAAATTATTTAACCTCTGTGTGCCTCAATGGTATCATTTGTTTCAGGGCAAAATAATGTACCTACCTTATAGGGTTGCTCTATAGTGTTAAGAACAATGAGTCAGTTCTCCCCTTAATAGATTATGTTTAGAAATTAAAGAGCTTCTGCCATCTGGAAGCTTTTGACAGGTAGATGTTGGTTCCTGGGTGATGAGCCATCACAATGCCTAAATCGTTGCACTACCCTCTTCTAGTTTTGAAAACTCTGTGATCTATTCTGAGAGCTTTGACAATTTCTCTTCTGATTTTTTTGCCTAGGGTGTGACAGGTGCACAATAACTTTTCATTTTCCTGCTGCATTATAGGGTAATCTTTTTGAAAGCATTTTAAGTGACAATTAGGGAATCGATGTGAGGTAAAATTTACCAGTGTTGTCAAAGTGAAAGTAACTGAACTGGAGTGGCAATAAATGGCTTATATTCATAGCTAAGTTCCAATATATGCAGACAATAACAACTAAGGCACACCTTAGTCCTCTCTTCATACCTGGCAGATTTCTTTTGATAAAATCGTAAGATTCATCCTAATTTCAGAATAGGTAGTGTGGAAAAGTCTTAGAATCAAAGAAATAACAGTATTTTACTATTTGGGGAAAAATGGGATCTTCCAAATGAATTGGATAATTTCTGATGCTGCATATAACAATAACAACAAAGCTATTGAGGTACATAAAACAAAGTTAACTTATATTGCATAAGTAATTTTTTCTAATATGGTGATAAAATGAGCAATGTCAATTTCTCCATAGAACTACTTTCTGCTTTCTTCTTCAATGGATAAAACAGTCAGGTTATGGCACATTTCCAGAAGAGAATGCCTTTGCTGTTTTCAACATATAGATTTTGTCACTGCCATAGCTTTCCATCCAAGAGTAAGTGTTTATATATTTTTTGTTACACTGTAACAGGTGATGGAACCTGGTTTCTCTGGGGGGCAATTGAACTATAGGAAAAACAAATCAATAGCTGCATAAATATGGGCAACTTAATTTAGTGTTTCACTTTTGCTTTAAAAATGAGAAAAGAAATATTTTGCTAATCTGCATTAAAAATTGGGAACATTATAGTCTAACTATAAGGCTGAAAAGCCATCTTAAATCTTTAATAAGACATGGCAGGGTAGAAATAAAGTATCGTATTGAAGATGAAAGATAAGGAGATGAAGAATAAGAGACAGCAGGTGGATAAATAAGAAAGGAAACATACAGGCAGGAATAGTTGTAGGAAGGTTGGAGAGGGACGACAAAGAGGAAAAGGTTGAAAGATGCAAAGACCAAAATTCATTACAAGATGTATTAAATTCCTATTTAACATCTGGAAACATTCTTAATCTTTAGATTCCTTCTTACTCATTTTCCACATAGAAAATCCTTTAATATCTTTCCTCTGAAAAGAAAGTATTTCATATGATTTCATCCAAAGGAGAAAAATCTACTACCATGGAATTGCCAACCTGGCTTATTATGTCCTTACAGTATAGAGTCAGTAAATGAGTAAGGCTGAATTAGTTTTAGTTCTTTGCAACTATAAACACAAGGGAAGTCACATGTCAGTGCTACTCCACTAGGTAGGCTGAAATAAATGGAGGACTTGAGCTGACCGTAGTTCCCCTCCCCTGTGCTGATGTATGATCACATTTCCAGTCCTGTCCCCATCTCTCTCTGTTTAACACCCATTGCCTTTTTAATGCAATACTTCAGTTATATTCACATTTCTTCCTCTTTTTGCCCAGATTACAAGAAAAGAACAATTCTTTTCCTCAGTATAATTTCACTCAACAGGCAGATTTATACACAATAATAATTCTGAATCATTAGAAGACTTGGTTAAGAACTTTTGCAGATTAAAAAGGTTTAATTTATGTTAGTACCTTATCAGTTTTGACCATCTAGCCTTTCAAGGCTTCTTTTTGAATGATACCCCCATCTGAATAAGTCACCCAAAGATTTAGCGAAAGGATGGATTAACCCCTCTTGGCAACTGTGAGCAAAATCCTGCCCTCAATCTTTGTTTTAACTGAAATGTGTCAGGGTGGCCAGAGAGAGGTGTGTTAGATGGTGATAGTTACCTATGTAGTACTTTATGATTAAAGTTTCTGTTTAGTTAGTAGTTTTTCTATACTTTTATTTGGTTTCATTTTGTTAACTGAAAAGCCCCCTTATTTCTAAACTTCTGAGGACCCAGAGGATTTTTGAGAAGGCATAGAGGATGGGGTGGTGGTGACATTTTCTTAGGACTTAATATGACTCTGTTAAATAATGTTACCTGGAAGGAAGTTAGCAGAGTTATAAAACAAATAGCATAATGCAAACGCACACACACACATATATGTATATAAATAATATTCTGAAATTTAAGACCAAGATGAATTATTTTCACTTGTTCAGCTCCTATAGACATTGAGTAAAGCCTGCTATACTACAGTCAGAAAAATGTCCATCCTGTGTAGATTGTCTTTGACAGGCTTCAAATGTGTGTAAGAAAAATAATCATGAGCAGAGAAGAGAATCTGTTTCTTGGTTTGGTATCCTAATTATTTTACCTTTAATTCTTATGTTATCAAAACTTAGATCAGCTTAGGTGATCATTTTGCAGTATATACAAATATCGGGTCATTTTCTTATATACCTGAAATTAGTGTGATGTTACATGTCAATTATCTCAATTTATAAAAAAAATTAGACCAGCTTAGCGGTAGGCCTGGTTTGGTTTAGAGCAGGGGTTCTCAGCCTTGGTACTTTGACATTTTAGGCCAGATAATTCCTTGTTGTAGGAGGGAAGTCTGTCCCATGCATGGCAGGGTGTTTAGCAGCATCCCTGGCCTCTGCCCATTAGATGCCAGAAGCACCCCACTCCCAAGTTGTGACAATCAAAAATGTCTCCAGATATTGCTAGTTGTACCCTGCAGGGCCAAATTGCCCCCCTGTTGAGAACCTCTGGTTTGAGATTGGGAATTTAAGTAGTGAAGTTGATTTCCTGCTGACATGGTGTCAGAGTTCAAAAACAAAAAAATGACTGGTTCTGTGGGCTGACATGACTTTTATTCAAGTGTTCCATGTATCCCAGAGGCGGGTATAGGCCAGCGTATTATTATAAGATAGTTTTTCCCAAAGCATGGTCTTTGAAGGTGCTAGCCCAACTAGATATTCCTGCCTGATCCTCTCTCAATGCCCCCTTGAAAAAGCACATGGTTAAGTAAGTTGGAAAATACTACCTACTTTATCCCCCTTTTGGAGATTCGGAATGCATGTTAACTTAGAATCCTGTTTAACTTTAACTTAGAATTTCTCCAACGTGTTTGAACCCTTGTCCTACACAATATACACTCACATTATCTGCTGGTATCTGTTACTTGGGAAATGCAGTTCAAAAATATGATAAAGTGATTAGAAAGTCATTTCTCCAAAATGAATACTGAGGTTTCTAATTGTTGCTAGTGAATAAAATAATACTTGCTTGAAGAATACTTGAATATATTGTGAACAAGAGCTACATATTTTAAATACTATTTCAAACAGGCTTAATATTTGAATGTGCTAATGAATTTTTCTTTATCTGGTAAAATGAAAGCTTTCTTTTTTGCCACATTTTCAGGATGACAGGTATTTTCTAAGTGGTTCATTGGATGGAAAGCTCCGCCTTTGGAACATACCTGACAAAAAAGTGGCTTTGTGGAATGAAGTAGATGGTCAAACAAAATTGATCACAGCTGCAAATTTCTGTCAGAATGGCAAATATGCAGTGATTGGGACATATGATGGCAGATGTATTTTCTATGACACAGAGGTAAATCATGATCTTTTGTAAATTACTTAAATACTTAGAACACTTTTGTAATCTTAGGTAAGCTGGTGTATCTCCCCTGTGCTTTGTCAATTGGGGCAAATACCATGTCTGCCTGAAATTTGGATCAGATGACCTTTGAGGTTCCTTCTAATTCTTACTTTTTAATTCGTGATTTCTTTTTAGCATTTGAAATACCACACACAAATACATGTCCGATCTACCAGAGGGCGCAACAAGGTTGGAAGAAAAATCACTGGCATTGAGCCTTTACCTGGAGAAAATAAGGTGCTAAGTATTCAAAACTATCTTTCTCCACACTACATATAAAGTCCTGAAAGTTAATTAATATCTTGGCTAAGAATGCATTTCCTTCCCTATAGAGTACTGCTTTCTGTAGTTTTGAGGAATATTGTGTAGTATGTAACACCCTTTTTTGGTTGTATCTTAACTTAGATTAAAAGATAGTATTCTTACCTTTTCTTTTTATGTATATTTAGATACTGGTAACCTCAAATGATTCCAGAATCAGACTGTATGATCTTAGAGATTTGTCACTGTCCATGAAGTATAAGGGTTATGTCAACAGCAGCAGCCAGATCAAGGCAAGTTTCAGGTATGTTGGCAATCAGAAATTCCAAAAACAGGTCAGAACATCTCCCTTCTACTCGCACTTTTCCTTTAATCTATACTTTTTGTCTATATGGTATTTTTAGTTTCTTTGCACGTTAAAACTGGTAGCTATTGTTATCATCACACAGGTCTTAATCTTATCCACCTGTTTGGTAGATAGAATTGTCCCTATTGCACATGAAGAAATCAAGACCCCCAAAATTTCCTAATGTCTTACAGGATTAGAAGGTTCCCAGCTCCAGAATTTGTGCTTTTGTACTTTCATGTAAGCTTTTTAAGAAAGTACCTCCCACGCATGGTCTTGATCCTTTTTTTTTTCTGCCCATTTTTTTTTGAGAGGGCGTCTCTCATATTTATTGATCATATGGTTGTTAACAACAATAAAATTCTGTATAGGGGACTCAATGCACAATCATTAATCAACCCCAAGCCTAGTTCTCAACAGTCTCCAATCTTCTGAAGCATAACAAACAAGTTCTTACATGGTGAACAAGTTCTTACATAGCGAATAAGTTCTTACATGGTGAACAGTGCAAGGGCAGTCATCACAGAAACTTTCGGTTTTGATCACGGATCATGAACTATAAACAATCAGGTCAATTATGATTATTCGTTTGATTTTTATCCTTGATTTATATGTGAATCCCACATTTCTCCCTTATTATTATTATTTTTAATAAAATGCTGAAGTGGTAGGTAGATGCAAGATAAAGGTAGAAAACATAGTTTAGTGCTGTAAGAGGGCAAATGTAGATGATCAGGTGTGTGCCTATGGACTAAGTATTAATCCAAGCTAGACAAGGGCAACAAAACATCCACGGATACAGAAGATTTCTCTCAGAACAGAGGGGGTGAGGTTCTAAGCCTCACCTCTGTTGATCCCCAATTTCTCACCTGATGGCCCCCCTGCGACTGTGCCTGTCTTAGGTTGTTCAGTCTTAATCCTTTTTAGGTACCGAGCTAATAAAGTACAGTGTCCTATATTTAAACCATTACCTATCATTATTGGAACTCTTAATCGGAGGTCTGGAGGCTATCCTGAAATACCAGCCCCTTCTTCCTCACGGCCCTCTTTCTTTCAGCCCCTTTCTTATCAGTCCTCCTTTCCTGAATTACCCAGTAACTATCCAGTAACTGAATTAGTAAAGTACTCTGCTTCTCTCTTTCATCTCTTTAAGTAGGTGTTTCTCCCAATGTGGGTTAACCAGCAGCAACACAGTTACTTAGAGCTTTGGTGAAAATACTAATGCTGCTGGCTTTCCAATCAAACCTACGTGTTCAGAACCATCCAGAGTGAGTCTAGGAGTCTGTATTTCAATAAGCTCTCTTGAGTGTTTTCTTAGGCATATTAACATAGGAAGAACTGATAGAGGGAGACCTAAAAAAAAAAAAACTTTGACTTTTTTTTTCTTTCTTCCCCAAATTTAGCCATGATTTTAGTTACCTCGTTAGCGGCTCAGAAGATAAGTATGTTTATATCTGGAGTACTTACCATGACCTAAGCAAGTTTACTTCAGTCAGGAGAGACCGTAATGACTTTTGGGAAGGTATCAAAGGTAAGTAAATGCCTACTGTTTTGTATCTTTAAAGTTAAAGTGGAAATGTCCTGGAAGTAAATTTCTACAGGCATTATTTCAGAGAAGCAGTTCAGCAATTATGACTGCTTTTGCTTTATACATGGCTTTGATTTTTCTCCCTTACAAATGAAGAGTTTATGCTTGTCTAATTTCACAACTTCTATGCAGTGGTTTGTTTCTTTTTGTTTTTTTAAGAAATATTTTTGGGTATGCATGTATGTATTTATTTATTTATTGCCATTGAGCATTAGAAGTTTATTTGAAGACACTCTTAAGAGAGATTAGAGAGGACACTAACAAATGGAAACTCATCCCATGCTCTTGGCTAGGAAGGGTCAATATTGTCAAAATAGCCATCCTGCCTAAAGCAATCTACAGATTTAATGCAATCCCTATCAAAATACTAACAACATTCTTCAACAAACTGGAATGAATAGTTCCAAAATTCATATGGAACCACAAGAGACCCCAAATAGTCAAAGCAATCCTGAGAAGGAAGAAAAAAGCAGGGGGGATCTCACTTCCCAACTTCAAGCTCTACTACAAAGCCACAGTAATCAATACAATTTGTTAATGTCACAAGAACAGACCCACAGACCAGTGGAACAGAATAGAGAGTACAGATATTAACCCAAACATATATGGCCAATTAATATACGATAAAGGAGCCATGGATGTACAATGGGGAAATGACAGTCTCTTCAACAGATGGTGCTGGCAAAACTGGACAGCTACATGTAAGAGAATGAAACTGGATCATTGTCTAACCCCATACACAAAAGTAAATTTAAAATGGATCAAAGATCTGAATGTAAGTCATGAAACCATAAAACTCTTAGGAAAAAACATAGGCAAAAATCTCTTGGACATAAACATGAGCAACTTCTTCATGAACATATCTCCCCGGGCAAGGGGAACAAATGAACAAGTGAGACTATATCAAGCTGAAAAGCTTCTGTACAGCAAAGGACACCATCAATCCAATAGTATGGGAGAATATATTCATAAACGACATATCCAATAAAGGGTTGATATCCAAAGTATATAAAGAGCTCACGTACCTCAACAAACAAAAAGAAAATAATTCAATTAAAAAATGGGCAGAGGAGCTGAACAGACACTTCTCCAAAGAAGAAATTCAGATGGCCAACAGGCACATGAAAAGATGCTCCACATCGCTAATCATCAGAGAAATGCAAATTAAAACCACAATGAGATATCACCTCACACCAGTAAGGATGGCCACCATCCAAAAGACAAACAACAACAAATGTTGGTGAGGATGTAGAGAAAGGGGAACCCTCCTGCACTGCTGGTGGGAATGTAACTGAGTTCAACCATTGTGGAAAGCAGTATGGAGGTTCCTCAAAAAACTCAAAATAGAAATACCATTTGACCCAGGACTGCCACTCCTGGGAATTTCCCTGAAGAAAACAGATCACAGATTCAAAAAGACATATGCACCCGTATGTTTATCACAGCTCTATTTACAATAGCCAGGACGTGGAAGCAACCTAAGTGTCTATCAGTAGATGAATGGATAAAGAAGATGTGGTACATATACACAGTGGAATATTATTCAGCCATAAGAAGAAAATAAATCCTACCATTTGCAACAACATGAATGGAGCTATAGGGTATTATGCTCAGTGAAATAAGCCAGGTGGAGAAAGACAAGTATCAAATGATTTCACTCATCTGTGGAGTATAAGAACAAAGAAAAACTGAAGGAGGAAAACAGCAGACTCACAGAACCCAAGAATGGACTAACAGTTAACAAAGGGAAAGGGACTGGGGAGGATGGGCGGGAAGGGAGGGATAAGGGGGTGGAACAAAGAAAGGGGGCATTACGTGGTGGTGGGGCCACAGGGAGGGCTGTGTAACACAGAGAAGAAAGTAGTGATTCTGTAGCATCTTACTATGCTGATAGACAGTGACTGTAGTGGGGTATGTGGGGGGGACTTGGTGATGGGGGAGTCTCATAAACATAATGTTGCTCATGTAATTATAGATTAATGATACCAAAATAAAAAATAAATTTTATTTGGAGGTTCAGAGTTGAAAAGAAAGAGTACACTTCTGTAGAGATGCAGGCGCAGCCAGAGGGGCTTGCCTGGGTTATAAATGGTTTCTAGTTACTTATATGTTAGTTTTAAAGGATATTTGCACATAACGTACACCACTGTATTTTTTGATTATTATATTTTTTGTCTTGATGTTTAGAATCAAACTTACTAGTTATCCTGAAACAAATTTTTTTCCCAGCACATAATGCAGTTGTTACATCAGCCATTTTTGCTCCAAACCCAAGTTTGATGCTCTGTCTGGATATGCAATCTGAAAAATCAGAAGGGAATGATAAAGGTGAAGATACTGAAGTTTTGGATACCATGTCCTCTGGTAGGTACTCCTATTTGTCCTACATTTTTTTCTAGGCAGCACTTGGTAGCCTCATTGACTTAGCTTTGGGTGTTATGAGATTTTCTTGATTATGAAGAGTATTTCTTGTTTACAACATAATGGTTTTCACATACGTGTTTCTGAACATTTTAGTAACATATTTCTTGCAAGTTTTACATAGTTAAATTCACCTGGGAACTAAAAATGAAAATACTGAGCGTTCATAATTTTTTTTAATGGGCAACTGTTCTTTTGGAAAAATGCAAACAAGACATACTGTCTTCTCTAGACTGTAATCTCTGAGTTGTAGTGTCAATCCCTAGCACATTGCTTATTACATGTAGATAGTAAGTGCTTAATAAACACTCAGTGTATAAAGGAATTAAACCGAAATGAAAACAGTATTCTTTTCTGCTTGCCACAAGTTTATAGCTTCTTGAGATAGGAAACTGTTTACAAGCCTGTAATTTCTCGGCATTTGCAGCATGTGCTTTGAGAATGAGTAGTAATTCCAGTTACATAAAATGCTCAGGTTATGAAGTGAAAATAAAGCATCAGCAAGTAGTCCTGTTCTTTTTTTTTTCTTCCGCTTGGTGATCACATTTATTGAGAGGGTTGGAGAAATATAAAAATGCCATTTAGCTTAAGAATTTGTGATTTATTTGCAAATCAATTCATTTCAGGAGTACAGGAATGCTTGGTCATTTCTTTGTCTCAAAATTTATGCAGCTTTCTCTTTTTGAGTATCTTCTACATTTAAAGAGGCCATCATACAAAGTCTCCTGTATTCCACACGGGAAAATATTCTTTGTTTCAGCCAATTCTCAGTGGAGGGGCAACTAGTCCAACAGCCTCTCCCTAGAAAAGAGCATCGAAGTAATTCTGTTCTGTTGATTTATGTGTCTCTTCATATGTGTCTTCATCAGTTTCTATAATAGTCACAGTGTCAACCTCGGCAGCACCAGACTCGGCTCCGCACAGCCAACGCGAGGGCACTGCGGTGACTTATAATGAATTGCTCAAAAGTACATTTCAGATGATGATCATGGGAAGATGAGGTGGCATGAGTAGTTCAGAGGAAATCTCCTCCCCAAAACATATATATTTATGAAAATACAATAAATACAACTATTCCTAAAAGAGACACCAGTGGATGCAGTACAACAGCCAGGATACATCTACATCTGTGAGAACTCAACATCACATGAAGGGGGTAAGGTACAAGCCGCGGCCAGGCGGGACCCGAATGCTCCCCCACCCCAGAACCCAGCGGTAAGAAAGGAGTCAGAACGGGGAGGGAGTGAAAGCCCAGGACTGCTAAACAACCAGCTCTAGAAATCCACACCCGGAGCGCAGATACAAGGTGTACCAGGTGCTGGATATTAGAGAAATGGAAAAGCAAAACCTGAGGGCAGGTCCCTGCAACCAGCGCCCCCGAGACAAAAGAAAAGCAAGTGCTTTCTGCAAGTCTTAAAGAGACAGGGACCCCATAGCTGGATGAAGTTGTCCCGGCACACATAGCCAGCAGCTGGGCATCCCAGGGAAACTTAGGCGTCCTAAACCCCGGGGAGGCAGTGCAGCTCTGAAGCCCCTCATGGCACTAAGCAGCCTGCCAGTCATTCCTCCAACTGGCATGGACCCCAACACACTGGCCCAGTAGCAGGAGAGAGAGAGCGCATTCTGGGGGCAGCTGCGCCGGAAGGGACCGGGAGCAGATCGCGTGTGCCAACGGCGCCAGAGGAGACCAGGACAGGCTTGTGCAAGCCTGCAGCAGCAGCAACCGAACAGCCCGGGTATGGCTCGCACACACTGGTGGCAGTGGAGCCAGAAGAGCCCGGTAGAGGCCCACGCAGGAGAGCCCCGTGCGCACCTGCAATGGAGCCAGAGGGAGCAGGCGCGCTCCCAGGAGCTGACAAGAATCCCAGCCCAACGCACACCCCCCGGGCCAGATCCAAAGGCCACTGTTGGCACACAGCTGCCCGGCAGGGGTGCCGCTATCACGGAGGAGCACACCTGGCGTGCCTGCCACCCCCCCGCAGGGCTATGCACTGCTCTGACAGAGATCCCACCCACAGCAACTTAGGAGACTAACCCGGTGGCTACTCCAGGAGTGCAGGTAACCGACACAGGCAGCGGAGAAGGGCAAGGCATCCAGTAAGCAGGAAAGGACTTTCTTCTCCCAGCTGACACACCCACAACCTTCCTACAGCCACTGCTATCAACATGAAAAGGCAAAAAAATTTAGTCCAGTCCAAGATAGTTCAGACAACACTTGAGAGAGGAGCTGCAGAGACAGACCTAACTGGTCTCCCTGAAAAAGAATTCAAAATAAAAATCATAAACATGCTGACAGAGCTGCAGAGAAATATGCAAGAGCTAAGGGATGAAGTCCGGAGGGAGATTACAGATGTCCGGAGGGAGATTATACAAGTGAAACAAACTCTGGAAGGATTTATAAGCAGAATGGATAAGATGCAAGTGGCCATTGATGGAATAGAAACCAGAGAACAGGAACGCATAGAAGCTGATGCAGAGAGAGATAAAAGGATCTCCAGGAATGAAACAATATTAAGAGAACTGTGTGACCAATCCAAACAGGAACAATATCCGCATTATAGGGGTACCAGAGGAAGAAGAGAGAGAAAAAGGGATAGAAAGTGTCTTTGAAGAAATAATTGCTGAGAAACTTCCCCAAACTGGGGGAGGAAATAGTTGCTCAGACTACGGAGGCACACAGAACTCCTGAGACATGGGACCCAAAGAGGACAACACCAAGACACATAATAATTAAAATGGCAAAGATCAAGGACAAGGACAGAGTATTAAAGGCAGCCATAGAGAGAAAAAAGGTCACCTACAAAGGAAAACCCATCAGGCTATCATCAGACTTCTCAACAGAAACCTTACAGGCCAGAAGAGAATGGCATGATATACTTAATGCAATGAAACAGAAGGACCTTGAACCAAGGATACTGTATCCAGCATGATTATCATTTAAATATGAAGGAGGGATTAAACAATTCCCAGACAAGCAGAAGTTGAGGGAATTTTCCTCCCACAAACCACCTCTACAGGGTATCTTACAGGGACTGCTCTAGATAGGAGAACTCCTAAAAAGAACAGAGAACAAAACACCTAACATATGAAGAATGGAGGAGGAGGAATAAGAAGGGAGAGAAATAACCATCAGACTGTGTTTATAATAGCTCAATAAGCGAGTTAAGTTAGACAGTAAGGTAGTAAACAAGCCAAATTTGAAGCTTTGGTGACCACGAATCTAAAGCCTGCAATGGCAATAAGTACATATCTTTCAATAATCACCCTAAATGTAAATGGACTTAATGCACAAATCAAAAGACACAGTAATAGAATGGATAAAAAAGCAAAACCCATCTATATGCTGCTTACAAGAGACCTCAAACCCAAAGACATGCACAGATTAAAAGTCAAGGGATGGGTTGGCATGTGCATACAGTGAGACAACGAATTTGACCGGCTCTGTACTGTTGGAACTCAACCAGGAGTTGGGAGGGGTGCAAGTTGTAGCACTCCAAAATCTTAAGACTATAGACTATCTACAGTTAAAAGAACATATGGGATGTGAACAGATCCCAGAAATGGGCTGCTTTAATTTGTCTGATTTCTCTCAGACTGTTCAAGTACAGTTGGACAATATCCATCATATCATAGACTAATTTTCATAAATGCCTAGGGTGCCTAAATGGTTTTCTTGGCTTCACTGGAGATGGATGGTAATTATAGATTTGCTTTGTTTATGTCACCGTATTCCTATTATGTTAATATGTGTGCGCAAGTTAGTTAGTAGTTTAAAACCTATACATACTTAAGGTACTCTACAAGAAGATATGTCAAAGAAATAATCAATCCTCCCATGTTTTCTTCCATATGCTACCTCTATAGCTTTTCTTCTTCCTTCCTAATTACAACCCTTAAATAGAATTCGTGCCTCATATCGAATTTACCAAGTATCATAATTCCTCCAGGTGGTAAAGATACCTCGAGACAAGTGCTGGGCATAGAAGCCACAGGGCATAAATCTGCAAAGAAGTAAAAAGCTAACCTTTTCAAACAATATGGCTTCTCTCTCACTTACCAACTTTACATTTCCCTATATGGCCCCGGAAGACGACTGGTTAGCCAGAGACGGGTAAGATTCCTCAAGGGAGGAACAACCTAAGACAGGCACAGTCACAGGGGGGCCATCAGGTGAGAAATTGGGGATCAACAGAGGTGAGGCTCAGAACTTCACCCCCCCCTGCTTTGAGAGAAAGCTTCTGCATCTGTGGATGTTTTCTGCCCTTGTCTAGCTTGGATTAATACTTAGTCCATAGGCACACACCTGATCATCTACATTTGCCCTCTTACAGCACTAAACTATGTTTTCTACCTTTATCTTGCATCTACCTACCACTTCAGCATTTTATTAAAAATAAAAATAATAATAATAATAAAGGGAGAAATGTGGGATCCACATATAAATCAAGTATAAAAATCAAACAAATGTTCATATTTGACCTGATTGTTTATAGTTCATAATGCGTGATCAAAACCGAAAGTTTCTGTGATGAATGGCCTTGTACTGTTCACCATGTAAGAATTTATTCACTATGTAAGAATTCGTTCACCATGTAAGAACTTGTTCGTTATGCTTCAGAAGATTGGAGACTGACGAGAACTAGGCTTGAGATGGATTAATGATTGTACATTGAGCATTGACCCCCCTATACAGAATTTTATTGTTGTTAACAACCATTTGATCAATAAATATGAGATATGCCCTCTCAAAAAAAATTATGAACTGTGTCATAATGCATGAGTAAAACCAAAAGCTTCTGTGAAGACTGCCCTTGTACTGTTCACCATGTAACTTATTCACTATGTAAGAATTTGTTCTCCGTGTAAGAACTTGTTCGCTATGCTTTAGAAGATTGGAGACTGACGAAAATTAGGCTTGGAGTGGATTAATGATTGTGCATTGAGCATTGACTCCCCTATACAGAATTTTATTGTTGTTAACAACCATTTGATCAATAAATATGAGAGATGCCCTCTCAAAAAAAAAAAACAAACAAACAAACAAAAAGTACACACTTCCAATTGTAAAATAAATAAGTAACCGGGATGTAATGTATAGCATAAGGAATATAGTCAAAATATTGTAACAACTTTGTATGGTGATAGCTGGTAGCTAGAATTATCATGTATATAAATGTTGAATCACTGTGTTGTACACCTGAAACTAATGTAATACTGTGTGTCAACTACCCTTCAATAAAAAATAATTTTAAAAAAAAAGTCAAGGGATGGAAAAAGATATTTCATGCAAACAACAGAGAGAAAAAAGCAGGTGTTACAATACTAGTATCACACAAAATAGACTTCAAAACAAAGAAAGTAACAAGAGATAAAGAAGAACATTACAAAATGATAAAGGGCTCAGTCCAACAAGTGGATATAACCATTATAACCATATATGCACCCAATACAGGAGCACCAATATATGTGAAACAAATACTAACAGAACTAAAGGAGGAAATAGAATGCAATGCATTCATTTGGGGAGACTTTAACACACCACTCACTCCAAAGGACAGATCCACTGGACAGAAAATAAGTAAGGACACACAGGCACTGAACAACACACTAGAACAGATGGACCTAATAGACATCTATAGAACTCTACATCCTAAAGCAACAGGATACACATTCTTCTCAAGTGCACATGGAATATTCTCCAGAATAGACCACAAAAAGAGCCTCAGTAAATTCCAAAAGATTGAAATCCTACCAACCAACTTTTCAGAGCACTAAGGTATAAAACTAGAAACAAATTGTACAAAGAAAGCAATAAGGCTGACCAACACATGGAAGCTTAACAACATGCTCCTAAATAATCAATGGATCAACAACCAAATTAAAATGTAGATCCAGTAATATATGGAAACAAATGACAACAACAACACAAAGCCCCAACTTCTGTGAGACACAGCAAAAGCAGTCTTAAGAGGAAAGTATATAGGAATCCAGGCATATTTAAAGAGGGAAAAACATTCCCAAATGAATAGTCTAATGTCACAATTACCGAAATTGGAAAAAGAAGAACAAATGAGGCCTAAGGTCAGCAGAAGGAGGGACATAATAAAGATCAGAGAAGAAATAAATAAAACTGAGAAGAATAAAACAATAGAAAAAATCAATAAAACCAAGAGTTGGTTCTTCGAGAAAATAAACAAAATAGATTAGCCTCTAGCCAGACTTATTAAGAGAAAAAGAGAATCAACACACATCAACAGAATCAGAAATGAGAAAGGAAAAATCATGACAGACCCCACAGAAATACAAAGAATTATTTGAGAATACTATGAAAACCTATATGCTAACAAGCTGGAAAACCTAGAAGAAATGGACAACTTCCTAGAAAAATACAACCTTCCAAGACTGACCCAGAAAGAAACAGAAAATCTAAACAGAACAATTACCAGCAATGAAATTGAAGTGGTAATCAAAGAACTACCCAAGAACAAAACCCCTTGGCCAGATGGATTTACCTCGGAATTTTATCAGACATACAGAGAAGACATAACACCCATTTTCCTTAAAGTTTTCCAAAAAATAGAAGAGGAGGGAATACTCCCAAACTCATTCTATGAAGCCAACATCACCCTAATACCAAAACCAGGCAAAGACTCCACCAAAAAAGAAAACTACAGACCAAAATCCCTGATGAATGTAGATGCAAAAATACTCAACAAAATATTAGCAAACCGAATTCAAAACTACATCAAGAGGATCATACACCATGACCAAGTGGGATTCATCCCAGGGATGCAAGGATGGTACAACATTCCAAAATCCATCATCATCCACCACATCAACAAAAAGAGAAATGCAAATTAAAACCACAATGAGATATCACCTCACACCAGTAAGGATCGCCATCATTGAAAAGACAAACAACAACAAGTGTTGGCGAGGTTGTGGAGAAAGGGAAACCCTCCTACACTGCTTGTGGGAATGTAAGTTAGTTCAACCATTGTGGAAAGCAGTATGGAGGTTCCTCAAAATGGTCAAAATAGACTTACCATTTGACTCAGGAATTCCACTTCTAGAAATTTATGCTAAGAATGCAGCAGCCCCATTTGAAAAAGACAGATGTACCCCTATGTTTATCGCAGCACTATTTACAATAGCCAAGAAATGGAAGCAACCTAAGTGTCCATCAGTAGATGAATGGATAAAGAAGATGTGGTACATAAACACAATGGAATATTATGCAGCCATAAGAAAAAAACAGATCCTACCATTCGCAACAACATGCATGGAGCTATAGGGTATTATGCTCAGGGAAATAAGCCAGGCAGAGAAAGACAAGTACCAAATGATTTCACTCATATGTGGAGTATGAGAACAAAGGAAAACTGAAGGAACAAAACAGCAGCAGACTCACAGAACCCAAGAATGGACTAACAGTTACCAAAGGGAAAGGGACTGAGGAGGATGGGTTGGAAGGGAGGGATAAGGGCGAGGAAAAAGAAAGAGGGCATTACGATTAGCATGTATAGTGTGTGCGGGGCACGGGGAGGGCTGTGCAACACAGAGAAGACAAGTAGTGATTTTACAGCATCTTACTATGCAGATGGACAGTGACTGTGAAGGGGTATGTGGGGGGGCATTGGTGAAGGGGGGAGCCTAGTAAACATTAATGTTCTTCATGTAATTGTAGATTAATACCAAAATAAAAAAAATAGTCACAGTGTCTTCCACTTCTCCCAGTATCATATTTCAGTGTTGATCATAAGCATGTAATCTGCCTCGATCCTTTCCACCCTTTCTCATTTTCACATAAATTTGCTCATGTGCTGAGCCTCATGAGATCCACAAGCTCTTCTGCAGTGCTGCGAGTCTCTTGCTGGTCTACATCGTGCACCATGTTTCAAACTCTGTTAGTTCTTAAGAGTATGGGTAAAACCATATCAACTTGAACCAGTTGTTAATGAAAATAAGTTATTACTAAAATCAATTACAGAATATTATTAAATGTGTTTTCTCACTCTAAAGACTTCAACCAAGACGTTTATAGAGTTGTGAAGACAGAGTAGATATAGTGTATATGTACAAATGTACTTCTAAAAGTATTTGAATGTTTCAAATTTCTCAAGTATTTTTTTCATTTAATCTAACTTAATTTCTGTTATGGTATTATCTACATTATACAGTACAATACCTGCTGTCTGTGAAGAAATATTTTGATAGCAAAGATGAATTTCAATCTAACACTTCTTTTAATTAATTAGAAGATCTAAAATGAAGTTGGACTTACTAAACCTCTACTAAATTCCTGTTTTGCAATATTTCTTTTCTTTCTCTTTCTCTTTTTCTTTTTTTCCAGGATTAAGTCCAGCTTCTCTCTTCTAACTTAAAATTATTTGGGTTTTCTTTTCTCAGTGATACCTTTCTGTACCTTATACATAATTTCCCCTACACATTGTGTAGAAAATTCTAGCTTTTAAAACAATTTGAGGCAAAATGAAAAGTACTTTTTTTTAAACTCAGAACTGTACCATAGTAACAAGGTTCAATTTATTCACAGGATGTTTTTTAAAGAGGCACAACTTTTAACTAATTATTCTCAAATTTGCATTTGCTATTTTGTACCTATCTAGGTATAACATAGGAGTAAATTCTGAAACTCAAGGTATGAGATCATAAAACATATCTGATTGACCTCTCTCTTTATTCCTGAAATATTTGGCAGTTTAAGCTTGTTTTCCTCATGTGTAAAATGGTGATAATACCTGGATTACACGGTTTTGATAAGAAGTAAAGATAGCATATGTAAAATGCTTGGCATGTAGTAGACATTATCATCGTAATATCATCATCGCTATTATTGTATCTTATGAAGCATTGATATATACATGCTGAGTTATTTTCTTCTCTAGCCTTTCACATATCTCTGTGTTCTCTGCTGCTGGTACTGCTGCATAGCACTACTTTGAGATATACCAAAAGGGTGGTAAGGAATATTCAAAGGTTTAGGATACATTTGTAGCGTAACACATAAAAGTGACAAATCGTAGTGTCTTAATTCATGCTGTATGCCACTTCACAGTTAAAGTTGGTGATTATGTTCCTCCTTACTAATCAGTCCTTCGTAAGTCTACAGTATTTGTACATTAAATAGAGTTAGTTAGCACTGAATTTTGTTTGTTAAATGCTTTTACTGGCAAATGTAAGAGGTAAGCATTTTTGCCATTAGGATAGCTACACGTAGCTCTTCAGTACAGACCTGTAAAGGCAACAAGTGTTGTCAGTGTTCATATAGCAATCCTGTATACTTGATTTCATGGCAGTTTAAGTATGTCTCTGTACAATAAACCAACCACCTTACAGTCAACCTCATTAGAGACCCCTGTTAGCAACAGACTTGCCCTGCTGACCCCACCTGCCAGCATTCCAGTCCTGGGGCTGAATAACACACTAGCCTCTGGCCATGAAATGAAACATCAGTTTAGAGACCTAGGCTGCCCAGGAGTGAATCCAGGCCTCAAAGGACTGTGGTCTCCCCAAGCCTGGGAAAGACCAGCTAAGACAAGGTAAGTGAAAGTGAGGCTCAGAGAAAAGGGAGAGGTACAGGAGGATGAAAGGATTACAGAAGCAAGCTAAAAGAGAGACTGAACTTGAAAATATGGGTGAATGTTGTAACCACAATGTTGCTCATGTGAAGCCTTCATAAGATGTGTATCAGTGATACCTTAATAAAAATTTTTTCAATTTTTAAAAAAAGAGCATTTAGCACATGGAAGAAAAGAAAGAGAGAGACTGAAAAAATGAGAAGAGGATCTCCCCCTGGCCCTCCAACAGGTGTACAGTCATGGGCATGTGATAATTATGACAGCAGGCTTCATATTCCTTTAAAATCAACTGAAAATTATTTTTTATGCTTTTAAGGTATTATGAAGATGGATAACACAGAAGTTCTTCTTTCTGCCGACTTCACTGGAGCAATCAAAGTGTTTATTAACAAAAGGAAAAATGTATCTTAATTTGAATTGACATTTAAAATAAACATATCAGTAAGTCTCTATATGTATCAAAATGGAAAAAAATAATATAGTGTTTCAGGCTAACATCCCTTTTTTAATTTTTATTTGCATTTGTTCAAATATATTTTTCTGAGAGGCAGTGTTAATGATCTAGTAAACCCTAGACTGATAGACTAGAAAGGACTGTGGCTAGAATAACATTGCCAAACATTAGGCTTTATGTTTTGTTATGTTTGTGTTTTAGTTATATAATTGTGAACATGCACAGGTTTCTGCATGAAAATATATTAATATATTAATCACATGTGTGTGCCTTTTGGTTACATGCACTAAATCTAACAGTTAAATTATTTCAGTGGCTCTTTGGCCTCTTATGGGGTCTTGTTTCTAGCTTAAACAATTTCTTTTGCACAAAATTTCATTTTTAAGAAAAGTGGTATCTTTTGACTGAGTTATTGTTTTGAAAATGTTATATAGGTTTTCAGTAGGTCAGCAGCCATGTGTAAATGGTTTTTATAAATTTCTCAACTTGGGGACAAGATTTTGTGTGTGGTCTAAATTACGGACTTAAGATTCTTTTCTTTGTATGTGTATATATATATTTTTTTTTTGCCACACTGGAGCACAATGTTTCTATGTAAAGAATTCTTTTCATTCTTTATCCATGAGCACCAGGCTTTGCTCACTTAAAAAAATTAAGCCGCATTAAGGAGTGAGTCTTCTTTTTTACAATAATGTAAAAATGAACTGTTTACATTTTTTTAAAGCATTGTAATTTGAAAAATTAAGTTGTTTTGTGTTGTTGAATTTGAAAGTCTTTGTAAATATTGATATAATGTACCAATGAAATAACATCTGGGGCAGTGGGACCCTGATCATGTTGTTGATGGTTAGCATATGTTTCTGAAAATTAAAAAAGTATTATTAAAAGTTGGTCGCCAACACTTGTTAAACATGTGGCTTTATTTTCAAATGACTTTGGTAAATTGAGGAATGTAAGGAAACAAAGTCTTATTTTATAATTTGATTTTTGGCTATCAGAAAATCCAGATTTTGGATTCCTAAATTATAATGTATTAGCTACATACATTTAAGAAAAAAATTGTTTTAATTCTAGTTCTAAGATGAACACTGTTAGTTCATCTACATGTTTGTGATCTGTCCTACATTTGTTTTCAAGTATGTAAAGAAGCTGAGGAGCCACAATCCCCCCCTACTTAATCAGCATGGTCTTGGAGTGTTCTGAATTTTCTAATTCATTGCACCTTGTTTGCCTTGGTTTTACCTGTCCTGCCTTCTTCCTCTTGTCAGCGTTGTGTTCTTTGCTCGCCCTCTTCTCCCCTTTCCTTACTCTGCTCTACTTCTCTCTCTGTGTTCACTCTTCTGTATTCCATCTACCTGGCAGAGTTATTACACCATTGACTTTCTAACTACGCAGTTTCTTTAGTCTCAAGGTCTGCGTGGCAGTGTCATTGATCTGGTGTTTCAAAGAACTTGTCTTCAACTCTTTGAAGCTGGTTGGCCTCTATGGACTTCCACTGACTTCTGCCCAAGGACTTGGAGCCTGCTGTGTTGCTGGTTGTTTCAGCTGCAGATGATTGGGGTGTTGCCATAGGAATATTTCCTGATAGATTTTATGTGGTTTCTTGAACAAAAAGGGAAAAAAATTGTTGTGATGCAAGCTTATGAGAATAATACTGACACAAGTTTAGTTTTTAAAATGTTTGCTGTCACTATATAAATACACTGCAAAGTTACAAGTCTTTGAAAGGTAGCATCAAGATGTATACAAAGAAAAATTGAACAACATTCCTCTGTGAAATGAGCATTACAAGCTCATTATAAATGGTGTGAAGAGCACAAATTCTAGAATCAGATAAACTTGGATTTGGTTTCCTCTGTTAGCAAACGCCTTGGGAAAGTTGTTTATCCTATTTTGATTTCCAGTTCTGTATCTGTAATATGGGAATACCTAAGCGAAATTGTAAAGATTTGCCGAGACATCATGTCTGTGGAAAGCTTGTTGCCTAGCCAGTAGGTGTACTCAGCAACACATACACTTCTCATCACTTCTCCCTAATCCCCGAGTGTCCTCCTAGACCAAAACAAAGTATGTGGAAGTGCCTTCTAGGCATTGGGATATCATGGACAAATAACATTTTAGGGATTGACACAGGTGACCAACATTTTTTGGCCAACTCAACACTTTTTTTTAACTGCCATCATCTGTCACCTCATAAAAGAGAGAACATATTAATACTAAAAGACAGGCATAATCTTATCAGCTTAGAGCAATGAACAGTCTATTAAAGTGAATAAACACAGCTTTGGGAAAAAAGCAACCATAGTCCCTTATGTTGCAATTTCTCCTTCAGTGAAAATTTCATTGTGGACTTGATATGGCAGGCAGACGACCACTGTGCTAAAGGAACAAGTTTAAAACCACATCTCATTAAAAGCTCTTTGAGGAATCATATTGAGACTTTTTCCCTTGACTTGTTTGTTAATTGAATTAAAATATTAATGACTCAATGTAATTTACATGACTTTCTCTCCAAACTATGCAGCTTGGCAATGGCTTTTTTTCTTTGAAATACATGTCTAACATTAATATACCATCCCCCAAATTCCAATTTCAGTGGTATAGTTTTGAGAGTCAGAGGCCAGATTCCTCACTGACATGAAACAAATTGAATACCAGAATATTTTTTTAAATACCTTTATTATCATGGGAATTCATGGTAAAGGCACGTTTGGGATTTAATGTTTCTCCGTAAGTTCTCAAAAGAAAAACGCTTCTAATTTCACTGGTTTCTAGCTTCCTGACTGATTTATTCACTAAGCAGATGTTTACTGAACACCTACTACATATAAAGCACTGCTGGGACTAGAGAAGAATAAGGCACCATTCCTGTGCCAGAGGAGCTCACAGTCTGGTGGAGAAGATGGCCGCTGAAACAAGTAAGAGGCCTGG
Organism: Manis javanica; assembly: GCF_040802235.1. NCBI lineage: Eukaryota > Metazoa > Chordata > Mammalia > Pholidota > Manidae > Manis > Manis javanica. The sequence continues at coordinate 107,975,967 of NC_133174.1, read as the reverse complement.
AACTGTCTTGTGACTATGGCCCTAGAAATGACCCTTCTTGCCCTAATCCCTTTCTCTTTACCCTTCCCAGTAACTCATGGCAGCCACTTGATTCTCAAGCCAATCTTTGTTCATCTCATATTAAAAGCAGCAGGGATATACAGGTAAAAGAGTTTATGAGTAAGCTATAGGTAAGGCAGAGAAAATGGACTACCCACTGTGTCAACATTTTCCCTGGTCTCTGGCCTCCTCCCAGCCTAAAATTATCTTCTTTCCCCCCAAGAAATCTTAACTTTTTGTTTTGAACTAACTCCTGCTTAACGACCCCCATCCCACCCCACCCAACTGCTCTCCTGTTCCCTTCAGTTCTGAAACTTGACCCGTTCCCTGGATTTGAGTCATCTGGTCTCCTAGAGAACCCAGGCTCCCCCTGTTATCCTCAGCCACTTTTCTGGTGTTGGCCCGTGCACATGAAATGTATTCAGGTTGATATAACAGGGCTAGTATGGAGGGGTTGTGGAGATGAGGAGAGCGAGCCACTGCAAAGTCCCAAACACATCAAATGCCATTGTGTCGGTCATCTAATGTAGTCCAAGCAGACAGTTTGCTTGTACATCCAGCTACCCTGCATTACTTTTTTTAAGTAAAATTTTTAATTTGGAAGAACATTAGATTTATAGAAAAGTTGCAAAGAAAATACAGAGTTCCCATATACTTCTTACCCTGTTTCCTCTAATGTTAATACATTACCACAGTACGTTAGTAAAGATTAAGAAACCACTCTAGTACATTATTACTAAGTAAACTCCAACTTTATTCAGATTGCATCTAGTCTTTCCACTAGGAAAAAAAAGTTCTTCCTTTTCAGTTCGAAGGTCCAATCCAGGGTACCATATTGCATTTAGGCATATTATGCTTTCTTCAGAAAAGTTTGCAAAGAGTTCATGTATCCCCTGTATCACTTTCCCCTTTGTTAACATCTTATGTTACTATTGTACATTACATTAAGAAACCAACATTGGTACGTAACTCTTAACTAAACTCTACACTTCATTCAGATTTCACTTGTTTTTTACCTGATGCCCTTTTTCTATTCTGGGATCCCATCCAGGATATGACGTTACATGTGGTTGTCAGGTCGTCTTAGGCTTCTCTTTGCCATAACAGTTCTTAGACTTTCCATGCTTTTAATGACCTCAACAGTTTTGAGGAGTACTGGTCAACTATTTTGTTAAATGTCCCTCAGTTTGGGTTTTTTGGATGTTTTTCTCAGAATTTAACCAAAGTTATAGGCTTTTTGGGGGAAGACCACAGAGGTGAATTGCTCCTTTCATTTCATCACATTAAGGATACATGCTATCAACAGACTTATCACCTGGCTGAGGTAGTGTTTGTCAGGTTTCCCTACTACAAAGTTCCTTGTTTCTCTCTGTGAATCTACTGTGGAAGTAAATCACTAAACAGCCCAAATTCAAGGTGTAGGAAGGAGGTAAGGCCCACCTCTTTGAGGGGCAAGTATACAACTTATTTGGGATTATTATATACAGGAGATAGGCTTCATCTCCCTCATTTATTTACCAATTCAACCATTTACTTATGTTAGCATGGACTTATGGGTATTTTATACTTTGAGTTATAATCCAGTACTGAATTATTTTGTTAATTCAACTTGTTTCAGCTTTAACTATTGAGAATTCTTTCAAGTTGGTTTCTGTGTCCCTTGGATATGTACCCCCCCCCCGACTTTTTTTTGGGGGGGCATTTCCTCTTTTTCTGTCACTCCAAGATGCTCCAGGCTCATCATGTATATTTCCTACCCCAACCATTTACCTATTTATTCAAGGAGCCCTGTTCCTTTTATTGGAGGAGGGGTATTAGAAACCAAGGTCTAGGTGGTACATGTGCTCTTTGCTACTGAGGTGCTGTTTCTCTTAGGCTCTCAGTTGATGGAGCAAAGAAATAAATGTGTATATACTAATATCTGTATTTACATATATCTATAAATATCTGCATAATTAACATTAAATGATTTCTTACTGATGTCTCTGACTAATCCATTAACAGGGATTATTCTAGCTTCCTCCTCTTGCTTGTCATTAACCACCTTTTCCAACAGTAAGAAACCTGGCTCCCACCATTTACTACCCATTTACTTATTTGTTCAATTCCAGCACAACATATCTCACAGTTTCAGAATTGCTAACCTGTACCCTCATAAGAAACAACTTTACCAGCTAGAGTAGTGTTTACATACAGACCTTTATCTTTGGTGTCATAGTTCGTAGTCACAACACCATTTTCCACAGTTACTTAGGTCAGTGCCTTTTCTCCCCACCCATACTACCTTTTCAATATTAGACTCATTTAAATTGCTTGTCCCTCTAATAAAAGTCTGTTGGGATTTGATGATGTACATGCCATACTTAGTTTACTAAGCAGTGGCATTCCTACCTTGCTTTCAGATGCTTAGCATTACCCTAAAACTGTTTCACAATTTTGTCCTGTTGGCTGCACTGAAGTTTCACTCATTCAGCAAACATGAAGTGGTTAGTCTTTTAAGACCTTGAGGGGGTCTAATAGGCAAAACAGACAAGAATCATTATTACACCCAGACTCTGTTTACATGATTAAAGGGCTCATCTGATTATTTTTTCTCTCAATGCCAAGCCATTTATTGAGGGGGCAGAGGAATATATATATATATATATTTGAGAACTGTGTTTCTACTTAACCTTATCAGATTAAGTAGAAACCCAGTTCTCAAATTCAACATGCAAGCAGCTATTAAGTACTCCTTGCCTAAATATAAGCAGAATTCCAAGTTATCAAAAAAGTGAACTCACTTGAAAATTCACAAACTTTGATGAAATCTTGAGGAATTAGAAATTCATTACCAGGTATGAAGTCCATTCTCTCAGTCATCTCTAGTTTAGTTATGAATAAATAATCTCTCCTGATGAAAAGACAGAGAGGTAGAGCCATTTTAATAGATACTCAAGTTGGAATATATTGGTCATTGGGATTCATGCTATGGCTCTTCATAGAGGCTAGCCTAACAACGCATAACTTGGTTGCAGTGAGTCTGCCTGCATTAGTTTGCTAGGGCTGCAGTAACAAAACAAGACTGGGTACTTTTAAACAACAGAAATTTATTTTCTCACAGTTCTGGAGGCTGAAAGTCTAAGTTCAAGATGCTGGCAGGTCTGAGTTCTGAGGCCTCTCGGATTGCAGATGGCTGCCTTGCTGCCTCTTCACATGGCCATTCCTCTGCACATGTGTCCCTTGTGTCTTTCTGGATTTCCTAATCTCTTCTTACAAGGATACCAGGCGTGTTGGATTAAGTCCCACCTTCAAGGCCTCATTTTAATAACTCTTTAAAGGCCCTATCTTCAAATACAGCCATATTCGTAGATATTGGGGATTAGGGCTTCAACATTTCAATTTTGGGGAAACATTTCAGTCCCTAAAGCTGATCCCAACAGTCATTTTATTTAAATCTAAGATGTGCTAAAACTGTAGTATCAACAGGAAACAGGGAAATTGGAAATAGTAAAATTAATTAGCCTGCAGCTGTTTTTTCAGGCCCTGTGTTTACAGTTATACATGAAATACATCTAAATCAGACAAGCTCAAAGATGAAGCAAATTGACAGTGTAGAATGTCAGGGCTTTATATATATATACATACACACACATATATGTAATAAACGTAATGCAGATACTAGAGCATCTAAACTCTGGACTTAATCCTTCACATGCAGTGTTTAAAACATTTTAAACATCTATATTGATATCTAATTCACATACCATAAAATGTACCCATTTAAACTGTATAATTCAATGGTCTTAGTTGTACAACCATCACACATCCAAGTTTAGAACATTTCCATCACCCCAAGAAGAAATCCTGTACCCATTAGAAATCACTTCCCACTGCGCACTTCCCTTCATCCAGCCCCACTAATTTACTTTCTGTCTGTATGGATTTGCTTATTCTGGACACTTCATATAAACAGAATCGTATGTTCCCATTCATCTCTGACTCCTTTAACTTAGCTTAATATTTTCAATATTTTCAAGGTTCATCCATATTGTATCATGTATCAGTATTTCATTTTAAAATAATATTCCAGTCTACATTTTGTTTATCCATTCATCAGTTGTTGGGCTTTTCTGTTTACCATCTTTGGCCATTACAAATAATGGTGCTCTGAGCATTTGTGCACAACTTTTTGCATGGACATTTGTTTTCATTTCTCTTGGGCATATCCTTAGGAATAAGATGGATAACTTTTAACTTCTTCAGGAACTGTGGAGCTGTTTTCTACAGTGGGTACACCATTTCACATTTCCACTAGCAATATATGAGGGCTCCAGTTCCTCCACATCATGCACATTTGTTACTGTCTTTTTTTTATTATAGCCATCCTAGTGGATGTGAAATCCATTGTCATTGTGGTTTTGATTTGCATTTCCTTAATAAATAATGATGTTGGGCATCTTCATGTGCTTGCTGACCATTCTTTGGAGAAATCTGTATTCAAATCTGTTCCCCATTTTTTTGTTTGTCAATGGTATTTTATTAGGCTATCATTGATATACAATTACATGAGCAACATTGTGGTAACTACATCCCCCCCCTATTATCAAGTCCCCACCACATACCCCATTACAGTCACTGTCCATCAGCATAGTAAGACGTTATAGAGTCACTACATGTCTTCTCTGTGCTATACTGCCTTCCCCATGTGCCCCACACACACTATGCATGCTAATTGTAATGCCCCTTATTCCCCTTCTCCCTCCTTTCCCCCCCTCCAGTCCCTTTCCCTTTGGCAACTCTTAGGCCATACTTGGGTTCTGTGAGTCTGCTGCTGTTTTCCTCCTTCAGTTTTTGCTTTCTTCTTATACTCCACAGATAAGTGAAATCATCTGATACTTGTCTTTCACCCCATGGCTTATTTCACTGAGCATAATACCCTCTAGCTCCATCCATGTTGTTGCAAATGGTAGGATTTGTTTTCTTCTTATGGCTGAATAATATTCCATTGTGTGTATGTACCACACTTCTTTATCCATTCATCTACTGATGGACACTTAGGTTGCTTCCACGTCCTGGCTATTATAAATAGATCTGTGATAAACATAGGGGTGCATATGTCTTTTTGAATCTGTGATCTTGTTTTCTTCAGGGAAATTCCCAGGAGTGGAAGTCCGTGGTCAAATGGTATTTCTATTTTGAGTTTTTTGAGGAACCTCCATACTGCTTTCCACAATGGTTGAACTAAGTTACATTCCCAGCAGCAGTGTAGGAGGGTTCCCCTTTCTCCACATCCTCACCAACAATTGTTGTTGTTTATCTTTTGGATGGTGGCCATCCTAACTGGTGTGAGGTGATACCTCATTGTGGTTTTAATTTGCATTTCTCTGATGACTAGCAATATGGAGCATCTTCTCATGTGCCTGTTGGCCATCTAAATTTCTTCTTTGGAGAAGTGTCTGTTCAGCTCCTCTGCCCATTTTTAAATTGGATTATTTGCTTTTTGTTTGTTGAGGTGCGTGAGCTCTTCATATAATTTGGATGTCAACCCTTTATCGTATATGTCATTTATGAATATATTCTCCCATACTGTAAGATACCTTTTTGTTCTATTGTTGGTGTCATTTGTTGTACAGAAGCTTTTTAATTTGATATAGTCCCACTTGTTCATTTTTCCTTTGTTTCCCTTGCCTGGGGAGATATGTTCATGAAGAAGTTGCTCATGTTTATATTCAACAGAGTTTTCCCTGTTTTCTTCTAAGTTTTATGGTTTCAGGACTTACATTCAGGTGTTTGATCCATTTCGAGTTTACTTTTGTGTATGGGGTTAGACAGTAATCCAGTTTCATTCTCTTGCATGTAGTGGTCCAGTTTTACCAACACCAGTTGTTGAAGAGGCTGTCATTTCTCCATTGTATATCCATAGCTCCTTTATTGTATATTAATTGACCATATATGCTTGGGTTAATTTTCTTTTTCTTTTTTTTTTTTCTTTTGGTATCATTAACCTACAATTACATGAAGAAAATTATGTTTACTAGGCTCCCCCTTCACCAAGTCACCCCCACAAACCCCATTACAGTCACTGTCCATCAGCATAGTAAGATGCTGTAGAATCACTACTTGTCTTCTCTGTGTTGCCCAACCCTCCCCTTGCCCCCCCTCACATTATACATGCTAATCGTAATGTCCCCTTTCTTTTCCTCCGCCCTTGTCCCTCCCTTCCCAACCATCCTCCTCAGTCCCTTTCCCTTTGGTAACAGTTAGTCCATTCTTGGGTTCTGTGATTCTGCTGCTGTTTTGTTCCTTCAGTTTTTCTTTGTTCTTATACTCCACATATAAGTGAAATCATTTGGTACTTGTCTTTCTCTACCTGGCTTATTTCACTGAGCATAATTCCATCTAGCTCCTTCCATGTTGTTGCAAATAGTAGGATTTGTTTTCTTCTTATGGCTGAATAATATTCCATTCTGTCTATGTACCACATCTTTATCCATTCATCTACTGATGGACATTGAGGTTGCTTCCATTTCTTGGCTATTGTAAATAGTGCTGCGATAAACATAGGGGTGCATCTGTCTTTTTCAAACTGCACTGCTGTATTCTTAGGGTAAATCCCTAGGAGTGGAATTCCTGGGTCAAATGGTATTTCTATTTTGAGCTTTTTGAGGAACCTCCATATTGCTTTCCACAATGGTTGGACTAATTTACATCCTCACCAGCAGTGTAGGAGGGTTCCCCTTTCTCCACATCCTTGCCAGCATTTCTTATTCGTAGTCTTTTTGATCTTGACCATCCTTACTGGTGTGAGGTGATATCTCATTGCAGTTTTAATTTGCATTTCTCTGATGACAAGTGATGTGGAGCATCTTTTCATATGTCTATTGGCCATCTGAATTTCTTCTTTGGAAAACTGTTCAGCTCCTCTGCCCATTTTTTAATTGGAATATTTGCTTTTTGTTTCTTGAGGTGTGTGAGCTCTTTATATATTTTGGATCTCAACCCTTGGGTTAATATCTTGACTGTCTAGTCTGTTCCATTGGTCTATGGGTCCATTCTTGTGCCAGTACCAAATTTTCTTGATTACTGTGGCTTTGTAGTAGAGCTTGAAGTTGGGAAGCAAGATCCCCCATGTTTTATTCTTCCTTATCAGGATTGCTTTGGCTATTCAGGGTCTTTTGTGTTTCCATATGAATATTAGAACTATTTGTTCAAGTTCGTTGAAGGACACTGTGGTATTTTGATAGGGATTGCATTGAATCTGTAGATTGCTTTAGGCAGGATGGCCATTTTGACAATATTAGTTCTTCCTAGCCAAGAGCATCAGATGACTTTTGATTTATTAGTATCCTCTTTAATTTCTCTCAAGAGTGTCTTGTAGTATTTAGGGTATAGGTCTTTTACTTCCTTGATTAGGTTTATTCCTAGGTATTTTATTCTTTTTGATGCAATTGTGAATGGAATTGTTTTCCTGATTTCTCTTTCTGCTTAGTTCATTATTAATGTATAGGAATGCAACAGATTTCTGTGTATTAATTTTGTATCCTGCAACTTTGCTGAATTCATATATTATTTCTAGTAGTTTTGGAGTAGATTCCTTAGGGTTTTTTATGAACAATATCATGTCATCTGCAAACAGTGGCAGTTGAACTTCCTTACCAATCTGGATGCCTTTTATTTCTTTGTGTTCTCTAATTGCCATGGCTAGGACCTCCAGTACTAAGTTCAATAAAAGCAGGGAGAGAGGGCATCCTTGTCTTGTCCATGATCTTAGAAGATAAGCTCTCAGATTTTCACTGTTAAGAATGATGTTAGCTTTGAGTTTGTTATATATGGCCTTTATTATATTGAGGTACTTGTCCTCTATACACATCTTGTTGAGAGTTTTTATCATGAATGGGTGTTGAATTTTGTCAAATGCTTTTTCAGCATCTATGGAGATGATCATGTGACTTGTATCCTTCTTTCAATATAGTGGATGATGTTGATGGGTTTTCGAATGTTGTACCATCCTTACATACCTAGGATAAATCCCACTCGGTCATGATGTATGATCCTCTTGATGTATTTTTTAATTCAGTTTGCTAATATTATTGTTGAATATTTTTGCATCTATGTTCACCTGGGATATTTTTCTTTTTTTGTCATGTCTTTGCCTGGTTTTGGTATTAGAGTGATGCTAGCTTCATAGAGTGAGTTTGGAAGTATTCCCTCCTCTTCTATTTTTTGGAAAACTTTAAGGAGAATGGGTATTATGTCTTCTCTAAATGTCTGATAAAATTCAGCAGTGAAGCCATCTGGTCAAGGGGGTTTTGTTCTTGAGTAGTTTTTTGATTACCAATTCAATTTCCTTGCTGGTAATTGGTCTATTCAGATTTTGTGTTTCTTCCTGGGTCAGTCTTGGAAGGTTGTATATTTCTAGAAAGTTGTCCATTTCTTCTAGGTTATCCAGTTTGTTAGCATGTAATTTTTCATAGTATTCTCTAATAATTCTTTGTATATCTGTGGTGTCTGTAATGGTTTTTCCTTTCTCATTTCTGATTGTTTATGTGTGTAGATTCTCTTTTTTTCTTGATAAGTCTGGCTAGGAGTTTATCTATTTTGCTTATTTTCTCAAAGACCCAGCTCTTGGTTTCATTAATTCTTTCTACTGCTTTTTTTTTCCTCCATATTTTTTTTGGTATCATTAACCTACAATTACATGAGCAACATTATGGTTACTAGACTCCCCCCATCATCAAGTCCCCACCATTTCTATTGCTTTGTTATTCTCAATTTTATTTCTTTCTTCTCTGATCTTTATTATGTCCCCCCATCTACTGACTTGGGGCCTCTTTTGTTCTTCTTTTACCAGTTTCATAATTGTGAATTTAGACTAATTCATTTGGGATTGTTCTTCCTTCTTTAAATACGCCTGGATTGCTATATACTTTCCTCTTTGACTGCCTTCACTGTATCCCACAGAAGTTGGGAAGCTGTTGTTTTCATTTGTCTCTATATATTGCATGATCTCTGTTTTAATTTGGTCATTGGTCCATTGATTATTTAGGAACATACTGTTAAGCCTCCATGTGTTTGTGAGCCTTTTTGTTTTCTTTGTACAATTTATTTCTAGTTTTCTACCCTTGTGATCTGAGAAGTTGGTTGTTACAATTTCAATCTTTTTTAATTTACTGAGGCTCTTTTTGTGGCCTCCTCTGTGGTCTATTCTGGAAAATGTTCCATGTGCACTTGAGAAGAATGTGTATCCTGCTGCTTTTGGATGGAGTGTTCTATAGATGTCTGTTAGGTCCATCTGTGTTGTTCAGTGCCTCTGTGTCCTCACTTATTTTCTGTCTGGTTGATCTGACCTTTGGAGTGAGTGGTGTGTTGAAGTCTCCTAAAATGAATGCATTGCATTCTATTTCCCCCCTTTAATTCTGTTAGTATTTGTTTCACATATGTTGGTGCTCCTGGGTTGGGTGCATAGATTTTTATAATGGTTATATCCTCTTGTTGGACTGACCCCTTTATCATCATGTAATGTCCTACTTTAATTCTTCTTACTTTCTTTGTTTTGAAGTCTATTTTGTCTGATACAACTACTGCAACACCTGCTTTTTTCCTCCCTTTTCTTTGCATGAAATAATCTTTTTCCATCCCTTCACTTTTAGTCTGTGTATGTCTTTGGGTTTGAAGTGAGTCTCTTGTAAGCAGCATATATATGGGTCTTGCTTTTTTATCCATTCTGTAACTCTGTGTCTTTTGACTGGTGCTTTCCATCCATTTACATTTAGGGAGATTATCGATAGATATGTACTGATTGCCATTGCAGGCTTTGGATTCATGGTTACCAAAGGTTCAAGGACAGCCTCTTTACTATCCAGCAGTCTACCTTAACTCACTTATTATGCTGTTATAAACACAATCTGATGATTCCTTATTCTCTCCCTTCTTTTTCTTCTTCCTCCACTCTTTCTTTATATGTTAGGTGTCATATGCTCTACTCTTTGTGTCTTTGTGGATAGCTGATTTAATTTTGTCTTTGGTTAGTATTTAGTTGGGTCTACTTTGCTGTGGTTTTATTTTCTCTGGTCACAGCTATTTAATCTTAGGCACACTTCCATCTAGAGCAGTCCCTTTAAAATACAGTATAGAGATGGTTTGTGGGAGGTATATTACCTCAATTTTTGCTTATCTGGGAATTGTTTAATCCGTCCTTCAAATTTAAATGATAACCTTGCCGGGTAGAGTATTCTTGGTTCAAGGCCCTTCTGTTTCATTGCATAGAATATACCATGCCATTCCCTTCTGGCCTGTAAGATTTCTGCTGAGAAGTCTGATGATAGCCTGATGGGTTTTCCTTTGCAGGTGATCTTTTTTCTCTCCTTACTGTTTCTAATATTCTGTCCTTGTCCTTGATCTTTGCCATTTTAATTATTACATGTCTTGGTTTTGTCCTCTTTGGGTCCCTTGTGTTGGGAGATCTGTGGGCTTCCATGGTCTGAGAGACTATTTCCTTCACCAGCTTGGGGAAGTTTTCAGCAATTATTTCTTCAAAGACACTTTCTATCCCTTTTTCTCTCTTCTTCTGGTACCCCTATAATGCAAACATTGTTCCGTTTGGATTGGTCACACATTTCTCTTAATACTCTTTCATTCCCAGAGATCCTTTTTTGTCTCTCTGCCTCAGCTTCTCTGTGTTTCTGTTCTCTTATTTCTATTCCATTTACTGTCTCCTCTACCTCACCTAATCTGCTTTTAGATCCCTCCATTGTTTGTTTCATTTATCTCCCTTCTGAATTCATCCCTTAGTTCTTGAATATTTTTCTGTAGCTCCATTAGCATGCTTATGACTTTTATTTTGAATTCTTTTTCAGGAAGATTGGTGATCAGTCTCACCAAGCCCTCTTTCTGGTGTTTGAGGGATTTGGGATTGAACCAGGTTCTTCTGCCTTTTCATAGTCCTGGAGTGATGGGAGTGCTTGCAGGCAAGTGGCACAGGTATCAGCTGGGAGGACAAAGTCCCTTCCTGCTTCCCAGACGCCATGCCTGTCTCTGCTGTTTGTGCTGGTTTACCACATGCAGGGAGTGTCCTCTGGGTTAATCCCCTAATCAGCCATGGGGGGTGGCCCTCGGGATGGCCTAGGGCGATGGCAGGGGTTACTGGTGAGTGGCACAGGTTCTGCTGTGAGAACAAAGACTTTTCGTGTTTCCTGGTCTCAACGCCCATTTCCACTGTCTGTGCCAGTTAACTGCATACAGGGAGCAGCCTCTGCATCTGGGCTGGTTATCCGAGCACAGGAGGCAGCCTCTGCATTAAGTTGTGTAGTTCCTGTGGGTGGGGCAGCCCTCCAGCTGGTATGCAGCAATGACTGGGACAGCCAGTTTGCGCACAGGTGCCGGCGGGTAGGAAGGAGCAGCAGGCTGCTTATCACGGTGAGGGGCCTCGGTGCTGCGTTGCCAGCCAGGGGGATAGGGTACCTGATGCTCCTGAAAGTTCCCAGCCTGCTGGGCTGAGTGTGCCAGGACGATTTTTTCCACCTGTTCCTTTTCCTAATCCCTTGTCCCTTTAGCAACCTTCTGACTGTTGAGAAGTCTTTTAAAGTGCCTGCTTTTCTTTTGTCCCAGAGCAGCCAGTTGTGAGAACCTGTTCTCAGTCTTATTCTCAGACTTTGCTTTTCAGCCCCTCTAATCTCCAGAGCACCATGCAGTGTGGGTCTGTGCTCCCAGGGTAGAATTCTAGGGTTGCGTATTTAGCAGTCCTGTGCTTCCACTCTCTCCCTGCTCTGATTCTTTCCCTCCCACCGGTGAGCTGGGGTGGGGCGAGTGCTCGGGTCCTGCCGGATCATGGCTTTACACCTTACCCTTTTCCATGAGATGTTAACTTGTCCCAGATGTAGAATGGCTGGTGTACTGTTACTTCTGGTCACTCTTTTAGGAATAGTTGTATTTGCTGTATTTTCAAAATATATGTGCTTTTGGGAGATTTCCGCCACACTACTCATGCCGTCATCTTTTCTCCACTTCATCTTTTGCCCATTTTTTAATTGGATTATTTTTCACTTTTGTTACTGAGTTCTAAGACTACTTTATATATTATGGATACAAATTCCTTAATAAGATACATGATATGCAAGTATTTTCTCCAATTCTGTAAGTTGTCTTTTCACCTTCATGATGTGTCTGTCCTTTGAAGCACAAATCTTTAATTTTCATATGTATATTTTTTTATCCTTTTTGCTTTTGGCGTCATATTTAACAAGCCATTGCCTTATCCAAGGTCACAAAGATTTATTCCTAAGTTTTCTTCTACAAGTCTAGTTTTAGCTATGTCTATGATCGATTTTGAGTTAATTGCATGTTGTAAGGAAGAAGTCCAACTTTATTTTTTTGCATGTGGTTATCCAGTTGTCCCAGCACTACTTCTTGAAAAGATTCTTTTCCCACTGTATTGCCTTGGAATTCTTGTCTAAAATACCGTAATGTTAGGGTTTATTTCTGGACTCTCGATTTTATTCCATTGATCTATATACCTATCTGTATGCCAATACCAAACTGTCTTGACTGTTGCACCTGTGTAATAACTTTTGCAATTGGGAACTATCAATCCCTTATCTTCGTTCTTCCTTTTCAAAATTGTTTTAGCTACTCTGAGTCATTTGCATTTCCATATGAATTTTAAGATCAGTTTGCCAATTTCTGCAAAAACTTGGAATTGAATGGGAAAAATTAACCCTTATTTCTCTGTTAAAAAAAATACTTTTAATGTACTTCTGACTAGTTCACAGGAATTTGAAAAGTGTGTAGAAACCAAGTTTGAAGCAGCTGGTTATGCCTAAGCAACATAGGAAAAATTTCAAAGCAAATGATTTTCAGATCACCTGGGTTGCCTTGAACCATTTATAATATGCTTCAGATCTCAGACACTGAGAAAGGAGTTATAATTATGATTTCAATCATTGTATTGCATATTTTCTGAGTTCCTACTATACTATATACAGTACCTGTACTAAGTACTATAAAGAATAGAAAGATAAGGCATAGCCTTTTCCTTCAAAGGTCACAATTAGAACACCCTTTATTAATAGAAAGCTTTTCTCACTATTAGAATAAAGCCTTTTCAGATTAATACAAGGACATAAACAATGTGAGAATCTGTTGTACCTGTTTATGCAACTTTCAGTTTTGTGGGAAACCTAATTCTTAGGAGGCTTCAGTAAAAAGCTAGAGAAACCAAGGCTTAAGTATTATTTACTTACAAAATATTACCCTCCGAGCAGCATTTGTAGTAGAGCCAGGTTACATATGCTGATTGCTGGCTGGGACCAATAGCAAAGCTTAGGTGTTAGGATTCAGTTGCTGATATAACTGATCTACAAGCTGATACAAATTTCATAAGAAATCTCTTTTAATTTAAAATTTTATTTGTGTATAGTGTCATATCATCTGCAAATAGTGAGTATTACTTCTTCCTCACCAGTTTTGGTACTGTTTGTTTCTTTTTCTTGTCTGACTGCTGTGGCTAGGATCTCCAGTATGATGTTGAATAAAAGTAGATAAAAAAAGAACCCTCCTACGCTGTTAGTGGGAATGCAAATTGGTGCTACTACTGTGGAAGCACTGTGAAGTTTCCTCAAAATAACTAAGAAAAAAAAATACCGTACAACCCAAAATTCTACTTTTGGGAATTTACCCAAGGAAAACACAATCACTGACTCAAAAAAATATATGCACTCCTATTTTATTGTTGCATTATTTAAAATAGCTAAGATATGGAAGCAACCTATGTGTCCATCAATAGATGAATGGATAATGAAGATGTGGTACACATACACAGTGGAATATTATTCAGCCATTAAAAAAATGAAAGAAATCTCACCATTTACAACAACATAGATGGACCTAGAGGATATCCTGCTAAGTGAAATAAACCAGGCAAAGAAAGACAAATTCCATATGATTTCACTTATATGTGGAATCTAAAAAAAACAAAATGAATGAAACAGACTCAGGCACAGAGCTAACAGACGGGTGGTTACCATGGGGGAGGTGAGTGAAATAGGTGAAAGGGATAAAGAGGCACAAAATCTCAATTAAATATAAATTAGTCACTGGGATGAAAATATAGCATAGGGAATATAGTCAGTAATACTGTAATTAATTTTTCTGTGCTGACAGTAAGTACACTTACTGGGGTAAGCATTTAATAATGTAGATAACTGTTGAATCACTGTTGTATACTTGAAACCAATATAATATTGTATATCAACTACAATTTTTAAATATTAATTTAACTTTAATACATGTTCATTGTGGAAAACTTGACATATGCCAAAAAGTATAATACCCATAATACTGTAATTCAGAGATAACCAGTATTAATATCTTACTGTACTTTATTTTTATGAATACATATTTAAGAGTATATAATTATACAAGATAATGGAATAATATTCATGCTACATATCATGGACAATCAGTGATTGAGTTCTACCCATGTTTTTTCATGGTGCATAAGTGTTCCATCTATGGACAATTTAAATAATTTACTGAACATTCAGATTATACCTGTATTTTATTACTATGAATAACAATAGAAGATACAGAGGTAAATATCTCTGTCAAAATTTCTATTATTGATTAAAGATGGTAAATCCCTAAAATGAAAGTATAAAGCATGAACTCTTCAGGATAAGCAGTATCACATATTATAAAAATCTTTTCACAGTAATTGGGAGCTCCAGTTTATAGTCCTGGTTCTGGTGGTCTTGTGACTTTGGGAAAGTTAAGTAATTCTCTGAGAGCCCAATAAAATGAGGTATTTAGATAAAATTCCTTCTAATTCTAATGGTCTATGTGCCTGCCAGCATTCCTTCAGAGGCACCGTAGCTAAGGACTTAACTTTCTTGTTCATTTATTCACTGAACAGATATACAGGACCTGAGATAAGCAAGGCACTCAGAGTTTATGTCCCCTGCGAAGTCAGAGCCATATCCAATATGTTGAAGTCAACCCTGGGAGCTCATGTCCAGAGTTGGGATTCTTGCCAATAGAACTGACCGACAGGAGAAGGGAGGGTGGGTAACAGAGATGGCTCGCCTTTGCCCACATGTCTATAAGGCCAGCCACGACCCCTAGCTATATCAACCCCTCTGCCTTTACTTGCATAGCTTCATTTGTTTGGGTCTTGAAAGTTTTTCACCCTGGGGAGGAATAACTGGTAAAGCTGGTATCAGTTAATTTTCCTTATCACTCAGCATATACTAACAGTTGAGTAAAAAGAAAAATAGACCACTGAAAAAATGCTGGAGATACCAGGAAGAAAGGAGAGCAGATATGGGAGATGGGAAGACCCTGAAACAAACTCCATGGACCTTACATTTTTGCCTGGGGTATTCCTAGCTGTGTCATATATATTAGAGGTCATACCAAGGTTATGAACCTCTGGTATATGAAATGTTAGCCCAGATTGGTGATAATGAATTGATGTCTCACAGCCCAATCCCAACAATAACCAAAACTACTAGAGGCAGGCACTAGTGGTCCCAAGTGAGAGCTTCCTTGAGAGCTACCTGCAGGGAGTCAGCAGTTCCTGGCGCTGGCTGTATTGGGCCCACAGGCAGCTAGGAACACCAGTAAGGCCAAGCCCATCCCTGGTCTCACCCAACTGCCAGGACAGGTCAGCCTTTGTGCTCTTCTGTCTTTATTTTTGCGCTAACGTAACTTCTGACCTGTGACACCAGAATGGCACAATCAGTGATTGAGTTCTACCCCTAGACTTTCTTGTTACAACTGACCATACCTCAAATCAGTATACTGAGAAGCATTTTCCCTAATGTTTTTCCCCAAAAGGCATTAATCAGCTGTATCAGTAAATATTGTCTCCCCTAGATGGTGGTACTCAACATATAGAATATTGCAGTGCATATTATTCATTATCTGGATAAGAAGACCAAAAGCATAACTTAAAATTGCTAGGAGAACAAAAGGCCTTGGATTTTCACGATCCCTAGGCTGGAAGGAGCAAGGAAGAGTATTGCAGCAGGTGGCAGTACTTAGCTTCTGGGACCAGACCAAACAGAATCAAAAAGCAGGAATGAACTCTGCTCACCTGAACTCCCAAATTTCACATATATTTTAGTGAGTCATGGAACTAACCGAAGTGTTTGATAAAGCAGTGCAAACCAGAACTGAAACTATTTTCTAAAAATGTTGAATATGAGTAAAACCTAACAATTAAAACAATGGCAAAAAAACTTTAAATAGAATTTCACTTTGCTAAGTCATACTCCATAATCAGGAGTCTTCTAAAAGGTGAGTTTGGGATAAGACACACAAAAAAAGACACACTTGGTCTTAATGAAGCTGTGTGTGTGGCAAGAGCGAATCCCAAAGGTTGAGGCAAGACAGACTACAGAGGTAGCAACAGCTGGCACACAGGTGGCAATGGGAGTGGGAGGTGGTAGAAAGCCTTCAACCCCCTGGGAATAAAGTTGAAATATATACAGAGGAAAATCAATCATTCCACATCATTGTTGATTATGGATTGACCCATAGGATTATATGAGTGTCGATCACAGGGCCTTACACCTAGAGGTGCTCAACAAATGTTCAGTCTGAATGGTCTACTGCAGTGCACAGTATGTGCAAAGGTGAGAGTAATGGCAGAAAAGAGATTAGAAATTCTGCGTGACATCATTGGCTCAATTTTTGCCTTGACGTGGGCATTCACTAAATCAAAGGAATAAACCATTAGGGGTTGAGTTCAGTCAGGCAAGCTTTCATGCAGCCCCATTAGGGAGAGGATTTACTTTAGCTTCGTTAATATAAACAATTACATGAAAGCATTATGTTCTCATGCATTAAGGTTAAGAACAGGACATTTTGTTAATCCTTTTTCAACATCTTTTCCCTTCAGCACTTACCCAATTCTGGTCTGTCTGGTTGGCCCACCTTCTTCAGAAGCACCTGGGAGCTTGTTAAACATGCAGATTCCTAGGTCACACTGAATCAGAATTTCTTGGGGGAAGGAGGCAGGAACTTATTTTTAACAACTCTCTAGGATGGATTTGCACCCTCAAGTGGAAAAATCCCTGGACTACGAATGGAAGTTGAAACAGCTCTTTTGAGGCCAAGAGGCAGACAAATCGGGCCATGGATTTGACCGAGGCCAGCAACCAGTGATGGGTGTGTTGGTAAATGTTTACAGTCCGCTCTCCAAAAGGAAGCCCCGATTTCTGGCATTTCTTGTTTACATCCTGTAAATACTCTCACCATAGCCAATTTCAAGCTCATTGTGACGTAGTCTAATGTGGGCTTAAGAAGAGATGCCAGTGATACTCTTACATAGTATTTCCACCAGAGATAATGGATGCCAATAATCTCAAGATCATAAATAATAGTAAAAGGTAGGAAAATAATTAGGAAATGATAGGTTTTGAGTATCTATTAACCTTTGTCTTTATTATCATTTATCTGTGGTTTAAATTTTAAATAGCATTGTTTAACCAAAGGCTTGCAGATTTAATGACTGGCTCTTACAGACATTATAAATTGGCACCAGCTCACCACTACCTGCAACCATTTCTGAGAGGCACACAATCTTCTTTTGGCCTGTGGGACATGGCACATGAGCAATCTCAGAGGACTTGCCATCTGCCAGCAAAAAAGGAGCAGGGCAAGGGGAGGGTGGAGGCAGGGCTGTTTAAGGATAGGTTTTGCCAGTAACCCAACTCCATGAATGGCTAATGGTTTGTTCAGTCCTCTGGGTCCTGTGTGGCCACACAGAACCCACAAGGCAAATCCTTTAGCCTCAGAGGCCTGCCCTAGAGCCTGAGCACAGAGAGGCCACAGGGGGGTGGGCATGTGTGTAGCCTGCAGCCCACATGCAAGCTGCCCTCTGTATCTTATACTCCAGTCCAGGGTTTCTTGAATGTGTCAAGTGCAGACAACCTGCACCAGACGGGGGGAGGCAAGCAGGTGAGCTTCGAATGCAGAGACCTGGGCCCCACTCCAGGCCTGAATCAGAATCACGAGGAGCCAGGCCATGGAACTCACATATTTACAAATTCACCGAGCAATTCTGATAAGCACTAAAATTATAGAACCACTGGGTTGGAGCAGCTATAGTTAAAGATAAGTACACATACTTTTAAAGGAATCAGTTTCTGGAGCCTCTACTTCATTACATTCTCAGATTTCCTTTAATCCACCTGTCTGAGGCAGGCACAAACTGCAGAATCGCCTTTCCTACCCTCTCCCTTTCATGATCGCCTGTGTCCCCCTTGACAGACAGAAGAGCATACTTCTCATCCATCCCAAAACTTAGTGTGGGGAATGGAAAGAGGGTATAAAAACCTCCATAGAGACAAACAGGGACAATTCAAGACACTGATGGCGGGGCTGAGGAAACAAGTGACTGCGGTAACAGCGTAACTTATCTTCAAGGTGGTCACGTGGTTTCCAGGTCTTTGCTTACAATGAAATTGAAGGAGTACCTACTTGTCATCTAACCATTAAAAAAAACTTCCTAAGAGAATGAAACTGGATCACTGTCTAACCCCATACACAAAAGTAAATTCGAAATGGATCAAAGACCTGAATGTAAGTCATGAAACCATAAAACTCTTAGAAGAAAACAGACCAAAATCTCTTCAATATAAACATGAGCAACATGAACACATCTCCTCGGGCAAGGGAAACAAAAGCAAAAATGAACAACTGGGATCATATCAAGCTGAAAAGCTTCTGTACAGCAAAGGACACCATCAATAGAGCAAAAAGGCATCCTACACTATGGGAGAATATAATCATAAATGACAAATCTGATAAAGGGTTGACATCCAAAATATATAAAAAGCTCATGCACCTCAACAAACAAAAAGCAAATAATCCAATTTAAAAATGGGCAGAGGAGCTGAACAGACACTTCCCCAAGAAGAAATTCAGATGGCCAACAGACACGTGAAAAGATACTCCACATCACTAGTCATCAGAGAAATGCAAATTAAAACCACAATGAGATATCACCTCACACCAGTTAGGATGGCCACCATCCAAACAACAAACAACAACAAATGTTGGCGAGGATGTGGAGAAAGGGGAACCCTCCTACACTTCTGGTGGGAATGTAACTTAGTTCAACCATTGTGGAAAGCAGTATGGAGGTTCCTCAAAAAACTCAAAATAGAAATACCATTTGATGCAGGAATTCCACTCCTAAGAATTTACCCTAAGAACACAGCAGCCCAGTTTGAAAAAGACATATGCACCCCTGTTTATCGCAGCACTATTTACAATAGCCAAGAAATGGAAGCAGCCTAAGTGTCCATCAGTAGATGAATGGATAAAGAAGATGCAGCACATATACCCAATGGGATATTATTCTGCCATAAGAAGAAAACAAATCCTACCATTTGCAACAACATGGATGGAGCTAGAGGGTATTATGCTCAGTGAAATAAGCCAGATGGAGAAAGACAAGTATCAAATGATTTCACTCATCTGTGGAGTATCAAAACAAAGCAAAAACAGAAGGAACCAAACAGCAGCAGACTCACAGAACCCAAGAATGGACTAACAGTTACCAAAGGGAAAGGGACTGGGGAGGATGGGTGGGAAGGGAGGGATAAGGGGGGGAAGAAAGGGGGCATTAAGATCAGCATGTATAATGTTGGAGGGTGACACGGGGAGAGCTGTGCAACACAGAGAAGACAAGTAGTGACTCTACAGCATCTTACTACGCTGATGGACAGTAACTGTAATGGGGTTTGTCGGGGGGACTTGGTGAAGGGGGGAGCCTAGTAAACATAATGTTCCTCATGTAATTGTAGATTAATGATACCAAAAAAAAATTACTAGGCTGGTAGGAGAAAACTGTTGCAGGTGATGGACGTGTTTAGTATCTTGATTATGGTGATGGTTTCACAAATACATGCAAAATCAGACCTGTCAAATTATATACGTTAAGTATATAAAATTTTTGTATATCAGGAAAAAAACTTTGGTAGATGACTGCTATTTTGTGTGTGTGTGTGTGTTTGTGTGTGTGTGTGTGTATATACATATATATATACTTGGAAAGGGCTAAAAGGATTGAGTGGCATTGCTGTAACAAAATTCTCATCTACTTAAACTGGTGAAAAAGATCCCTTAATGCTTATCTATAAAAGGGAAGAAATAGGAAATATGAACTAATGGAAAATGGCACCATACACCTGATTTGGAGCCATAGTGTTTCCAATAAAAATTTATTACTCATTTTTAAAAATTATTGATTCAGGGGGCGGAGCCAGGATGGTGGCGTGAGTAGAGCAGTGGAAATCTCCTCCCAAAAACACATAGAGCTATGAAAATATACCAAAGAAAAATCTTCCTAAAATAGAGACCACAGGACACAGGACAACATCCAGACCACATCCACACCTGCAAGAACCCAGCGCCTTGCGAAGGGGGTAAGATACAAGCCCCGGCCCGGCGGGACCCGAGCGCCCCTCCCCCCGGCTCCCGGCGGGTGGAAAGAAACCGGAGCGGTTTTTTTTGGCAAGTGTTTTTTGGAAGCCTTAAAGGGACGGGCCCCCGTTGCTAGGGAGGCAGGGTGGCGGGACCAGTGAGCAGGTGCCTGGGACCGGCACCTGAGGACAAAGAATATCCCGCGTTTCTCCCTGCGGGACCGGCGGGCAGGTGCCTGAGACCGGCGCTTGAGGACGGAGGAAATCGCGCGTTTTTCCCCTTTTTTTTTTCTCTTTTTGGCGAGCGCTTTTTGGAAGCCTTAAAGGGACAGGGACCCCGGTGCTAGGGAGGCAGGGTGGCGGGACTGGTGAGCGGGTGCCTGGGACCGGCGCCTGAGGACAAAGAATATACCACGTTTTTCCCTGCGGGACCGGGGGGCGAGTGCCTGAGACCGGCACTTGAGGACAGAGGAAAACACGCGTTTTTCCCCTTTTTTTTTTCTCTTTTTTGCGAGTGCTTTTTGGAAGCCTAAAAGGGACAGGGACCCCGGTGCTAGGGAGGCAGGGCCGCGGGACTGGTGAGCGGGTGCCTGGGACCGGTGCCTGAAGACAAAGAATATCGCGCGTTTTACCCTGTGGGACTGGTGGGTGGGTGCCTGAGACCGGCACCTGAGGATGGAGGAAATCGCGTGTTTTTCCCCTTTTTTTCTCTCTTTTTGGCGAGTGCTTTTTGGAAGCCTTAAAGGGACAGGGAACCCGGTGCTAGGGAGGCAGGGCGGCGGGACTGGTGAGCAGGTGCCTGGGACCAGCGCCTGAGGACAAAGAATATCGAGCGTTCCTTCCCTGCGGGACCGATGGGTGGGTGCTTTTTGGAAGCCTTGAAAGGACAGGGACCCTGGTGCTAGGGAGACAGGGCAGCAGGACCAGTGAGCGGGTGCCTGGGAGCGGCACCTGAGGACAAAAAAAAAAAAATCGCGTGTTTTTTCCTTTTTTTTTTCCTTTCTGTTCCCTCTCTCATTGTTGCTGTTGTTGTTTTGGTTTGGAGAGTGCTTTTTGGAAGTCTTAAAGGGGCAGGACAGGTCACTTAGACCAGAGGCAGGGAATCTGGGGATCTCTGGGCACTCTTACCCCCTGGGCAGGAGGGAGCACAGAGGCCCCTTACGGAGATAAATAGCCTCCTGGCCACTCCCCCTCCAACGGGGCTCCACCATTTTGGAGGAACAGCCCCAGCCAGGCCAAGCCCACAGCAACAGCGGAGATAAACCCCAAAGCAACTGGGCAGGAAGCAGAAGCCCTGTCTGCGCACAGCTGCCCAGCACAAGCAACTAGAGGTCGCTATTCTCCCAGGAGAAGGTCACAAACCAACAAGAAGGGAAGCTCTTCCAGCGGTCACTTGTACCAGATCTGCAAACTATCTCTATCACCATGAAAAGGCAAAACTACAGGCAGACAAAGATCACAGAGACAACACCTGAGAGGGAGACAGACCTAACCAGTCCTCCTGAAAAAGAATTCAAAATAAAAGTCATGAACATGCTGACGGAGATGCAGAGAAAAATGCAAGAGCAATGGGATGAGATGCAGAGAAAAATGCAAGAGCAGTGGGATGAGATGCAGAGAAAAATGCAAGAGCAGTGGGATGAAGTCCGGAAGGAGATCACAGATGTCAGGAAGGACATCACAGAAGTGAAACAATCCCTGGAAGGATTTATAAGCAGAATGGATAAGATGCAAGAGGCCATTGAAGGAATAGAAGCCAGAGAACAGGAACGTATAGAAGCTGACATAGAGAGAGATAAAAGGATCTCCAGGAATGAAACAACACTAAGAGAAATATGTGACCAATACAAAAGGAATAATATTCGTATTATAAGGATACCAGAAGAGGAAGAAAGAGGAAAAGGGATAGAAAGTCTCTTTGAAGAAATAATTGCTGAAAACTTCCCCAAACTGGGGGAGGAAATAATCGAACAGACCATGGAATTACACAGAACTCCCAACAGAAAGGATCCAAGGAGGACAACACCAAGACACATAGTAATTAAAATGACAAGGATCAAGGACAAGGAAAGAGTTTTAAAGGCAGCTAGAGAGAAAAAGGTCACCTATAAAGGAAAACCCATCAGGCTAACATCAGACTTCTCGACAGAAACCCTACAGGCCAGAAGAAAATGGCATGATATACTTAATGCAATGAAACAGAAGAGCCTTGAACCAAGGATACTGTATCCAGCACGACTATCATTTAAATATGATGGCGGGATTGAACAATTCCCAGACAAGCAAAAGCTGAGGGAATTTGCTTCCCACAAACCACCTCTACAGGGCATCCTACAGGGACTGCTCTAGATGGGAGCATCCCTAAAAAGAGCACAGAACAAAACACACAACATATGAAGAATGGAGGAGGAGGAATAAGAAGGGAGAGAAGAAAAGAATCTCCAGACAGTGTATATAACAGCTCAAAAAGCGAGCTAAGTTAGGCAGTAAGATAATAAAGAAGCTAACCTTGAACCTTTGGTAACCACGAATCTAAAGCCTGCAATGGCAATAAGTACACATCTCTCAATAGTCACCCTAAATGTAAATGGACTTAATGCACCAATCAAAAGACATAGAGTAATAGAATGGATAAAAAAGCAAGACCCATCTATATGCTGCTTACAAGAAACTTACCTTAAACCCAAAGATAAGCATAGACTAAAAGTCAAGGGATGCAAAAACATATTTCAGGCAAACAACAGTGAGAAGAAAGCAGGGGTTGCAGTACTAATATCAGACAAAATAGACTTCAAAACAAGGAAAGTAACAAGAGATAAAGAAGGATACTACATAATGATAAAGGGATCAGTCCAACAAGAGGATATAACCATTCTAAATATATATGCACCCAATACAGGAGCACCAGCATATGTGAAGCAAATACTAACAGAACTAAAGACGGAAATAGACTGCAATGTATTCATTGTAGGAGACTTCAACACACCACTCACCCCAAAGGATAGATCCACCGGGCAGAAAATAAGTAAAGACACACAGGCACTGAACAACACACTAGAACAGATGGACCTAATAGACATCTATAGAACTCTACATCCAAAAGCAACAGGATATATATTCTTCTCAAGTGCACATGGAACATTCTCCAGAATAGACCACATACTAGCACACAAAAAGAGCCTCAGTAAATTCCAAAATATTGAAATTCTACCAACCAATTTTTCAGACCACAAAGATATGAAAGTAGAAATAAATTCTACAAAGAAAAAAAAAGGCTCACAAACACATGGAGGCTTAACAACATGCTACTAAATAATCAATGGATCAATGAACAAATCAAAATAGAGATCGAGGAATATATAGAAACAAATGACAACAACAACACTAAGCCCCAACTTCTGTGGGATGCAGCGAAAGCAGTCTTAGGAGGAAAGTATATAGCAATCCAGGCACACTTGAAGAAGGAAGAACAATCCCAAATGAATAGTCTAACATCACAATTATTAAAACTGGAAAAAGAAGAACAAATGAGGCCTAAAGTCAGCAGAAGGAGGGACATAATAAAGATCAGAGAAGAAATAAACAAAATTGAGAAGAATAAAACAATAGCAAAAATCAACGAAACCAAGAGCTGGTTCTTTGAGAAAATAAACAAAATAGATAAGCCCCTAGCCCAACTTATTAAGAGAAAAAGAGAGTCAACACAAATCAACATAATCAGAAATGAGAATGGAAAAATCACGACAGACTCCACAGAAATACAAAGAATTATTAAAGACTACTATGAAAACCTATATGCCAACAAGCTGGAAAACCTAGAAGAAATGGACAACTTCCTAGAAAAATACAACCTCCCAAGACTGACCAAGGAAGAAACACAAAAGTTAAACAAACCAATTACAAGCAAAGAAATTGAAACAGTAATCAAAAAACTACCCAAGAACAAAACCCCGGGGCCGGACGGATTTACCTCGGAATTTTATCAGACACACAGAGAAGACATAATACCCATTCTCCTTAAAGTGTTCCACAAAATAGAAGAAGAGGGAATACTCCCAAACTCATTCTATGAGGCCAACATCACCCTAATACCAAAACCAGGCAAAGACCCCACCAAAAAAAAAAATTACAGACCAATATCCCTGATGAATGTAGATGCAAAAATACTCAATAAAATATTAGCAAACAGAATTCAACAGTATATCAAAAGGATCATACACCATGACCAAGTGGGATTCATCCCAGTGATGCAAGGATGGTACAACATTCGAAAATCCATCAACATCATCCACCACATCAACAAAAAGAAAGACAAAAACCACATGATCATCTCCATAGATGCTGAAAAAGCATTTGACAAAATTCAACATCCATTCATGATAAAAGCTCTCAGCAAAATGGGAATAGAGGGCAAGTACCTCAACATAATAAAGGCCATATATGATAAAACCACAGCCAGCATTATACTGAACAGCGAGAAGCTGAAAGCATTTCCTCTGAGATCGGGAACCAGACAGGGATGCCCACTCTCCCCACTGTTATTTAACATAGTACTGGAGGTCCTAGCCACGGCAATCAGACAAAACAAAGAAATACAAGGAATCCAGATTGGTAAAGAAGAAGTTAAACTGTCACTATTTGCAGATGATATGATACTGTACATAAAAAACCCTAAAGACTCCACTCCAAAACTACTAGAACTGATATCGGAATACAGCAATGTTGCAGGATACAAAATTAACACACAGAAATCTGTAGCTTTCCTATACACTAACAACGAATCAATAGAAAGAGAAATCAGGAAAACAATTCCATTCACCATTGTATCAAAAAGAATAAAATACCTAGGAATAAACCTAACCAAAGAAGTGAAAGACTTATACTCTGAAAACTACAAGTCACTCCTAAGAGAAATTAAAGGGGACACTAATAAATGGAAACTCATCCCATGCTCATGGCTAGGAAGAATTAATATCGTCAAAATGGCCATCCTGCCCAAAGCAATATACAGATTTGATGCAATCCCTCTCAAATTACCAGCAACATTCTTCAATGAATTGGAACAAATAAATCAAAAATTCATATGGAAACACCAAAGACCCCGAATAGCCAAAGCAATCCTGAAAAAGAAGAATAAAGTAGGGGGGATCTCACTCCCCAACTTCAAGCTCTACTACAAAGCCATAGTAATCAAGACAATTTGGTACTGGCACAAGAACAGAGCCACAGACCAGTGGAACAGATTAGAGACCCCAGAAATTAACCCAAACATATATGGTCAATTAATATTTGATAAAGGAGCCATGGACATACAATGGCAAAATGACAGTCTCTTCAACAGATGGTGCTGACAAAACTGGACAGCTACATGTAGGAGAATGAAACTGGACCATTGTCTAACCCCATATACAAAGGTAAACTCAAAATGGATCAAAGACCTGAATGTAAGTCATGAAACCATTAAACTCTTGGAAAAAAACATAGGCAAAAACCTCTTAGACATAAACATGAGTGATCTCTTCTTGAACATATCTCCCCGGGCAAGGAAAACAACAGCAAAAATGAGCAAGTGGGACTACATTAAGCTGAAAAGCTTCTGTACAGCAAAAGACACCATCAATAGAACAAAAAGGAACCCTACAGTATGGGAGAATATATTTGAAAATGACACATCCGATAAAGGCTTGACGTCCAGAATATATAAAGAGCTCACACGCCTCAACAAACAAAAAACAAATAACCCAATTAAAAAATGGGCAGAGGAACTGAACAGACAGTTCTCCAAAAAAGAAATACAGATGGCCAAGAGACACATGAAAAGATGCTCCACATCACTAATTATCAGAGAAATGCAAATTAAAACTACAATGAGGTATCACCTCACACCAGTAAGGATAGCTGCCATCCAAAAGACAAACAACAACAAATGTTGGCGAGGCTGTGGAGAAAGGGGAACCCTCCTACACTGCTGGTGGGAATGTAAATTAGTTCAACCATTGTGGAAAGCAGTATGGAGGTGCGTCAAAATGCTCAAAACACACCTACCATTTGACCCAGGAATTCCACTCCTAGGAATTTACCCTAAGAACGCAGCAATCAAGTTTGAGAAAGACAGATGCACCCCTATGTTTATCGCAGCACTATTTACAATAGCCAAGAATTGGAAGCAACCTAAATGTCCATCGGCAGATGAATGGATAAAGAAGATGTGGTACATATACACAATGGAATACTACTCAGCCATAAGAAGTGGAAAAATCCAACCATTTGCAGCAACATGGATGGAGCTGGAGAGTATTATGCTCAGTGAAATAAGCCAAGCGGAGAAAGAGAAATACCAAATGATTTCACTCATCTGAGGAGTATAGGAACAAAGGAAAAACTGAAGGAACAAAACAGCAGTGGAATTACAGAACCCAAAAATGGACTAACAGGTACCAAAGGGAAAGGAACAGGGGAGGATGGGTGGGCAGGGAGGGATAAGAGGGGGGAAGAAGAAGAGGGGTATTAAGATTAGCATGCATGGGGGGGAGGGAGAAAGGGGAGGGTGGGCTGCACAACACAGAGAGGACAAGTAGTGACTCTACAACATTTTGCTAAGCTGATGGACAGTAACCGTAATGTGGTTGTTAGGGGGGACCTGATATAGGGGAGAGCATTGTAAACATAGTATTCTTCATGTAAGTGTAGATTAAAAATTAAAAAAAAAAAAAGAAAGAAAGAAAAGGGGGATTACTCCTTGATAGGATAAAACTATTGGTAAATCAATCAAAGATCAACGCATGCTTTAAATATCCTTAATGTTGATCACTTAAAGGGTGTCAGATGATCAGCTATGGAGGTACTCTTTTCTGATAATATTCCTTTCTCTTAATAAAAAAAAAAAAGCAGTCCCTGTGTGCTGACCTCCAATGAGTTCTGCACAGTGGTATAGAGGGCATGTCAAAGTGTGGGCAAAGGGTCTGTTTGTTTCTATGCAGAAGATCAAGGCCTAGCTTGGATACCCAGAAAATGAACTAAGATACGATATGAGGAGGAGCTTCCGGCATCAGTACTCTCTGGGGAACTTGTGCCGGGGGATGATCATCAAAAAGCCTCCACAGGGATCCGGACGATGCTGCGGTCGTGGCCGCATCCAGCCCACCATCTCCTGGACTTGCCATAGGAATGAGGAGGGAGATGTCTAGGCTGGCATGTGCATACAGTGAGACAACGAATTTGACCGGATCCGTACTGTTGGAACTCAACCAGGAGTTGGGAGGGGTGCAAGGTGTAGCACTCCAAAATCTTATGACTATAGACTATCTACAGTTAAAAGAACATATGGGATGTGAACAGATCCCAGAAATGGGCTGCTTTAATTTGTCTGATTTCTCTCAGACGGTTCAAGTACAGTTGGACAATATCCATCATATCATAGACTAATTTTCATAAATGCCTAGGGTGCCTAAATGGTTTTCTTGGCTTCACTGGAGATGGATGGTAATTATAGATTTGCTTTGTTTATGTCACTGTATTCCTATTATGTTAATATGTGTGCGCAAGTTAGTTAGTAGTTTAAAACCTATACATACTTAAGGTACTCTACAAGAAGATATGTCAAAGAAATAATCAATCCTCCCATGTTTTCTTCCATATGCTACCTCTATAGCTTTTCTTCTTCCTTCCTAATTACAACCCTTAAATAGAATTCGTGCCTCATATGGAATTTACCGAGTATCATAATTCCTCCAGGTGGTAAAGATACCTCGAGACAAGTGCTGGGCATAGAAGCCACAGGGCATAAATGTGCAAAGAAGTAAAAAGCTAACCTTTGCAAACAATATGGCTTCTCTCTCACTTACCAACTTTACATTTCCCTGTATGGCCCCGGAAGATGACTGGTTAGCCAGAGACGGGTAAGATTCCTCAAGGGAGGAACAACCTAAGACAGGCACAGTCGCAGGGGGGCTATCAGGTGAGAATTTGGGGATCAACAGAGGTGAGGCTCAGAACCTCACACCCCCTGCTTTGAGAGAAATCTTCTGCATCCGTGGATGTCTTGCTGCCCTTGTCTAGCCTGGATTAATACTTGGTCCATAGGCACACACCTGATCATCTGATCATCTACATTTGCCCTCTTACAGCACTAAACTATGTTTTCTACCTTTATCTTGCATCTACCTACCACTTCAGCATTTTATTAAAAATAAAAATAATAATAATAATAGGAGAAATGTGGGATCAACATATAAATCAAGTACAAAAATCAAACGAATATTCATATTTGACCTGATTGTTTATAGGTCATAATGCATGATCAAAACCGAAAGTTTCTGTGATGAATGCCCTTGTACTGTTCACCATGTAAGAATTTATTCACTGTGCAAGAATTCGTTCACCATGTAAGAACTTGTTTGTTATGCTTCAGAAGATTGGAGACTGACGAGAATTAGGCTTGAGATGGATTAATGATTGTACATTGAGCATTGACCCCCCTATACTGAATTTTATTGTTGTTAACAACCATTTGATCAATAAATATGAGATGCCCTCTCAAAAAAAAAAAAATTATTGATTCAAATCGTTACATTTATGTTGATGGACTGTGTATCAATAAAAAGTGTTAACATCTGGAGCACTATGTCACAGGAAATGAAAAATACAAGTTTAACGTGTATATGTTTTCTGCAAAGAAGTATGACAGGCTGATCAATATTAACACAAGAATAAAAGTATATTACATTCGGATAAAAATCTGGGAGAAGAATGAGACTACAGGCATACCTCAGCTATTTTGTAGCTTTGGCTGCAAACCACCACAATAAAGCAAGTATCACAATAAAGCAGGTCAAATGAATTTTTTGGTTTCCCAGTATATATGAAAGCTACATTTACACTATACTGTAGTCTATTAAATGTGCAATAGCGTTGTGTCTAAAAAAAACAATGTGCATACCTTAATTAAAAACACTTTATTGCTAAGAAATCCTGACCATTATAAGCTTTCAGTGAGTCAAGATCACTGATCGCAGATCACCATAACAAATACAATAATAACTTCTCATATTGTGAGAATTACTCAAGTATGATACAGACACACGATGTGAGCAAATGCCGTCAGAGAAATGGTGCCAGTAGACTTGCTTGACACAGGGTTGCCGCCACAAACCTTCAAATTGTTTTAAAAAATGCAGTATCTGTGAGGTACAATAAAGCAAAGCACAATAAAATGAGATGAGCCTGTACAGTAGTCACCCTTTATCTTCAGGGGTTACATCCAAGCCCTCCCAGTGGATGTCTGTAACCACGGGCAGTACCGAACCCTATATATGCTGTTTTTTGCTGTACATATAATACCTGTGATAAATTTTTATTAATTAGGGATTTATAAGATTAACAACTAATGATAAAATAGAACACTTATAACATATTGTAATAAAAGTTGTGTGGTCTCTCTCCTTCAAAATCTCTTCCTGTACTGTGCTCATCCTTCCTGTGATGGTAAGATAAGATGCCTACATGATGAGATAAACGGAGGTGAACGATGTAAGCATTGTGATGCAGTGTTAGGCTATTGACCTTCTGATAATTTTTCTGAAGGAGGATCATCTGTTCCCAGTGGGTAACTGAAACTATGGAAAGCAGAACCGCAGATAAGGGGGAAATTCTGTATGTGTTCAAGGAGAAAAGGGAATGATGTATAATTTTCACCTGTTAAAGAGGAGCTTGTCTATGCAGTTTTGAAAGGAATGATGGTAGCTGTCAAATTATGGTTGAATCTTATAGTATATAAAATATATCTTAACGCTGTTATTTTTTATTTTTGGTATCATTAATGTACAATTACATTAGCAACACTATGCTTGCTAGACTCCCCCCATTATCAAGCCTCCCCACATACCCCATTACAGTCACTGTCCATCAGTGTAGGAAGATGCTACAGAGTCACTACTTGTCTTCGGTGTTGTACAGCCCTCACTGTGCCCCCTTACATTATGTCTGCTAATCGCAATGCCCCCTTTTCCCCCTTATCCCTCCCTTCCCACCCATCCTCCCCAGTCCCTTTCCCTTTGGTAACTGTTAAGTCCATTCTTGGGTTCTGTGAGTCTCCTGCTGTTTGGTTCCTTCAGTTTTTGCTTTGTTCTGATACTCCACAAATGAGTGAAATCATTATATCCTTGTCTTTCTCCACTTGGCTTATTTCACTGAGCATAACACCCTCTAGCTCCATCCTTGTTGCAAATGGTACGATTTGTTTTCCTCTTATAGCTGAATAATACTCCATTGTGTATATGTACCACATCTTCTTTCTCCATTCATCTACTGATGGACACTTAGGTTGCTTCCATTTCTTGCCTATTATAAATAGTGCTGCGATAAACATAGGGGTGCATATGTCTTTTTCAAACTGAGCTGCTGCATTCTTAGGGTAAATTCCTAGGAGTGGAATTCCTGGGTCAAATGGTAAGTCTATTTTGACCATTTTGAGGAACCTCCATACTGCTTTCCACAATGGTTGAACTAAGTTACATTCCCACCAGCAGTGTAGGAGGGTTCCCCTTTCTCCACATCCTGACCAACATTTGTTGTTGTTTGTCTTTTGAATGGTGACCATCCTAACTGGTGTGAGGCGGTATCTCATTGTGGTTTTAATTTGCATTTCTGTCATGATTAGCAATGTGGAGCATCTTTTCATGTGACTATTGGTCACCTGAATTTCTTCTTGGAGAAGTGTCTGTTCAGCTCCTCTGCCCATTTTTAAATTGGACTATTTGCTTTTTGTTGAGGTGCGTGAGCTCTTTATATATTTTGAATGTCAACCCCTTATCAGATGTCATTTATGAATATATTCTCCCATACTGTAGGATGTCTTTTTGTTCTATTGATGGTGTCCTTTGCTGTACAGAAGCATGTCAGCCTGATATAGTCCCATTTGCTCATTTTTGCTTTTGTTTCCTTTGCCCGGGGAGATATGTTCATGAAGAAGTTGCTCATGTTTATATCCAAGAGATTTTTGCCTATGTTTTTTTCTAAGAGTTTTATGGTTCCATGACTTACATTCAGGTCTTTGATCCATTTTGAATTTCCTTTTGTGTATGGGGTTAGACAATGATCCAGTTTCATTCTTACCTGTAGCTGTCCAGTTTTGCCAACACCAGCTATTGAAGAGGCTGTCATTTCCCCATTGTATGTCCATGGCTCCTTTATCATATATTGACTGTATATGTTTGGGTCAATACCTGGACTCTGTTCTATTCCACTGGTCTGTGGGTCTGTTCTTGTGCCAGTACCAAATTGTCTTGATTACTGTGGCTTTGTAGTAAAGCTTGAAGTTGGGAAGCAAGATTCCCCTCTGCTTTAGTCTTCCTTCTCAGGACTGCTTTGGCTATTCAGGGTCTTTGTGGTTCCATATGGATTTTAGAACTATTTGTTCCAGTTCATTGAACAATTTGTTCAGTATTTTGATAGGAATTGCATTCAATCTGTAGATTGCTATAGGCAGGATGTCTGTTGTGACAGTATTAATTCTTCCTACCCAAGAGCATGGGATGGATCTCCATTTATTAGTATCCTCTTTAATTTCTCTTAAGAGTGTCTTGTGGTTTTCAGGATATTAATGCTGTTATTAAGAAAGAAAATTGGGAAGGGGGTTGGATGTATGGTATTTTGAAAAAATTACTGACTGTCCCCCTCCCATTCCTAAAACTGTTCTGAAAAAATATACTGGAGAACCAAGTATTACAAAAATTAAATCAATTCTTCTGCATTCAAATGGACTTTTTTATAATCGAAAACTTTTCAAGGATTTCTTTTAAATGACAGTGTATATCGGGAGCAGCTCTGCCATTAGCTTTATGATTTTGGACAAGTAGCTTCCCCGCTTCCTGGGCCTCAGTTTCCCTTTCTGCAAAATAAAGGATTGGACACAAAGATATGTCAGATCCTTCCAGCTCTGACTGCTGATCTCATCACCACTGATTCACCTAGTTGGTTTTTATTTTCCCTTCACCTATCTGTTCGGAGGCCATTGTGTAATTTCATTCACCTTCACTAGAGGGCAGGCAAAGAAAAGAGATGAGGCTCAAAATAGTTAACTTGTGCTTTGCAGTCAGTCCTGACAAAAAAATAAAATCCATTGGCAGAAGAAATTGATGTTACTTGGACCAAAATCGAATTGGGATTTCTGTTGATTTCATTTGCCTTATATACTGTGCTCCTATATTACACAAAAAAATTACGAGAGGTGTTTCACATAGTTTTCTTTTTATTCAATATAACGAAATCAAGAGTATGCTTGCCTTGTCCAGACTGTCTAGCCCCAGATAAGAAATTCAATATTCACACAATTTGCAAGCACACCCCTTTCCCATTCTTTTTACTGGGATTTCCAATCAAGAATTTTGATCAAGGAACTTCATTGATTTCTGTTGGCTTGCCACAAAATTTCTAGCTACTGTAGACAGCTCTAAACACCTTTCCCTTTACTCCCCAGAAATTATCCTGTACCCCAGATATGCACCTTTCCATAAAAATCCCACAAACCTGGTCTTGATGTTGCAGGGCTGACCCAGCTGTGCTGGGATAGAAAGAACTGCAAGCTGGAGTCCAAGTCCAAAGATCTTATTGCACAGAGCTCCTTGGAGAAATGGCTGATTTCGGGGCTGGGCAAGAAAGGCACAAGATGAGCCTGGAACGCACTGTTATGCCAGAAATTAAGGAACTGCTCAAAACAAATGATGGGGGTATGTCACAAGGAAAGGAAACTGCTTGAAAAGGCCATAGGCCAAACGTGACAGAATTGAGAACTGAAGTACCATAATGAATTATGAAACATCAAAAAAATGGAAAGCCATGAATCCATACCAATAATAAACAGATGAATACAGAGCTAAATACATAACATGGAGGAGAAGGGAGGGATCTTGTTTGCAGCAACTGGTCAAGGTGAAGGAAGTGCTTGAGTTGGAAAATAAACATTTTACAAATATCGTGTTAAATATTGGTCAGACAAGAATCATCAAGGGCTTTTGATAAGGAGTAGGATATATGCACGGTCTTAAGTACTACCACACAGATTCCTTGTTAATTGCATAACAATAAAGAAATTGGACGACACCTTGACTGAGTGATCAAAATTCACATCACCGGTGAGGTGCAGATGGACATGTGCCTCTAGATGTGAGACCCTGGGAAGGATCCAGCATCACCTATGTAGTATATCAGCTAAGAATGCATCACGTGAATCTAATCATAAGAAAACATATCCCAAAGAAGGAATGGTGCGCTGAAGAAAACACAAAGGGGGTTGGGGGTGTGGGTGATATTGGCTTGTATTCCTCAAAAATGTCCATGTCATAAAAGACAAAAACTGTGGAAATGTTCCTAGATCAAAGGAAATTAAAGAGACATGATAATTAAATACATACCTGATGCTATCCTGGATCTGTATGGGAGGGGGTATAATGCCATAAAGGACATTATTGGGTCAATTCACAAAAGTGGAATGCAATATTAGATAACAAAATTGTTCCAATATTAAATTTACTGAAGTTGATAACACTATTGCAGTCAAGGAAAAGAATACCCCTATTCTTATGACATACATACTGAAGCATATGGGGATAATGGGCCATAAATTATGTAACTTATCCTCAAATAGTTCAGAAAAAGAAAAGAATTTATATACAGAGAGAGCATGAACAAATGAGCTATAATGGTAAAAATAGGTATTCTCTGTACCATTCTTTTTCTTGCAACAGTTCTGTAATTTTGAAATTATTTCTAAATGTAAAAGCTTGCAATGAAAGATGTGGTTGCAAAACCTGACCATGCCTCTTAGATATCTATGACAACAAGCAACATACACGACTTCATAACAGAGGCAGTTACTAATCACTGAGCACTTACAATGGGTCAGGCACTGTGGTAAGCTTTTTACCTGCATTATATATCCTCAAAACAATACTAAAGTACTTTGAGAGAGGTTTTGTCCTGGTTGTATAGATAGGGAAACTGAAGCTCAGAGAAGGTAAGTAACTTGCCCAAGATCACCTACTTATTAAGTGGCAGGGTTGAGATTTGAACCCAGGTCTGGTACTAATACCCAATTTTGAAAGAATAGTACTTAGTCACACTTTCTTTTTTATTTTTACATAGTAATTAGGATGTTCTAAAATTATTTAATTAATTAATTTAACAGTGTAGTAATTTCTTTTCTGCCTTCCCTCTCTGCCCACCAGGGCATAAATCTGTGTCAAGTTTGTTTAATGATATATTCCGAAGCATCTGGAATAATGTCTGGCACATAGAAGGTACTCAGAAATGTTTTTATGTATTTTTTATTTTTGGTATCATTAATATACACTTACATGAGCAACATTGTGGTTACTAGATTCTCCCCATTATCAAGTCCCCACCACATATCCCATTACAGTCACTGTCCATCAGCATAGTACGATGCTATAGAGTCACTACTTGTCTTTTCTGTGCTATACTGCCTACCCCGTGCCCCCCCTACATTGTGTGCTAATCATAATGCACCTTATTCCCCTTATCCCGCCCTTCCCCACCAAAACCCCCCACCCCCAGTCCTTTTCCCTTTGGTAACTGTTAGTCCATTCTTGGGTTCTGTGAGTCTACTGTTTTGTTCATTTTTTTTTGTTTTTTGTGTTTTTTTTTGGTATCATTACAATTACATGAGGAACATTATGTTTACTAGACTCCGCCCATCACCAAGTTCCCGCCACATTCCCCATTGCAGTCATTGTCCATCAGTGCAGCAAGACGTTGTAGAATCACTACTTGTCTTCTCTGTGTTGAACAGCCCTCCCCGTGCCCCCACACACACATTATACATGCTAATCATAATGCCCCCTTTCTTTTCTCCCCCCTTATCCCACCCTGCTGACTCGTCCTCCCCAGTCCTTTTCCCTTTGGTAACTGTTAGTCCATTCTTGGGTTCTGTGAGTCTTCTGGTGTTTTGCTCCTTCAGTTTCTCCACAAATGACTAATACCATTTGGTACCTGTCTTTGTCTGCCTGGCTTATTTCACTGTGCATAATACCCTCTAGCTCCATCCATGTTGTTGCAAATGGTACCATTTGTTTTCTTCTTATGGCTGAATAATATTCCACTGTGTAAATGTACCATATTCTTTATCCATTCATCTACTGATGGAAACCTAGGTTGCTTCCACTTCTAGGCAATTGTAAATACTGCTGCGATAAACATAGGGGTGCATATGTCTTTTTCACACTGGGCTCCTGCATTGTTACAGTAAATTCCTAGGAGTGGATTTCCTGGGTCAAATGGTAAGTCTATTTTGACCATTTTGAGGAACCTCCATACTGCTTTCCACAATGGTTGAACTAATTTACATTCCCACCAGCAGTGTAGGAGGTTTTCCCTTTCTCCACATCCTCGCCAACATTTGTTGTTGTTTGTCTTTTGGATGGTGATCCTTACTGGTGTGAGGTGATATCTCATTGCGGTTTTAATTTGCATTTCTCTGATGATTAGCAATGTGGGGCATCTTTTCACACGCATATTGGCCATCTGGATTTCTTCTTTGGAGAGGTGTGTGTTCAGAACCTATGCCCATTTTTAATTGGATTATTTCCTTTTTGTTTCTTGAGGTGCTCAAGCTCTTTATATACTTTGGATGTCAAGCCCTTATTGGATATGTCATTTATGAATATATTCTCCCATACTGTACAGTATCTTTTTGTTCTACTGATGCTGTCCTTTGCTGTACAGAAGCTTTTTCCGTTGATATAGTTCCACTTGTTCATTTTTGCTTTCCCTTCCCTCACCCGTGGAGCTGTGTTCATAAAGAAGTTGTTCACGGGGGCGGAGCCAAATGGCGGCGTGAGTAGGACAGTGGGAATCTCCTCCCAAAAACATATATATTTTTGAAAATACAACAAATGCAACTAATCCTAAAAGAGAGACCAGAAGACACAGGACAACAGCCAGACTGCATCCACACGTGCGAGAGCCCAGCGCCTGGTGAAAGGGGTAAGATACAAGCCGCAGCCCAGCGGGACCTGAGCGCCACTCACCCCAGCTCCCGGTGGGAGGAGAGGAGACGGAGCAGGAAGGGAGAGGGAGCCCAGGACTGCTGAACACCCAGCCCCAGCCATCCACACCAGAGCGCAGACACAGTGCATGCATGGGGTCCTGGATACTAGGGAAACAGGGCAGTAGGACCAGTGAGCGGGTCCCGAAACCGATGTCCCGGTGACAAAGAAAAGTGAGTGCTTTTTGAAAGTCTTAAAGGGACAGGGACCCCACAGCTGGACGGAAGCATCCCGGGTCACAGTCCAGCAGCTGGAAATTCCAGGGAACTCTGGGCGCACTAACACCCTGGGCAACAGCTCTGAAACCCCTCACGGAGGTAAACAGCCAAACAGCCCCCTGTCCATTACCCCTCCGGGCCTCCACCATAGCAGAGAAGCAGCCTGAGGCTGGCCATGCCCACAGCAAGGGAGCTTCCTCCATACCAGCCGGGCAAGATACAAAGACCCAGTCTACACGCAATTGCCCAACACAAGCCACTAGGGGTCGCAGTTGTCTCACTAAAGAAAGGCCAGGAACAAGTGGAAAGAGGCTTGACTCTCCCAGCTGATAGATGCGTCAATAGCACTCCACTACACCTATCAACATGAAAAGGCAAAAAAATTTGATCCAGGCAAGACTAACCCAGACAGCTTCAACATCTTCTACGTATTCTCCTGAGAAGGAACCTGGGGAGATAGATTTAACCAGTCTTCCTGAAAAAGAATTCAAATGAAAAGTCATAACCATGCTGATGGACTTGCAGAGAAATATGCAAGAACTAAGGAGGGAGAATACAGAAATAAAACAAGCTCTGGAAGGACTTCAAAACAGAATGGATGAGATGCAAGAGACCATTAATGGACTAGAAAACAGAGAACAGGAATGCAGAGAAGCTGATGCAGAGAGATAAAAGGATCTCCAGAAATGAAAGAATTTTAAGAGAACTGTGTGACCAATCGAGTCAGAACAATATCCGCATTACAGGGGTACCAGAAGAAGAAGAGAGAGAAAAAGGGATAGAAAGTGTCTTTGAAGAAATAATTGCTGAAAACTTCCCCAAACTAGGGGAGGAAATGGCCTCTCAGAACACAGAGGTACACAGAACTCCCGTGACAAGGGATCCAAGGAGGGCAACACCAAGACACATAATAATTAAAATGGTAAAGATCAAAGACAAGGACAAAGTATTAAAGGCAGCCAGAGAGAAAAAAAAAGTTCACCTATAAAGGAAAACCCATCAGGCTACCATCAGACGTCTCAACAGAAACCCTACAGGCCAGAAGAGAATGGCACGATATACTTAATGCAATGAAACAGAAGGGCCTCGAACCAAGAATACTGTATCCAGCACGATTATCATTTAAATATGAAGGAGGGATTAAACAATTCCCAGACAAGCAAAAATTGAGGGAATTTGCCTTCCACAAACCACCTCTACAGGGACTGCTCTAGATGGGAGCACTCCTAAAAAGAACACAGAACAAAAACCCAACATATGAAGAAGGGAGGAGAAGCAAAAAGAAGGGAGAGAAATAAAGAATCATCAGACTGTGTTTATAATAGCTTAATAAGCGAGTTAAGTTAGACAGTGTCTTCTATGGTTCCATATGAAGACAAATTTTATGAATATCGTAAGTATTAAACAATATGAAGAACATAAGACTTTTGATAGTCTTTGCTATAAATTTTGAACAAGTTTTCAACTTTTGAGAAGAGTTCCTATCAGTTCCATCAAAGTTCTAGGAGTTATGAATCTCTCATCCCCACAGAACAAAGATAGGGAGGCCTCTTACCCCGCATGTGTGTGGTCAGACAGAAAACAGCCCAGCCATAAAGTATACTCTGCTTGCATCTATAAAACACCTGTAAGGCACAAAATTACCAGAAAATTTTTCATAACTTAAGACAGAGTTTTTAAACATGGGTGGTTTCCAATTTTTCTCAACTCCTGGACATTGGCAAGGAAACCCTTCTTTTTCCAGGGCGACCGATTTTCCATGCCATTGGAGATGGAAATGTGATGATGATATCTCCATTCTAGGAGCCCAAGAGATGCTTAGAAATACTGGGGAGTTGGCAAGAGGTAGAAAGTTAACACTAGACCAGACAATAAGAAGATCTCTGGCATGTTCTTACTACATTATGCTGGCCCCATTTTAAGGAGGAAATGAAAAGAAAGAATGAGAAAAAAATATCTATCAGCCAAACAGAAGTAAGAGGTAGTTATGAAAACAGTGTCTTGTTTTGCTAACCACTTAATTCCAGTGTGTCTGTTTAGTAGGTATTCTGGAAATGTTCATAACATGGTGGACTGTCAGCTTCTGGTGCATTAACAACTCTTTAAATCTCAGATACTTATGAAAACAAATCTTTGTCTCTTGCCTGTGGCTGTCAATCTACAAGTCTCAGCTAGCCTGGCTTCCTAGGCTGGGGTTCATGTTTGCTCCTCCATCTAGGACTGGTGTCAAACAAAAGCAGCTACCTGTAGCATGCTTATCTTTCAGTGGATGGCAGAAGTACAGGAAGGAATCATAATTACATCTTGGCCCTTAAGGCCTCTGCTCAGAGCTGATACACTCTCATTTTGGCCCATGAATATGGGCCAAATGGAATCATTGGTCAAAACAGGTCACACGACCAAGGCCAAAGTCAAAAAAACGGGGAAATCTATTCTACTACTCCACTGGGTGGGATGGGCAGCCAGGTTGCACAGCAAAGGTTGAAGATATGTACCTCTACTGTAGGGAGAAGGTAGAGACGAGATGAAGAATGTAACATTCCAGACCGTCTTGTCCTTATACCAGACCAGAGTCAAGGTGGCTGTGAAGGCCTCTTCATGTTATTCTGACTATAATTATTCATGCATTTGTGGCTTATTTAACTAAGATGACCTCTTGAACTAGATAAGAGCTCCTTAACAGCTGCGTGGTGTCACGTTTCGGTTGTCACTGAATCTAGAACAAAACCAGTACAAAGTTGTGACAGATCTAAGGGGAACGTGAACAGCCCGAATTCCTGAATAGTATGAGATTCTCTGGCTCCTTCCTTCGTCTACTTCCAAGCGTGGTGTAGTGGATAGATGCACGGACTCTTGAGACAGCTGGCCTAGATCTGAATCCAGACTCTGCTACTGACCAGCTATGTGATATTAACTTCCCTGTGAACCTCAGGTCCCTCATTTTTAAATGGGAATAATATCGATATCATAAAGCTATTATGAGGATTAAGAGTAGGCCGGTACTCGTATTTTTAAGTTTATTGGGGTATGATTCACACACTATAAAATTTACCTACTCCAAGTATATGACTCAATTATGTTTAGTAAATTTCCAGAGTTGTACAACCATTATGACCCACTTTTTGAGCATTCCCATCAACTCAAAAAGAGTGGTGCCCGTCTGCAATCTCTCCTCTTTCCCAGCTCCAGCCCCATGTCTTGCCAATGGGTTTCAGCCCTGGGCAAGTTCGCTATGGAGTCAGTGTGACCAAAGAAAATGACAGCAAAATGTTCCTGGGGTGAAAGGGTTATACCCAACTTTATTTCCAGGTGGCAGGCAGTCACTAAAATCCCATTCACTCAGAGCGAGTCTGCATGCAGCAAGCCGGTCTCTGCCTCTGGGCCCCTCTGTCCACACTGCTGTCCTACACAGCTGTTCTCTGGGCCTCTCTGCACAG
This sequence comes from Manis javanica, assembly GCF_040802235.1. NCBI lineage: Eukaryota > Metazoa > Chordata > Mammalia > Pholidota > Manidae > Manis > Manis javanica. The sequence goes on along the minus strand of NC_133174.1, from coordinate 107,935,801 downwards.
TCGTCCCGCACAGCCGTCCTCTGGGCCTCTCTGCACAGCCGTCCCGCACAGCCATCCTCTGGGCCTCTGTCCTTGGCACTGCCACCACTCGAGCCTCTGCTCCGCTCTCCTGCAGCCTTGCAGCCCTGCCACTGTGGGGCGCCCAGAGCACCGGGCGGGGCTCTTTACACAGAGTCAACAGCTGTCTATTGCCCACAGGTGTGCAGTGAGAGAGTCAACCAGGGCCAGGTGAGAATCCTGGCAACAGGAACTTTCATTTTATCCACACCCCACAATAAAATAATGAGTTAATATTTGTAAAGCACTTAGGATAATGCCTGCCATCTACAAAGATGTATGTTTGTTAAATAAACAAGAAGCATCTGAATAGGAGAAAGGAATACAATGCAAGCCTTGAGATCAAATATTTTTATTTACTGGCACAATGAAAAATGAACTGGGGCTGCATTTTAATCACAACAAGCTTAATACTTCATGAAGGGATTCTGCACCTATTTTTTACTAGTATCCAATTCTGTCTTCCTTCATAAGCCTTTCTGAAAAGCACAGGCCAGGTTTCCATAGTAAATCAGGCAGGTCGAAGCAATTAACTGCACTACTTAGAGGAGGGGAAAGAAAACAAATTACCTGTATGACTCCGGTGGAAGCAAGCCCAATTGCTCGCTTTTGATTTCTCCCACCAACGTTAACTCACACTACAGTTATACGGTTCTTAGTTTTCAAAGTACTCTCACATCCGTTATCTTTCTACTTCATCAACAACCCTGCAAGACCACTGCTTTACCTTTCTTCTTTCTTCAATCCTAGCGATGATGATTTGTACCGAGAGGCAAACATCTGAAAAATGAAACCACAAAGCGCCCGACTAGGGAAGCCAGCTGGCCTGCCTGGACACCGTCTAGCCTGACAAGACATGGGTATTCAGGCAAATTGATTAAATCATAACTTGGATTAAACACTTTGGGTATTTTAATAGAAGTATTGTGCATAAGATGAGAGTTCCTGTGGCCAGATTTCTCACCTGGCCGTGGTTGACTAGCTCACTGCACACCTGTGGGCAACACATGGCTGTTGACCCTATAAAAAGAGCTCTGCCCAGTGCTCTGGGAGCGCCACGGTGGCAAGGCTGCAAGGCTGCAGGAGAGCAGAGGCTGGAGTGGTGGCAACGCCAAGGACAGAGGCCCAGAGGACGGCTGTGCGGGACGACTGTGCAGAGAGGTCCGGTGGACGGCTGTATGGGACAACTGTACAGAGAGGCCCAGAGGATGGCTGTGCGGACAGAGAGGCCCAGAGGCAGAGACCAGCTTGCTGCATGCAGACTGGCTCTGAATGAACGGGATTTTAGTGACTGACCTGCCACCTGGAAGTAAAGTTGGGTATAACCCTTTCACCCCAAGACCGTTCTGCTGTCATTTTCTTTGGTCACACTGAATCCACAGCGAACTTGCCCGGGGCCGAAACCCATTGGCAAGACAAGTGTGAAAGAAAAACCTTTAAAACATGAAAATAAAACCACAGAGTTTAACAGACGGAAGAGAGCTTAAGGGCTAACTAGTCCACTCCCCTTACTTTATGGATCAGTCTCGGTGAGTTCCCAAGCTCACACAGTGGCCAGACCAGCTATGCCATCCAAGTTCCTGACAGCTCATTCGGGGCTTGTCACTCTGCTGCCTCTGACTAGTTGATTTTTGTGTAACGATTTCTTTAAAATGCTACCAACTGAATTTTAACTCTTCATGTTTACCTTGAAGCACTGGGTGAAAAACGATATGGTATCTAGCACTGTTAGGGAAACTTCAGTAGCAGTATTGCCTTCAAGAAGGGCCTGATGGAAAATGTCTGCTTCGGTTGTTGCAGAACCTAGGATAAAATTTAATTAATTAAAACTGCCTGACACAGAGGTTCACAAACAGTTTTAAATGATCCCCTCTCCCCACAGAATCAGAGAGAGACAAGCAAGAAGAAAGGAGGCTCTCAAAACCTGCAGACCTACTGAGTTTCACTGTCTTTCCGCCTTAATCAAACACAGTCCTGGTTAATCCATTCCACTCATTTTTATTTTGGCTCCGTATCAATAGCTCTGCAACACATAATAAAGCGCCCACTTCTTTGGAGACAAGATTTCAGTGATGAATGACAGTGATGTAACTTGGAAATAACACGGGAGGCACTTTGGGCTGGGCTGATTATCATGTGTGCAAAACAGAAACTCAGATATATTACATACAGAGGCACCCTATGGCCGGATGTTTTCAATTATGCCAGTAATTTGAAACTTGTTTCTAAATCCAAAGGGAAATGAAGCATGTAGGCCAATGGAAGGAATCAGGTTCCCTAGATTTTCACAAGTGACAAGCACAAAGTTGAATGCTGTAAGACTTGCATTTTTTTTAAAGGTCTTAGTAGGCTGTTAGCTCAGGGTCCATCTGCTCAAGACATTTGTTTTTATTATTAGCCCTTATCACAGAGCTAGTCTTGCTGGTTTCCTTTTCTGCAACCTCCAGAGGTCTATACTTAAATCAACGTTTTCTCACTCTTTGGCTTTTTACTAGTATTTGCTTTTCAGAGCACAGCTTCCATTTATATAACCCTCCAGCTTCCCCAGCTGGGCAAGATTTCTCTCCTTGTCCTATTCGTCTTGTCAATACTTCAACCTGTATAAAATATACCTTTGTCAAAATAGTATTTACAGTCCTTTCATTTCTGCAGTCAGCTTAGCATGGTAATCCCTTAAAGTCATCGAAAAAGCAAATATTATATATATATACTAGCAGATGTCATATATACTACATTATGTTGAGATGCCATTATTGGCATTAAAGTTTAACAGGAGGAATGAAGGACAGTCAGTGTAAAACAGTATGAGGAGAGCAACAATTAAGTGGGAAAAGGTTTAATACTGCACTAAGGAGAAAAACCACCATTACCTAAAATTGCTTAAACAAATCCATGCATATTTTATTTGACATTCATACGATGAAAACATTATTTATGAACACTTTAGAGATATGCAAATATATCTACATATGGGAAATCATTTCCAACCATACTGGGGAGCTAAGCTGGGACTTCTCCAACGCTAAATAGCATTACATGTCTGTTTTAAATGGGTACCCTACACACAGTTTTACTTACTGTGATTAAGTGTAAATGAGCTTTCCAGGCTACTAAGATGCTGAAGCCGGGCCTGCATTACTCCTGATCGGTTTCGAAGAGCCGGCATGGTTTGCGATTTTCGGTCTACTCCAAAGTGTCTTGACAGCCAGGCATCCTGCACCCTAAAACAAATTTTAAAGTTAGGAAACAGAGCACTCTAATAATGCACCTTAATGTTAGGTTTGTTTAAACTAATAAATGATTTAGGTTTCCACATACTGTATTATGCTTAATTGCTTTGCTTTAATAAGGGGTCCCTGGAAATTGTATGAAGTTTTAATGTATGCAGAAATAGCTTTAGCTACAGGAATATAAAGGATTTAGGAAGAGTTTCTCACTTCCCTCCTTTTCCTCAAAAACACTAGAGTAAAGTGGCCCATGCTCTAGTAAGATTCAGTCTTTTCTGAGGAGGTGAGGAACAGCAAGAGTCAGAAAAACACAGTGAGCAATGATCCTCAGAGCTGAAATGAGGCAGGGAGAAATCCTGGAGTTAGATGTTCAAGAATGAATGTGTCCTACTACGCTGATGAACAGTGACTGTGAAGGGCTATGTGGGGGGGACTTGGTGAAGGGGGCAGCCTAGTAAACATAATGTCTTTCATGTTACTGTAGATTAATGATACCAAAATTTAAAAAAAATGAATGCGAATCTAATCTGGACTTGAGTTAAGCTTGGATCACAAGTTTCTACTCTGTAAACGTATTTATGGCTAGGTTTTGCAAATTTGTTTTCCTTTAATTTTAGGGTTCCATTAAAAAATTACAAGTGGGTCATACAGGAACTAGGGAACAAAAAGAGTTTAACCATCCTTTAATAAACACAGTGGGAGAGTAAGCAGAATCTTAGACGTTAAGGCTCCTGGTGATAGTTTTCATGGGGAAAGACAATGGAAAATCATCACCTGAGTTACCTATTGTTAGTTCCAAAGACTCACCAATAAGCCCTGTCCAACTACCTTGTTAGGTTTTGGAAGTGCCATAAAACTTAACTTTAAAAAAAGGACTCTATTTGAGTTCCTTTACTAACTAAACTCTACCCCTAGAATAGATAATCTTATTGAAATAAGTAATCTTTTTCTTAAGGTTCCTCAAACCGTAAGTATTAAGTATTTATTTCCCAGACCACAGCAACAAGAAGAAATAGGTAATATATGATTCGTGTCCCAATTGTTGTTGGGGATTTCTATTAACCCTAGTCAAGGAGGTGAATATTGATAGGTTGTAAATAAAACCACAGACCTTACAGCTGTCCTCACATCACAATTTCCTGCCTTCCCCCGGATCTAGCCCTTTCTCACATCCTTCAGAAAAGACAACCACCTGCTCTAGGGCTAGAACAGAAACTCTGCATATCCATCTAACCATTACCCTTTGGAAAACTAAAATCAGTTCACAGGAGTTTAAACTTTGACTTGAGATATGTTCAATAAATTGTTATCTTCTTGTTAACTCAACTTTAATGATTGAGGGTTTACACAGCAGAGTTAAGACTGCCCTCTGTTGGAAGAGAAGGAAAAGAGTGGAAATTGCAACGTGATGGGAATTACCTTGCTATGTTTCTTTTCCCCGTGTATCTAAAATGAAACAGACATACTCTAGAAAGAAAAATAATAACATGTTAGTAAGATATTACCATGCTCTGCATTCTAACAAGTAATATTTGAAACTCGTGTTACAAAGACTGGCCTATTTAAATCCTGCTGCAATAATATATGTTTTGGTATACAGAAAGAAATGCATACATAAACAACATACCATGTCTATGTTGACTGGTTACAGTTACATTAACACCAAAACGCCCTACATCTTCATATACAATTCTAATCACATAAAAAGAAACTTGTCAATGCAAACCATCTTTTGGGCTCCATAATGTATCATAGCAAAGATCTCTACCTTAGTCATTCATACCAAAAAAGGTTCTTAAACCCTAAAAACTGGGGCAGTTGCTGTATGTTTTAAATGGCAGTAAAATACTTTCTATTACTGAAAATCTCAAACACATACATAAGCAGGGAGGACAGCGTACAAACTCCCACACTCCCAGCACCCACCAGCCCCAACAATTACCAACTTTTGGCCACTCTTGAGAGCAGGGGACCCGTTCAGGACAGGTTAAACCTCTATCCAGAACAGGAGGTCCCCTACTCTCCCCCCCTCCAGTCTCCCTATCTTCTGTATTTCTTTTGTATTTTTTAAAAGCAAATCCCCAACATTATATATACATCTACACATTCACTAATAAATATTTCAGTATAGTTCATTTTTTCTAAAAATCTAACTGCAAAATTCTGAAAGAACTAGTATCTATGCATTGATTATCTTCTGTGTTCTGACAGACATACAATATCATATGGGTGTGCTATTTACTTAAAAATTTCTTACATTTCATTTTAACTTTTCTTTTAGCTTTCAATAATGATGTAAAAATGACGCAGCAAACATTACGGGACAACCTCACACCTCCACTGAGGAAAAAAGACTACGTTTTCCCTGAGTGCTTGGAATGGAGGTACATTCTATGTACATGCATTTCTGAAGTGGGTAAAATTACTCAGCTCTACAGAAGAGTACAAGTTCCAATCATTTAAGCTACTCCATTAAGCCAGCCTCTGCTCCAAACGAGTGATTTAGGACAGCTGATGCCACTCCCTGTTTTCCAGATCACTTCTGGTTTCATAGAAAGACTCCTGCTGGGCTGTAAAGATGGCCTGTTATTAGCTAGTTTCTATAATATCACAAGTATTCCATCTCCATGTTTTCTTTTTCTGCTATCGATGTGTGAAGAACCTATATGCCCACCTTCCAGTTATGTTATTAGTAATAAGCTGTTGAAAACGGAAAAAAGGTAATTTACTATGTATAAAAACTAAGCTCCCCCAAATAATGGGAAAAGTTTTGAAAATAAGTTCATGTCACTTACTCTAGTAGTATGAGAATGTTTATGAGCTCCTGAGGAGACACTTTATTCCAGTAAGTTAAGAGAGTATCTGAAAATAGAATAAATAAAGTGTTAGATCTAGAGATCATCGGACCAAGTTATCAGTGAACCCCAAAGTACCAATAACCTAGCTTCACCAACCATCAACACATCGTCAGTTCTGACTCATCGAGATCTTCTCCTATCTCACTGCCCAATACACACCCGGTGTTCTTTTGCATTGATTCCAAATATATAATTTACTCTGTAATTATCTCAACTTCAACAATTATTTTTACTTTGTAAATGTTTTTTAGAATGGCTTATTCTAATCTATCATCCTGAAGACAGAAAGGAAATAGACCTGGGGTTTTTAATGAACTTTAATGCAAACGTACATGTTTATGGGCATTTTTCCAAAGAGAGAGTTAAGTACCTTTGCCTGCCATTCAAACGGCTCTGTGAATCAAGATGTTCGAGAGATTTAGACTTTAGAAGAAAAGACAGGTAGTGGTTCTTTTTCTCTTTGCCTTTGAACTACCAATTCCGAAATCGTGGCAATAAATACACACACACACACACACACACACACACACACACACACACACACACACACGGAGTTAAAAACAAAACAACAGGCCTCAAAAATGGAGCTGCTGATGCTAAGCCCCATGTCACCAAACCAAGACTTAGTTTCTGCTCTCTCAGAAATGGAATCTTAAACTAATCAATCAGAAATAAACTGATCAGCACTAGCACTAATCTTGATAGAGCCCTGCCATCCCCTAAAGGAAAGTAACTTTGCAATAACCAACTGCTCTTCACTGCCTAATATAAACTTCCCTGTTCCCACTCACTTTTGCCTATAAAAGTCTTTCACTTTGTACAGCGCTCCTTGGGGCTCCTTTCTACTCTGCTAGACTGGATACTGCTTTATTCAAATGGATTCTCATTCAAATAAAATGTTTTAACATGCCTCAGTGTATCTTTTAACAACATACCCACACACAGAACTATTTCAGATATAAAAATCCATCCGTGGAACTGATCCCATATACTCTTTTCACCTGTATCTTTATTTCCAACATGCCCACTTACTGAGATTTTTTTAAAAAAGAAAGAAAATATTGCCACCACTTCAATTTCCATTCCTTTTTAATGCTAGTTGTAGAACTAATGGTGTCAGCAGGCCCTTCCCTAAATGGAAGACTCTTGCGGGTATCACAAAAGTAGGCAAATGTCAGCATTGCCAACCCAGTTCAAGCCTCTGCAAGACAGGGAAGTTAGACTAGGCAATGTTGACTCTATGCGGGGGTGGGGGATGGGGGTGGGGATTTTGACTTTACTTCCAGTTGTTTCTAAGACCCTGAGTATTGATAGGTTTCACTGATTATGCAATACTGATCAAGAAAAGTGCTAAAATAGAATCAAACTAGATTTGTTTAAAAACAAAGTGAGTGAGGACTTCAGGTGCATCCACCGGTTCCTCCCACTGCCCCCGCGATACCTTTCCGCTTGGAGAAGCCCGAGGTCTCCCAGAAGTCACTGGGTTTCCTGTCTCTCCTCAAGCACACCGGCAGGCGCCAGCTTCCTTCAAGTGCCGGCTTTCCCCACCAAGAAAAGCCTGGTGCCTCCTGTTCACCAAAACCTGCAGAACCTTCAGGCGATCCCTGAGCACCTGAGCACCCTGCCCGACCCTGGGACCTGAGGCAGCTTCATAGAAGGTCTGTAAAAGGGGTGAAGGTTTCTTCCCTGCCGCGGCTCCGCTCTATAGTCAGGGGCTCCTCCGCCATTTTTCTGGGCGGTACGTTCGCAAGCCACGCGGTCTCAACTGTTCCAAATCCCATATCCGTTGAGACACAATGGAGGCAAGGGACAGGGGTGGAGACGACAGTAGAGATGTGAAGAAACCTCCACAAAGAGGTGAAATGCAAGTAACGGTATGTGACGTGACATCTAACAATTTCGAAGAAACCTGGCGGAAATTAAAAGAGGTCCATGACAAAAATCTACACCGTTTGCACACAAAATTAACCAGTTTGATGAAAGAGCAAGCGACAAAAGCAAGGGCACGCTACAAAGCCAAAATCAAAAGACTGACTGTACAACAGCAAGTTTTCAAAGAAATCATTCGTGACTTACGAGATCGGTTAAATGCAAAAAAATGTAACTTCTGTACAATGAATGAAACACAGAGGAATACACTGCAGCAAGAATTTCATAATATCCAAGAAAAAAATACTGGGCTGATTGCTAAGCTGACTGCAAAAAGGGATAAATTAAAAGAAGAAAATGAAAGACTTCATGAAAAACTAAAACTGTATCAGCCACACCTTCATGCTTCGTTTTCTGACAGCGATGATGACTCCGATTCTGATACTCAAATCGCTGTACCGGTTAGAGCGCTTTCCTCAGGCCAGACGCTTACATCTGGAACTCAGGGGCACCTGCCTGTCAAACTGGTACAGCAACCAAATACTGAAAAGGTGGTGTCCGGAGGAAAAATGGAAGTGCAACACAGTTCAAACTCTCCAATTCCTTTTGATAGTTGGGACCTCTTTGGGGTGCCAGAGACGCCCTTTGAAACGACATCCTCTAATACCAGGAAGCCTGCCTCAGGAGGCAGTGCCAACCAGCAGTCAACCAGAGATTCTCCTTCAACATTTACACTTCGTCCTCAAAGGGAGTATGGGCTTCAAGGGGTCTCCCACTTGCCAAAGGTCAAGCTCAGCCAGTCTGAAAGGAAACAGATCTCCACACAAGGTGAAATACAGACTGACTTCTCTTGGAGCCTTTCCAGTATTTCTAGTGGAAGCCTAGAGCTCTTATCAGAAGAAAACCCAACTATTCTAGTATCGGAAACTTCAGAGGAAGATACACGTGGTTCTGATAGAAGGACACGTCCTCCTTCACAAGAGGCAAAGCCCTCTTTAACTGCATTTCCTTTTGACTCTACTTTGAAATCTAGTGGGAAAAGATCAACGATTGGTGACAGTCAACACAACATTGGGCTTTCGGTGAGAGATGGCAGTTACCAGAAACCTTCCAGTGAACAATCAGCTCTGAGGGAGAAGACTGATGAATCTGCAGGTGCACAGTGTGATGCTGATAAACCTCAAGGGGATACCCAAACTTTCAACGTGAGGTATTCATTAAAGAGAAAAGCCAAGTCACAGTCACAGAGGTAAAAGTAACTTTCCCTCACCTCTTTTCTTCTACAAGAGGACAGTCTTCCTATCAGTTTGGACTGTGTAACTGATCATCTTTGACTCTTATTCTATTTCTCAGGATATAACAGGCAATACGACATAAAAAAGCCTGGCAAATGACTAAGACTTTGAAACAGTGAATTACTGCCAGTTAAAACAACTACAAACAGAAGGAAATTCATTCTTCAGAATCCATCCATTTCCATATGAAAGTATAAAGTCTGCCATCGTTGTTGAAAATAAGTTCCTACTGTTGATAAACCAATAAAGAAGAAAACCAAGAAAAGACCTGAAGGTTGTGGACTTTTGTAAGAGTTCACCATTTAAATGCCTACAGAGTGACTAAAATATTTACTGCACAAGACAGCTGTACAATATATCCATTGAGAAGGATCCAGAAGCAGATGCTTTTTCACAATAAAGTGGCTGTTGTAACTTTACACTTATCATACAACATGCCTTCATATATACAAGAAAGAGACTGTATACAAGTTACGAAAAATGTGCTTCTAAAAATCAAAAAGCAAGAATAGAAGAAAGAAAAACCTAATGAACAAACATCAAATATTTAGCAAGCAAGATTGACATTTACAAGAGGAGGAGGAAGTTTGAAATTCTCAAGAAACGAAGTTCTGGTTTTACCCATGACATCAAACAAAGCAGCCAGAGACTTCTCACAGCGTGCAGAGTTTTCGTATACAAGTGTGTGCGTGTGTGTGCACGTGTGTGTGTTAGAGTGGAGAACTAGTCAGTGATGCATCTCCCATTTTTTTCCTTTTCTCTCTCCCTCCCCCATCCTCCTTTCTCTGGGCTGTGGTGGTATTCACTATTTTTTTGTTTTCCTTTTTTTTCCCCCATGTGCCTCTTGGGTCTTTTCTTTTTTTTTTTAACTTATTGAGTGAACTTATGTACCATGAAACTCACCCATTTTATTAAGAGTGCACAATACAACAGTTTATAGTACAAAGAGTTGTAATGCCATCACTACAGTCTTAGAATATTTTCATCACCCTTAAAAGAAACCATACATATTAGCAGTCCCTTCCATCCACATTTCCCCACTTTCACCTTGTAGGGTGACAAAAACAGTCAGCTGTGGCTGTAGTTGCTAACTAATCCATCATCTCCTGGAGTTAAATTCCACTAGGGGTAGAAAATCATCTCCCTTTAACTGATTTCCTTCCTAAAACCTGGAGGGCCATCACATAGTCTCAATATAATTTTTTACTTTTACTCTTAAGTCATACATTCTTAGAACTTAAAGATTCTATTTATTTTTGTGTTGTACTAATAAGCTTTAGAATTTAGTATTCATATCTAGCTATTTATTTGTCTTAATGCTTAACAGCTAATCAGTTAACTTATTTTATGATTTTATGTCCTGCATTACTACAAGAGATTTAAAGCAAGTAATATTTACCCAAAAAAAAAACAAAAAAAAAAAACAGAAAAATAGAAAATAAGATATAATGATTACAATGGTTGGAACCCAGGTGCTTTTATGTTCTTCATTTCTGCCTACATTTTTTTTTTTTTTTAGTAAAAATACAGGATAAGTAAGAAAAGGGAGGAAAAAAGGGAAAGGGGAGAGAGAAAAAGGGAAAAGGGAGGGACAAGAAGGAAAAGGGAGGGAACTGTGGAAATAAGTGGTATTTAGGAGTAAGATAGCCAGCCTTTCAGTAATAACAGTGGCATTCTTAACCCTCAGAGAATGCTTATTGCCCTTTTCTTTGCTTCTGTTTTTCCAAATCCTGGGTCAAATAAAAGCTAAAGTATTACGTATGACTTTTGGTTATTATTTCTTTCTGTTTACATTGGTCATTTAATGCATTATATGCTCTGCATGAAAAAAATGTTTACTACTCCTAAAATGATTGCCTCATTTTAGAAATTTTTAACAACTAATAAAGTTTCAAAGAATCAAACCCGTATGATCAAAACAAATCCATTTGAAGTTAAAATACAGGAACATTTGAAGGTCAGTCTTCAAAGACCTGCCTCTAGTGTGCATGTGTTCTGCATAGAGATGATGGCCGAGTATGTTAAACGAACCTCTGAACCTATGAGGGTGGAAGTCTAATAGACTCCATGCTTAATATGCTAGTAACTCACCTTCAGAAATCATCTTTACTATATACAGATAGCACATCAAGAGGCTTCTAATTTCATATTGATCCAATCGGTTATACTGGGATATACTACTCCTTGTAGAACTCTGTCGGGTCTGTAATAGAAAGACAGGACTTCCGTCAAACAATATTGGCACTGTAGTTTCCCATAGCCTTTGTCTCAGTAACTATTTTTTCATTAGTGCTGTGTGTGTCCATCAGTGTAGTAAGATGCTATAGGGTCATCACCTGTCTTCTCCCGACCTACCTCTATTATGAGTGCTAATTATAGTGCCCCTTAATCCCCTTCTCCCTCCCTCCCCACCCACTTTCCCCCCTACCCCCCACCCCTTCCCTTTGGTAACCACAAGTCCTGTCTTGGAGTCTGTGAGTCTGCTGCTATTTTGTTCCTTCAGTTTTTGCTTTGTTGTTATGCTCCACAAATGAGTGAAATCATTTGGTATTTGTCTTTCTCCACCTGGCTTATTTCACTGAGCATAATACCCTCTAGCTCCATCCATGTTCTTGCAAATGGGAGGATCTGTTTTCTTCTTATGGAGAGCCTCTTACTTATATAAAAAGAAAGACTGCTGTAGCCTACCACATCACTAGGGTTATCCTGTGTTTTGGGGTTCTTACGTTTTCACCCGTGCTGCCCTGATCTGGAAATCCTGTCATTCCTTCGGGGACAAGGGAACCTCTTGAATCTTCCCTCTTAATTCCATGTCCGTTTTGAAAAGACACGTAAACTGGAAAAAAGCCAAGTCCTTGTTAGCAGTGGGTCAAAATATTTAGTCAAAGATATTTTTACCAGTAAGTGTTAGGTTAATTTAAGTAAAGATATATTAGAGAATAGAATAGATCTTGGTCATCTAAAATGAGAAATATCAAAACACCACATGAAACCAACTAAAGGGCGAGCAATTTTTTACCTCTTGAAACCCTTTTTCTATGTGTGAAACTACAAGAAATGCCCTGGAAGTAATAAATTAAAGCCATGCAATTGGAGAGAGAATTTTGTAGAGAAGGAAACTTGGGCCCCAAAAAGGGAAGTGTTTTGTCCAAGACTGAAGACACGTGAGAGGCCAGGAAACCAGCGTTCTTCTTGTTATCCTCTATTTTCTCAGTATACTAACCCACAGTTTAAACTTTAGACAAGTGAAACCTAAGCAAAGAAATGTGGCTGTAAGTGTGAGTCAGAATTTAAACTATGGAAGAGATCATGCTGTGTATAATTTTTATTGTGAAATATTTCAGAAATACAGGGTACATTTCTGAACAGCCATGCAACACATAATCTTTATAGGACTTAATTACCAGTGTCTTTGTCAGCGCTCAGACTCCCTCTATTTGTAGGTGAAGTGAAGCCACATGCAAACTCATCCCTGGATGCCTATAACACAATGCAATACCTCTGTCATTTCAACAGATCCCATAAGCTAGGGTAAGAAATCGCAATTAACAGAACGAGATGGTACCCTAATATTTGAGAAAGCTCACTGTGAAAGTCAATCAGCTATCAGTATTGGTATTCAGGTGATATCACCTTAACAAGCAGATACTACCATACTCTCGTAACTATGACCCCAGGCCAAGTGATGTAAGTCTAGATGGCTGGTAAAAGCTGCCACTGGTACAGAGTGAACAGGATTCAGTTCCCCTCCTTGGAGCCAGGGGCAATACTAGAAGGAGGGGTATGGCTAGAAGCCCACTGCAAAAAAAAAAGACAAGTTAAGTACTTCCAAATATCACTGCCCAATGTTGTGGAGTAAGCATAAGCATGAGTTACTGTATTTGTGAAGAAAGACCAGCCTTTACACCTAGGTAAAGGGTGCAGATTCCACATTTGGCTGATTTCCATAATTGGAAGCTACAGGTAATGCAGCTATCACGGAAGCTTAAAAGCAGCTTTCTCAGGAACCCAGGGCAGGCTTGACAAATCAACTGGACATCTGATAGGGAAAATTGCCAAACGGAGCTGGAAAGGACACAGTTTAACCTACCACCCCACAACATAACATGACTACTGAAAGTGCAAAGGTGACATTAAGCCATAGACAACATGGAGTGAGGGTGGGACAGGAGCGAACACTCCTACTGGGAAGACTTCACGGTGTACAATTTTGAGCATATTTTAATAGGGTGACTGGTAAAAGGAAGGGAGCATATCCAGAAAAGTGTAACCAAGAGTCTAAAGGGTTTGGAATGACACATCAAGTGGAGATATCTGGCCTGCAGAAAGCTTAGAAGGCACATTTGGGTGGAGTGATCATGTGGCGGTGGGAATAGATGTGGTGTTCTACATATCTCTAGAAGGCAAAACTAGGATAAGTGGATGGAAAACCTGTTAGGTCTAATGTGAGAAGGAAAGTTTTAATTGTTAAAATGGCAAAAGGTTTTGCCAAATGGGAGACTGATCACCTCCAAAGTTCCTTTCAACTCCAATATTCTAAGGTCGGGGGGTGGGGGGGTGGGGGAAGCACAGATCAATTGTAATGAGCTAAGAGCAACTCTCCAAGAAGTGCCGAAAGGAGGCTGTCAAGGGAAGGCAGAAGCAAAGGAATACAGTTTAATCCCTGGTGCCTAACACTTTGTTAGTGCAGAATCGTTTGTTGACTTTTCAAGCTGAATAAATATCTGAAGCCATGTAACAGTGGCAAATTTTCAAAACAAAACTTTGGGTAGAAGGGATTCCTGGTGTTTCCTTGGACCTCATTGCTCTGTGCGGTCCCTGTACTAGAAGCAGCCAAAAGCTTGTTAGAAACGCATAATCTCAAGCTCCACCCCAGGCCTACTGAATTAGAATCTGTTTTAATAAATTCTCCAGGTGATTCACATAAATGCACATCAAAGTTTGATAAGTGCTGCTCTTGGAAAAAGTGAAAGTGTAAATTTGGAGTAGGAAATGAACTATTAAGATTGAGACCATACAGCCACTTGACCCCAATTCCAAACAGAGTTGAGAAAACAGGGTAAAACACCAATAGAAACACATTACTACTTACAGAATTAGGCATGGCTGCACAAGAATACAAGGTATCTCGACCTGCCAAGCGCTGTATATTTTCCAAAAGCAGTCCAACAAATGGGAGGTACAATTGTGCAATTTTGGCTTGCTGGTTCTGAAAAATGATCATCAAAAGCTTAAAAGGTCTATAACTTATATATTTTACAAATAAAGTTGGGTCCATCTATCACTTTAAAGATTCAAAGTCAGTGATTATCCACAGCAAAGTAGTGAAGCGTGTGTCTATTTGCACTTACAGTCTCAAAACTACCACAGAGCTTTCATGGTATTTGGATTATTTATACATGATACAGGGTCAAATCCCATCCCTCAAACATAACCACATCAAGTAAAAGGCAAAAGTCTATTTTTAATAGCAGTTGACCTATAAAGCAGATAGTGTTAGTCCTACTCCTTAACTCCAGTGAGTTTCGTTAGCACTTACTCACTGCTTCCCCACCCCCACCCCCGTGCATGCATGGATGACAGATGGTCGATATACATTAGCTGAAGGAATGAATAAATGGAAGAAGCAAAAAAATGATGAGTTGCTATAGTCATTCAAGAAACACTTTGTTTTGATTAAGGCACTTAAGAGAATGTGATCTTCACCCCCTACATCAAATGTAAGACTTGGCAGATCAGTGTATTTGTGAATAAAGCTGGCCACTGGTCTTAATGCACTACCTCTTACACAAATTTACTTATTGCTTTACTCAGCTATGGACATTCCTTATCAGATAGGTACATACACTGAAGGCAGCAAAAACGGTGGCTGTGATGGCACAAGAGTTGCCCTCCATGTTTCAGGACTCTGGAAGGTCTGTCTGGAGACTTAGATTACCTAAGGCCCCCAGGGCACAGTGGTCAATCTATAGAATACAGAAGATCAAAAGTATCTCCTTGTTGCTTTAGTTTGCATTTGCTCTTGATGTTGAACAATTCTTCCATCTGTTAATTGGCCATTTGTACTTTTTTGTGAATTTCAGGAGCCCTTAACAGACTTACTTTTAGCATTATCACCCTGCCAGTAATAGTCTCTTTTGCTAGGAGATGCTGGTTCAGTAGATCTGAGCTGGGTCCTCGGAGTCTGTACCAGATGATGCTAATGTGCACAGAGGTTTGAGAACGACTGATCTAGTCCAACTTCCTGCCCAAGGCAAGAGTGGCCCTTACCTGCATCCCTGACAAATGGTTTGTTTTGTTTTGTTTGTTTTCTGCTCATTTTTTTTTTTCGGTATCATCAATCTACAATTACATGAGGAACATTATGTTTACTAGGCTCCCACCTTCACCAAGTCCCCCGCCACAAACCCCATTACAGTCACTGTCCGTCAGCGCAAATGGTTTGTTTTTAAACTACTTAAGCTCTCCAGCCTTTTCACAGGTTCTGTTAGGAAAGCTGGTCAGCTGCTTTCCACCCTGTAGTTCTTCCTGCTAGGTGTAGCTCTGCCCTTTGGAACTACAAAGAGTAAGTCTTTCGCTTTTACGTGGCAACCTTTCAGATCTGGAGGCAGTTACCATGAATTGTCTTAATTCACTCTTCACAAGGCTAAAGAGTAGCCCTTATTACTTTCCTGTATTGTTCCCATGGCTGTTTCAGGATTTGTCACCACATGATTGCTCTTTATGATGTTCTCTAGTTTTGTAGTGTCCCACTTAATATTTGAGAGGCAGTACAGTCTAGTGGTTAAGGGCACCAATTTTAGATTTCAGACCCACATGAATTCCAGCTCTCCCATTACTAGTTCCTTGATGGTGACCAAGTCAAATCATGGTTTTCTCTTTGGTAAAATGGGGATAATATACAAATGACATTAATTCATGTGATGTATTTAATACAGTATTTATATACATATATATATATATATATATATAAATGACATATAGTGAGTTTCACTGCTATTATTAGTGTTATTGTTTCTAGATGGGAGTCCATTTTAGTGCCAATAGTGAGTGATCACTAGGGAATGAGGTACTATAGGTGACACACAGGAACACAGGAAGACATACAGTCAGTGCAAAAGAAAAGTTTTACCTCAAAAAAGACAGAAAACAACCTAAGAGCCTATTAAAACAAGACAGGTTAGATAAAATAAGGTACATCCATATGATGGGACACTAAGCAGATTTTTTTTTTATAATGTGGTAACATCTAATTTCAGGATGTATTATGAAATGAAAAAAGAAGCCTGCATAAGGGTTTCTATTTTATATATATATATATATATTACATATAGGGTTATGCATGCCTGAAACAGAAGTCTATACAAACTGGTAACGGCTGCTTCTGGAGAGTGAATTGGGCCATGGAGGTTAAGGAACGGGAAAAGAGGCATTTTGATACACTTTTTTCCCCCCAGTGGGTATATGGATTACTTTTTGGAAAAAAATTACAAAGGTAAAAAAGATCTGCCAACAACCCAAGAAGAAACTGCAATTCTCTTAAGTGTCAACGTCATTTGCCAGGGGTACAGGAACTAACAGAGACCCCAGGACAGATGTTAGAACGTACATACTCTTGTTCTGAGTAGGAAAGATGTCTCATGGTAATTATAACAAGTTAGGAGATCTACCAAAGCAGTTTACAAGTAGCTCATAATAGGGACTGGTGACCTCTCCACCATTTCATTTAGAAGAGGGGCTGAGGATTAGGGGTGGGGTTGGGGGTGGGGAATCTAGTCTCAAAGCAGCCTTTCCACAGGAAGCATTTTTTTCTTGACTGCTTATTTCTTTGGGGTCACTTTTGGAAACCAGTGGACATTATGGGGCCTTTAAGCTCCCCCCTTTACCATCCCCTTGGCATCATCATTAATGATAAACGTGTTACTTGAATGTATCTGACAGATGACCTGTTGCTCAGGCCACCTGTGAGCTCTTTGAACCAGACAGAGAAAGGAACTGAAGCTTTGGTTAATCAGGCCTACTTTGGTAGCAAAATTCTATCGGAGAGACTCCTATACTCATTTAATACCTGTGTGAAGCTTTTGAACAAAGATGAAAGGGCTTGAGAAGTCACTGAAAGAATAACAAGCTTGGTATTGCAATCTTTCCCGTAGTCTAAAACCTCAAACACTGAAACAGACATAATGTGTAACTTATTTACATATTAATAGCTGCATGCATGAGTGTATGTGTACATACACTGCTCTCAGAATTTTAAAAAGTAAGTAACATCCAAACATGTGATGTAAAAGGATTCAACTTCTAGGTAAGACACTAGTGAACTCCCATTTTCCTCCACTTCATTTGAAAAGGTAGGGGGTAAAATGTACAACTTTGCGCTTCAGGGAGGGGAAGTTCATTTTGTACTTTTCCCATGAATCCTCTGAAATCACGGCTAAAGATACTTCTTCCACATGGCACAGGACCCTTTTCCTACTAGTAGGCATTAGCAGCAGTTAGCCAGAACCCAGCAGTAACGGGCATTTTTAAAGGCTTGATGAAGCTTGGTTGGATGGGTTAACTTTGAGGACTTCTTTTCATCTAGATATATTATACCAGCTACCGTGTGTTAATATCCACATCACAAAAGAGAAAATGACATGTAACAGAGCACAGTACACTGTGTGGGAATAATAGACAAAGGCATTGCAAACTCAAGTTAAGTCATGAGCAACTTCTTAAAGTTAAGAGTTTAAATTTACTTTTGGAGAGAATCCCATGAAGAAAACTAGCAAAATTTGTACATAAAAAAAAATCTTTGTAATTAAAGAAATATGACTGAATGTAGCTGGCAGGCATTTTCTGTTTAGTAAGGACAAATTGGGAAAACGACGGAAAAGGAATAAAATCCATCTCCAACACATCTTTCCAAAGTGAGTACAGTAATAAGTGTGGTTTTATTTGTATCTGAATGTAAAAACAGAGGGACAAATCATTAACTATCAATCAACAGGTTACCTTCAGCTATTTGTAGCAGGTAAGTACACTAGGCTATTCTAAATCCATACACTTTGCAGTCTACTTTTTAAGCGCCCAGGGTTTAATGTTAGTAAGATCTGAGCATGTATGTTGAAGGTGCGGCATATAGCAACCACAGCTATGGCCGCACACAGAGACCGTGTGTATGTAAGGTTTAGAGCCACGCCCACATTTCCTCAGTGAGAAAGACTCTGTATAACGTATTTTATGTATATGAAATGCTTAACATGTCTTATTATTAATCACCTAATAATCAACAATATATTTGTTTAGGGATGTACATTTAAGCACACATATTAAGGTATGTATTTAAAAGAATACACATGGCTACAACCACAATGTTTTTAAAAATCATAATTCGTTTATGTAACAAACCATGAAGCAGTTATATTGTTCTTTAAACATGATTGGAGGAACCAGTGTTTTCTTCTTCAATAGTTAACTGAACAGTATTTTTAAAACCTAATTTGCAAAACTAAGTTCATCAATGCTCACATTATGTTCTTTACTGAAAACTTTTGTCTTTAAGGTAGAATCTTAGCAGAAATTTACTGTGATATTGATGATTACGTGGACATTCTTACCTTGTGCTGATATCTAGTATCAAATGCATGCTTTATCAACAGATTCTTTATGACAGAGATAGCTGTATATCTGATCTCGTAATTGTCTTGAAGAGCAATGGAGGTTTCCCTCAGAAGTAGACCAACCAAGAAGTGGTGTTTGCAATACTCATCTGATAAACTGTACTCAAGATTTGAATCTGCAGTACAATGAAATTTAAAGCCCGTTTATAAAAGTATTAAAAAATTACAGTAGCATTAAAATACTATATTATTTAGCAATATGTCATCATGCTAGCCAGAGCTGTAATTTTATTATTGCTGAATCTGAACAAATTATGTTATCACACAGAATGAGCATGCAAAATTTTACAAGACAGAAGCAGTCCTAAATAGGGCTAGATGATACCCTTAATGAAAATTTCGATTGGTAAGACAGTCCCTAAGGTTCTTTTTTCCCCTAAATTCTTTTTAACCTTAGGAATCTCAGGATAGAACACAGAATGAAAGGACACTACATTTGACAATGCCTTAACACATTTCTTTGTATTTGAAGAGACTGCTACAACTACAAATTGGAGTAAGTCTATACAAGTTAGTTTACCTGTATGTTTATACTTGTATAATAAGAACAGGAAGAGAAACTAGACAACAGAATCACTCTAACAGTATTAACTGTTGACCATTTGTAAGTGTTACATATTGGCCCAAATGCAATGGGATACAAGAACAATAAGAAAAGTAGCCTCATCTCACTCCAGTTCATCATCAAGCAAATACAAATCTTTTATTTCATAAAATCACCACTTCAAATGGTATCTTTCACTCCCTTTTAGATGCTTAGTCCCTTTTAATTCCCAGCTGATAATACCCTGGTTGGGAATTGCCTTCTAACTACTCGGAAGGGATTGTGACCAAGTTTAGTAATTTCTACAGTACCTTTCTACTACATTTTCTCCCCCCTGTCCTTTGATGTACTTGGGCCATAAAGCTGAAGGATATGTTTTCTATTTCTTTTTTGCCCTCTTTGGCACATACTATAATGCTGTGTATCCAGTTAGGGCATAATAAATGCTATGAACAATCAGATTTAATCTTCAGTCCTGATGATCTGCTCACTCTTTCTTTTCCCTGACTTCCTCATAGCTATCAAAAAATAATGGGCCAAGGATTTCAACTATACTTGCTCAGAATCTATTCAGGGGATGGTTGAATGAGGGTGTGCCTGTTTTTTTTTTTTTAATATTTCTCCTCCATTTTCATGGGCTATAATTCAATCACTAAAACCACTGCTCAGCAGCTACTGCCCTAGAGACTGAGGCAGCTGATTTTCTTCCTGCCTTCGGTCATGCTCTTCTGTGAGTTCCAGCACTTTCTATGCACAAGGACCCAGGTGGCCTCATTGGGGTAGATTTTGCAATGGTGTTAAGTTTTCCACTTCAGTGATGATTTGAATAAATCCAATCAGGTAGTTTCATCCACACCTTCAAAACAGTGGCCAAGCAGTCACTGAACAGGGTCAAAGAGAAGGGAGGCAAGCCTGGGAGAGATGACACACGCTTAAAGAACAGATACCCGCCAGTCCCCGTGCCGGCTTGAGCAGGAGCTTGTTTTCTGAGGACGGTGTTTTAAAGTGGATTCCTCTAGAAATCAACGCTCAAGCTTACTTTAAAAGTGAACAAATAAACTGCCTCCTAGGCTTTCTGGGTGCATTAACTAGAGCCTCATTTTGGCTAGGGAGAATTTGAAAAGCAAACGAAGCCCCCATCCATCTTAGCCATTCATTAAGTCAATGGTTTTTAAAGACAGCAGACTAGAGTGAACCGAGTTAAACCTACCTACTGAAGTCAAACGGTCCACCGCAAATGAAAAAAAATCTAATTAATATACGAAAAGAAAAGGGACAAATAAAAAACACAGTAACATAAGAATAGTGCTACACAACAAAGCATTCATTAAAACTAGCAATGGACATAACTGAAGGCATTTCATAAACGTAATACATACATATTACCGTTTTACTATGACTTTATTATACTCCCCTCTTGATGCTTTCAGAAATGCACTTATATGTTTTTTTCTTAATTCAGTCCCACATAAGAGTCCAAACATACTACAGAGAGCAACTTCACTAGTATCTGCTGACATCTGTGTTTAAGCAGCAATCTATGGAACACACCCAATTTCTTCATACTATGAATACTACCCCTGACATGATGAAGGAAATGTAGAATACCATTAATGAACCTATCTTCAGATACTAACAATTCTGGGGTTACCTTTAAATTGACTGGTTTGACTAGAAAACCTTACACTACACTGACTCTAGCACAAAAAAGAGAAAAAAAAGAAAATCAATTCCAAATGATGGAAAATGCAAGTACCTACCTTGAACTCGCTGAAGTTTAGGTTTTGCAAATGCCATTGGCAAATTCAGAGGAATGTAGTGTTCATGATTGCAGATTGTTTGCAGAAATTCGAACTTGTATTCAGCCAGAACCTAAATGGAAAGAAATTAGACATGAACTCAAATTCAGCAGGCGTTTACTATTTTAATAATTAAATACAGTGCATTTATTTTCAAAACAGAAGTGTTTGGTATTTTAAGCATACCTTGAGAAGTTACCCACAGAGGAAAGAGTTAACAAGCAAACCCAAGATTGCTCTCCCTAAAATGGCCTGCTTACAAGATTGGTCATTGGCTGGCATTTGGGAAACTGAATTTTGAAATGTTCCCTACCCGATAAGGTTGTGCCTTCTGCGCCAGTCTGCTCCAACTATTTGCACAAACAATGTGACTTATGGTGAACACCTGCTTTCCTTTCTGACAGGCTGGAATTTTAACCAGCCTCCAATACATGACCAGCCCTCAGTAAAATCCCTAAACTCTTGAGTCTCAAATGGGCTCCCCTGAACAGAAATATTGCACCAATGTGGATGCATTTTGAATGCTGGAGAGAAGATGTGCTCTGTGTGACCCTTTGCGGGAGGGCAAGCGGGTGCTCAGGGAGCCTGCACACAGGTTGCTCCGGCCTCCACTTGACGTCTTTTCCCCTTACTGATTCAGCTGAGCATACTTGCTGTGTCACTATAATGAATCTTAGCCACGAGTACAAGTAAATGTTGAGTCCTGAGTTTTCTGAGTGAACCCCTGAATATGTGGGTGGTCTTGTGGACTCCAAAACACTACCTGATATTCCCTGCTTTGAGGTACAGCTATACTCAAAGTACCTAAATAAAACAGCAATTGCAAATCCTCCAGAGGAGAAAAAACGTCACTCTTGATCTCAGGTGCTGATGTCTGGCATCCACTACCATTATGTCTTTTTAACTTACCTTAGGATCTTTGGGGCTGAATCCAGATATATAGTCATTTATCAAATTGAAAACAAATCCTCTATCCATTAGCGTGAAACACCGCTATAGAAGCCAAATCAAAACGAACAGTTAGTTATATAATTCTACAAGTTTGTCGAGTATAAGTTTTTTAAATTTCTAAATTTTTAAATATGCTCCAATATTAAGGGAATTGCTTGTACAGGTAATCGAATAATAGCTTTCAGAGCTTGGGTGGCCTTAAAGGAGATAAAGCACAAGTGACTCGTTGGAATTGGGACTCAACTACAATTCTCAAAATTTTGTGCGTATATACACAAATATATGCATGTATCTATATACACATAATGTATGTATAAGCACCCATAAACATATATACACATACATGTAACCTATTCAGCTATGCTGCATCTCAGTCAACTCTCAAAGCTCAAAGTGAAGTGTAGAGTGAGTCACTTAGCTATTCAAAGTGTTATTTGCTTATGTAAACATTTCAGATGCAAAGGGATGGTTTCTTTGTGCCCTGATTAAGTCTTGGCCGATTAAAATATTCTTCAATCCTGACGGCCCTAACAGTTGTTTGTATTTGCCTGCTGTCATTCTCCTGGTTAAGGTTCTCATTACCCTGCAACTGAACAACTGCAGTTAGCCTCCTAACCAGTCTTCAGGCCTCTCTAATCTTTCCATCCATCTGCTTCCAGATTCATCTCTAAGTCCTAGCCCTAGTCATATTACCTTCCTTCCAAAAGCTTCCAATAGTGTGATGTTGCCTCTAATATTCCTTAGCTTGGCATTCAAGGACATTCATGATCTTGTCCCAACCTACATTTCCAGTTTTATTTCCCAATACAGCTCATCTACTTATCAGCCCCTCAAGATGCACGGTGTGTTACCACCTCTGGGTCTCTGCTCATGCCAGGCCTAACCAGCAATTCTCACGTGTACCTAATCCTGCACATTCTGCAACGTTCTGATGAAGTCCCATCGTCCTCAACCACCTTGGTCCACAGGTCCCTTTAAACACATTATTCCATACTAGCTTGTATTTTACTTATTATTTTCCTGTGTTTTCACCTAGATAGGATACTAGGAACTCTTTTTCTTTATGTTCTCATAGTACCTAGACTATTCCTGTGAAATTGAAAGAACTCAGCATCTGATGAACCAGCTCTTTGTATCTCACTTCTGTGTTTCAGACAATGCGTTATGTTCTAGAGAAACACAAAGACGAATAAGGCATGTTCTTTATTCTTGTCCAGTGACAGAGACAAAAAAAATAGTTAAAATATACAGTACAATAAGAACAACCATAGAACTATGTAAACGACAGATAAAGAACAGAAAGGGTGATCAACACCGCATGGGAAGGTTAGGGAGGAGGGGAGCCTAAGAGATGAACGGACTCTGCCAGGCTCATCAGTGGGGTTGGGGTGAGGTGGTCGGGGGGTGGGGGGAGGGGACTGGCCTCCTAACTGGTTGCCCAGGCCCTGGTCTTTTCCTCATATTTTTTTCCATCATGCCAGCAATAAAATTATCCTCGAAAATGTCTGCCAGTTCTCCATTGCATGCAAGATCAAAATCTGCATTTCTTAGCCTGACATTCAAAGCCTTCCATCATCTGGCACCAGATGGCCTTTCCAGCTCTACCTTCCACACATTCCAAACTCTGCAGATGAATTTCTTGCTCATCCCTAAACAATTCCTGAATGCATGTATCCCATCTTTGCCCGTGGATCCTCTACCTGGAACACTCTCAAAACTCTTGTCTTGGGGAACTGTTCTTCTAGTCTCTGTTCACATTCCCCGGTCCTGATCCCTCATTCTCTTGCTTTCCTATGGCACTTTGTACTTTGAGTACATAACAGTTATCACATTTTATCTTATATATCTGCTTATTTGTGATTACAGGGACAGCCTCTCACATCTTTGAGATCTTCCTCACAGAGAAGACAGGCAAATGTGTGTTGACCTGAATTAAATAAATGTGCTATTAAATCAACTATGTTCTACTCCCTTTACATAGCCAACTTCAAGTTTAAACTCCATGTCAGAAACTGAGATTTGACGTTTCAAAGAATCTCAATCCTTAAGTTTACCTTAAAAAGTGCATGGTTTCTGATACACAAAAAGTTTATGTAATAGTGTGAAAACTTCATTTTAATTTTGGCCAAGGGAGGTCTTATATCAGAAAATCACAGTCTGGAGATCTGAAACCTACTTGTAAATTCTTAATAGAAAACAAAGTTATGTTAGACAGTAAAGCTGCTTGGATGGATTACTGACCATGAGGCTGTTAACATAAGGTTGAGACATGGTGTGAAGAGCTGGGAGGAGAGAGTGGAAAGAAGCATGTAAAAACTAAGCACATTACGAACCCATGCACCCTCTCTGCAGCCAATCAAAAGTTACCACCACTTTATAGAACAGCTGCATCCTAGCACTGCCCCTTACATACTGACAATAACAAAATGTAACAACAATATTTGTGCTATCTTCCACAAAGGTAGGAGTTTCTGGTAGCTCTCAAACAAAATGATCTCACTTACCAAAATTAGCAATTTTCCTTTAGACGTATCAGCAACATACAGACTGCACTGACATCAGCCAGTAATAGGTTGCTTTAGTTCAAGAGGTGCCAACTCAAAGGCCAACAGGGGTCAGAGAAGCCATTTAAATGCATAGAGAGAGTCAGGGGGACACCACAGAGTGGTGGGGATCGTGGCAGTCTAGAAAGTGTGTGTCCCATCCAAAGGCATGCAAATTGATCTGTCTGAAAAACGCTGTGTAAACCTCGCAAAACAGGCCGTCTGATTAAGCCACCTGGGCGGGACCTCCGGTTTAATTAGCCGTTTTGATGGTAGGGGAGTGGGGAAAGAGATCCAAATTTGACTCTTTCAATAAATTGCAATTTAGTCAAAAGCTTCTCCAGTAGCCTTATAAAGACCTAGCCAAGACCTACCTCTGGAAGGTAGGTAATTATTTTCTTTGGTTTTAAAGATTGTATTTGTGAAGAATAATTCCTTACCATGTCCTGGCTGTCTTTAACTCACCTTTAGGAAGCTGGCCAAACTATAATTGACATTTCTAGACTCATCAGGGATCTCCGCATAGCGAATAGTCACATGGGGAATTATTGCAAGGAGCAGTGAATGTAAGACATGATGATACGCCTCAGGAAATCTCTGGCCTCTGGGAAGCTTAAATTAAACAGGCAGAGAAAAAAGAGTTGCAGACGGTCTAAATCATCTCCCA
The DNA here is from genome assembly GCF_040802235.1 of Manis javanica. NCBI lineage: Eukaryota > Metazoa > Chordata > Mammalia > Pholidota > Manidae > Manis > Manis javanica. The sequence goes on along the minus strand of NC_133174.1, from coordinate 107,910,326 downwards.
TTTTTATTTTTAAACACATTCTATATATGAATGTGTTTTCTAACTGCAGTATCATTTTTCTCCCAACTTAAAAATAACACCGCTAATTCAATGTATATGTTAGATCACTTACAGGAACTATTGGGGCCTAAGGTAATATAACTGACTGAAACCATCAATGAGAATAGGTCACCACTCTGACACAACTCTAGAATCATGTTCCTGAGATGCAGACACATCCCAGTTTTTCATTCCACTTTTTTTTTTTTTTCTGAGACACAAAGGAGACACATATCCATGCATCTCAATTTCAGTAAGCCCATTCTTGTGAAAGTTCTGACAAATAGGAGGTGAGTATTTTTTACTTCACACGTCTTAGTGGTACAATTCCCGTAACTAAGAAACTTTCGTTGTACTTCTCTAAAAGAGTTTTAAAATGCAACTAAATGTGTACACCACGTTCCAAAAACATAACTAGTGTGTAAATCAAGTGTTTTTAACTTTATACACGCCTTGGACCTTTCTGAGAGAAAGGCTGTTTCTCATTTGGTACTCACTCTTCCTCCAAATGAGTGCTTTCAACATAGACATTTTTTTAAATTTTTATTTTGGTATCATTAATCTACAATTACATGAAGGACATTATGTTCACTAGGCTCCCCCCTCACCAAGTCCCCCCCACATACCCGTTCACAGTCACTGTCCGTCAACATAGTAAGATGCTGTAAAATCACTACTTGTCTTCTTTGTGTTGCACATCCCTCCCCGTGGCCCCCCACACACACTATACATGTTAATCGTAATGCCCCCTTTCTTTTTTCCCACCCTTATCCCTCCCCACCACAGACATTTTTAAACTACAAGACAAAGGAAAAGCTTCAAACAGAATGCATTTTACATGGAAAATAATTAATAGGAAAGAGTCTATAAGGAAGTCTCAGAAAATGAGACTTTGAAAACACAGGAACTGTCAGACCTCAGATTTATACAATATATCCACTGTTGTTGTCTCATTTTAAGCAAAATTGAAGAAGCTAAGGGTTAAGAGCCCTTCAATACAAGAGGACCTGCATGTCATGGCTACCTGTGAATAAGATTAGCCTTCTTCGTCTACATTAAATATCATTCTTGATCCTACTTACCTTAATTTTATTCTCTTCCAACAAGTATGTGGCCATAGACTTCACAATAATTTCAAGGAAAAACCATGAGTACTAAAAAATAAGAAAGAATATCAGTTTTTCATACTTACCCAAGTCCTTGAAGCTTAACAGAATTTATCAAATCCATTTGGCTCCTCTCTCTGACCTTGAATAATATTTTATTTATTTTTAATTGAAGTACAGTTGGTACACAATATTACACTGGTTTCAGGCATGTAACATGGTGATTCAACAATTATATACATTATTAAATGCTCGCTGTGGTAAGTGTACTTGCCATATGTCAACACACAAAGCTTTTACAGTGCATTAGTGACTATATTCCCTATGCTGTACTTTCATCCCCATGACTGATTTATTTTACAATTGGATTTTTTGCCTCTATCCCTTTCACCTATTTCACCCATTTTAAAGTGACTGCAATGCACTGTCAAAGTCCTGCAGGATATCTTGGCCAATTGTGTGGGCAAAAAGGTAATACTGTAGCTCAGGGCCAACTGGTGATGTACTAAGGGCATTTGCTGAGAATCTGCCTCGGTAGCGAAGGGCATTTATCACTGCCATTGTTCTGGTTTGCCTATACATTGTGATAAGAGTAAACCAACTTTTAATATATTATTGCTTGTAAATTCTCTGCAGACAATGAATCTCATTACTGCCTGCCCTCAGTGGGGGACCCAAACCTGCCCTTGGTACAACATGGGGGCCGGCCGGAGGACCATAGTTATTTGTGTAAATGTAGTCTGAAGAGTAGAGAAGGCTCGAGCACATATATCCTAAGATACCTGAAACTGAAATTCTACCATTAGTAGAAATAGTAACAGTGACAGTAAGAGCCACCATCTGAGTGCCTACGATATGCCAGAAATAATGCGTTAAAGGCTGTGCTTACATTTTGGAAATAAGGAATCGGAGGCTCAGGGCTGCCAGGCTCCATGTAACGAAACTATTAGTTACAGGATTCTAACCGAGATCTAACTTTCTTTTACCCCTTTCTTTTTATTACACATTCGACTGAGGGCAAGGAGTAGGTAGGGGGCGGGGGGGCGGGGGGGGGGGGGGTGAAGAGAATGAAGAAGGTTCTGTGGAGAACGTGAGGGAAAAGGACACACGGGCAAACTGGTGAGGGAAGGGGTGTCACATAAGAAAATGATTAAAGAGTGAACCGAATGGGTTCCAGTATCTGGCTGGTGCGTGTCCCTGGCTGCTTTGGTTCCCTGTCGTGCCCTATTTCCTTACCTTTAGTAGTTTGTTTATTGCTAAAAAGTCTGCAGACTGTTTCAATATTGCTATCATCGTAGTAGCCAGAGTTTCATGTATCAGCTGGGCCTGAGGGGCACTCGGTTTCTCAGGTCGGAAGCTATACTACAAAGGAAAATGAAACATTAAGACAAAATTCTCATATAAAATAAAGTGCTCAGAAAGAACACACTTACTCCACAAACCTTTATGAAGGATCTTAAATAACTATCCAAGCCTTCTTCGTGGCACTTAGAGACAATATGTAAGAGAACCCTGAAACAACATTCACAAAAGTTAACAACTGTGTCAGGCTAACAACTAATTACCATAATTTGATTGTTAGATACGACCATCATGTCTAGCTCTAGAAATACCTAATACTGCCTGAATAATTAAGAGTGAGGTGGAGGTGACGGCAAAAGACGTAATGTTAGACGCTGGGTCTAACAAAGATCTCGGCGTCTAACATGCACAGGGCCTTGTGAAACATTCCTTGGTACAAAAGACAGCATATCTTTTATTTTAGCAACCAGGATGGTTCATCTCCTCTCTGAATCTCTGTGTACACGTAAAGTATGGTCATAGCAACTATGTAGTTAAAGAGCTCAAATGACTGAAAAAACTTCTAGTGGACAACACGGGTCTAGGGCTATGGTTCTCAAACGCTGCTGCGTTATGGAATCACCCAGAAAACTTAAAAGAAAAATACTAGCACTGAGTTCTGTCCTCAGAGATTCTGGCTTAGTTGGTAAGAAGAATGGTCTGGGCATGGACATTTCTGAAGGCTCTGCAGGGTGATTCAAACACGCAGCAACGTTTTACAACCCCTGGTCAAAGTTTATCCTACGGCTTCTGGCACCACCTAACCCTGGGGATACAGAAGTGCCCCAGTCTGAGAAGCACCAAGTCAGAAAAAACTGATATTGGATTTCTGATGTTTGGGTTTCTCATTTGGAAGATAGATTTATATTTCAAATGAAGAAATGCAAAAAGAAACAAAAGTTGCCTCTTTGTATGGTCCCGAAACTCACATGGTACAGTTGATAGGAACGTCATCTTCAGGGGTCATATTTGTGAGAACTCGGAAGAGTTGCATAAGAATTACAGGTAGAAATTGTATCATGACCTGGATCTCCATGGCATGCAAACACTAAAACGAGTCATTATTAGTTATGGAAACAAAACAGAGATATGATATAACTTGCACATGTGAAAAAACAAAACCTTAAGTAATGAGAAATACATTCACTAGAATATTCACACTTAAATGTGAGCTTCATGGGATACAGGACTCTGTTCATTACCCACATATCTATTTTGGCACTCAGATTTTGCTAGCTTACTTATTAAGTACTTTACTGGAGATAACCAGGGTAACTGGCATAAACGGGTTTTGGAATGAAAACAACCGACTCTTGGTAAACCAACACCCCACTGGGGTGGGGAGCAGATGTGTTTGCAGGCACTGGAGATGGGCCTGCTAGGCCCCAGCAGGCAGGGTGTTTTACAGAGGAATGCTAATCTGATGACAAGTTAGGTGGGACTCAGTAAAGTGTGTTTCCACAGTAATTCGCTTCACACTGGCATCATCTGCAAAACTGAGGCCGTTCTGCTTCCCAGCACCCTCGTGATACATTTCTTCAAAGTACTAACACTCTGTTCTCTAGTGACAGGTGCGTCATCAGAAACAAGAATTGTGCTGCTATAAACAGAGATGATACAAGCAGCAAAATTTGAAAAGCTTTTTCCTTCTTCTTCCCTTCTCTCCACATTCATTCTTTCGTTCATTCATGTCATCAACCAACCAACCGGAAAAATGAAAACCAATCTCACCAGCCACCTTCCGCATCCAGTCAATATTCCCACTATGGGAAACGGCACACATGGATGAGACATGTCTCTGCACCTCAGGAGCTCAGTACTTCTCCTTCACAGTCTCCCCCTTACTTTTTGTTCCATCTTTCCACCTTACTCTCACCATCACTTTTCAGGCCACTATCACCTATAGCTGAGTCATCTCAACAGTGAGCTCTTAGATCTCTGCGCACCTTCTCTTCAACCAGATGCATAAGGCAAGATACCGTGCTCAAGGAACCCACGGTCTACTCTTCCGCTTGTTCCTTCCCTTTGTCTCCTCTTCCATCCTTAGTGCCATCACACTTTTTTCAAAACCCTCTCACCTGTGGCCAAGATAGTAATTTCCTAGTAGGCCTCTGTACAGTTTCACTTTATTCCCAGTACATCCAACTCTCACTTCCAAGTTAATCTTCCTCAAACTTGGGTACATCAGACCACCTCCCGCCAACATTTTCTGATGCCTCCCTCCCCATTACCTAGGGGCTACTTTGCTTCCCACAGGACACCTGCCAATGCCTGGAGACGTTACGGATTGTCACAACTGGGGGATGCTCCTGACATCTAGTGGGTAGAGGCTAGTGGTACTGCAAAACATCCTACGGTGCCCAGGACAGCAACTTACAACACAGAACTAACCTGCCAAAAAGGTCCACCATGCCAAGGTTGAGAGAGTCTGATCTAGGATATTTGCTTCAAGTTACTTAGGGCCTAACTTAACGTCTTTAGCCTTAATAATCATCCTTCACAAGGCCAAACTGGTGTCTTGACTGCTCCTTGAATATACCACATGCATTCCTACCTTTGCACATTTGTTCAGAGTTTTTAGCCAAACTGTAGCCACCCTTCAAAGTCAAGTTCAAACTCCCACTTCAGTGAAGCCATTCATTCACGCACTCAGCAAAGGCATGCTGAGTGAACTTCCAAGTGCCAAGCACGTCCCCAAAAAGCAAGGTCCTTACCATCAAGCAGTTCAGTCTGGGCGGGGGGAAAGAACATGGAGCTGAATCGTTGCAATACAAGTAATCAACAGTACAAGAGTGGTGTGCACAAAATGCACAAACGAAGGAGCAACTGAGTCTGCAAGTGGGCAGGGAACATCCAGTCAGGCTTCAGAGGGGACGAAGACTGAAGGATAAGTATAGCGTTAACATCAGGTAGGAAGGAGAGATGGGCATTCCACGCAGAACTGGTCTCCCTGCACCAGTATAGCTCCTCTGTCATTTATTCTCAACACAGCAGCCAGCATATTCTTTTGGAATGGCAAGCCAGATAATGCCATGTCCCTATTATTAAAAACAAAATGAACTGCCATGAACAAAGAGCTGCCGAGGGCTTCCCATGCCTACAAGTACCTGGCCCGTATCTCCGAACTCATCTCAGGCCATCCCCCGACCCTCACTGTGCTCTGGCTACACTGTGTTCTCTTTTTTCCTGTCCTTCAAACATGCCATCACAAGGTTTACACCTGCTGCAATATGTGGTTATCCTTTTACACAACTGTATTACCTATGGTGTCTTCCCCTCATCAGGTTCTTTTCAGCTTGAAATGTCATCTTCTTAGACAGGCCTTCCCTGACAACTCCATCTGGAGTGCGCTCCTGTCATGCTGAATCCCATTAATGTGTTCTATTTTCTTCACACCATTCATCGCAATCTAAAACGACTCCCTTATCGTCTGTCTACCCCAACTAGACCAGGTAGGTTGTCTGAATTTTTCCCCAGTATATTCCTAGTACCCTGTACCACATCCGGCCCACAGTAAGTACTCTGTAAGTATTTGGTGAATGACAATCCAAACGAATAAAATAAGGAACCAAAGCAGAATGTCAAGATGGAAGGCCACGAGTCTCAGTGGTTCCTCAGTTCCCTGAACCCTTAGCACTTACAACCCGGATCAAGCACTTGACACTGAGTCACATATTGCTTTGGACTATCATTTGTACTGCTGATTTATACTGTCATTTGACCTATCTCTGTCTCTCCAAGTGGTTGTAAGATCCCTGTGGGCAATGACCCTAAGTTATTCCTCTCTGCAAGCCCCACAGCATCTAGGAAAATAATACATAATAGGAGCTCAACAAACGGATGTTCATGAAATATGTCATTCACAGGGACAAGAGATAGACGGCAAGTTTGGAAGAAAAAACATGGGACTAGGAGTCAAGAGACACCTATCAGAGCCTTGGCTCAGCTCTGATACTAGACAGCTGAATGACCACAGGCAAGTAACCTCTACTTAGGTGTCACTTTCCTCATCTGTTAAAAGAACAAAAAGTCTTAAGAATCCCCTTCAGCTCTAACATCCCACACAGGAGTTTGGCTCTGTCTATAATCACATGACATGTCACTGACTGTCACTAGAGGGCAAGCACAGGTCACGTAAAGATCAGAAATTCCACACCCTTAAAAATGCAAATGACATCAAGACAATTTGGTACCCGCACAAGAACAGTGGAACGGAATAGAGAGGCCAGACATTAACCTAAGCGTATATGCTCAATTAATATACGATAAAGGAGCCATGGACATACAGTGGGGAAATGACAGCCTCTTCAACAGCTGGCGTTGGCAAAACTGGACAGCTACGTGCAAGAGAATGAAACTGGATCACTGTCTAACCCCATACACAAAAGTAAACTCAAAATGGATCAAAGACCTGAATGTACGTCGTGAAATCATAAAACTCTTAGGAAAACATAGGCAAAAATCTCTTGAATATAAACATGAGCAACTTCTTCCTGAACATATCTCCCCGGGCAAGGGAAACAGAAGCAAAAATGAACCAGTTGGGACTATATTCAAACTAAAAACTTCTGTACAGCAAAGGACACCATCAGTGGAACAAAAAGACATCCTACAGTATGGGAGAAGCATTCCACAGAGAACTGGTCCCCCTGCACCTATCAGGGGTTGACATCCAAAATATATAAAGGGCTCACGCACCTCAACAAACAAAAAGCAAATAATCCAATTAAAAAAATGGGCAGAGGATTGGAACAGACACTTCTCCAAAGAAGAAATTCAGATGGCCAACCGGCACATGAAAAGATGCTCCACATCGCTAATCATCAGAGAAATGCAAATTAAAACCACAATGAGATGTCACCTCACACCAGTTAGGATGGCCAACATCCAACAGACAAAGAACAACAAATGCTGGTGAGGATGCGGAGAAAGGGGAACCCTCCTACAACTGCCGGTGGGAATGTAAATTAGTTCAACCATTGTGGTTAGCAATATGGAGGTTCCTCAAAACACTGAAAATAGAAATACCATTTGACCCAGGAATCCCACTCCTAGGAATTTACCCAAAGCATACAAGTTCTCAGATTCAAAAAGACATATGGACCCCTATGTTTATCGCAGCACTATTTACAATAGCCAAGATAGGGAAGCAACCTAAGTGTCCATCAGTAGATGAATGGATAAAGAAGAGGTGGGACATACACACAATGGAATATTACTCAGCCGTAAGAAGAAAACAAACCCTACCATCTGCAACAACATGGATGGAGCTAGAGGGTATTATGCTCAGTGAAATAAGCCACGCGGAGAAAGACAAGTGTCAAATGATTTCACTCATCTGTGGAGTATAAGAACAAAGAAAGAACTGAAGGAACAAAACAGCAGCAGACTCACAGAACCAAAGAAAGGACTAACAGTCACCAAAGGGAAAGGGACTGGGGAGGATGGATGGGAAGGGAGGGGGATAAGGGGGAAAAGGGGGCATTACGATGAGCACACATAATGTAGGTGGGGGGCCACGGGGAAGGCAGTATAGCACAGAGAAGACAAGTAGTGACTCTCTAGTATCTTACTACGCTGATGGACAGTGACTAATGGGGTATGTGGTGGGGACTTGATAATGGGGGAGTCCAGTAACCATAATGTTGCTCGCATGATTGTATATTAATGACACCATATTAAAAAAATGCAAATGCCTTTTTTTCTTCCATTTTTAAAATATAATCACATGACTAAATCACATGCAAAAGAGAAATGAAATGAGTGTATGAAAATGATGTTCTGTTCCATCCCATTCTGTTAAAACTTTTATAAGGCTTCCCCACTGGAAGAAAAAGCCAAAGATCTTAAGAGACTAAGCATTCATACACAGAGCTGGAGTTGCAGACACTACCCAAAGGAAGGATTTCAAAGTTAGATGACTATTATACTTCTAAATGATCATTAAGGATAATAGCAGCCACCATTCATCAACTATCTCCCTGCTTCCACCCTTCCAAGAGTGTATTTTCAATATGGCGGGCAGAATGACACTTAAAAAGTAAAATCACATCATGTCACTCTGTTCAAAGCCCTGCAAAGCTGCCCATCTCACTGAGGGTTCAAGTCAAACTCCCCATTATGGCCTCTGAGGCCTTACCCAACCAGCTTCCCAGCTCCCTCCTAAATGTCATATCCTATCACTGCCTATGCCAGCCACACTGGAATTCCTGTTGTCCCTTCAACACATCAAGCACATACCTCAGGGCCTTTGTATTTGCTGTTCCCATCTCTCCCCTAGAAGTCCACATAGCTGGTGCCCTCATTTCCTTTAGGCCTCTGTCAAATGTCACTTTACCAGAGATCTTTTCCAACCCTTTCTCTAAAACAAGGACCCCTTACTCTCCTTATTCTTCTTCACTGTGTTTTTGTTTTCCTTTCTCCTTTGGAGAAGGGGTGTTTTTTTTTTTTTCCTACAACTTTTATTACACGGACTTTGGCCAATTTCTACCATTTCTCTTTCGCATGCTCCATTTTTCTGTCTTCATGTCTTGATCTTTTGTAAAATTAAGGTATAATTGAAAATACAGTCTTACGTAGGTTTCATATGAAAAACATGTGGTTACTACATTCACCCTTATTATCGAGTCTCCCCCCATACCCCATTGCAGTCACGGTCCACCAGTGTAGTAAGGATGCCACAGAGTCCCTATCTGTCTTACCTGAGCTACACTGTCTTCCCGGTGACCCCACACACACCATGTGCACCAACCATGATACCCCACAAGCCCCTTCTCCCTCCCTCCCCACCCACCCTCCCCAGCCACTTCCCTTTGGTAACTGCTAGTCCCTTCCTGGAGTCTGTGAGTCTGCTGCTGTTTTGTTCCTTCAGTTTTGCTTTGTTGTTATACCCCACAAATGAGGGAAATCACTGTTTTTGTTTCCTTTACAGCACTTATTACCACCTGACATCTCTCTCTCTCTCTCTCTCTCTCACACACACACACACACACACACACACACACACACACACACACACACACACACACACACATATGCAACTGACCCTTAAAACAACACGGGAATCTGATCTGCAATCAGAAATTCACATACGACTTTTGACTCCCCGAAAACTTCACTTCTAATAGCCTACTGCAGAAGCCTTACAGACAGCATAAAAAGCTGATTAATACAGATGTTGTATGTTATATGGATTATATACTGTATTCTCACAATCATGTAAGCTAGAGGAAAGAAACGTTTTTTTTTCCTGTCACAAAGCTTCAAAAGTTTTTCAATCATCTATTGAAAAAAGTTCACATAAGTGGACCCACGCAGTTCAAACTCGTGTTGTTCAAGCGTCCACTGTATATTCATTCGGTTTATTGTCCATCTGCCTCCACAACAAAGTTAGGTTCCTTGACCACAGGGGCATTGTTTGTTTTCTTCACTTACATTCCCAGCACTTGGAACAGTGCCTGGCCCACAGGAAGCACTCAAGAAAGTCATACAAAACGAATGAGAGCTCTACAGCAGACGCTCTACCTCACTTGAGCCTCACAACCACCCTAACAAGCTGGCAAAGTAACTTGGCCAAGGTCAATCACAGAGCTACTAAGTGCAGATCTGGGACACAAACTCAGTTTTATGGTTCCAGAACCCCTACATGTTACCTCACATTATACTACCTCTCTGAAAGAAATCAATGTTTTTATATCCTGAGAAAAACGTTAGGTAATAACATAATAGGGAGATCCCACACAAGTCAAAATTCCTCAGACTTGCCATGGTTGATCTACTAGAAGCAGCCACCACAAGAATCAGTGTCACTGCGGTCCTACGACATGCACTTCAGTCCTACCATGCTTAGGGAATAAATGGAGTCTTGGGTTTTCAATACATTTGAATTAATTACGGTGTTTCTTAAGACTCTCTCCTGATTTTTTCTCTTTGGTTGGTTGGCCCTTTCGATCGACTTTCACCCATGGACACGGGAATCACCTCACGTTTTATTCCAAGCAAAAGTGACTCTGTTTCTCCTGGCCCTTTTCTACACAGCATTCTCCACCCTTACTGGGAGGTCAGCAGGAAGTGTAAAGACCTGAAAAATCAATTTATGGAACTGAAAGGTTTTCATGAGATTTGCAAAAAACATGTTGTCGGATTCTGGCTCTAACATGTTCTTCCTAATGTAGCGACTCTGCTGTCTGCTCCTCAACAGCCACTTGATGAGAAGACACAAAGTGTTCTCTTGAGGACACACAGCCAAAAGTCTTTGTACATGTTAGTTTGATTTCTTTCCCCCACATCAAAACGTGGCAACAAAAAGACATGAGAAACAAACCTTTTGCAGAAAGCTGCTGTTCACTTACCTTTAAATATTTAATGAGCTCCCCTGGAACTTCTTTCCAGCCTGACTGAACCAGCTGGCAGTGATGGAAGAATTTGTGCACATGCAGATCCTGAAAAACAGATGGATGCAGCCCTATGCCATGTGATTCCTTACCCTCGGAACAAGGCTCTCCACCTCTCCCTCCGCTCACATCTCGCCAGCCTACCTATCCGGGTATTCTAACGCCCAGCCTCGGCAGCTGCAGCCACCGACACGTGTGTCTACATCCCCTAGTCCCCTTGACCATCACACAAAGCCAAACCAGGCCAATTCGGTATGTACCCAAGCACACCGAGTAGGCCACAATGTCTGCAAAACTAGTTACCCATTCCGTTCGCTCCTATTTTGACTAGTGTGGTCTCTGAAGTTGGGCTGCTTCTACGTTTTGACAAAATGAGCAGGAAGAGAGGTCTGCACTGACAGGTGAGGAAAAGCTGGCAGGGAGCTGCCAGAACAATAGTCTCGGTGCCCAGTCCACTGCCAGGGCACTGCACCAGCAAGCGGCCAGCTGTCCTATACGGGATCTATATACACTCACTTTGTGGACAGCTTGGACTGTGTCAGGAATTGGAATAGTGAGATTTGGCTTTGGACCTGCCTTCTCTAGTTATTATCTGTGTGAACTTGGGTAAAACAGCTAATGTGACAAAGCTTCGGCTTCTTCATGTATGATGAAATGGTGAAGTGGGCAGGGGGAGCTGAGAGCCACGCCAAGGACTGTGGACTTCATCTCCTCCAGCCATGCCTTCTCAAACTGTGCTTGAGACTTCCCACAGACATCTGACTCTAATTTCACGGATGCTGACGCTAGGAGGAAACTGTACCAGCCATCCATGATCCCCTGATAACAAGTTTCTGTGTTCAACTCCAGTCTAACCAGGAGAAAAGCATCAGACAAATTCCAACACAGGGACATCCTACAAAATGCCAGTACTCTGAAAACCTGACACGGTCATCAAAAACAATGAACACCTGAGAACTTGTCATAGCCACGGGTAGCCTAAGGACATGTGACAATTACACATAAAATGCTATCCTGGATAGAATCCTGAAACAGGAAATCAGGGCATTAAAAAGTAAGAACTAAGGAAATCTGAATAAAGTGCAGACATCAATTAATGATTATGCATCAGTTTTGGTTCATTCATTTTAACAAATGTGCCATACTAATGTAAGATGTTGATAACAGGGGAAACGAGATACAGGGTATTTGGGAACTGTCCGCACCATCCCCACAATTTCTCTGTAAATCTAAAATTATTCAAAAATAAAAATAAAATTCAGTTTTAAAAATGGCAATGAGAGCCTCCACATTCCATTCTGAGTTCTGTGGGGCTCAAATCAGTTACTGGGAATGAAAGGACCTTGTAATTTGAGAAGAATTCTAAAATTTGAGCTATTATGAGTGAGAATGATGTTATTACTAATGAGAGAGTCCCCTTCAGGCCACAACTTCTCTAAGGCTGGAGGAATCGAATGTAGTCCGTTTTAATCCAGACATATACTTGAGTATTAAAACGGACCAAATTCCAAGGATGCAACTTACTTGAGTGTAAATGGTAGACTCTAGGTGGCTTTTAATCTTCAACAAAGGCTTTGCACCATCTACCCACTTAATATCCACATTAGACTGCTGCAAACAAAGGACAGACGTGAGTTTCTGTAACACAGCAATGGACAGACAAGAAATACGTGGCACCTTTATGCATTTCAACATTGTTTTTCAGAATCAAATGGGTCAGCTTCACACAGGGAATTATTGGAGAAAATAACCTGCCTTTACAATAAATGTATCACTAAGTCATTTTGAATTTCCAATTCTTTGCAGGCTGATAACTTTTAAAAACAGTAAAAATGAATTACTAACTAAATGAAATCTTTTAAATGATGCACAGAATCTAAGTCCCAGTTTTTAAAGTTGTTATATGAGAACCAACAGACATGAGGTTTCCTGGTCAAACGTTACAAAGGTTCCTAAACACTCATTTCCCCATGTTAGCTTTGTGGTGGACCAGCATCAGCCCTCAGACCACACTCTGAGCAGTGATCAACTAGACAAAACTATCAACCAGACCAACAGACTGCTACTCTTTAAATATTTCACCACGATTACTTCAACAAATGCAGATACTTCCCTACCCTTCTTGATTCGCCATCATTCAGATTCAAGTAGCCCGGGGGAAGATTGGCTGAAACTGGCAGCTGCTGCTCAAATGTGATGATTCTACCGTCCTTCAGCAAAGGGAACCAGGCAAAGCCGACTGCCAAGAAAATAATCAGCCATGAGAAGTGAAACTGCAAAAGCAAGTAGCTGCACAAACGCCCGACTTCGGGGACCCGGGCAGGCTGGTGATGTTTCTGAGGCTCTGTTTGTGGGAGTCCAGGTGTGGAGCATGAGTACCAGGGAAGTAACATTACTGAGAGACCAAAGTAAGATAATATGTGAAAGAAACACTGTAGAATTTTTAAAGTGCACGAATATCATTACCTTTACGCGTTGGGGGATTAATTTTTGGTAGACTTAAAGAGTCTCACTTAGGAGGACAGAGTTGCATATCGGAGACAATTTCAGACAGCCATCACCATGTTCCAAAGTTTCTTACTGCAGCCCTAAGGTAAGGGACTGTGGAAAATTAAGGCCACAAGTCAAGGTTACATTCCCTATTTATACTAGGCAGTATTTAGTTGGGCAGTTTCCCTTGCCCAACAGAAGGGAGAAGTGTAGGAGGAGAGCGCAGCCAAGGCATAGTGTCTACAACTTGAATCCAGAGAGATTTCCCCCAGTTTCTACACTTCGTAACAGTTCTTCCCAAAAGAGCCTCTTAGCTCTCTATTGGAACACTCATCATGTTCTAGCTAAAAAAGCCAGAGCCACCTGGGTTGCTCAGGTTGAGAAGTGTCAGTATTCCCATTATAGAGATTACTCTGGGCTTCAAGTGTTTACAGCTCTGCTGAAAAAAGGCTTGTTCTGGACTGAGTTTTGGCATATGAGAGAGGGTGTTGGCTAGAGAGCACTTTTTAAAGCCATTGCTTTCTGACTCTGTAAAATTCTTTGTGTGAGTGAGTGAGTGAGTGAGTGAGTGAGTGAGTGAGTGAGTGAGTGTGTGTGTGTGTGTGTGTGTGTGTGTGTGTGTTTACACTGTGAACACAGAAGTCAACACAAATCTGGTTAGAATGTTTTCATTCACGTGTGTAATTTGGCAAATGCTTTAATTCTTAGAGGAAGACTAACATGTTGCTTTCTTTAAGTAGAATAAATGGCTTTCTCAGACTCTGAAACATGCCTGAAGGGCATCTTCACTAGCACAACTTCAGAAACGGTTTACCCAGGACTCTTCTTTTATAAAAAGCAGAGGGAAGTAACACGAGCAGAAGAACCATTCACAAGGACTCTGTCAGAGCAGTTATACTGAAAATTAGACAAATGACAAAAGGTTTCCACTCCAGAAAATAGGAAAATGTATTTCTTATTCTTAGGCAACACTTTTCCTCACAGAAACTTTTATCAGATACCATACAATTTATCTATTTAAAGCATGCAGTTCAATGGTTTTTAGTATATTCACAAAGCTGTGCATCCATTGCCTCTAATTCCAGAACTTTTATCACCCCAAAAAGAAACCCCATACCCCTTTTTCCCCTTTCCTCCTGTCCCCAACAACCACTGATCGACTATCTGTCTCTATGGACTTGCTTAGGCAACATTATTGCCCTGTGAATTAATCAGAGCATGGCCAGAGGTGACTCTCAGTCAAAACTCACACAGACCACTTGGAAGCTGCAGTAGTACAGTGTCAAGTGCATGCCATCTGGCGCAAAGGTGTGAGGCCACTTTAAAGGCTGGACAGTTAAAAGTGATGAGGGGCAACAGAATCACCGTCTCCTGCTCCACTGAGCATCTTGCCCACTGCCTAGAATTGGCAAAAGGAAATAATAATTTGTCTTTCAGGAAGGGCACTGTCACGGTTTCACAACGTTCTGCCAGGTTTCCTCTCAACCCTCAAGGTCCCCAGCCTGAAGGAACTGCACATCCTACGGGGAGAGAGAACAGGACCACATGATCCGCAAAGGGAACTTGCCAATATTCAGCCCTGCTGCCCGCCGGGCACTCAGATGTCTCACTAGCACCTCAAAGTCAACATTAGTCGAAAACCTACCCACAATTCTGCTGCTTGGCAATTCCTTCTTCCCACTTTCAAACCTTCAGGGCCAACTTTGAATCACGTCTCTAGCGGCCAACCATTTGCCAGGTCCACTATATTCTGCCGCAATTCCTTTTTTCTCCATCCTCCGGTCTACTAACCTGGGCCTTTGAAGTCACCCCGTAAGTGACAGTCCTTCCTTCCTTTTTCCTGTTCCAATGCACCACACCCATTGTGTTGCCGCCTGCCCAGATTTTCTGCAAAATAACTCTTACTGGTGTTTATAACCCTTCAATATTTCCATATTGGTGACAGAATAAAATCAAGTCCACAGCCTGGCATTCAAGGCTTTCCACAACCTGATGCGCCTCCTTTTCAACCTTCCTCTGATGGCTCGCCTCCAGCACCCTGTGCTTCAGTCCTCTTGAACTACTTGAACTACTACGTGGCGTTCCCAGTCTGTATTCCTTTGATACTCTCTCTCCCTCTGTACAAGCTGTACCTTTAGCCTGGAATCCTCTGCCTCCTTGCCCTCAATGCATCATCAAATTCTACCCTGCCCATTAAAGCCTCATCAAAACACCATCTCCTCCTGGAAGCCTTCCCGGAGTCTCAGCCACTTGTCCCTCCGCGAGCGGGAGGAATAACTCGCTCTTCTCTGAGATCACATGGCACTACTTTCTTGATAACTACTACTTTCTATCTTGTATGACAGTTGTCTACACTGGTCTCATTTCCCTACTGGATCATACGCTCACTTAAGATGAGCTCTGTGCTGGATTCTCCACTGTGTTCTCCACAGTACCTACCATAAGGTCTTGCACATAATAAATATGCAGACATATTTGCTGAATGAACAATGAATGAATGAATGAATTTAAGACTGATCCAGGCCAGCTGGGAGCTCCATCCCAGGGCATACTGACATCTCCACAGTGGGTGTGGCGCAGTCCATGTTCGAAAGGCCTTGCACGTTCTCCTGTGCTCTCCTAAGTTTCCCACTGGTTTAGCTAAAGCCTTGCCGAATGGGGCCAGGACAGGTGCTTACTACTAAGGCTTATTCAAGTTCTTCGTTCAATCTGCTCTCTTTCTCACCAGAACCATGAGGCCCCCAACCACCCTGCCTCTGGCTCTGGGCTCACTTCCCTTCCTCAGCAGGCAGACCTGGAAAACTCTGGCTGCTGGGCCATTCTACATAAAAGGAATACCACAAACATTACATCACAATATGTGTCTCCCTCTGAGAAGGCCAGTATTGCTTTATGTTGCCTACAGAAGTCCAAGCACACTGGCGAGCATTTAGAAATGACATCTGGTTAAAATGATGATAAAGTGAACATATAACTCAGGTTTCACCAATGAAAATTTTAACTCAGAAATGTACTTTTGGGTAAGGGGTAAGAACTAGTCTGTAGTTTGATGAAAGGAGGTGACATTCTGGACAATTCCATCTCAAATAGCTGCAGAGAGAGACTTAACTATAAAGAGCACACGTACCTGGAGTTTCAACTGTGTCCTGCTTTTTGGTTGTTCCCTTCGTGCTAATTTCACAGCTTACATGGTAGAAAGTGAAAAGCACATGATGTTTTTGATGCAGGTGAATGGGAAGCTCAATTTTAACCTGAAATCACAGCAAAGATGACACAGAGGGCTTTAAAATGTCAGGCTGGACTGTTAGACCCTGAGTTCAGTTTTACTGTATTTTTTCCAATGACATTCACTTTTCTAAATGACAGGCCAAGCAGTCAGAAACAAACATCATTTGAAAGGACTCTAACTGCGTTTCCGGTCAGTTTCAGGTGGACAACGCTATTCTCCCAGCTTGTGAGGGCTGGCTTATTACTTCTCCTGGAGTGCCCAGTGGGTTCTCCGAGATTTCCACACTGCAGCAGGATTTTTCTGACACAGTGGATCAAAACCACACCCTCACAGCCCAGGGTTACCACGTAACTCAGAGTCTATGAATGCAATCCACTTAAAATGTGCTCTGAATCTGAAAGGATATTTCCCTAGGTTCCGGAGACGTGCGGAACCTGAAAGCAGTCTGCAGATTTGGATAAGCCAGATACACGCAGATGATGAGAGGCTGTGACAGAGACGTGAAGAGAGCTACTGGGAACTACATAGAGATGTGGAGATTGACAAGTAGGAAGAAGGGAGGAAAGGCAGGCACAGAGTCAGAGAGGCAGCCTGAGGAGGGACCACAGAGACTGGGAGACGTCCACTCTCCTTCGTCCGCCCAGCACTGCCCAATGGGATTCTGGTGGCCCTGCCGGGTTGCTATGTCTCTTGAAGCACTTCACGTACGGGGAGCCTGCGCACTCCCACACAGCCACAGACAGGAAGAGCTAGAAGGGCCTTCAGAATATCTCTTCCAAATTTCTTAAAGCTGAGGAAATGGGAGACTCAGACAGGGGAAGTGACATGCTCAACGTCATGGAGCCAGTTGTTGCCAAAGCTAGGGCTAGAATCCCAGGTCCAGTCTGGTGTGTTTCCTATACTGCTCTCTCACACGAGAGCCCCTTTGGTCTGTGGGCCGCTCAGTCGTCCACTGTCACCACAGGGCACCAAGCAGGCAGTGGCCCTGGGTTCTCGTATGCTGTTCTCTTGCAATAGAACATTCAGGGGTTGAAAGTGAAGAAAAATTCACGGAAATGACGTAAAAAGGAGAAAAGAAACACAACCCCAGTGTTTCACAAACGTCAAGAGTAATGTGACTTTACCTCATCGTAGAACTCTGGATTTTGGTTGTGATGCGAGACGACAGCATAAGCATTCGTGGTAAAAACAGATCCTGCAGGTTTTCCATAAATACACTGCAAAAGAAGGAAACGGTCACCACTCCCCGTGTAGGTCTTTAAACATGATGCTATGGAACCACATACAGTTAGAGGCATCTGTGAGCCTAAGGCCACGGCCAAGCCACCCGGCTCTCATCGTGAGCTTGTAAATTCCGAATCATTTACAGTCACTCCAGACATTGCCTAACTTGGTAGCACGGACGCTTCCGAATTTCAGGCCGTCGAAGAAATAATTTCAAACTAGTGGACAGGAGAGGTTGAATACAGCTAAACTCGGGAAGGGAAAACTCTCAGAGCAGGCCTGTGCAGCTGACTTCTCTCATGCTACTTGCTTTTCTTCATATGAGAGGCTCTCCCCTTCGGCCAGTTGGCAACATTTGCTCACTGCTTACTGGGCACTGATGGTAGGGCACGGTGAGGAATGAAAAACAGAAACAAACAGCAGACACATCCCTAGCCTAAAGGGATTAAAGACTGAATGTCCGCTAAGCTACAGACAAGCTTACCGTTCTCTCACTTTATGGGCCACATTTTAAAAGTCTAGGGCTTTCTGTTATACCAATAAAGTAAACGTGAGGCTTTCTATGGTTCCATGGAAAGACCCAATTTCACTTCCAGTGTGAGCTGTTCACTTCTCTAGGCCTAATAAAGCTCGAGGATGAATACAGAGTCAGCATGCCAAGGAACTAACTGAAACTCCATGAGAATGAATGCGCAGCCAACTCTCCTTAAATACGGTCATATGGGCAATTTGCAGGAACTGCTGAGAAGTAACCTAAGAATCTTTAGCATACAAAAGGGTACTGCATGGGGCAAAGAGAACAGTTACTCCCACCTCCACTGACAGGAAAATAAGAGAAAATACACCTAATTGGAGCCAGCTGATCCTTAACTTAAACTGCTCTGTGAAAAAAAATAATCTCTTCTCAAAGGTAAGGGCTATTCAACATTCCAGCCTCTTTCCCCAGGTGGTCTGAGTGGAAGACTAGCCATCCATCTGTCTGATTTAGGCTCAAGCTAGAGAAGCAGGGAGCCAGACAAATACTTCATGATGGTTAGATGTTCCCTGGCTTGCTTCTTCTCGGGCCTCTGATTAACGGTCTAAGGACCTGTAACGTGAGGGGACTGGGACATGACAGGTATGTCACGATTGCTGTATCAGACAACAGGGAAATTCTGCTTTTCATAGATCACTAAAATTCAGGTTTGGAGGCACCAATTGGCCAGTCACAAAGTGTAAGTCCTTTCTCAGATCAAAGCTGTCATGCTGTGCTTCTGTCGGCTCAAAGCCTGTTCAGGCTTCAAGGAGAAAGGAGTTTATAGGCCCCTGATGGTACCATTATAAACTGTCAGGTCACAGTCCTTGTGACTGGGCATCAGATCAATGTAAACTCAAAGTGGAGCAAAGGCAAAAATCTGGCATATGAAGAAGCTTCCCCGTTTTTAAAGCTAAATGCTCCTACTTCATTTGTTATTTCTTAATATGTAATTAATCCTCATAGTTGAAGAGTAGAAAAGACAGTATTACATCTGTCCCTTTAACACGTTTTCTTTTTGACATTTAAACAAATTAAACCTAGCAAATAAAACTACCAAGTACCAAAATCTCTCTCTCTACTAAAAATGGATGCTTATCAACATCACCAACAAACCTTCAGAGGGCCACCATCACTTTCATCTGAATCCCGGAATTCCACACAAACAGCGATGTTCCTCGCCTAAAATGATTAATTATTTAAAATGAGCCACAAAATGAGAAGGTTATAAATAACAGTTTATACCCCAAAATTTAGAGTTCACACTGTTTACCTTGGCAAATGTTTTCTGGCTATCATATTTTAATTGCAAGGGATATACATACAGATGGTTTTTGTAAATAGTAAATGGATAACAATATTTTGTCATTTCTGGAACAAACTCTTCAACCTCCACAGTAATATTTTGACAATTCTTTTCAAAAGGCTTCAGGGGCACATATGAAGAAGTAATACAATCTACAGCAGGGGAAGAAAAAAAAAAAAGAAGGCAAAGATAGTACAATGTTGCGATCATTAACATATTCCAACATTTATAAAAATACATACTGACTGTCCATCAGTACATGAATGGATAAAGAAGATGTGGTACATACACACAATGGAATATTATTCAGCCATAAGAAGAAAACAAATCCTACCATTTGCAACAACATGGATGGAGCTAGAGGGTATTATGCTCAGTGAAATAAGCCAGGCGGAGAAAGACAAGTACCAAATGATTTCACTCATACGTGGAGTATAAGAACAAAGAAAAACTGAAGGAACAAAACAGCAGCAGACTCACAGAACCCAAGAATGGACTAACAGTTACCAAAGGGAAAGGGACTGAGGAGGATGGGTGGGAAGGGAGGGATTAGGGCAGGGAAAAATAAAGGGGGCATTACGATTAGCATGTGTAATGTGGCGGGAGGCGGGGGGGGGGGGGGGGGGTGGGGGGGGGGGTGGGGGGGGGAGGGGGGGGGCGGGCGGCACATGGAGGGCTGTACAACACAGAGAAGACAGAGTAGGGATTCTGCAGCATCTTCCTACACTGATGGACAGTGACTGTAATGGGGTTTGTGGGGGGGACTTGGTGAAGGGGGGAGCCTAGTAAACATAATGTTCTTCATGTAATTGTAGATTAATGATACCAAAATAAAAAATAAAAATGCAGACACACACACACACACACACACATATATATATATATACACACACATTCTGACTGTGTTCTCAAAAAGTGATTTAGCAAACAGAAGTCTCAGTGATTGACCGGAAAGTCATACAACCACTTTAAGAACCCAAAGGGGCAACGTGGAGTAGCCTGATGCTGATTTTAGTGGAACCCTTCAAACCAGACGTGGATTGCAATTTCATTCTCAATGTAGAGGTAGAGTGATTTGCCAAATATAACACATTGTAATTTTCACAAATTTAAACTCTGCAAAGAAATCCATCACAGTTTTCCTCCTGTGGCTGCAATTTAGTTTTCACTGCAAATTTTTATTGGTATCAGGGAAATCACAGTAAATTTATGCCTCCAATTAGCTCATTGCCAGTCACTTTGAAAAAGTTAACTTGGTGCAGGTGCAAATTTTTCACCTAAGACATAATGGAAGCCTTTTGAAACGACAGATCTTATGATGTGTTACCGACGATAAACTCAATACTCCCAAACGTGAA
Source organism: Manis javanica (assembly GCF_040802235.1). Classification (NCBI taxonomy): domain Eukaryota; kingdom Metazoa; phylum Chordata; class Mammalia; order Pholidota; family Manidae; genus Manis; species Manis javanica. The sequence goes on along the minus strand of NC_133174.1, from coordinate 107,889,326 downwards.
AAACACAGAGCCTCCAAGAAGTGTCAGCAGCATGTATTGAAAAAGCCACCGTAGTCACACACAAAGCAAGATTCATATACTTAAGGGGCTCTAAGCCTGCCTGTCCTTGCTGTAGAGTAATACTGATGGAAAAAGAAGACCCGGGGGGCGGGGGGGGTGGGGGGGCGGACCTGAGGACACGGTATTTTTTTTGCTGAGTTTGGTTTTGGTTTTCTCCAAGCATCACAGCAATACTTACTTACAGTAGACTGTCTGGAGATATAAAGGCACAAAGAAACAAGTGGTTGCTCCACTTCCGAAAGATAACTACCATTACTATTTTGGCATATTTTCTCCCAGTCTTCTCTCTATGCCTGTCTTATTCAATAATATTAAAAAATCCTACTGTATTTATAGAACTTCATCCTGGGTGTTTTTGGCATTTCATCTGATGTCTTGTGCCACAAGCTCCTTAGAAACATCGTTTCTCATGGCTGCACAAAGTTTCACAGTGTAGGTGTCCTGTAACTACCTTAACCACAGTGACAGTGTTGAACTCTGGTTGTTTCCAATTTTCCCTCGTTACAATAACACTGTACCGAGTATCTTGATACATATACTCCTGTTTACATTTCAAGCTATTTCATTAAGACAAGGTAACCATTGTATTCTTAGATGTTTTAAAATGTAAATTGGTACCACACCCCTGCTTAGTCTTTTAGTGACTTCTCATTGCCCTGGATTAAAATCCAATCTCTTAAGGCATGTCTACGGTCTACACAATTCTCTACATGACATGATCCTTCCTACTTCTTCTCCTATCTCCATTGTTCCCAACACTCACTAAACTAGAGCCTCGCTGGCTTCCTTTCTGTTCATATAAACCAAGCTTGTTCCCACCTTAAGGTCTTCCTCAGTCTGGAACATATAGTCCCAACCACCACATGCTATTTTCCTTCTCCCCCTCAGTTTCTGAGCTGAAGAGAGGCCTTGGCGCTTCCTTGGCCACCCTTTTAAATGCAGCTCACCCCAAACAAAACCTGAAATTACTCGTTTGTTTTCTTGTTTATTGTCTGCCACTCCTGCTAGACTTTAACCTCTGCAATTTTAAAGCACCCAGTAGGTATTCAAGAAATGCTTACTCGATAAATGCTTATTCACTGAATGGATGGACAGACAGAATCTCAGAACTGGAACACCTTAGTTATGAACATCTATGGATATCTACTGCCAAAATGTACTCCTACTCGTGATAGGTGACGGTGGCTGGCCAAAACCTAGCCAGCATTAGACAGCTTCACTTTGAACATTTTTGCAATTTGACAGATGAGCAAAAACCAGCTTGCTGTTTTCATTGGCATTAGTGGCATTATTATTGAGATTTGCATTTTCCAAATACGTATTAACCCCTTCATGTTTATTTTCTGCAACGTGTCTTGTGTGTATTTTTCTCCTGGGATCTTAGAGTTTTGTCTTTAGACAAGAAAAGAAATTCTCCCTCCTTTCCTTTCTTGATCCGCTTAGCTGATGAAACTAAGACAAGGCAAAAGGCTGCAGAAACTGACTGGGAAACACTCACATCATACATATGAAACGGTATCTGGTAACATCAACTTAATTCATGTGCTCATCTGTACTATTCACCATGTATACTGGGTTGAATAGTATCCCCCACCCACCCACCGCCCACCCACCCACCGACAACACACACAAAATTCATGTCCACTGGAACCTCAGAATGTGACTTTATTGGAAGTAGGGTAAGTAGTTAGGATTAGGTCACACCATATTTAGGGTAGGCCCAAAATCCAGTGACTGGTGATTGAGAGCTTTCAGAGGGAGCATAGCCCTGTGGACACCTGATTTTGACTTCAAGCCTACAGAACCATGAGAGAGTACACTTCCACCATCATAAGCCACCCCAGTCTATAATACTTTCTTACAACAGCCCTAAAAATTCAATACACCGTGTAAAACTTCATAAAGTTACCGAAAAGATAAAAACCTGAGATTCAAACATGCCCGTAAGGCTTACTTGCAATGCATGAATCCTTACTTGATAAATCCACAAGGAACACACTCTACTGTGATGTTCAGCTGCCCAGGAATAATCTGCAGTTTGGTCTTCTCTGGCCTAGGTGCAAAATAAGAGTATTTTACAGTTACAGCTATGATTACTAAATGCACTGGTTACTCTCTCACCAAACTTCCAAAGGCCTCCAAATCCAACTGCCCCAAAGCATTCGGTTTCTCCCATATATGACCCACGTTCATCATTTTAGTAGATTATAATTCATCTATTACGTTGACTTACTGCAGTAACTCCACACACTTACTTCTTGTATTCTGAGAGCAACTTGAGAATGTCCTCATTTGAAAGCTTGCTACTGTCTTGTTTATAAAAAGGAGAAAATCTCCCATCCAGATCCAGTGAGCCTTGAGTATCTTTGAAAATGGGTCTAAAACAGCAAGAGAAGAGGGTTTTTTTTTTTTTCTTAATACTAAAGTACTGACAATTTAACACACAAGATTAGTCCTGGGAGGATAAAATGGTGAAACTTTGGAAACTAGGTTGGCACTTCTCACGAAGGTAAGCATACACATCCCCTCTGATCCTGCAATTCTACTCGTAGGCATGTTTCCACATTAATGTTCGGGGCAGATTTATTTGTTATAGCCCCAAACTGCAAACAACTCAGCTATTCATCAACAGTGAATGTATAAACCAATGGTATAGGCATACAACAGAATACTACTCAAAATGAATGACTGACACATACAGCAATACAGACGAATCTCGAAAATGGACTGAGCACAAGAAACCAAATGCGAGAGCGCATGCTGCGCGATTCCATGTGCGTCAAGGTCTGTAACAGATCAAAGTCATCTTCAGTGGTAACAAGGAGACTGGCAGTGGCTGTCCGGGTAGGGGTCAGGAGAGCCGAGTAGTCAGGGGCAGGAGGAAACTTTCTGGAGTGAGAGGCATGTTCTGTATCTGGGCTGGGATGGTAGTTACATGACTATAGACGTTTGTGAAAATTCATCAAATCAGTCATATAAAACATGTGCATTCTAATCAAAGGTAAAATATATCTCAACAAAAGTTCACTGAAGTTAAATGAGATCTTTAAGATCAATTTACACAGAGTCTGCAGTATTTTATGTGGAGTTTCCGACGTGAATTTGAATGATTCTCTCCCCCTCCCCTCCTCCCATTTTCAAGCAGCTATTTTACTGCTAAAATAGGAAGTAATGTGTAAGCACCTAACACAATGGAAGCAGCTACAGCCAGAAACGCAGTTCTCCCAGGCAAGCTTCTTACAGTGGTTACACATTAACCATTCCTACTTCTGAGCATACCTCTTTCATTTTCAGTAACCAGGTTTGCGAGACAACTTTTAAATATCCCAGCCAGGCCTTCGCAGAGTGAGTTCCTGCTACTGGTGATACCCAAAACAATTTAGGAAGGAAGAGACGGCTTCATTCCTCATCTGAACTGGGTATCAAAGTACCTTAATAAGGTACACATTCAAGTACTTAGACCCCTGCCTTGTACAGAATTAGCACGTAAGAGCAGTAAATAATAACAAACCGTGGCAGCAACTGACTTTCCAGGCTGGAGCATCACTAAGTTTGCTGGTATCTGTAAGCTATGGTTCACCTTCTACAATGCCAAAACATATCAACCTCTGCTACTCTTTGCCAATTCACCTCACCTTTTTATCAGCCTGCAAAACAAGGACAACGTGCCTTTTCTCATCTACCAACATACAATGCATGTTGAGAACTTCCAAAAAATGAAAATGACAGAAGAGCTAATTAACTTGCAATCTCCCTGCCTTATGCTACTCCCCAACACCCATTGAACATAACTGATTGAATTCCCCAGAACGTGATGCCCTTTCCCCAGAAGTTCCAGTGAGCTAGCTGTACAGGCCTTGCCACAAACAAGCCAGTGAACCTGTATTTCAAGGGGGCATAATAAGCAAGAAACACACTTTAAGTTATCACTCTGTGTTGACTGGCAAGACTTGGGGGAAAAAAATAATGTAACCTAAGGGATGTGGTGGATAACACGTCACCAGGAAGGAAGAGAGTCTACTAATTGTACACTTGCACTTAACAACAGCATTCTTGGCCTTCTAGTTTTTCATACATTTTCCAGAATCATTCTAGGATGGGTTTTCGAAGCGTAAACCAGGCCGACTCTGAAACAGTGGGCACACTGCACATAATTCACTAGGAGTTTCTGGTTTTCTGGAAAAAACTTCCATCACTTCAGCAAATAAGCTCTGCTTTAAAATGCAATAAAAATACGTGGTGTCAGCCCAATCAGTAACCCAACCCAAAGACAATTTCCCTGAAGCAAGACACGAAGAAATGAAGAGGGTCTTTGATGCACAGCACGCTCTGAGAGAAAGAACCCTTATACCCTGTTGGGGACTGAACGCTTCTGGCCCCCACCACCAAAGTTCCTACGTTGAAATCGAATCCCCAAGGGGATGGTACTAAGAGGTGGGGCCTTTGGGGGGTGCTTAGTTTGTGAGAGTGGAACCCTCACACGTGAGATGAGTGCCCTTTTAGGAGGCCAGAGAGCTAGCTCACTTCCTTCTCACCAAGCAAGGACACAAGAAGCCAGCTATCTGAAACCTGGAACAGAGTCCTCACCGAACCCGACTGTGCTGGCACCTTGATCTCTGACTTCCAGCCTCCAGATTTGTGAAAAATAAATGTTTGTTGTCTAAGCCACCCAGTGTACTACAGTTTGTTACAGCAGCCCGAACAGACTGCTATCATAGGCACCCCCCAAGTGTCCCGTGGCATAACTGGCTTGTCGGAAACAGACTGCTGAATGCTGCTGGCAAGGACAACAGCCCTCAATTCCACCTATGAGTGTGAGCAGAAGAGTCAGGATTATATCTATACAAACCTGGCAGCCCAAGCAAAGGGCATTCTGTATTGTCCAAGGCGGCTACACACTTGCTTAGCTGTCCTGTACACCTTCTGGGCTGTCTAGGGTCAGAAAAGAAGAACATTTGCTTATAGATGTTCAAACTACCAGGGACTCACCCAGAAAAATTAATTCCCCACCTTACTGATAGGCAACGTCAAAATCTAGAAAAACAAAAGAGAGACAGCTACAAGTAAAACACAGTATGCATCAGTTACCCACTTCCCAAGCACAAAGTGTTTCTTGAAGGTTTTGTGTTTTTCATCAACAGAGCCTTCATCAAGATACCAGGAAGCAGACAAAACAGATGTAGGGCACACTTCATACCAAAGACCTCTACTGGGAAAATGTTAAGCTGTTTTAACGTGTATTTCCTTTCATCCATGAGAAAACAGACACGCATCATTCTTGGGAGAAGTTTGCTGTAGATACAGCTGACCTTTTTTACGCCCAAGATAAAAGCCAAATGACCAAGAGTCAATGCAGTGAGTTTAGTGTGGGCAAGAGCTGCTGTCTGAGCAGGCACGGACAAGTGCCAAAGGAGATTAACCGCCTATAGAGTCTAAACAGGCTGTGAAATGCTGCTGGATGCGTATCCCTAGGGACACACAATACTAGAGGCTTTTATCTATATTGTTGAGACTGTTTTCTCCCCCAAAAGTAGTCACGTGTCTCCCCAGCATCTTCCACTTCATAAACACTATTTGGATACACAGCCAAATGCCACGTACAACAGACTGACTCTTCCTAAGACTCAGCAGCTGGAGAGCTGCTAATGAACTGTGCCAGGAGCGCTGTCCCTCTCCGGGCCTCAGTCTACCCATTTATAAAATGAGAGGAGAGGATTAGATCAATCGTTCCCAAAAGTTCGGGTTTCCTGACCCAGAAATTTGGATGATCATTCAGGTTGCTGACTCTTAAGGGTTGCCCTTTGAAGAAGACATTATAGACAGGAAAAGAATCCCTATTATTGAATATGCCAGCGCTTTGTGAGCGACAGGTGTAACGCTGAGAAAGTAGGAAGGACAGAAATCGCAGAATGAGGGATCACCCTTTGAACTGGATACACTGAGCTTCATGATCGTTCACTATCTTCTCTTTTCTCATTTTATCACAGGAGTACATCTGAGTACAGACCGGCATTTGGGAACTACAGGACTGAGTCATCTTTTCTCTTCCAGCTCTGACATTCTAGGGCTTGTACGTAGGGCTGGGAGTAAAGAGAGGGGCTATTGCCAAGGATACGGTGTCAACGAGCAGATGTCGCCTAAAAGCCTTTAGCTCTTATTTTGATAAGCCGGCAGAAATCAAAATGTCATGTAAACAGAACATAAACGAGAAGGGGAAGAAAAGACATACCCAAGCTTCAGCATGCATACTAGCAGAGTATACAGTATTTCCAGAATATGCTGCATGCTGAGTAAGTTTGTTTAAAAAGGTTATTGACAATACCATTTAAATATCAGGGAGAGACAAATTCCTTATTAAGCTGAAATGTTCACAAACGATCTTCATAAATACCTTTGCTGGGTCTGAATTTTTGATGTAGGGCTCTGCACAGTGTGTAATGTTTCCCTGGAGCACCTTTTCAATTCTTGCAACTAGGAAAATTTCAGGATGTGGATTTGTCACTGAGAAAATTCCCTGGAAAACAAATCCTTCCATTATTTAGCCTTTTCTTTGTCACATCATGATACAGTTGTTTGGTTTATGATTCCTGGTAGCATGTTTAGCATAGAATGCTGATAATTCAACACAGGATCATGTCCCAAGACCCTGGAATTAGACAGCATTTTCTTTCATGCAGTTTTCAAAGCTCCTGATGTTCCTTTTCAAAGTGGATTTTCTATTTGGTCACCAGCTTCAGATCTATGAGTCCCCAAATGCAGCTGTCACCATTGCTGCTTAGCCTCTCGCATTTGGCTGTGTTTGCAGGGTGCATGCATTCTTAGACCTAATTAATGTAATGCGCACTGTTTGGCTCAATTGGCATGTGGGAAAACAGAGTGCACTGCTCAGGTGGAACGGGATATGTATTTTTTAAATGTAGCTGCAGGAAACTCCAGAGCAATTCACTCACATTCAGTTAATACTAATGGTAGCTAAGAAGGAAGAAAATACTTTACTGCTCTGCATAACATAAAAACTAAGTCATCCCTATAGGAAATACTCCTTCGTTTTCTGTAAAAGCCCTGACGCTTTCAATGGAAAAGTAGGGGAGACAAAGGACTGAAAGCTCACTTTGTTCCCACACACTTTATTTCAGGGTACCGATTTAGACACAACCCAAGTCACGGGAGTTTTTTTCTGAATGCCTACAGGACCACCGTGTCATCAGCCCCTGTCCAGTTCAGCTCCTCCCCAATAGTCTGTTAGTTGGTTCTATCTGTTGTTTAAAGGAGCTCCCCACATATGAATTCAAGTGGAAAAATCCATCATTGGGACTCTACCAAGTTTTGTTTTTCTACTTGGTGTAGTACCAATTGTGTTGAGATAGTACATGCCGGTTTTCAAAGCATTTCAGACACATTATCTCGTCTGTTCCGGATAGAAGCCTCTGAAGGAGACAGGAAGGAATTGCATGGATTAAATCAAGTAATGTCCATGAGGTACCTGGATATTACCGGAGTGGCCCGAAGCATCTCAAGGTCACGGAACTCGATTTCCGGTACTGTGAGGTGGAGCCGTGGGCGGCGGAAAGTGTGCTGAGCAGCACACCTTGAGTGTGATCTCATCCTTCATGATTGTCACCTAACTCTGCTGGATGACTTTTGGGCATTATCTGACTTGGTCTTCATAAAACCCACTGAATGCAGGTACTACATACACTATACCCATTTTACAGAATAAGAAACCGAGGCTTAGAGAGGTTTCGGCAGCAGTAAGTGGGTGAAGAAAACTGGAGCCAGGGCTTCTGGGCTACACAGCCCATGCTCTACTTACTGCCTCTCAGCATTGAGGCCCACGCAGCCACCTCACACAGTGAGGCTGGATGAGAACAGTAATACCGAGTATTGCTGCAGCTAGTGTTCCCTGAGCACCTATTTTCCCCCATTCCCAGTACCCTGGTGATCTCCCCACACTGAAGCCAACAATTTTCAGGAAGCTGACAACTGACGAGAGCAAGCTGCTTTCGTTTGTTCATCTGTGATCATGGTTACTGCTGCTCCTACCAGCAGTTGTCCTGAGCAGACGCCACGGGCCTGGGGCAGCGCCAAGCACCGGGCTGGCACACCTTGGCGCAGGCTCACGGTAGCCCAGGGCACACCTGAGGACGCCGATGCACAGAGAGGTTCGAGGTTCGCTTTTTAACGGACCAGGGCTTCCAGTGCAGGGGGACACTCTCTGGGGCTGTCTGGCCTCCTGTCCCAGCAGCTCCTAGCCCTCTCCCTCCCCCAGAATACGGAAGCAGAGCCAGAGAGCACCCACGAAGCCTGTGTGGGCTGGGAGTCTGGCCCTCCAGGACAAGGCCTCTGACCCAGACCTTTTTTCTCACCAGCCCCCCACAATGGGGGGCTCTTATCCACTTCACGGCCCTCTCTCCCCCCTCTAAGGAATGGTTCAGGTCCCCCCCACTCCAGTCCCCAGCACTTACACAGCCCCCAGGGCATGGCAGGAAGGGGCACAGTCGGGGGACACTCCACACCCTTTCACCACCCCAGCCACTGCTGCCCTCAGCGGGGAACCCACAGAGCCACAGGGAGGTGGACTCCCAGGAGTCGGCGGCTTCCCCAAAACCCCAATCCAACGTCTGATCATGGGGGCCAGTGGGGGTCTGAGTTCTGCCAGTGTATCTGCAATGAAACTGCCAGGCAGTGAAGAGTAAAATGAATGGTCACAGTAGCTGTCTGGTGTCCGGGAGGCAGAACGACTCAATGGACCCAACTTTCTCCTGCTGTTCCTGTGGCCACCCTGTTGCTTCTCGGGAAGCCCCTGGAATGAAACACCCCAAGGCATGGATGGGGAGTGCCTACAATGGCCTCAAAACTCACTGTGCGCTAAGCCCTGGGAGCTGCCACTTCCTATAGATAACACTGCCACTTAAAGAGCCTTGCTGGAAGGGACGGGCCTGCCAGACAGCCCTTTGTGGAAATGCTGGGAAGCTAGGCCATTTCTCCCTCTCTAGGGTGACATGGGAGCAGTACACACAGGGGCAAAAACCTGGGCTGTGGAGACTGCCAGACCTAGGTTCAGCTCCTGTTCCCCATCGTATTAGCTCTGTGACCTCAGGCAAGCCACCTGACTGCTCTGTGCCTATTTCCTCATCCATAAAATGGGGACAGTGACAGTACCTACACCTACTTCACTACGGTGTTGTGAGAATTGTAACTTCACTCAGATAAAGGGCCTAGAGGAACACAATGGGAGAAATAAGTGCTTAAATTGTTACTAAAGAGCTGAGATTAGTATTCAGATCTGCTAATAACCCTCAGTCTCTCTCCACCATAGTACTTCCTCCTCATCCTAAATGGGAAGAAGTTGAGGGAGAAAAAAAAAACTTCTTTAAAATAAAATTCTCAACTACTTGAAATAAATGACCACTTCCCGGTATCTTGAGTCTATTTGAAAAAGGGTGCAAAATGGTAAAGTTGTGGGAGGCCACAACCCAGCATTCTCACCTTTCCAGCCCTCATCTATTCCTCTGAGGCCTCTCTCCAGCCCCACACCTTCTATGCAGTCCTGAGTGAACTCCCAACCGCTGACCCCTCCTCACGTTCCAAACTCCTCCACTATCATTGTGCTATGTACTTCCTTACTTGATTACACATTCTGCCTCACACTGGTAACTGAGGTCCTTCCTTCCAAGCAGACCTAAGCTTCAAATCCTGCCTTTACCACTACTGGCTACATACGGTGGGCAGCTGACTTCACCTCTCTCACATGCAGTTTCCTCATCCGCAAAACAGCAACAACTACACGATTTCACAAGGCTATGACAATCACACGAGACACCGATGGAAAATTCCGGCATACGGAAGCTATTCAGCAAAGGTTGATTTTTCTTCCTGACCTAGATTACAAGTGGGATGACACCTGAATTCACAATTTAAACTTCTTGCCCTGAACACAAAGCTGAGTCCATGGAAGTAAGACAGTAAATGCACCATGGCTTAAAAGGACTTACTTGATATTGTGTGAGAAATTTTAAACCAAAAATTTCAATAGCAGGTTCTCAAATACTTACAATAAATACTGTACTTGCTCAATCTCTGTTGGAAGCAAAGACCGTCATAACGGAATGTTCACGTATGTGACGATAGGCTGAGTAACAAACAAAGGGGCCCTAATGGGGGAAAAGCTACCACAGATCCATAGCCCAAAGAAGGTGTGACGACACAAGTTAAACTCTTCCAGTACCATGCGGCAACCTGTATCAATGAGCCTAATCTTGAACCCTGAAAACCCCAATGCTTGGAATTCACTCTAAGGAGGTAATTCAACAAAGGAGCTAATAACATATATGTGCAGGGATGTTCAATGGAGCATTATTTAGGATATCCAAAGATTAGAAAGATCCTGACTAGCTAAATCAATGGAATACCATATTAGCCTTTAATAAGAATGTAATGGATCCAGAGACATTGACACAGGATGAACACGACGTTACATGAATATAGTCGATACAAAACAGCATGAACATGACAGTTTCTGTAAGAGTATACATACTGTACATGTGTTTATATATACACAGCAGAGATGTCTAGAAAGATGTTCACCAAAATGTTAATGATTATCAGCTACAAGACGTGATTTTTAATTTCTTCTTTATGTTTTCTGTATTGTTTGAATTTTCTACATAGTAGTGTATTTACCTTTATAATCAGAAGAAAAGAGGAATGTTTTTATTTCGGGAAAAACAAATCTCACAGTGTGAGCTGCTTTGTTCCCATCTGCCTCTTCCCACTTTCATTCTTTGCCACACTCCAGTTTCCCTTCAGTTGCCAAACTCTAGAAGGCAGACCGTCAATTCGGCTCTGCCCATCCTCTTATGGCCTCCAGCCTGGCCAGAGGTCAAAAGGCCAGGACCTGTTAGGCTCCTTCTAAAGGGGATTCTTTGCCTCAGACAGGGCTGAAGAAAGCAGCATTTCAGCTGTGACACAGCAGTTCCCTCCCTTTGCTTTTCAGCCAGAACTCCTTTTATAAAGAGCCTCTATGTGTCATTAAAACTACCTACTCATAATGGAAATGGGAATTAGGGATGAGAGGTTATTGTAGGGTCAGTTCTGTCTTCAAAGAGGTGAGCCTTTCAGGCACCTATTGCCCTGCTCAGAAGTATGCATTTTGGTGTGGCGGGGAGGGGGTGGGGGGGGGTGAGGTGTGTGTGTGTGTGTGTGTGTGTATGTGTGTGGGTGGGGGGGGGGGGGGGGGGGGGGTGGTGGTGGTGGTATGGTGGGGTGTGTGTGTGTGTGGAGGGGGGGTTGGTGGTGGTGGTGGTATGGTGGGGGGGTGGGGTGCGTGCGTGTGTGTGTGTGTGTGTGTGTGTGTGTGTGTGTGTGGAGGGGGGGTGGGGGTGGTGGTGGTGGTGGTGGTATCTGTTATCTGCATTCCATCGCACAAAATACTTCCTTTGAGACTCACATTATGGCCCCACTGAAAATGTCACATCACCACTGTATGACTAGCATTATTTGCTGGTTTCCATTTCTGCCCTCCAACTTCAGTCGCCAGTAAAACACCTATACCGAGACCTACAAGAGGTGGAATGCCCCTGAAAACACCGGCCTGAAACTGGCATAATCCTAGGGTGCTTCTGGTTCTTATTTTGAATATATCACCAACGCTAAAAGATCATCGCTTACCTGCTTTATGTAGCGTAAGTGAGATTCAGCAATTCCATGAATGACAGACTCAGGTGAGGAACCTTTTGTATTTCCATCACTGGCCGGTTGGGTTGAAGCACCCCACAGCATCTCACGGACAGATGGGGGGTTCAGGTCTATGTGGAAGTCAGCCGAAATCTTACAATTGTTCTTTACATCGAATAAGGCAAGACTGATAAAAAACGGTTCAACCTGGGGAGGAAAATATCATTTTTAAACTAAGACTTTTTTTAGGGGCGATGGGAGGAGGGGCACAAATTACAAAACAGCTTCTCTTGTTCCTCAAGTTTCTGTGATTACAGTTCTTTCCTGAGTTCAGCATTTAGCTAAAATTGCGTTACAGCTCATCTGCATATAAGAAGAACATTCTAAAATAACAAGACTATCAACTTTTAACTTCTGTTAAATTTTACAAGTTGTAAATTTGTTTTGAATGAACAGAAATCAGAAGGCACATTTAAGGAACATCAACTGTGACATGAATACAATTCAATTCTCCATACGTTTACTGAGATTACCTAAAAATAATGCCAATGCTCTAGAGTAGAAATACATCTTCCCTGCTGTTATGATACAGCTTACTGGATTTATACATCTCATAAGAGCTAATATCAGTCAACATCAAATTACTTGACAAAAGCTTTGCCCCATCAGCAGTTCTGGAAGACATGATTCCTCTCTACAGATGGCATTTGAAAGCTGGTCACAAAGAGAAATTTCATGCCAGATGGCATAGAGACTAACCCTGTACACACAGCGAGTCTGCTCGTACATTTCAGCTACGTGGTGGAAAATAAAATCACTGTGGATACTGTTCAGAGATAAAACTAGGACCAAAAAATAAAGATGAACCTTTGGAGATTCTGTATTTCCAGTTTCAAGTACTTCCGAGCAATTCAAATGATCCACGACAGCTAATAATTAGAATTTTCTGTGCAGAACCAAACGAGTTCCCTCTGTGAGAACAGCGAGTGAGGCTAGCTTAACATCACAGCATCTGGACCCCCGCACGGCTTTGGTGCCTCTTTCCCATTGCTATGGGCCAGTTTCACAGAAGAAGTCAGATTCTCTCATAGGATTCACAAATTCTGAGGGTTTTCGGGGTCCTGGGGCTGTGTCCCTCTTAACGTTAAGAACCCACTCTAAGGCTCATGAAGCCTCTCAAGATGGAAACGCATTTATATTTTGGCAAAAGAAAGAGACGTGTATGGAAATGCTTCCATGCCAAATTCATTACAACATGTAGCAATGGAATTTTCATCCCAGAAGTTGGTTCTCAGCAGTAAAAAACAAGGGTGCTTCCTTAATGCACTGTTTTAAGGGAGGTGGAAGGTGAAGTCATACATACGTTCGTGGGTGGTCCCTTGGCATTGTCTCCAACTTGACCCAAGATATTGAATGTTAAATCATGGCAATTTACTTGGAAACGTTTATTGCACTTTTCCTCAAATGGCTTTATATCGGGTTCAATTCCTGAAAAGTCCAACCTCTACAAAACAGATTAATATGAATCACTGCGCCCCCAAAAAAACACAATTCATATTAACATAGACCTACAAGTCAAAACTCCAGAATCTAACAGTTTTCTGTCTATTCTTCATTTGAATGAACCTTTTCAATTTTTGCATTCAACAAGCTTTCGTGGAGCTCTTACACTAAAGTTCAAATACTGACAGAGAAATCCTAGAGGGAGATGATGAGACTCTGATCTCAGGCATTGGAAAAGTCACAAGTCTGCACGACGGTCTACAAAACCCTACACAGCATGACACCCTACCTACTTCCACTCCTCTCTGACCTCATATCCTACCACTCTTGCCTTCCCTGTTCTCTCCTCCAGCCACACTGGCTTCCTTGGCCATTTCTCCAGCATACCAAGTACACCCTCACCTCAGTGCCTTTGCACTTGCTGTTCTGCCAGGAACCTTCCTCCCCCAAGTAGATGCACGGCTTACTCCCTTCACTTCATTCAAGTCTCCAGTCAATTTGCATTTCCACAGAGAGACCTTAAGTTCCTATATAAAACTGCACACTCTGACAATTATACTTCTTTCCTTGATTTAGTTCCCTAACATTACTCTTTTTTGTATTTTCTTAGTTGTTCATGGTTCGTCTTCCCCAAAGATACATGTTCTAAGATGGTAGGAATTTTGTTTCTTTCACGAGCTGTGCGGGACGCAAAAGTGACATGAATGGATTTGGGAGGCATCAAAAACAACCCAATGGTCTCTAACTTGGATGATTTAGTAGAATGTAACATTACAAACTTAGCTGTGAAATACACATGAGGGTGAGTAGAGATGATGAGTTCAGTGTGGGATGTGTTGAGTCTGAGGTGATGGTAGTAAGCGGTTGGAAAAATAAGGTCTGGGTTCAAGATCTGCACTCTGGAGTCAGTGGCAGCGAGGCCGTGGAACAGGACAAGGCTGGAACCCTGGGGACCACCTACTTTTAAATGATGAACAGAGGGAGAGGTGTCTGCTTAGGGAACTGATAAACACTGAACTCAGGCTCTAACAGAGCTGGGGGATGTATCGGGCTGCCACACAGATTTTTTTTCTTAAAAAAAAATTTGAAATGGGGCATTACGATTAGCGTGTATAGTGTTGGGGGGTGGGGGGCACGGGAAGGGCTGTGCAACACAGAGAAGACAAGTAGTGATTCTACAGCATCTTACTATGTTGAAGGACAGTGACTGTGAACTTGGTGACAAGTAGTGATTTTACAGCATCTTACTATGTTGATGGACAGTGACTGTGAACGGGGATCTGGGGGGGACTTGGTGAAGGGGGGAGCCTAGTAAACATAATGTCCTTCATGTAATTGTAGATTAATGATACCAAAAAAGAAAAAAAATTGAAATAGCAATAAGTTAGTTTTAAAAAAAGATATTGGGAGTCAAGGAATTCCTCTCAGCAGGGGAGGAACCTTCCCCTCCACAAAGACACTCCTAGAATCCTCCTGAGCTCACACAACTCAGGCAATCTGAGTGCTTGTGTTCGTTCTGAGTAGACTTACATGCTGTTCACAAATGGGAGGAAAAGTAAAGATAGTGGGGCAACTTACTCTATTTCCGTTAAGACCAGAGACAGGGTAGACGGGAAGTGATTAGGTGAATCTGAGCAGAATATACTGCCAATATAGAAAACTCAAGCCAACAAACGCAAGAATTTCTCTCAATCGCTTAAGTTCTTCAAGCCAAAATAGGTGTTGTGCCTGCAGAGTCTCTGGTAATTACAGACATTCTGACATAGCCTGTATCACTGACAAGAATCCTCCTTAAAAGGGCCTGTGTAATATTCGTACCTGAAAGCATGATTTTTCCCCCCTCTGAGTCTATTCATCTACAAAGGCAATACAAATGTGTGGGACTAGACAGCTCCCTCTTGAATACTTATCTGTGGAGCGAGCGGAGACAAGTCACTGCCATGGAGATCAATTCTAATTTCTGCCCCTTTATCTGCTCTCCTCTCTATCTTACTCGGAGAGTGGAACGTGAAGAGAACTGGACGAAACCGCCCCAGGCCCCGTATCCTTTCCCTTCTGAGGCCTGCAAGGGCAGATATTGGGATGGACACATGGCCTTCGCCAGGAGCTCAGACTTGGGGCTATCTATCCCCGGCAGTCAGCCAGTGTTTTCTTTGCGCTCTAAGGTCCACGGTAGAAAACCTCTCTCTAAATGTCAAACTGTGGCCCAAAGAGAAGGGTGGTATCATCGGACGGCACATCACTTAGAAAAGGTCGTTGACACATACAGCATAGATTTCTTTGTGCTGAGACTGCCTTCCGTAACCTACCTTAAACTCAGTTTTTTGCCCTTCAAGTTTCATTGCAGCTGTGATTTTTTCTCTCACTACAGCTCACTGATAACTCAAACACAGTATCACTTCAGTTCCATGACCACAAAAACACTACACCACAAATTTCTTAAAGATGCTGGATTAAGTGTCAACCACAGTCAATTGGTTTCTTTGTATACAATGCAACAGCCTGAGGTGTTCCATTAAGAGCCCAGTCATTGGTGGGGGGAGAAGGGAGGGGGTGGAATCCAAGGCTCAGACTTGTTGGAAGGAGTAAATTTCTGACTGCCTCGGGACTGACATCCCCAGGGTCTGCTATATACTTTTTTTTAAAAATTACGTAAGTTACACAAACAAGATAATACTGCTATGGAAAAAAGACCAAACATTTAAAAAACTTTTCCCCAAATAATTTTATTTCTTATATAGTATTTTCACTAAGGAAAAATGTCTGTGTTCTTGATGCGCTGTATATATTTTCCATTTCAGACTAAAAAAAACTGTAATGAGAAAAACATGAAGCAAAGAGAAAAAAAATGAAATGTCTTCCCCCAATTTTTATATTTTTATATTTTCACTGAGACAAAAACTATAATGGTTATACAACACATACTTTTCTATTTCAAAATAAAAACCCGTAAGATTTTAATTAGAGGTCTCATGTAGAAAAAGTGAAAACAGAAAATCCACCTTTCCCTAAATAATTTCATTTTCTCCTGAGATACGTTACCATTAGGAAAAATGTTTGTAATATTTATATACTGTAGAATTTTTTGCTTTAGATGAATCAGCAATTTAATTAGAAAATGTCACGACATTAAACATTAACTGCATGTATCTTAGTACAAAGGGTGCCTAACTCTCATGGAAGAGGTTAAAATACTCATGCACGTGAATCTGCACTTCCCTGCACTGCTTTCCACTGAAAAGCCAGACATGAAAATTTTACCAGTTCTACAGACTTACATCAAAAATGGAAAATAAATCACACGTCTCATATGACCCGGGGTTCTTTACACTGCAGATACTCGCTGCTACTGGATCACAATTGCATTTAATGGGTTAAAACAGCACTGAAACCATCTTTAAGGGTTCTTTACCCATGTTGAGGGTTGAGATGAAGGGAAAAGAATATTGAGACCAGGCAAAAAAAACCAAACATGTTCAGTGCCAAACTATCTATGTGCACGTGACAGTCATGAGTGCAGCTAGCTGTTAAGCTACCTGTTCAAAGTAAACGGACAAATACAAATGTTGCCCAGTGATGCTAAACATCAGTGATTTTATTCAACATTTCACAGCTACTGTGTATCTGAGTAAGTAATAATTCTAGGATTAGGATTATTTTAAGACATATCGTCAGTACCTGAACTTCCGAATCAAAAGAAAAGAGATTCTGTCTTCCATCTCCTCTACTGAGTTTGTTTAGCTGTTCAGTTTCTCTTCCATACTGAAATTTAAAAACACATACATATATATATGTATATACATACACACACACACACACACACACACACACACAAACATTACTTCAATTCCTTCAAAATGGTATTAACTGCCATTTAAAAATCTAGTTTATTTGAAACTAGCAATTTGACACAGCTTCAAAAATACTCCTATTCTCCATTTCGATATACTTAAGAAAGATAAAGAATGCTTGCCGGGCGACAGTCACTATCACTACGACCCACGATAACTTACAGATCCGGTACCTATACTTTCTACGTGCCTCTGATAACACCAAGAATATTGTTCAACTCACAGTAATACAAAAAAGGAATCCAAGAGACTTTGGATACAGAAGCGAAATAAACAAGAGAGAAGGTACTGGAATATTATGTGCAATTCTCATTTCATTACATTAGCAAAAAACAAAATGGGCTGTACAGTCTAGAATGACAAAGACTCAAGAGGGGATACGTTAGCATCTGCACTATCATAATAAGTTTAGATCAGGGGATCATGAGTTTGTTCCTAAATTTTGGAAAATAGCTTTGAAGTTCAAATTAGAGAAGGGTAAATTTAAAGGAGAAAAAAGTAGCTTCTAAACTGGTGTACTTAGTAGTACAGCAAGAGCGATAGAGTAAAAACGTAAATAGGTTTAACAAGGATTTAAATGAATAAATGGCTTATAGCCTTCTAATCTATTACAGTATAGAGTCCACAGAGTAAAATATGTAACCTACTAAGACAAGTAGGACAATCACCTCCACATTTTTTTTTTTTTTTTTTTTTTTTTACTTTTCCTAGTTTAATAAAGGATCCTGTAAAGGATACGAATTAATAGCCAGACAAAGAGATACATAAGACAAGGTCCCAAATAAAGGAGTGTCTATCCTCACAGACTTCAGGGCCTGGCTCGGTGGCATATGGAGGTGGTCTGGTTCCCCACGCGTGGAAATTCTCTCTCGGACAGAGGAGTGGGATGCAAAAGGGCTCTACACTTTCAAAACTGGCTCACTTCCAACTGCAAAGGGCAGAGTGATTAACACAAATGATGTCTATTCACCAAAATCTTTACCTGATGAAATTATCTGTATACATATTCATACGTATTGGCATATATAGAATGTCTACATATTCTCTAATTTACATATAAAGAATATGATTAGGAAATCAACATGTACAAGTCATTAGATTGAATATTGTGTTCAATCTGCATCAACAGCCCCCTGAATGAAGAATAACTATTTTATAAATGACAAATAGTAATTAAACTGAGTAAGAAGTAACAGAAAAAATAAATAAAGTCATGAAAGTCTAGAAGTACTTCTTGGCCTCTGGGAAACAAGTTAAGATTTTCTCAACTGTTAGTTGGCACTCACAAGTCCAACTTTAGGAGTGTAAACCTCCGTTACAATCTCAACCTGTTTCAATACCTTGCTGTGGTTTTTAACTTAGAAGTCACATGGCCAAACGGAAGCCGGCATTAAAACTTTAATAGCTAATCCTGCTTTGCCTCACTTGGAGACAAGTTGCCATAAGAAAGATGTACCTTCATCAGTTCCGGATGCATGCTCCTTTCCAAACTGGCCATGATGTTCTCGGCTTTTCCTTGGCTGCTAGTTTCATCATCTGCAAATTCATTAAAAGCAGATGTTCCAAGCCATGCAGACCATTACCAATCACCTAAGAGGAATATCCTAACCATTAATCCCACCCCATCCTCTCCTACTAGATTTACTGCAAAGAATTTTGATCATGAAAGCATAAGGAAAACTTTAATGGGCTTTAGAAAATCTGCCATTCTGAAGTCCCTATCCGTTTCAGTCTGGTTATATTTCATGTGTCAGAGCCCATGAAGCATCAACTGAAAAAAAAAAAAAAATACATCAACCTGCATAGTCCTTTTTAATGAAGAAGTAGGTCAACCTTCAGGATTAAGAGTTCTACATTCACCCTACACAAAGGACATTCCTATGGACTTAAGATAAGGGCTTCACCTCAGTAATGATTTGTTTAAAAATTCTGACCTTGTGCTGTTTCTACCGTCTCTTTTTTCTCTTGCACTAAACTGTCCGTATTGATCTGAATAATCTTTTTCAAAGTTATCAACCATTCCTCCATTTCCTGCTCAGTTTCAGCAGCCAGATAATGGCTGTACTTATCTAACATCTTGAGTTCAAAAGCATGACGGCGCATTTTCGGGCACTAGAAAAAAAAAAAGAAAAGATGTGTTCAGTTAGTTTAGTTGCCCTTTTAATATTAGGTCTCTCGTTGGATTGTGTTTTAACCTCAGCTCAGCACATATGTCAATACTTCCATGAAAGAACTGCTTCTTTCAACAAGAAATAGAAATTCCAAGACGACAAATGACCATGTCAAACATTTTTATTCCCCTCAGTACTGAGCAGAGTGGTATATGCACAAAGTTGGCCTAAATTACTACCTGTTGGGTGAGCGTTACCATTCAGGGCCTTTTGACATCCTTCACATTTAGATAATCAAACTACCACCATGAAAATAAGCAAATGTTTTACTATTTCCACACTGCTTACAGTTTTCCTTGCATATCTACAGATTTCCAAAATCAGCCCTTAAAAACAAGCTTACATGTGACCTGAAATACATCTGGTCCTTGCTTTATATCACACCACAAAATGCAGTATCGATACCTAATTCACTTTACCATGCATAACATGAAATGCATCATAGCAGCATAAAAGATTGTAACTGGTTCACATTAAATGGTGGCTCTCACTAGAAAATATGCAAGTGGCCTATCCTGAAATACTAGCACATGAGAGAAAAAGAAAAACAGCCTCCTCCTTTCCTCAAACACAATGACACATTTTCATATTACCACCTTCTCTATCATGACAAAACAAATGATGCCCTCTCCCCCCCACTCCCAAATACCTCAGCATTCATTTCAAGAAAAGTTCATGAATCAATAATTGCCCACTGCATGGTCATTATTCAAGAAAGAACCACAGAAGTTCCTCCTTCTCCTCTTCAAATCATAGCAACTTATGCAATTAAACTGCTGCAGCAGCAAGTAATAGATTTATAGATTTTCAAATATTTGGGACGGAAGAATCATAAATAGGTAGAGAAAGCAAAGCCTGGGAACTATAAGGGAAGGTCAACACACTAGAGCTAACTGAGAAACTCTGAGAATTGGGTATGCCCTCTTTCTTCCGGTAAGACAAGAAATATATTATATATATAAAAAAAGAAGGCACCTTTCATTCACACGGATCTTTTTATTTTTAAGACTATTTTTCATTTGGTCCTCATGATGATCTCATTTGATAGAGTAAACAGGTATTGTTAATCCTACTTTATAGTTTTGAAAATTAAGATTCAGGTAAGCTGAGGGCGCCGAACTGATCTATCCGCTGCCTCCTAATTAGCCCACGGCTCCTTCTAGACAACCACGCCGCCCTGACTCTATAGTAATGGCTCCCACCTCTTGGTCAATCAACTTCCTATTAGATCACCTCTCTGCCTTCTGTTTCCAGCCCATCTTTGTTCACGCCCCCTCAGTAATGCAAATAAGGAAACATCTGTGAAGCCCTTACTGTGTACACACCACGGCTAATTATTACAGGGGACACAGACTCGAAAAGGACATCATCTCTATAACCCTAAAAGGAATGTGCAGAATTAACCACAAATTCAGAGTGTGATTCAGTTCTATGATAGGAAACAGCACAGAGGTAGCATTTGTTTCCATTCAGAGGGCCTGAGAGTGAGGAAGAAAACCGAACCCGCTTCATGCCGGAAGGCCCATTCGAGCTGAGTCTTACAAGATATGGCCCAAACAGGAACAGAAGGGGAAAGTCTATGACAAGCAGAGAAACCAAAATAAGGCAGGCACATACATGTGAAACTGTGGAATGCTTAGCCTAGTGCGACTAGAGCACAAAAAATGCGTGAGGGGATGTGTGAGGTTAGAGAGCAGGGTAAGGCTAAATCGCTGTGGGCCTGCAGTGCCATACGAAAAGCTTTCAGTCTCGCTCTGCAAGCCAATAAATCAAGAGCCAAAGGGTTTGCGTAGGCAAGTGAAGGACCTCATCTATGTCTTTGGAAGGTGCATAGGCATAGAACAACAAATCAGAAGTCAGGGAGGAAGGCAAGACTCTAGGCAAGAGAGAATAAAAGGGAAAATGGGAGGAGTGGCAGCAAGAATGGGGAGAAGGTACGAGATTTCAAGAGGCACTTTAGAGCCAGATACCCAAGGACCGTGAACACTTGACTGCTAGCACAAAACACAAACGGGGCACTGAAGACGATTCTGAGGTTCCTAGTACGAAAGTTTCTGGTGGGTGGAGATGCCATTAACCAAGACAGAAAAATGCTGAGGTTCCTGATAGTCAGCCAATAAACATCTTCGAGAAAGAAAAAGAAAGATTCTTTCTATAGCCCTACCTGAACAACGTCAATGCAGGCGTCCAAGTAGATGCAACCTTTAGATTCTTTTGAATTTTTCTCATCTTTATAGGAATTGAGAATATATGAACCATCAGGAAGTTGAGTTAAGTAAAAATACCGTCTCTTGAATACCTATGGTGGAGAAAAATCAGCAATAATTTATCTGCTACGTACACATTGCACTTCAATACTTTTCTTTGAACTGAAAACCTTGAAGGGCTCGCCACAGGCATTATATCTGGACAATCTTCAGACAACTCTCGAGAAGTCACCAGGAATTATAATTACTTGCATTTTCTTTTAAGATGGAGAATATGAAGTCAAGTGATTTACTCTCAGTTAAATATCTAGAGAAGTTTTAACACTTCAAAGTTTATAAAGCATTTTTCTATCCATTTCACTAAGGCATCCTTTTCCCATTTACATTGCAAACCGTGACAGGATTCTTACCATTTCATTCACTTCACCACAAATCCAAGCATGAATATAAAAATATATTCACACATACACACACACACTCCTCCATCGTTATGTTCACCGCTCACCTGCCCATACCATACTCACCTCTGCGTTCCAGTGCTCCTGCTTCTGCCAAGTCCAGCTTATATATAATACATTCACAGGGCAACACTGAGAATCAGTAGTTGCTGAACGCCCTGAATGCTGAGATTTGAGTCAATAGGCCCGATAGGTTTGTGCCATCCATTTGAAATGCAAGATTCACAAGTTAAGGAGTAGCTTGTTGCTACAATTCACAGCGAAACCCATTACTCCCATGGGGAAAAGGAGGAAAACAATCTGCTTCATTCACGCTGCCCCTTTATTCTCCCTTAAAGAGTCTTCGACCTGATGAAGCAGGTTTAAAAAGGCAGGGGGTTGGGATTCAGAGTTCCTATGAATCTCTGCTTCTTTCAATAAGCCACAAGCTACACGCTGTGTCAGGCACTTGTTCTATACAGTAAAATTCCCCAGGATGATGGATCTAAAATTTCAGGGTGGGAATGGGAATAGAGACTAGGAAAGCAACTCTTGGTTACTGAGAAAATACTTCCCTATGCTTCCTGCCTTACAGAAGTTGGCTTTAAGATTTCAGCAGGCCATTTTAAATCACCCATCCGATTACCTAGTATGATCTCTGACTCTTTCAGGAACTTTTAATTATGGGAAGAGTATTATTTGGCAAGATGTTTCTGGAAAACTACTTAACTTCTGGAAAAGTACATGAAATATCAAAAGTTTATCTCTCCATAATGTAGGCGAAATGCGAAAACGTTAAGGGGCATTTCTCTATAGGAAAAGCAGTAAAAAGAAATTATGTGCTTGTAACTATTTTTGACTTGTTTAAATATCAATGATTTTGGAATGAATGATAAAATATACCAGTGTAAGGAACGACCCAACAGGTTAGACTGGTAAATGCTATTGCTTTTATTTCAGGGAGTAGCCATGTGGGCTATATGCTATCAACAGAGGGAGTCCAAGCAAAAAAATGCCACTTTGTTTTTCAATGCCAATCAAGTAAACTGTTGCTACGTTCAGATGCAAAGGTATAGAAAGAGGGTGGGTGAGTGTGTGTGAGTGATCTCATACTATGAAAATACATATATATATTCTCATATTTGATTCACCTACATTTAAGTTTACTGGAGCTATAACTGAAGAAGTCTAGGTATCATATACAAGGAAAATGTTAATCATAATGGTGATTTTACATATATATATATTATATATATATATATATATGTTTTCTTATTTGCATGACAGTGGTTCACATCTGTTATTAAAATGGAACCAGAAGACCTAAAATCCCCTACTGAGTCAATTTCACGTGAACAAAACACCAGTTTTAAAAATCACAATAATTAAACATGACAAAAATTAAAATACTTTCCAAACAAAAATTAATTTGAAAAAATTACAACCAGATTAGAACCTGAACTATGATCCAATCTAAAACTCAAAAGTTTATAGATTCAGTGCTACAGTTTGTAGAATCCACTCACAGCATCTCTAGCCAGGAACAAAGAGAGGGCCAAAAGAAGGGGAAACACAGAGCAAAAACATTCATGGCACAGAGTCAAATTATACTCTGTGAAATTTTTTTCATGTACAGATGCCTCACCAAGCAGAGACATTGTGTGGCAGCCACCACTTCCAAGATCAGCAAAGCACATCATTACAAGTAGAGACGGAAAGGGATCTGAAATTACAGTAAGTTACTTCCTATAACATTGCAATTATGTCTAAATGTGACACTGAGGTAGGTAGTGCATGAATCTGGAAAGGCAGCATATGTGTGTAAGTTATATGACCTTGATTCTCGTCCAGCACCCCTGCTCACCAGCAGGGAAAGTGCCTTCAGAACTCTGCTTCTCTGTTTCCTCACATGTAAAATGATCTTACAGATCATCTGATCTGATCCCGCCGTTTCTTTTATGACCTACAAATATTTTACTGAAATTGAACAAATAACACAGCAGCCTTTCGAGGCTTGGAGTCGTCCTCCCCAAGTGATTTCCTACAGGCTAGAAGCACACAGTTTGTACCATAAGGAACTATTTTAAAAAATCATTTCCATTGAAATTAGACTCTGCCCCTGTAACAACAGATCTATAAGATCTCGAAGATGTCTTCTCATTCTAATGTTCTGTATGTTGGGTTTCAACATCTGGGAACATCAGTAGAACTGGAATCAGAACCCTATGACAGTGACAAAGAGAATCTTCTAAGGTGCCTCTCAAAGAAGAAAGGGACATCCTACATCTCTCATGTGGAACTAAAAGGGAGATCAGATACATGACTTCCCTGACATTTTTTTAGATTTCCAAGCTGTTGCTATCTAGGGTACAGGTCTACATTGTTGTTTTTCAATTTCAAAAAGAAGACAGCTATAGTTCAAAAAGAATTACGCCATGTACAACAGTGGTAATTACATCGTATCTTTCATCTGAAGGCCTCAAGTCCTTCACAACCAATAGCTAATTATTTTAACATCACTTGGGGATCAGCAGCCTTACCCACATTTTCCCTGACGTCAAACTGAGAGGCTAAGAGCTCCCTCGGGCACATCAGTAGGATGGGAATCAGAACCCTAGGACGGCGACAAAGAGAATCTTGCCCAAACCCTCCAATGGCTTCCCATCAAGGTTAGAGTAAGACCCCAAATCCTCACCACAGCCTGGGATGACGTCCGGGATCTGGCCTCACGTTACCTCTTGGACTTTCTAATGATGCTGCTCCAGCTACACTGGTTTAGTAAGCTCCTTTGGGCCTTTGCACTTTCTGTTCCCTTGGCCCGGAATCCTCTTCCCCCACATAGCCACTTAGTTCACTGTCTTACTTCCTTCAGGTCTTTGCCTGAATCTCACTTCCTCTGAGAGGCCTTCTGTGACCGCTCCCCACCCTCATCACGGCACCCCATTTTATCTTTCTCAGACCACAATCACTACTCACTGTTCAAACATACCTTATTCATCTATCTGTGTATTTGCTGTCTGTCTCTTTTAGATTGTTACCGTCCATGTCTCATTCACTGTTGTATCCCTAGTACCCAGAACAGTGCCCGGACTCAAGAAAACTTTATAAAACAAGTGATGAATGAATGAGTAATTCATTCTCCAGGTCAGACGGTCTAGCAGTTTCATCAAGAATGGTATTTCTCTGTAATGACTCTATTCCTCCTCCTCCTCCTCCTCCTCCTATTTTTTCCCCTACATGGTGAACACAGCTGAAAACTCCCCACCTTAGTGAGAAGCATGGATCCCGGTAAGTGGCCCACTCAGACCACCCAGAAGAATCAAACAGAGAGGAAGCAAGTCAAGGAGAGAATTCTCTGGGATCAGGTCCTGCCAAGTCTCCTGAAGGTCCTCAGCTGTCCAGAGGACAACGTTTTGAATATTTACTGCATGACCGTTTCTGGAGCAGGAACAAAGAAAGGCCTTTTGTCAACTCAGTTGAACCAAACATCGAAGGCAGGAAGCTTTGAGCACCTAATATCCTCAAATTAGGAGAGCCATGTATCATTTTATATAATAAATCTCAAGACTTGTTTACCGAGAGAGTCGTTATTTACTGCTAAATTACATGAAACAGCAGCCCTGAGAAGGAATGCCCTAAAGGCTATTTAGCAAAGCAGGTAAGCCAGGAGCAATGTAGAAACGGGGTGGGGTGAGGGAAACTTACTTGTTTAATGTCTCAGAGCAGAAAAAAAAAAAAAAAAGAGGAAGCAAGGAAAAGGAGAAAGCAGGAGCAAGAGACATACTGGGTCTCGGAGCTGTTCTAAGCAAAGACGAAAGAAACGATAGGGAAGAGAACCCCATGACTTATCAGAAAACCGAGTTGCAGTTAGTTACACCAGCATGTCAGGAACTTCGTCCTGCTGAAGAATCCCTACCAGTAGGTTGGCAACCTAATATAGAACTCATCTCTCTCCACCATATCCTTTTACATTCCTATCAGGTTTCACTATGTCACATAGGTCTACTCTCTGGGAAACCAGTTAAAAATCCAATAGCTTTTCTTAAGTAATTCCACCATATCTGAGTACTGGAGATTTTTTTAACTACTGAGCTTGAAGCAAAGTCTAGCAGGAAGGGTCTACAATCCACCTTCTCATTACAGACAAATTATTTGGTTAGCTTTATTTCTACATGTCATGCCCCTGCTCAGATTGCCAATGACCGCAAATTACCCACATGGTAAAGCTCATGTGCCTGATCGGGCACTCCATATGCTCCCACAGTCCTACTAATATAAAATAACTACTGCCCTCATCTGTGGGGTGCTTACTACATTACAGTCCCTGGCTAAGTACTTTCCTCATATCGTACCTTTCAATCCTCATAAATAACTTTGTGTGGTAATTATTATTATCATCTCTGTGTTACAGAGAAACTGAGGCACAGAGAGATACCAAAGGACTAAACCAACTTTATCTCCCGACTACCCAACTCCACCTAACACACCTGCCCTGTGCGTGCTGCCTTCCACACCCACTTCCTTTCTGAGTCCCTCCTTTTGAGGTCCCACCTCCATCAAGAAGCCTTCTCTGAGCCCAGATCGCAGTGATCTGGACTCATATAGTACTTGGTCTCGAGACCACTTTAAAACAGTGTTTTTATTTTATGTCTCATCTCCCCAAACAGGTTTTAAGCTCTGCATGTTACACTTCTCTCTACCCTCTGCAATGCCAACACTTTATATTAATAACATATTCTATATACGTCTGGTGATGAACTCACTGATTCCTAATAGTGTCTGGCACATAAGCAGCCCCTAATAAATGCGTTTAGACAGTCACCAATGAATGGGGGAAAACAAAACATAAAACACAAGTTAGTGAGAAATCCCTTACCCATAGAATGAGTGCAATTCCTTTTGTTAGCTGTTAGAGACAGTCTGGTAGACTTGAGAATACAGTGCACCAACATAGCAAAAATAAAAGATTTTTCTCTTCCTTTTTCCAATAAACAGAGTGACCTTGGCCTTACAGCAATTATTTTATTACCTTAGGTGCTTTCTTAGGTAAAATGCTCTTTTGATGTGTGGTTCTCCCACTGCAGAAGGGAAAAAACCCTCCCATAACAGTTGAAGAATAAGTGAGGACTTTTAGACTCTGCATATATAACAAACGGCTCTCTTTTGTGCAGGGGAAAAAAAAAAAGGCACCAGATGTGAGTCATACATCAAGCAGCTGAACTTGCAACCCTGATAACATATACCAAGACACTTCGTTTAATTGCTAGAATGGGGAAGGGGCAGCTAGAAGAATGTGACCAAAGTGAGCCAAGAAGATGCATGAAGGTGGGTGTCCCAGGGGCTGGCCAGGAACCTGCACTAATTTTTTTTTAATGAAAAAACCACTCTCCAGATCAGATTCTTCCTTATTCCATATACCATTAGATCCCTTAGGAAACACAGTTTTAAATACCAGGGGAAGGTCATGTGCAATATCACAGCTACCTAGTCCTCATTAAATTCCTTCACTGATACACGGAAAGCACTTGAAAAAAGCAGATGCCTCTTGCAGCTACTTGAGAAAGACAGAATGAATGTAAAGGAATCGGTTTCTGTTAGGACAGTTACACAGGGATCGTTTATTAGTCTCGGTACCGTAAACTCCTCTCCAAAATTTTTCCAGGAATTTTAGAGTGGCACATGGGGTGCGTTCTCATTAGCTAAAAAGTACCAATCATGGAAATTAATCACTCATGACACGGCTTGTCTTGTTTTAACATGAACACCAAGAAAAAAGCAAGCTACGAGCTCTGAGTAGACTGGTCACTGCGCCCAGACAACCAACAGAGCTTTCGCAAGACTTGCACGATGCCAACATCCTCCTCGGTGAAAGGAGGTACTCGGGTACCGAGAACCGTGACTTAAGAGAGTAATCCACTAGCAGCCCTCCAGTGGCCTGGGTTCCTAGTGGCTGGTTTCTCAGCCAATGACAGGGGTGCCCAGCAAGCACTTCTGGGGAAATATGACAAACTGCAGAAAAGGATGCTGACTCTCTCTTGATAAACAACTGACTAGAGCGGGTGGAAAGGTGTGTACTACTGGGGAAATACAAATATTTAGTCCATAAATATGGGGTCTTGCATCTTCCAATATGAAGAACTCAGTTCCTTCTCTGGCCCCTTATCCCTAGGGCCCATCACAACTGACTGGAATGTACAGCTGGCCCTTGAACAATGTGGGTTTTGGGGCACCGACCCCTTGCACAGTAGCCTACTGTTGACAGGGAGCCTCACCAATAAGATGAACAGCCGATAAACACCTATTTTGCACAATATATGCATTCTATACTGCATATTACAATAAGCTAGAGAAAGGAAACTATTTTCAAATTGTCTCAAATCTTCAAAAATTTTTCAAATATATTTATTGGGAAAAATCCACATACAAGTGGACCCATGCGGTTCAATCCCATGTTGTTCGGGGGTCAATTGCACTTAAACTAAACTGTCTGACAGCTAGCTAGGGAAGTTCAACTTTCTAAAGGAGCCCATACATGAATTACTTTGGCTACATTATTCCTATCACGTTACAGGTCATGTGGCTGCTTTTTCTCAAAAGACCTCATAACCAGGAGTCTTCTGATTTTCCATTTCATCTGTTAGACTTTGCTGAGTCTTTCCTCACCCTCTTTCCTTCATTTTCTTTCTTTCTACCTTCTCTCATGACTTCATTTTTCCCTTCATTGCTATTAGATCCCTTTATCTCTGACAGTCAAAGTGTCTGGGGAAAAGACTCCAACTTGTTTATAAGAACCATGAAAAGCTGTACATAATTTCAAACTTTCCAAAGGATTCTACATAATTTTTTTAAACGCAGACATTTTTAAATGATAAAGACCCTTCAAACTTACACCTCACTTTAAAAGGCATCAAGCTGCCCTGCTTCAATCCCTGTCAACCCCAGAGGGAACTGCAGGCCAATGTCAAGCCACCACACACCAAGAAGGTGCAGAAAAAACAGGAGGGAAAACGCATGGCTCCTGTCGGCTGTTATTTGCCAGTGAGTCATGACTAATACCGAGATCCCTCCCCTGTGAGTTTGCAGGGGCTGTCAAAGCTTGAATTTTCTGATAGAAAAGGTGTTCGGCTCTCAACCCTGCGAGCTCTAGCCTTGTCGTGCTCCCTGCTAAAGCTACTGAAGCTTCTCACCAGTGTGGGCTGGAGGTCCTAGCAGGCAGGGGACTCCAGATGCACCAACGGTAAAACCGCCACCAGCATCGGGAAAGTGACTCAGAAGACGGTGTGCCCAAATCACCCTTCCGTGTGCGGAGGAGATGCATTAATATTCTTCACTTCAAGGACTAACACAGTGGAAACACGTATATAGAACTGTTCCTTTCAGAAGGTCTCAAACTGTCAGCCCTCTGCCTCATATTTCTCTCTGCCTTTCCCAACTCTCCAAGAGCAGGGTCAGCTGCTCATCGCACTGTTAGGGTTGGCCTCCCTCCTAGGCCTGAGCCAATCCAGGCCTGAAGCAGAAAGAATGTGTATGACGCCCCCCATCCTGTAACAGATCACCTAGAAGTGCAAGCCCCCTGCCCACCCCCCACCCCCGTTCACAGCCCATGCACCTCAGTTCACAGGGCTGGACTTCCGCTTCAGCCCTCATTCCAAAGTCCAGCCTGGCAACTGACTACAAAGCTGCTCTCCACGCCCCACACTCTGCCGGCCTGCTCGGCATGTTCACATGCCCTCCACTTCCAGAGAGGCAGAGCACAGCAAATGCTCCACGTTTCACCTAACTCCAACTATGCTGAACTAACGAGCAGGTGAAACACAATTCCCACAGGAGAAAGGTATCTTGGCAAAATCCCTGACACTGTGAATGGAATCTGGCTGAACCTTCCCTCTCATGCCCATTCTGACTGTGATAAACCCTGAAACACAACGCTACTGCTCTGGCTTAGGAGGTGGAACCAGGCGAATACAGGATATATATATTTAGCCTCCAGAACTCCAAGATGGAGATGCATAATCCATAATGGAGAATAGCTGGGACAAATGAAATCGGTAACCAGAGAGAATTCCCAAATCTCATCTTTTTAAAGAGCTACGTGGCACATACGACCAATTTGGTTTATTCTTCTTTTCCTTCCTTGCCCTACTGTTGGGTAAGGGTTTTAAAAAGAAATGTGGGGGTTTTTTTGGGTATATGTGAATTATATCTCACTAAAAAAAGATAATAAGTGGCCAAAATGTGAACAGCTGGGGATAAAAAGAGGCAAAGCAACAAGCATAGCTCAGCAGCAGCAGCCGCAGAGCAACAATTAGCTGGAGACAAGCAGCAGCTGTCCTCTCCAGCCAGACCACGTGGTTACCAGGTTGCCTCAGACCCACCACCCACTTCATGAATTTATGGTTCCTGCCTGGCCCCTGTAAGTGGTGGAATTTGCAACCTCCATAACACACAAGCTAAACAATCGATCTTTGATTACCTGACTGAACTAGTTTTCTATTGCCACAACAGATCACCACAAACTTAGTGGCTTCCAACAGCAGAAACGCATTACCTCAGTTCTATCTTAGAAGTCCGGCATGGCTCTCCCTGGGCTAAAATCGAGGTTGTAGCAGAGCTGTATTCCTCTCTGGAGGCTCTGGGAGAGAATCCATTTCCTTGCCTTTACCAGCTTCCGGAAGCTGCCCACATTTCTTGGCCCGTGGCTCCTTCCTCCACCTCCGAAACCAGCAACAGTCTCTCTCTCTCTGATCCTGCTTCTGTCCTCACATCTTTGTCTCTCCTCATCTGCCTCTCTCTTCCACTTATAAGGAGCCCTGAGATTACACTGGGCCCATCTGGATAATTCAGGATATCCTCCCTCTGCTGATTAGCAATTTTAACTCCCTTTCACCACGTAAGGAAACCTTTACAGTTTCCAGGGATTAGGGCACGGCCACGGCCGTCTTTGGGATAAGGAGGGGGTGGGGGGGGGCGCAATTATTCTGCCCAATACATCAACCAATGTGTATTTCACGGATTATCAAGAAAATAAAAAGCATGTGCTTTTACAGACAACTTCATTTCGATTTATAAATATGGGCTTCTAAAAGCAGTTACATGTAGAGCAAATTTTAATTTCAAGGCCTTAGGATAAACTCACTATTGAAAGGAATATTGTGCTGAACTGTTTTGTAAAGATATTAATTCCCCAATGTCTTGTTTCATGAATCCAGATTCCCACACATCATATTTACTTCTTAATCTGGGGCTGTAGCTTAAGTATGAATAAAACATTTTAATATTTTGGGAATGTTAGGGGAAGGGAGTGGAGGAACCATTTTCTGATAATCTGCACAGAATTATAACCTTCACACATGCTGATAAATCTGATAGGAAATACATTATAACAAAGAATGGGGTCTCGCTCATTCAGCTAGTGAGCACTGACAGTATGCCGATTAAGAGCATAGGTTCAGGCATCAGCCCGCCTAGGTTCAAATCCCACCTCTGGAAACTTGGGGCTCTGTAACCTTGGATTAACCACTGAATTTCTTTGTGCCACACTTTCCACATCTGTAAACGAAGAATAATAATAGTACCTATATCATAGGGCTACCATGAGGATTAAATGAGATACAGAATACAAAATACTCAGGGTGGTGTCTGGCACGCAGTAAGTCTGCAGTAAATGGATCTTCTTATCATCACCATGTGGTGAGGCCCCAAGCATAGGGGCAGGAGACATACAGGAAGCGTACCACAACTTGGATTCATTATTTTCAGGGCTTGAAAATGAAAGTGAGGGCAGGATATGACCACTAAGTGGAAAACAGCAGGCAAAATATTAAATTGAGATAAAATTTGAGTCTCCCCTTGGTAGACACCCATGGTTTCTGCTTGCAGGCTATGAGAAAGACAGAATGACCTTCAACACTTAATGGAAGTGTGAATCATCCTTAGCAAACCACATGATACTATACTGAGTCTCTGAAAGAACAGTTTTTGGTATCAGAGAATAATTTATTTTTCTGCTCAGAATCTTCAAGTAGCCTATCAGTTTTACCCTTGGACTTTTAATGGCTCTTCACAGACTCCTGAACAAAAGCAAAGCCAACCTCGTGTCCAAGGCATTCAAGGCCCTGCACAATTTTATCCCCCTCTGTGTTTCCACCCCCATCTCACGTAAACCCTGTACACAAACTCACTATTCAGGTCAAACTGCCAAGCTCTCATTCTAACAGCACTGAAGTATCAGTCTGTGTATTACTTTGGTATGTTTCTTATTTAGTCCAGAGGCTTTTGGAGGCCAGGAACTCCATCTTAGATATCTGTATTTTACCCACAGTGACCAGCATGTAATAACAAGCACCTCATTAGTATTTGCTAAATAAATGGACTACCCTATCCCTCCATTCATCCCATCCATTTCCCCCACAGGAACCTTTGATGCCCTTGGGTTTCAAAGCTCTTTTCTTCGCTCAACTGACAGCCTCCTTCTTTAAACTTCCTGATTCAGAATAATAATTACATTTCTTTAAAAAGCTGCACTTCTAAATGTATCCCAGAGTTTCAGATTTGGAAAATTCTATACACCTCTGAGAATCCGCTCATTAAAAGTTTGTGTGCCAGGGCTTTTGTAAAAATCTTTGAAAAAGTATTGTTTCCAGACAGGCTACTGATGACAACATCCTTAAAATGAGGAAGTAATATAATAATTACTTCTTACCTTCATCGTAACCGTGATGGTGCTATTTACATTCGCTTTATGCAACCAGCCTTGTCTTATCACACCGCCTTTCTGAGAACATAAAGAAGATGAATCCTGAAATAGAGTAAAAACCATCAGTGAAACAGCAGCCAGCCAGCCATCTAACCAAACATTTGGGGGCACAAACTAGGCCCTGCCCCATTTTCTACCGAAAGCATCAAGTTCCCTCTCCCCCACGTGAAGAGATGCCTGATTAAACTTGAAATCGTTGACTATAGAATGAAAGGCTCTGCGCTGCGCACACAGTTAGGCACGCAATATTTACTGAGTAGTATGGGCTGTCTTCTGGAAGAGTCTTCTGTATTACATAAACAGCCGAGCTGCACCTCAAAATGTCACGGACATCCGCGCCATCTGTCCCAAGAGGGATCTATCAGGCAGGAGAGTCCAAATGAATCACCACACCACATGCCCAGTGTGGGGAAAAAGCAACTCCACAAGCATGTCCCACAGGTGGAAAAACATGTTTATATACAAATCGTAGCCCATTTCACTTGATCTTTCCTGAACTCCATTTGGAAATGTAACAATTTTTGTTTTAATTTTTAAAAACACTCATTGAGCTTGAAAGCTGGCCACAGATTATTCAACAACAATTCTTTCCCTCATCTTTTCTCAAGGAAATCTCAGTGAAGTGACCTGGAGAACATCAGCACGGCGGCCCCCATCTTTACCTCATCTTTCTCACAGTCCTCATCAATCTCAAATACATGATTGGGAATCTTTTCTGGTCTCAGAGACTTGCTGAAAATGCAAGAGAATTGTCTTAGATGCCGAACAGAACAGACAAAAAAACACAAGGAAGCTGAGTAGACTTCTTTCTTTCACAACCAAGAAAATGCCAAGGCATGAGGAGAAACTCTTCTCCCCTTCCCAAATCAGATTTTCCCCTCTGACTAAACTACGTTATCTTTTACGTAAGGGCCCTACGTGTGCAAGTCAGCAGCAACGCTTTAAGTACGCCAAGATACTTGCAGGGGTCGGGGGAGGGGGCGGAAACTGCCAGAGCTGTTAGTGGTGTGGCAGAACCGTTATCTTTCCCCAGGTCAAAAAGCCACTAGTGTAATTCTGGCTCTTGCATCTGTTTGCTGTATGAACTTGGTCTGGTCATCTTAGGAACTGTTTTCTCCTCTGGGGAAGTGCTTTAAGAATTACGAGAAGGCTACGGTCTTATTCCTCCCCAAGATTCTCTTCTGGGGTTAGCAGTATCATAGACGAGAAAAGGGAGGGCTCCAGTAGACTGAGTGACTGGCCCGAGGCTAGTAAGTGGCAGAAATACAATTTGAAGCCTGACAGTCTGGCTCCTGGGCCAGTGTGCTCAGGACGGGCCCACACGTCAACTTCCAGAGATGCACTTTTGTCAAGGGAGGTCTGGGGTCATCAAACTGAACCTTGTAGTTTCCTCACTGACACCACTGGAAAATGCTCACTGCATTATCCAGAATCGAATGAAGATGACTTGATGGTCAACATACATACACCAAAGCCAAAAAGTGAACTCACACTTTTTGGCCAAGAATTTCAGGTAGCCAAGTTAAAACATACTCAGTCACCCCCAATGTATTTACCAAATATGCTTGGGTGTTTGAGGCTCTTCTTTATTATAAATTAGAACACAGGTTTCACAAGTGGCTTCAAAAAAAAAAAGGTAAAATGTTTAATCTCTCTCCTCTTGAAGGTTTCCCTTGAATTCTAAACTTACCATGGCAACATTCGAAAGTCCCCAGAGAAGTCTTCATACTTGTAGTTTACCACATGCCAATCTGTGCTATAGGTTTTAATACACTGAAAGAAAACAGGAATCTTTTACTTGAAATGTAGGGAGAATACACATATATCCAGTTTTTTAAAGTCTAGTAATAAGCTGACAGGCATTTAAAAATCATCTGGGAAATGGTGGTACTGGGATCTTCCTTTGGGGATTAAGTGTGTCTCCCCAGACCAACGGCAGCTATAAATCCCAATCCCAATAGGCCCTTTTGAACTTAAACTCCAAGACCAGAAAGTATTTAAATCCAAAAGAAGAGAAACAAAGACCATGTGCTGCTTGGGAGAGTACATACATAAGCTGTCTCCTTGGTAGCACATCACACAGACTTGTTATGTAGGTCAGCTGAGTTACAGTAATTTTATTTTCCACTTACGTTAAAGAAAGAAAATTTATCTGGATATGATGAATGTTCCCCTGGGGCCTGCCTCTGAGGGTCTTACCTCTTTGACAAACAAACTCTGGGCCCTTTCCTCAGCATCTTCTGGTACAGTGGACTGCACTGTTCTGTGCTGACGATTTATCACTGAGATCTAAAAGACAAGGAACATTCTTGCTGTAAGAACCGGCTTGCAAAGAACAGTTCTTCTCTTTAAAGACATGTTTTTGAACTCACAGATATATCTTCCATCGGAAACATAAGCAGGTCTCTGAGGGGGTCGCTGTAAATCTGGGTTTTTCGTTGGGTGATAACATTCTCATAGTCCAAGGGCTCAACAATTTTGGTCTTTTCCTTAATAGAAGACAAAAATAAAGTTAATACAGTCAAACTCACACGAGACGAATTCCTCTCCATGTGCTGAAGATTCCTTATTTCACAAAAGAAGGGATTATTGATGGTAACAAGCACTTAAAGGAGTCACTTTCCCAAGAGAAATATTTTCCATGACTTTACACACACCACAAACACATACACCCACGAGCTTCTCTGCTCAAGACAAGAGTTCTGGAGAGATAGCACTGCACTCTGCCGATCCATGTGCCTTCCAAGAATTTAATGAATTTAAGGTGAAACAGAAATTGGTACATTTGGAAGCCTGTCAGTTGATACTACTGACTATGAACTATTCACTTGTTAACTGAAGGGGAGGAATAGCAACATGTATGTGCCTCTGCTATACGAGGGACGCCATCCAACGGATGGTACCAGGGTCCAGCGGAGCTGGGGCAAGCATGGGTCCTGGAGATGCTTGATCCAGTGGGCAGGGCATCAAAAGGGTGAGGTTCGAGGTGGCAAAGTCAGTGGATCCTGTCAGACTTCCAGGCGACCTGGCCATTGATGGTAGGGCCCCAGCCTGAGGCTAAGGTTACAAAGAGCAAGGTCAGTGACTCTGAGAAATGAGGGCACGATTTATTAATAAGAGTAATCATAGTTAGCATTTACTGAACTATTTCTATAGGCCAGGCACTGTGCCAATGCTTTCTCTACATTTTCTCATGTGATACTCGTAAGAACACTATGAAATAGGTTTAACTCCTCCCATTTTACAGGTGAGGAAACCCTGGACTCGGTCAGGTTAAGTAACCTGGCCCCCTTCAGATCCGCCACGCAATCCTCGGTCTGTGACTACAAAGGCTCTGTTCTTTCTACCTCATGAGCTTTCCCTCTCCTCAGAAATACACGAAGGTACTGATGTGCAAGACACTGACCTTGGAAAAGGTTCTCACCACCTACCTTCCTACCATCTTTTCCTTCAATGAACTTACCACCATCTAATTAATACGCCGTCTATTTTACCTCTCCACCTATTCGAGGGCAGAGATTTTCCTTTATTTTGTCCACTGTTATAACCCCAGCACCTAGCCCAGTACCTGGCACGTGGCAGGCATACAATCCTTAACTGTTGAAAGAACTTTGGCATATTCAGATTCTACCAGTACCATGTCTTGACACACTATTCTAAATCAAGGTGGGTATATATATTAGTGATTCCTAATAATAATCTTATTTAAATCGAACTGTTTCTCTTAAAATTTTTATAATAAAAACTGCATAAAGAAAACCTGAATGTAAGATATACTAAATCTTAGTTTAGTATCTTAGTGGAATTAGAGTTGTATTTACACACACAGTATTTGAAGCGGTCCCCAGTATAGTATACGCACACAATCCTCTGGGAGAACAGTTTTTATACATGGCTCATAGTAACATCACAGCTATAATGCAGTTCCGTATCTGAAGGGCATCTCTGAGTTCCCTCTACAAGATTAAAGATTAGAGTAAGCCACTCTAACCCATGAGCATCAGTGTTCAACAAGTCTAAGGTTCAACAAGTCTAAGAGATCCTAGTAACAAAACACTACAGAGATTCCTCATGAAATTCAAACTAAAACTACCATATGATCCAGCAGTCGCACTTCAGAGTACATATCCAAAGGAAATGAAATCAGTATCTCAAAGAGCTTTCTGCACCCCCATGTTTACAGCAACATCATTCACAATAGCCCAGATAGGGAAAAAACTGAAGTATCTATCAACAGATGAATGGACGAAGAAAATGTGTGTGTGTGTGTGTGTGTGTGTGTGTGTGTGTGTGTATTTAACTGCATATATGTGTGTGTGTACGTACACACATGCAACTAAATATAATTCACCCATGAGAAAGAAGGGCACCCTGCTATTGGCAACGACATGGAATGAACCCGGAGGGCATTATGATAAGTGAAATAAGTCAGGGAGAGAAAGACAAGTAATGTATACCAGCATTTATATGGTGTGTAAGTCCGGGGAAAGGAAATCCCGGGGCAAAATGCCTCTAAAAACCGAAATCAGTCAAAGGGAGAGATAAAGTTTAAAGCCCGTTTATTGCTTACAAACTGCAGTCCAGCGCCATGTCTCTCTCCCCTGCTCCACTGCGGAGGGAAGGAGGGAAGGGAGGGAAGGGAGGGAAGGAGGGAGGGAGGGAGGGAGGGAGGAAGGGAGGAAGGGAGGGAGGGAGGGAGGGAGGGAGGAAGCCCCTCCCCTTCAACTCTCAGGTTCAGACTCGCCCTCGGTAGTCCAGTTAATTACCCAGTGACAAGGAGATGAACTTCTCTCCACCCCCGAGGATATGCAGATGCACTAAAGCGAGGAGAGATACTCTGGAAATGTTGCAATTTTACCCACAATGTGAAATCTGACACACAAAAAAGGAGAATGCAGTAATTAAAGCCCTCTTGCCAAGGGCTGGGGGATGAGGGAAAAGGGGAGATGTTGGTGAAAGGGTACAAAGTTCCAGTTATAAGATGAATAAACTCTGAAGAGCTAATGTACAGCATGGGGACTATAGTTAATAATACTGTGCTGAATACTTTAAATTTGCTAAAAGACCTTAAGTGTTAACAACAAGAAAAGTAACTACGTAAGGGGATAGACATGTTAACTAACTTGATAGCAGCCATCATTTCACAGTGTATACATATATTAAATCATCACCCTGTACACTTTTAAATACATACAAGTTTATTTTTTCAATTGTACCTCAGTAAAGCTGGTGGAAAATATCCTAACAAAAATATACTTCAAGTCTTAAATTTAGATTTGTAGACCCATGAGATCAAATCAAGCTGATCATCTCTATCACATCTATGAATACTAGCGCCAAATGAGTGGAAATGGAAAATATTCCTATTTGGGAACTTAGATTTTCTGAAAGTAAAATTTGAGCCCTGCCCCCCCCCACCACCACCACCAAACACACACCTTGTTCCAAATCCACTGTGTTTTCATGGACCCAAGTGAAAGGGCTCTGTGACCCCATATTCCACGTCTAATATTCACAGTCTGCAATTTCTCAGAGCAGTTAAATGCATAAAGCTCCATCTAAGGCAGCAAGCCTTTCTTAGGCACTGAAAATACTTTCCAAGTCTTGCTTTTGGTGCCAACTACCCTCTCAACGCACACTGAAAAAAAACAGTCTTCAAGTTTCAATGTTTAACCTGTTGATTTAGCACCTGTTAATCTCTCTGTACAATAATTTCTCAAGTGCCTGCTCCAAGTAACTTTGAAAAAGAAATGCAAAATCCTCCTTAAGTTTTCTAATGGAGTTGTCCGATTAATACGAAAAAGCGTATGTCCAAATGAATCATTTTTTAAACGCACAGTATGTGCCTTCTGAAAATGAAACTTACAGCTCTCTCCATGTGTTTTGGAAGTCACATACTCATGTTAGGAAACAAGGTTTCCCCTTTTCATTTAAAACTGCTGAAACTAAGCGCTCTGGGTCTTCATTCATCTTTCCTTTGTCAGGGGTACCCTGATTGTAGAAAAAGTTGGAGTGGCTATTCTGGGTCCCACAAAGGTTCCCCTAACAGAAGACTTAGGTCTGTGAATCAGGCTTCATCTCTATAATAAAAGGATGAAGGACTGAGTGCCCCCCTCACCTGCCTTCGATCTCATTGTTTTTCTCCACCCCTCTCCCCAGCAGGCATTAAAAGCACAATTCAAACTGGAAGCTGAAGAGAGAAGCTACAAGAGGAGCCAGCACCAAAAAACCATACCCCCTCCATTTCCCTTCCAGGAGCATTTAGCTGTAACTCTGTTGGCAACAGAGACTTGGAGAACCTTCACTTTTTAGAATTATCATGATTTCACAGTGGCTTTGCCCTGCACTCTAGAACATATCTCCCTTATCTAACTTTCCTATTCAGCTTTATCATTTATTATTAGATGTATAGCTAAATAAATAGAGCTGCTATCACCCACAACAAGAGTCTTTCTCTCAGGTTTGCTATGCTTCCTTCCTGCTAGTAGTTGACACACTGCCTGGCCTG
Source organism: Manis javanica (assembly GCF_040802235.1). NCBI lineage: Eukaryota > Metazoa > Chordata > Mammalia > Pholidota > Manidae > Manis > Manis javanica. The sequence continues at coordinate 107,850,157 of NC_133174.1, read as the reverse complement.
AAAAGGTGCTTTTCCAGAACTCAAGAAAACTCTTTTGTCAAAATAAATGCTACTTCAGTTGGACAATATCCATCATATCATAGACAAATTTTCACAAATGCCTAGGGTGCCTAAATGGTTTTCTTGGCTTCACTGGAGATGGATGGTAATTATAGATTTGCTTTGTTTATGTCACCGTATTCCTATTATGTTAATATGTGTGTGCAAATTAGTTAGTAGTTTAAAACCTATGCATACTTAAGGTACTGTACAAGAAGATATGTCAAAGAAATAATCAATCCTCCCATGTTTCCTTCCATATGCTACATCTGTAGCTTTTCTTCTTTCTTCCTAATTACAACCCTTAAATAGAATTCGTGCCTCATATCGAATTTACCGAGTATCATAATTCCTCCAGGTGGTAAAGATACCTCGAGACAAGTGCTGGGCATAGAAGCCACAGGGCATAAATCTGCAAAGAAATAAAAAGCTAACCTTTTCAAACAATATGGCTTCTCTCTCACTTACCAACTTTACATTTCCCTGTATGGCCCCGGAAGATGACTGGTTAGCCAGAGACGGGTAAGATTCCTCAAGGGAGGAACAACCTAAGACAGGCACAGTCGCAGGGGGGCCATCAGGTGAGAATTTGGGGATCAACAGAGGTGAGGCTCAGAACCTCACACCCCCCCCCCTGCTTTGAGAGAAATCTTCTGCATCCGTGGATGTTTTGCTGCCCTTGTCTAGCCTGGATTAATACTTAGTCCATAGGCACACACCTGATCATCTGATCATCTACATTTGCCTTCTTACAGCACTAAACTATGTTTTCTACCTTTATCTTGCATCTACCTACCACTTCAGCATTTTATTAAAAATAAAAATAATAATAATAATAGGAGAAATGTGGGATCAACATATAAATCAAGTACAAAAATCAAATGAATATTCATATTTGACCTGATGGTTTATAGGTCATATTGCATGATCAAAACCGAAAGTTTCTGTGATGAATGCCCTTGTACTGTTCACCATGTAAGAATTTATTCACTCTGTAAGAATTCGTTCACCATGTAAGAACTTGTTCGTTATGCTTCAGAAGATTGGAGACTGACGAGAATTAGGCTTGAGATGGATTAATGATTGTACATTGAGCATTGACCCCCCTATACTGAATTTTATTGTTGTTAACAACCATTTGATCAATAAATATGAGAGATGCCCTCTCAAAAAAAAAATAAAAAATAAAAAAATAAGAAGAAGAAAGGGAGAAATGTGGGATCAACATATAAATCAAGTACAAAAATCAAACGAATATTCATATTTGACCTGACTGTTTATAGGTCATAATGCGTGATCAAAACCGAAAGTTTCTGTGATGAATGCCCTTGTACTGTTCACCATGTAAGAATTTATTCACTCTGTAAGAATTCGTTCACCATGTAAGAACTTGTTCGTTATGCTTCAGAAGATTGGAGACTGACGAGAATTAGACTTGAGATGGATTAATGATTGTACATTGAGCATTGACCCCCCTATACTGAATTTTATTGTTGTTAACAACCATTTGATCAATAAATATGAGAGATGCCCTCTCAAAAAAATAAATAAATAAATGCTACTTAATAAACAGTCAAATCCAACAGCAAGGTCCCACTGTGTACGTCTCTACGGTCATATAGCCATGTTAAGTAAAAGGCAAGGCATTTAAACAATCTGGACAAGCAAGCATATGTTTCAGTCTTCTCTTCCCAAGTAGTGACGGGAAAACTGTCAACCTCAATCTGGAACCGATGCCGTTTTCACCATGAAGAAAACAAAACAAAACAAAACAAACAAAACAAAACAAAACAAAACAAAACAAAACAAAACAAAACAAAACAAAACAAAACAAAAAAACCACCGGTTTGCCTTTGAAAGTTCTCACTCACTAAGCAGTCTTGAAATAACTTGCTAGTAAGATAATAACTATGTTTCTTGGTTGTTGTTTCCCTTGAAGATTGCTTTGCAGTCTTAAGAAGCACTTTTAATATATATATATCCTACCTATTCCTTACCAAATTTTTCTTACCTATTTCTACCTCTCAAGTAGAGAAGGCAAATACCATCATCTCAACGTTATGCATGAAATTGGCTCAGAGGCTTAAGTTCAGCTGTCTACATCCAACAGCAGAACCAGAATTCAAAGCTAGGTCTTCCAACTCCTGCTCATTTTTCTTAGCAGTGTTTCCGAAAATCAAACTTATTCACAAACAACCTTCAAGATTTTGGGCACACCTTCTGCGCTATCCTACACTTTATTTTTTGTTCAAATCAAATCTCTTCTTCACGGAAATACATGTGTTGAAATAGTAAGCTTTCTACCGCCCCTGGAAAGGAAAAATGGGTATTTTCCTAATTTCTAATAAAGTTAAATTCAAAATCTCAGTCCTGGTACCGCAGTGTGAACAAAATGCACTTCTTCCAGGCTGACTTCAGCTCACTAAGGACCAAATCTAAATGGACGTCCAGGCTGTAAACCCTAACTGGGAAGAATGCATGATTCTACAAACTGAGGTGACCTTCCCATTTCTAACACAGAAAAGACAGACAACAGTACAGATTTGGTTACAGTCTGCTTCTTGGTCCAAAGAAAGGAAACTATGGATCCTAACTGGGAGTCACTGACAGAATCAAATACTTAGACTTCACGATTTTGTGGTGGTTCCTCTACATTTGCTAGACAGAGGAATGACCTTTCGAGATCTTAACTATGTATGTATAAATAGAAAACCATGCATGAGATCCTAAGATAAATATGTACATGCATGTATAAATTCAGCCATCCCGACCATTCATGTATTTAAAAGCACGCATTCCTAGCAGGCTTATTTATGCTATCATTAGAAAACTGAATCATATCATTTCAATTTCATTTAAAAACCAATATAATCACATAATATTTCTCTGTCAACAATGCGAAACAGCCTGGGTTACTTCTGCTTGGACATTACACCAAAGGTCATTAGTTTACCGGTAAATCTTTTACTTTAGAAACTAGTTCTCCTGAAGAATTCTAAGAATGTCTCTTCTGCAAATCTAAAGCGAACACTGGCTTTTTGCAGAATCTCTCCTGTAGCTCACTGAGAGGGAGACCAGAGAGCAGGCAAAAAGCTGAGCAGTGGGGCACAGAGCCAATTCAAAAACCTCCCTGCACGGCCGTGACTCCCACCCCATTCTCCAAAGGCGGTTTCAGGGCGAGGGGGGGCATGGCCGCCACGGGTTTAAGAAAGAGGGTAATTTAACCCAAAAGTTAGAACTTCAGTTTATAGTATTGCGATTAGACTACTATTTCCATGACATCTGAAGATATTCTTCCTGAAAGTAACCCCCATCTTGGGTAAGAAGTACATACTCAAAAAGACAGGGTTACTCAGCGAGTGTCTCCTTCTCATCACTCCTCCAGCTCCCTCCCTTGGGAATTTCCCCCACCCCCCACCCCACCCCCCCACCCCCTAGGTACTCAGCTCCCCTTTTGTTTCAGACATCTGTAGCGGAGTTTAGAGTGCTTTCTCCACAGAGAATATCCTAAAGTAACACTTTGTACTCAAAATGGCCACTGCGGGCATGCAATTTCCAGCAATGCGGAAAAGAAAGTGAGTTTGGTGTAAGGCACATTTATCAAGTCCCTCCTAAGGTCTAGGCCCCGTGCTAGCACCTAGTACTGCAAAGATGTAAAAGAACCAGACCCTGCTCTGGGAAGCTCACAGCCTAGTGGGCAAGGCAGATAAACCCGAGCAGTTCAAGTTGATCACAGGGACTGCTGTAACCTAAAGCCCCACTGGGCTTCCGTGCATACCTGTCTTGCCCTCTGATAGGCTTATCTTCTTCCCACAAAGCAACTGCACAAGCAGTGGACATGCTGAAGTGTGGGAGCCCATCTATTCACATTCCTATCAATCATTAGAACTTCGCCTGTTGTGCATCTGTGGTGTCGGGTCATTTCATCTTGTCTTCTACCTTTGTTGATAAACTCTAAGATCAGAGACCAGGTAACGGTTGAGAGTGGTGTGTGAGGAGGAGGAGCAGCAAATTCGCGCTGGGACTAAGAGAGGAGTGAAATTTCACCACTGAAGAGTACAGATTTCTACAAGGGGACCCTCCAGGCATGGCAACAAAGGAACCAGAACTGCAAGGACTTTCACATTGAAATAAACAGTATCTGACTTTGCTACGGTTCTGTCTTTTCTAAATCACATGATCACATTTCACCAGGTCATTTCCCCCCCCCACCCCCCTTTCCCAATAGGAACTCCAAGTACTGAAGAAGCTTTGAGTTGATATAATCTGATGATGACGCTAGGGGAGAGAAGCCCATCTTTTCAGTCAGTACCACCCAACCTGGCAGAAGAGACATGAACATATTTTAATAAAAACTGTTTTTCAGGGCAAATCTTGGCATGAAAACCCACATACAAATTGTATTTGAGACAATGACCTTTCTTAAAGCAGTGGAAAAATCATACTTTTCACAAGACCATTTCATTCCTGATGCCCACCTTGGCTCAAGTTACTCCTGTCATGGCCGGACCTCCAACCTCTCTCTCCTACAGCCTTTATTGTCTTTATCAAAGTCTGTGGCATTTACTCATATTTAGCACCTAGCTCCTTTGTGTGCGGTTTGCCTATCAGCCTCCTCAGCTGGATCATTAACATGCCAGGGGGCGGGGTGGGGGGCAGTGCCTTTACCACTTATACTGAGAGTGACTATATACCAAGTTAAGCATTTTATACCTAGTCACTGATTTCATTCTTTCCAAAACCCTGCAAGGGAGGGTCTTTCATTAAGCCTATTTTACAGACGAGGAGACTGAGGCTCAGGCAGGTCCACTGTCACACATTAGCGAGGTAGGAATCAAATCTCTGTCTGATGGACTCCACAGCCAGTGCTCTTAACCATGACACACATAAACCTATGTGCCCTGAGCTTACCAAAACGAAAATACTTCCCCACCCTCGCTCCTACCTCGTCTTTTGTTTCCTTGGATGGCTTTTGCATTTTAGGATTTGCTAACGCTTACTCAGACTACACTATCATCTTTAACAAAATGAGATCTTGCCTTCTCCCACCCTGATGATACTGAGCATGACAGGTTAAGAGAGCTTGTAGTATAATTGGATAAGGAGTTTTACATTTCTAAGCTGTTGCTTCCAATTTAGCATTTGACATGGATGAGCAAGGGATTAGCACCTCAGGTCTATTACTGTGGGGAAAAGAGTGGGCAGATTCAACTTCAAGACGGTAAGAATCAAATTACAAAAAAACAACAGTAAGATACTGTCAAGGGACCGTGTCGGTACCCTCCCCAGGACCTAGAGGAGAGCCGTGAGAACAACAAAGCCAGACGCCTTTGTAGTTCATGAGGGATAAGCAGCTAGATAACACAGAGACTGATCTTACACGTTCTTCGCCTTCCAAGCCAAAGTGGCAGCACACAAGGAGAAAGGGACAAGTCACTGCTAACACTTGCAAATTGATTTTCAGATCCCAGTTTTAACTTAGGAACAACTCACTGTTCCAAGAATCAGCAAAATGAGATTTTAAATGTATTTAAATCTAACATAGAAACAATGAGGAAAAAATAAAACTCATTTTCCTTCTCTTTAGAGTCTTCACATATGGAGAAATCTTCCTAAATGCCAAATTGCTTCCCTCTTCCAAGTCTATCTAGCTACTTATATAAACTCAAGGACTCTTTTTAAAAACTGACAGTGAATTTATACATTTTTTTATTAAATCACAAAATAAAACAAGTCTGTATACATACATGTAAGTCCGGGGAGAGGAAATTCCAGGGCAAAATACCTCTAAAAACCGAAATCAGTCAAAGGGAGAAATAAGAAGTTGAAAACCCATTTACTGCTTACAAACTGCAGTCCAGGGCCATCTCTGTCCTCTTCTCCTGAAGAAGCAAACAAGCCAGCAAGCCAGCCCCTCCCCTTGAACTCTCAGGTTCAGACACTGCCCTTGGTTGCCCAGGTAATTACACACTGTCACGGAGAAGGAGATGAACTTCTCTGCACCCCTGAGGATATGCAAATGCACCAAAGCCAGGCGACGTATTCTGGAAATGCTACAATTTTACCCACAGGCCACCCCTCCAGAAATCTCACCTTACAATCTACTCATTCCCCTTCTTCCGCAACGGTCCCTGGGTGAGAAAACTGGAGCACTGTGACCAGACTAATGACACAACAATAGCAACAGCAATAAAATTATGACAATCCTCAAGCCAGAGGATTCAGTTAGGTTCAAAGTTCCATGGAGATTAAGTCCATAGCCCGTCCATTCCAGCCATCACGCAGCAGCTGCAGCCAAGGGGCACGGCCAAGCCACAAGGACTGCAGAAGCAAATAACCGTGATTGTAGGGGGGCCACGTCTCCCCATCATTTCTAGGGATACACAGGAATACACAGGAGGCCAGCTCCCAGGCCTTTTCCCCAAGGTGCCAGAAGAGCCAGCCATCGCCAATCCATGTGTTGAAATGTCCAAGGCCACATCCATTTTACTCCTAATTGCTGCACCCATCCTTGCAATGCATGTCCAATAAAGTGGGTGCCTTGATCGCTCTCAGTCACCCGCGAACCAGCCATAGGCTGCAAAGAGACGCTTGCGGCCCCTCTTGGTGGCTTGCTGATCTGCACGACGTGCAGGGCACTCCTTCCAGGCTTGGCTGACTTCTACAAAGGTCAATGGCAAGCCCCCCCACCGAGGGCCTACAGCCCACATTGTCTTTTGCCCCACGTGCAACAAACACTGATGTAGCCATGGGGCCACATCAGAGGCAGGCTTTCCTTCTAGCCAGAGCACCTGGGCCAATGCATCTGCTTCATCACTCCCTGGGGATGCCAAAGGCAAATGGCCAGTCACATGATATACGGTACGTGTCTGCCACACCTCTCCGTGGTCTTTGGGTCCAGTCTCTCACCCACCCCGTGATGAGATAGGTGGTTATTGCCTTGGTTGGAGCTGTTCCGGCGATGGGCTCCGTAGCCAGCAAGGCGTGGTACACAGCAGCCAGTTGCTTCTCTATCGAGGTGACCCGGACCCTCTGCTCCTTTCCATAGTTGTGACCAGGCCCCGGCCGGCAGCAGGAGCAGCAGCAGTGGCAGAAGCAGTAGCCTTAGGCTCGGGCCCCGGGCCGGGGTCGCCACGGCCAGCAGCGGTGGTGGTGCCTCCGCGACTACACGAGTGTAGACACACGTCCCTCGGTGCGAGCGCCACTTCTCCCCATCATTTCTAGGGACGGCCCTCCCAAAGGTCGCACCCATTATAACATTTTGGGTTCAGAGGAATCCTGTCCACTACCGCCAGAATGTAAGTCCGGGGAGAGGAAAGCCCGGGGCAAAATACCTCTAAAAACCGAAATCAGTCAGAGGGAGAAATAAGTTTAAAACCCATTTATTGCTTATAAACTGCAGTCCAGGGCCACCTCTGTCCTCTTCTCCTGAAGAAGCAAACAAGCTAGCAAGCCAGCCCCTCCCCTTAAACTCTCAGGTTCAGACACCGCCCTTGGTTGCCCAGTTAATTACCCACTGACAAGGAGATGAACTTCTCTCCTCCCCTGAGGATATGCAAATGTACTACAGCCAGGGGAGATACTCTGGACATGTTACAGTGTTGCCCAATACATATGATTAGTTCAAACTCAGCTAACCAGTGCTTTTCATGACAGCCAACTCAAATATTACACAAATAATCTAGATGACTACAAATTAAGAATTCTGATGAGCTCTACACCCCACAACTTCATTTTAACCAATAATTATAACTTTACACCATATGCTGGCTGACAGGTAGGAACTGATTTGAATTCAATCACTCCTGGCTTTTGGGGTCCACTTTGGGCTAATATGCATTTAAATGACTCAAAGAGAAGGCAAACAAGGTAAAATGAAAGCAAAGTCTGGAATAAATTGAGACAATGGCAAAGTATCTTTTGAAAACTAGAAAAAAAAACACTGTTTCTATTCTTCAGCAAAGCATTAATGGACAGAAGAAAAAAATGCACCTTGGCTATGCATAATGGCTTTCTTTCTAACAAATCAAAAAATTTAACAAATTCCCATAGACATACAAAATCATTGCAGATAACTCATTCATGCATGGCGAAATCTTTCTGTGCCCACTAACTAATTTATGACCTGCCTTGGATCCAGGTGCACACTGCACACTTGGAACACAAAGAAATCTCGACTTCTTCCTGAGTTTTATAAACAGAACCATTAACATACCTCACATTCTTAAAGAGAACAAAATGTGAAGTGCACTGACGTTCTATAGCTATGTGGATTTAGCCAGCTAGATTAATAACATTCAATGAAAACATAAAAACCTAAAGGTCCTGTTTGCGTCATCTGAACACAGCAACACAAGCCCATTTAGTCACAAAAGCTCAGTAATCTGTAAAGCAGCCACACAGCCTTTTCCATACTGGTCCGACCACTGGTCTACCCACCCGTTAATCTGCTCCTGATAATGCAATACAGAAAATCAGTGGGCCCCATTGTGAAATTCAAGCTTAAGGGGCAAAAATACACCTTTCCACAAATACTTTCGTCTTCCATAACTGGCCATGTTGGATCTACCCACGAACTGAAATTCTCTGCCTTTTTTGAACCTATCATTATCAGTATTTTCAGTCTATGCCACTTCATGAGATAATACATTCTGAAAGCTACTTGAAGTAAATCAAGTGATTGTTCCTTTGACTTTTCTTAAGGTTACCTCTTTAAAATGTCAGGAGAGGCCACAGTTCTCAGTATTGTATTCCAGGATATGGTGACCTGATCTGTAGTTATCCTATTTACCCACTCATGATTAATCAGGCACACCTGGGTTCTGTCTTCAGGGGAAGCAGGAGACTTTACGTGGTTGGTGGAACTCTTCCTGACCATGCCCCACATTGCTGCCCTGTTAGCCCTCATGCACCCCTGGGGGAGTGTTCTTTGGTATCCAGTCTACAATCCAGCAACTCATGTTGCTTTAACCGAGTCTAATCAAGCTCAGAGTCTGCCCTCCTATTAGTAAGTTTCAATTATTTCCCCAGCTCTTGTTCATCTAAACTTAGCTCTCTCCCTTTCCAGTTCACGTTATCCAGCCTTAGGGGATCTCACTGCAGTACAACTTGTATAGCTTGGCGTCTCTGAACTTTTCGGAAAGGGTGTTAAATCAAACCAGCATCCTCGGGTACCCGCCCTTTGGGTGTTTAGCTTTTTTACACATCTTTCTCTGGGGAAAAAAAAAAACAAAAACAAAAAACGCCTGCCCTATCTATTATCTTAGTTTCCCTCTGTAAACCAATTCCCCTTCCTACCTATGACCAACCCCCCTCCCCATCACCGCAGATATCATTTCAAAGTCTTCGGAGCTGACACCTCCCCCCCCCCCCCTCGCATGAAAGCTTTTTGAATGTCTTAATAACCTTGAAGTGATAAAATGCTCTAAAACTGATTGTGGTGACAGTGGCACATATCTGTGAATATAGTAAAAACCACTGAAATATACACTTTAAATGGGTGTCTCCTATGGTATGCAAATTATAGCTCAACAAAGCTATTAAGAAAACTAAAAAAAAGTAAGTAACCTATCCACTTTCACTTCCTGATACCTAAAAAAATCCCTCCAATATTTAGTAAAAGATGAGCTCCCAGGACAGGAACCATGCTGCTCCTCACTAGAACAGTTAGGTGTCAGGGTCTTGAGGACAGGACCCTCCCCTGCAGCCAGACGCCACTGACTGGCCTGGTACAATAGTGAGGCTTGCTGCCGTCATTCCCCGAGGGCTCTTCTGGAGCTCTTATAAACAGAAATGCAAAACACACACCTTAGATCTGTAAGTCCCTGAGTATGGACCATGTGCAAGGCAGTGGGCTACAAAGTTGAGGAAAACCAGGTTGGCCAAGATGTGGGCCCTGCCCTTCACAAACTCATAGTCTTCAGGGAAAGACAGACCCCTACACAGTTAAAATACCATGTGCTGAGGACCTTGACCTGGGACAGAGGGCTGTGGGGATGCAGGTGAGGCAGAGAGTAATTCCCCTGCTGAAGGAGGAGCGAGGAGATAGCACACTGCGCAGAGTCTTGAAGGACTGAATATGAATAAAAATGCCCAGGGCAGGCCAGGAGAATAAAGGCATTAGAAGAGCGTAAGTAACTGCATGGATAAACAAAACAAAAGCCTGTGTTCAGCAGAGTCTGGGGACGTTCAGAATAGGAAGAAATAGGATGAGCTGGAAGACACGTGTATGGAGGGCCACGTATGCCAAGGCAACGAGTTTGGACTGATTCCTGGTGTAGGTGATGGGGAGCCAGCAAAGGTTTTTAAGCACGGGAATGACAGGAACAGATGTTTTACTCATACTTATGCACTGAAAGCCAGAAGGTCAGCGCCAATGGAAACTAATCCATAAAATGACAGCATAGGCTGAAAATTTGCCCCATTGTCTACATTTTCCAGGAGCAATACACTGAATTATGGAAAACTACTCATTATACTTGTATACAAGACTACAGAGGAAAGTAAAGTGAGACCTCTGTTTATGTAAAGAGCCTTTCTTTAAAAAAACAGAAATATACTTGCATCTTCCTTGTGAGACAGAGATTAGCCTAAACATCTCATTTTGAAGAGATCAGCTGCCAATCTGCATTTAATTTATCTCCAACACCTCTCAATGGCTAATTTGATCCAAAATGGTTAAACCTCTGTAGAAACGTAGGTTGGATCACAATTGTTTTTTGGTTTAAGCCCCTAAATGGCTCATCATAGCAAGCAGAAAAAAAACTCAGTTTAGCAAGGCTTATGTATCTGGCCTCCAGCGCAGGCCCTCCAACCACCGGGGGGGGGGGGGGGGGGGGGGGGGCCAGATCCCCTAATGGACCCTGTTATCCCACCTTTGCTGATCCTGACCCCTCCCTGCCAATTCTCCAACCCCACCCTAAACTCACCATGCTGCCGATCTGATCTGTCTAGGTACAAAGGACCACCCCTCCTACCCAGTGCCACCTCCACCTCAAACCCAAGGCTAATCCCTGTTATTTCTGTCCCCATCCTAGCCCTATCACGAGGTACTAAGGCCAGGGCCCATCCATTTCCTTTTCTGTCTCTCCCCACAACCAGAAGGAAAACTGTGATTACAGAGTCTTGTCTTATTCACTGCTCACCATTTTATCTTGAATGATGAAAAGAACAGATTATGAATCCATTTTCAGTATCTTTCTAACCCTCAGGACTACGATCTTCTGCCTCTTCCAATTTTTCAAGATGACCACAATCTACAAACCACTCACTGAAATACGTACAGCTGGGTGACTGACCAAAGGAGCCCTACTACTGAACATTGTAGTAACATGACTCATCATCACTCATTAATTTCTCTTTTGGTCAATTCGCAAAGTCATATATGAAGTTTTCATAGAACCGGGCACACCTACATGAAGAAATGTGTCAGTAGACAGAACATCATGTTGCTTGTGCATTGATGACTCAGGCAAAACCCCACTTGTGCTGGTAACAGTTTTCCCGCTGCCAAACTTCCTCCTAAGAGCAACCTCTCTGGAATCCTCCCTCCTCCCTTGAGCTCGCATTTACTGTGTGTGCTGAATATGCCCACAGGTACATTTTCTTGCTCCCTCCCCTGAAATGAATCCAAAGTGCAAGCCCTGTCACACATGCCCGGAAGCACTAGCAAGGAGCAACGCCCTCATCTAAGCATCCCCATTTTGCAATGCTCACCCACATCCCACGCAAAAGCCATCCTGAGACCTTAGACTGACAACAGCCGTGCCTCTACAGGCCTCTACCTATATAGCCTCTGGCTAAACCACTGCCATCATGACAAGACTGTGTCTTTTCTAGGAATGAATCTCTAAACCTTCTCCCCAGCAGTCCTCTCAACTAGTCTAACATAACCCTTGCCTGTCTTTCAGTACTAACAGCGCATTCCTGTCTTGCTTTCATTTTCAATTCAGTCTGGACCTTGTGCCTGGCCTGATGCACAGCCTGATGATACATACACGGGCTGTGCTACTTAATCACGTGTCCCCACCTTGATGTAACAATGTGCACATAACTCTACATCTTTCAACACTTATTTGGAAGTCAACCCCTTTTCGGGTGCTACTTTCTCCATTCCCAAAGTGGCCCCTAATCTGGGGTGTTAAGTGATCGTTTGGATGGGCTGCATGAGATGTAAAACTCTGAAATTACGGAAAATGTTGTGTATGCGTACATCTATCTAAGAAAAGGCTCCAGAGCTTTCCCGAATCTCAAAGTGTCTGATCCAGGAAAGGTTAAGATCTGTCTTTCTAACTTCATATAAATAGGTCACATTATTTTCATGTTAAGATTTATTGGTTTCACGTAATTACAAAAGTAATGCATCTTCAGCGTGATCAAAACTGAAAGTTTCTGTGATATGACTGCCCTTGCACTGTTCACCATGTAAGAACTTATTCACTATGTAAGAATAAGAACTTGTTCGTTGTGCTTCAGAAGATTGGAGACTGTTGAGAATTAGGCTTGAGGTTGATTAATGATTGTGCATTGAGTCCCCTATACAGAATTTTATTGTTGTTAACAACCATTTGATCAATAAATATGAGATGCCCTCTCAAAAAAAAAAAAAGTAATGCATCTTCAATGAAGAGTTTTTAATCCAAAAATATAAAGTAAACGTCACTCTGAATCCCATCCATAGATAACCAGTTATTATTTGATGTTCCTCCATCTCTTTTCTATTTTTTTCTCCTTCCAAATTGGGATTTTGAGAAGTTACAGCGTTCCAAAGAACATAAGAGAAACCTTGGCATATAAAGAATTTGGGACTATTGTTCGAAAAGTCCTTTGGTTTCCAAGACTCATCCACCTTGGAAATATTTACTGAGCACTTGCTCTGGGCATGACAGACTACTCCAAGGGGAAAACAGGCAAATCCTTATATAAGTTCTCACCCACATGGTGTTAAATATACTAGGAGTTTCAATAGGCCATGTGAGGCCCCAGCCTAAGAAAGAGAAACTTTTAGCCTAACATGACTGGACCTATGCTAACTGAAAGAAAAAAAAAAAAAGAAAAAAATTGCAACAATGATGTAATTATAGACTTAAACACAAACCTTTAGAAGTCAAGGTTTCTTTAAATGATAGTTTTCCTTTATAACCAAAATACAGGCGTCCTCTAAAAATACATACATTTAAATAATACGTAAGAATAAAAAAACTACATAAAATAATAAAAATAAATACATATGAGGTGGGACTACATAGGAAGGTCCTGGTCAGCTCACATGGCTCATAGACTCATTCTGAGGGAAATTCCCTGTGTTTTGAGCAATGACATTGAGGAGTAAGTGTGTGGCCTCCTCAGGTGTTTGACTGTTATTCAAAGGCCCCGGCACTTGTTTCCATGTGGAATTCCACTGTGTTTAAGGAGGAAGGTCAGTGTAATTACCTCACCGCCACTGCCTACAGATTGCCCAAGCAAGGTAATTCTGGCAAAACAGGATTATTGCTTCCCTGATTTAAATACATACATAAGTAAAGGATGGGTTAACAGAAGGATTTCTTGTCGTTTAGGTCCATTTGTCCCACATTTTAAATCATATCCCATTTTCAAGCAGGAAAGCAAATAAATCTCTTTCTAGAATTCAAAGCAGAGCCCAGTGAAATGCTTAACAGCTTTCTCTTTCATCGCCCCATCCCTTGCTAAGCCACCGAGCCTCTTCTTTTCTTTCCTCTTTCCTCTGACCACTGGAAGTTTTTGTGAGGAGCAATCAGGCCCAGCCCGGTAAGCCTCTCTGGAAGCTGGGAACACAACCGGCATCTACTGCAGAGGCGGCAGCGTCTGGCCAGGTCCGAGGTTCGCCCCTGCTTTCTCAAAAACGCCACAGCCTGAGAGCAGCCACCTGCAGCTGTAAGCAAGCAAGGTAGGTGGTGGCTGTCAGGCAAACCGGCGGAGGCAGGCCCTTGCACTGCCTCCGCACCTTCTCTCCCTCGGGGACCCGTGGTCAGAGCTCCTTTTGCGAGGTCCCGGGGGTGTGTGGGGGCGGGGGCGGGGTGATCAACGGACTGTCAGCTGAGCGGGGAAGCAAGAGACAAGAGCCCTCATCCGCTCAGAAAGCAAGAGCCACGCTCAGTATGAGGAGAACTTGAACGGGTGGCTCAACGGGACGCTGCTCCGGGACTCAGTGTGTAGCAGGAGAAAGACAAAGACTTTAAAAGCTTTTTTATATATACTTTTCTGAACACTGAGGCTGGGGGCCAGACCCGATGACCCTAGGTCCCTGTGCTCTTGCCAGCAGCTGCCGCCACGATGCGGTCGTGGTTGGTCGTGGCCTGAGAACCACGGCACGGCTGAGGGCAGAAAGGTTTCCGACAAGATGCCTGCCTCGGCGGCTAGGTTTTTCACTACTCAGAGGCCTTTTTCCTTTCTTTCCTGTTTGTGGACTGTTGAAGGCACCAACATTTCACCAGGGAATCAGTAGGTGCTACTGCCCCACTTCTACAGGAAGTGGTAGAAAGTGACAGTCATTTTTACTGATGAGGGGAGAATAGTTGAAAGTAAACATGGTCAGATGAAAACAAAGATTTATGGATTCTGAGTGGTGGAACTACGGGTGATATTATTCTTCTTTTTCCTTTTCTGTTCCCCCAGTTTTTTCTAGCACAGACAAGTACTGCTGATATCCAAAAACACATATCAATTTTATTTGGGGTTTTATTCTGGTAAAATATGCATAACAAAATTTACCGTTTAAGTGCGTACTTCAGTGGCATTAAGTACACTTAACATTGCTGTATGGCCATCGCCGCCACCTGCTTCCATTAAACACTAACTCCCCCTTCCCACTTCCTCTCAGCCCCTGGGAACCTCTCATCTGCTTTCTGTCTCTATGAATTTGCCTAGTCTGGGTACCTCACACAAGTCGAAATATACAATACTTGTCCTTTTCTGTTTGGCTTCTTTCGCTTAGCATGTTTTCAAGGTTCGTCCATATTGTAGCATGTGTCAGAATTCCATTCCTTTTAGGAGCTGAATAATATTCCACTGTACATATACACCATGTTTTGCTTATCTGCTGACGGACATTTGGGTTGATTCCACCTTCTGAGTATTGTGAATTATGCTGATATGAACACTGGGGTGCAAGTATCTGTATGAATCCCTGATTTCAGTTCTTGTGGTTATGTACCTAGAAGTGGACTTGCTGGATCATATGGTAATTTTATATTTACATTCTCAAAGAACTTGCCAAGCTTTTCTTTTTATGGCCAAGCAGCTACATCATTTTACATTCCCACCAGCAATCCACGAGGGTTCCACTGTCTCCACATTTTCTCCAACACCTGTTACTTCCCATTTTTTGGGTAACAGCCATCTAATGGGTGTGAAGAGGTACCGCACTGGTTTCAATTTGCATTTACCTAATGATGCTGAACGTCTTTTCACATGCTAGTGTTGGTTGGCCACTGGTATATCTTCTTTGGAGAAATAAGTTCTTTGCCCATTTTGAAATCAGGTCGTTTTGTTGTTGTTGTTGTTGTTGTTTTTGTATTAATCTTTTATCAGTTATATGCTTTGCAAATATTTTCTCCCATTCCCTGGATTGCCTTTCATTCTCGACAGTGTCCTCTAGTACACAAAAGTTTTTAATCAAGTTTATTTTTTAGAGAAGGTACAGGTAAAGTTTTTAGGGAGCAGACACCCTAAAGCATAGATGGGGAAGGGAATCTTTATACCCCTCTTTTCAGACTTCCCTTCTGCAAATAAAGGAACAAGAACTGAGGTCTTCTCAATGAGGTAACTCCTAACTCCTCCCCCAACTTGGCTCCCGCTCCCCACTGGGCACCACCTCATGCTGTAGGACATTTGTGTACTAATGGGAGTCCCAGAAAGCGAACTCAGGCTGGGTGTGGCAGGTGAGCCCCGTGGGGCAGGCGGGATGGTGGGGACAGGGCAGATAACGGGCACATTTGTTACTACTGAATGGAAAGGAACATATAAGTCATTATTATGAAAACTGACACCCAAGGGCAGTTCCCATCCTCTCCAGAAGTGATTCCACTTGTAAATTGCAGGCACTGCCTTTCTTGTGTCTCGGCCCTTTTTTTCCCTCCCCTGCGCAAAATGTGGCTTCTAAACAACTATTTATCACGTGGGAATTCACACTCCAAAAAATACTTGGAAAATAATCAATTTCTGCAGGCAACAAGAAGAAGAAACACAGCTTCATTTTTTTCTGGGAATGGCTCTGGAACCTTGAAATGGCTGTACCTCGGTAGCTTATGTGCATATATTTAAGTCTGAATTTCATGACTATTCTGAGGCTGAACTGTTGAATATTCTTACACTAAAGGCTAGAAACGCTGGGCAGGTCCTGCAGTCTTGTTATTTGCTGCTCTACAAAGGAAGCATTTGTTATCCAAGTTCTTCTCAATTATAGATCTCTGACCTACCCATGCTGTTGTTTCGTAAGTAGACCAATATCTTTAACTTTTTGCCTTAACTAGGAAATCTCAAACCCCGTGGCAGGGGAGAGCATGAACTGTGTACGGCACATGCATTCATTCAGCAAATAATCAAATGAGAAGGGTTATCTGTAGGAAGGCCTTCGCCTAGCCATTCCAAAACAACTTGCTTAGAAGTTTCAGTGTTAAATAACCTTTATTCTTAGGAAATCCTTTTTCAAGGATTTAAATCTTAAGGGGAAAAAACCTTTCCACTCTTTTAGCATATGCTCCTACGTTCCACCTTCAAAGCCATTTCATCTTGGGCGGGAGGGTAGTCAGGGAAAGGAAAAGTACAAGAGGAGAAAGAAAAGTAGCTCTCTCTACCACGATTCCAACATTTACTAAAAGCTTGCTAATAAGCACCAGGTGCTGTGCTAAATGCATTACATGTTATCGCATTTAACTCTCACAATAATCCTAGGTAGAAAATACTATCATCTCTCACATTTTATAAATGAGAAAACTAAGACTAACAGAGGTCAGGCAACCTGGATATGTGAGTGATACAGTCAGTGTGGTGGACAGAATCCTAAAATCCCCTGTAACGTCCCTGCCCCCATTCCACTCGCCCTGTATAATCCCCTCCTCTTGAGTGGAAGCGGGAATCTGTGAATACTGTGGGATGTCACTCCTGTTATTACATGACGAATAAAATGACCCTGAGTTCATCAAAAGGGAGATGGTCCTGGGTGGGCCTGGCCTAACCTGGTGATCCCCCAAAAGAACGACTGGGTCCTTCCTGGAGAGAGACAATCACTTGCTGGCTTTTTAGAAGCAGACTGCCATGTTATGAGAGGCCCACATGGCTAGGACCTGAGGGCCGTCCTCTAGCAGCTGACAGCCATCCCCACTCCCAGTTGAGAACCAGCAAGAAAACAGGACCCGTCAGCCCTACAACCACAGGAAACTGAACTGTGCAAACTTGAAGGAGTTTGGAAAAGGCCTCTCGATGAGAACACAGTCTTGCCAACACCTGTGAAACCCCGAGGAGGGGCCAGCCCTGCCCATACTTCTTACCCAGAGAACGTGTAGTATGAGAAATTATCTTGAGCTGCTAAGTTTGTGGTAATTTGCTGTGGAGCAATAGAAAACTAATACAGTCAGGATTCTAACCAGGGCTGCTCAACTGTAGCAGTTTCACAAATTTCTAACCATTTTTAACTCTTCAAAAGGAATAGAGACATAAATTTCTACTGAACAGGGATGGTTAGATCTTTACCTTTTCTAATGTGATTTTCAAGTTTTAGAGATGTTTTTATCACATTCTAGTAGAGAAACAAATTGATTGATTCAATAAAAAAAAAACTGCTCAATAATAGGTAAGTGTGATAATAGGTAAGGTGTGAAATAAAAGTAGGATGGAAAACATAAGATTTTATTTACCAAAAACACCTTGTTATAAAAAGCAGGCTTGGCTTTTTGCAAGAGCTCCAGGCCGTGCTATTTACAAATACTTTCCTTTTGCCTATTGCGTGATCTGCAAGATCTGTCAACACATCACCTCTTTTAAGAGGGCCCAACTGCAAATTCAGCGAGCAGGGGAAGCCAGTGAATTCTCTGCTAGAGTGAATTAAATTAAAAGAGAACCTCAAAAAAATCAAACACCGTGGTGGCTTCTTGCAGGGCATCAGTCAACAACTCAACGTTTGATGTTCTTCCCCACACAAACTACACCAGGGAGCAAATTAGATGAACAATAACAGGTAACACTTGAGGCCAAGTGTTCACCGTGGATTATTTTATTGAGGCCTCACACTTACCTTATGAAGGAGGAATTAGGATCATTGTCACTCCCATTTTACAGACAAAGAAATTGAGACTTAAAAAGGGTGACTTTCCCAATTTTCCACAACCAGAAAGTGGCACTTCAACCTGAGTTCGCGTTCTCACTCACTTTCGCATATCACCCACACTACTACTGCTGCTCTCCAACTAGATACTCCTTCCGTCCTTCACCGTACCTGGCAATAGGCCTTCACAGAGGAATGCTCAATGAATGTTTGCTGGTAATGATAAAGAATGAGGCCAGCGCCTGAGGGACTAGGTGAGGCATCCAGACCTTTCATCATCATCCTGAGAAGATGGGTGATGTGGAGAGGTCAGTTGAGATGGGGTAAGGAGGCGGGCTGGACGCTGCCCCATTTATGTGGGTGCCAGTCTTAAGTGAATAGGACGTAGAACTCCAAACATATGTTGACTAAACCATATACAGAAGACTTGATTCTGGCCTTAAGATAATAGCAAGAAAACTAGCCTAGTTTTCCAGAGTTTTCTTCCTTTTGGAAAAGATTCTGCTACACATCTGGAAGTGATTTTCTAACACTAGTTCCAATGAGTCATGTACAATATTAAGCAATGATTCCATAGGGTGAGCCCTGATCTGTTTTTTTATTAAGTGGCATCCACTGAGGTCAATGACAGGCAAAGGCTGACCCAGACTTGGACAACCTCACCCTCCACAGCCCCATTTTATATTGTCAAGAACGTGGCTTTTAAGAGGCACAGGAATGCAATCCATCTCCCAACAGTAATGCAAGACTTGCTCTAGCACACTTAGTTTCCTTTCACTGGTCCTATGCAGAAGATGGCTCCAAAGGCTGCTTGAGGAGAGAAGCAACCCTAAGTTGCTGGCAGAAGAAACATCATGGGGGTCACAGGTAAACATGAGGCAGTCAGAAATGTGGGGGCTTAGGATGGGGTAGGCTCCCTAGACAAAATGAGACAACCTATGGTACACAGCGTACAGCCGGCACTCAGACCCATAATGCGGCCAGCAAGAATTTCCCCCAAGGAATATTCTAGAAACGACTGCCAACCTACCCCCTTTCCCTTTCTGCCACATCCTAATATAGTGACTCCAAATATCGACTTTTAACCCATATCATTTTGGTTTCCTAATATGTAAATCCTCCAATATTGGTGTTTAGAAGTATAACTTAAGTCCATTTCCCGTGCCCTCTGACATCTGGATTTCTTTCAAGTTATAATGAAGGAATGAGTCATGTTCTTTCAGAAACTAAGGAGCCCCGTACAAAGGCTATTTTAAACCTTTCAGGTGACAAGGGTACTATCTTGTTCCCAGAAACAATTCACTAAACGGCTTCCTCAGGGCATAAGGAGTTAATGCAACTTCCCAGAACGAATTTCTCGCCCCCGGCACCAAAACAATCTGATTTTAAATGGCACAGGAGTTATAAAAACCTAAAAAAGCCTTAAATCCTACCTTACAAAGGATATGAATTAGTGGGTGGTCATTTGCATCACAAAGGGATTGTCTGCTTTGCCAAAGGATTCCAATCAAGTTTATTCAAAAATCAGATTCCCCTAAGGTGTGCTAAATGATCTATCTGATTTGCACAAGGCCCGAGAGTCCTGGGGCAAACACAGCTGTGACAAAGGCTGAATTTGATTAGCAGGTACCTCGTCCTGATGTTGGTGGTTCTCATCACCGTTTCATTGGCGAGGTGCATTGCCTCGAGGGTCACACAGTGAGGAGTCAACATTAAAATTTCTGACTCATAGTGCCTCCACTCTAACGACAGAATTGCTCTGCTTTTCCCTAGCACTTTCCATCCAAAGCCTTCAAAGGGATCAATCCCCGTTTACTACTCTTCATAATTTTATGCCACACAAGGTAGCGAGAGAGCTGGAAATGAAACCTTCCAAACTACATGGGCTGGGGAAACAAAAGCTTAGAACCATTGGATCGACAGAAAAACTGAAGGTTCACAAAAGCACAAAAGGACTACATTTAAGTTTATTTTTTACAAAAAAAAAATATTTCTTGCACCTTATTTTTCAAAAACAGGCTTTTTTTTCAAGCAGTTTGAGGTTCAGAGCAAAACTGAGCAGAAGTACAGAGAGCTCAGTTCGCATGTATCCCCTGCTCCCACACATGCACAGCCTCCCCCAGCTGTCAACAGCCCCCACCAGAGTGGCACACTCGTTACAATGGATGAACCTACACTGACACATCATAATCACCCAAAGCCCCCAGTTTACCTTAGGTTCACTGCTGGTGTTGGACATTCTTTTGGGTTTGGAGAAATAGAGGATGATCTGTATCTACCACTGGAGAATCACAGAGTAGTTTCACTGCCTTAAAAATCCTCTATGCTCCACCTATTCATTGCCTCCCTCCCCCTCCTACTTTCTAAGTTATGAAGAGGGAATACTCAAAACTCAGTTTAAATGCTGAAAGGGATAGAGGGGATACATTAAAGGAAAATGCAACAAATTCATTTTTATACGGCACTTTTAAATCATGATCAGAGTGGGGTTTGGAAAGGAGTGAGAAATGTGGTAGGGAGAAGACAGAAGCAACAAAAAAGAAATGAATTCTAGGATGTGCATGCTGCTAGGAAAAAGACACACGGTTGAGAGGGGAAAACAGACCCTGCTCACCAAGATGCCCGCTGTAATCTAATTATCCAAAATGTCAGAGGCAAGAACTTCTGTTTCAAAGCTCCTCACTCATCGGTAACTCTCCTACCCGTGTTTCTGAAATCCACAAGAAGTCTAAGATTATTTTTAAGGAAAGAACAAAGATACAGCATGTTCAAAATCAGGAAAATTGCACCCAGAACCCCTTGCAATATCGATGCATGGCACCTACTAATTAGCTTCATTTGAAATGTAAGTTCCTCTTGTGATTAACAGTATTAATGTCGGCCAAGGATGACTACAGTCAGCAACCTGAGACACATTTCACATGCAAGAAAGATGACAGCAATTTTAGTTTACATTTCAGAAAATTCACGGTAGGCATCTCTGCCTGTCAGAAATTATAAAGGTAATATAAAACATATCGATGCATATGATGTGCAAGCATGCATGTGGTATGTGTGTGTGCATACATCCACATAAACCCTTCGAAACCTCACTTTATAGAGAATGCCTTGAGTTCAAAATTTGGGGGATACTTAAGCAGATAGGAATGAAAAGCCAATGGGAATTGAAGTCTCTACTTTCTGGACCACCCTAATTTTATTGACTCAACGGAAAGAAAATGTGGGATGTGCAAAGCAATAGGCAAGAAGCTGCGGCATTATAGGGGAAATTATCTTAATAACAATAGCATTGTGCCAACTACTACACAGGTACTAATATGCCACGTAAACTTTTTATGTACATCGCATAAATACAGCAAGTCTGAAAGAATGGAACATGTCTTGAATTCTACTTTTTCTGACTATGAAACTAATACAGTCAATGTAAAACAAATGAATAAACATTTAAAAACAAAATATAAAGAATAAAATTTACTCATAATCCCAGACATACACACTGTTAATATTACCTATACACACATACATCATAAATCCCCACACATACTCTGAGAATGGTTTCTTTGAATGTAACAATAATAGCTAACATTTATTCAGTGCTTCCTGTGTTCCAGGATTTGTTCTAAAGTGCTTTATTTTATTATTTTACTCATTCCTACAGCAACCTTGTGAGGTCAGTTTTATCATCTCTGCTTAACAGATGAGGAAACTGAGGCACAGAGTGATTAACTAAACTCATTTGTATCACACACACATTACTTTGTAAAAAATACGACCATACTTTGCATGCTGTTACATAAACCTAAATTCTTACCCATGTCAATAATAAATGCTGATGTCATTTTAATGACTGCATAGTTTTCTGCTGTCTAGATAAACACTTGCCCAGTCCCTCACTCTTGAACATTTGTTTCAATTTGGGGGTTACTTGTTTTGCTATTATAAACAACTCTGCATGGCCCTGTGAGGTCAATATTCCCGTCTCCATTTTACAAATGAACACAAGGAAGTTCACAAAGTTAAATAGCCTGCCCAAGGCAACACAGTTGTCAGTGGAATAGCCGGAACATTCTAGCACTCTGACTACTACTGTGCATTAGCTCTTTCCACTCTCCTGCCAGCTCCTTAAAGCACTGACACTCTAATGACCCAGAGAGGTTGTCAGCAACTACGGTTAAGAGGCAGAATGAAATCAATCCTCTCTAAAACTAAAGAAATAGCGGTATAGGCTGAAAAATGTTCTCCCTTCACCCCCCAGAATATGCCTCCATCCTCATCTCTGGAATTGCAAATGTTACCTTACGGTGAAAGGGTCTTTCCATGTGTGATTGAGTCAAGGGTCCTGGGATGTGGAGATCAGCCTGGATTATCCGGGTGGCCCCTAAATGCCACCACAAATGACCTTAGAAGAAAGAGGCAAAAGGAGATTTGACAAAGCTGGAAAGAGGAGAATGCCATGTGATCACAGAGGCAGAGACGGGGGCGATGCAGCCACAACCTAAGGAATGCTGGCAGGGACCTGAGCTGAGAGAGGTAAGGAAGGGATCTTTCCCTTAAACTCTCCAGCGGGAGTGCAGCCCAGTGATATTTATTTTGGACTTCTGGCCTCCAGAATTCTATGAAAATAAATCTGTTGCTTTAAGCCCCCTAGTCTGTGGTAATTTGTTACAGCAGCCACAGGAAACCAGTACAACCAGGAGGAGGCGGTTAGCCTGCAGAAGGAGCAATTTGAGGCAAATGGGGCAGGATGGCCATTAGACCTAGGCCCTGCAGGAGAGACAGGGCTCCCTTTAGGAGGGAAGGGCTGGGGGTGCGGTGGGGGTGTACTGCAGGAAGGAAGGAAGAGTCAGCCTCAGCAAAGGCGTGGACGGGAGAAAACATCGCGTGCATCTGGGAAACAGCAATGATCTGGCGTGGTGAGAACACAGGCCACAGGAAGAGATGTGGTGGGAGAAGAGATTCGAAGGGGGGACAGGCGCCTTACTGGTGGACGGGAAGGCAGGCGCATGAAGGCCTGCTTGGAAATCTGGTGCAAATTTACAGTAACGTGGGGCCAATGCAGGTAGAGCTGGTACTTTTTACGGGTTTGAGGATTTTATAATTTTCCCTCATCCTCTCCTGAGAGGCAAGAGAGTGGTGGTCAACTTCTAGCTATTTCAAGATCGGAAGTTTTTTGCTCACTGTCGAGATGGTCCACCCTGACTTGTTAAACCTCTAGGGACACACAGACAAAATCCTGCCTAAATGATTTCTCCAGGGAGGCAGCAAGAAATGTGACGGTGGGGTAGACCGGCTCAGCTCCACCTGGTGTCAACCGGGCGGGTGCTCCTGCTCCCTAGCAAAGCGACTCTTGAGATGTACCTGGACGCTTAAAACGGGTGTGGTTTCTGCCAAATATTACCCCAGCAAAGCAAAGTCCTCCATTAAACTGAGCTACAGGAACTTTGTCTCTCATGCGGAAGGCTTCGCTTTTGAAAGGTCTACTAAGCCAAAGGCCACTCTTTCCCAACTCACCCCAGCAGGAAAAACAAAGTGACGTAAACTGGGCTCTGTGGCTGTAATTATATCATTTCTTAAACTCTTCATTCCGATTTCATAATTCTCCAGATAGAACCTCCACTTCTTTTAGTTGGAACCCAATCCAAACCCAGGACATTTTAGGGGACAACCTTGCCAGATACGTAGCTCCATGACATTCCCTTGGCATCCAGGCCATTGGACTTCCAGAAAAGGCACCCAGCCATCGCTAGCTCAGGCCTTTGGAATTTTCCATCCTTGGCTAAAGAAAAGGTTAAAAAAAAACAAACCACGGCTCTGTCCCATGGACAACACTTTCTGACCAAACACTGAGGAGAGAGGGAAGGAAGAGGTGAGGGAAAAGATGAGAAGGGAAGAGTGTGAGTGTGCCCACAGTAGAATGCAGTGCCCCAGCTCACGGAGGAAGGGAGAAGAAAAGGGCTGGCTATGGGAGAGTAATGGTGGGAGGGCTGGACCAGGGAGCCACACGTGCAGAAGACTTTCCTGGAAGGTGGCCGCACGCAGAGAGATGAACACCACGAGCAGCAGCTGAAGAACATCAGAATGAGAGGACAACAGTTAGTGGGTAGTAGAAAGGGGAAGAAAGCAACTCTGTAGGGAGAGGACATCACTAAGAGGAAGCCAGCCCCAGTGGGGGCCACACTCTGAGAGTCTCAAGGGCCCAGAGGGGCAGCCTCCAATAGCTACCATTCCTGTCCAGCCGGTTTTGCTGCCTGAGGAAAGATGAGTTTGGGAACAGGTGAGATGCTGCTGCGTCTTCCACCCAAGGATGGAGTAGGGCAGGCCGAGCTGGCACGTGAGTCCCCCCACCCTTAGCTCTCAAAAGAAATACGCGGCCACAAGTCTCTGACCTCCATCTAAGTTGGAGAACTGGGCTCCAGTCAGCATCTGCAGTGGAGAACTGCACACAAGTATTCTCTACATTCCTTAATTAATTGCTTTGGGGTCTTGATTTACGCAAGCTGACAATGTGTACTGCCCTCCATCGCCTGAATCAATGTCTACTCCCATTTATTATTTGTCCCAGACAAAACTGTTCCATTTATCTAGTATGATTTCTAAAGGGTTTGATTTCTTCCTGTCTGAATCTAAAAATATACTGCTACCCTCATTAAATATTGTTAATATTTTAATCTCTGATCTCTTGGTCTACTATAATGGAACACACACAAAGAAAAACCCTTCCTTTCATCTTAACTCTTGTTTAATCCTTTAGTTTCCTCAGACTAAGTCCTTGTCTTGCTTCCCCACCCCCACCACCTTGTCCTAAATAGATTTAATCCATTAAAAAGAAATCAGTAGAAATAGATTTTCTGCTTCTCTTTAATTCAAGCACCAGTTCTAAAAGCATTTCCTTTGGGATTTTAGCATGAACTGAAGGAAAATAACTATCTTTTCCCTCAGCGAAGGCAGCTATCTCCCACAGCTCAGCACAGCTCGCTCTCTCTCTTTCTCTCCCTCCCTGTCCAACAACACCCTTGGTTTCTAGTTCCTTCTGGTATATACCACAGCCCCAGATGTTCCCGAGCTCTAAGACGTCAATTCTGTCACGCACCTCATCGACTGAATGCTTCCTACCCAAAAGCTATGAAGGTCAGATGAGGGCCAGTAAAAAAGAAAGCAACAGATCAGTAAAACAATATGAAACATAATATAATAGGCCAGGTTGAAGGGAAAGAGTCCATAATTTGGAGAAAATGAACACAAGTTTCTAGAGATTTAAATAGGACTACAGTTAATACTCTTTCGCATTTTATGGATTAGAGATGAATAGTATATATTTTTTTTATCGAAAAAAAAATTAAGGTAATTCCATTGAAAACACATCAGAATTTTTTAAAATTGAGACGGCTTATAAAGAGAATTGAACTGTTTTCGTATTGAGACAGGGAAAAGGGAAAATGGAACTGGACAAAGTAAAGATGGTTAATGTGTACTTTGTTTCTACAGATTTTTACACACTATCTGGGAGACTCCCAACCTTTCACATAATAATTTTCAGTGCATTACAGCCAGGTCAGCTATCCAAGGGCCTGAAAAAAGACAGGCCAGGCCTCAGAGAAATACTGCTATGGCCAATTAGCATTGATTTAAAAATGGAACGCAAGCCACGTCTAGGATAGAGTGCTTCTTCAGGGCAGTCAAGCTCTCTGCCATCAGCTCATCATGGACATTATATAGATTGGCCAATGCAAATGGGATCGGCCAGGAAGCTTTTGTGATAAGTGTCTCTCTGATGGCAGTGACTGGATTTGGTGAAGAGAGGAAGTTTTCATTTCTCTCTCAATTGAAACCCTCATGAAACCAGAAGGAATCAGAGAGATTTTCCAGGCCAGAATTCTCTCAATTGAAACAAACCATCATGAAACCAGAAGGGATCAGAGAGATTTTCCAGGCCTTCTCTCTGCTTCTCTAATCATATGTTTTAGAAATCCAGCTCTGGGAAAGTGTCCTGCAATTACCTTGGAAATGCAAGAAGGCCGTGCCCGGCCTAACGTGACCTTCAGGATGGGCGAAGTGTCTCCCGCACAGGACGCATGAGCAGTGTCTTGGGGCCTGCCTGCCAAAGTGGTATTCTCTGTGACGTGAAACCATCCCTTTCTCTTTTAAACACACACACTTGCCTCACAACCCTTACCTCTTTACTGTTTTCGTCAGCTGAGGGTGGAAAATTCCATAGGCCCAAGCTGGCTAAGTGCCTACTAAGCGTCTGGCCAGCTCGTATCCTGAAACACCTCAAGTCTGAAAGCAGTGCCCACTTACAAGAACTCCAGACTGAGAGAGTTCTGTGGGGGGAAAAAATGTTCTAATTATGAAGAATTTAAGAAAACATCCAAATTGAAATTGCAGACTGCGAGCCTGTATTGCTTTCTTTCAGCCAAAATTCTCAAAATTCTAATTCTGTGAAGACTTCTGCACCTGGCTAACAGTTTGCCAGTCTATCAGATCCCTGTTCCTCCGCCACCCTAACACTGGTATCCGGGCTTAGAACTCAGCTGAGTCCAGAATTCCACGTTTCCCCCAGCAATGCCCATGCGGTAGGCAGAACAGTGTTTACCAAAGATGTCCACATCTTGACCCCTGGAACCTGTGATATGTTCCCTTACATGGCAAAGGGGGTTCTGCAGCGGTGACTCAGTTAAGGACTGTGAGATGCACAGATGATCCTGGATTATCCAGGCAGGACCAGTGTGGTCATAAGGGTGCTTGGTTCTCAGGGAAGGAGGGAGGTGGAAGAGTTGGAATCAGATGTGACGACACGAGCCGTGTCAGGGTGACATGACGGGGAAAAGGCCTGACCAGCCACTGTGGGCCTGAAGATGGAGGAAAGGGCCATGAGCCAAGGAATGCAGGCGGCCTCTAGAAGCTAGAAAAGGTGAGGTAATGGACTCTCCCCTAGAGCCTCTGTAGGCAATGAGGCCTTGCTGACACCTAGGCATTGGCCTAGTGAAACCCATTTCAGAATTAACCTCCAGAACTGTGAGATGACAAATCTGTGTTGTTTTGAGACACTAAGTTTGTGGCAATTTGTTAACAGCAGCCATAGAAAACTAATGGGCCATGCGTCTAGATCAACCCTTGGCAGGGCCACCGGCTGGACCTCCTCAGCCCAGCACTCTGTCTCCTCTGAGTTCTCTAAGCAGATTCACCCCTTCAGTCCGCACTCCCACTGTGCTGAGCTCAAGCTGTTTTAAGATCAACGTGTGGGTAGAGCAGCCCTCCCCAGGACCAGCAGCAAGACCAGAACTTTCTAGAGGAACTGGGCAACTGGCTGGAAAACCAAAGCAGGGGGTTAGATACAGGGGAGGGGGTCAAGACAAGGACACCACGACTGGGACAGTGACAAAAGGGAATAAGGAGGAAAATAAAAACCGGAAGGATAAAATTTCCGGTCACTAACCGGAAATGGATGGTAAAGATAGGGCAGAAGAGCAGTCTATAGGACTCAAGGCCCAGAACCCGAGCTCTGAATCAAGAGTCTTCTGCTGTCCCCTGCTTAGGCCCAGGCTGGTCTCTTGAGCCTGGAATCATCATGCTTTGGACACTGCAGTGGCTTCAGCTGCATGCAGAGACAGGAGAGAAGGAAGCAGGGAGACAGCCAGGCTTCAGTTACAGAACTGAATCGAGAAGCCTTATGGGATTCTCTTCTGGCTCTCTTGGTGAGAACTCTGCCAGACCGTTTCACTTGGAAGGGGCAGGCAGAGGCAAAGTTCCTCTGCAAGCAGTCATGACAGTCACTGGTCAGGGAGGAGCAACTGTCCCCTTCGGTCAGGTTAGCAATGCTCCACAAGCAACAGAGCATGACTAAACGCTGCTGGGCAGAGGGGGGAGCTATTCCTATGAGCTTTCAAATAATGATTGAATTCAACCTTTCCAACAGTTGATTCAGAGCCTTCTGGACTTCAGTTACTTCTTGGTGCTAAGTTAGGCACCTTGAGAAGGTGGCATTCCCTCCTTCAAGTCTCTAGGAAACCATTTAATGTGCTGAAGCATTAGGAACTTGTTGACCTATGAAAATAAACTGGTTATGCCAACAGCACTCTACTGCTCACTGTGAACACTGAAACCAGGTCCTGCAAGGCATACAGCTGGCAGTTTCTCAAGCGGGAAAACTAAGCTACAAATATAAACGGCATGGAGAGACATATATACGTTGTTATTTTTGGACAGCACTAACCCACTCGAAAAAAATCATAAAAACGGTTCCATGAAAGTGATCCCAGGTACCTCTGCAGAGCCAGTGTTCTGGAGATTTTTTTTTTCCATGGAGTTATTCAAACAGCAGGGAAACCAAGAGCAGCCAATTGCAAACAGTTCTCAAGAATCCTCAGGCTTACTTTGGCAAAGAAAAAAATCTATATTGATCTTGCCCACATTGCTCAGTAACAACCCCACCCCTCTTGTTTTTTCTTTGGCCCTCACCTCCAGCTGAAGAGACCTAAGCTTCTGCAGAAATAAACACTGCTTCCCGATAGAAAGAGATCATCACCACATAAAAAGAACTTCCTCCACCTGATTTGCTGCAGAATCTGGCCCAGGAGCTAGGGGTTCTTCACCTGATTCCTCCAAAAGGACTCAAGGCACCTGGAGTTCATTTCCCGTTCTGTCATTTCGTAAATATGGATGACTACAACCTGCCTCACTTGAAACCATGCCTCTTTTCCCCACGTGCAGAAGGCGGCGGGGGGTGGGGGACACCAGTGCAGTGTTTAACAGTGATCTGCAAGAATATGCAAGGTCAGACACCTAACAGCATTTGTAACTCTTCATAAGAGTGGGTCCATCAGAATACATGGTCTTGTTATCATCTTAAGAACACTGTATACAAATGTATTCCCTAGCCTCCTGACACACTTCACTGCAACACTTCAAATAAAGATGTTCTGTCTCAGAGGCTTGGAAGAACACTTGACTTCTTAGTTACATCTCCCCCAGTGAAATATTTCACTCAGTAGGGAAGGCAACATGATGGGATGCTGAAGTAACAGAGCACCTTCAAACCTTTCTCAGCAGCTTGAAACATACACAGCCCAACACAAGCTGTCTCAAGAAAAGCAAAAATACAACTTCTTGTGAGTGATAAACTCAATGGACAATAAAAACAAGGTGAAGAATTGCAGGAAATCATTAATAGCAAATTTGGGCGTGACTGTGTGAGGTCATACATAAGACAATAAAGCACATGTCCCTGGAACAGCTGGCTTACTTTCCACAACATCAACTCTGCTGGTAACCTGCACACATGATTCCTAACAGAACTTACTCTGCTACCACAAAACCAGAATAGCCAAATATAAAAGTACATTAATTTCTTAGGAGACCTTTAAGCTTTAAAATTTTTTCCACTCAAATACACGTTTCCAAAATAGATCTTTAAAAAGGTATCTGAACTTCAATATTCACTTGATTCCTTTAAAAAATGCTGCAATAAACACAGAGAAGACAAGTAGTGAATCTACAACATCTTACTACGCTGATGGACAGTGACTGTAATGGGGTTTGTGGGGGCACTTGGTGAAGGCGGGACCCTACTAAACATAATGTTCTTCATGTAATTGTAATGATAACAACAAAAAAAAGGCAGAAGTGGGAAAGAAAAAAAAAATGCTTCGATAACCCCTATGTTTATCGCAGCACTATTTACAATAGCCAAGAAATGGAAGCAACCTAAATGTCCATCAGTAGATGAATGGATAAAGAAGATGTGGTACATATACACAATGGAATATTATTCAGCCATAAGAAGAAAACAAATCCTATCATTTGCAACAACATGGATGGAGCTAGAGGGTATTATGCTCAGTGAAACAAGCCAGGCGGAGAAAGACAAGCACCAAATGATTTCACTCATATGTGGAGTATAAGAATAAAGGAAAACTGAAGGAACAAAACAGCAGCAGAATCATAGAACCCAAGAATGGACTAACAGTTACCAAAGGGAAAGGGACTGAGGAGGATGTGTGGGAAGGGAGGGATAAGAGAGTGGGGGGAAGCAAGGGGGTATTACAATTAGCATGTATAATTGGCATGTGGGGGGGGCATGGGGAGGGCTGTGTAACACATGGAAGACAAGTAGTGATTCTACGCTGATGGATAGTGACTGTAATGGGGTGTGTGGGCTGGGGGGGTGCTTGGTGAAGGGGGGAGCCTAGTAAACAATGTTCTTCCTGTAATTGTAGATTAATGATAACAAAATTAAAAAAATGCTGCAATATCCACTTGATTCTCGAAAGTGAGGATTAATGAGTGTAAGGGATGTCAGTAAAGTTTTGACAGGGATAGCAAAGAGCGTTGAAGTTCTACATTTCCATACAGAGCCCAATTCTCCTCTATCCATCCCTTTGCATAAACCCACCCTGAACAGCCTGTCACAAAGGTGAGTGCTTCTGCCAAGGGCCCCGCATGCATGTTCCGCAGACTGGAGGCCCTTCCCTTGTCCACCGTAAGACACCTGGGAATAGTAATGAGAGCCACCAGTCATGAGTGCTCTCCATGTGTCAAGCCCTGCTCTAAGGGCTTCCCGTGCAAAACTCCTTTAAGCCTTTCAACAAGCCCTTGACTTGAGAGGGTTATCAAGACACAGGAAGGTTAAATAACGGGCACAAGGTCACTCAGCTAGTAAGTAGCTGAGTCGAACTTTGAACCTGTGCTACGTCCTACCAGGGCCCACTTGTAACCACTCCGCTCTGACAAGCATGAGCTTCTAGGCAGTGGAGCTAACTGAGCCTGGCTCGTTGCCCCAGTTACTGATCTGGGAGCCTTCAGGGTAGGGCCCCGCAAGAATCATGGCATCTGGCTCTAGTTTGACACAGGCACAAGCCCCTCTGCACTCCTGTCAAAAGCTCAAGGACACCAAGAGATCTAAATCCCAAAGAGGTATGTGTCATAAAGTCACCATTAGGTTTTACAGAAAAGGGGAAATGGTTCTAGCTCCTTCTCCCTCCTGTGGTTTCTGGCCTCCCCTTCCATGTTAAAAAGAGCTAATCATTTTCAACATGCCTTACTGGCCATCCTGTATCTCAGCAGAAAGCAAAACCAGGTAGGTTCCTGACTCCTCTGAACTGAATTCCAACAGATAGGCAAGGGGGCTTCCTGAGGTTTGGGACACTGGGGATTTTGGAAGGTGGCAAGCACTTCTTATAGTCCATAGAGGTCTCAGAAAAGAATGGCAAGGAGAGCTACACGTGGCTGCTATATACAAATTTCTCAGTGTTAAATTACTAATCATTTACTTTCTCCGTTCCCATAAAAAATAAAAAAATTTAAAAAGAAGCCTCTGTGGTCAAATGTGGGAAATGCCATAGAGATTAACACTGCTCATCAGCGAAGACCTATTTAACATTGTTGAAGCCAAAAAGAACCAAACTCTGGAAAAACATTAAGGATCATGAAAAAGAGCGTGGGGGGGGTGGGGGCGGGGGTGTGAGTGCAGACGATGAACTAACCGAACTTGCAAGGCAGAACCACCAGTCTCCTGCCCTGTGCTTCTATCTTGTCTATTTCCGTCATTTGCATACATCTAATCTCCCTTCCTGCCAGTGAGTTACTTTCAGGCAGGAAACATCCTATTCGCCTGCCTCAGTCACCTGGGGAAAGGAGGCCTATGGGCCTCTCGGCCCCAACTGCTTGAACCCTGGCAGGTCGAGCTGCCCAGGGGGTGACCTAACTTCCCAGAGCCACTCTAACTGGAAGTCTGGGGCTGGCCTCCAAGCCCATTCCTCCCAGCCCTGCCTCCCACTTCCCAAATCACCCCCAAAGGTGCAAACCTCTTTAATCAGCTAATCTCGCCTACAATCTCATCTCATCTGGGTCAGCTCAGTCCTGGCTCTTCCTCCCTTTCCTGATTCCATTTGGAACACTTTCTTCTCCCCCAAGAACCCTAATCTTTTGCCAAAACAACAACACTACACTACATGCTTAGCCTCTCCCTAGAATGTTCTCTGCGAGCACCCTGCTTCACTGAAACCTAGCTCTGCCCCGCCAACCCTCTCGAGAGTTGGGGTTGCTCATTTTCTTTTCCCTTTCTCTATCACCAAACAAGCTTCCCCTGCTGTTCACCCAAACTGAGAAGCCTCAGTCGTCTTGACTCCATCTCCAATCTCTCTCCCTCCCACTTCTTCCTCCCCCATACTCTCCCTTCAAAATTCACCAAATCCTGTCAATATTATCAGTGAAACAAACATCTCCTACGTCTTCACCCTTATCTCCATTCTCACTGCCTTAGTTAAAGCCTTCGTTATCTCTGTCCAGAACTGTGTAACTATATTTTAACTAGTTACCCAGCCTCCCAACACCTTATCCATCCAATATATTGTTGCCAGCGTATTACCTGCTGGGTACCAACAGCATTCCAGGCACTGTGGGTGCCACTGGGAGTAGAGATGAATACACAGTCCCTGACTTCTTGACCCATGTCCAGAATGGGTAAGAAACCCCACCTCCTCCACTGTATTTTGTGATAGACCCTTCTAGAACACTTTTTCCCCCCCACCAGATCTCTTTCTTTAAGCTTTACGAATCACTTTATACATCAGACACTTTCCACATATTACCTTCTTTAATCCTCCCAAGAACTCCGCTAAGTAGGTAGAACTGTTCATCCCCATTTCACAGATGAGGAAAATGAGATCTGGTTACTTGCCTTAGTTCACAGTGTAAGCAGGTGACAGAGGTCCGATTCAAGCCCAGGGCTCTGCCTCTCGAATTCAAGGACACTGCAACCTTGGAAGAGACCCCCCCGAATAGGGTGACCGTGATCAGGGAAGAATCCTGAAACCAAGTCATGTGAAGAATGAAGGCTCTTTGGCTTTGTGAAGAGTGGCTTTAAAAATGACATGGTGACTGCCTCCAAATATTTGAAGGGTTGTCATGTGAAAGAGGAAGCGAACATATTCTGTGTGGATCCAAACTGCAGAGCTAGGCCTGGCTGGTGGTAAACTTACGGAGCCCAAGTTCATGAACCTTTTCCAACAGAGTGGTCTAATAGGCAGGGAGTGTTTAAGGAGAAACTAAATAACCGTTTGTCAGGGGCCCCTGCCTTGGGTGGGCAAGTGGTCTAGATCAGTGCTTCTGTGCACATCAGAATCACCTTGGGTAGTTTTTAAAAATACATTAAAAATGCCTGGCCCCAAGATTTTATACAGGATCTTGCGCAAATTATGTCTATTTCATTCAAAGTATAATGGAAAGCCATTGGAGGCCTGAAACAGGAACAAAATTCCAATTTACATTTTTTTTTAAATTTATGAAGCTGCTTTGTGAACAACAGACTATAGAATTAAAGAAAAACAATGCAGAACCAATGAGAGCGCACTAAAATTATTTGATTCTTAACCCAGAATATTTTTTCAATAAAAAAGTCAGTCCAGAATTAAAAAAAAAAAAAAATGCCTGGCCCCACCCGACTTATCGAAACAGAATCTTGGGGGTGGAGATGGTTATTGCAAGAACTACAAATAAGGAAATCAGTCTGTAAGAAGGTTCTCTCAAACCCTCAAAAGAACACAAATGGCTACTCAACATAATGAAAAACTGTCCAAGAATAATCAAAGAAATGCAAATAGAACAGAGATGTACTATTTATCAGATGACAAAGATTTTAAAATATTAATAAATAACCAGTGTTGGGATGGAAGATGGGAAATAAACACTTTCCATATTCTGATGAAAGAGTAAATAGTAACAACTTTCTGCAGAGCAATTTAGCAGCATGTGTAAGAGGGGTTTTCAATATTCAAAATGTTTGAGCAAGCAATTCCAATGCTAGAAATTTATCCTAAAAGGACAATCTGGCAAGTTTGAAAATGTCTGCTCAAAGATGTTCATTCAGTTCATGTTTATAGCAGCGCTGCCCTAAAGGATTTTCTGCAGTGATGGAGATGGTCCTTATCTGTGCAGTCCTGTGTGGTAGCCACTAGCCACATGTGGCTATTGAGCCCTTGAACTGTGGCAAATGCAGGTTAGGAGCTGATTTTTGTAATTAATTTACACTTAGATGTAAATCACCATAGGTGGCTAATAGCTACTGTACTGGACAACTCATGTTTATACCACCACAAAACTAGAAATTCTCAAAACAGCAAACAATAAAGGATGATTGCCTATGGTACACCCACAGTGGAATTTCTGGCAGTCATTCCAAATGATCATGTAGATTTATATTTATTGATATGAAGAAATGTTCCTAAGATCTTGGTAAGTGAAATCATTTAAGCTTGTGATATATTTCTTCAATCCATGTCTTCATATACATATATACACACACACAAAGACAGAAGTTTCAACATATATACATTAGAATGTTAACAGAGTCCCTCTGAATATATGATAATTGTTTGTTTTTCTAACTTTTCTACAACAAACATGCATTTACTACATAATAAAGCAATAAGCATTGTTTTAGAAGGCTTACTGATGATGGGAAAACAATCAACCCAGAAAATTTGTTTAACATGTTCATCGTAGAAAACAAATTCTACCATTTGGTGCTTCAAAGAGGGATCAGTGAGGTGGCCTCTGGTTTCACAGTCAGTAAACTCTGCAGTGCGCTTTTGGGACAGATCCTCCAGGAATGACTTGCCCTGGGGTTTCCTAACCTGGAGAAGCGAACAGGAGTAGTGCCTCTCAGTTCGTTCAGAGCAGAGCTAAGTCTGAGAACTGGAAACGCTTGGCTTTATTCCACTGTGTTGCTTTGTCCTATATTAAGAACCTTCCACAAATTCCCCTGGGAAGGGGGAGCGGAGCAGGGGAGCTGATTCATTTTCAGGCCTTCCCTAAATGTGAACCTCAAGAACATTCCACGCAAAGCTAGGTGTGTGTGGCAGGTAGGGGGCGTCCACAGCTGCACACGGTTTTCAGCCATTCTCAGCTTTTGGAGAGGTTTTCTCTACTAGAGTTACATGAAATCTGGTCGGGGCCAGCCAGGGAGTGGTGTACGCACCGTCCTGCCTCAAGGGGCTAAACCCGTAATATCTAGCAACGCTTTCCTGATCCTTTGGTGCACAAGGAATTGAAGGTAAGTTCAGCAGCAGCAAAACAGTATTTAAACACCTACAAGATGACTTTCCCAAGCTGACACAATGACTCCTCTTAAGAGCAGCCAGAATGCAACAGGTGTTATCAAATGCCTTTGTTCCCCTTGAGGTACAAATTAGCTATATTCTGAACTGTAACAAAAACAGCAGGAAAACTCTGCATGTTAAATGTGTGTATACGTAAACACCTGTTAATCACATACACTCTCAGTTATAATATTCTTCCCCAAACCTCTCTTGAGAGATCTCTGCCGGTGGTTAATTCTGTAATTATCCCTTTGCCTGGGTTAAAACCGACCGTAAAAATGCCAAACTTACCAGAAAAGGCAGCAATGAAGTAGGGTCTCTATCTGCTTCGTTACGTAGTTAATAAACCCGTGGAAGCACTAATATGTGAACAAAGGGTTGAACACACCACTACGTGCTGTTTACAGCCCAGGCCTCCTGAATTTTTCAAACAGTGAGCAAAACTGAACGATGTGAACAACATGCCAGCAAGGGGTGTAATAGTAAAAAAAAAAAAAATCTAAACAGGAAATACCGTCTATTTCTCCACCTTGAAGGGTTTTCCAAGTTTTCCTGAGAGATGCAGCACATGAAAGCTTGTCCTGTTCCAGGAATTGCTCCATAGTAAAGTCCTGTGGATATGGGACTGCATGTTCAAAGCCCTAGTGTCAGTGTCCTGGGTTTATAGCAGCAAGTGTAACTCCCACCTCAGCTGTCCCTAATAAACACTTTGGGGCTTAAATCAGCAAAGAATCAGAAGTTATGGTAGCAGCTGCAACATGGTCCACTTGCTCTCCAGCCACCCGTGGCTTTGCTAACTTTGGTTAACAGCTCTGTGTCAGAAAAGCAGGGGCCAAGAAAGAGAGCCTTTTAGGAGAATCCACTCCATTTAATGACTGTTTCCTTATTTATTAACTGAGTGAACTGCTCAAAAATAGCACTCACTAAAGTGCTATGAATAACCTAACATAGATTTGTGTGCATAATCTGAATGTCCTACTGACAAATACATACACAGAGTCCCAACCCAGGTGGGAACTAAGGAAAGTCATCACATTCCCTTCTGATTACAGGGCACCTAACATTGTGTCTTGCACACAGTAGGGGCCCAACAGATACTGATTTAGATTCCTAGAATCTGTTCTCCACTCACAAAATCTCAAAGTGGATCACAGACCAGAGTAGTAAATAAATATCATTCCTGTGCCTTGCGTGGTAAAAATCTGTGGCCTCCGTGCCAAGTCAGCTAGGCAGGCAGTGGCTCCCCAAAGAGTCTCCCCCTCCTAACAGGTTTTCCAGCTTTACCACAAAGTCACTGGTTAGGAAGGGTCAGGTGCACCTGTGCTACCCCAAATTATTTTTAAAACTAGAAATTTAGGCAAGAATGCTAATGTTAACTTTTTGCCGCTGAGGGTGGCAGGTCAGACGCTGGTCACATCCCAGTGGAGGTTTGCTGTGTCCCATTTATTCTCTTGAGGCCATCTGTCTGTCCACTTCACAGGCTCCCTTCACACGCTGTGGTAGAGGGCCAGCCACCAGTGCTGAAGCAAAGCTTGCTTTCTTCCTGAATTTAGGAAAGCAGTTCCTGTGCTCGGCGGACTGACTCACTTAATCATCACCCAAGACTAGAGCCCTGGTATAAATGCCCTGCAAACAGCTTGCCATCCTCCCTAAACTGGCTGTTGATGACAATCAAGGTTCCAATCTGACCCCAACAGGACCTCATTCTAAAGTCAGTGGGACACACAATAACCCAAGTCCATTAAAACAACATTAAAGGTATGGGTTTAGCTGTGCTGAACAGCGGGATAAACTTTCAAGGATCCGGCCACGGAGAGAGAGATTTCTTTAAAGTCACTTGGCTTTGCACAGTTGTAGCTATTGAGGATCAGATCTTTATCTCAAAGGTACGTATTTTACCTTTGATACTCCTCCAGAACTACCAGTAATGTGAACTTTCCCCACTGTTGGGATCAGGCCCCTAGCCTCCCTTTAATGTTGCTTTTATCGCAGATTCTACAAGATCAACAGAAAAATTACAAGGAAAAGCTGTTAAATTCCCTTCCGATGATAAGTTGTTTTAACAAAAAAGAGCCCACTCTTAACGGGTGAAATTCAAACACGGCAGACGACACGCTCGCTGTAAGGAGAGGAAACGGAGACAAAAACGAGCGAGCAAAAACCCCCAAATCCAAAGTAACAAAACAAACGCTAATTAACCAGCCTGACTGCTTATTTAGGGTTCCCTTGCTAGTCCAGAAAACTGACGACGAGCGCCTCAAAAACAGGAGGAGCCAGTGCCCATTAGCACCCGTCCGCCTTCCTCCCGAGTCAGACAATCAAGATGGGGCTAAGAGTGCGATGGGAGAGTTCCCAGGGGGACAGAGCGCTTTCAAATCCCCATCCCCCAGCCCTGCCGGCTTGGAGGTACCCCTGGCCCTGGGCGGTGGGGCTGACTCCAGGTCCTCCATCCCTGGACTGGCACAAACCATCTTCCCCCAAACCCCACGGCCCCACCTCCTTGCCTCTGGAGCGCTCCAGGGTCCCTCGCCTGGCAGCGGCCGAGCCCTCACACACCTGCCCCGGAACCCCGTTGTTTCCAAAGCCCCTCCCTCCGCGGCAGCAGCACCCCTCACACACCCTTCACCTCCCTCTCCCCAGCAGCAGGAGGAAGTCGCTCGGCTTCCTCTGTTCTCCTCGCCCACGGAGCTTGGGCACCCGGGGCTTTCTGGGTGCGGTTCTTTTTTGTGTGCACGGTGTGTGTGTGTGTGTGTGCGTGCGCGCGCGCGCTTGTGTGCACGGTGTGTGTGTGTGTGTGTGTGTGTGTGTGTGTGTGTGTGTGCGCGCGCGCGAATGTGCCTGTGCAAAGGGCTCATCGCATCCTTCCGCCTGAGCTGCCTCAGGTGCCCGCGGGAGGGAATCGCGGTATTGTCGATCCCTAGGTCCCCGCTCTTTGTGCCGCGTCTAGAGCAGCGCGAGGTCCGCTCCGTAGCTCACTCCCCCGGCCGGGGCTCCGATTCACAGCGCCCGCCTCCAACGCAGCCCTCCGAGCCCCCACGGCCCGTCGGCGTCCAGCAGGGCGCACGCCTCCCCGCGCCCGGCAGCTGCGGCGCTGTTGTCAGCGGGCGCCTGGGACCCGGACTGCAGCAAGCGGCGGCCAGGGCGAAAACTTCACGGAAGCGGAGAAAGCGAGCGCGTCGCGCACTAGGCGGCCGCCGCGAGCGCCGTTCAGAACCCGAGCCCCAGCGCGCGGGAAAGCCACCCGGTCGCTCCCGCCCGGAGCGCGTCCCCCAGGGCGCCGCGTCCCCCGGCCACTCACCAGCACCACCGAGCCCCGCACGGCCTCCGACACGCTCTGCCGGAGCTCGGCCGCCGTGCCGGGCTTGCTGAGCCGCTTGGTGAATTTGCGCACTTCGGCCATGGCAGCGGCGGGCGTACTCACTGCGCCGGGCCGGGGCGGCCGCGGCCGCGGCCGCTGCTGCTGCTGCTGCTGCTACTGCTGCTCCCTCTGTTTACACGCCGGCCGACCGGCCACATCGCAGCTCCGCGGCGGCGCGGCTCCCGCTGCTCCTCCTTCCCTCCCGCTGCTCCTCCCTCGTTCCCTCCTTCCCTCCTTCCCTCCTCGGCTGGCTCGCCCGCTCCCCGTCCTGCCCCACGGCGGCGGCGGCGGCCTCTCCCTCCCCAGGAGAGCGAGCTTCGCTCGCGACCCGCCCGGGGTGGAGGGTGTGTCCACTGGAGAGGAAGGCTGTGTAGAGGGGGAGGGAGCACTGCGGGGGGAGGGGGGAAGCGAGGGTCACGAGGGAAGAGGGGGGAAGTGGCAACGTCTCGGGCTCCGCCCGCAGCTGAGGTGCTGGTGCAGCAGCATCCGGGAGGGGAGCTCTGGCTGTTTCATTTTGCGCGCGCGTGCGTGCGTGCGTGCGTCCGTGTGTGTGGTGGGGGGGGTGGGGGGGGTGGGGGGGTAGGTGGTGGGTTGCAGTGCCCGTAGGAGGGCTGGGGATTCTGGTGTCCCCACACTCCGCAAGCCCCCAGGGCCGTGGCAGCGAGGGGCTGGGAGACTACGTGGGGCTGCCGCCTATTGTGTTCACGCCAGGAAGGGGTCGTGCGGTGTCGAAGGAGGACGGGCGGTTTTCTGGCAGGATTGGCTCGCCAGGGTCCTCTCCTGACCACACACGGTTTCCTTAGCCAGTGGTTAAGACTCCTCACGGGGCAAACTCTGCGACAGAACCCACTCCCCCACCCACCGGCCCTGAGGAGAGCTGCGTGGTGGGGCAGGTTGTCTAGTTCGACAGTGACTGCGCGCCGGGTGGGTGGAGCTGGGATTGGGAAGACCATTGCCTGGAGTCTGGAGGACTTACCCAGTGTTCTAGAAGCGTTTACGTGTGCCCTACTATCACCTTTCCATTTCCTACTCCTTTCCTTATCCTCTTCACCTTCCAAGAACCAAAGAACATCTTCTAACTAGCTGTAAAACAAACATGCTTAACACAGGAGCGAGAATGGGAATCTTGAAGGACTAGGAACCCTGTAAAACCTGCCCAAGTGCAAAGTGAGAGGCTCTGCTGATCAGGGCAATTTTCTGTCTGGTTTCATCGTTTGTTGAGAGTTTGAAAATGGCCAGTGACTTTGCTTGGGGTATAGTACCTAGGGAAGGCAGGCCCAGCTCCAGGTGATAAATTATAACTGGTTTAAAAAAATGATGATCATCTCACTCTGCTTTCCTAGAGGAATGGTCCTGACTCCGATTCAGTATGGGCCAATGGAATATGAAAGACAAATGTGGGAGGAGGGCTCCTGAGAAAAGCTTTTACCCCTTGGTAAAAAGAGATGGACAGGGAGACCTCTACTGCCCACCTTTCTTCCTGACAGGAGTATTTTCTTGTGATGCATCTGCCCGTGGCAGCCATTTTGCAACCATGAAGGAAGGTCAAGATCATTGCAGGGAAGCCAATCCAGAATCTGGACAGCATTGAACTGTAGGACCAACCCTAGTACAGTACTGCCTACCTCTGGGTTCCGTTTTCTGTGATAAAAGTAAACCCTGTAGGTTTACGCAACTTTCAGTTGAATATTCTGTTAACTTTCAGCCAAAAGCACCCTTACTACTAGAGATTCTTCTGTTGCAGCCACTGAAAGTACACGGAGTTGAACAAGAGAAGTAAAGTCCCTCTTCTGGTAGAGCTTACATTCTAGTGTAAGCAAATGAACGTGTTAATTTCAGAAAGAAAAATACCATGTAGAGAATTAAGGTGCTATGACAGGGAGTAAGTAACTGGAGTCAGGGACCTAATTTAGAATAGGAGGTCAAGGAAGGCCCCTTTAGCAAAGGGAAAACTGAGCTGAATCTTGAAGGAAAGAAAACAGCCAGCAGAAATCAGCACGTAGAGCACTCTAGGTAGAAGGAATGACAGGCATAAAGGCCTGAAGAAGGGAGCTGATTTAGTGTGTTCAAAGCCAGAAAAAAAAGCCAATGTGGCAGGAGCACAGAAGGAAAAAGATGGTATGAGACGGAGTTAGAGAGGCAGGCAATTTCTGCAGAACCTTGTGAGCCATCAGAATCGTATGTCAAACTGCTGGTGCACAAACACCATCCGGCCATTGTTCAAGTTCCACACTAATTCCTGAGACTGTAGGTTTCACTTTTTCGCTTCACGGCTTCTGTTTAATTACGTAAACATTGAGCATTGTGCTATGCCCTGAGGGAGGATGCAGGACGAATTAAAGACACTGTCTATTCCCTTCAGGGAAAAAAATGGAAGTCTGGTAGATAATGTATTTCTCATACCAGGTAGCGCGCGCGTGTGATAAGGACCATACCTGAGGTAAAGAGTCAGGTGAGATCATATCCCATTAGGGTCTGTAGAGACTTCCTAGGGAAAGGGT
Organism: Manis javanica; assembly: GCF_040802235.1. Lineage (NCBI taxonomy): Eukaryota > Metazoa > Chordata > Mammalia > Pholidota > Manidae > Manis > Manis javanica. Next base: position 107,808,883 of record NC_133174.1, on the reverse strand, counting down.
ATTTGAGCTGGCGCTTGAAGCTGAGTAGGATTTGGGCATGACTACACTCACATAATAAAGGGCAATTGTAGGGACAATCCTACAGTTTCTGATGGAGTGTTTTCCTGGGTGATTTCTTGTCCACACTTGTTAAATATCTTTGATTTCATCACAAATTTACCTACTATATGTAAACACTATCCTAATTGAAACTGAGATACAAGAATTAGAAATGCCATTGAATCCTTTGACCTAGAAATTCCACTTCTATGAATCCTACCAAATAAAAACGCTCATGTGAACTGAGATCCCTGCATAAAGATGCTCATTGTATCAACGTAATAGAAAAGCATTAGAAGCAACCTAAATGCCCATCCGCAAGGGACTGCTTTATCCTCAATCCCTAGACCAGTGCCTGGCACATAGTAAGTGCTCAAAAATATATGTTAAGTGAATGAACAAATAGACATAAATGATTCCTTCATACTTGGGAATTCTGTAGAGCTATTTAAAAAATGAGGTATATATATGTTTGCACTTACACGGAAGAAGCACCAAAAGACATTGATTAAAAAGCAAGTTGCAGAACATTCTGTTTGTGAAGAAAATAATGTATGTGCATGTGTATCTATGTCACTATACACGAGCTAACAGCAGGGGCCTCATGGGTGGGAAGTGGCAGTGGGGGACATTTTATCTAAATGCTGCGGACTCTCAGATTTATACATCCACCTTCAACCACCAGACTTGTGTATGCAATTCATCATCCTTTCTCAGAGGTCTAATAGGTATCTTAAATTAAGCATACCCAAAACATAACGCCTATTCTTTCTCCACAAATCTACTCTTTATATAGTTTCCTCTCTCAGCATAGGACAGTGCTCTTCTAGTTTTTTCAGACCAGAAACCTTAGAGTCATCTCTTCTTTCTTACCACCCCCCACCCCACATCCAACCTAATAGAAAATCCTGTTTACTCTGCCTTCAAAATACATCCAAGATCCAACCACTTCTCACTGTCTCTACCTATACCACCCCAGTCTCAGATGCCAGCATTTCTTGCCTAGATTATTTCAATGGCCTCTCAACTGACCCCCTGCTTTCCCTCTTGCCCTCCTATAGTCTATTTGTTAACATACCAGCCAGTGATTCTAACCAAGCCCCCTGCCCAGTTTTACTTAGACTGGCCTACAAGATGCAATTATACTAGTTATCTCTTGTCATGCAACAAATTACCCCCAAATTTAGCAGCTCAAAACAACACACACGTGTGATCTCACAGTTTCTGTGGATCAGGAATCTGACTGTGGCTTAGCTGGCTCCTCCGGATCAGGGTCTCTCGATAGGCTGCAGTCAAAGTGTGGGACCAGAATCTCTCACAAGGCTGTGATCAGGGTGTCGGTTGAGGCCTCCCTCATCTCGAGGTTCAGCTGGGTCAGCATCTGCTGCTAAGCTTACTCAGTGATTGTTGGCAGGATCCAGATCCTTACAGGTTACTGGACTGAGGGCCTCGGGTCCTGCCACCTGGGCTTCTTCATAGGGCAGTTCACAAAGTGGCAGCTGGCTTCATCACAGTGGGCAAACAAGAGTGAGAGACTACCAGTAAGTGGAAGCCAAGGCCTTTTAAGAACCTTGTCTTAGAAATGACATCCTCTCAGAGTTGCTGAATTCTATTCATCAGATCCAGCCCACCATCTGGGGAGAGAATAACAAGGGTGTTAACACCATGAGACCGGGATCCTGGGGCCATGTCAGATCTACACGCCTTCAGTCTACACGGCCAGTCTCACTACACCTCCTTTCCCACACTGCGCTGGTCTCATCTCCTACTGATCTTCCCCACCACGCACTCTGTGCTCGAGCCACACAGGCCTCCTCGTGGTTTGTAGACATGCCAGGCATTGCCCATCATCAGGGTTCTCCACTTACTGTTCCCTACCTGGAAAGCTCTTCCCCGTGTAGCTTCATTGCATATTCCCTCAGCACCTCTAGACCGTGCCCAGTGTCAGCTTCTCAGTTAGGCCTTCCTTGACCTCCCTATTTAAAATGGTAAGCCTTATACCATTCCTATCTAACGTACCCTTCTTGATGTTTCTCCAAGCACTTATCACCATTTGCTGTGCTCTCTATATGTTTACCTAGTTATTTTGTTTATCGTCTGTCTTCCATATTCAAATTTAAGTTCCATGAGGGCAGGATATTTTGTCTGCTTTGTTCACTCTTTTCCCTTCAAGGCTTATATTCTGCCCAACAGCAATTTAATTCAAGCCACATATGCAATTTTAAATTTACTACTAGCCACATTAAAATTCAGTAAAAAAAATCACCAGTGAAATTAAATTTAATAGTATATTTTCTTTGACCCAATATATCTAAAAATACTACCATTTCAACATGCAGTCAATATTCAAGTTATTAATGAGATTTTTTTAAATAGTAAGTCTTTGAAATCCAGAGTGTATTTCACCCTTACACTGCTCAGATGCTAAGTTCTCATCAGAAATCTATGATCTGTATTTAGATTTCAAAATATTAGGGTTGAAAGAAAGAGTAGATTCATGCATCCAAGTTATTCAAACGTTTTCCAGTCACTGTATCTCATATCCATTTTTTTACTTAACTATAAAGTAATCAAGTACAATTACAACTTCACTTCCACAGTCACAGGACGTACATTTCACATGCGGAATAGCCATGCGTGGCTAGTGGTTACTATATGGGACAGGAGACGCCTGCAACAGTGCCACACACATAAGGGTCACTCAATAATTAATGTAGACAAGTTTATCATGTGAGGCTTTTCTAATAAGAATTTATTCATGGTTACTTGGATAAGATAAATAAAGCAGAGCAAAAGCAATCATGATGCCATGCCAACTTCTCTGTGTTGTTGAGGCCTTTACAACGAGCAAACTGTAATTGTGAAGAGCTGTATAGTTTCCAAAGCACATTTATAGCCATTATCTCTTTCAATTCTCACAAATATCTTGAGAGGTAGAGCCAAGATTATTTTTCCCATTTTACAGATGAAGAAACAGTGAAAGACAAGTCATATAGTAGGTAGAGCCAGAAATAGAACTTAGGTCTTCCAGTTTTCTTTCACATATACCACATAGTGTCAAGCAACCCGAATGGCCCCAATAGAAACTCCATCTTTTGTTCGTTATGAATCTGTCACCCATGAATTTATACTGATAGTGTCAGATTGGATACAATAACATATGCTATAAATGAGTTTCTGTTTTGTTTTGTTTTTGTTTATTTTCATTATTATGAGTATTTGAAAAAGTTAAATGCTCTACTGCAATTGCAAGACATTTTAAATAATATAAGCCTAACTGAATATAGAAACACCCTATTGCACCACTTGGAATAATGAGAGTTTTTTTTTTTTAATTCTCTAGACAAAGCTGCGCGCTTCACCCGTTTTTTTTACTTTTTCTAAATTCACTACCTTCAAATGTGCAATAAAAATAATCTACCCATACACAAAAGTAAACTCGAAATGGATCGAAGACCTGAATGTGAGTCATGAAACCTTAAAACTCATAGATGAAAACATTGGCAAAAATCTCTTGAATATGAACATGAGCAACTTTTTCCTGAACACATCTCCTCGGGCAAGGGAAACAAAGGCAAAAATGAACAAATGGGACTACATCAAACTAAAAACTTCTGTACAGCAAAGGACACCATCAGCAGAACAAAAAGGCATCCTATAGTATGGGAGAATATATTTGCAAATGACTTATCCAATAAGGGGTTAACAACCAAAATATATAAAGAACTCACATGACTCAACGCCTAAAAACAAAATAACCTCATTAAAAAATGGGTGGAGGACCTGAACAGACACTTCTCCAAAGAAGAAATTCAGATGGCCATCAGGCACATGCAAAGATGCTCCACATCGCTAATCATCAGAGAAATGCAAATTAAAACCACAATGAGATATCACCTCACACCAGTTAGGATGGTCAAGATCAAAAAGACTACGAATAACAAATGCTGGCAAGGATGTGGAGAAAGGGGAACCCTCCTACACTGTTGGTGGGAATGTAAATTAGTTCAACCATTGTGGAAAGCAGTATGGAGGTTCCTCAAAACACTAAAAACAGAAATGCCATTTGACCCAGGAATTCCACTCCTAGGAATTTACCCTAAGAGTGCAGGATCCCAGATTGAAAAAGACATATGCACCCCTATGTTTATCGCAGCACTATTTACAATAGCCAAGAAATGGAAGCAACCTAAGTGTCCATCACTAGATGAATGAATAAAGAAGAGGTGGTACATATACACAATGAAATATTATTCAGTCATAAGAAAGAAAACAAATCCTACCATTTGCAACAACATGGATGGAGCTAGAGGGTATTATGCTCAGTGAAGTAAGCCAGGCGGAGAAAGACAAGTGCCAAATGATTTCCCTCATTCGCAGAGTATAACAGGGAAGCAAAACTGGAGGAAGAAAACAGCAGCAGAGCAGCAGACTCACAGACTCCAGGAAGGGATGGGACTAGAGGTGACCGAAGGGGAGGGGTGGGGGAGGGCTGGTGGGGAGGGAGGGAGAAGGGGATTGAGGGGTATTATGATTGGTAAACATGGTGCGGGGTGGGGGGGATCATGGGGAAGACAGTGTAGCACAGGGAAGGCAAATAGTGACTCTGTGGTGTCTTACTATACTGATGGGCAGTGACAGCAATGGGGTATGGGGCGGACACGATAATGTAGGTGAATGTAGTAACCACATTGTTTTTTCATGTGAAACCTTCATAAGAGTGTATATCAGTAATACCTTAATAATAATAATTTTAAAAAATACCCTGAGGATGCTTGGAATAGAGTAGGGAGGGCCTAAAGAGCAGCATACCAGAATCAGGCATCTCAGGGACTTAATTTACACAAAACTCCAGACTCCAGGGCTGGCAAAAAAAGTCACAGATCTACGGAGTGACACAAGGCTGAACACCAGCAGCTGAAGCCAGGAGCGTAGGAGCAGCTGCAGAAAGCATTGCAGCCTGAAAGCCTCTTCCAAGTCCCTCCGGCAGTAGTAAGTAGCCCAGCTAATGATCTGTACCTGAGGGCTGAGTAGGTAGATGTGTCCCATGTTCCCATAATTTTGTCCTGATCTCTGAATTTCATTATATGCCTTAACTTTGGCTTCCCTGGTTGACTTTCCTTGTTTGATTCTTCACCTTTAATGCCTCCCTCTCCCCAGCTCTTTACTTTCTTAGGGACTAAGTTCTGTGATCAGGAAATAGGACAGAAATGAGGCTGACTTCTAAGACTGTCAGTGAATAAATGAGAAGCCAAGGGGTCTGGAATAATAAAGTATACCCAAGATTCCCAGAATCAAGCACAACTTCAAACAAAAGACTACTGTATTACAGCAGATAAAAAGAAAGACATACAACTTTTTTTAAAGACATCATATTTCATGCAGAATCTATGAAAGCACAGGATGAAGAATTCTACTTACATGAAACTTCATCTGTACAAAAATATTGCAAAGAAAAATGCTGAAAATTAACTATTCTGAAATGTTAAATTCCTTGATTGCTTGGATTTCTATCTATACTTATTTTTCTTAACTGATTTTGCTTTTTAAAAGTGCTGTTGTTTTATTTTTCTTATTTTTCTTTATCAGTTTTATGGGTAACATGTTTATAATAATGAATGCCATGGTCATTCATTCTTCAGAGAGATGAGCGATGGAACCTTGCTCTTACACTTAATGCCATCAAATGAAGCAAAGGCAGAGAATTGGAAAGGAAATACTGACACCTAAATATTTGAAAAGGCAGGATATTATTCACAGATCACGGTAACAAAAATAATTCTCAGACACTGAAGGATTCCAAAAAGATAATTCCATATGTGTACTTTTTGATACAAAACCTTGAAAGTATTCTACAATTCAAGAATGAACAAAATTGAGAATGTGAAAACAAGGAGGACCAAGTGTTAAAGGACCAAGAACGAGTCGTGACTTTGTTTAAATGAAAAGGTTTAAGTATGTGCAATAAAATGCCTGCTTTATTTCCAGGCTATTATCCATCCAGAATCTGGAAGTGGTTGAAAGTTTGTTGGTAATTTTCTCTTCTTATATCTTCTATTAATAAAATTGATGATTAAAAAAGACCAACAGGTATTTCTCCAAAGACATGCAAATGGTCAACTAGCACATGAAAAGACACTCAACATCATTGGTCATTAAAGAAATGCGAATCAAAACCACAATGAAATACCACTTCCCACATACTAGAATGGCTATAATTGACAGAAAGGTGGGTGGGTGGGTTGGGGTGCAGGAAAAAAGGAAGGAAGGAAAGAAAGAAAGAAAAGAAAGAGAGAGAAAGAGAGAAATGAAAGAAGAAATGAAAGGGAAGGGGGAAGGGAGAAAGGGAGGGAGGGAGGGAGGGAGGGAGGAAGGAAGGAAAAAAGGAAAGGAAAGGAAGAAAAGGAAAGAGAAGAAAAGAACAAGTTTTGGCCAGGATGTACAGAAATTGGAATCCGCATTCATTGCTGGTTGGAATGTAAAATGGTGCAGCTGCTATGGAAATAACATTCTGGAAGGTCCTCAAAAAGTTACACATAGAATTACCATATGATCAAGCAATTCCAATCCTAGGTATATATCCAAGAGAAATGAAAGCGTATGTCCATACAGAAACTTGTACATGAGTATTTACAGCAGCATTATTCATAGTAGCCAAAAGGTGGAAACAACCCAAATGTCCATCAGTAGATGAATAAACAAATTGCAGAATAGCCATATAATGAAACACTTTCATCCATGAAAAGGAATGAAGTACTGACACATGTTACAGCTTGGATGAACCTTGAAAACATGCTAAGTGAAAGAAGCTAGACACAAAAGGTCACATACTGTATGATTCTATTTATATGAAATACCCAGAAGAGGCAAAGCCATAGAGACAGAAAGCAGATTAGTGGTTGCCAGGGGTTGGCAGAGGGGGAAATGGGAAGTAAATACTTAGTGGGTACAAGGCGTTCTTCTGGGATGATGAAAAGTTTTGAAACTAGAGAAGTGGTGGTTGCCCAGCATTTTGAATGTACTAAATTGTACATTTTAAAATCAATAACTGTAGAATATTATTTAACCTTAAAAAAAAAAAAGAAATCCTGTCACATGCTACAATGTAGATGACTCTTGAGGATATTATGCTGGATGAAATAAGCCAGTCACAAAAGCACAACTACTGTATGATCCCACTTACACGAGATATCTAGACTGGTCAAATTTATGGGAACAGAAAATAGAGGGGTGATTGCCAGGGGCTGGGGGACGAATGAAATGGGAAGTTGTTCAATGGGTGTAGAGTTTCAGTTTTCTTAGATGAAAAAGGTCTAGAATCGGTTACACAATGAGAATATAGTTAACACTACTGAACAGTACACTTAAAATGGTTTAGAGGGTAAATTTTATATTATGTGTTTTTTTCACAGATTTTTAAATTAAAAAATGGTTAGGGTATGTTATATGAATTTCAGTTCAATTAAAAAATACTACAGCATTAATTGGGCACCATAATTCACAATCACAATATAGGTTGGTCACAGGGATGGTAGTACGGCACAGAGAATACAGTTAATGATTCTGTAACATCTTACTACGTTGATAAATAGTGATCACACTAGAGGGGGTGAGGATTTAATAATATGGGTAACTGTCAAACCACTGTGTTGTATATTTGAAGCCAACATAAGATCATATATCAATGATACTTTAATAAAAAGAAAAAAGCACATTTATTGAAAGGAAAGGAGCGACACACAGCAGCAATTCACCGGAGAGTTCCGCTTTATTAGGGAAAGGTGCTGGGTTATATAGGAAGGGGCATAGGGTGATTGTGGTGTTACTTCTACGGGGCTGGTGGCTGTTGGCTAGGTGCCGGGATTGGGAGGGGGGCGAGAGGTGATTGGGCTTCAGGTGGCGCCGGTGGGAACCGAGGACCCCGAAAAGAAGCCGGAAGTTCGCCATCTTACTGGTGGGGACCCTTCATTCCCCCCTTTCTCCTCTATGGGTTTGTGGACGTTGCTTTCTCTCTGGCTGCTTCCTGCTGAACAGGGGCGGAGAAGGGAGTGAGGGTTTGAGGACTGGGAGGAAAGGGTTGATAGGACTCCCCACAGTAAGGATGAGTAGATGTGGACTTCTTCAGGTTGGAAATCAATGAAGGTTCCCTGTAACCATAGGTTGAGGACCTGTTGAGTCCAATGGTGCCAAGAGGATATGGGTGTCAGGAGCCAGGCGTCTGCGGCCATTGTTTCCAGGAACAGTTTCCAGCGGAGAGAGGGGTCCATCTCAGCATGTGGTGAGGAGGTCACGTGAGGGTGAGGGATCTTCTGTGGTCAGAAGCTGGTAGTTCCTGAGTAAAAGCTGGTTGAAAGCTTGATTAGAGATTTTTCCGACTTGGGACTTGATGAACTTTATTATACAGGGTAAGAAGAGACAGACGAGAAGAATGACTATTATGGGGCCTGCAGTGGGCCAGAGCCAGGTGAGGAGGGGGTTTGTTAGTATTGAAGAGAATGGGTTGGAATTGGAAGCAGAGTGGAGACTGGAGGCAAGGTCAGTGAGTTTGGTGATGTCAGTTTCTACAATGCCGGATTCGTTGATGTAATAGCAGCACTCTTCCCGGAGGAAGATGCAGGTGCCGCCCTTCTCGGCTGTAAGCAGATCTAGGGCCCGCCGGTTTTGAAGGGTGACTTTAGCTAGCGAAGTGACCTGTCTTTGGAGAGAGGCTAGGGAATCGGCAGTGGATGTCAGGGCTCCCTCAAGTTTGGCGTCGAGATCTCTAACTACCCATAGAGAGTGACCCAAGGCTCCTCCCGAAAACCCCACCCCAATGGCTGAGGTGATCAAAGAGATACCGACCATGATGGGAAGGAAAGCAGCCCTTTTTGTGCGCGAGTGCAAGGGAGGTTGGAGCTCAAGGAATTCTGCCATGCTGTAAAGTGTAAGCTGTGGGATTAGGGTGACGAGAATGCAGGGTGTATCGGAGTTGAGAGGCAGTGAGTTGAAAAGACTGCCATTACGCCAAAAGAAGTGTCCCGGTTGTGTAAAAGTCTTAGAGCCGGAGGTAGGGGTGTAGATAGAGAGGCAGTGAAGTGCGCTGGAGGGGGGTGGAGTTGGGCCTACACAGTGGTGGATGGTGAGATTATCTGCGTATTCTGGTTCCCATAGGGGTATGTCTGCCAGGGGACGGAGGGGTTGTCCTTCTGCATGGAAAGAGTAGTTGGAAATATTGAGGGGCACGGCGGCAAGCAGTGGGCGCTGTAGTGATGCGCACAAGAAACAATTGGCGGTGTTGAGGGTGTGGTTGAGAAAGATGGTGGTGTCTTGAATGAGCTGTAACCAAGAGTAAGAGGAATAAGAAGATGAAGAGGTGTCATCAAGAGTTTGGATAATGACTTTCTCGGAATGTCTGATATCTGATGCAACTTGAGAGATCTGGGAGCGAGAGGGAACATACTCTCGAGAGATATGAAGGGTACTGTGGGGGGTCGAGGACCCCTTGTAGTAAACTGAGGCTGTTACTCCAGCAGCCCATCGAGAGTCCCAGGGATCTGGGATTGATAAGGAGAATGAGCCGTTGGGATATTTCATGAAACGGTTGGAGGAGTAATACTGTGGGTACTGGAAGTCACCCATGTAGTGAATGGCGCAAGACCAGTAGGGACATCCCCCATAGGTGTCTTGCCATCGCCTGCAATAGGCTTGTCTTTGGTCATAGAGGAAGCAGAGGTAGGGAGAATAAAGGTAGCTGTAAATGAATACTTCGGTGGAGGGAGGAAAGTGGAGGTACAAAGGCTCAGAGCAGCCTTTCAGAGGGCAGTCTGATGTGGCAATGAGGGCAGTAACTTTTGTTTGATGTTGTGTGTAAGTCTGCCTGACTTTGAATCGCCATACAAAGGAGGGTGGGGCGGTAGGGAAGACAATAGGAATGAGGGAAAAAAGCGAGAGAGCAGTAAAGGAGGAAAAAGTCATGATTCGGGTATGGATGGCAAAGGGGGTGCACGGGAGATGCGGAGCTTCAAGGGATCAGAGGGATGAGGCGTGGTAGAGTAGACAGCGTCTTGGGCTGTATCCGAAGGACTCTGGATTGTGACTGATGGGTCTTGGGTGTCCAGAGAAGGTGGGTCTTGGGTATTTGGTTTCAACCTGGAGATATGAATCCAAGGGGTGACAGAGTTATCAGGCAGTGAGAGCTTGGCGGCCAAGAGGGTGCAGAGAATAACTGGGTGTGGACCTTCTCATTTCGGGGTGAGAGAGGGCCGATCCTCTGGTGGCTTATAAAACACTAGTTGGCCGGGCTGTAAGACAGGAGGATTTTGGGAGGCGGATGGATCAGGAAGGAGCCAATCCTGATATTTCCACAATTCAGTGCGGAGGAGAGAGAGTAGTGGAAGGGCTATATTGGGAGGAATTGGTCCTTTGTGGGAAGGGAGCCCCGGGGGTAGAATCGGGCGGCCGTACATGATCTCAAAGGGCGACAAGAAGGAAGGTTTCTTTGGGAGGGCTCGAATGCGGAGTAGAGCTAAGGGAAGTAAGCGAACCCAGTCAAGGTGTAGTTCTAGAGATAGTTTGGTCAGGATGTCCTTTAGAGTCCTATTGGCTCTTTCTACTTTTCCCGAAGCCTGTGGTCGATAAGGACAATGTAAATGCCAGGGGAGCGAGAGCGACTTGGAGAGGTTCTGGATAATTTGGGCAGTGAACTCAGGGCCGTTATCTGATTGGAGGGAAGTGGGCATCCCGAACCTAGGAAAGATCTGGGTGAGGAGGATAGAGGCAACTACGGACGCTCGTTTGTTAGTGGTGGGGAAAGCTTCGACCCATCCTGAAAATGTATCTACTAGCACGAGTAGGTATCTGGTACGTCGTACAGGGGGCATGTTAGTGAAGTCTATTTGCCAATCTGCAGCGGGGACATTACCCCTTGCTTGATGAGCCGGGAAGGGTCGGGCTTTGAGGGGGGTATTAGGGTTAGTGCGTTGGCAGATGGTGCACTTGCAGGTGATTTGGTTAAGTAGGGTTTTGTCTTCAGGAGAGAGAGGAAAAAAAGATTGTAAAAAATGGATCAAGGATTGGGGGCTGGGATGGAACAGGTCATGTAAGAGGCGGAAGAGAGACTCTTTGTCCTGGGAGCAGAGGGCGTCTTGTGATAAGGCTAAAACCGCAAGGGCAGACGGATTGTTGTCTGGTGTGTTTTCTGATAGGGCAACTGACCGGGCTACTCTGTCGGCTTTGTTGTTACCTCTTGCAATGGGGGAGTCATCTTTTTGATGTGATTTGCAGTGGACTATGCCTAGTTGGTGTGGGAGTTGTGAAGCCTCTAGAAGTTTAGTAATTAAGGCTGAATTAGTTATGGAATTCCCTTTTGTGGTGAGGAGGCCTCGTTCTTTCCATACTGCCGCGTGAGACAAGAGAATGTGGAATACGTACTTGGAGTCAGTGTACAATGTGAGAGACGTGTCCCGGGCCAGAGTGCAAGCTCTGGTGGCTGCAATGAGTTCAGCCTGCTGATTGGTTGTACCAGGGGGTAGGGCTCGTGCCTCAATGACATCTTCGAGGGAGACTACTGCATATCCTGAGTAGTGGGTGCCCTCATGTTTAAAGGAGGACCCATCAGTAAACCAGATGAGGTCGGAGTGTGAGAGGGCTCCTTTGGAGATCGTGGAGTGGCACGGAAGGAAGTTGTGAAGGGCTTCCAGGCAATCATGCGAGGGAGTATGAGGAGAGTAGGGTAGAGGAAGAAGAGTGGCCGGATTCAGGGGCTGGCAGGGGAGGAAAGAAATGTTTGGATTTTGGAGGAAAGAGGATAGTAAGGTCAGGAGTCTGGAGGGAGGGAGAGTCTGTAAACTTTTGTAGGTTAAAAGATCTTTTAGGTGATGTGGGGACAGAATGGTAAGGGGCACTCCGAATGTTAGTTTACGAGCTTCTTTCTGCAAGAGCTGTCCAGCGGCTAATGCCCGTAGGCAGGGGGCCCATCCCCGAACTGTGGGGTCTAATTGCTTGGAGAGATAAGCTACTGGGGCAAAGGATGGGCCATAATATTGGCCTAGGACTCCTAGAGCTTGACTGGACCTCTCATGAATGTATAATGAGAAGGGTTTTGACAAATCAGGGAGATGGAGAGCTGGAGCTTCTACAAGGGCTTGGCGGAGCTTAATGAAGGAGTGTCGGGGTGAGGATGATAATGGTTCTTCAGGGGGGCCCTTGCTGAGGTCGTATAGGGGTCTTGCCAACGGGGAGAAGTTAGGGATCCATGCTCTAAAATACCCAGCCAGGCCTAGAAAGGAAAGGATTTCTGTCTTGGTTTTGGGAACGGGCAGGTCAGAGAGGAGTCGTTTTCTGTCTAAGGTAATGGACTTTCTTTGTTGAGACAGAAGGAATCCAAGGTAAGTGACAGAAGGGGAAGAGATTTGAGCTTTGACGGGGGATACCCGGTAACCTCTGGAAGCTAGAAGGTTAAGTAGAGACGCAGTGTCAAGTTGAGACTGTTCCCACGAGGGACTGCAGAGTAGAAGGTCACCTACATATTGTAATAAAGTGGACTCGGGGTGATCATGGTGAAACTGTTTGAGGTCTTGAGCTAGGACTTGTCCAAAAATATGGGGACTATCTCGGAAGCCTTGTGGCAAAACTGTCCAAGTAAGTTGTACAGAATGTCTGGTGTATGGGTCCGTCCAGGTGAAGGCAAAAAAATCTTGGGAGGAGGGGTCTAGAGGGATAGAAAAAAATGCGTCCTTGAGATCTAGGACTGAGAAGTGGGATGCGGAAGCAGGGATCTGCGATAAAAGGGTGTATGGATTTGGAACTAAGGGATGGATAGGGACAACGGCTATGTTGATGAGGCGAAGGTCTTGGACAAGGCGGAAAGATCCGTTGTTTTTTTTTAACAGCTAATATGGGGGTATTAAATGGGGAGTGAGTGGGTCTGAGGTAGTTTTTGTTTAAGAGATCTTGAATGATGGGTTGGAGGCCTATGAGGGCTGAAGTGGTTAGGGGGTATTGGGCCTGACAGATATACTGAGAGGGGTCACGTAATTTGATAGAGGCAGGGGGACATAGGGCCACGGAGGGGCTTGTAATGTCCCAAACTTTGGGATTTACAGGGTGTATAAGGGCGGAACCGGAGCTTTCATTGGGTAGAGGGGGGTTGTCGGCTATGAGGGCCATCAGAAAGGGAGTCCTGGGGGCTGTGGGAGTGGATATAGTTATGGAAACGTGGAGGAGGGAAAGGATGTCCCGTCCTAGTAAAGGGATGGGACACTGGGGCATAACTAGGAAGGAGTGGGAGAAAGGTATGGGACTGTCTAGGATTGTGCATAAAAGGGGGGGGGTTAATGGGAAAATCTTTTTACCTCCTACCCCGACTATAGGAGTAATGGCTGGTGTGGTAGGGCCCCAGTATTCTCGCAAGACTGAGAAGGTGGCTCCTGTATCTAGGAGGAAGGAGATGGGGCGACCGTCTACTGTTAAAAGTAACCCTGGGTTCCTGTTTGGTGATGGAAATGGTCGGGCGAGAAGCCCCCGGGCCCCATCAATCTTCTTCCGCCAGCCCCACTACGGCGGGCTTAGGATGGGGGTTGTTCGTCCAGCCTCCCCTTCTGGGTGGTTGGGCAATCAGACCCCCAGTGGCCCTTTTTGTGGCATCTGGGGCATGGGGTGGTAGGAGATCTGGGGGAGGGGCACGCCCTTGACCAATGTCCCTCTTTTCCGCACTTGAAACAAGCTCCTGGGGGGGGCTTGTCTGTAGAGGGGCGCCCAGGTTGTGGTTTTATCAGCTGGGCCAACATCTGGAAATTGGCCTGATCAGCTTTTTGTTTACGGCGTTCTTTCTCCTCCTCCCGGTTATGGAAGACTTTAAAGGCCACTGTTAGGATCTCAGTCTGTGGGGTAGCGGGGCCCTGTTCTAACTTTTTGAGTTTAGCTTTAATGTCGGGGTAGCTTTGAGCTAGGACCTGTCTTCCTTCAGGTGTTTCTGGGTCCAGGCTGGTATACTGTAATAGGGCTTGAGTGAGTCTGTCTACGAACTCGGAGGGGGTTTCGTCTCTCTTTTGAATTATGTCTTGGAGCTTTTGAAAATTGACTACTTTACGAGCTGCCTTTTTTAGACCTGCTATTAAGCAGGAGGCAAAAATATCTCGAGAGTGGAGACCCACGGCGGTGTTATAATCCCAGTGTGGGTCTTGTTCGGGGACAGCAGTGGGGCCAGGGGGACAGGTGGGGTCAGTCCTGTGGGTTTCGGTAGCATGCGTTTGGGCGAAGTCCCAAGCTCGTCTACGCTCTTCAGGGAGGAGAGTATTGGCCAGGAGCATGAAAATGTCATGATGCGTGAGGCTGTAAGACTGGAGGGTCCATTGAAACTCCCTGATGTATGTCGTGGGATCAGTGGAAAAGGAACCTAGGCGTTTCTCTAGTTGGGCTAAATCTCCTAAGGAGAAAGGGACGTGAACGCGCACGATGCCTTCGGATCCTGCTACTTCCCGGAGCGGGGCGATAATTTTGGGAGGCCCTCGGGACCGAGTCTGAGGGGGACTGAAGGGTTCTGGCTCAGTCTGTGCGGGGGAAACAGGTGATGGGGGCAAAGCCGCGATAATTTTGGGAGGCCCTCGGGACAGAATCTGAGGGGGCAAAGACGGACGAGGCTCTTGGAACTTAGTTAGAGGGGGGCTGAAAGGCTCAGGCTCGATTTGCGGAAGGGGGGAAGGTGAGGGGGACGGAGGAGGAGGGGGTGAGGTGCAGGAGGAGATGGTGGAGGAGGGGGAAGGGAGAGGGTGGGAGGCGCCGGCGGGGGGGGAGGCGGGGGCGGCAGCGATAGAGGAAGGGGGAGGGGCTGTTGTAGGAGAAGAAGGGGAAGGGAGAGGAGGGGAGGCTTCTGCCGTGGGGAAAGAGGCGGCGGCGGCAGCGGAGGGTGGAGGGGTTGTAGGAGGGGGAGGGGCCGAAGGGGGAAGTCTGTATGGCGGAGGCTCGTAGGCCAGGTCAAAGGTAATTGAAGAGGGACTGGGAGTGTGTGGAGGGGAGGGAGACGGCTTGCAGGCTAGGAGAACTTGGGGCGGGGAGCAGGTGGTGCAGAGGCTGGGATTTTGAGCTAGGAGGCGAAAAGCTTCGATATAGGGAATCTCCTTCCATTTTTTCAGGCGCTGGCAGTAGTTAAAGAGATTGCGAGTGATGTTAGGATCAAGAGTTCCCCCTGCAGGCCATTGGTTGTTATTGTCTAGGGGGTATGTCGGCCAATCTTGGGAGCAATATTTACGGAGAAGTTTTGGTTTTATATCAGGCGTCAGGGAGAGGGTAGCCAGATGCTTAAGCAGGCATTCAAGAGGTGAACTTTCAGGGAGGGATGAGGAGGCTCCCATGGCTAAAGGACAGAGAAGGAGACAAACAGGGGAAGACAAACGGAGATCCTCGGACTGGAAGCAGACCGCAAGGAGACAAAGGGCGCCCCCGATGATCCTTGGTGGTCTGCGGAAACTCGTATACGAGTCGGAATTTCTTGGGAAGTGTGGGTCGTCACCCAGACTTCCCTAAGAAGGCAGAGTGCCGGAGTCACGAGGTACCTAGCGCTAGGCGTTTTCGGCAGACCGAACAGATTTCGGCGGACGGAACAGAAGGAGGAGGGGGCGGGGAAAGGGAGTGTTCTCATCCGCAGAGGAGTCACCTCGTTTATGGCTGTTGGAGGGGGGGGCCTGAGAGTCTGCTGCAGCTGTGAAGCCCTGAGGCGGGGATTTATGGCTGTCAGAGGAGGGGCCTGAGGGTCCGCTGCAGCCGTGAAGGCCTGAGGCGGGGATTTATGGCTGTCGGAGGAGGGGCCTGAGGGTCCGCCGCAGCCGTGAAGGCCTGAGGCAGGGAGCGTTCCCTCCTCGTCCCCGAGCGTCAGGGCCTTGCCGGACGATCACGGTCAATGGCACTGCGATAGCTCGGGGAAGAGTGGCCCACCCCGGGGGGGAAAACTTACCTAAAGGCCAGAGAGGAGTGGTGAGTGTGATGAGCCAGCGCCGGAAAAAGAGGACGAGGGCAAGCTGCTGCTGGTGTCGGGGGGGGGGGGGGGGGGGGGGGGGGGGAAGAGGGGGCCCAGTTGGGGTGTCCCGTCTCCCGGGTTTCGGCACCAATGAAAGGAAAGGAGCGACACACAGCAGCAATTCACCGGAGAGTTCCACTTTATTAGGGAAAGGTGCTGGGTTATATGGGAAGGGGCATAGGGTGATTGTGGTGTTACTTCTACGGGGCTGGTGGCTGTTGGCTAGGTGCTGGGATTGGGAGGGGGGCGAGAGGTGATTGGGCTTCAGGTGGCGCCGGCGGGAACCGAGGACCCCCGAAAAGAAGCCGGAAGTTTGCCATCTTACTGGTGGGGACCCTTCATTTATCATCATAACACATACGTTTTAAAAGAGGCAAAAAATACTACAGCAAACAAACAAACAAACAAACAAAAAACAGGTGTGGTGGTAGACGAAACAAGATTAACAGAAAGCCAATAATTTTGAACCTGGCTGATGGGTACATGAACATTCATTACACTATTCTTTCTGCTTTTGCGTATGTTGTACGTAAAAACTTTCCATAATGAAATATAGAGAAGTTGTCCTTGGAAAACTGTAGTAATATAATACATACTGTCTTCAGAAATTTCCTCACGCTGAAAGTCCAAAGTTAACAATACCCTGATAAACTGCTCATGAGTGCTGGTTTGGAGTGGGCAAGGCAGCAAAAAAAGACTGCCAAGGAAGCCAGAGGGTGTTGGGAATGAGAGTGTCTAAGGGAACACATTCATACAGTTGTTCTTTTTCTTTTTAATTGAGGTATAGTTGATACACAATATTATATTGGTTTCAAGTACACAACACAGTGTTTCAACAGTTACACACGTTATTAAATCCTCAAGTTGTTCTTATGTGATAATCTGCCTTTTCAAATGGTATCCTGTGCCCCCAAACTGAAAACTAAACACTTTTGAAAGTCTGTAAAAGATCACCAGGAGAATGAAAACATGAGAGGGAATTCATGCATAGGCAGCATTTACCAACTAAACATCATACCGAAATATATTGTCCTTCCCAGTGACTGCAGTTTCTGCGGCATTCAGAATTACATATTAAACATGTGCACCACCAGGGCGGGCACACTGAGCAATTCAAGAGAATGCCAATCACATCCTAGACTATGTAAATGGCGCCCCCTGGAGATATGTAGGGACAGTCTGTTCAGCCATATCCAAGTGGCCTTGTGCTGCATGAACTCTTTCTCCTCACTCCCCAGAGATACTTAAGTTGAAAGAAAAGTTACAAACAAACAAAATCTTTCAAAAACAGAGCCTTAGATGGCTCAAACTGAGTCTGAATCTAACAGAGTTAGAATAATTACAAGTGAATGTAAACCATTAGAGCCTTTGATTTCTAAAAATTCAGGAGCTGAGTTATTTAGAGAGAAACAAAAATCATTTGTGAAACAGCTGAATTAAAGATGACCTAAATATTGGAAAACAGGGCATTTGTGTTCCTACTTTTGCTCCAATGAATCTATCCAAAATGGTTTCTTTACATTAAGCTGCAACTAAAACAAAATCCCACGAAGTGGTGATTATGCGGATACACATATATATTCACATATACATGTGAGCGTGTTTTATTATTAGCAATTAGAGCCCAATAAAGTTGAATATGTGTGCCTATATACAACAGATACTTATGTAATATATATATATATATATATATATATATATATATATATATATATATATATATATGCTTGTGTGTGCATGTGTGTCGATGTTGGCATGGCTGAAGGCTCGGTCTTTGGATGTCTTTTCTAGCTAGTCCTCGTACTCCTTTGATGAGCTTATACAGTATTCATGGCTTTATATGCCATCTGAACCAGCACTCTCCAATAAACATCTCAGCCACATATATTACTTAAAATCTTCCAGTAGCATTCAACAAGTGAAAAGAAACAGGCAAAATTAATCACAAATTATTTTCTTTAAACCAATACAGGGTTTCCCCCGCTTTCCAAAAGAAGAGTGTTTCATATAAGCCCAAACAGCATAAAGCAAAGAAGCAATTACCATCACTTCATATGGAAAAATTTTTGAGCATTCCCAGATCTGAAAGTAACCTCTCTTAGGCTGATACCTTAGGACATACCTTGCTAGTGGATGCACAAAATAAATCGAGAGAAAGCACAGCTGCTCACAGACAGGGCAAAGCTATGGGAATTGACGCTGAAATGCTCAGTGTGGTTCCCAGGGAAGGAGCTTGGCGGTGGCACTCTGGCTGCGCAGGGTGCAGGCTGCCTCTATGATGGCTTGCTGGAAAACCAACGCAAGTGCCATTTTCACTTTTTGCCTTTTTTCATAAAAGCAAAAATCCTCTTCGGATTTCTTTCGGTTAGCGAAAACAGGCACTCACGTACGCCATTCATAAAACTGAAGTGGTCCCGTGAACTTTCAAAGAGCCGGGGCAGGGGTACCTGTGTATCCAAAATATAATCTCAACATGTGATCAATACAATGATTGAGATATTTCACTTTCTTCTGTATTGTATTTGAAATCCAGTGTGTATTTTACACTTACAGCACATCTCAGCTCAGACTAGCCATGTTTCAGGTGTTCAATAATCACATGTGGCTAGTGGCTACTGCATAGATAGCACAGATCTATGTGCTGGCAAGTTCCAAATTTACTTCTCCAGCTCAGATTCTCCCGTGAACTGTAGACTTGTACATCCAAGTGTCTACACAACTGCCCTACCTGGATTTAGTATAGGCATCTCAAACTTAGTATGTCCGAAACAAAGCTTCTCATCTTGCCCCAAACACATGCTTTGTACGTCTCAGTCAATAGCGACTCCATTTTTCCAGTTGTACAGGCCCCAGACCTTGGAACTATCCTAGACTCCTTTCTTGCTTTCACACCCTGTATCCAGTCCATCAACAGATCCTGGTGGCTCTCGCTTTAAAATATAAGACCATCTCACCACCTTCACTGCCAATACCCTGGTCCAAAGTACCATCATCCCTTCCTGGGTAAAGCATCAGCCTCCTAAATGGTCTCCTTGCTTGCAGCCTTGGCACATTCAGTTTGTTCACAGTATAGCAGCCAACGTGATCCTGCTAATATGAAAGTCAGATCACAGCAGTCCTCTCAGAACCCTCCATTGGCCCAGCAAAAGCTGAAGTCCTTTCAGTGGTTCACACCCTCCAGGGACCTCTTTGCCCTCCTCCCTGCTCTTCCCCTGGTTGTCTCACATCAGGCCTACTGGCTTCCTTACTGTTTCTCAAATACACCAGGCAGGCACCAGCCTCAGGACATTTGCACTTGCTGTCCCTCTGTCTGGAATGGCAAAGCACTTGATAGAGAGACATCTCTTTACCCCAGACATCCGCATGGCTCCCTCACTCCCCTGCTTCCAGCCTTTGATGAAATGCCACCTTCTCAATGAGGACTGCCCTGAACATCCTATGTAAAACTGCAAATCCCACCCCCACTAAGACTTGCTATTTTTTTTTCTCTTGCCTGTTTTATTTTCTCCCCTATGTATTTTGTTTAGTGTTTGTCTCTCCCCAATGGAATATGAGCTCTCTGTGAATGGAGCTGTCTGCCTGTTTTATTCACCACTACATCCACAGCACCTAGAGCAGTGCTTGGCACATCATAGGTTCTCAACATGTATTTGTTGAATGCATGATGTAAAATTCCTATGCAGCTTCAGTGTTCATGATACGAAGAAAGTATATGATAAAACCACACGAACGCGCTGTTCTCATTTTTAAACATTGCTTTTTGGTACGTCACATTTTATAACAAAACTTCAAAATACAACATATCTGAGCTTAATATACATTTTGTTCTTAATACAACACAAATCATTTAATCTTCTACATCTGTTTTCATAGGTATTTTGTTATCTTAGAAACATTTGGAAAGCATGTGAATCAAACTGTAATTGTTGCTTGCAGAAATTCATCTACCAGTAAAGCATTTTTGTTGTTTGGCTGTCCACTTCACTTTGCATATGGTGGCGTTCCTGACGTAGTTCCAGCCACGTGTGATCATTTTAAGTGTCCCTTGGTCAAGTACTTGTGGGAAATGCTGTTTAGTCTATTATCCTGTAGAAGCTACTCCACCTCCTTGGTCCTCTACTGAATCATCTGGATGTCCACCAGCTCAGTGACTTTATAT
Source organism: Manis javanica (assembly GCF_040802235.1). Taxonomy (NCBI): domain Eukaryota; kingdom Metazoa; phylum Chordata; class Mammalia; order Pholidota; family Manidae; genus Manis; species Manis javanica. Next base: position 107,788,694 of record NC_133174.1, on the reverse strand, counting down.
GGTCACTTGCTCTTCTTGTCCTGATTTGTGAATGCAAGGAAGCCCGCATCTCTCTCTGTCAAGTGCTTTGCCATTGTGTTGCTTTTCCACCAGTCATTAGGGAGTCATTTTCGATTTTTCCCTCTTCAAGGCTTCATTTGCTTGTATCTCATCCTTAATGGCTATTGACTTTGGTTTCATATTTCTCTTGAAATGGCTGAAAATGTCTTCCAAGTCGGTATATTTTTGACTTCTTGCCCTCCTCCATGTGAAAATCTTTCTGAGATTTTCTTTCTCTGCAATTGTGACCGGTAGTCCATCTGAAATTCAGGGGCAGGGATCATACTAATGGTCAAATTCTTTCCTCATACCCCCTTTGCACAAGCTGAAACTGTGCACAGATATATAATATGCATACATATTATTATGCATATATCATACCTGTGTGTATACATTTACATATTTGTTCACTGTGACAGATTTTGAATAGTTTGTCAATTAGTATTGTGAGTGATTAAAATATATTACACCATATATACATAGTGCTATGGTCTGAATGTTTGTGTCTCCCCAAATTCATATGTTGAAATCCTAATGCCCAATGTGATGGTATTAGAAAGTGGGGCTATTGTGGGGTAATTAGGTCATGAGGGTGGAGCCCACATAAATGGGATTAGTGGCCTTACAAAAGGCCCTCACAGAGCTCCCTAGCCCTTTCCACCATGTGAGGACACAGCTAGAATTCTGCGACCCCAAAGAGGGCCCTCACCCAACCATGCTGGCACTGTGATCATGGACTTCCAGCATTGAGAACTATAAGAGATAAATTTTTGTTGCTTATAAGCTACCCAGACTGTCATAATTTTGCTTTAATAGCCTGAACGGACTAAGACACACATACACTTACATACATAAACATACATATATTCATATACACACGCCTATGTGTGAATATGTATGTGTGTATATACATACAAAAGGTCTGTGCATATATTTCCCAAGCAAGTTTTTGTTTTTCTACTTTTGCTACATACATAATTATCCATAAATGATATATAGAGTCTCCCCTCCTTTTCACTGCCCGTCTTCTAAAATGAGTGGGCTGCCATGGCCCCTTGTTCCTTGGCTGCCTACCTCGTGGACTCTCTTCACTGAGACACACACCCGTTGACACAACGTTCCCACCTGCAAGTCATCCCTGTATTCAGTAACCTTCCCTCGGTCCTCATTACCTGATTCCGCATTGTTCCTCGTCCCCTCCCTCTTGAATCTCTTCTCTATTAAAGGCTCTTGTGGCCTGGTCCCTGTGGCTAGATGAAAGGGTGGGGCTCAGGGCTAATGTCCTGCCTGGCCACTCCCTCTTTGCCTGCTAGTTTCCTGTCCTGACCTCTGGCTCCCCACATCCTAACGTGTATTTCTAGTTGGATGTTCTGCTGTTTCCTGAGGCTGGACGTATCAGAAATATAGCTCATCTTCCACAAAGCCAGCTTCCCTAGCTTTTCTTTTTCTGTCAGTGACATCATCCCCAGACATGAAACCTGAGTCGTCTTTGACTTCTCTCATCCACTTCACACCCACACTCTATCAATCACCTAAAATTGTTGATTCCTTTTAAAAAATAGTTTGAATTTACGAAATATTTCAAACATACAGAAAGGAGCAGAAAATAAACACTTATTAGCCACTGCTCAGATATCACAAATCTTAATATTTTGCCATATGGGCTTCAGAGTTACTCCCTTTTCTTTTAAAATGTTCTTTCCCAGTTTTATTGAGATATAATTGGCACACATCTCTGTATAAGTTTAAGGCGGTGATGTGACTTACATATATTGTGAAATGATTACCACAATTTTAGATAACATCCATCTCCTCATATGGTTACAAAAAAGTTTCAGAGCTTTTCAATAAAACTTTATTAATACATTTGAAATCTCCTCTGTCCCTTTCCTTAATCCTATTCCACACTCCTTTAGAGGTAATCACTATCTAAATTCTGTGTATAACTTCCATGCAAGGTTTTATACTTTTACTACACAGGCATTTGTCTGTTAACAACATATAGTGTCGTTTGACGTACTTTACATTTTTACATAAATGGTATATTATACATACCATCCTACAGCTTGCTTTTGTAATTCAACATCATGATTCTGAGTGTTTGCTATATTAATACATGTATATCTAGTCCATTCCTTTGAATTACTATATACTATTCCATTGTATGAATATACTACAATTATTTACCCATTCTCCTGTTGACTTAAATAGGTTATGTCTAGTTTTTTCTGCCACTCTGAACAATAATGGAATGAACATCCTTGCACATGTTGCCTTGTGCACTTATGTAAGAGTTTCTCTGGAGTTTGTATAGCCAGGATCATCCGCCCCTTTTCCAATTGGATTTTTTTTTTTTTTTTGGCCATTGAGTTATATGAGTTCTTTATATATTCTGAATGTTAACCTCTGATTGGATGTGTGGTTTGCATGTATGTTCTCCCGCTCCATAGGTTGCCTTTCCATCTTGTTGACTGTTCTTTTTGCTGTGCAGAAACTTCTTAGTTTGATGTGGTCCCACTTGTTCATGTTTTCTTTTTTTTTGCCTTTTCAGATAGGCCTCAGGTTCAAATGTCACCTGCACAGAGAGACCATGCCTGACCATTCTATCTAAAATACCAACAAACCTTCCCATCTAGGCCCTTACCCCATTTGACACTATGTTATTTATGTTTTACATTTGTTGTGGCTGTTTTGTTGATTTCTGACAACAGAATGCTGGCTCCATAAGGACAGAGACTTTGTCTTGTTTTCTGCTGTATCCGCAGCACCTAGAACTGCATCTAGAGCATATGGTTCAATAAATATTTGCGAATGAATGAATACATCTGTAGAAAAATTAGTAAGGAAATGTGCTCAAAATGGTAACTGTGGTAATCATTGGATGGAGGGATTAGAGGTGACATATATATTCATATTTAAACTTGCCTGTATTTCCTAAAAATGTGTACATAGAGCATGCATTATGTTCACAATCAGAAAATATGGTTTTACATTGGGTTGTGTATTCTAATCTATGTGATTAAATAACTAACACATATCGAATTGACTAAGTGCCAGACACTCATCCAAGTGGCTTACAAGTATTAACGAATTTAGTTTTCATAATAACTCTATGGAAGAGGCACCATTATTATGGTAATTTTACAGGTAAGTAAGCAGAGACATGGAGAGCTAGTAGATAAAGGCATCAGGATTCTAAGTCAGGCAGCCTAGCTCCAGAGTTTGTAGCCATGAACATCACAGTGCCTGAATTGAAAAAAAATTAAAAAATCAGATGACTATGTAGTCTGATCCCTTCAAACCTAAGTCGTTTCAAAGGGAGTTGCAGAAGACTCCCAAAGAGAGATAACGTAGTGGAAATGAGGCAAATTGGGATTTTATACCCATCTGTGTTTCAAATGGCAGGATAAGGGGATTCAGTGGAGAACACTTTTTTTTTTTTCCTGATAAGAAAAATCCAGGCACAGAAAAGCAGAGCCTGTGCACAATGGTAATACAAACAGTGGTCTTTCTTTCTTCCTTCTGTTTTTGGTCATGGAAGGGAAAAGATACAGACGGTTGATGGGGTACAGAGAAAACCATTTAAATGTTTTCTGAGACTGCTAGAAAGTATTACACATAAGGTTCTTTGGTGAACAACACCCTAAGCATTGTGAGTGAAAAGAAGAGGGAGTGGAAGTGTTAGGTTAAACTGTGCTTAATGATATTGGACGTTGAATGACAATGACACATTTGTGCTTGGCTGCTTGTGTTTCATCAATTCTTGCTATGAACTGCATATTGCCTCTTTCTAAATAGAGATTAAATCACTATTAACAATATTTTGTTGTAATAGAGAGTTTATTTTAGAGAGAGATCAAAACTATGGGAGAAACGCACTCATATTTTTTGACCCAGTTGTCTACATCTACATAGAGGCAGGCTGTTTGGACCCCAAAGACATAACCCGTCATCATTTGAGTCACCTGAATGACACGGTAGGTCTTAGGAGTAGAGAGACAGCTTCTGAATGTCTTTACTTCTAAATCCAAATGTATATAATGAGCAAATACAAGAGTCCAAATGAGATTCCTGTCGTTTTTGGTGTGTGCTGGTTTTGAATTATACGTATACTAAAAGCAAGGAATTTGAAGTGTTCAGTGCTCTTAGGTGAAGGAAGGAAGAAACTGACTACATTGACAATTGTTTTGAAAATGAAACTCCTTGGATTGTTCCACAAATCCTACTAGGATAACTGCTTAACTATTTAGAAAAATATCTATCATCATTCCACTCCATGCACATTAAAGAATTTTTAAAAAAAGTAAAAGGGAGAAAAGATAAGTGAGTATGTGAGATTCTAACGGTGAACTAGAAACTCCTGTCCATTGTGGGTGCCTCCATTTGCGAAACCCATGTGAGAGCGCTGTGGGCATTGGAAATATTTACTCCTGGCTGCACATCATCTTTCAAACAGCATTTCTAGTCAGGTGGCCAGATTTAGCCCATAAAAATATAGCCTGCCTGGTTAACTTTGAATTTCAGATACTATTATTTTTTGATAGTATTTGTTGTTTATCTGAAATTCAAAGTTAACCAGGCAGCCTGTATTTTATCTGACCACCTTACTTTGTATATTTGCGGCATTTCCAAGTTCATAAGGGCTGTCTCAGATTTTCAGTGTCCCTTACAGCTAGCCTGCAAGCAGGTGACACCAGCTTTGCTCTCAGGAGACTTAGATCAGGCTGTGAGGATGGTAATTAAACCAGGTTCCCTACGGAGCTTACATTTTTGCTGACACAGGTGATGAAAGGAAGGCTTCTGCTTTTTTTTGGTGCTGGCAGCAGTGCAGGGCAGTGGGTTTTGTATAGTGAGGTTCAAGGCCACCATATATATACAACTGAAGGGCATGTCTCTTTCTTAGACTATGATATCTTTTTCATCAAGCTTGTTCTGTGACCTAGTTTGGGGCATCGTTTCTGGCAGTTTAGCCTTGATTATCCAGTCCTCCCAATGATTCTGTGAAAGACTCACTATCTTTTAATAAACTTTTCTGCTGAGTCTTCCAGAGTCAGCTTCTGTTGCTTGTGACTAAGAACTGTGACTGATGGACAGTCTGTATTAGGAGTCTTAAAATGTGCATATCGACTGAGTCCCTATTCTGAGACACTTATCTAAGTGTGCACTCTTTTAATGTGAACAAAAGTGCCTGCACAAAGGTGTTCATCTAGACATTACTTAAAAACAGAAAAACTGGAAATGATCTGAACCTGTAACGTGAATACTTGAGTAAATTGAGGCACATCTAGATCCTGGGACACTGCAATCATGAAACAGAATTGTTAGAGGAATATTGAAGGACATGGAAAAGTATTATAGCTAATATTAAGTGATAAAAATCAGGATAAAAATTCACGTATGTGATGTGAACTCTATCATGGAACAAAAAAGGCAGGAAAAAATGTTGGACAAAAATTTGGCCCAAATTGCTCTGGGTCGTCAGCTTATTTTTTTTTCCTGCTTTTTTATACTCTTTAATGCATAACACAATGTATAAAAATTACTCTTCTATTCATAAAAAGAAGTCTCTTCTCTAAGCCTATTGGACAACAACCTATACTCCACCAGGCAAATACATTTCCTTTGCGCAGACAGACTGGCTGATTTCTGTGGGGGTGGGCATTGCAGAAGCATGGGATTGTAGGAATGACAAAAGAGCTCACTGCCTCTTTCAGTACCATTTACAAGAGATCTCCTGGAGAAATACCCCAAGCCTCTTGGAGTACGTGACTCTGAAAGTTTCACTTGTTTAGAAGCCCCTCACTCCCTTCTGGGAATCCCTGCTGCATGAGGAGGCAAAGTCTAAATATTCTCTAGCTATTTGGATCTGGATATTATAATTGAAATATTATGCTCTGGTTAACAGCTTCAGCACAAGGACAAAAAGTTCTGTTTCTCAAGCAGTGGTAAGTGAGCCTCGGGAAGAGGGAGGTAGGGGGTGGCACGGAGGAGTCATATGTAAAGCAACAAGGTGCATTTTCCTGCAGTGTCCATTTTACTAAATGAGTAACTTAAACACTCTTTTTTAATTGAAGTATAGTAGATATACAATATTACATTGGTTTCAAGTCTACAACACAGTAGTGTAACACTGATACACATTGTTAAATCCTCACGCTGACAAGTGCGGTTACAATCTGTCAACATAGGAAGATGTTACAGAATCATGGGCTACATTTTCCATGCTGCACTTCCATCCCCGTGACCAATGTTTATTATGATTGAGATTTTCTGCCTCTTTATCCCCCTCAGGTACCTCACCCACCCACCCCAAACCCTCCCCCATGGTAACTACCAGGCCCTTCTCAGTGTCTATGAGCCTATCACAATTTTATTTGTTTTGTTTTATTTTGTTTTTATACTCCACAAATAAGTGAAATCATATGGTATTTGTCTTTCTCTACCTGGCTTATTTCACTTAGCACAATACGCTCTAGGTCCATCCATTATGTTGCAAATGGCAGGATTTCTTTTTTTTATGGCTGAAAAACATAATATATTTATAATATATAATAATAATATATGTACCACTTCTTTAGCCATGAGGATGCATATATCTTTTTGAATCAGGGATATTGTTTTCTTCCGGTAAATTCCAAGAAGTGGAATTACTGGATGGTATGGTATTTCTATTTTTTTTTTTTAGCTTTTTTTTTTTTGAGAGGGAATCTCTCATATTTATTGATCAAATGGTTGTTAACAACAATAAAATTCAGTATAGGGGGGTCAATGCTCAATGTACAATCATTAATCCATCTCAAGTCTAATTCTCGTCAGTCTCCAATCTTCTGAAGCATAACGAACAAGTTCTTACATGGTGAACGAATTCTTACATAGTGAATAAATTCTTACATGGTGAACAGTACAAGGGCATTCATCACAGAAACTTTCGGTTTTGATCACGCATTATGAACTATAAACAATCAGGTCAAATATGAATATTCGTTTGATTTTTGTACTTGATTTATATGTTGATCCCACATTTCTCCCTTTCTTATTATTATTATTTTTATTTTTAATAAAATGCTGAAGTGGTAGGTAGATGCAAGATAAAGGTAGAAAACATAGTTTAGTGCTGTAAGAGGGCAAATGTAGATGATCAGATGATCAGGTGTGTGCCTATGGACTAAGTATTAATCCAGGCTAGACAAGGGCAGCAAAACATCCATGGATGCAGAAGATTTCTCTCAAAGCAGGGGGGGGGGTGAGGTTCTGAGCCTCACCTCTGTTGATCCCCAAATTCTCACCTGATAGCCCCCCTGCGACTGTGCCTGTCTTAGGTTGTTCCTCCCTTGAGGAATCTTACCCGTCTCTGGCTAACCAGTCCTCTTCCGGGGCCATACAGGGAAATGTAAAGTTGGTAAGTGAGAGAGAAGCCATATTGTTTGAAAAGGTTAGCTTTTTACTTCTTTGCAGATTTATGCCCTGTGGCTTCTATGCGCAGCACTGGTCTCGAGGTATCTTTACCACCTGGAGGAATTATGATACTCGGTAAATTCGATATGAGGCACGAATTCTATTTAAGGGTTGTAATTAGGAAGAAAGAAGAAAAGCTACAGATGTAGCATATGGAAGGAAACATGGGAGGATTGATTATTTCTTTGACATATCTTCTTGTAGAGTACCTTAAGTATGTATAGGTTTTAAACTACTAACAAATTTGCACACACATATTAACATAATAGGAATATGGTGACATAAACAAAGCAAATCTATAATTACCATCCATCTCCAGTGAAGCCAAGAAAACCATTTAGGCACCCTAGGCATTTGTGAAAATTTATCTATGATATGATGGATATTGTCCAACTGTACTTGAACCGTCTGAGAGAAATCAGACAAATTAAAGCAGCCCATTTCTGGGATCTGTTCACATCCCATATGTTCTTTTAACTGTAGATAGTCTATAGTCATAAGATTTTGGAGTGCTACACCTTGCACCCCTCCCAACTCCTGGTTGAGTTCCAACAGTACAGATCCGGTCAAATTCGTTGTCTCACTGTATGCACATGCCAGCCTAGACATCTCCCTCCTCATTCCTATGGCAAGTCCAGGAGACGGTGGGCTGGATGCAGCCACAACCGCAGCATCGTCCGGATACCTGTGGAGGCTTTTTGATGATCATCCCCTGGCACAAGTCCTCCAGAGAGTGCTGATGCCGGAAGCACCTCCTCATATTGTATCTTAGTTCATTTTCTGGGTATCCAAGCTAGGCCTTGATCTTCTGCATAGAAACAAACAGACCCTTTGCCCACACTTTGACATGCCCTCTATACCACTGTGCAGAACTCATTGGAGGTCAGCACACAGGGACTGCTTTTTTTTTTTTTATTAAGAGAAAGGAATATTATCAGAAAAGAGTACCTCCATAGCTGATCATCTGACACCCTTTAAGTGATCAACATTAAGGATATTTAAAACATGCGTTGATCTTTGATTGATTTACCAATAGTTTTATCCTATCAAGGAGTAATCCCCCTTTTCTTTCTTTCTTTCTTTTTTTTTTTTTAAATTTTTAATCTATACCTACATGAAGAATACTATGTTTACTATGCTCTCCCCTATATCAGGTCCCCCCTAACAACCACATTACGATTACTGTCCATCAGCTTAGCAAAATGTTGTTGAGTCACTACTTGTCCTCTCTGTGTTGTGCAGCCCACCCTCCCCTTTCTCCCTCACCCCCATGCATGCTAATCTTAATACCCCCCTTTTTCTTCTCCCCCCCTTATCCCTCCCTGCCCACCCATCCTCCCCAGTTCCTTTCCCTTTGGTACCCGTTAGTCCATTTTTGGGTTCTGTAATTCCACTCCTGTTTTGTTCCTTCAGTTTTTCCTTTGTTCCTATACTCCTCAGATGAGTGAAATCATTTGGTATTTCTCTTTCTCCGCTTGGCTTATTTCACTGAGCATAATACTCTCCAGCTCCATCCATGCTGCTGCAAATGGTTGGATTTTTCCACTTCTTATGGCTGAGTAGTATTCCATTGTGTATATGTACCACATCTTCTTTATCCACTCATCTACCGATGGACATTTAAGTTGCTTCCAATTCTTGGCTATTGTAAATAGTGCTGCGATAAACATAGGGGTGCATCTGTCTTTCTCAAACTTGATTGCTGCGTTCTTAGGGTAAATTCCTAGGAGTGGAATTCCTGGGTCAAATGGTAGGTGTGTTTTGAGCATTTTGATGAACCTCCATACTGCTTTCCACAATGGTTGAACTAATTTACATTCCCACCAGCAGTGTAGGAGGGTTCCCCTTTCTCCACAGCCTCGCCAACATTTGTTGTTGTTTGTCTTTTGGATGGCAGCTATCCTTACTGGTGTGAGGTGATACCTCATTGTAGTTTTAATTTGCATTTCTCTGATAATTAGCGATGTGGAGCATCTTTTCATGTGTCTCTTGGCCATCTGTATTTCTTTTTTGGAGAACTGTCTGTTCAGTTCCTCTGCCCATTTTTTAATTGGGTTATTTGTTTTTTGTTTGTTGAGGCGTGTGAGCTCTTTATATATTCTGGACGTCAAGCCTTTATCGGATGTGTCATTTTCAAATATATTCTCCCATACTGTAGGGTTCCTTTTTGTTCTATTGATGGTGTCTTTTGCTGTACAGAAACTTTTCAGCTTAATATAGTCCCACTTGCTCATTTTTGCGGTTGTTTTCCTTGCCCAGGGAGATATGTTCAAGAAGAGGTCACTCATGTTTATGTCTAAGAGGTTTTTGCCTATGTTTTTTCCCAAGAGTTTAATGGTTTCATGACTTACATTCAGGTCTTTGATCCATTTTGAGTTTACTTTTGTATATGGGGTTAGGCAATGTTCCAGTTTCATTCTCCTACATGTAGCTGTCCAGTTTTGTCAGCAACATCTGTTGAAGAGACTGTCATTTTGCCATTGTATGTCCATGGCTCTTTTATCAATTATTAATTGACCATATACATCTGGGTTAATGTCTGGATTCTCTAGTCTGTTCCATTGGTCTGTGGCTCTGTTCTTGTGCCAGTACCAAATTGTCTTGCTTACTATGGCTTTATAGTAGAGCTTGAAGTTGGGGAGTGAGAACCCCCCTACTTTATTCTTCTTTCTCAGGATTGCTTTGGCTATTCTGGGTCTTTGGTGTTTCCATATGAATTTTTGAATTATTTGTTCCAATTCATTGAAGAATGTTGCTGGTAATTTGAGAGGGGTTGCATCAAATCTGTATATTGCTTTGGGCAGGATGGCCATTTTGACGATATTGATTCTTCCTAGCCACGAGCATGGGATGAGTCTCCATTTGTTAGTGTCCCCTTTAATTTCTCTTAAGAGTGACTTGTAGTTTTCAGAGTATAAGTCTTTCACTTCTTTGGTTAGGTTTATTCCTAGGTATTTTATTCTTTTTGATGCAATGGTGAATGGAATTGTTTTCCTGATTTCTCTTTCTATTGATTCGTTGTTAGTGTATAGGAAAGCTACAGATTTCTGTGTGTTAATTTTGTATCCTGCAACTTTGCTGTATTCCGATATCAGTTCTAGTAGTTTTGGAGTGGAGTCTTTAGGGTTTTTTATGTACAGTATCATATCATCTGCAAATAGTGACAGTTTAACTTCTTCTTTACCAATCTGGATTCCTTGTATTTCTTTGTTTTGTCTGATTGCCGTGGCTAGGACCTCCAGTACTATGTTAAATAACAGTGGGGAGAGTGGGCATCCCTGTCTGGTTCCCGATCTCAGAGGAAATGCTTTCAGCTTCTCGCTGTTCTGTATAATGCTGGCTGTGGGTTTATCATATGTGGCCTTTATTATGTTGAGGTACTTGCCCTCTATTCCCATTTTGCTGAGAGTTTTTATTATGAATGGATGTTGAATTTTGTCAAATGCTTTTTCAGCATCTATGGAGATGATCATGTGGTTTTGTCTTTCTTTTTGTTGATGTGGTGGATGATGTTTATGGATTTTCTAATGTTGTACCATCCTTGCATCCCTGGGATGAATCCCATTTGGTCATGGTGTATGATCCTTTTGATATACTGTTGAATTCTGTTTGCTAATATTTTATTGAGTATTTTTGCGTCTACATTCATCAGGGATATTGGTCTGTAATTTTCTTTTTTGGTGGGGTCTTTGCCTGGTTTTGGTATTAGGGTGATGTTGGCTTCATAGAATGAGTTTGGGAGTATTCCCTCTTCTTCTATTTTGTGGAACACTTTAAGGAGAATGGGTATTATGTCTTCTCTGTGTGTCTGATAAAATTCCGAGGTAAATCCGTCCGACCCCGGGGTTTTGTTCTTGGGTAGTTTTTTGATTACTGTTTCAATTTCTTTGCTCATAATTGGTTTGTTTAACTTTTGTGTTTCTTCCTTGGTCAGTCTTGGGAGGTTGTATTTTTCTAGGAAGTTGTCCATTTCTTCTAGGTTTTCCAGCTTGTTGGCATATAGGTTTTCATAGTAGTCTTTAATAATTCTTTGTATTTCTGTGTAGTCTGTCATGATTTTTCCTTTCTCATTTCTGATTATGTTGATTTGTGTTGATTCTCTTTTTCTCTTAATCAGTTGGGCTAGAGGCTTATCTATTTTGTTTATTCTCTCAAAGAACCAGCTCTTGGTTTTGTTGATTTTTGCTATTGTTTTATTCTTCTCAATTTTGTTTATTTCTTCTCTGATGTTTATTATGTCCCTCCTTCTGCTGACTTTAGGCCTCATTTGTTCTTCTTTTTCCAGTTTCGATAATTGTGATGTTAGACTATTCATTTGGGATTGTTCTTCCTTCTTCAAGTGTGCCTGGATTGCTATATACTTTCCTCTTAAGACTGCTTTCGCTGCGTCCCACAGAAGTTGGGGCTTTGTGTTGTTGTTGTCATTTGTTTCTATATATTCCTTGATCTCTATTTTGATTTGTTCATTGATCCATTGATTTAGTAGCATGTTGTTAAGCCTCCATGTGTTTGTGAGCCTTTTTGTTTTCTTTGTAGAATTTATTTCTACTTTTATACCTTTGTGGTCTGAAAAATTGGTTGGTAGAATTTCAATATTTTGGAGTTTACTGAGGCTCTTTTTGTGGGCTAGTATGTGGTCTATTCTGGAGAATGTTCCATGTGCACTTGAGAAGAATGTATATCCTGTTGCTTTTGGATGTAGAGTTCTACAGATGTCTATTAGGTCCATCTGTTCTAGGGTGTTGTTCAGTGCCTCTGTGTCCTTACTTATTTTCTGCCCGGTGGATCTATCCTTCGGGGTGAGTGGTGTGTTGAAGTCTCCTAAAATGAATGCATTGCAGTCTATTTCCTTCTTTAGTTCTGTTAGTATTTGCTTCACATATGCTGGTGCTCCTGTATTGGGTGCATATATATTTAGAATGGTTATATCCTCTTGTTGGACTGAACCCTTTATCATTATGTAGTGTCCTTCTTTATCTCTTGTTACTTTCTTTGTTTTGAAGTCTATTTTGTCTGATATTAGTACTGCAACCCCTGCTTTCTTCTCACTGTTGTTTGCCTGAAATATGTTTTTCCATCCCTTGACTTTTAGTCTATGCTTATCTTTGGGTTTAAGGTGAGTTTCTTGTAAGCAGCATATAGATAGGTCTTGCTTTTTTATCCATTCTATTACTCTATGTCTTTTGATTGGTGCATTAAGTCCATTTACATTTAGGGTGACTATTGAGAGATATGTACTTACTGCCATTGCAGGCTTTAGATTCGTGGTTACCAAAGGTTCAAGGTTAGCTTCTTTAGTATCTTACTGCCTAACTTAGCTCGCTTATTGAGCTGTTATATACACTGTCTGGAGATTCTTTTCTTCTCTCCCTTCTTATTCCTCCTCCTCCATTCTTCATATGTTGTGTGTTTTGTTCTGTGCTCTTTTTAGGGGTGCTCCCATTTAGAGCAGTCCCTGTAGGATGCCCTGTAGAGGTGGTTTGTGGGAAGCAAATTCCCTCAGCTTTTGCTTGTCTGGGAATTGTTTAATCCCACCATCATATTTAAATGATAGTCGTGCTGGATACAGTATCCTTGGTTCAAGGCCCTTCTGTTTCATTGCATTAAGTATATCATGCCATTCTCTTCTGGCCTGTAGGGTTTCTGTTGAGAAGTCTGATGTTAGCCTGATGGGTTTTCCTTTATAGGTGACCTTTTTCTTTCTAGCTGCCTTTAAAACTCTTTCCTTGTCCTTGATCCTTGACATTTTAATAACTATGTGTCTTGGTGTTGTCCTCCTTGGATCCTTTCTGTTGGGGGTTCTGTGTAATTCCATGGTCTGTTTGATTATTTCCTCCCCCAGTTTGGGGAAGTTTTCAGCAATTATTTCTTCAAGGAGACTTTCTATCCCTTTTCCTCTTTCTTCTTCTTCTGGTTTCCCTATAATACGAATATTATTCCTTTTGGCTTGGTCACATAGTTCTCTTAGTGCTGTTTCATTCCTGGAGATCCTTTTATCTCTCTCTATGTCAGCTTCTATACATTCCTGTTCTCTTGCTTCTATTCCTTCAATGGCCTCTTGCATCTTATCCATTCTGCTTATAAATCCTTCCAGGGATTGTTTCACTTCTGTGATCTCCTTCCTGACATCTGTGATCTCCCTCTGGACTTCATCCCACTGCTCTTGCATTTTTCTCTGCATCTCATCCCATTGCTCTTGCATTTTTCTCTGCATCTCTGTCAGCATGTTCATGATTTTTATTTTGAATTCTTTTTCAGGAGGACTGGTTAGGTCTGTCTCCTTCTCAGGTGTTGTCTCTGTGATCTTTGTCTGCCTGTAGTTTTGTCTTTTCATGGTGATAAAGATAGTGTGCAGAGCTGGTAGAAGTTACCACTGGAAGAGCTTCCCTTCTTGTTGGTTTGTGGCCTTCCTCACCCCCTTCGCAAGGCGCTGGGTTCTTGCAGGTGTGGATGTGGTCTGCATGTTGTCCTGTGTCCTGTGGGTCCTATTTTAGGAAGATTTTTCTTTGTTATATTTTCATAGCACTGTGTGTTTTTTGGAGGAGATTTCCACTGCTCTGCTCACGCCGCCATCTTGGCTCCGCCTCCTTGGTATTTCTATTTTAAGTGTTTTGAGGAACCTCCATACTGCTTTTCATAGTGGCAGTGCCAAATACATTCCCACCAAGAGTGTAGGAGCAGATGATGAGTAATTTTATTTTTTTTGGTATCATTATCTACAATTACATGAGGAACATTATGTTTACTAGACTCCCCCCATCACCAAGTCCCCCCTACATACTCCATTACAGTCACTGTCCATCAGCGTAGTAAGATGCTATAGAGTCACTACTTGTCTTCTCTGTGTTGCACAGCCCTCCCCGTGCCCCCCCTCATTATACATGCTAATCATAATGCCCCCTTTCTCTCCCACTCCACCTTATCCCTCCCTTCCCACCCATCCTCCACAGTCCCTTTCTCTTTGGTAACTGTTAGTCCATTCTTGGGTTCTGTGAGTCTGCTGCTGTTTTGCTCCTTCAGTTTTTCTGTGTTCTTACACTCCACAGATGAGTGAAATCATATACTACTTGTCTTTCTCTGCCTGGCTTATTTAACTGAGCATAACAACCTCTAGCTCCATCCATGTTGTTGCAAATGGTAGGATCTGTTTTTTCTTATAGCTGAGTAATATTCCATTGTGTATATGTACCACATCTTCTTTATCCATTCATCTACTGATGGACACTTAGGTTGCTTCCATATCTTGGCTATTGTAAATAGTGCAGTGATAAACATAGGGGTGCATCTGTCTTTTTCAACCTGGTATGCTGCATTCTTAGGGTAAATTCCTAGAAGTGGAATTCCTGGGTCAAATGGTAAGTCTATTTTGAACATTCTGAGGAACCTCCATACTGCTTTCCACAATGGTTGAACTGATTTACATTCTCACCAGCAGTGTAGGAGGGTTCCCCTTTCTCCACAACCTTGCCAACATTTGTTGTTGTTTTTCTTTTGCATGGTAGCCATCCTTACTGGTGTGAAGTGATATCTCACAGTGGTTTTAATTTGCATTTCTCTGATGACAAGCGATGTGGAGCATCTTTTCATGTGTCTGTTGGCCATCTGAATTTCTTTTTTAGAGAACTGTCTATTCAGCTCCTCTGCCCATTTTTTAATTGGATTATTTGCTTTTTGTTTGTTGAGGTGCGTGAGCTCTTTATATATTTTGGATGTCAACCCTTTATCGGATCTGTCATTTATGAATATATTCTCCCATACTGTAGGATACCTTTTTGTTCTATTCATAGTGTCCTTTGCTGTACAGAAGTTTTCAGCTTGATATAGTCCCACTTGTTTATTTTTGCTTTTGTTTCCCTTCCCTGGGAAGATATGTTCAAGAAGAGGTCACACATGTTTATGTCCATGAGATTTTTGCCTATGTTTTTTTCTAAGAGTTTTATGGTTTCATGACTTATGTTCAAGTCTTTGATCCATTTCGAATTTACTTTTGTGTATGGGGTTAGACAGTGATCCAGTTTCATTCTCCTACATGTAGCTGTCCAGTTTTGCCAGCACCATCTGTTGAAGAGACTGTCATTTCCCCATTATATGTCCATGGCTCCTTTATCGAATATTAGTTGACCATATATGTTTGGGTTAATGTCTGGAGTCTCTAGTCTGTTCCATTGGTCTGTGGCTCTGTTCTTGTGCCAGTACCAAATTGTGTTGATTACTGTGGCTTTGTAGTAGGGCTTGAAGTTCGGGAGTGAGATCCTCCCCCCAGTTTATTCTTCCTTCTCAGGATTGCTTTCGCTATTCGGGGTCTTTGGTGGTTCCATATGAATTTTTGAACTATTTGTTTCAGTATATTGAAGAATGCTGTTGGTAATTTGATAGGGATTGCATCGAATTTGTATATTGTTTTGGGCAGGATGGTCATTTTGACAATATTAATTCTTCCTAGCCAGGAGCATGGGACGAGTTTCCATTTGTTAGTGACCTCTTTAATTTCTCTTAAGAGTGTCTTATAGTTTTCAGGGTATAGGTCTTTCACTTCCTTGGTTAGGTTTATTCCTAGGTACTTTATTCTTTTGATGCACTTGTGAATGGAATTGTTTTTCTGATTTCTCTTTCTATTAGTTCATTGTTAGTGTATAGGAAAGCCACAGATTTCTGTGTGTTAATTTTGTATCCTGCAACTTTGCTGAATTCTGATATTAGTTCTAGTAATTTTGGAGTGGAGTCTTTAGGGTTTTTTATGTACAATATCATGTCATCTGCAAATAGTGGCAGTTTGACTTCTTCTTTACCAATCTGGGTTCCTTGTATTTCTTTGTTTTGTCTAATTGCCATGGCTAGGACCTCCAGTACTACGTTGAATAACAGTGGGGAGAGTGGGCATCCCTGTCTTGTTCTCAATGTCAGAGGAAAAGCTTTCAGCTTTTCGCTGTTCAGTATGATGTTGGTTGTGGGTTTATCATATACGGCCTTTATTATGTTGAGGTACTTGCCCTCTATTCCCATTTTGCTGAGAGTTTTTATCATGAATGGATGTTGAATTTTGTCAAATGCTTTTTCAGCATCTATGGAGATGATCATGTGGTTTTTGTCTTTCTTTTTGTTGATGTGGTGGATGATGTTCATGGATTTTCGAATGTTGTACCATCCTTGCATCCCTGGGATGAATCCCACTTGGTCATGGTGTATGATCCTTTTGATGTATTTTTGAATTCAGTTTGCTAATATTTTATTGAGTATTTTTGCATCTACATTCATCAGGGATATTGGTCTGTAGTTTTCTTTTTTGGTGGGGTCTTTGCCTGGTTTCGGTATTAGGGTCATGTTGGCTTCATAGAATGAGTTTGGGAGTATTCCGTCCTCTTCTATTTTTTGGAAAACTTTGAGGAGAATGG
This sequence comes from Manis javanica, assembly GCF_040802235.1. Lineage (NCBI taxonomy): Eukaryota > Metazoa > Chordata > Mammalia > Pholidota > Manidae > Manis > Manis javanica. The sequence continues at coordinate 107,771,808 of NC_133174.1, read as the reverse complement.
GTGTTGTGTCTTCTCTGTATGTTTGATGAAATTCCGAGGTAAATCTATCTGGCCCAGGGGTTTTGTTCTTGGGTAGTTTGTTGATTACCACTTCAATTTCGTTGCTGGTAATTGGTCTGTTTAGATTTTCTGTTTCTTCCTTGGGTAGTCTTGGAAGGTTGTTGTCATTTGTCTCCGTATATTGCTTGAGCTCTGTTTTCATTTAGTGATTAATCCATTGATTATTTAGGAGTATGTTGTTAAGCGTCCATATGTTTGTGAAACGTTTTGTTTTCTTTGCACAATTTATTTGTAGTTTTATACCTTTGTGATCTGAGAAGTTGGTTGGTAGCATTTCAATCTTTTTGAATTTACTGAGGCTCTTTTTGTGGCCTAGTATGTGGTCTATTCTGGAAAATGTTCCATGCGCACTTGAGAAGAATGGGTAAAGACATTCAGAAGCTGTCTCTCTACTCCTAAGACCTACCGTGTCATTCAGGTGACTCAAATGATGACGGGTTATGTCTTTGGGGTCCAAACAGCCTGCCTCTATGTAGATGTAGACAACTGGGTCAAAAAATATGAGTGCGTTTCTCCCATAGTTTTGATCTCTCTCTAAAATAAACTCTCTATTACAACAAAATATTGTTAATAGTGATTTAATCTCTATTTAGAAAGAGGCAATATGCAGTTCATAGCAAGAATTGATGAAACACAAGCAGCCAAGCACAAATGTGTCATTGTCATTCAACGTCCAATATCATTAAGCACAGTTTAACCTAACACTTCCACTCCCTCTTCTTTTCACTCACAATGCTTAGGGTGTTGTTCACCAAAGAACCTTATGTGTAATACTTTCTAGCAGTCTCAGAAAACATTTAAATGGTTTTCTCTGTACCCCATCAACCGTCTGTATCTTTTCCCTTCCATGACCAAAAACAGAAGGAAGAAAGAAAGACCACTGTTTGTATTACCATTGTGCACAGGCTCTGCTTTTCTGTGCCTGGATTTTTCTTATCAGGAAAAAAAAAAAAGTGTTCTCCACTGAATCCCCTTATCCTGCCATTTGAAACACAGATGGGTATAAAATCCCAATTTGCCTCATTTCCACTACGTTATCTCTCTTTGGGAGTCTTCTGCAACTCCCTTTGAAACGACTTAGGTTTGAAGGGATCAGACTACATAGTCATCTGATTTTTTAATTTTTTTTCAATTCAGGCACTGTGATGTTCATGGCTACAAACTCTGGAGCTAGGCTGCCTGACTTAGAATCCTGATGCCTTTATCTACTAGCTCTCCATGTCTCTGCTTACTTACCTGTAAAATTACCATAATAATGGTGCCTCTTCCATAGAGTTATTATGAAAACTAAATTCGTTAATACTTGTAAGCCACTTGGATGAGTGTCTGGCACTTAGTCAATTCGATATGTGTTAGTTATTTAATCACATAGATTAGAATACACAACCCAATGTAAAACCATATTTTCTGATTGTGAACATAATGCATGCTCTATGTACACATTTTTAGGAAATACAGGCAAGTTTAAATATGAATATATATGTCACCTCTAATCCCTCCATCCAATGATTACCACAGTTACCATTTTGAGCACATTTCCTTACTAATTTTTCTACAGATGTATTCATTCATTCGCAAATATTTATTGAACCATATGCTCTAGATGCAGTTCTAGGTGCTGCGGATACAGCAGAAAACAAGACAAAGTCTCTGTCCTTATGGAGCCAGCATTCTGTTGTCAGAAATCAACAAAACAGCCACAACAAATGTAAAACATAAATAACATAGTGTCAAATGGGGTAAGGGCCTAGATGGGAAGGTTTGTTGGTATTTTAGATAGAATGGTCAGGCATGGTCTCTCTGTGCAGGTGACATTTGAACCTGAGGCCTATCTGAAAAGGCAAAAAAAAAGAAAACATGAACAAGTGGGACCACATCAAACTAAGAAGTTTCTGCACAGCAAAAAGAACAGTCAACAAGATGGAAAGGCAACCTATGGAGCGGGAGAACATACATGCAAACCACACATCCAATCAGAGGTTAACATTCAGAATATATAAAGAACTCATATAACTCAATGGCCAAAAAAAAAAAAAAAATCCAATTGGAAAAGGGGCGGATGATCCTGGCTATACAAACTCCAGAGAAACTCTTACATAAGTGCACAAGGCAACATGTGCAAGGATGTTCATTCCATTATTGTTCAGAGTGGCAGAAAAAACTAGACATAACCTATTTAAGTCAACAGGAGAATGGGTAAATAATTGTAGTATATTCATACAATGGAATAGTATATAGTAATTCAAAGGAATGGACTAGATATACATGTATTAATATAGCAAACACTCAGAATCATGATGTTGAATTACAAAAGCAAGCTGTAGGATGGTATGTATAATATACCATTTATGTAAAAATGTAAAGTACGTCAAACGACACTATATGTTGTTAACAGACAAATGCCTGTGTAGTAAAAGTATAAAACCTTGCATGGAAGTTATACACAGAATTTAGATAGTGATTACCTCTAAAGGAGTGTGGAATAGGATTAAGGAAAGGGACAGAGGAGATTTCAAATGTATTAATAAAGTTTTATTGAAAAGCTCTGAAACTTTTTTGTAACCATATGAGGAGATGGATGTTATCTAAAATTGTGGTAATCATTTCACAATATATGTAAGTCACATCACCGCCTTAAACTTATACAGAGATGTGTGCCAATTATATCTCAATAAAACTGGGAAAGAACATTTTAAAAGAAAAGGGAGTAACTCTGAAGCCCATATGGCAAAATATTAAGATTTGTGATATCTGAGCAGTGGCTAATAAGTGTTTATTTTCTGCTCCTTTCTGTATGTTTGAAATATTTCGTAAATTCAAACTATTTTTTAAAAGGAATCAACAATTTTAGGTGATTGATAGAGTGTGGGTGTGAAGTGGATGAGAGAAGTCAAAGACGACTCAGGTTTCATGTCTGGGGATGATGTCACTGACAGAAAAAGAAAAGCTAGGGAAGCTGGCTTTGTGGAAGATGAGCTATATTTCTGATACGTCCAGCCTCAGGAAACAGCAGAACATCCAACTAGAAATACACGTTAGGATGTGGGGAGCCAGAGGTCAGGACAGGAAACTAGCAGGCAAAGAGGGAGTGGCCAGGCAGGACATTAGCCCTGAGCCCCACCCTTTCATCTAGCCACAGGGACCAGGCCACAAGAGCCTTTAATAGAGAAGAGATTCAAGAGGGAGGGGACGAGGAACAATGCGGAATCAGGTAATGAGGACCGAGGGAAGGTTACTGAATACAGGGATGACTTGCAGGTGGGAACGTTGTGTCAACGGGTGTGTGTCTCAGTGAAGAGAGTCCACGAGGTAGGCAGCCAAGGAACAAGGGGCCATGGCAGCCCACTCATTTTAGAAGACGGGCAGTGAAAAGGAGGGGAGACTCTATATATCATTTATGGATAATTATGTATGTAGCAAAAGTAGAAAAACAAAAACTTGCTTGGGAAATATATGCACAGACCTTTTGTATGTATATACACACATACATATTCACACATAGGCGTGTGTATATGAATATATGTATGTTTATGTATGTAAGTGTATGTGTGTCTTAGTCCGTTCAGGCTATTAAAGCAAAATTATGACAGTCTGGGTAGCTTATAAGCAACAAAAATTTATCTCTTATAGTTCTCAATGCTGGAAGTCCATGATCACAGTGCCAGCATGGTTGGGTGAGGGCCCTCTTTGGGGTCGCAGAATTCTAGCTGTGTCCTCACATGGTGGAAAGGGCTAGGGAGCTCTGTGAGGGCCTTTTGTAAGGCCACTAATCCCATTTATGTGGGCTCCACCCTCATGACCTAATTACCCCACAATAGCCCCACTTTCTAATACCATCACATTGGGCATTAGGATTTCAACATATGAATTTGGGGAGACACAAACATTCAGACCATAGCACTATGTATATATGGTGTAATATATTTTAATCACTCACAATACTAATTGACAAACTATTCAAAATCTGTCACAGTGAACAAATATGTAAATGTATACACACAGGTATGATATATGCATAATAATATGTATGCATATTATATATCTGTGCACAGTTTCAGCTTGTGCAAAGGGGGTATGAGGAAAGAATTTGACCATTAGTATGATCCCTGCCCCTGAATTTCAGATGGACTACCGGTCACAATTGCAGAGAAAGAAAATCTCAGAAAGATTTTCACATGGAGGAGGGCAAGAAGTCAAAAATATACCGACTTGGAAGACATTTTCAGCCATTTCAAGAGAAATATGAAACCAAAGTCAATAGCCATTAAGGATGAGATACAAGCAAATGAAGCCTTGAAGAGGGAAAAATCGAAAATGACTCCCTAATGACTGGTGGAAAAGCAACACAATGGCAAAGCACTTGACAGAGAGAGATGCGGGCTTCCTTGCATTCACAAATCAGGACAAGAAGAGCAAGTGACCATATAAAGTCACTGAGCTGGTGGACATCCAGATGATTCAGTAGAGGACCAAGGAGGTGGAGTAGCTTCTACAGGATAATAGACTAAACAGCATTTCCCACAAGTACTTGACCAAGGGACACTTAAAATGATCACACGTGGCTGGAACTACGTCAGGAACGCCACCATATGCAAAGTGAAGTGGACAGCCAAACAACAAAAATGCTTTACTGGTAGATGAATTTCTGCAAGCAACAATTACAGTTTGATTCACATGCTTTCCAAATGTTTCTAAGATAACAAAATACCTATGAAAACAGATGTAGAAGATTAAATGATTTGTGTTGTATTAAGAACAAAATGTATATTAAGCTCAGATATGTTGTATTTTGAAGTTTTGTTATAAAATGTGACGTACCAAAAAGCAATGTTTAAAAATGAGAACAGCGCGTTCGTGTGGTTTTATCATATACTTTCTTCGTATCATGAACACTGAAGCTGCATAGGAATTTTACATCATGCATTCAACAAATACATGTTGAGAACCTATGATGTGCCAAGCACTGCTCTAGGTGCTGTGGATGTAGTGGTGAATAAAACAGGCAGACAGCTCCATTCACAGAGAGCTCATATTCCATTGGGGAGAGACAAACACTAAACAAAATACATAGGGGAGAAAATAAAACAGGCAAGAGAAAAAAAAATAGCAAGTCTTAGTGGGGGTGGGATTTGCAGTTTTACATAGGATGTTCAGGGCAGTCCTCATTGAGAAGGTGGCATTTCATCAAAGGCTGGAAGCAGGGGAGTGAGGGAGCCATGCGGATGTCTGGGGTAAAGAGATGTCTCTCTATCAAGTGCTTTGCCATTCCAGACAGAGGGACAGCAAGTGCAAATGTCCTGAGGCTGGTGCCTGCCTGGTGTATTTGAGAAACAGTAAGGAAGCCAGTAGGCCTGATGTGAGACAACCAGGGGAAGAGCAGGGAGGAGGGCAAAGAGGTCCCTGGAGGGTGTGAACCACTGAAAGGACTTCAGCTTTTGCTGGGCCAATGGAGGGTTCTGAGAGGACTGCTGTGATCTGACTTTCATATTAGCAGGATCACGTTGGCTGCTATACTGTGAACAAACTGAATGTGCCAAGGCTGCAAGCAAGGAGACCATTTAGGAGGCTGATGCTTTACCCAGGAAGGGATGATGGTACTTTGGACCAGGGTATTGGCAGTGAAGGTGGTGAGATGGTCTTATATTTTAAAGCGAGAGCCACCAGGATCTGTTGATGGACTGGATACAGGGTGTGAAAGCAAGAAAGGAGTCTAGGATAGTTCCAAGGTCTGGGGCCTGTACAACTGGAAAAATGGAGTCGCTATTGACTGAGACGTACAAAGCATGTGTTTGGGGCAAGATGAGAAGCTTTGTTTCGGACATACTAAGTTTGAGATGCCTATACTAAATCCAGGTAGGGCAGTTGTGTAGACACTTGGATGTACAAGTCTACAGTTCACGGGAGAATCTGAGCTGGAGAAGTAAATTTGGAACTTGCCAGCACATAGATCTGTGCTATCTATGCAGTAGCCACTAGCCACATGTGATTATTGAACACCTGAAACATGGCTAGTCTGAGCTGAGATGTGCTGTAAGTGTAAAATACACACTGGATTTCAAATACAATACAGAAGAAAGTGAAATATCTCAATCATTGTATTGATCACATGTTGAGATTATATTTTGGATACACAGGTACCCCTGCCCCGGCTCTTTGAAAGTTCACGGGACCACTTCAGTTTTATGAATGGCGTACGTGAGTGCCTGTTTTCGCTAACCGAAAGAAATCCGAAGAGGATTTTTGCTTTTATGAAAAAAGGCAAAAAGTGAAAATGGCACTTGCGTTGGTTTTCCAGCAAGCCATCATAGAGGCAGCCTGCACCCTGCGCAGCCAGAGTGCCACCGCCAAGCTCCTTCCCTGGGAACCACACTGAGCATTTCAGCGTCAATTCCCATAGCTTTGCCCTGTCTGTGAGCAGCTGTGCTTTCTCTCGATTTATTTTGTGCATCCACTAGCAAGGTATGTCCTAAGGTATCAGCCTAAGAGAGGTTACTTTCAGATCTGGGAATGCTCAAAAATTTTTCCATATGAAGTGATGGTAATTGCTTCTTTGCTTTATGCTGTTTGGGCTTATATGAAACACTCTTCTTTTGGAAAGCGGGGGAAACCCTGTATTGGTTTAAAGAAAATAATTTGTGATTAATTTTGCCTGTTTCTTTTCACTTGTTGAATGCTACTGGAAGATTTTAAGTAATATATGTGGCTGAGATGTTTATTGGAGAGTGCTGGTTCAGATGGCATATAAAGCCATGAATACTGTATAAGCTCATCAAAGGAGTACGAGGACTAGCTAGAAAAGACATCCAAAGACCGAGCCTTCAGCCATGCCAACATCGACACACATGCACACACAAGCATATATATATATATATATATATATATATATATATATATATATATATATATATATATATATATTACATAAGTATCTGTTGTATATAGGCACACATATTCAACTTTATTGGGCTCTAATTGCTAATAATAAAACACGCTCACATGTATATGTGAATATATATGTGTATCCGCATAATCACCACTTCGTGGGATTTTGTTTTAGTTGCAGCTTAATGTAAAGAAACCATTTTGGATAGATTCATTGGAGCAAAAGTAGGAACACAAATGCCCTGTTTTCCAATATTTAGGTCATCTTTAATTCAGCTGTTTCACAAATGATTTTTGTTTCTCTCTAAATAACTCAGCTCCTGAATTTTTAGAAATCAAAGGCTCTAATGGTTTACATTCACTTGTAATTATTCTAACTCTGTTAGATTCAGACTCAGTTTGAGCCATCTAAGGCTCTGTTTTTGAAAGATTTTGTTTGTTTGTAACTTTTCTTTCAACTTAAGTATCTCTGGGGAGTGAGGAGAAAGAGTTCATGCAGCACAAGGCCACTTGGATATGGCTGAACAGACTGTCCCTACATATCTCCAGGGGGCGCCATTTACATAGTCTAGGATGTGATTGGCATTCTCTTGAATTGCTCAGTGTGCCCGCCCTGGTGGTGCACATGTTTAATATGTAATTCTGAATGCCGCAGAAACTGCAGTCACTGGGAAGGACAATATATTTCGGTATGATGTTTAGTTGGTAAATGCTGCCTATGCATGAATTCCCTCTCATGTTTTCATTCTCCTGGTGATCTTTTACAGACTTTCAAAAGTGTTTAGTTTTCAGTTTGGGGGCACAGGATACCATTTGAAAAGGCAGATTATCACATAAGAACAACTTGAGGATTTAATAACGTGTGTAACTGTTGAAACACTGTGTTGTGTACTTGAAACCAATATAATATTGTGTATCAACTATACCTCAATTAAAAAGAAAAAGAACAACTGTATGAATGTGTTCCCTTAGACACTCTCATTCCCAACACCCTCTGGCTTCCTTGGCAGTCTTTTTTTGCTGCCTTGCCCACTCCAAACCAGCACTCATGAGCAGTTTATCAGGGTATTGTTAACTTTGGACTTTCAGCGTGAGGAAATTTCTGAAGACAGTATGTATTATATTACTACAGTTTTCCAAGGACAACTTCTCTATATTTCATTATGGAAAGTTTTTACGTACAACATACGCAAAAGCAGAAAGAATAGTGTAATGAATGTTCATGTACCCATCAGCCAGGTTCAAAATTATTGGCTTTCTGTTAATCTTGTTTCGTCTACCACCACACCTGTTTTTTGTTTGTTTGTTTGTTTGTTTGCTGTAGTATTTTTTGCCTCTTTTAAAACGTATGTGTTATGATGATAAATGAAGGGTCCCCACCAGTAAGATGGCAAACTTCCGGCTTCTTTTCGGGGGTCCTCGGTTCCCGCCGGCGCCACCTGAAGCCCAATCACCTCTCGCCCCCCTCCCAATCCCAGCACCTAGCCAACAGCCACCAGCCCCGTAGAAGTAACACCACAATCACCCTATGCCCCTTCCCATATAACCCAGCACCTTTCCCTAATAAAGTGGAACTCTCCGGTGAATTGCTGCTGTGTGTCGCTCCTTTCCTTTCATTGGTGCCGAAACCCGGGAGACGGGACACCCCAACTGGGCCCCGTCTTCCCCCTCCCCCCCCCCCCGACACCAGCAGCAGCTTGCCCTCGTCCTCTTTTTCCGGCGCTGGCTCATCACACTCACCACTCCTCTCTGGCCTTTAGGTAAGTTTTCCCCCCCGGGGTGGGCCACTCTTCCCCGAGCTATCGCAGTGCCATTGACCGTGATCGTCCGGCAAGGCCCTGACGCTCGGGGACGAGGAGGGAACGCTCCCTGCCTCAGGCCTTCACGGCTGCGGCGGACCCTCAGGCCCCTCCTCCGACAGCCATAAATCCCCGCCTCAGGCCTTCACGGCTGCAGCGGACCCTCAGGCCCCTCCTCTGACAGCCATAAATCCCCGCCTCAGGGCTTCACAGCTGCAGCAGACTCTCAGGCCCCCCCCTCCAACAGCCATAAACGAGGTGACTCCTCTGCGGATGAGAACACTCCCTTTCCCCGCCCCCTCCTCCTTCTGTTCCGTCCGCCGAAATCTGTTCGGTCTGCCGAAAACGCCTAGCGCTAGGTACCTCGTGACTCCGGCACTCTGCCTTCTTAGGGAAGTCTGGGTGACGACCCACACTTCCCAAGAAATTCCGACTCGTATACGAGTTTCCGCAGACCACCAAGGATCATCGGGGGCGCCCTTTGTCTCCTTGCGGTCTGCTTCCAGTCCGAGGATCTCCGTTTGTCTTCCCCTGTTTGTCTCCTTCTCTGTCCTTTAGCCATGGGAGCCTCCTCATCCCTCCCTGAAAGTTCACCTCTTGAATGCCTGCTTAAGCATCTGGCTACCCTCTCCCTGACGCCTGATATAAAACCAAAACTTCTCCGTAAATATTGCTCCCAAGATTGGCCGACATACCCCCTAGACAATAACAACCAATGGCCTGCAGGGGGAACTCTTGATCCTAACATCACTCGCAATCTCTTTAACTACTGCCAGCGCCTGAAAAAATGGAAGGAGATTCCCTATATCGAAGCTTTTCGCCTCCTAGCTCAAAATCCCAGCCTCTGCACCACCTGCTCCCCGCCCCAAGTTCTCCTAGCCTGCAAGCCGTCTCCCTCCCCTCCACACACTCCCAGTCCCTCTTCAATTACCTTTGACCTGGCCTACGAGCCTCCGCCATACAGACTTCCCCCTTCGGCCCCTCCCCCTCCTACAACCCCTCCACCCTCCGCTGCCGCCGCCGCCTCTTTCCCCACGGCAGAAGCCTCCCCTCCTCTCCCTTCCCCTTCTTCTCCTACAACAGCCCCTCCCCCTTCCTCTATCGCTGCCGCCGCCGCCTCCACCCCCGCAGAAGCCTCCCATCCTCTCCCTTCCCCCTCCTCCACCATCTCCTCCTGCACCTCACCCCCTCCTCCTCCGTCCCCCTCACCTTCCCCCCTTCCGCAAATCGAGCCTGAGCCTTTCAGCCCCCCTCTAACTAAGTTCCAAGAGCCTCGTCCGTCTTTGCCCCCTCAGATTCTGTCCCGAGGGCCTCCCAAAATTATCGCGGCTTTGCCCCCATCACCTGTTTCCCCCGCACAGACTGAGCCAGAACCCTTCAGTCCCCCTCAGACTCGGTCCCGAGGGCCTCCCAAAATTATCGCCCCGCTCCGGGAAGTAGCAGGATCCGAAGGCATCGTGCGCGTTCACGTCCCTTTCTCCTTAGGAGATTTAGCCCAACTAGAGAAACGCCTAGGTTCCTTTTCCACTGATCCCACGACATACATCAGGGAGTTTCAATGGACCCTCCAGTCTTACAGCCTCACGCATCATGACATTTTCATGCTCCTGGCCAATACTCTCCTCCCTGAAGAGCGTAGACGAGCTTGGGACTTCGCCCAAACGCATGCTACCGAAACCCACAGGACTGACCCCACCTGTCCCCCTGGCCCCACTGCTGTCCCCGAACAAGACCCACACTGGGATTATAACACCGCCGTGGGTCTCCACTCTCGAGATATTTTTGCCTCCTGCTTAATAGCAGGTCTAAAAAAGGCAGCTCGTAAAGTAGTCAATTTTCAAAAGCTCCAAGACATAATTCAAAAGAGAGACGAAACCCCCTCCGAGTTCGTAGACAGACTCACTCAAGCCCTATTACAGTATACCAGCCTGGACCCAGAAACACCTGAAGGAAGACAGGTCCTAGCTCAAAGCTACCCCGACATTAAAGCTAAACTCAAAAAGTTAGAACAGGGCCCCGCTACCCCACAGACTGAGATCCTAACAGTGGCCTTTAAAGTCTTCCATAACCGGGAGGAGGAGAAAGAACGCCGTAAACAAAAAGCTGATCAGGCCAATTTCCAGATGTTGGCCCAGCTGATAAAACCACAACCTGGGCGCCCCTCTACAGACAAGCCCCCCCCAGGAGCTTGTTTCAAGTGCGGAAAAGAGGGACATTGGTCAAGGGCGTGCCCCTCCCCCAGATCTCCTACCACCCCATGCCCCAGATGCCACAAAAAGGGCCACTGGGGGTCTGATTGCCCAACCACCCAGAAGGGGAGGCTGGACGAACAACCCCCATCCTAAGCCCGCCGTAGTGGGGCTGGCGGAAGAAGATTGATGGGGCCCGGGGGCTTCTCGCCCGACCATTTCCATCACCAAACAGGAACCCAGGGTTACTTTTAACAGTAGACGGTCGCCCCATCTCCTTCCTCCTAGATACAGGAGCCACCTTCTCAGTCTTGCGAGAATACTGGGGCCCTACCACACCAGCCATTACTCCTATAGTCGGGGTAGGAGGTAAAAAGATTTTCCCATTAACCCCCCCCCTTTTATGCAGAATCCTAGACAGTCCCATACCTTTCTCCCACTCCTTCCTAGTTATGCCCCAGTGTCCCATCCCTTTACTAGGACGGGACATCCTTTCCCTCCTCCACGTTTCCATAACTATATCCACTCCCACAGCCCCCAGGACTCCCTTTCTGATGGCCCTCATAGCCGACAACCCCCCTCTACCCAATGAAAGCTCCGGTTCCGCCCTTATACACCCTGTAAATCCCAAAGTTTGGGACATTACAAGCCCCTCCGTGGCCCTATGTCCCCCTGCCTCTATCAAATTACGTGACCCCTCTCAGTATATCTGTCAGGCCCAATACCCCCTAACCACTTCAGCCCTCATAGGCCTCCAACCCATCATTCAAGATCTCTTAAACAAAAACTACCTCAGACCCACTCACTCCCCATTTAATACCCCCATATTAGCTGTTAAAAAAAAACAACGGATCTTTCCGCCTTGTCCAAGACCTTCGCCTCATCAACATAGCCGTTGTCCCTATCCATCCCTTAGTTCCAAATCCATACACCCTTTTATCGCAGATCCCTGCTTCCGCATCCCACTTCTCAGTCCTAGATCTCAAGGACGCATTTTTTTCTATCCCTCTAGACCCCTCCTCCCAAGATTTTTTTGCCTTCACCTGGACGGACCCATACACCAGACATTCTGTACAACTTACTTGGACAGTTTTGCCACAAGGCTTCCGAGATAGTCCCCATATTTTTGGACAAGTCCTAGCTCAAGACCTCAAACAGTTTCACCATGATCACCCCGAGTCCACTTTATTACAATATGTAGGTGACCTTCTACTCTGCAGTCCCTCGTGGGAACAGTCTCAACTTGACACTGCGTCTCTACTTAACCTTCTAGCTTCCAGAGGTTACCGGGTATCCCCCGTCAAAGCTCAAATCTCTTCCCCTTCTGTCACTTACCTTGGATTCCTTCTGTCTCAACAAAGAAAGTCCATTACCTTAGACAGAAAACGACTCCTCTCTGACCTGCCCGTTCCCAAAACCAAGACAGAAATCCTTTCCTTTCTAGGCCTGGCTGGGTATTTTAGAGCATGGATCCCTAACTTCTCCCCGTTGGCAAGACCCCTATACGACCTCAGCAAGGGCCCCCCTGAAGAACCATTATCATCCTCACCCCGACACTCCTTCATTAAGCTCCGCCAAGCCCTTGTAGAAGCTCCAGCTCTCCATCTCCCTGATTTGTCAAAACCCTTCTCATTATACATTCATGAGAGGTCCAGTCAAGCTCTAGGAGTCCTAGGCCAATATTATGGCCCATCCTTTGCCCCAGTAGCTTATCTCTCCAAGCAATTAGACCCCACAGTTCGGGGATGGGCCCCCTGCCTACGGGCATTAGCCGCTGGACAGCTCTTGCAGAAAGAAGCTCGTAAACTAACATTCGGAGTGCCCCTTACCATTCTGTCCCCACATCACCTAAAAGATCTTTTAACCTACAAAAGTTTACAGACTCTCCCTCCCTCCAGACTCCTGACCTTACTATCCTCTTTCCTCCAAAATCCAAACATTTCTTTCCTCCCCTGCCAGCCCCTGAATCCGGCCACTCTTCTTCCTCTACCCTACTCTCCTCATACTCCCTCGCATGATTGCCTGGAAGCCCTTCACAACTTCCTTCCGTGCCACTCCACGATCTCCAAAGGAGCCCTCTCACACTCCGACCTCATCTGGTTTACTGATGGGTCCTCCTTTAAACATGAGGGCACCCACTACTCAGGATATGCAGTAGTCTCCCTCGAAGATGTCATTGAGGCACGAGCCCTACCCCCTGGTACAACCAATCAGCAGGCTGAACTCATTGCAGCCACCAGAGCTTGCACTCTGGCCCGGGACACGTCTCTCACATTGTACACTGACTCCAAGTACGTATTCCACATTCTCTTGTCTCACGCGGCAGTATGGAAAGAACGAGGCCTCCTCACCACAAAAGGGAATTCCATAACTAATTCAGCCTTAATTACTAAACTTCTAGAGGCTTCACAACTCCCACACCAACTAGGCATAGTCCACTGCAAATCACATCAAAAAGATGACTCCCCCATTGCAAGAGGTAACAACAAAGCCGACAGAGTAGCCCGGTCAGTTGCCCTATCAGAAAACACACCAGACAACAATCCGTCTGCCCTTGCGGTTTTAGCCTTATCACAAGACGCCCTCTGCTCCCAGGACAAAGAGTCTCTCTTCCGCCTCTTACATGACCTGTTCCATCCCAGCCCCCAATCCTTGATCCATTTTTTACAATCTTTTTTTCCTCTCTCTCCTGAAGACAAAACCCTACTTAACCAAATCACCTGCAAGTGCACCATCTGCCAACGCACTAACCCTAATACCCCCCTCAAAGCCCGACCCTTCCCGGCTCATCAAGCAAGGGGTAATGTCCCCGCTGCAGATTGGCAAATAGACTTCACTAACATGCCCCCTGTACGACGTACCAGATACCTACTCGTGCTAGTAGATACATTTTCAGGATGGGTCGAAGCTTTCCCCACCACTAACAAACGAGCGTCCGTAGTTGCCTCTATCCTCCTCACCCAGATCTTTCCTAGGTTCGGGATGCCCACTTCCCTCCAATCAGATAACGGCCCTGAGTTCACTGCCCAAATTATCCAGAACCTCTCCAAGTCGCTCTCGCTCCCCTGGCATTTACATTGTCCTTATCGACCACAGGCTTCGGGAAAAGTAGAAAGAGCCAATAGGACTCTAAAGGACATCCTGACCAAACTATCTCTAGAACTACACCTTGACTGGGTTCGCTTACTTCCCTTAGCTCTACTCCGCATTCGAGCCCTCCCAAAGAAACCTTCCTTCTTGTCGCCCTTTGAGATCATGTACGGCCGCCCGATTCTACCCCCGGGGCTCCCTTCCCACAAAGGACCAATTCCTCCCAATATAGCCCTTCCACTACTCTCTCTCCTCCGCACTGAATTGTGGAAATATCAGGATTGGCTCCTTCCTGATCCATCCGCCTCCCAAAATCCTCCTGTCTTACAGCCCGGCCAACTAGTGTTTTATAAGCCACCAGAGGATCGGCCCTCTCTCACCCCGAAATGAGAAGGTCCACACCCAGTTATTCTCTGCACCCTCTTGGCCGCCAAGCTCTCACTGCCTGATAACTCTGTCACCCCTTGGATTCATATCTCCAGGTTGAAACCAAATACCCAAGACCCACCTTCTCTGGACACCCAAGACCCATCAGTCACAATCCAGAGTCCTTCGGATACAGCCCAAGACGCTGTCTACTCTACCACGCCTCATCCCTCTGATCCCTTGAAGCTCCGCATCTCCCGTGCACCCCCTTTGCCATCCATACCCGAATCATGACTTTTTCCTCCTTTACTGCTCTCTCGCTTTTTTCCCTCATTCCTATTGTCTTCCCTACCGCCCCACCCTCCTTTGTATGGCGATTCAAAGTCAGGCAGACTTACACACAACATCAAACAAAAGTTACTGCCCTCATTGCCACATCAGACTGCCCTCTGAAAGGCTGCTCTGAGCCTTTGTACCTCCACTTTCCTCCCTCCACCGAAGTATTCATTTACAGCTACCTTTATTCTCCCTACCTCTGCTTCCTCTATGACCAAAGACAAGCCTATTGCAGGCGATGGCAAGACACCTATGGGGGATGTCCCTACTGGTCTTGCGCCATTCACTACATGGGTGACTTCCAGTACCCACAGTATTACTCCTCCAACCGTTTCATGAAATATCCCAACGGCTCATTCTCCTTATCAATCCCAGATCCCTGGGACTCTCGATGGGCTGCTGGAGTAACAGCCTCAGTTTACTACAAGGGGTCCTCGACCCCCCACAGTACCCTTCATATCTCTCGAGAGTATGTTCCCTCTCGCTCCCAGATCTCTCAAGTTGCATCAGATATCAGACATTCCGAGAAAGTCATTATCCAAACTCTTGATGACACCTCTTCATCTTCTTATTCCTCTTACTCTTGGTTACAGCTCATTCAAGACACCACCATCTTTCTCAACCACACCCTCAACACCGCCAATTGTTTCTTGTGCGCATCACTACAGCGCCCACTGCTTGCCGCCGTGCCCCTCAATATTTCCAACTACTCTTTCCATGCAGAAGGACAACCCCTCCGTCCCCTGGCAGACATACCCCTATGGGAACCAGAATACGCAGATAATCTCACCATCCACCACTGTGTAGGCCCAACTCCACCCCCCTCCAGCGCACTTCACTGCCTCTCTATCTACACCCCTACCTCCGGCTCTAAGACTTTTACACAACCGGGACACTTCTTTTGGCGTAATGGCAGTCTTTTCAACTCACTGCCTCTCAACTCCGATACACCCTGCATTCTCGTCACCCTAATCCCACAGCTTACACTTTACAGCATGGCAGAATTCCTTGAGCTCCAACCTCCCTTGCACTCGCGCACAAAAAGGGCTGCTTTCCTTCCCATCATGGTCGGTATCTCTTTGATCACCTCAGCCATTGGGGTGGGGTTTTCGGGAGGAGCCTTGGGTCACTCTCTATGGGTAGTTAGAGATCTCGACGCCAAACTTGAGGGAGCCCTGACATCCACTGCCGATTCCCTAGCCTCTCTCCAAAGACAGGTCACTTCGCTAGCTAAAGTCACCCTTCAAAACCGGCGGGCCCTAGATCTGCTTACAGCCGAGAAGGGCGGCACCTGCATCTTCCTCCGGGAAGAGTGCTGCTATTACATCAACGAATCCGGCATTGTAGAAACTGACATCACCAAACTCACTGACCTTGCCTCCAGTCTCCACTCTGCTTCCAATTCCAACCCATTCTCTTCAATACTAACAAACCCCCTCCTCACCTGGCTCTGGCCCACTGCAGGCCCCATAATAGTCATTCTTCTCGTCTGTCTCTTCTTACCCTGTATAATAAAGTTCATCAAGTCCCAAGTCGGAAAAATCTCTAATCAAGCTTTCAACCAGCTTTTACTCAGGAACTACCAGCTTCTGACCACAGAAGATCCCTCACCCTCACGTGACCTCCTCACCACATGCTGAGATGGACCCCTCTCTCCGCTGGAAACTGTTCCTGGAAACAATGGCCGCAGACGCCTGGCTCCTGACACCCATATCCTCTTGGCACCATTGGACTCAACAGGTCCTCAACCTATGGTTACAGGGAACCTTCATTGATTTCCAACCTGAAGAAGTCCACATCTACTCATCCTTACTGTGGGGAGTCCTATCAACCCTTTCCTCCCAGTCCTCAAACCCTCACTCCCTTCTCCGCCCCTGTTCAGCAGGAAGCAGCCAGAGAGAAAGCAACGTCCACAAACCCATAGAGGAGAAAGGGGGGAATGAAGGGTCCCCACCAGTAAGATGGCGAACTTCCGGCTTCTTTTCGGGGTCCTCGGTTCCCACCGGCGCCACCTGAAGCCCAATCACCTCTCGCCCCCCTCCCAATCCCGGCACCTAGCCAACAGCCACCAGCCCCGTAGAAGTAACACCACAATCACCCTATGCCCCTTCCTATATAACCCAGCACCTTTCCCTAATAAAGCGGAACTCTCCGGTGAATTGCTGCTGTGTGTCGCTCCTTTCCTTTCAATAAATGTGCTTTTTTCTTTTTATTAAAGTATCATTGATATATGATCTTATGTTGGCTTCAAATATACAACACAGTGGTTTGACAGTTACCCATATTATTAAATCCTCACCCCCTCTAGTGTGATCACTATTTATCAACGTAGTAAGATGTTACAGAATCATTAACTGTATTCTCTGTGCCGTACTACCATCCCTGTGACCAACCTATATTGTGATTGTGAATTATGGTGCCCAATTAATGCTGTAGTATTTTTTAATTGAACTGAAATTCATATAACATACCCTAACCATTTTTTAATTTAAAAATCTGTGAAAAAAACACATAATATAAAATTTACCCTCTAAACCATTTTAAGTGTACTGTTCAGTAGTGTTAACTATATTCTCATTGTGTAACCGATTCTAGACCTTTTTCATCTAAGAAAACTGAAACTCTACACCCATTGAACAACTTCCCATTTCATTCGTCCCCCAGCCCCTGGCAATCACCCCTCTATTTTCTGTTCCCATAAATTTGACCAGTCTAGATATCTCGTGTAAGTGGGATCATACAGTAGTTGTGCTTTTGTGACTGGCTTATTTCATCCAGCATAATATCCTCAAGAGTCATCTACATTGTAGCATGTGACAGGATTTCTTTTTTTTTTTTAAGGTTAAATAATATTCTACAGTTATTGATTTTAAAATGTACAATTTAGTACATTCAAAATGCTGGGCAACCACCACTTCTCTAGTTTCAAAACTTTTCATCATCCCAGAAGAACGCCTTGTACCCACTAAGTATTTACTTCCCATTTCCCCCTCTGCCAACCCCTGGCAACCACTAATCTGCTTTCTGTCTCTATGGCTTTGCCTCTTCTGGGTATTTCATATAAATAGAATCATACAGTATGTGACCTTTTGTGTCTAGCTTCTTTCACTTAGCATGTTTTCAAGGTTCATCCAAGCTGTAACATGTGTCAGTACTTCATTCCTTTTCATGGATGAAAGTGTTTCATTATATGGCTATTCTGCAATTTGTTTATTCATCTACTGATGGACATTTGGGTTGTTTCCACCTTTTGGCTACTATGAATAATGCTGCTGTAAATACTCATGTACAAGTTTCTGTATGGACATACGCTTTCATTTCTCTTGGATATATACCTAGGATTGGAATTGCTTGATCATATGGTAATTCTATGTGTAACTTTTTGAGGACCTTCCAGAATGTTATTTCCATAGCAGCTGCACCATTTTACATTCCAACCAGCAATGAATGCGGATTCCAATTTCTGTACATCCTGGCCAAAACTTGTTCTTTTCTTCTCTTTCCTTTTCTTCCTTTCCTTTCCTTTTTTCCTTCCTTCCTCCCTCCCTCCCTCCCTCCCTCCCTTTCTCCCTTCCCCCTTCCCTTTCATTTCTTCTTTCATTTCTCTCTTTCTCTCTCTTTCTTTTCTTTCTTTCTTTCCTTCCTTCCTTTTTTCCTGCACCCCAACCCACCCACCCACCTTTCTGTCAATTATAGCCATTCTAGTATGTGGGAAGTGGTATTTCATTGTGGTTTTGATTCGCATTTCTTTAATGACCAATGATGTTGAGTGTCTTTTCATGTGCTAGTTGACCATTTGCATGTCTTTGGAGAAATACCTGTTGGTCTTTTTTAATCATCAATTTTATTAATAGAAGATATAAGAAGAGAAAATTACCAACAAACTTTCAACCACTTCCAGATTCTGGATGGATAATAGCCTGGAAATAAAGCAGGCATTTTATTGCACATACTTAAACCTTTTCATTTAAACAAAGTCACGACTCGTTCTTGGTCCTTTAACACTTGGTCCTCCTTGTTTTCACATTCTCAATTTTGTTCATTCTTGAATTGTAGAATACTTTCAAGGTTTTGTATCAAAAAGTACACATATGGAATTATCTTTTTGGAATCCTTCAGTGTCTGAGAATTATTTTTGTTACCGTGATCTGTGAATAATATCCTGCCTTTTCAAATATTTAGGTGTCAGTATTTCCTTTCCAATTCTCTGCCTTTGCTTCATTTGATGGCATTAAGTGTAAGAGCAAGGTTCCATCGCTCATCTCTCTGAAGAATGAATGACCATGGCATTCATTATTATAAACATGTTACCCATAAAACTGATAAAGAAAAATAAGAAAAATAAAACAACAGCACTTTTAAAAAGCAAAATCAGTTAAGAAAAATAAGTATAGATAGAAATCCAAGCAATCAAGGAATTTAACATTTCAGAATAGTTAATTTTCAGCATTTTTCTTTGCAATATTTTTGTACAGATGAAGTTTCATGTAAGTAGAATTCTTCATCCTGTGCTTTCATAGATTCTGCATGAAATATGATGTCTTTAAAAAAAGTTGTATGTCTTTCTTTTTATCTGCTGTAATACAGTAGTCTTTTGTTTGAAGTTGTGCTTGATTCTGGGAATCTTGGGTATACTTTATTATTCCAGACCCCTTGGCTTCTCATTTATTCACTGACAGTCTTAGAAGTCAGCCTCATTTCTGTCCTATTTCCTGATCACAGAACTTAGTCCCTAAGAAAGTAAAGAGCTGGGGAGAGGGAGGCATTAAAGGTGAAGAATCAAACAAGGAAAGTCAACCAGGGAAGCCAAAGTTAAGGCATATAATGAAATTCAGAGATCAGGACAAAATTATGGGAACATGGGACACATCTACCTACTCAGCCCTCAGGTACAGATCATTAGCTGGGCTACTTACTACTGCCGGAGGGACTTGGAAGAGGCTTTCAGGCTGCAATGCTTTCTGCAGCTGCTCCTACGCTCCTGGCTTCAGCTGCTGGTGTTCAGCCTTGTGTCACTCCGTAGATCTGTGACTTTTTTTGCCAGCCCTGGAGTCTGGAGTTTTGTGTAAATTAAGTCCCTGAGATGCCTGATTCTGGTATGCTGCTCTTTAGGCCCTCCCTACTCTATTCCAAGCATCCTCAGGGTATTTTTTAAAATTATTATTATTAAGGTATTACTGATATACACTCTTATGAAGGTTTCACATGAAAAAACAATGTGGTTACTACATTCACCTACATTATCGTGTCCGCCCCATACCCCATTGCTGTCACTGCCCATCAGTATAGTAAGACACCACAGAGTCACTATTTGCCTTCCCTGTGCTACACTGTCTTCCCCATGATCCCCCCCACCCCGCACCATGTTTACCAATCATAATACCCCTCAATCCCCTTCTCCCTCCCTCCCCACCAGCCCTCCCCCACCCCTCCCCTTCGGTCACCTCTAGTCCCATCCCTTCCTGGAGTCTGTGAGTCTGCTGCTCTGCTGCTGTTTTCTTCCTCCAGTTTTGCTTCCCTGTTATACTCTGCGAATGAGGGAAATCATTTGGCACTTGTCTTTCTCCGCCTGGCTTACTTCACTGAGCATAATACCCTCTAGCTCCATCCATGTTGTTGCAAATGGTAGGATTTGTTTTCTTTCTTATGACTGAATAATATTTCATTGTGTATATGTACCACCTCTTCTTTATTCATTCATCTAGTGATGGACACTTAGGTTGCTTCCATTTCTTGGCTATTGTAAATAGTGCTGCGATAAACATAGGGGTGCATATGTCTTTTTCAATCTGGGATCCTGCACTCTTAGGGTAAATTCCTAGGAGTGGAATTCCTGGGTCAAATGGCATTTCTGTTTTTAGTGTTTTGAGGAACCTCCATACTGCTTTCCACAATGGTTGAACTAATTTACATTCCCACCAACAGTGTAGGAGGGTTCCCCTTTCTCCACATCCTTGCCAGCATTTGTTATTCGTAGTCTTTTTGATCTTGACCATCCTAACTGGTGTGAGGTGATATCTCATTGTGGTTTTAATTTGCATTTCTCTGATGATTAGCGATGTGGAGCATCTTTGCATGTGCCTGATGGCCATCTGAATTTCTTCTTTGGAGAAGTGTCTGTTCAGGTCCTCCACCCATTTTTTAATGAGGTTATTTTGTTTTTAGGCGTTGAGTCATGTGAGTTCTTTATATATTTTGGTTGTTAACCCCTTATTGGATAAGTCATTTGCAAATATATTCTCCCATACTATAGGATGCCTTTTTGTTCTGCTGATGGTGTCCTTTGCTGTACAGAAGTTTTTAGTTTGATGTAGTCCCATTTGTTCATTTTTGCCTTTGTTTCCCTTGCCCGAGGAGATGTGTTCAGGAAAAAGTTGCTCATGTTCATATTCAAGAGATTTTTGCCAATGTTTTCATCTATGAGTTTTAAGGTTTCATGACTCACATTCAGGTCTTCGATCCATTTCGAGTTTACTTTTGTGTATGGGTAGATTATTTTTATTGCACATTTGAAGGTAGTGAATTTAGAAAAAGTAAAAAAAACGGGTGAAGCGCGCAGCTTTGTCTAGAGAATTAAAAAAAAAAAACTCTCATTATTCCAAGTGGTGCAATAGGGTGTTTCTATATTCAGTTAGGCTTATATTATTTAAAATGTCTTGCAATTGCAGTAGAGCATTTAACTTTTTCAAATACTCATAATAATGAAAATAAACAAAAACAAAACAAAACAGAAACTCATTTATAGCATATGTTATTGTATCCAATCTGACACTATCAGTATAAATTCATGGGTGACAGATTCATAACGAACAAAAGATGGAGTTTCTATTGGGGCCATTCGGGTTGCTTGACACTATGTGGTATATGTGAAAGAAAACTGGAAGACCTAAGTTCTATTTCTGGCTCTACCTACTATATGACTTGTCTTTCACTGTTTCTTCATCTGTAAAATGGGAAAAATAATCTTGGCTCTACCTCTCAAGATATTTGTGAGAATTGAAAGAGATAATGGCTATAAATGTGCTTTGGAAACTATACAGCTCTTCACAATTACAGTTTGCTCGTTGTAAAGGCCTCAACAACACAGAGAAGTTGGCATGGCATCATGATTGCTTTTGCTCTGCTTTATTTATCTTATCCAAGTAACCATGAATAAATTCTTATTAGAAAAGCCTCACATGATAAACTTGTCTACATTAATTATTGAGTGACCCTTATGTGTGTGGCACTGTTGCAGGCGTCTCCTGTCCCATATAGTAACCACTAGCCACGCATGGCTATTCCGCATGTGAAATGTACGTCCTGTGACTGTGGAAGTGAAGTTGTAATTGTACTTGATTACTTTATAGTTAAGTAAAAAAATGGATATGAGATACAGTGACTGGAAAACGTTTGAATAACTTGGATGCATGAATCTACTCTTTCTTTCAACCCTAATATTTTGAAATCTAAATACAGATCATAGATTTCTGATGAGAACTTAGCATCTGAGCAGTGTAAGGGTGAAATACACTCTGGATTTCAAAGACTTACTATTTAAAAAAATCTCATTAATAACTTGAATATTGACTGCATGTTGAAATGGTAGTATTTTTAGATATATTGGGTCAAAGAAAATATACTATTAAATTTAATTTCACTGGTGATTTTTTTTACTGAATTTTAATGTGGCTAGTAGTAAATTTAAAATTGCATATGTGGCTTGAATTAAATTGCTGTTGGGCAGAATATAAGCCTTGAAGGGAAAAGAGTGAACAAAGCAGACAAAATATCCTGCCCTCATGGAACTTAAATTTGAATATGGAAGACAGACGATAAACAAAATAACTAGGTAAACATATAGAGAGCACAGCAAATGGTGATAAGTGCTTGGAGAAACATCAAGAAGGGTACGTTAGATAGGAATGGTATAAGGCTTACCATTTTAAATAGGGAGGTCAAGGAAGGCCTAACTGAGAAGCTGACACTGGGCACGGTCTAGAGGTGCTGAGGGAATATGCAATGAAGCTACACGGGGAAGAGCTTTCCAGGTAGGGAACAGTAAGTGGAGAACCCTGATGATGGGCAATGCCTGGCATGTCTACAAACCACGAGGAGGCCTGTGTGGCTCGAGCACAGAGTGCGTGGTGGGGAAGATCAGTAGGAGATGAGACCAGCGCAGTGTGGGAAAGGAGGTGTAGTGAGACTGGCCGTGTAGACTGAAGGCGTGTAGATCTGACATGGCCCCAGGATCCCGGTCTCATGGTGTTAACACCCTTGTTATTCTCTCCCCAGATGGTGGGCTGGATCTGATGAATAGAATTCAGCAACTCTGAGAGGATGTCATTTCTAAGACAAGGTTCTTAAAAGGCCTTGGCTTCCACTTACTGGTAGTCTCTCACTCTTGTTTGCCCACTGTGATGAAGCCAGCTGCCACTTTGTGAACTGCCCTATGAAGAAGCCCAGGTGGCAGGACCCGAGGCCCTCAGTCCAGTAACCTGTAAGGATCTGGATCCTGCCAACAATCACTGAGTAAGCTTAGCAGCAGATGCTGACCCAGCTGAACCTCGAGATGAGGGAGGCCTCAACCGACACCCTGATCACAGCCTTGTGAGAGATTCTGGTCCCACACTTTGACTGCAGCCTATCGAGAGACCCTGATCCGGAGGAGCCAGCTAAGCCACAGTCAGATTCCTGATCCACAGAAACTGTGAGATCACACGTGTGTGTTGTTTTGAGCTGCTAAATTTGGGGGTAATTTGTTGCATGACAAGAGATAACTAGTATAATTGCATCTTGTAGGCCAGTCTAAGTAAAACTGGGCAGGGGGCTTGGTTAGAATCACTGGCTGGTATGTTAACAAATAGACTATAGGAGGGCAAGAGGGAAAGCAGGGGGTCAGTTGAGAGGCCATTGAAATAATCTAGGCAAGAAATGCTGGCATCTGAGACTGGGGTGGTATAGGTAGAGACAGTGAGAAGTGGTTGGATCTTGGATGTATTTTGAAGGCAGAGTAAACAGGATTTTCTATTAGGTTGGATGTGGGGTGGGGGGTGGTAAGAAAGAAGAGATGACTCTAAGGTTTCTGGTCTGAAAAAACTAGAAGAGCACTGTCCTATGCTGAGAGAGGAAACTATATAAAGAGTAGATTTGTGGAGAAAGAATAGGCGTTATGTTTTGGGTATGCTTAATTTAAGATACCTATTAGACCTCTGAGAAAGGATGATGAATTGCATACACAAGTCTGGTGGTTGAAGGTGGATGTATAAATCTGAGAGTCCGCAGCATTTAGATAAAATGTCCCCCACTGCCACTTCCCACCCATGAGGCCCCTGCTGTTAGCTCGTGTATAGTGACATAGATACACATGCACATACATTATTTTCTTCACAAACAGAATGTTCTGCAACTTGCTTTTTAATCAATGTCTTTTGGTGCTTCTTCCGTGTAAGTGCAAACATATATATACCTCATTTTTTAAATAGCTCTACAGAATTCCCAAGTATGAAGGAATCATTTATGTCTATTTGTTCATTCACTTAACATATATTTTTGAGCACTTACTATGTGCCAGGCACTGGTCTAGGGATTGAGGATAAAGCAGTCCCTTGCGGATGGGCATTTAGGTTGCTTCTAATGCTTTTCTATTACGTTGATACAATGAGCATCTTTATGCAGGGATCTCAGTTCACATGAGCGTTTTTATTTGGTAGGATTCATAGAAGTGGAATTTCTAGGTCAAAGGATTCAATGGCATTTCTAATTCTTGTATCTCAGTTTCAATTAGGATAGTGTTTACATATAGTAGGTAAATTTGTGATGAAATCAAAGATATTTAACAAGTGTGGACAAGAAATCACCCAGGAAAACACTCCATCAGAAACTGTAGGATTGTCCCTACAATTGCCCTTTATTATGTGAGTGTAGTCATGCCCAAATCCTACTCAGCTTCAAGCGCCAGCTCAAATACCCTTTCCCTAGGAAGTCTCTACAGACCCTAATGGGATATGATCTCACCTGACTCTTTACCTCAGGTATGGTCCTTATCACACGCGCGCGCTACCTGGTATGAGAAATACATTATCTACCAGACTTCCATTTTTTTCCCTGAAGGGAATAGACAGTGTCTTTAATTCGTCCTGCATCCTCCCTCAGGGCATAGCACAATGCTCAATGTTTACGTAATTAAACAGAAGCCGTGAAGCGAAAAAGTGAAACCTACAGTCTCAGGAATTAGTGTGGAACTTGAACAATGGCCGGATGGTGTTTGTGCACCAGCAGTTTGACATACGATTCTGATGGCTCACAAGGTTCTGCAGAAATTGCCTGCCTCTCTAACTCCGTCTCATACCATCTTTTTCCTTCTGTGCTCCTGCCACATTGGCTTTTTTTTCTGGCTTTGAACACACTAAATCAGCTCCCTTCTTCAGGCCTTTATGCCTGTCATTCCTTCTACCTAGAGTGCTCTACGTGCTGATTTCTGCTGGCTGTTTTCTTTCCTTCAAGATTCAGCTCAGTTTTCCCTTTGCTAAAGGGGCCTTCCTTGACCTCCTATTCTAAATTAGGTCCCTGACTCCAGTTACTTACTCCCTGTCATAGCACCTTAATTCTCTACATGGTATTTTTCTTTCTGAAATTAACACGTTCATTTGCTTACACTAGAATGTAAGCTCTACCAGAAGAGGGACTTTACTTCTCTTGTTCAACTCCGTGTACTTTCAGTGGCTGCAACAGAAGAATCTCTAGTAGTAAGGGTGCTTTTGGCTGAAAGTTAACAGAATATTCAACTGAAAGTTGCGTAAACCTACAGGGTTTACTTTTATCACAGAAAACGGAACCCAGAGGTAGGCAGTACTGTACTAGGGTTGGTCCTACAGTTCAATGCTGTCCAGATTCTGGATTGGCTTCCCTGCAATGATCTTGACCTTCCTTCATGGTTGCAAAATGGCTGCCACGGGCAGATGCATCACAAGAAAATACTCCTGTCAGGAAGAAAGGTGGGCAGTAGAGGTCTCCCTGTCCATCTCTTTTTACCAAGGGGTAAAAGCTTTTCTCAGGAGCCCTCCTCCCACATTTGTCTTTCATATTCCATTGGCCCATACTGAATCGGAGTCAGGACCATTCCTCTAGGAAAGCAGAGTGAGATGATCATCATTTTTTTAAACCAGTTATAATTTATCACCTGGAGCTGGGCCTGCCTTCCCTAGGTACTATACCCCAAGCAAAGTCACTGGCCATTTTCAAACTCTCAACAAACGATGAAACCAGACAGAAAATTGCCCTGATCAGCAGAGCCTCTCACTTTGCACTTGGGCAGGTTTTACAGGGTTCCTAGTCCTTCAAGATTCCCATTCTCGCTCCTGTGTTAAGCATGTTTGTTTTACAGCTAGTTAGAAGATGTTCTTTGGTTCTTGGAAGGTGAAGAGGATAAGGAAAGGAGTAGGAAATGGAAAGGTGATAGTAGGGCACACGTAAACGCTTCTAGAACACTGGGTAAGTCCTCCAGACTCCAGGCAATGGTCTTCCCAATCCCAGCTCCACCCACCCGGCGCGCAGTCACTGTCGAACTAGACAACCTGCCCCACCACGCAGCTCTCCTCAGGGCCGGTGGGTGGGGGAGTGGGTTCTGTCGCAGAGTTTGCCCCGTGAGGAGTCTTAACCACTGGCTAAGGAAACCGTGTGTGGTCAGGAGAGGACCCTGGCGAGCCAATCCTGCCAGAAAACCGCCCGTCCTCCTTCGACACCGCACGACCCCTTCCTGGCGTGAACACAATAGGCGGCAGCCCCACGTAGTCTCCCAGCCCCTCGCTGCCACGGCCCTGGGGGCTTGCGGAGTGTGGGGACACCAGAATCCCCAGCCCTCCTACGGGCACTGCAACCCACCACCTACCCCCCCACCCCCCCCACCCCCCCCACCACACACACGGACGCACGCACGCACGCACGCGCGCGCAAAATGAAACAGCCAGAGCTCCCCTCCCGGATGCTGCTGCACCAGCACCTCAGCTGCGGGCGGAGCCCGAGACGTTGCCACTTCCCCCCTCTTCCCTCGTGACCCTCGCTTCCCCCCTCCCCCCGCAGTGCTCCCTCCCCCTCTACACAGCCTTCCTCTCCAGTGGACACACCCTCCACCCCGGGCGGGTCGCGAGCGAAGCTCGCTCTCCTGGGGAGGGAGAGGCCGCCGCCGCCGCCGTGGGGCAGGACGGGGAGCGGGCGAGCCAGCCGAGGAGGGAAGGAGGGAAGGAGGGAACGAGGGAGGAGCAGCGGGAGGGAAGGAGGAGCAGCGGGAGCCGCGCCGCCGCGGAGCTGCGATGTGGCCGGTCGGCCGGCGTGTAAACAGAGGGAGCAGCAGTAGCAGCAGCAGCAGCAGCAGCGGCCGCGGCCGCGGCCGCCCCGGCCCGGCGCAGTGAGTACGCCCGCCGCTGCCATGGCCGAAGTGCGCAAATTCACCAAGCGGCTCAGCAAGCCCGGCACGGCGGCCGAGCTCCGGCAGAGCGTGTCGGAGGCCGTGCGGGGCTCGGTGGTGCTGGTGAGTGGCCGGGGGACGCGGCGCCCTGGGGGACGCGCTCCGGGCGGGAGCGACCGGGTGGCTTTCCCGCGCGCTGGGGCTCGGGTTCTGAACGGCGCTCGCGGCGGCCGCCTAGTGCGCGACGCGCTCGCTTTCTCCGCTTCCGTGAAGTTTTCGCCCTGGCCGCCGCTTGCTGCAGTCCGGGTCCCAGGCGCCCGCTGACAACAGCGCCGCAGCTGCCGGGCGCGGGGAGGCGTGCGCCCTGCTGGACGCCGACGGGCCGTGGGGGCTCGGAGGGCTGCGTTGGAGGCGGGCGCTGTGAATCGGAGCCCCGGCCGGGGGAGTGAGCTACGGAGCGGACCTCGCGCTGCTCTAGACGCGGCACAAAGAGCGGGGACCTAGGGATCGACAATACCGCGATTCCCTCCCGCGGGCACCTGAGGCAGCTCAGGCGGAAGGATGCGATGAGCCCTTTGCACAGGCACATTCGCGCGCGCGCACACACACACACACACACACACACACACACACACACACACACACACACCGTGCACACAAGCGCGCGCGCGCACGCACACACACACACACACACCGTGCACACAAAAAAGAACCGCACCCAGAAAGCCCCGGGTGCCCAAGCTCCGTGGGCGAGGAGAACAGAGGAAGCCGAGCGACTTCCTCCTGCTGCTGGGGAGAGGGAGGTGAAGGGTGTGTGAGGGGTGCTGCTGCCGCGGAGGGAGGGGCTTTGGAAACAACGGGGTTCCGGGGCAGGTGTGTGAGGGCTCGGCCGCTGCCAGGCGAGGGACCCTGGAGCGCTCCAGAGGCAAGGAGGTGGGGCCGTGGGGTTTGGGGGAAGATGGTTTGTGCCAGTCCAGGGATGGAGGACCTGGAGTCAGCCCCACCGCCCAGGGCCAGGGGTACCTCCAAGCCGGCAGGGCTGGGGGATGGGGATTTGAAAGCGCTCTGTCCCCCTGGGAACTCTCCCATCGCACTCTTAGCCCCATCTTGATTGTCTGACTCGGGAGGAAGGCGGACGGGTGCTAATGGGCACTGGCTCCTCCTGTTTTTGAGGCGCTCGTCGTCAGTTTTCTGGACTAGCAAGGGAACCCTAAATAAGCAGTCAGGCTGGTTAATTAGCGTTTGTTTTGTTACTTTGGATTTGGGGGTTTTTGCTCGCTCGTTTTTGTCTCCGTTTCCTCTCCTTACAGCGAGCGTGTCGTCTGCCGTGTTTGAATTTCACCCGTTAAGAGTGGGCTCTTTTTTGTTAAAACAACTTATCATCGGAAGGGAATTTAACAGCTTTTCCTTGTAATTTTTCTGTTGATCTTGTAGAATCTGCGATAAAAGCAACATTAAAGGGAGGCTAGGGGCCTGATCCCAACAGTGGGGAAAGTTCACATTACTGGTAGTTCTGGAGGAGTATCAAAGGTAAAATACGTACCTTTGAGATAAAGATCTGATCCTCAATAGCTACAACTGTGCAAAGCCAAGTGACTTTAAAGAAATCTCTCTCTCCGTGGCCGGATCCTTGAAAGTTTATCCCGCTGTTCAGCACAGCTAAACCCATACCTTTAATGTTGTTTTAATGGACTTGGGTTATTGTGTGTCCCACTGACTTTAGAATGAGGTCCTGTTGGGGTCAGATTGGAACCTTGATTGTCATCAACAGCCAGTTTAGGGAGGATGGCAAGCTGTTTGCAGGGCATTTATACCAGGGCTCTAGTCTTGGGTGATGATTAAGTGAGTCAGTCCGCCGAGCACAGGAACTGCTTTCCTAAATTCAGGAAGAAAGCAAGCTTTGCTTCAGCACTGGTGGCTGGCCCTCTACCACAGCGTGTGAAGGGAGCCTGTGAAGTGGACAGACAGATGGCCTCAAGAGAATAAATGGGACACAGCAAACCTCCACTGGGATGTGACCAGCGTCTGACCTGCCACCCTCAGCGGCAAAAAGTTAACATTAGCATTCTTGCCTAAATTTCTAGTTTTAAAAATAATTTGGGGTAGCACAGGTGCACCTGACCCTTCCTAACCAGTGACTTTGTGGTAAAGCTGGAAAACCTGTTAGGAGGGGGAGACTCTTTGGGGAGCCACTGCCTGCCTAGCTGACTTGGCACGGAGGCCACAGATTTTTACCACGCAAGGCACAGGAATGATATTTATTTACTACTCTGGTCTGTGATCCACTTTGAGATTTTGTGAGTGGAGAACAGATTCTAGGAATCTAAATCAGTATCTGTTGGGCCCCTACTGTGTGCAAGACACAATGTTAGGTGCCCTGTAATCAGAAGGGAATGTGATGACTTTCCTTAGTTCCCACCTGGGTTGGGACTCTGTGTATGTATTTGTCAGTAGGACATTCAGATTATGCACACAAATCTATGTTAGGTTATTCATAGCACTTTAGTGAGTGCTATTTTTGAGCAGTTCACTCAGTTAATAAATAAGGAAACAGTCATTAAATGGAGTGGATTCTCCTAAAAGGCTCTCTTTCTTGGCCCCTGCTTTTCTGACACAGAGCTGTTAACCAAAGTTAGCAAAGCCACGGGTGGCTGGAGAGCAAGTGGACCATGTTGCAGCTGCTACCATAACTTCTGATTCTTTGCTGATTTAAGCCCCAAAGTGTTTATTAGGGACAGCTGAGGTGGGAGTTACACTTGCTGCTATAAACCCAGGACACTGACACTAGGGCTTTGAACATGCAGTCCCATATCCACAGGACTTTACTATGGAGCAATTCCTGGAACAGGACAAGCTTTCATGTGCTGCATCTCTCAGGAAAACTTGGAAAACCCTTCAAGGTGGAGAAATAGACGGTATTTCCTGTTTAGATTTTTTTTTTTTTTACTATTACACCCCTTGCTGGCATGTTGTTCACATCGTTCAGTTTTGCTCACTGTTTGAAAAATTCAGGAGGCCTGGGCTGTAAACAGCACGTAGTGGTGTGTTCAACCCTTTGTTCACATATTAGTGCTTCCACGGGTTTATTAACTACGTAACGAAGCAGATAGAGACCCTACTTCATTGCTGCCTTTTCTGGTAAGTTTGGCATTTTTACGGTCGGTTTTAACCCAGGCAAAGGGATAATTACAGAATTAACCACCGGCAGAGATCTCTCAAGAGAGGTTTGGGGAAGAATATTATAACTGAGAGTGTATGTGATTAACAGGTGTTTACGTATACACACATTTAACATGCAGAGTTTTCCTGCTGTTTTTGTTACAGTTCAGAATATAGCTAATTTGTACCTCAAGGGGAACAAAGGCATTTGATAACACCTGTTGCATTCTGGCTGCTCTTAAGAGGAGTCATTGTGTCAGCTTGGGAAAGTCATCTTGTAGGTGTTTAAATACTGTTTTGCTGCTGCTGAACTTACCTTCAATTCCTTGTGCACCAAAGGATCAGGAAAGCGTTGCTAGATATTACGGGTTTAGCCCCTTGAGGCAGGACGGTGCGTACACCACTCCCTGGCTGGCCCCGACCAGATTTCATGTAACTCTAGTAGAGAAAACCTCTCCAAAAGCTGAGAATGGCTGAAAACCGTGTGCAGCTGTGGACGCCCCCTACCTGCCACACACACCTAGCTTTGCGTGGAATGTTCTTGAGGTTCACATTTAGGGAAGGCCTGAAAATGAATCAGCTCCCCTGCTCCGCTCCCCCTTCCCAGGGGAATTTGTGGAAGGTTCTTAATATAGGACAAAGCAACACAGTGGAATAAAGCCAAGCGTTTCCAGTTCTCAGACTTAGCTCTGCTCTGAACGAACTGAGAGGCACTACTCCTGTTCGCTTCTCCAGGTTAGGAAACCCCAGGGCAAGTCATTCCTGGAGGATCTGTCCCAAAAGCGCACTGCAGAGTTTACTGACTGTGAAACCAGAGGCCACCTCACTGATCCCTCTTTGAAGCACCAAATGGTAGAATTTGTTTTCTACGATGAACATGTTAAACAAATTTTCTGGGTTGATTGTTTTCCCATCATCAGTAAGCCTTCTAAAACAATGCTTATTGCTTTATTATGTAGTAAATGCATGTTTGTTGTAGAAAAGTTAGAAAAACAAACAATTATCATATATTCAGAGGGACTCTGTTAACATTCTAATGTATATATGTTGAAACTTCTGTCTTTGTGTGTGTGTATATATGTATATGAAGACATGGATTGAAGAAATATATCACAAGCTTAAATGATTTCACTTACCAAGATCTTAGGAACATTTCTTCATATCAATAAATATAAATCTACATGATCATTTGGAATGACTGCCAGAAATTCCACTGTGGGTGTACCATAGGCAATCATCCTTTATTGTTTGCTGTTTTGAGAATTTCTAGTTTTGTGGTGGTATAAACATGAGTTGTCCAGTACAGTAGCTATTAGCCACCTATGGTGATTTACATCTAAGTGTAAATTAATTACAAAAATCAGCTCCTAACCTGCATTTGCCACAGTTCAAGGGCTCAATAGCCACATGTGGCTAGTGGCTACCACACAGGACTGCACAGATAAGGACCATCTCCATCACTGCAGAAAATCCTTTAGGGCAGCGCTGCTATAAACATGAACTGAATGAACATCTTTGAGCAGACATTTTCAAACTTGCCAGATTGTCCTTTTAGGATAAATTTCTAGCATTGGAATTGCTTGCTCAAACATTTTGAATATTGAAAACCCCTCTTACACATGCTGCTAAATTGCTCTGCAGAAAGTTGTTACTATTTACTCTTTCATCAGAATATGGAAAGTGTTTATTTCCCATCTTCCATCCCAACACTGGTTATTTATTAATATTTTAAAATCTTTGTCATCTGATAAATAGTACATCTCTGTTCTATTTGCATTTCTTTGATTATTCTTGGACAGTTTTTCATTATGTTGAGTAGCCATTTGTGTTCTTTTGAGGGTTTGAGAGAACCTTCTTACAGACTGATTTCCTTATTTGTAGTTCTTGCAATAACCATCTCCACCCCCAAGATTCTGTTTCGATAAGTCGGGTGGGGCCAGGCATTTTTTTTTTTTTTTAATTCTGGACTGACTTTTTTATTGAAAAAATATTCTGGGTTAAGAATCAAATAATTTTAGTGCGCTCTCATTGGTTCTGCATTGTTTTTCTTTAATTCTATAGTCTGTTGTTCACAAAGCAGCTTCATAAATTTAAAAAAAAATGTAAATTGGAATTTTGTTCCTGTTTCAGGCCTCCAATGGCTTTCCATTATACTTTGAATGAAATAGACATAATTTGCGCAAGATCCTGTATAAAATCTTGGGGCCAGGCATTTTTAATGTATTTTTAAAAACTACCCAAGGTGATTCTGATGTGCACAGAAGCACTGATCTAGACCACTTGCCCACCCAAGGCAGGGGCCCCTGACAAACGGTTATTTAGTTTCTCCTTAAACACTCCCTGCCTATTAGACCACTCTGTTGGAAAAGGTTCATGAACTTGGGCTCCGTAAGTTTACCACCAGCCAGGCCTAGCTCTGCAGTTTGGATCCACACAGAATATGTTCGCTTCCTCTTTCACATGACAACCCTTCAAATATTTGGAGGCAGTCACCATGTCATTTTTAAAGCCACTCTTCACAAAGCCAAAGAGCCTTCATTCTTCACATGACTTGGTTTCAGGATTCTTCCCTGATCACGGTCACCCTATTCGGGGGGGTCTCTTCCAAGGTTGCAGTGTCCTTGAATTCGAGAGGCAGAGCCCTGGGCTTGAATCGGACCTCTGTCACCTGCTTACACTGTGAACTAAGGCAAGTAACCAGATCTCATTTTCCTCATCTGTGAAATGGGGATGAACAGTTCTACCTACTTAGCGGAGTTCTTGGGAGGATTAAAGAAGGTAATATGTGGAAAGTGTCTGATGTATAAAGTGATTCGTAAAGCTTAAAGAAAGAGATCTGGTGGGGGGGAAAAAGTGTTCTAGAAGGGTCTATCACAAAATACAGTGGAGGAGGTGGGGTTTCTTACCCATTCTGGACATGGGTCAAGAAGTCAGGGACTGTGTATTCATCTCTACTCCCAGTGGCACCCACAGTGCCTGGAATGCTGTTGGTACCCAGCAGGTAATACGCTGGCAACAATATATTGGATGGATAAGGTGTTGGGAGGCTGGGTAACTAGTTAAAATATAGTTACACAGTTCTGGACAGAGATAACGAAGGCTTTAACTAAGGCAGTGAGAATGGAGATAAGGGTGAAGACGTAGGAGATGTTTGTTTCACTGATAATATTGACAGGATTTGGTGAATTTTGAAGGGAGAGTATGGGGGAGGAAGAAGTGGGAGGGAGAGAGATTGGAGATGGAGTCAAGACGACTGAGGCTTCTCAGTTTGGGTGAACAGCAGGGGAAGCTTGTTTGGTGATAGAGAAAGGGAAAAGAAAATGAGCAACCCCAACTCTCGAGAGGGTTGGCGGGGCAGAGCTAGGTTTCAGTGAAGCAGGGTGCTCGCAGAGAACATTCTAGGGAGAGGCTAAGCATGTAGTGTAGTGTTGTTGTTTTGGCAAAAGATTAGGGTTCTTGGGGGAGAAGAAAGTGTTCCAAATGGAATCAGGAAAGGGAGGAAGAGCCAGGACTGAGCTGACCCAGATGAGATGAGATTGTAGGCGAGATTAGCTGATTAAAGAGGTTTGCACCTTTGGGGGTGATTTGGGAAGTGGGAGGCAGGGCTG
The DNA here is from genome assembly GCF_040802235.1 of Manis javanica. NCBI lineage: Eukaryota > Metazoa > Chordata > Mammalia > Pholidota > Manidae > Manis > Manis javanica. The sequence goes on along the minus strand of NC_133174.1, from coordinate 107,737,934 downwards.
GGAGGAATGGGCTTGGAGGCCAGCCCCAGACTTCCAGTTAGAGTGGCTCTGGGAAGTTAGGTCACCCCCTGGGCAGCTCGACCTGCCAGGGTTCAAGCAGTTGGGGCCGAGAGGCCCATAGGCCTCCTTTCCCCAGGTGACTGAGGCAGGCGAATAGGATGTTTCCTGCCTGAAAGTAACTCACTGGCAGGAAGGGAGATTAGATGTATGCAAATGACGGAAATAGACAAGATAGAAGCACAGGGCAGGAGACTGGTGGTTCTGCCTTGCAAGTTCGGTTAGTTCATCGTCTGCACTCACACCCCCGCCCCCACCCCCCCCACGCTCTTTTTCATGATCCTTAATGTTTTTCCAGAGTTTGGTTCTTTTTGGCTTCAACAATGTTAAATAGGTCTTCGCTGATGAGCAGTGTTAATCTCTATGGCATTTCCCACATTTGACCACAGAGGCTTCTTTTTAAATTTTTTTATTTTTTATGGGAACGGAGAAAGTAAATGATTAGTAATTTAACACTGAGAAATTTGTATATAGCAGCCACGTGTAGCTCTCCTTGCCATTCTTTTCTGAGACCTCTATGGACTATAAGAAGTGCTTGCCACCTTCCAAAATCCCCAGTGTCCCAAACCTCAGGAAGCCCCCTTGCCTATCTGTTGGAATTCAGTTCAGAGGAGTCAGGAACCTACCTGGTTTTGCTTTCTGCTGAGATACAGGATGGCCAGTAAGGCATGTTGAAAATGATTAGCTCTTTTTAACATGGAAGGGGAGGCCAGAAACCACAGGAGGGAGAAGGAGCTAGAACCATTTCCCCTTTTCTGTAAAACCTAATGGTGACTTTATGACACATACCTCTTTGGGATTTAGATCTCTTGGTGTCCTTGAGCTTTTGACAGGAGTGCAGAGGGGCTTGTGCCTGTGTCAAACTAGAGCCAGATGCCATGATTCTTGCGGGGCCCTACCCTGAAGGCTCCCAGATCAGTAACTGGGGCAACGAGCCAGGCTCAGTTAGCTCCACTGCCTAGAAGCTCATGCTTGTCAGAGCGGAGTGGTTACAAGTGGGCCCTGGTAGGACGTAGCACAGGTTCAAAGTTCGACTCAGCTACTTACTAGCTGAGTGACCTTGTGCCCGTTATTTAACCTTCCTGTGTCTTGATAACCCTCTCAAGTCAAGGGCTTGTTGAAAGGCTTAAAGGAGTTTTGCACGGGAAGCCCTTAGAGCAGGGCTTGACACATGGAGAGCACTCATGACTGGTGGCTCTCATTACTATTCCCAGGTGTCTTACGGTGGACAAGGGAAGGGCCTCCAGTCTGCGGAACATGCATGCGGGGCCCTTGGCAGAAGCACTCACCTTTGTGACAGGCTGTTCAGGGTGGGTTTATGCAAAGGGATGGATAGAGGAGAATTGGGCTCTGTATGGAAATGTAGAACTTCAACGCTCTTTGCTATCCCTGTCAAAACTTTACTGACATCCCTTACACTCATTAATCCTCACTTTCGAGAATCAAGTGGATATTGCAGCATTTTTTTAATTTTGTTATCATTAATCTACAATTACAGGAAGAACATTGTTTACTAGGCTCCCCCCTTCACCAAGCACCCCCCCAGCCCACACACCCCATTACAGTCACTATCCATCAGCGTAGAATCACTACTTGTCTTCCATGTGTTACACAGCCCTCCCCATGCCCCCCCCACATGCCAATTATACATGCTAATTGTAATACCCCCTTGCTTCCCCCCACTCTCTTATCCCTCCCTTCCCACACATCCTCCTCAGTCCCTTTCCCTTTGGTAACTGTTAGTCCATTCTTGGGTTCTATGATTCTGCTGCTGTTTTGTTCCTTCAGTTTTCCTTTATTCTTATACTCCACATATGAGTGAAATCATTTGGTGCTTGTCTTTCTCCGCCTGGCTTGTTTCACTGAGCATAATACCCTCTAGCTCCATCCATGTTGTTGCAAATGATAGGATTTGTTTTCTTCTTATGGCTGAATAATATTCCATTGTGTATATGTACCACATCTTCTTTATCCATTCATCTACTGATGGACATTTAGGTTGCTTCCATTTCTTGGCTATTGTAAATAGTGCTGCGATAAACATAGGGGTTATCGAAGCATTTTTTTTTTCTTTCCCACTTCTGCCTTTTTTTTGTTGTTATCATTACAATTACATGAAGAACATTATGTTTAGTAGGGTCCCGCCTTCACCAAGTGCCCCCACAAACCCCATTACAGTCACTGTCCATCAGCGTAGTAAGATGTTGTAGATTCACTACTTGTCTTCTCTGTGTTTATTGCAGCATTTTTTAAAGGAATCAAGTGAATATTGAAGTTCAGATACCTTTTTAAAGATCTATTTTGGAAACGTGTATTTGAGTGGAAAAAATTTTAAAGCTTAAAGGTCTCCTAAGAAATTAATGTACTTTTATATTTGGCTATTCTGGTTTTGTGGTAGCAGAGTAAGTTCTGTTAGGAATCATGTGTGCAGGTTACCAGCAGAGTTGATGTTGTGGAAAGTAAGCCAGCTGTTCCAGGGACATGTGCTTTATTGTCTTATGTATGACCTCACACAGTCACGCCCAAATTTGCTATTAATGATTTCCTGCAATTCTTCACCTTGTTTTTATTGTCCATTGAGTTTATCACTCACAAGAAGTTGTATTTTTGCTTTTCTTGAGACAGCTTGTGTTGGGCTGTGTATGTTTCAAGCTGCTGAGAAAGGTTTGAAGGTGCTCTGTTACTTCAGCATCCCATCATGTTGCCTTCCCTACTGAGTGAAATATTTCACTGGGGGAGATGTAACTAAGAAGTCAAGTGTTCTTCCAAGCCTCTGAGACAGAACATCTTTATTTGAAGTGTTGCAGTGAAGTGTGTCAGGAGGCTAGGGAATACATTTGTATACAGTGTTCTTAAGATGATAACAAGACCATGTATTCTGATGGACCCACTCTTATGAAGAGTTACAAATGCTGTTAGGTGTCTGACCTTGCATATTCTTGCAGATCACTGTTAAACACTGCACTGGTGTCCCCCACCCCCCGCCGCCTTCTGCACGTGGGGAAAAGAGGCATGGTTTCAAGTGAGGCAGGTTGTAGTCATCCATATTTACGAAATGACAGAACGGGAAATGAACTCCAGGTGCCTTGAGTCCTTTTGGAGGAATCAGGTGAAGAACCCCTAGCTCCTGGGCCAGATTCTGCAGCAAATCAGGTGGAGGAAGTTCTTTTTATGTGGTGATGATCTCTTTCTATCGGGAAGCAGTGTTTATTTCTGCAGAAGCTTAGGTCTCTTCAGCTGGAGGTGAGGGCCAAAGAAAAAACAAGAGGGGTGGGGTTGTTACTGAGCAATGTGGGCAAGATCAATATAGATTTTTTTCTTTGCCAAAGTAAGCCTGAGGATTCTTGAGAACTGTTTGCAATTGGCTGCTCTTGGTTTCCCTGCTGTTTGAATAACTCCATGGAAAAAAAAAATCTCCAGAACACTGGCTCTGCAGAGGTACCTGGGATCACTTTCATGGAACCGTTTTTATGATTTTTTTCGAGTGGGTTAGTGCTGTCCAAAAATAACAACGTATATATGTCTCTCCATGCCGTTTATATTTGTAGCTTAGTTTTCCCGCTTGAGAAACTGCCAGCTGTATGCCTTGCAGGACCTGGTTTCAGTGTTCACAGTGAGCAGTAGAGTGCTGTTGGCATAACCAGTTTATTTTCATAGGTCAACAAGTTCCTAATGCTTCAGCACATTAAATGGTTTCCTAGAGACTTGAAGGAGGGAATGCCACCTTCTCAAGGTGCCTAACTTAGCACCAAGAAGTAACTGAAGTCCAGAAGGCTCTGAATCAACTGTTGGAAAGGTTGAATTCAATCATTATTTGAAAGCTCATAGGAATAGCTCCCCCCTCTGCCCAGCAGCGTTTAGTCATGCTCTGTTGCTTGTGGAGCATTGCTAACCTGACCGAAGGGGACAGTTGCTCCTCCCTGACCAGTGACTGTCATGACTGCTTGCAGAGGAACTTTGCCTCTGCCTGCCCCTTCCAAGTGAAACGGTCTGGCAGAGTTCTCACCAAGAGAGCCAGAAGAGAATCCCATAAGGCTTCTCGATTCAGTTCTGTAACTGAAGCCTGGCTGTCTCCCTGCTTCCTTCTCTCCTGTCTCTGCATGCAGCTGAAGCCACTGCAGTGTCCAAAGCATGATGATTCCAGGCTCAAGAGACCAGCCTGGGCCTAAGCAGGGGACAGCAGAAGACTCTTGATTCAGAGCTCGGGTTCTGGGCCTTGAGTCCTATAGACTGCTCTTCTGCCCTATCTTTACCATCCATTTCCGGTTAGTGACCGGAAATTTTATCCTTCCGGTTTTTATTTTCCTCCTTATTCCCTTTTGTCACTGTCCCAGTCGTGGTGTCCTTGTCTTGACCCCCTCCCCTGTATCTAACCCCCTGCTTTGGTTTTCCAGCCAGTTGCCCAGTTCCTCTAGAAAGTTCTGGTCTTGCTGCTGGTCCTGGGGAGGGCTGCTCTACCCACACGTTGATCTTAAAACAGCTTGAGCTCAGCACAGTGGGAGTGCGGACTGAAGGGGTGAATCTGCTTAGAGAACTCAGAGGAGACAGAGTGCTGGGCTGAGGAGGTCCAGCCGGTGGCCCTGCCAAGGGTTGATCTAGACGCATGGCCCATTAGTTTTCTATGGCTGCTGTTAACAAATTGCCACAAACTTAGTGTCTCAAAACAACACAGATTTGTCATCTCACAGTTCTGGAGGTTAATTCTGAAATGGGTTTCACTAGGCCAATGCCTAGGTGTCAGCAAGGCCTCATTGCCTACAGAGGCTCTAGGGGAGAGTCCATTACCTCACCTTTTCTAGCTTCTAGAGGCCGCCTGCATTCCTTGGCTCATGGCCCTTTCCTCCATCTTCAGGCCCACAGTGGCTGGTCAGGCCTTTTCCCCGTCATGTCACCCTGACACGGCTCGTGTCGTCACATCTGATTCCAACTCTTCCACCTCCCTCCTTCCCTGAGAACCAAGCACCCTTATGACCACACTGGTCCTGCCTGGATAATCCAGGATCATCTGTGCATCTCACAGTCCTTAACTGAGTCACCGCTGCAGAACCCCCTTTGCCATGTAAGGGAACATATCACAGGTTCCAGGGGTCAAGATGTGGACATCTTTGGTAAACACTGTTCTGCCTACCGCATGGGCATTGCTGGGGGAAACGTGGAATTCTGGACTCAGCTGAGTTCTAAGCCCGGATACCAGTGTTAGGGTGGCGGAGGAACAGGGATCTGATAGACTGGCAAACTGTTAGCCAGGTGCAGAAGTCTTCACAGAATTAGAATTTTGAGAATTTTGGCTGAAAGAAAGCAATACAGGCTCGCAGTCTGCAATTTCAATTTGGATGTTTTCTTAAATTCTTCATAATTAGAACATTTTTTCCCCCCACAGAACTCTCTCAGTCTGGAGTTCTTGTAAGTGGGCACTGCTTTCAGACTTGAGGTGTTTCAGGATACGAGCTGGCCAGACGCTTAGTAGGCACTTAGCCAGCTTGGGCCTATGGAATTTTCCACCCTCAGCTGACGAAAACAGTAAAGAGGTAAGGGTTGTGAGGCAAGTGTGTGTGTTTAAAAGAGAAAGGGATGGTTTCACGTCACAGAGAATACCACTTTGGCAGGCAGGCCCCAAGACACTGCTCATGCGTCCTGTGCGGGAGACACTTCGCCCATCCTGAAGGTCACGTTAGGCCGGGCACGGCCTTCTTGCATTTCCAAGGTAATTGCAGGACACTTTCCCAGAGCTGGATTTCTAAAACATATGATTAGAGAAGCAGAGAGAAGGCCTGGAAAATCTCTCTGATCCCTTCTGGTTTCATGATGGTTTGTTTCAATTGAGAGAATTCTGGCCTGGAAAATCTCTCTGATTCCTTCTGGTTTCATGAGGGTTTCAATTGAGAGAGAAATGAAAACTTCCTCTCTTCACCAAATCCAGTCACTGCCATCAGAGAGACACTTATCACAAAAGCTTCCTGGCCGATCCCATTTGCATTGGCCAATCTATATAATGTCCATGATGAGCTGATGGCAGAGAGCTTGACTGCCCTGAAGAAGCACTCTATCCTAGACGTGGCTTGCGTTCCATTTTTAAATCAATGCTAATTGGCCATAGCAGTATTTCTCTGAGGCCTGGCCTGTCTTTTTTCAGGCCCTTGGATAGCTGACCTGGCTGTAATGCACTGAAAATTATTATGTGAAAGGTTGGGAGTCTCCCAGATAGTGTGTAAAAATCTGTAGAAACAAAGTACACATTAACCATCTTTACTTTGTCCAGTTCCATTTTCCCTTTTCCCTGTCTCAATACGAAAACAGTTCAATTCTCTTTATAAGCCGTCTCAATTTTAAAAAATTCTGATGTGTTTTCAATGGAATTACCTTAATTTTTTTTTCGATAAAAAAAATATATACTATTCATCTCTAATCCATAAAATGCGAAAGAGTATTAACTGTAGTCCTATTTAAATCTCTAGAAACTTGTGTTCATTTTCTCCAAATTATGGACTCTTTCCCTTCAACCTGGCCTATTATATTATGTTTCATATTGTTTTACTGATCTGTTGCTTTCTTTTTTACTGGCCCTCATCTGACCTTCATAGCTTTTGGGTAGGAAGCATTCAGTCGATGAGGTGCGTGACAGAATTGACGTCTTAGAGCTCGGGAACATCTGGGGCTGTGGTATATACCAGAAGGAACTAGAAACCAAGGGTGTTGTTGGACAGGGAGGGAGAGAAAGAGAGAGAGCGAGCTGTGCTGAGCTGTGGGAGATAGCTGCCTTCGCTGAGGGAAAAGATAGTTATTTTCCTTCAGTTCATGCTAAAATCCCAAAGGAAATGCTTTTAGAACTGGTGCTTGAATTAAAGAGAAGCAGAAAATCTATTTCTACTGATTTCTTTTTAATGGATTAAATCTATTTAGGACAAGGTGGTGGGGGTGGGGAAGCAAGACAAGGACTTAGTCTGAGGAAACTAAAGGATTAAACAAGAGTTAAGATGAAAGGAAGGGTTTTTCTTTGTGTGTGTTCCATTATAGTAGACCAAGAGATCAGAGATTAAAATATTAACAATATTTAATGAGGGTAGCAGTATATTTTTAGATTCAGACAGGAAGAAATCAAACCCTTTAGAAATCATACTAGATAAATGGAACAGTTTTGTCTGGGACAAATAATAAATGGGAGTAGACATTGATTCAGGCGATGGAGGGCAGTACACATTGTCAGCTTGCGTAAATCAAGACCCCAAAGCAATTAATTAAGGAATGTAGAGAATACTTGTGTGCAGTTCTCCACTGCAGATGCTGACTGGAGCCCAGTTCTCCAACTTAGATGGAGGTCAGAGACTTGTGGCCGCGTATTTCTTTTGAGAGCTAAGGGTGGGGGGACTCACGTGCCAGCTCGGCCTGCCCTACTCCATCCTTGGGTGGAAGACGCAGCAGCATCTCACCTGTTCCCAAACTCATCTTTCCTCAGGCAGCAAAACCGGCTGGACAGGAATGGTAGCTATTGGAGGCTGCCCCTCTGGGCCCTTGAGACTCTCAGAGTGTGGCCCCCACTGGGGCTGGCTTCCTCTTAGTGATGTCCTCTCCCTACAGAGTTGCTTTCTTCCCCTTTCTACTACCCACTAACTGTTGTCCTCTCATTCTGATGTTCTTCAGCTGCTGCTCGTGGTGTTCATCTCTCTGCGTGCGGCCACCTTCCAGGAAAGTCTTCTGCACGTGTGGCTCCCTGGTCCAGCCCTCCCACCATTACTCTCCCATAGCCAGCCCTTTTCTTCTCCCTTCCTCCGTGAGCTGGGGCACTGCATTCTACTGTGGGCACACTCACACTCTTCCCTTCTCATCTTTTCCCTCACCTCTTCCTTCCCTCTCTCCTCAGTGTTTGGTCAGAAAGTGTTGTCCATGGGACAGAGCCGTGGTTTGTTTTTTTTTAACCTTTTCTTTAGCCAAGGATGGAAAATTCCAAAGGCCTGAGCTAGCGATGGCTGGGTGCCTTTTCTGGAAGTCCAATGGCCTGGATGCCAAGGGAATGTCATGGAGCTACGTATCTGGCAAGGTTGTCCCCTAAAATGTCCTGGGTTTGGATTGGGTTCCAACTAAAAGAAGTGGAGGTTCTATCTGGAGAATTATGAAATCGGAATGAAGAGTTTAAGAAATGATATAATTACAGCCACAGAGCCCAGTTTACGTCACTTTGTTTTTCCTGCTGGGGTGAGTTGGGAAAGAGTGGCCTTTGGCTTAGTAGACCTTTCAAAAGCGAAGCCTTCCGCATGAGAGACAAAGTTCCTGTAGCTCAGTTTAATGGAGGACTTTGCTTTGCTGGGGTAATATTTGGCAGAAACCACACCCGTTTTAAGCGTCCAGGTACATCTCAAGAGTCGCTTTGCTAGGGAGCAGGAGCACCCGCCCGGTTGACACCAGGTGGAGCTGAGCCGGTCTACCCCACCGTCACATTTCTTGCTGCCTCCCTGGAGAAATCATTTAGGCAGGATTTTGTCTGTGTGTCCCTAGAGGTTTAACAAGTCAGGGTGGACCATCTCGACAGTGAGCAAAAAACTTCCGATCTTGAAATAGCTAGAAGTTGACCACCACTCTCTTGCCTCTCAGGAGAGGATGAGGGAAAATTATAAAATCCTCAAACCCGTAAAAAGTACCAGCTCTACCTGCATTGGCCCCACGTTACTGTAAATTTGCACCAGATTTCCAAGCAGGCCTTCATGCGCCTGCCTTCCCGTCCACCAGTAAGGCGCCTGTCCCCCCTTCGAATCTCTTCTCCCACCACATCTCTTCCTGTGGCCTGTGTTCTCACCACGCCAGATCATTGCTGTTTCCCAGATGCACGCGATGTTTTCTCCCGTCCACGCCTTTGCTGAGGCTGACTCTTCCTTCCTTCCTGCAGTACACCCCCACCGCACCCCCAGCCCTTCCCTCCTAAAGGGAGCCCTGTCTCTCCTGCAGGGCCTAGGTCTAATGGCCATCCTGCCCCATTTGCCTCAAATTGCTCCTTCTGCAGGCTAACCGCCTCCTCCTGGTTGTACTGGTTTCCTGTGGCTGCTGTAACAAATTACCACAGACTAGGGGGCTTAAAGCAACAGATTTATTTTCATAGAATTCTGGAGGCCAGAAGTCCAAAATAAATATCACTGGGCTGCACTCCCGCTGGAGAGTTTAAGGGAAAGATCCCTTCCTTACCTCTCTCAGCTCAGGTCCCTGCCAGCATTCCTTAGGTTGTGGCTGCATCGCCCCCGTCTCTGCCTCTGTGATCACATGGCATTCTCCTCTTTCCAGCTTTGTCAAATCTCCTTTTGCCTCTTTCTTCTAAGGTCATTTGTGGTGGCATTTAGGGGCCACCCGGATAATCCAGGCTGATCTCCACATCCCAGGACCCTTGACTCAATCACACATGGAAAGACCCTTTCACCGTAAGGTAACATTTGCAATTCCAGAGATGAGGATGGAGGCATATTCTGGGGGGTGAAGGGAGAACATTTTTCAGCCTATACCGCTATTTCTTTAGTTTTAGAGAGGATTGATTTCATTCTGCCTCTTAACCGTAGTTGCTGACAACCTCTCTGGGTCATTAGAGTGTCAGTGCTTTAAGGAGCTGGCAGGAGAGTGGAAAGAGCTAATGCACAGTAGTAGTCAGAGTGCTAGAATGTTCCGGCTATTCCACTGACAACTGTGTTGCCTTGGGCAGGCTATTTAACTTTGTGAACTTCCTTGTGTTCATTTGTAAAATGGAGACGGGAATATTGACCTCACAGGGCCATGCAGAGTTGTTTATAATAGCAAAACAAGTAACCCCCAAATTGAAACAAATGTTCAAGAGTGAGGGACTGGGCAAGTGTTTATCTAGACAGCAGAAAACTATGCAGTCATTAAAATGACATCAGCATTTATTATTGACATGGGTAAGAATTTAGGTTTATGTAACAGCATGCAAAGTATGGTCGTATTTTTTACAAAGTAATGTGTGTGTGATACAAATGAGTTTAGTTAATCACTCTGTGCCTCAGTTTCCTCATCTGTTAAGCAGAGATGATAAAACTGACCTCACAAGGTTGCTGTAGGAATGAGTAAAATAATAAAATAAAGCACTTTAGAACAAATCCTGGAACACAGGAAGCACTGAATAAATGTTAGCTATTATTGTTACATTCAAAGAAACCATTCTCAGAGTATGTGTGGGGATTTATGATGTATGTGTGTATAGGTAATATTAACAGTGTGTATGTCTGGGATTATGAGTAAATTTTATTCTTTATATTTTGTTTTTAAATGTTTATTCATTTGTTTTACATTGACTGTATTAGTTTCATAGTCAGAAAAAGTAGAATTCAAGACATGTTCCATTCTTTCAGACTTGCTGTATTTATGCGATGTACATAAAAAGTTTACGTGGCATATTAGTACCTGTGTAGTAGTTGGCACAATGCTATTGTTATTAAGATAATTTCCCCTATAATGCCGCAGCTTCTTGCCTATTGCTTTGCACATCCCACATTTTCTTTCCGTTGAGTCAATAAAATTAGGGTGGTCCAGAAAGTAGAGACTTCAATTCCCATTGGCTTTTCATTCCTATCTGCTTAAGTATCCCCCAAATTTTGAACTCAAGGCATTCTCTATAAAGTGAGGTTTCGAAGGGTTTATGTGGATGTATGCACACACACATACCACATGCATGCTTGCACATCATATGCATCGATATGTTTTATATTACCTTTATAATTTCTGACAGGCAGAGATGCCTACCGTGAATTTTCTGAAATGTAAACTAAAATTGCTGTCATCTTTCTTGCATGTGAAATGTGTCTCAGGTTGCTGACTGTAGTCATCCTTGGCCGACATTAATACTGTTAATCACAAGAGGAACTTACATTTCAAATGAAGCTAATTAGTAGGTGCCATGCATCGATATTGCAAGGGGTTCTGGGTGCAATTTTCCTGATTTTGAACATGCTGTATCTTTGTTCTTTCCTTAAAAATAATCTTAGACTTCTTGTGGATTTCAGAAACACGGGTAGGAGAGTTACCGATGAGTGAGGAGCTTTGAAACAGAAGTTCTTGCCTCTGACATTTTGGATAATTAGATTACAGCGGGCATCTTGGTGAGCAGGGTCTGTTTTCCCCTCTCAACCGTGTGTCTTTTTCCTAGCAGCATGCACATCCTAGAATTCATTTCTTTTTTGTTGCTTCTGTCTTCTCCCTACCACATTTCTCACTCCTTTCCAAACCCCACTCTGATCATGATTTAAAAGTGCCGTATAAAAATGAATTTGTTGCATTTTCCTTTAATGTATCCCCTCTATCCCTTTCAGCATTTAAACTGAGTTTTGAGTATTCCCTCTTCATAACTTAGAAAGTAGGAGGGGGAGGGAGGCAATGAATAGGTGGAGCATAGAGGATTTTTAAGGCAGTGAAACTACTCTGTGATTCTCCAGTGGTAGATACAGATCATCCTCTATTTCTCCAAACCCAAAAGAATGTCCAACACCAGCAGTGAACCTAAGGTAAACTGGGGGCTTTGGGTGATTATGATGTGTCAGTGTAGGTTCATCCATTGTAACGAGTGTGCCACTCTGGTGGGGGCTGTTGACAGCTGGGGGAGGCTGTGCATGTGTGGGAGCAGGGGATACATGCGAACTGAGCTCTCTGTACTTCTGCTCAGTTTTGCTCTGAACCTCAAACTGCTTGAAAAAAAAGCCTGTTTTTGAAAAATAAGGTGCAAGAAATATTTTTTTTTTGTAAAAAATAAACTTAAATGTAGTCCTTTTGTGCTTTTGTGAACCTTCAGTTTTTCTGTCGATCCAATGGTTCTAAGCTTTTGTTTCCCCAGCCCATGTAGTTTGGAAGGTTTCATTTCCAGCTCTCTCGCTACCTTGTGTGGCATAAAATTATGAAGAGTAGTAAACGGGGATTGATCCCTTTGAAGGCTTTGGATGGAAAGTGCTAGGGAAAAGCAGAGCAATTCTGTCGTTAGAGTGGAGGCACTATGAGTCAGAAATTTTAATGTTGACTCCTCACTGTGTGACCCTCGAGGCAATGCACCTCGCCAATGAAACGGTGATGAGAACCACCAACATCAGGACGAGGTACCTGCTAATCAAATTCAGCCTTTGTCACAGCTGTGTTTGCCCCAGGACTCTCGGGCCTTGTGCAAATCAGATAGATCATTTAGCACACCTTAGGGGAATCTGATTTTTGAATAAACTTGATTGGAATCCTTTGGCAAAGCAGACAATCCCTTTGTGATGCAAATGACCACCCACTAATTCATATCCTTTGTAAGGTAGGATTTAAGGCTTTTTTAGGTTTTTATAACTCCTGTGCCATTTAAAATCAGATTGTTTTGGTGCCGGGGGCGAGAAATTCGTTCTGGGAAGTTGCATTAACTCCTTATGCCCTGAGGAAGCCGTTTAGTGAATTGTTTCTGGGAACAAGATAGTACCCTTGTCACCTGAAAGGTTTAAAATAGCCTTTGTACGGGGCTCCTTAGTTTCTGAAAGAACATGACTCATTCCTTCATTATAACTTGAAAGAAATCCAGATGTCAGAGGGCACGGGAAATGGACTTAAGTTATACTTCTAAACACCAATATTGGAGGATTTACATATTAGGAAACCAAAATGATATGGGTTAAAAGTCGATATTTGGAGTCACTATATTAGGATGTGGCAGAAAGGGAAAGGGGGTAGGTTGGCAGTCGTTTCTAGAATATTCCTTGGGGGAAATTCTTGCTGGCCGCATTATGGGTCTGAGTGCCGGCTGTACGCTGTGTACCATAGGTTGTCTCATTTTGTCTAGGGAGCCTACCCCATCCTAAGCCCCCACATTTCTGACTGCCTCATGTTTACCTGTGACCCCCATGATGTTTCTTCTGCCAGCAACTTAGGGTTGCTTCTCTCCTCAAGCAGCCTTTGGAGCCATCTTCTGCATAGGACCAGTGAAAGGAAACTAAGTGTGCTAGAGCAAGTCTTGCATTACTGTTGGGAGATGGATTGCATTCCTGTGCCTCTTAAAAGCCACGTTCTTGACAATATAAAATGGGGCTGTGGAGGGTGAGGTTGTCCAAGTCTGGGTCAGCCTTTGCCTGTCATTGACCTCAGTGGATGCCACTTAATAAAAAAACAGATCAGGGCTCACCCTATGGAATCATTGCTTAATATTGTACATGACTCATTGGAACTAGTGTTAGAAAATCACTTCCAGATGTGTAGCAGAATCTTTTCCAAAAGGAAGAAAACTCTGGAAAACTAGGCTAGTTTTCTTGCTATTATCTTAAGGCCAGAATCAAGTCTTCTGTATATGGTTTAGTCAACATATGTTTGGAGTTCTACGTCCTATTCACTTAAGACTGGCACCCACATAAATGGGGCAGCGTCCAGCCCGCCTCCTTACCCCATCTCAACTGACCTCTCCACATCACCCATCTTCTCAGGATGATGATGAAAGGTCTGGATGCCTCACCTAGTCCCTCAGGCGCTGGCCTCATTCTTTATCATTACCAGCAAACATTCATTGAGCATTCCTCTGTGAAGGCCTATTGCCAGGTACGGTGAAGGACGGAAGGAGTATCTAGTTGGAGAGCAGCAGTAGTAGTGTGGGTGATATGCGAAAGTGAGTGAGAACGCGAACTCAGGTTGAAGTGCCACTTTCTGGTTGTGGAAAATTGGGAAAGTCACCCTTTTTAAGTCTCAATTTCTTTGTCTGTAAAATGGGAGTGACAATGATCCTAATTCCTCCTTCATAAGGTAAGTGTGAGGCCTCAATAAAATAATCCACGGTGAACACTTGGCCTCAAGTGTTACCTGTTATTGTTCATCTAATTTGCTCCCTGGTGTAGTTTGTGTGGGGAAGAACATCAAACGTTGAGTTGTTGACTGATGCCCTGCAAGAAGCCACCACGGTGTTTGATTTTTTTGAGGTTCTCTTTTAATTTAATTCACTCTAGCAGAGAATTCACTGGCTTCCCCTGCTCGCTGAATTTGCAGTTGGGCCCTCTTAAAAGAGGTGATGTGTTGACAGATCTTGCAGATCACGCAATAGGCAAAAGGAAAGTATTTGTAAATAGCACGGCCTGGAGCTCTTGCAAAAAGCCAAGCCTGCTTTTTATAACAAGGTGTTTTTGGTAAATAAAATCTTATGTTTTCCATCCTACTTTTATTTCACACCTTACCTATTATCACACTTACCTATTATTGAGCAGTTTTTTTTTTATTGAATCAATCAATTTGTTTCTCTACTAGAATGTGATAAAAACATCTCTAAAACTTGAAAATCACATTAGAAAAGGTAAAGATCTAACCATCCCTGTTCAGTAGAAATTTATGTCTCTATTCCTTTTGAAGAGTTAAAAATGGTTAGAAATTTGTGAAACTGCTACAGTTGAGCAGCCCTGGTTAGAATCCTGACTGTATTAGTTTTCTATTGCTCCACAGCAAATTACCACAAACTTAGCAGCTCAAGATAATTTCTCATACTACACGTTCTCTGGGTAAGAAGTATGGGCAGGGCTGGCCCCTCCTCGGGGTTTCACAGGTGTTGGCAAGACTGTGTTCTCATCGAGAGGCCTTTTCCAAACTCCTTCAAGTTTGCACAGTTCAGTTTCCTGTGGTTGTAGGGCTGACGGGTCCTGTTTTCTTGCTGGTTCTCAACTGGGAGTGGGGATGGCTGTCAGCTGCTAGAGGACGGCCCTCAGGTCCTAGCCATGTGGGCCTCTCATAACATGGCAGTCTGCTTCTAAAAAGCCAGCAAGTGATTGTCTCTCTCCAGGAAGGACCCAGTCGTTCTTTTGGGGGATCACCAGGTTAGGCCAGGCCCACCCAGGACCATCTCCCTTTTGATGAACTCAGGGTCATTTTATTCGTCATGTAATAACAGGAGTGACATCCCACAGTATTCACAGATTCCCGCTTCCACTCAAGAGGAGGGGATTATACAGGGCGAGTGGAATGGGGGCAGGGACGTTACAGGGGATTTTAGGATTCTGTCCACCACACTGACTGTATCACTCACATATCCAGGTTGCCTGACCTCTGTTAGTCTTAGTTTTCTCATTTATAAAATGTGAGAGATGATAGTATTTTCTACCTAGGATTATTGTGAGAGTTAAATGCGATAACATGTAATGCATTTAGCACAGCACCTGGTGCTTATTAGCAAGCTTTTAGTAAATGTTGGAATCGTGGTAGAGAGAGCTACTTTTCTTTCTCCTCTTGTACTTTTCCTTTCCCTGACTACCCTCCCGCCCAAGATGAAATGGCTTTGAAGGTGGAACGTAGGAGCATATGCTAAAAGAGTGGAAAGGTTTTTTCCCCTTAAGATTTAAATCCTTGAAAAAGGATTTCCTAAGAATAAAGGTTATTTAACACTGAAACTTCTAAGCAAGTTGTTTTGGAATGGCTAGGCGAAGGCCTTCCTACAGATAACCCTTCTCATTTGATTATTTGCTGAATGAATGCATGTGCCGTACACAGTTCATGCTCTCCCCTGCCACGGGGTTTGAGATTTCCTAGTTAAGGCAAAAAGTTAAAGATATTGGTCTACTTACGAAACAACAGCATGGGTAGGTCAGAGATCTATAATTGAGAAGAACTTGGATAACAAATGCTTCCTTTGTAGAGCAGCAAATAACAAGACTGCAGGACCTGCCCAGCGTTTCTAGCCTTTAGTGTAAGAATATTCAACAGTTCAGCCTCAGAATAGTCATGAAATTCAGACTTAAATATATGCACATAAGCTACCGAGGTACAGCCATTTCAAGGTTCCAGAGCCATTCCCAGAAAAAAATGAAGCTGTGTTTCTTCTTCTTGTTGCCTGCAGAAATTGATTATTTTCCAAGTATTTTTTGGAGTGTGAATTCCCACGTGATAAATAGTTGTTTAGAAGCCACATTTTGCGCAGGGGAGGGAAAAAAAGGGCCGAGACACAAGAAAGGCAGTGCCTGCAATTTACAAGTGGAATCACTTCTGGAGAGGATGGGAACTGCCCTTGGGTGTCAGTTTTCATAATAATGACTTATATGTTCCTTTCCATTCAGTAGTAACAAATGTGCCCGTTATCTGCCCTGTCCCCACCATCCCGCCTGCCCCACGGGGCTCACCTGCCACACCCAGCCTGAGTTCGCTTTCTGGGACTCCCATTAGTACACAAATGTCCTACAGCATGAGGTGGTGCCCAGTGGGGAGCGGGAGCCAAGTTGGGGGAGGAGTTAGGAGTTACCTCATTGAGAAGACCTCAGTTCTTGTTCCTTTATTTGCAGAAGGGAAGTCTGAAAAGAGGGGTATAAAGATTCCCTTCCCCATCTATGCTTTAGGGTGTCTGCTCCCTAAAAACTTTACCTGTACCTTCTCTAAAAAATAAACTTGATTAAAAACTTTTGTGTACTAGAGGACACTGTCGAGAATGAAAGGCAATCCAGGGAATGGGAGAAAATATTTGCAAAGCATATAACTGATAAAAGATTAATACAAAAACAACAACAACAACAACAACAAAACGACCTGATTTCAAAATGGGCAAAGAACTTATTTCTCCAAAGAAGATATACCAGTGGCCAACCAACACTAGCATGTGAAAAGACGTTCAGCATCATTAGGTAAATGCAAATTGAAACCAGTGCGGT
The DNA here is from genome assembly GCF_040802235.1 of Manis javanica. Classification (NCBI taxonomy): domain Eukaryota; kingdom Metazoa; phylum Chordata; class Mammalia; order Pholidota; family Manidae; genus Manis; species Manis javanica. The sequence goes on along the minus strand of NC_133174.1, from coordinate 107,721,273 downwards.
ACCTCTTCACACCCATTAGATGGCTGTTACCCAAAAAATGGGAAGTAACAGGTGTTGGAGAAAATGTGGAGACAGTGGAACCCTCGTGGATTGCTGGTGGGAATGTAAAATGATGTAGCTGCTTGGCCATAAAAAGAAAAGCTTGGCAAGTTCTTTGAGAATGTAAATATAAAATTACCATATGATCCAGCAAGTCCACTTCTAGGTACATAACCACAAGAACTGAAATCAGGGATTCATACAGATACTTGCACCCCAGTGTTCATATCAGCATAATTCACAATACTCAGAAGGTGGAATCAACCCAAATGTCCGTCAGCAGATAAGCAAAACATGGTGTATATGTACAGTGGAATATTATTCAGCTCCTAAAAGGAATGGAATTCTGACACATGCTACAATATGGACGAACCTTGAAAACATGCTAAGCGAAAGAAGCCAAACAGAAAAGGACAAGTATTGTATATTTCGACTTGTGTGAGGTACCCAGACTAGGCAAATTCATAGAGACAGAAAGCAGATGAGAGGTTCCCAGGGGCTGAGAGGAAGTGGGAAGGGGGAGTTAGTGTTTAATGGAAGCAGGTGGCGGCGATGGCCATACAGCAATGTTAAGTGTACTTAATGCCACTGAAGTACGCACTTAAACGGTAAATTTTGTTATGCATATTTTACCAGAATAAAACCCCAAATAAAATTGATATGTGTTTTTGGATATCAGCAGTACTTGTCTGTGCTAGAAAAAACTGGGGGAACAGAAAAGGAAAAAGAAGAATAATATCACCCGTAGTTCCACCACTCAGAATCCATAAATCTTTGTTTTCATCTGACCATGTTTACTTTCAACTATTCTCCCCTCATCAGTAAAAATGACTGTCACTTTCTACCACTTCCTGTAGAAGTGGGGCAGTAGCACCTACTGATTCCCTGGTGAAATGTTGGTGCCTTCAACAGTCCACAAACAGGAAAGAAAGGAAAAAGGCCTCTGAGTAGTGAAAAACCTAGCCGCCGAGGCAGGCATCTTGTCGGAAACCTTTCTGCCCTCAGCCGTGCCGTGGTTCTCAGGCCACGACCAACCACGACCGCATCGTGGCGGCAGCTGCTGGCAAGAGCACAGGGACCTAGGGTCATCGGGTCTGGCCCCCAGCCTCAGTGTTCAGAAAAGTATATATAAAAAAGCTTTTAAAGTCTTTGTCTTTCTCCTGCTACACACTGAGTCCCGGAGCAGCGTCCCGTTGAGCCACCCGTTCAAGTTCTCCTCATACTGAGCGTGGCTCTTGCTTTCTGAGCGGATGAGGGCTCTTGTCTCTTGCTTCCCCGCTCAGCTGACAGTCCGTTGATCACCCCGCCCCCGCCCCCACACACCCCCGGGACCTCGCAAAAGGAGCTCTGACCACGGGTCCCCGAGGGAGAGAAGGTGCGGAGGCAGTGCAAGGGCCTGCCTCCGCCGGTTTGCCTGACAGCCACCACCTACCTTGCTTGCTTACAGCTGCAGGTGGCTGCTCTCAGGCTGTGGCGTTTTTGAGAAAGCAGGGGCGAACCTCGGACCTGGCCAGACGCTGCCGCCTCTGCAGTAGATGCCGGTTGTGTTCCCAGCTTCCAGAGAGGCTTACCGGGCTGGGCCTGATTGCTCCTCACAAAAACTTCCAGTGGTCAGAGGAAAGAGGAAAGAAAAGAAGAGGCTCGGTGGCTTAGCAAGGGATGGGGCGATGAAAGAGAAAGCTGTTAAGCATTTCACTGGGCTCTGCTTTGAATTCTAGAAAGAGATTTATTTGCTTTCCTGCTTGAAAATGGGATATGATTTAAAATGTGGGACAAATGGACCTAAACGACAAGAAATCCTTCTGTTAACCCATCCTTTACTTATGTATGTATTTAAATCAGGGAAGCAATAATCCTGTTTTGCCAGAATTACCTTGCTTGGGCAATCTGTAGGCAGTGGCGGTGAGGTAATTACACTGACCTTCCTCCTTAAACACAGTGGAATTCCACATGGAAACAAGTGCCGGGGCCTTTGAATAACAGTCAAACACCTGAGGAGGCCACACACTTACTCCTCAATGTCATTGCTCAAAACACAGGGAATTTCCCTCAGAATGAGTCTATGAGCCATGTGAGCTGACCAGGACCTTCCTATGTAGTCCCACCTCATATGTATTTATTTTTATTATTTTATGTAGTTTTTTTATTCTTACGTATTATTTAAATGTATGTATTTTTAGAGGACGCCTGTATTTTGGTTATAAAGGAAAACTATCATTTAAAGAAACCTTGACTTCTAAAGGTTTGTGTTTAAGTCTATAATTACATCATTGTTGCAATTTTTTTCTTTTTTTTTTTTTCTTTCAGTTAGCATAGGTCCAGTCATGTTAGGCTAAAAGTTTCTCTTTCTTAGGCTGGGGCCTCACATGGCCTATTGAAACTCCTAGTATATTTAACACCATGTGGGTGAGAACTTATATAAGGATTTGCCTGTTTTCCCCTTGGAGTAGTCTGTCATGCCCAGAGCAAGTGCTCAGTAAATATTTCCAAGGTGGATGAGTCTTGGAAACCAAAGGACTTTTCGAACAATAGTCCCAAATTCTTTATATGCCAAGGTTTCTCTTATGTTCTTTGGAACGCTGTAACTTCTCAAAATCCCAATTTGGAAGGAGAAAAAAATAGAAAAGAGATGGAGGAACATCAAATAATAACTGGTTATCTATGGATGGGATTCAGAGTGACGTTTACTTTATATTTTTGGATTAAAAACTCTTCATTGAAGATGCATTACTTTTTTTTTTTTTGAGAGGGCATCTCATATTTATTGATCAAATGGTTGTTAACAACAATAAAATTCTGTATAGGGGACTCAATGCACAATCATTAATCAACCTCAAGCCTAATTCTCAACAGTCTCCAATCTTCTGAAGCACAACGAACAAGTTCTTATTCTTACATAGTGAATAAGTTCTTACATGGTGAACAGTGCAAGGGCAGTCATATCACAGAAACTTTCAGTTTTGATCACGCTGAAGATGCATTACTTTTGTAATTACGTGAAACCAATAAATCTTAACATGAAAATAATGTGACCTATTTATATGAAGTTAGAAAGACAGATCTTAACCTTTCCTGGATCAGACACTTTGAGATTCGGGAAAGCTCTGGAGCCTTTTCTTAGATAGATGTACGCATACACAACATTTTCCGTAATTTCAGAGTTTTACATCTCATGCAGCCCATCCAAACGATCACTTAACACCCCAGATTAGGGGCCACTTTGGGAATGGAGAAAGTAGCACCCGAAAAGGGGTTGACTTCCAAATAAGTGTTGAAAGATGTAGAGTTATGTGCACATTGTTACATCAAGGTGGGGACACGTGATTAAGTAGCACAGCCCGTGTATGTATCATCAGGCTGTGCATCAGGCCAGGCACAAGGTCCAGACTGAATTGAAAATGAAAGCAAGACAGGAATGCGCTGTTAGTACTGAAAGACAGGCAAGGGTTATGTTAGACTAGTTGAGAGGACTGCTGGGGAGAAGGTTTAGAGATTCATTCCTAGAAAAGACACAGTCTTGTCATGATGGCAGTGGTTTAGCCAGAGGCTATATAGGTAGAGGCCTGTAGAGGCACGGCTGTTGTCAGTCTAAGGTCTCAGGATGGCTTTTGCGTGGGATGTGGGTGAGCATTGCAAAATGGGGATGCTTAGATGAGGGCGTTGCTCCTTGCTAGTGCTTCCGGGCATGTGTGACAGGGCTTGCACTTTGGATTCATTTCAGGGGAGGGAGCAAGAAAATGTACCTGTGGGCATATTCAGCACACACAGTAAATGCGAGCTCAAGGGAGGAGGGAGGATTCCAGAGAGGTTGCTCTTAGGAGGAAGTTTGGCAGCGGGAAAACTGTTACCAGCACAAGTGGGGTTTTGCCTGAGTCATCAATGCACAAGCAACATGATGTTCTGTCTACTGACACATTTCTTCATGTAGGTGTGCCCGGTTCTATGAAAACTTCATATATGACTTTGCGAATTGACCAAAAGAGAAATTAATGAGTGATGATGAGTCATGTTACTACAATGTTCAGTAGTAGGGCTCCTTTGGTCAGTCACCCAGCTGTACGTATTTCAGTGAGTGGTTTGTAGATTGTGGTCATCTTGAAAAATTGGAAGAGGCAGAAGATCGTAGTCCTGAGGGTTAGAAAGATACTGAAAATGGATTCATAATCTGTTCTTTTCATCATTCAAGATAAAATGGTGAGCAGTGAATAAGACAAGACTCTGTAATCACAGTTTTCCTTCTGGTTGTGGGGAGAGACAGAAAAGGAAATGGATGGGCCCTGGCCTTAGTACCTCGTGATAGGGCTAGGATGGGGACAGAAATAACAGGGATTAGCCTTGGGTTTGAGGTGGAGGTGGCACTGGGTAGGAGGGGTGGTCCTTTGTACCTAGACAGATCAGATCGGCAGCATGGTGAGTTTAGGGTGGGGTTGGAGAATTGGCAGGGAGGGGTCAGGATCAGCAAAGGTGGGATAACAGGGTCCATTAGGGGATCTGCCCCCCCCCCCCGCCCCCCCCCCCCCCGTGGTTGGAGGGCCTGCGCTGGAGGCCAGATACATAAGCCTTGCTAAACTGAGTTTTTTTTCTGCTTGCTATGATGAGCCATTTAGGGGCTTAAACCAAAAAACAATTGTGATCCAACCTACGTTTCTACAGAGGTTTAACCATTTTGGATCAAATTAGCCATTGAGAGGTGTTGGAGATAAATTAAATGCAGATTGGCAGCTGATCTCTTCAAAATGAGATGTTTAGGCTAATCTCTGTCTCACAAGGAAGATGCAAGTATATTTCTGTTTTTTTAAAGAAAGGCTCTTTACATAAACAGAGGTCTCACTTTACTTTCCTCTGTAGTCTTGTATACAAGTATAATGAGTAGTTTTCCATAATTCAGTGTATTGCTCCTGGAAAATGTAGACAATGGGGCAAATTTTCAGCCTATGCTGTCATTTTATGGATTAGTTTCCATTGGCGCTGACCTTCTGGCTTTCAGTGCATAAGTATGAGTAAAACATCTGTTCCTGTCATTCCCGTGCTTAAAAACCTTTGCTGGCTCCCCATCACCTACACCAGGAATCAGTCCAAACTCGTTGCCTTGGCATACGTGGCCCTCCATACACGTGTCTTCCAGCTCATCCTATTTCTTCCTATTCTGAACGTCCCCAGACTCTGCTGAACACAGGCTTTTGTTTTGTTTATCCATGCAGTTACTTACGCTCTTCTAATGCCTTTATTCTCCTGGCCTGCCCTGGGCATTTTTATTCATATTCAGTCCTTCAAGACTCTGCGCAGTGTGCTATCTCCTCGCTCCTCCTTCAGCAGGGGAATTACTCTCTGCCTCACCTGCATCCCCACAGCCCTCTGTCCCAGGTCAAGGTCCTCAGCACATGGTATTTTAACTGTGTAGGGGTCTGTCTTTCCCTGAAGACTATGAGTTTGTGAAGGGCAGGGCCCACATCTTGGCCAACCTGGTTTTCCTCAACTTTGTAGCCCACTGCCTTGCACATGGTCCATACTCAGGGACTTACAGATCTAAGGTGTGTGTTTTGCATTTCTGTTTATAAGAGCTCCAGAAGAGCCCTCGGGGAATGACGGCAGCAAGCCTCACTATTGTACCAGGCCAGTCAGTGGCGTCTGGCTGCAGGGGAGGGTCCTGTCCTCAAGACCCTGACACCTAACTGTTCTAGTGAGGAGCAGCATGGTTCCTGTCCTGGGAGCTCATCTTTTACTAAATATTGGAGGGATTTTTTTAGGTATCAGGAAGTGAAAGTGGATAGGTTACTTACTTTTTTTTAGTTTTCTTAATAGCTTTGTTGAGCTATAATTTGCATACCATAGGAGACACCCATTTAAAGTGTATATTTCAGTGGTTTTTACTATATTCACAGATATGTGCCACTGTCACCACAATCAGTTTTAGAGCATTTTATCACTTCAAGGTTATTAAGACATTCAAAAAGCTTTCATGCGAGGGGGGGGGGGGGGGGAGGGGTCAGCTGCGAAGACTTTGAAATGATATCTGCGGTGATGGGGAGGGGGGTTGGTCATAGGTAGGAAGGGGAATTGGTTTACAGAGGGAAACTAAGATAATAGATAGGGCAGGCGTTTTTTGTTTTTGTTTTTTTTTTTCCCCAGAGAAAGATGTGTAAAAAAGCTAAACACCCAAAGGGCGGGTACCCGAGGATGCTGGTTTGATTTAACACCCTTTCCGAAAAGTTCAGAGACGCCAAGCTATACAAGTTGTACTGCAGTGAGATCCCCTAAGGCTGGATAACGTGAACTGGAAAGGGAGAGAGCTAAGTTTAGATGAACAAGAGCTGGGGAAATAATTGAAACTTACTAATAGGAGGGCAGACTCTGAGCTTGATTAGACTCGGTTAAAGCAACATGAGTTGCTGGATTGTAGACTGGATACCAAAGAACACTCCCCCAGGGGTGCATGAGGGCTAACAGGGCAGCAATGTGGGGCATGGTCAGGAAGAGTTCCACCAACCACGTAAAGTCTCCTGCTTCCCCTGAAGACAGAACCCAGGTGTGCCTGATTAATCATGAGTGGGTAAATAGGATAACTACAGATCAGGTCACCATATCCTGGAATACAATACTGAGAACTGTGGCCTCTCCTGACATTTTAAAGAGGTAACCTTAAGAAAAGTCAAAGGAACAATCACTTGATTTACTTCAAGTAGCTTTCAGAATGTATTATCTCATGAAGTGGCATAGACTGAAAATACTGATAATGATAGGTTCAAAAAAGGCAGAGAATTTCAGTTCGTGGGTAGATCCAACATGGCCAGTTATGGAAGACGAAAGTATTTGTGGAAAGGTGTATTTTTGCCCCTTAAGCTTGAATTTCACAATGGGGCCCACTGATTTTCTGTATTGCATTATCAGGAGCAGATTAACGGGTGGGTAGACCAGTGGTCGGACCAGTATGGAAAAGGCTGTGTGGCTGCTTTACAGATTACTGAGCTTTTGTGACTAAATGGGCTTGTGTTGCTGTGTTCAGATGACGCAAACAGGACCTTTAGGTTTTTATGTTTTCATTGAATGTTATTAATCTAGCTGGCTAAATCCACATAGCTATAGAACGTCAGTGCACTTCACATTTTGTTCTCTTTAAGAATGTGAGGTATGTTAATGGTTCTGTTTATAAAACTCAGGAAGAAGTCGAGATTTCTTTGTGTTCCAAGTGTGCAGTGTGCACCTGGATCCAAGGCAGGTCATAAATTAGTTAGTGGGCACAGAAAGATTTCGCCATGCATGAATGAGTTATCTGCAATGATTTTGTATGTCTATGGGAATTTGTTAAATTTTTTGATTTGTTAGAAAGAAAGCCATTATGCATAGCCAAGGTGCATTTTTTTCTTTTGTCCATTAATGCTTTGCTGAAGAATAGAAACAGTGTTTTTTTTTCTAGTTTTCAAAAGATACTTTGCCATTGTCTCAATTTATTCCAGACTTTGCTTTCATTTTACCTTGTTTGCCTTCTCTTTGAGTCATTTAAATGCATATTAGCCCAAAGTGGACCCCAAAAGCCAGGAGTGATTGAATTCAAATCAGTTCCTACCTGTCAGCCAGCATATGGTGTAAAGTTATAATTATTGGTTAAAATGAAGTTGTGGGGTGTAGAGCTCATCAGAATTCTTAATTTGTAGTCATCTAGATTATTTGTGTAATATTTGAGTTGGCTGTCATGAAAAGCACTGGTTAGCTGAGTTTGAACTAATCATATGTATTGGGCAACACTGTAACATGTCCAGAGTATCTCCCCTGGCTGTAGTACATTTGCATATCCTCAGGGGAGGAGAGAAGTTCATCTCCTTGTCAGTGGGTAATTAACTGGGCAACCAAGGGCGGTGTCTGAACCTGAGAGTTTAAGGGGAGGGGCTGGCTTGCTAGCTTGTTTGCTTCTTCAGGAGAAGAGGACAGAGGTGGCCCTGGACTGCAGTTTATAAGCAATAAATGGGTTTTAAACTTATTTCTCCCTCTGACTGATTTCGGTTTTTAGAGGTATTTTGCCCCGGGCTTTCCTCTCCCCGGACTTACATTCTGGCGGTAGTGGACAGGATTCCTCTGAACCCAAAATGTTATAATGGGTGCGACCTTTGGGAGGGCCGTCCCTAGAAATGATGGGGAGAAGTGGCGCTCGCACCGAGGGACGTGTGTCTACACTCGTGTAGTCGCGGAGGCACCACCACCGCTGCTGGCCGTGGCGACCCCGGCCCGGGGCCCGAGCCTAAGGCTACTGCTTCTGCCACTGCTGCTGCTCCTGCTGCCGGCCGGGGCCTGGTCACAACTATGGAAAGGAGCAGAGGGTCCGGGTCACCTCGATAGAGAAGCAACTGGCTGCTGTGTACCACGCCTTGCTGGCTACGGAGCCCATCGCCGGAACAGCTCCAACCAAGGCAATAACCACCTATCTCATCACGGGGTGGGTGAGAGACTGGACCCAAAGACCACGGAGAGGTGTGGCAGACACGTACCGTATATCATGTGACTGGCCATTTGCCTTTGGCATCCCCAGGGAGTGATGAAGCAGATGCATTGGCCCAGGTGCTCTGGCTAGAAGGAAAGCCTGCCTCTGATGTGGCCCCATGGCTACATCAGTGTTTGTTGCACGTGGGGCAAAAGACAATGTGGGCTGTAGGCCCTCGGTGGGGGGGCTTGCCATTGACCTTTGTAGAAGTCAGCCAAGCCTGGAAGGAGTGCCCTGCACGTCGTGCAGATCAGCAAGCCACCAAGAGGGGCCGCAAGCGTCTCTTTGCAGCCTATGGCTGGTTCGCGGGTGACTGAGAGCGATCAAGGCACCCACTTTATTGGACATGCATTGCAAGGATGGGTGCAGCAATTAGGAGTAAAATGGATGTGGCCTTGGACATTTCAACACATGGATTGGCGATGGCTGGCTCTTCTGGCACCTTGGGGAAAAGGCCTGGGAGCTGGCCTCCTGTGTATTCCTGTGTATCCCTAGAAATGATGGGGAGACGTGGCCCCCCTACAATCACGGTTATTTGCTTCTGCAGTCCTTGTGGCTTGGCCGTGCCCCTTGGCTGCAGCTGCTGCGTGATGGCTGGAATGGACGGGCTATGGACTTAATCTCCATGGAACTTTGAACCTAACTGAATCCTCTGGCTTGAGGATTGTCATAATTTTATTGCTGTTGCTATTGTTGTGTCATTAGTCTGGTCACAGTGCTCCAGTTTTCTCACCCAGGGACCGTTGCGGAAGAAGGGGAATGAGTAGATTGTAAGGTGAGATTTCTGGAGGGGTGGCCTGTGGGTAAAATTGTAGCATTTCCAGAATACGTCGCCTGGCTTTGGTGCATTTGCATATCCTCAGGGGTGCAGAGAAGTTCATCTCCTTCTCCGTGACAGTGTGTAATTACCTGGGCAACCAAGGGCAGTGTCTGAACCTGAGAGTTCAAGGGGAGGGGCTGGCTTGCTGGCTTGTTTGCTTCTTCAGGAGAAGAGGACAGAGATGGCCCTGGACTGCAGTTTGTAAGCAGTAAATGGGTTTTCAACTTCTTATTTCTCCCTTTGACTGATTTCGGTTTTTAGAGGTATTTTGCCCTGGAATTTCCTCTCCCCGGACTTACATGTATGTATACAGACTTGTTTTATTTTGTGATTTAATAAAAAAATGTATAAATTCACTGTCAGTTTTTAAAAAGAGTCCTTGAGTTTATATAAGTAGCTAGATAGACTTGGAAGAGGGAAGCAATTTGGCATTTAGGAAGATTTCTCCATATGTGAAGACTCTAAAGAGAAGGAAAATGAGTTTTATTTTTTCCTCATTGTTTCTATGTTAGATTTAAATACATTTAAAATCTCATTTTGCTGATTCTTGGAACAGTGAGTTGTTCCTAAGTTAAAACTGGGATCTGAAAATCAATTTGCAAGTGTTAGCAGTGACTTGTCCCTTTCTCCTTGTGTGCTGCCACTTTGGCTTGGAAGGCGAAGAACGTGTAAGATCAGTCTCTGTGTTATCTAGCTGCTTATCCCTCATGAACTACAAAGGCGTCTGGCTTTGTTGTTCTCACGGCTCTCCTCTAGGTCCTGGGGAGGGTACCGACACGGTCCCTTGACAGTATCTTACTGTTGTTTTTTTGTAATTTGATTCTTACCGTCTTGAAGTTGAATCTGCCCACTCTTTTCCCCACAGTAATAGACCTGAGGTGCTAATCCCTTGCTCATCCATGTCAAATGCTAAATTGGAAGCAACAGCTTAGAAATGTAAAACTCCTTATCCAATTATACTACAAGCTCTCTTAACCTGTCATGCTCAGTATCATCAGGGTGGGAGAAGGCAAGATCTCATTTTGTTAAAGATGATAGTGTAGTCTGAGTAAGCGTTAGCAAATCCTAAAATGCAAAAGCCATCCAAGGAAACAAAAGACGAGGTAGGAGCGAGGGTGGGGAAGTATTTTCGTTTTGGTAAGCTCAGGGCACATAGGTTTATGTGTGTCATGGTTAAGAGCACTGGCTGTGGAGTCCATCAGACAGAGATTTGATTCCTACCTCGCTAATGTGTGACAGTGGACCTGCCTGAGCCTCAGTCTCCTCGTCTGTAAAATAGGCTTAATGAAAGACCCTCCCTTGCAGGGTTTTGGAAAGAATGAAATCAGTGACTAGGTATAAAATGCTTAACTTGGTATATAGTCACTCTCAGTATAAGTGGTAAAGGCACTGCCCCCCACCCCGCCCCCTGGCATGTTAATGATCCAGCTGAGGAGGCTGATAGGCAAACCGCACACAAAGGAGCTAGGTGCTAAATATGAGTAAATGCCACAGACTTTGATAAAGACAATAAAGGCTGTAGGAGAGAGAGGTTGGAGGTCCGGCCATGACAGGAGTAACTTGAGCCAAGGTGGGCATCAGGAATGAAATGGTCTTGTGAAAAGTATGATTTTTCCACTGCTTTAAGAAAGGTCATTGTCTCAAATACAATTTGTATGTGGGTTTTCATGCCAAGATTTGCCCTGAAAAACAGTTTTTATTAAAATATGTTCATGTCTCTTCTGCCAGGTTGGGTGGTACTGACTGAAAAGATGGGCTTCTCTCCCCTAGCGTCATCATCAGATTATATCAACTCAAAGCTTCTTCAGTACTTGGAGTTCCTATTGGGAAAGGGGGGTGGGGGGGGGAAATGACCTGGTGAAATGTGATCATGTGATTTAGAAAAGACAGAACCGTAGCAAAGTCAGATACTGTTTATTTCAATGTGAAAGTCCTTGCAGTTCTGGTTCCTTTGTTGCCATGCCTGGAGGGTCCCCTTGTAGAAATCTGTACTCTTCAGTGGTGAAATTTCACTCCTCTCTTAGTCCCAGCGCGAATTTGCTGCTCCTCCTCCTCACACACCACTCTCAACCGTTACCTGGTCTCTGATCTTAGAGTTTATCAACAAAGGTAGAAGACAAGATGAAATGACCCGACACCACAGATGCACAACAGGCGAAGTTCTAATGATTGATAGGAATGTGAATAGATGGGCTCCCACACTTCAGCATGTCCACTGCTTGTGCAGTTGCTTTGTGGGAAGAAGATAAGCCTATCAGAGGGCAAGACAGGTATGCACGGAAGCCCAGTGGGGCTTTAGGTTACAGCAGTCCCTGTGATCAACTTGAACTGCTCGGGTTTATCTGCCTTGCCCACTAGGCTGTGAGCTTCCCAGAGCAGGGTCTGGTTCTTTTACATCTTTGCAGTACTAGGTGCTAGCACGGGGCCTAGACCTTAGGAGGGACTTGATAAATGTGCCTTACACCAAACTCACTTTCTTTTCCGCATTGCTGGAAATTGCATGCCCGCAGTGGCCATTTTGAGTACAAAGTGTTACTTTAGGATATTCTCTGTGGAGAAAGCACTCTAAACTCCGCTACAGATGTCTGAAACAAAAGGGGAGCTGAGTACCTAGGGGGTGGGGGGGTGGGGGGGGGGTTGGGGAAATTCCCAAGGGAGGGAGCTGGAGGAGTGATGAGAAGGAGACACTCGCTGAGTAACCCTGTCTTTTTGAGTATGTACTTCTTACCCAAGATGGGGGTTACTTTCAGGAAGAATATCTTCAGATGTCATGGAAATAGTAGTCTAATCGCAATACTATAAACTGAAGTTCTAACTTTTGGGTTAAATTACCCTCTTTCTTAAACCCGTGGCGGCCATGCTCCCCCTCGCCCTGAAACCGCCTTTGGAGAATGGGGTGGGAGTCACGGCCGTGCAGGGAGGTTTTTGAATTGGCTCTGTGCCCCACTGCTCAGCTTTTTGCCTGCTCTCTGGTCTCCCTCTCAGTGAGCTACAGGAGAGATTCTGCAAAAAGCCAGTGTTCGCTTTAGATTTGCAGAAGAGACATTCTTAGAATTCTTCAGGAGAACTAGTTTCTAAAGTAAAAGATTTACCGGTAAACTAATGACCTTTGGTGTAATGTCCAAGCAGAAGTAACCCAGGCTGTTTCGCATTGTTGACAGAGAAATATTATGTGATTATATTGGTTTTTAAATGAAATTGAAATGATATGATTCAGTTTTCTAATGATAGCATAAATAAGCCTGCTAGGAATGCGTGCTTTTAAATACATGAATGGTCGGGATGGCTGAATTTATACATGCATGTACATATTTATCTTAGGATCTCATGCATGGTTTTCTATTTATACATACATAGTTAAGATCTCGAAAGGTCATTCCTCTGTCTAGCAAATGTAGAGGAACCACCACAAAATCGTGAAGTCTAAGTATTTGATTCTGTCAGTGACTCCCAGTTAGGATCCATAGTTTCCTTTCTTTGGACCAAGAAGCAGACTGTAACCAAATCTGTACTGTTGTCTGTCTTTTCTGTGTTAGAAATGGGAAGGTCACCTCAGTTTGTAGAATCATGCATTCTTCCCAGTTAGGGTTTACAGCCTGGACGTCCATTTAGATTTGGTCCTTAGTGAGCTGAAGTCAGCCTGGAAGAAGTGCATTTTGTTCACACTGCGGTACCAGGACTGAGATTTTGAATTTAACTTTATTAGAAATTAGGAAAATACCCATTTTTCCTTTCCAGGGGCGGTAGAAAGCTTACTATTTCAACACATGTATTTCCGTGAAGAAGAGATTTGATTTGAACAAAAAATAAAGTGTAGGATAGCGCAGAAGGTGTGCCCAAAATCTTGAAGGTTGTTTGTGAATAAGTTTGATTTTCGGAAACACTGCTAAGAAAAATGAGCAGGAGTTGGAAGACCTAGCTTTGAATTCTGGTTCTGCTGTTGGATGTAGACAGCTGAACTTAAGCCTCTGAGCCAATTTCATGCATAACGTTGAGATGATGGTATTTGCCTTCTCTACTTGAGAGGTAGAAATAGGTAAGAAAAATTTGGTAAGGAATAGGTAGGATATATATATATTAAAAGTGCTTCTTAAGACTGCAAAGCAATCTTCAAGGGAAACAACAACCAAGAAACATAGTTATTATCTTACTAGCAAGTTATTTCAAGACTGCTTAGTGAGTGAGAACTTTCAAAGGCAAACCGGTGGTTTTTTTGTTTTGTTTTGTTTTGTTTTGTTTTGTTTTGTTTTGTTTTGTTTTGTTTTGTTTTGTTTGTTTTGTTTTGTTTTGTTTTCTTCATGGTGAAAACGGCATCGGTTCCAGATTGAGGTTGACAGTTTTCCCGTCACTACTTGGGAAGAGAAGACTGAAACATATGCTTGCTTGTCCAGATTGTTTAAATGCCTTGCCTTTTACTTAACATGGCTATATGACCGTAGAGACGTACACAGTGGGACCTTGCTGTTGGATTTGACTGTTTATTAAGTAGCATTTATTTATTTATTTTTTTGAGAGGGCATCTCTCATATTTATTGATCAAATGGTTGTTAACAACAATAAAATTCAGTATAGGGGGGTCAATGCTCAATGTACAATCATTAATCCATCTCAAGTCTAATTCTCGTCAGTCTCCAATCTTCTGAAGCATAACGAACAAGTTCTTACATGGTGAACGAATTCTTACAGAGTGAATAAATTCTTACATGGTGAACAGTACAAGGGCATTCATCACAGAAACTTTCGGTTTTGATCACGCATTATGACCTATAAACAGTCAGGTCAAATATGAATATTCGTTTGATTTTTGTACTTGATTTATATGTTGATCCCACATTTCTCCCTTTCTTCTTCTTATTTTTTTATTTTTTATTTTTTTTTTGAGAGGGCATCTCTCATATTTATTGATCAAATGGTTGTTAACAACAATAAAATTCAGTATAGGGGGGTCAATGCTCAATGTACAATCATTAATCCATCTCAAGCCTAATTCTCGTCAGTCTCCAATCTTCTGAAGCATAACGAACAAGTTCTTACATGGTGAACGAATTCTTACAGAGTGAATAAATTCTTACATGGTGAACAGTACAAGGGCATTCATCACAGAAACTTTCGGTTTTGATCATGCAATATGACCTATAAACCATCAGGTCAAATATGAATATTCATTTGATTTTTGTACTTGATTTATATGTTGATCCCACATTTCTCCTATTATTATTATTATTTTTATTTTTAATAAAATGCTGAAGTGGTAGGTAGATGCAAGATAAAGGTAGAAAACATAGTTTAGTGCTGTAAGAAGGCAAATGTAGATGATCAGATGATCAGGTGTGTGCCTATGGACTAAGTATTAATCCAGGCTAGACAAGGGCAGCAAAACATCCACGGATGCAGAAGATTTCTCTCAAAGCAGGGGGGGGGGTGTGAGGTTCTGAGCCTCACCTCTGTTGATCCCCAAATTCTCACCTGATGGCCCCCCTGCGACTGTGCCTGTCTTAGGTTGTTCCTCCCTTGAGGAATCTTACCCGTCTCTGGCTAACCAGTCATCTTCCGGGGCCATACAGGGAAATGTAAAGTTGGTAAGTGAGAGAGAAGCCATATTGTTTGAAAAGGTTAGCTTTTTATTTCTTTGCAGATTTATGCCCTGTGGCTTCTATGCCCAGCACTTGTCTCGAGGTATCTTTACCACCTGGAGGAATTATGATACTCGGTAAATTCGATATGAGGCACGAATTCTATTTAAGGGTTGTAATTAGGAAGAAAGAAGAAAAGCTACAGATGTAGCATATGGAAGGAAACATGGGAGGATTGATTATTTCTTTGACATATCTTCTTGTACAGTACCTTAAGTATGCATAGGTTTTAAACTACTAACTAATTTGCACACACATATTAACATAATAGGAATACGGTGACATAAACAAAGCAAATCTATAATTACCATCCATCTCCAGTGAAGCCAAGAAAACCATTTAGGCACCCTAGGCATTTGTGAAAATTTGTCTATGATATGATGGATATTGTCCAACTGAAGTAGCATTTATTTTGACAAAAGAGTTTTCTTGAGTTCTGGAAAAGCACCTTTTCAGGCCAGGCAGTGTGTCAACTACTAGCAGGAAGGAAGCATAGCAAACCTGAGAGAAAGACTCTTGTTGTGGGTGATAGCAGCTCTATTTATTTAGCTATACATCTAATAATAAATGATAAAGCTGAATAGGAAAGTTAGATAAGGGAGATATGTTCTAGAGTGCAGGGCAAAGCCACTGTGAAATCATGATAATTCTAAAAAGTGAAGGTTCTCCAAGTCTCTGTTGCCAACAGAGTTACAGCTAAATGCTCCTGGAAGGGAAATGGAGGGGGTATGGTTTTTTGGTGCTGGCTCCTCTTGTAGCTTCTCTCTTCAGCTTCCAGTTTGAATTGTGCTTTTAATGCCTGCTGGGGAGAGGGGTGGAGAAAAACAATGAGATCGAAGGCAGGTGAGGGGGGCACTCAGTCCTTCATCCTTTTATTATAGAGATGAAGCCTGATTCACAGACCTAAGTCTTCTGTTAGGGGAACCTTTGTGGGACCCAGAATAGCCACTCCAACTTTTTCTACAATCAGGGTACCCCTGACAAAGGAAAGATGAATGAAGACCCAGAGCGCTTAGTTTCAGCAGTTTTAAATGAAAAGGGGAAACCTTGTTTCCTAACATGAGTATGTGACTTCCAAAACACATGGAGAGAGCTGTAAGTTTCATTTTCAGAAGGCACATACTGTGCGTTTAAAAAATGATTCATTTGGACATACGCTTTTTCGTATTAATCGGACAACTCCATTAGAAAACTTAAGGAGGATTTTGCATTTCTTTTTCAAAGTTACTTGGAGCAGGCACTTGAGAAATTATTGTACAGAGAGATTAACAGGTGCTAAATCAACAGGTTAAACATTGAAACTTGAAGACTGTTTTTTTTCAGTGTGCGTTGAGAGGGTAGTTGGCACCAAAAGCAAGACTTGGAAAGTATTTTCAGTGCCTAAGAAAGGCTTGCTGCCTTAGATGGAGCTTTATGCATTTAACTGCTCTGAGAAATTGCAGACTGTGAATATTAGACGTGGAATATGGGGTCACAGAGCCCTTTCACTTGGGTCCATGAAAACACAGTGGATTTGGAACAAGGTGTGTGTTTGGTGGTGGTGGTGGGGGGGGGCAGGGCTCAAATTTTACTTTCAGAAAATCTAAGTTCCCAAATAGGAATATTTTCCATTTCCACTCATTTGGCGCTAGTATTCATAGATGTGATAGAGATGATCAGCTTGATTTGATCTCATGGGTCTACAAATCTAAATTTAAGACTTGAAGTATATTTTTGTTAGGATATTTTCCACCAGCTTTACTGAGGTACAATTGAAAAAATAAACTTGTATGTATTTAAAAGTGTACAGGGTGATGATTTAATATATGTATACACTGTGAAATGATGGCTGCTATCAAGTTAGTTAACATGTCTATCCCCTTACGTAGTTACTTTTCTTGTTGTTAACACTTAAGGTCTTTTAGCAAATTTAAAGTATTCAGCACAGTATTATTAACTATAGTCCCCATGCTGTACATTAGCTCTTCAGAGTTTATTCATCTTATAACTGGAACTTTGTACCCTTTCACCAACATCTCCCCTTTTCCCTCATCCCCCAGCCCTTGGCAAGAGGGCTTTAATTACTGCATTCTCCTTTTTTGTGTGTCAGATTTCACATTGTGGGTAAAATTGCAACATTTCCAGAGTATCTCTCCTCGCTTTAGTGCATCTGCATATCCTCGGGGGTGGAGAGAAGTTCATCTCCTTGTCACTGGGTAATTAACTGGACTACCGAGGGCGAGTCTGAACCTGAGAGTTGAAGGGGAGGGGCTTCCTCCCTCCCTCCCTCCCTCCCTCCCTTCCTCCCTTCCTCCCTCCCTCCCTCCCTCCCTCCTTCCCTCCCTTCCCTCCCTTCCCTCCTTCCCTCCGCAGTGGAGCAGGGGAGAGAGACATGGCGCTGGACTGCAGTTTGTAAGCAATAAACGGGCTTTAAACTTTATCTCTCCCTTTGACTGATTTCGGTTTTTAGAGGCATTTTGCCCCGGGATTTCCTTTCCCCGGACTTACACACCATATAAATGCTGGTATACATTACTTGTCTTTCTCTCCCTGACTTATTTCACTTATCATAATGCCCTCCGGGTTCATTCCATGTCGTTGCCAATAGCAGGGTGCCCTTCTTTCTCATGGGTGAATTATATTTAGTTGCATGTGTGTACGTACACACACACATATATGCAGTTAAATACACACACACACACACACACACACACACACACACACACATTTTCTTCGTCCATTCATCTGTTGATAGATACTTCAGTTTTTTCCCTATCTGGGCTATTGTGAATGATGTTGCTGTAAACATGGGGGTGCAGAAAGCTCTTTGAGATACTGATTTCATTTCCTTTGGATATGTACTCTGAAGTGCGACTGCTGGATCATATGGTAGTTTTAGTTTGAATTTCATGAGGAATCTCTGTAGTGTTTTGTTACTAGGATCTCTTAGACTTGTTGAACCTTAGACTTGTTGAACACTGATGCTCATGGGTTAGAGTGGCTTACTCTAATCTTTAATCTTGTAGAGGGAACTCAGAGATGCCCTTCAGATACGGAACTGCATTATAGCTGTGATGTTACTATGAGCCATGTATAAAAACTGTTCTCCCAGAGGATTGTGTGCGTATACTATACTGGGGACCGCTTCAAATACTGTGTGTGTAAATACAACTCTAATTCCACTAAGATACTAAACTAAGATTTAGTATATCTTACATTCAGGTTTTCTTTATGCAGTTTTTATTATAAAAATTTTAAGAGAAACAGTTCGATTTAAATAAGATTATTATTAGGAATCACTAATATATATACCCACCTTGATTTAGAATAGTGTGTCAAGACATGGTACTGGTAGAATCTGAATATGCCAAAGTTCTTTCAACAGTTAAGGATTGTATGCCTGCCACGTGCCAGGTACTGGGCTAGGTGCTGGGGTTATAACAGTGGACAAAATAAAGGAAAATCTCTGCCCTCGAATAGGTGGAGAGGTAAAATAGACGGCGTATTAATTAGATGGTGGTAAGTTCATTGAAGGAAAAGATGGTAGGAAGGTAGGTGGTGAGAACCTTTTCCAAGGTCAGTGTCTTGCACATCAGTACCTTCGTGTATTTCTGAGGAGAGGGAAAGCTCATGAGGTAGAAAGAACAGAGCCTTTGTAGTCACAGACCGAGGATTGCGTGGCGGATCTGAAGGGGGCCAGGTTACTTAACCTGACCGAGTCCAGGGTTTCCTCACCTGTAAAATGGGAGGAGTTAAACCTATTTCATAGTGTTCTTACGAGTATCACATGAGAAAATGTAGAGAAAGCATTGGCACAGTGCCTGGCCTATAGAAATAGTTCAGTAAATGCTAACTATGATTACTCTTATTAATAAATCGTGCCCTCATTTCTCAGAGTCACTGACCTTGCTCTTTGTAACCTTAGCCTCAGGCTGGGGCCCTACCATCAATGGCCAGGTCGCCTGGAAGTCTGACAGGATCCACTGACTTTGCCACCTCGAACCTCACCCTTTTGATGCCCTGCCCACTGGATCAAGCATCTCCAGGACCCATGCTTGCCCCAGCTCCGCTGGACCCTGGTACCATCCGTTGGATGGCGTCCCTCGTATAGCAGAGGCACATACATGTTGCTATTCCTCCCCTTCAGTTAACAAGTGAATAGTTCATAGTCAGTAGTATCAACTGACAGGCTTCCAAATGTACCAATTTCTGTTTCACCTTAAATTCATTAAATTCTTGGAAGGCACATGGATCGGCAGAGTGCAGTGCTATCTCTCCAGAACTCTTGTCTTGAGCAGAGAAGCTCGTGGGTGTATGTGTTTGTGGTGTGTGTAAAGTCATGGAAAATATTTCTCTTGGGAAAGTGACTCCTTTAAGTGCTTGTTACCATCAATAATCCCTTCTTTTGTGAAATAAGGAATCTTCAGCACATGGAGAGGAATTCGTCTCGTGTGAGTTTGACTGTATTAACTTTATTTTTGTCTTCTATTAAGGAAAAGACCAAAATTGTTGAGCCCTTGGACTATGAGAATGTTATCACCCAACGAAAAACCCAGATTTACAGCGACCCCCTCAGAGACCTGCTTATGTTTCCGATGGAAGATATATCTGTGAGTTCAAAAACATGTCTTTAAAGAGAAGAACTGTTCTTTGCAAGCCGGTTCTTACAGCAAGAATGTTCCTTGTCTTTTAGATCTCAGTGATAAATCGTCAGCACAGAACAGTGCAGTCCACTGTACCAGAAGATGCTGAGGAAAGGGCCCAGAGTTTGTTTGTCAAAGAGGTAAGACCCTCAGAGGCAGGCCCCAGGGGAACATTCATCATATCCAGATAAATTTTCTTTCTTTAACGTAAGTGGAAAATAAAATTACTGTAACTCAGCTGACCTACATAACAAGTCTGTGTGATGTGCTACCAAGGAGACAGCTTATGTATGTACTCTCCCAAGCAGCACATGGTCTTTGTTTCTCTTCTTTTGGATTTAAATACTTTCTGGTCTTGGAGTTTAAGTTCAAAAGGGCCTATTGGGATTGGGATTTATAGCTGCCGTTGGTCTGGGGAGACACACTTAATCCCCAAAGGAAGATCCCAGTACCACCATTTCCCAGATGATTTTTAAATGCCTGTCAGCTTATTACTAGACTTTAAAAAACTGGATATATGTGTATTCTCCCTACATTTCAAGTAAAAGATTCCTGTTTTCTTTCAGTGTATTAAAACCTATAGCACAGATTGGCATGTGGTAAACTACAAGTATGAAGACTTCTCTGGGGACTTTCGAATGTTGCCATGGTAAGTTTAGAATTCAAGGGAAACCTTCAAGAGGAGAGAGATTAAACATTTTACCTTTTTTTTTTTGAAGCCACTTGTGAAACCTGTGTTCTAATTTATAATAAAGAAGAGCCTCAAACACCCAAGCATATTTGGTAAATACATTGGGGGTGACTGAGTATGTTTTAACTTGGCTACCTGAAATTCTTGGCCAAAAAGTGTGAGTTCACTTTTTGGCTTTGGTGTATGTATGTTGACCATCAAGTCATCTTCATTCGATTCTGGATAATGCAGTGAGCATTTTCCAGTGGTGTCAGTGAGGAAACTACAAGGTTCAGTTTGATGACCCCAGACCTCCCTTGACAAAAGTGCATCTCTGGAAGTTGACGTGTGGGCCCGTCCTGAGCACACTGGCCCAGGAGCCAGACTGTCAGGCTTCAAATTGTATTTCTGCCACTTACTAGCCTCGGGCCAGTCACTCAGTCTACTGGAGCCCTCCCTTTTCTCGTCTATGATACTGCTAACCCCAGAAGAGAATCTTGGGGAGGAATAAGACCGTAGCCTTCTCGTAATTCTTAAAGCACTTCCCCAGAGGAGAAAACAGTTCCTAAGATGACCAGACCAAGTTCATACAGCAAACAGATGCAAGAGCCAGAATTACACTAGTGGCTTTTTGACCTGGGGAAAGATAACGGTTCTGCCACACCACTAACAGCTCTGGCAGTTTCCGCCCCCTCCCCCGACCCCTGCAAGTATCTTGGCGTACTTAAAGCGTTGCTGCTGACTTGCACACGTAGGGCCCTTACGTAAAAGATAACGTAGTTTAGTCAGAGGGGAAAATCTGATTTGGGAAGGGGAGAAGAGTTTCTCCTCATGCCTTGGCATTTTCTTGGTTGTGAAAGAAAGAAGTCTACTCAGCTTCCTTGTGTTTTTTTGTCTGTTCTGTTCGGCATCTAAGACAATTCTCTTGCATTTTCAGCAAGTCTCTGAGACCAGAAAAGATTCCCAATCATGTATTTGAGATTGATGAGGACTGTGAGAAAGATGAGGTAAAGATGGGGGCCGCCGTGCTGATGTTCTCCAGGTCACTTCACTGAGATTTCCTTGA
Organism: Manis javanica; assembly: GCF_040802235.1. Taxonomy (NCBI): domain Eukaryota; kingdom Metazoa; phylum Chordata; class Mammalia; order Pholidota; family Manidae; genus Manis; species Manis javanica. The sequence goes on along the minus strand of NC_133174.1, from coordinate 107,699,950 downwards.
GAAAAGATGAGGGAAAGAATTGTTGTTGAATAATCTGTGGCCAGCTTTCAAGCTCAATGAGTGTTTTTAAAAATTAAAACAAAAATTGTTACATTTCCAAATGGAGTTCAGGAAAGATCAAGTGAAATGGGCTACGATTTGTATATAAACATGTTTTTCCACCTGTGGGACATGCTTGTGGAGTTGCTTTTTCCCCACACTGGGCATGTGGTGTGGTGATTCATTTGGACTCTCCTGCCTGATAGATCCCTCTTGGGACAGATGGCGCGGATGTCCGTGACATTTTGAGGTGCAGCTCGGCTGTTTATGTAATACAGAAGACTCTTCCAGAAGACAGCCCATACTACTCAGTAAATATTGCGTGCCTAACTGTGTGCGCAGCGCAGAGCCTTTCATTCTATAGTCAACGATTTCAAGTTTAATCAGGCATCTCTTCACGTGGGGGAGAGGGAACTTGATGCTTTCGGTAGAAAATGGGGCAGGGCCTAGTTTGTGCCCCCAAATGTTTGGTTAGATGGCTGGCTGGCTGCTGTTTCACTGATGGTTTTTACTCTATTTCAGGATTCATCTTCTTTATGTTCTCAGAAAGGCGGTGTGATAAGACAAGGCTGGTTGCATAAAGCGAATGTAAATAGCACCATCACGGTTACGATGAAGGTAAGAAGTAATTATTATATTACTTCCTCATTTTAAGGATGTTGTCATCAGTAGCCTGTCTGGAAACAATACTTTTTCAAAGATTTTTACAAAAGCCCTGGCACACAAACTTTTAATGAGCGGATTCTCAGAGGTGTATAGAATTTTCCAAATCTGAAACTCTGGGATACATTTAGAAGTGCAGCTTTTTAAAGAAATGTAATTATTATTCTGAATCAGGAAGTTTAAAGAAGGAGGCTGTCAGTTGAGCGAAGAAAAGAGCTTTGAAACCCAAGGGCATCAAAGGTTCCTGTGGGGGAAATGGATGGGATGAATGGAGGGATAGGGTAGTCCATTTATTTAGCAAATACTAATGAGGTGCTTGTTATTACATGCTGGTCACTGTGGGTAAAATACAGATATCTAAGATGGAGTTCCTGGCCTCCAAAAGCCTCTGGACTAAATAAGAAACATACCAAAGTAATACACAGACTGATACTTCAGTGCTGTTAGAATGAGAGCTTGGCAGTTTGACCTGAATAGTGAGTTTGTGTACAGGGTTTACGTGAGATGGGGGTGGAAACACAGAGGGGGATAAAATTGTGCAGGGCCTTGAATGCCTTGGACACGAGGTTGGCTTTGCTTTTGTTCAGGAGTCTGTGAAGAGCCATTAAAAGTCCAAGGGTAAAACTGATAGGCTACTTGAAGATTCTGAGCAGAAAAATAAATTATTCTCTGATACCAAAAACTGTTCTTTCAGAGACTCAGTATAGTATCATGTGGTTTGCTAAGGATGATTCACACTTCCATTAAGTGTTGAAGGTCATTCTGTCTTTCTCATAGCCTGCAAGCAGAAACCATGGGTGTCTACCAAGGGGAGACTCAAATTTTATCTCAATTTAATATTTTGCCTGCTGTTTTCCACTTAGTGGTCATATCCTGCCCTCACTTTCATTTTCAAGCCCTGAAAATAATGAATCCAAGTTGTGGTACGCTTCCTGTATGTCTCCTGCCCCTATGCTTGGGGCCTCACCACATGGTGATGATAAGAAGATCCATTTACTGCAGACTTACTGCGTGCCAGACACCACCCTGAGTATTTTGTATTCTGTATCTCATTTAATCCTCATGGTAGCCCTATGATATAGGTACTATTATTATTCTTCGTTTACAGATGTGGAAAGTGTGGCACAAAGAAATTCAGTGGTTAATCCAAGGTTACAGAGCCCCAAGTTTCCAGAGGTGGGATTTGAACCTAGGCGGGCTGATGCCTGAACCTATGCTCTTAATCGGCATACTGTCAGTGCTCACTAGCTGAATGAGCGAGACCCCATTCTTTGTTATAATGTATTTCCTATCAGATTTATCAGCATGTGTGAAGGTTATAATTCTGTGCAGATTATCAGAAAATGGTTCCTCCACTCCCTTCCCCTAACATTCCCAAAATATTAAAATGTTTTATTCATACTTAAGCTACAGCCCCAGATTAAGAAGTAAATATGATGTGTGGGAATCTGGATTCATGAAACAAGACATTGGGGAATTAATATCTTTACAAAACAGTTCAGCACAATATTCCTTTCAATAGTGAGTTTATCCTAAGGCCTTGAAATTAAAATTTGCTCTACATGTAACTGCTTTTAGAAGCCCATATTTATAAATCGAAATGAAGTTGTCTGTAAAAGCACATGCTTTTTATTTTCTTGATAATCCGTGAAATACACATTGGTTGATGTATTGGGCAGAATAATTGCGCCCCCCCCACCCCCTCCTTATCCCAAAGACGGCCGTGGCCGTGCCCTAATCCCTGGAAACTGTAAAGGTTTCCTTACGTGGTGAAAGGGAGTTAAAATTGCTAATCAGCAGAGGGAGGATATCCTGAATTATCCAGATGGGCCCAGTGTAATCTCAGGGCTCCTTATAAGTGGAAGAGAGAGGCAGATGAGGAGAGACAAAGATGTGAGGACAGAAGCAGGATCAGAGAGAGAGAGACTGTTGCTGGTTTCGGAGGTGGAGGAAGGAGCCACGGGCCAAGAAATGTGGGCAGCTTCCGGAAGCTGGTAAAGGCAAGGAAATGGATTCTCTCCCAGAGCCTCCAGAGAGGAATACAGCTCTGCTACAACCTCGATTTTAGCCCAGGGAGAGCCATGCCGGACTTCTAAGATAGAACTGAGGTAATGCGTTTCTGCTGTTGGAAGCCACTAAGTTTGTGGTGATCTGTTGTGGCAATAGAAAACTAGTTCAGTCAGGTAATCAAAGATCGATTGTTTAGCTTGTGTGTTATGGAGGTTGCAAATTCCACCACTTACAGGGGCCAGGCAGGAACCATAAATTCATGAAGTGGGTGGTGGGTCTGAGGCAACCTGGTAACCACGTGGTCTGGCTGGAGAGGACAGCTGCTGCTTGTCTCCAGCTAATTGTTGCTCTGCGGCTGCTGCTGCTGAGCTATGCTTGTTGCTTTGCCTCTTTTTATCCCCAGCTGTTCACATTTTGGCCACTTATTATCTTTTTTTAGTGAGATATAATTCACATATACCCAAAAAAACCCCCACATTTCTTTTTAAAACCCTTACCCAACAGTAGGGCAAGGAAGGAAAAGAAGAATAAACCAAATTGGTCGTATGTGCCACGTAGCTCTTTAAAAAGATGAGATTTGGGAATTCTCTCTGGTTACCGATTTCATTTGTCCCAGCTATTCTCCATTATGGATTATGCATCTCCATCTTGGAGTTCTGGAGGCTAAATATATATATCCTGTATTCGCCTGGTTCCACCTCCTAAGCCAGAGCAGTAGCGTTGTGTTTCAGGGTTTATCACAGTCAGAATGGGCATGAGAGGGAAGGTTCAGCCAGATTCCATTCACAGTGTCAGGGATTTTGCCAAGATACCTTTCTCCTGTGGGAATTGTGTTTCACCTGCTCGTTAGTTCAGCATAGTTGGAGTTAGGTGAAACGTGGAGCATTTGCTGTGCTCTGCCTCTCTGGAAGTGGAGGGCATGTGAACATGCCGAGCAGGCCGGCAGAGTGTGGGGCGTGGAGAGCAGCTTTGTAGTCAGTTGCCAGGCTGGACTTTGGAATGAGGGCTGAAGCGGAAGTCCAGCCCTGTGAACTGAGGTGCATGGGCTGTGAACGGGGGTGGGGGGTGGGCAGGGGGCTTGCACTTCTAGGTGATCTGTTACAGGATGGGGGGCGTCATACACATTCTTTCTGCTTCAGGCCTGGATTGGCTCAGGCCTAGGAGGGAGGCCAACCCTAACAGTGCGATGAGCAGCTGACCCTGCTCTTGGAGAGTTGGGAAAGGCAGAGAGAAATATGAGGCAGAGGGCTGACAGTTTGAGACCTTCTGAAAGGAACAGTTCTATATACGTGTTTCCACTGTGTTAGTCCTTGAAGTGAAGAATATTAATGCATCTCCTCCGCACACGGAAGGGTGATTTGGGCACACCGTCTTCTGAGTCACTTTCCCGATGCTGGTGGCGGTTTTACCGTTGGTGCATCTGGAGTCCCCTGCCTGCTAGGACCTCCAGCCCACACTGGTGAGAAGCTTCAGTAGCTTTAGCAGGGAGCACGACAAGGCTAGAGCTCGCAGGGTTGAGAGCCGAACACCTTTTCTATCAGAAAATTCAAGCTTTGACAGCCCCTGCAAACTCACAGGGGAGGGATCTCGGTATTAGTCATGACTCACTGGCAAATAACAGCCGACAGGAGCCATGCGTTTTCCCTCCTGTTTTTTCTGCACCTTCTTGGTGTGTGGTGGCTTGACATTGGCCTGCAGTTCCCTCTGGGGTTGACAGGGATTGAAGCAGGGCAGCTTGATGCCTTTTAAAGTGAGGTGTAAGTTTGAAGGGTCTTTATCATTTAAAAATGTCTGCGTTTAAAAAAATTATGTAGAATCCTTTGGAAAGTTTGAAATTATGTACAGCTTTTCATGGTTCTTATAAACAAGTTGGAGTCTTTTCCCCAGACACTTTGACTGTCAGAGATAAAGGGATCTAATAGCAATGAAGGGAAAAATGAAGTCATGAGAGAAGGTAGAAAGAAAGAAAATGAAGGAAAGAGGGTGAGGAAAGACTCAGCAAAGTCTAACAGATGAAATGGAAAATCAGAAGACTCCTGGTTATGAGGTCTTTTGAGAAAAAGCAGCCACATGACCTGTAACGTGATAGGAATAATGTAGCCAAAGTAATTCATGTATGGGCTCCTTTAGAAAGTTGAACTTCCCTAGCTAGCTGTCAGACAGTTTAGTTTAAGTGCAATTGACCCCCGAACAACATGGGATTGAACCGCATGGGTCCACTTGTATGTGGATTTTTCCCAATAAATATATTTGAAAAATTTTTGAAGATTTGAGACAATTTGAAAATAGTTTCCTTTCTCTAGCTTATTGTAATATGCAGTATAGAATGCATATATTGTGCAAAATAGGTGTTTATCGGCTGTTCATCTTATTGGTGAGGCTCCCTGTCAACAGTAGGCTACTGTGCAAGGGGTCGGTGCCCCAAAACCCACATTGTTCAAGGGCCAGCTGTACATTCCAGTCAGTTGTGATGGGCCCTAGGGATAAGGGGCCAGAGAAGGAACTGAGTTCTTCATATTGGAAGATGCAAGACCCCATATTTATGGACTAAATATTTGTATTTCCCCAGTAGTACACACCTTTCCACCCGCTCTAGTCAGTTGTTTATCAAGAGAGAGTCAGCATCCTTTTCTGCAGTTTGTCATATTTCCCCAGAAGTGCTTGCTGGGCACCCCTGTCATTGGCTGAGAAACCAGCCACTAGGAACCCAGGCCACTGGAGGGCTGCTAGTGGATTACTCTCTTAAGTCACGGTTCTCGGTACCCGAGTACCTCCTTTCACCGAGGAGGATGTTGGCATCGTGCAAGTCTTGCGAAAGCTCTGTTGGTTGTCTGGGCGCAGTGACCAGTCTACTCAGAGCTCGTAGCTTGCTTTTTTCTTGGTGTTCATGTTAAAACAAGACAAGCCGTGTCATGAGTGATTAATTTCCATGATTGGTACTTTTTAGCTAATGAGAACGCACCCCATGTGCCACTCTAAAATTCCTGGAAAAATTTTGGAGAGGAGTTTACGGTACCGAGACTAATAAACGATCCCTGTGTAACTGTCCTAACAGAAACCGATTCCTTTACATTCATTCTGTCTTTCTCAAGTAGCTGCAAGAGGCATCTGCTTTTTTCAAGTGCTTTCCGTGTATCAGTGAAGGAATTTAATGAGGACTAGGTAGCTGTGATATTGCACATGACCTTCCCCTGGTATTTAAAACTGTGTTTCCTAAGGGATCTAATGGTATATGGAATAAGGAAGAATCTGATCTGGAGAGTGGTTTTTTCATTAAAAAAAAATTAGTGCAGGTTCCTGGCCAGCCCCTGGGACACCCACCTTCATGCATCTTCTTGGCTCACTTTGGTCACATTCTTCTAGCTGCCCCTTCCCCATTCTAGCAATTAAACGAAGTGTCTTGGTATATGTTATCAGGGTTGCAAGTTCAGCTGCTTGATGTATGACTCACATCTGGTGCCTTTTTTTTTTTCCCCTGCACAAAAGAGAGCCGTTTGTTATATATGCAGAGTCTAAAAGTCCTCACTTATTCTTCAACTGTTATGGGAGGGTTTTTTCCCTTCTGCAGTGGGAGAACCACACATCAAAAGAGCATTTTACCTAAGAAAGCACCTAAGGTAATAAAATAATTGCTGTAAGGCCAAGGTCACTCTGTTTATTGGAAAAAGGAAGAGAAAAATCTTTTATTTTTGCTATGTTGGTGCACTGTATTCTCAAGTCTACCAGACTGTCTCTAACAGCTAACAAAAGGAATTGCACTCATTCTATGGGTAAGGGATTTCTCACTAACTTGTGTTTTATGTTTTGTTTTCCCCCATTCATTGGTGACTGTCTAAACGCATTTATTAGGGGCTGCTTATGTGCCAGACACTATTAGGAATCAGTGAGTTCATCACCAGACGTATATAGAATATGTTATTAATATAAAGTGTTGGCATTGCAGAGGGTAGAGAGAAGTGTAACATGCAGAGCTTAAAACCTGTTTGGGGAGATGAGACATAAAATAAAAACACTGTTTTAAAGTGGTCTCGAGACCAAGTACTATATGAGTCCAGATCACTGCGATCTGGGCTCAGAGAAGGCTTCTTGATGGAGGTGGGACCTCAAAAGGAGGGACTCAGAAAGGAAGTGGGTGTGGAAGGCAGCACGCACAGGGCAGGTGTGTTAGGTGGAGTTGGGTAGTCGGGAGATAAAGTTGGTTTAGTCCTTTGGTATCTCTCTGTGCCTCAGTTTCTCTGTAACACAGAGATGATAATAATAATTACCACACAAAGTTATTTATGAGGATTGAAAGGTACGATATGAGGAAAGTACTTAGCCAGGGACTGTAATGTAGTAAGCACCCCACAGATGAGGGCAGTAGTTATTTTATATTAGTAGGACTGTGGGAGCATATGGAGTGCCCGATCAGGCACATGAGCTTTACCATGTGGGTAATTTGCGGTCATTGGCAATCTGAGCAGGGGCATGACATGTAGAAATAAAGCTAACCAAATAATTTGTCTGTAATGAGAAGGTGGATTGTAGACCCTTCCTGCTAGACTTTGCTTCAAGCTCAGTAGTTAAAAAAATCTCCAGTACTCAGATATGGTGGAATTACTTAAGAAAAGCTATTGGATTTTTAACTGGTTTCCCAGAGAGTAGACCTATGTGACATAGTGAAACCTGATAGGAATGTAAAAGGATATGGTGGAGAGAGATGAGTTCTATATTAGGTTGCCAACCTACTGGTAGGGATTCTTCAGCAGGACGAAGTTCCTGACATGCTGGTGTAACTAACTGCAACTCGGTTTTCTGATAAGTCATGGGGTTCTCTTCCCTATCGTTTCTTTCGTCTTTGCTTAGAACAGCTCCGAGACCCAGTATGTCTCTTGCTCCTGCTTTCTCCTTTTCCTTGCTTCCTCTTTTTTTTTTTTTTTTCTGCTCTGAGACATTAAACAAGTAAGTTTCCCTCACCCCACCCCGTTTCTACATTGCTCCTGGCTTACCTGCTTTGCTAAATAGCCTTTAGGGCATTCCTTCTCAGGGCTGCTGTTTCATGTAATTTAGCAGTAAATAACGACTCTCTCGGTAAACAAGTCTTGAGATTTATTATATAAAATGATACATGGCTCTCCTAATTTGAGGATATTAGGTGCTCAAAGCTTCCTGCCTTCGATGTTTGGTTCAACTGAGTTGACAAAAGGCCTTTCTTTGTTCCTGCTCCAGAAACGGTCATGCAGTAAATATTCAAAACGTTGTCCTCTGGACAGCTGAGGACCTTCAGGAGACTTGGCAGGACCTGATCCCAGAGAATTCTCTCCTTGACTTGCTTCCTCTCTGTTTGATTCTTCTGGGTGGTCTGAGTGGGCCACTTACCGGGATCCATGCTTCTCACTAAGGTGGGGAGTTTTCAGCTGTGTTCACCATGTAGGGGAAAAAATAGGAGGAGGAGGAGGAGGAGGAGGAATAGAGTCATTACAGAGAAATACCATTCTTGATGAAACTGCTAGACCGTCTGACCTGGAGAATGAATTACTCATTCATTCATCACTTGTTTTATAAAGTTTTCTTGAGTCCGGGCACTGTTCTGGGTACTAGGGATACAACAGTGAATGAGACATGGACGGTAACAATCTAAAAGAGACAGACAGCAAATACACAGATAGATGAATAAGGTATGTTTGAACAGTGAGTAGTGATTGTGGTCTGAGAAAGATAAAATGGGGTGCCGTGATGAGGGTGGGGAGCGGTCACAGAAGGCCTCTCAGAGGAAGTGAGATTCAGGCAAAGACCTGAAGGAAGTAAGACAGTGAACTAAGTGGCTATGTGGGGGAAGAGGATTCCGGGCCAAGGGAACAGAAAGTGCAAAGGCCCAAAGGAGCTTACTAAACCAGTGTAGCTGGAGCAGCATCATTAGAAAGTCCAAGAGGTAACGTGAGGCCAGATCCCGGACGTCATCCCAGGCTGTGGTGAGGATTTGGGGTCTTACTCTAACCTTGATGGGAAGCCATTGGAGGGTTTGGGCAAGATTCTCTTTGTCGCCGTCCTAGGGTTCTGATTCCCATCCTACTGATGTGCCCGAGGGAGCTCTTAGCCTCTCAGTTTGACGTCAGGGAAAATGTGGGTAAGGCTGCTGATCCCCAAGTGATGTTAAAATAATTAGCTATTGGTTGTGAAGGACTTGAGGCCTTCAGATGAAAGATACGATGTAATTACCACTGTTGTACATGGCGTAATTCTTTTTGAACTATAGCTGTCTTCTTTTTGAAATTGAAAAACAACAATGTAGACCTGTACCCTAGATAGCAACAGCTTGGAAATCTAAAAAAATGTCAGGGAAGTCATGTATCTGATCTCCCTTTTAGTTCCACATGAGAGATGTAGGATGTCCCTTTCTTCTTTGAGAGGCACCTTAGAAGATTCTCTTTGTCACTGTCATAGGGTTCTGATTCCAGTTCTACTGATGTTCCCAGATGTTGAAACCCAACATACAGAACATTAGAATGAGAAGACATCTTCGAGATCTTATAGATCTGTTGTTACAGGGGCAGAGTCTAATTTCAATGGAAATGATTTTTTAAAATAGTTCCTTATGGTACAAACTGTGTGCTTCTAGCCTGTAGGAAATCACTTGGGGAGGACGACTCCAAGCCTCGAAAGGCTGCTGTGTTATTTGTTCAATTTCAGTAAAATATTTGTAGGTCATAAAAGAAACGGCGGGATCAGATCAGATGATCTGTAAGATCATTTTACATGTGAGGAAACAGAGAAGCAGAGTTCTGAAGGCACTTTCCCTGCTGGTGAGCAGGGGTGCTGGACGAGAATCAAGGTCATATAACTTACACACATATGCTGCCTTTCCAGATTCATGCACTACCTACCTCAGTGTCACATTTAGACATAATTGCAATGTTATAGGAAGTAACTTACTGTAATTTCAGATCCCTTTCCGTCTCTACTTGTAATGATGTGCTTTGCTGATCTTGGAAGTGGTGGCTGCCACACAATGTCTCTGCTTGGTGAGGCATCTGTACATGAAAAAAATTTCACAGAGTATAATTTGACTCTGTGCCATGAATGTTTTTGCTCTGTGTTTCCCCTTCTTTTGGCCCTCTCTTTGTTCCTGGCTAGAGATGCTGTGAGTGGATTCTACAAACTGTAGCACTGAATCTATAAACTTTTGAGTTTTAGATTGGATCATAGTTCAGGTTCTAATCTGGTTGTAATTTTTTCAAATTAATTTTTGTTTGGAAAGTATTTTAATTTTTGTCATGTTTAATTATTGTGATTTTTAAAACTGGTGTTTTGTTCACGTGAAATTGACTCAGTAGGGGATTTTAGGTCTTCTGGTTCCATTTTAATAACAGATGTGAACCACTGTCATGCAAATAAGAAAACATATATATATATATATATAATATATATATATGTAAAATCACCATTATGATTAACATTTTCCTTGTATATGATACCTAGACTTCTTCAGTTATAGCTCCAGTAAACTTAAATGTAGGTGAATCAAATATGAGAATATATATATGTATTTTCATAGTATGAGATCACTCACACACACTCACCCACCCTCTTTCTATACCTTTGCATCTGAACGTAGCAACAGTTTACTTGATTGGCATTGAAAAACAAAGTGGCATTTTTTTGCTTGGACTCCCTCTGTTGATAGCATATAGCCCACATGGCTACTCCCTGAAATAAAAGCAATAGCATTTACCAGTCTAACCTGTTGGGTCGTTCCTTACACTGGTATATTTTATCATTCATTCCAAAATCATTGATATTTAAACAAGTCAAAAATAGTTACAAGCACATAATTTCTTTTTACTGCTTTTCCTATAGAGAAATGCCCCTTAACGTTTTCGCATTTCGCCTACATTATGGAGAGATAAACTTTTGATATTTCATGTACTTTTCCAGAAGTTAAGTAGTTTTCCAGAAACATCTTGCCAAATAATACTCTTCCCATAATTAAAAGTTCCTGAAAGAGTCAGAGATCATACTAGGTAATCGGATGGGTGATTTAAAATGGCCTGCTGAAATCTTAAAGCCAACTTCTGTAAGGCAGGAAGCATAGGGAAGTATTTTCTCAGTAACCAAGAGTTGCTTTCCTAGTCTCTATTCCCATTCCCACCCTGAAATTTTAGATCCATCATCCTGGGGAATTTTACTGTATAGAACAAGTGCCTGACACAGCGTGTAGCTTGTGGCTTATTGAAAGAAGCAGAGATTCATAGGAACTCTGAATCCCAACCCCCTGCCTTTTTAAACCTGCTTCATCAGGTCGAAGACTCTTTAAGGGAGAATAAAGGGGCAGCGTGAATGAAGCAGATTGTTTTCCTCCTTTTCCCCATGGGAGTAATGGGTTTCGCTGTGAATTGTAGCAACAAGCTACTCCTTAACTTGTGAATCTTGCATTTCAAATGGATGGCACAAACCTATCGGGCCTATTGACTCAAATCTCAGCATTCAGGGCGTTCAGCAACTACTGATTCTCAGTGTTGCCCTGTGAATGTATTATATATAAGCTGGACTTGGCAGAAGCAGGAGCACTGGAACGCAGAGGTGAGTATGGTATGGGCAGGTGAGCGGTGAACATAACGATGGAGGAGTGTGTGTGTGTATGTGTGAATATATTTTTATATTCATGCTTGGATTTGTGGTGAAGTGAATGAAATGGTAAGAATCCTGTCACGGTTTGCAATGTAAATGGGAAAAGGATGCCTTAGTGAAATGGATAGAAAAATGCTTTATAAACTTTGAAGTGTTAAAACTTCTCTAGATATTTAACTGAGAGTAAATCACTTGACTTCATATTCTCCATCTTAAAAGAAAATGCAAGTAATTATAATTCCTGGTGACTTCTCGAGAGTTGTCTGAAGATTGTCCAGATATAATGCCTGTGGCGAGCCCTTCAAGGTTTTCAGTTCAAAGAAAAGTATTGAAGTGCAATGTGTACGTAGCAGATAAATTATTGCTGATTTTTCTCCACCATAGGTATTCAAGAGACGGTATTTTTACTTAACTCAACTTCCTGATGGTTCATATATTCTCAATTCCTATAAAGATGAGAAAAATTCAAAAGAATCTAAAGGTTGCATCTACTTGGACGCCTGCATTGACGTTGTTCAGGTAGGGCTATAGAAAGAATCTTTCTTTTTCTTTCTCGAAGATGTTTATTGGCTGACTATCAGGAACCTCAGCATTTTTCTGTCTTGGTTAATGGCATCTCCACCCACCAGAAACTTTCGTACTAGGAACCTCAGAATCGTCTTCAGTGCCCCGTTTGTGTTTTGTGCTAGCAGTCAAGTGTTCACGGTCCTTGGGTATCTGGCTCTAAAGTGCCTCTTGAAATCTCGTACCTTCTCCCCATTCTTGCTGCCACTCCTCCCATTTTCCCTTTTATTCTCTCTTGCCTAGAGTCTTGCCTTCCTCCCTGACTTCTGATTTGTTGTTCTATGCCTATGCACCTTCCAAAGACATAGATGAGGTCCTTCACTTGCCTACGCAAACCCTTTGGCTCTTGATTTATTGGCTTGCAGAGCGAGACTGAAAGCTTTTCGTATGGCACTGCAGGCCCACAGCGATTTAGCCTTACCCTGCTCTCTAACCTCACACATCCCCTCACGCATTTTTTGTGCTCTAGTCGCACTAGGCTAAGCATTCCACAGTTTCACATGTATGTGCCTGCCTTATTTTGGTTTCTCTGCTTGTCATAGACTTTCCCCTTCTGTTCCTGTTTGGGCCATATCTTGTAAGACTCAGCTCGAATGGGCCTTCCGGCATGAAGCGGGTTCGGTTTTCTTCCTCACTCTCAGGCCCTCTGAATGGAAACAAATGCTACCTCTGTGCTGTTTCCTATCATAGAACTGAATCACACTCTGAATTTGTGGTTAATTCTGCACATTCCTTTTAGGGTTATAGAGATGATGTCCTTTTCGAGTCTGTGTCCCCTGTAATAATTAGCCGTGGTGTGTACACAGTAAGGGCTTCACAGATGTTTCCTTATTTGCATTACTGAGGGGGCGTGAACAAAGATGGGCTGGAAACAGAAGGCAGAGAGGTGATCTAATAGGAAGTTGATTGACCAAGAGGTGGGAGCCATTACTATAGAGTCAGGGCGGCGTGGTTGTCTAGAAGGAGCCGTGGGCTAATTAGGAGGCAGCGGATAGATCAGTTCGGCGCCCTCAGCTTACCTGAATCTTAATTTTCAAAACTATAAAGTAGGATTAACAATACCTGTTTACTCTATCAAATGAGATCATCATGAGGACCAAATGAAAAATAGTCTTAAAAATAAAAAGATCCGTGTGAATGAAAGGTGCCTTCTTTTTTTATATATATAATATATTTCTTGTCTTACCGGAAGAAAGAGGGCATACCCAATTCTCAGAGTTTCTCAGTTAGCTCTAGTGTGTTGACCTTCCCTTATAGTTCCCAGGCTTTGCTTTCTCTACCTATTTATGATTCTTCCGTCCCAAATATTTGAAAATCTATAAATCTATTACTTGCTGCTGCAGCAGTTTAATTGCATAAGTTGCTATGATTTGAAGAGGAGAAGGAGGAACTTCTGTGGTTCTTTCTTGAATAATGACCATGCAGTGGGCAATTATTGATTCATGAACTTTTCTTGAAATGAATGCTGAGGTATTTGGGAGTGGGGGGGAGAGGGCATCATTTGTTTTGTCATGATAGAGAAGGTGGTAATATGAAAATGTGTCATTGTGTTTGAGGAAAGGAGGAGGCTGTTTTTCTTTTTCTCTCATGTGCTAGTATTTCAGGATAGGCCACTTGCATATTTTCTAGTGAGAGCCACCATTTAATGTGAACCAGTTACAATCTTTTATGCTGCTATGATGCATTTCATGTTATGCATGGTAAAGTGAATTAGGTATCGATACTGCATTTTGTGGTGTGATATAAAGCAAGGACCAGATGTATTTCAGGTCACATGTAAGCTTGTTTTTAAGGGCTGATTTTGGAAATCTGTAGATATGCAAGGAAAACTGTAAGCAGTGTGGAAATAGTAAAACATTTGCTTATTTTCATGGTGGTAGTTTGATTATCTAAATGTGAAGGATGTCAAAAGGCCCTGAATGGTAACGCTCACCCAACAGGTAGTAATTTAGGCCAACTTTGTGCATATACCACTCTGCTCAGTACTGAGGGGAATAAAAATGTTTGACATGGTCATTTGTCGTCTTGGAATTTCTATTTCTTGTTGAAAGAAGCAGTTCTTTCATGGAAGTATTGACATATGTGCTGAGCTGAGGTTAAAACACAATCCAACGAGAGACCTAATATTAAAAGGGCAACTAAACTAACTGAACACATCTTTTCTTTTTTTTTTTCTAGTGCCCGAAAATGCGCCGTCATGCTTTTGAACTCAAGATGTTAGATAAGTACAGCCATTATCTGGCTGCTGAAACTGAGCAGGAAATGGAGGAATGGTTGATAACTTTGAAAAAGATTATTCAGATCAATACGGACAGTTTAGTGCAAGAGAAAAAAGAGACGGTAGAAACAGCACAAGGTCAGAATTTTTAAACAAATCATTACTGAGGTGAAGCCCTTATCTTAAGTCCATAGGAATGTCCTTTGTGTAGGGTGAATGTAGAACTCTTAATCCTGAAGGTTGACCTACTTCTTCATTAAAAAGGACTATGCAGGTTGATGTATTTTTTTTTTTTTTTCAGTTGATGCTTCATGGGCTCTGACACATGAAATATAACCAGACTGAAACGGATAGGGACTTCAGAATGGCAGATTTTCTAAAGCCCATTAAAGTTTTCCTTATGCTTTCATGATCAAAATTCTTTGCAGTAAATCTAGTAGGAGAGGATGGGGTGGGATTAATGGTTAGGATATTCCTCTTAGGTGATTGGTAATGGTCTGCATGGCTTGGAACATCTGCTTTTAATGAATTTGCAGATGATGAAACTAGCAGCCAAGGAAAAGCCGAGAACATCATGGCCAGTTTGGAAAGGAGCATGCATCCGGAACTGATGAAGGTACATCTTTCTTATGGCAACTTGTCTCCAAGTGAGGCAAAGCAGGATTAGCTATTAAAGTTTTAATGCCGGCTTCCGTTTGGCCATGTGACTTCTAAGTTAAAAACCACAGCAAGGTATTGAAACAGGTTGAGATTGTAACGGAGGTTTACACTCCTAAAGTTGGACTTGTGAGTGCCAACTAACAGTTGAGAAAATCTTAACTTGTTTCCCAGAGGCCAAGAAGTACTTCTAGACTTTCATGACTTTATTTATTTTTTCTGTTACTTCTTACTCAGTTTAATTACTATTTGTCATTTATAAAATAGTTATTCTTCATTCAGGGGGCTGTTGATGCAGATTGAACACAATATTCAATCTAATGACTTGTACATGTTGATTTCCTAATCATATTCTTTATATGTAAATTAGAGAATATGTAGACATTCTATATATGCCAATACGTATGAATATGTATACAGATAATTTCATCAGGTAAAGATTTTGGTGAATAGACATCATTTGTGTTAATCACTCTGCCCTTTGCAGTTGGAAGTGAGCCAGTTTTGAAAGTGTAGAGCCCTTTTGCATCCCACTCCTCTGTCCGAGAGAGAATTTCCACGCGTGGGGAACCAGACCACCTCCATATGCCACCGAGCCAGGCCCTGAAGTCTGTGAGGATAGACACTCCTTTATTTGGGACCTTGTCTTATGTATCTCTTTGTCTGGCTATTAATTCGTATCCTTTACAGGATCCTTTATTAAACTAGGAAAAGTAAAAAAAAAAAAAAAAAAAAAAAAATGTGGAGGTGATTGTCCTACTTGTCTTAGTAGGTTACATATTTTACTCTGTGGACTCTATACTGTAATAGATTAGAAGGCTATAAGCCATTTATTCATTTAAATCCTTGTTAAACCTATTTACGTTTTTACTCTATCGCTCTTGCTGTACTACTAAGTACACCAGTTTAGAAGCTACTTTTTTCTCCTTTAAATTTACCCTTCTCTAATTTGAACTTCAAAGCTATTTTCCAAAATTTAGGAACAAACTCATGATCCCCTGATCTAAACTTATTATGATAGTGCAGATGCTAACGTATCCCCTCTTGAGTCTTTGTCATTCTAGACTGTACAGCCCATTTTGTTTTTTGCTAATGTAATGAAATGAGAATTGCACATAATATTCCAGTACCTTCTCTCTTGTTTATTTCGCTTCTGTATCCAAAGTCTCTTGGATTCCTTTTTTGTATTACTGTGAGTTGAACAATATTCTTGGTGTTATCAGAGGCACGTAGAAAGTATAGGTACCGGATCTGTAAGTTATCGTGGGTCGTAGTGATAGTGACTGTCGCCCGGCAAGCATTCTTTATCTTTCTTAAGTATATCGAAATGGAGAATAGGAGTATTTTTGAAGCTGTGTCAAATTGCTAGTTTCAAATAAACTAGATTTTTAAATGGCAGTTAATACCATTTTGAAGGAATTGAAGTAATGTTTGTGTGTGTGTGTGTGTGTGTGTGTATGTATATACATATATATATGTATGTGTTTTTAAATTTCAGTATGGAAGAGAAACTGAACAGCTAAACAAACTCAGTAGAGGAGATGGAAGACAGAATCTCTTTTCTTTTGATTCGGAAGTTCAGGTACTGACGATATGTCTTAAAATAATCCTAATCCTAGAATTATTACTTACTCAGATACACAGTAGCTGTGAAATGTTGAATAAAATCACTGATGTTTAGCATCACTGGGCAACATTTGTATTTGTCCGTTTACTTTGAACAGGTAGCTTAACAGCTAGCTGCACTCATGACTGTCACGTGCACATAGATAGTTTGGTACTGAACATGTTTGGTTTTTTTTGCCTGGTCTCAATATTCTTTTCCCTTCATCTCAACCCTCAACATGGGTAAAGAACCCTTAAAGATGGTTTCAGTGCTGTTTTAACCCATTAAATGCAATTGTGATCCAGTAGCAGCGAGTATCTGCAGTGTAAAGAACCCCGGGTCATATGAGACGTGTGATTTATTTTCCATTTTTGATGTAAGTCTGTAGAACTGGTAAAATTTTCATGTCTGGCTTTTCAGTGGAAAGCAGTGCAGGGAAGTGCAGATTCACGTGCATGAGTATTTTAACCTCTTCCATGAGAGTTAGGCACCCTTTGTACTAAGATACATGCAGTTAATGTTTAATGTCGTGACATTTTCTAATTAAATTGCTGATTCATCTAAAGCAAAAAATTCTACAGTATATAAATATTACAAACATTTTTCCTAATGGTAACGTATCTCAGGAGAAAATGAAATTATTTAGGGAAAGGTGGATTTTCTGTTTTCACTTTTTCTACATGAGACCTCTAATTAAAATCTTACGGGTTTTTATTTTGAAATAGAAAAGTATGTGTTGTATAACCATTATAGTTTTTGTCTCAGTGAAAATATAAAAATATAAAAATTGGGGGAAGACATTTCATTTTTTTTCTCTTTGCTTCATGTTTTTCTCATTACAGTTTTTTTTAGTCTGAAATGGAAAATATATACAGCGCATCAAGAACACAGACATTTTTCCTTAGTGAAAATACTATATAAGAAATAAAATTATTTGGGGAAAAGTTTTTTAAATGTTTGGTCTTTTTTCCATAGCAGTATTATCTTGTTTGTGTAACTTACGTAATTTTTAAAAAAAAGTATATAGCAGACCCTGGGGATGTCAGTCCCGAGGCAGTCAGAAATTTACTCCTTCCAACAAGTCTGAGCCTTGGATTCCACCCCCTCCCTTCTCCCCCCACCAATGACTGGGCTCTTAATGGAACACCTCAGGCTGTTGCATTGTATACAAAGAAACCAATTGACTGTGGTTGACACTTAATCCAGCATCTTTAAGAAATTTGTGGTGTAGTGTTTTTGTGGTCATGGAACTGAAGTGATACTGTGTTTGAGTTATCAGTGAGCTGTAGTGAGAGAAAAAATCACAGCTGCAATGAAACTTGAAGGGCAAAAAACTGAGTTTAAGGTAGGTTACGGAAGGCAGTCTCAGCACAAAGAAATCTATGCTGTATGTGTCAACGACCTTTTCTAAGTGATGTGCCGTCCGATGATACCACCCTTCTCTTTGGGCCACAGTTTGACATTTAGAGAGAGGTTTTCTACCGTGGACCTTAGAGCGCAAAGAAAACACTGGCTGACTGCCGGGGATAGATAGCCCCAAGTCTGAGCTCCTGGCGAAGGCCATGTGTCCATCCCAATATCTGCCCTTGCAGGCCTCAGAAGGGAAAGGATACGGGGCCTGGGGCGGTTTCGTCCAGTTCTCTTCACGTTCCACTCTCCGAGTAAGATAGAGAGGAGAGCAGATAAAGGGGCAGAAATTAGAATTGATCTCCATGGCAGTGACTTGTCTCCGCTCGCTCCACAGATAAGTATTCAAGAGGGAGCTGTCTAGTCCCACACATTTGTATTGCCTTTGTAGATGAATAGACTCAGAGGGGGGAAAAATCATGCTTTCAGGTACGAATATTACACAGGCCCTTTTAAGGAGGATTCTTGTCAGTGATACAGGCTATGTCAGAATGTCTGTAATTACCAGAGACTCTGCAGGCACAACACCTATTTTGGCTTGAAGAACTTAAGCGATTGAGAGAAATTCTTGCGTTTGTTGGCTTGAGTTTTCTATATTGGCAGTATATTCTGCTCAGATTCACCTAATCACTTCCCGTCTACCCTGTCTCTGGTCTTAACGGAAATAGAGTAAGTTGCCCCACTATCTTTACTTTTCCTCCCATTTGTGAACAGCATGTAAGTCTACTCAGAACGAACACAAGCACTCAGATTGCCTGAGTTGTGTGAGCTCAGGAGGATTCTAGGAGTGTCTTTGTGGAGGGGAAGGTTCCTCCCCTGCTGAGAGGAATTCCTTGACTCCCAATATCTTTTTTTAAAACTAACTTATTGCTATTTCAATTTTTTTTCTTTTTTGGTATCATTAATCTACAATTACATGAAGGACATTATGTTTACTAGGCTCCCCCCTTCACCAAGTCCCCCCCAGATCCCCGTTCACAGTCACTGTCCATCAACATAGTAAGATGCTGTAAAATCACTACTTGTCACCAAGTTCACAGTCACTGTCCTTCAACATAGTAAGATGCTGTAGAATCACTACTTGTCTTCTCTGTGTTGCACAGCCCTTCCCGTGCCCCCCACCCCCCAACACTATACACGCTAATCGTAATGCCCCATTTCAAATTTTTTTTTAAGAAAAAAAATCTGTGTGGCAGCCCGATACATCCCCCAGCTCTGTTAGAGCCTGAGTTCAGTGTTTATCAGTTCCCTAAGCAGACACCTCTCCCTCTGTTCATCATTTAAAAGTAGGTGGTCCCCAGGGTTCCAGCCTTGTCCTGTTCCACGGCCTCGCTGCCACTGACTCCAGAGTGCAGATCTTGAACCCAGACCTTATTTTTCCAACCGCTTACTACCATCACCTCAGACTCAACACATCCCACACTGAACTCATCATCTCTACTCACCCTCATGTGTATTTCACAGCTAAGTTTGTAATGTTACATTCTACTAAATCATCCAAGTTAGAGACCATTGGGTTGTTTTTGATGCCTCCCAAATCCATTCATGTCACTTTTGCGTCCCGCACAGCTCGTGAAAGAAACAAAATTCCTACCATCTTAGAACATGTATCTTTGGGGAAGACGAACCATGAACAACTAAGAAAATACAAAAAAGAGTAATGTTAGGGAACTAAATCAAGGAAAGAAGTATAATTGTCAGAGTGTGCAGTTTTATATAGGAACTTAAGGTCTCTCTGTGGAAATGCAAATTGACTGGAGACTTGAATGAAGTGAAGGGAGTAAGCCGTGCATCTACTTGGGGGAGGAAGGTTCCTGGCAGAACAGCAAGTGCAAAGGCACTGAGGTGAGGGTGTACTTGGTATGCTGGAGAAATGGCCAAGGAAGCCAGTGTGGCTGGAGGAGAGAACAGGGAAGGCAAGAGTGGTAGGATATGAGGTCAGAGAGGAGTGGAAGTAGGTAGGGTGTCATGCTGTGTAGGGTTTTGTAGACCGTCGTGCAGACTTGTGACTTTTCCAATGCCTGAGATCAGAGTCTCATCATCTCCCTCTAGGATTTCTCTGTCAGTATTTGAACTTTAGTGTAAGAGCTCCACGAAAGCTTGTTGAATGCAAAAATTGAAAAGGTTCATTCAAATGAAGAATAGACAGAAAACTGTTAGATTCTGGAGTTTTGACTTGTAGGTCTATGTTAATATGAATTGTGTTTTTTTGGGGGCGCAGTGATTCATATTAATCTGTTTTGTAGAGGTTGGACTTTTCAGGAATTGAACCCGATATAAAGCCATTTGAGGAAAAGTGCAATAAACGTTTCCAAGTAAATTGCCATGATTTAACATTCAATATCTTGGGTCAAGTTGGAGACAATGCCAAGGGACCACCCACGAACGTATGTATGACTTCACCTTCCACCTCCCTTAAAACAGTGCATTAAGGAAGCACCCTTGTTTTTTACTGCTGAGAACCAACTTCTGGGATGAAAATTCCATTGCTACATGTTGTAATGAATTTGGCATGGAAGCATTTCCATACACGTCTCTTTCTTTTGCCAAAATATAAATGCGTTTCCATCTTGAGAGGCTTCATGAGCCTTAGAGTGGGTTCTTAACGTTAAGAGGGACACAGCCCCAGGACCCCGAAAACCCTCAGAATTTGTGAATCCTATGAGAGAATCTGACTTCTTCTGTGAAACTGGCCCATAGCAATGGGAAAGAGGCACCAAAGCCGTGCGGGGGTCCAGATGCTGTGATGTTAAGCTAGCCTCACTCGCTGTTCTCACAGAGGGAACTCGTTTGGTTCTGCACAGAAAATTCTAATTATTAGCTGTCGTGGATCATTTGAATTGCTCGGAAGTACTTGAAACTGGAAATACAGAATCTCCAAAGGTTCATCTTTATTTTTTGGTCCTAGTTTTATCTCTGAACAGTATCCACAGTGATTTTATTTTCCACCACGTAGCTGAAATGTACGAGCAGACTCGCTGTGTGTACAGGGTTAGTCTCTATGCCATCTGGCATGAAATTTCTCTTTGTGACCAGCTTTCAAATGCCATCTGTAGAGAGGAATCATGTCTTCCAGAACTGCTGATGGGGCAAAGCTTTTGTCAAGTAATTTGATGTTGACTGATATTAGCTCTTATGAGATGTATAAATCCAGTAAGCTGTATCATAACAGCAGGGAAGATGTATTTCTACTCTAGAGCATTGGCATTATTTTTAGGTAATCTCAGTAAACGTATGGAGAATTGAATTGTATTCATGTCACAGTTGATGTTCCTTAAATGTGCCTTCTGATTTCTGTTCATTCAAAACAAATTTACAACTTGTAAAATTTAACAGAAGTTAAAAGTTGATAGTCTTGTTATTTTAGAATGTTCTTCTTATATGCAGATGAGCTGTAACGCAATTTTAGCTAAATGCTGAACTCAGGAAAGAACTGTAATCACAGAAACTTGAGGAACAAGAGAAGCTGTTTTGTAATTTGTGCCCCTCCTCCCATCGCCCCTAAAAAAAGTCTTAGTTTAAAAATGATATTTTCCTCCCCAGGTTGAACCGTTTTTTATCAGTCTTGCCTTATTCGATGTAAAGAACAATTGTAAGATTTCGGCTGACTTCCACATAGACCTGAACCCCCCATCTGTCCGTGAGATGCTGTGGGGTGCTTCAACCCAACCGGCCAGTGATGGAAATACAAAAGGTTCCTCACCTGAGTCTGTCATTCATGGAATTGCTGAATCTCACTTACGCTACATAAAGCAGGTAAGCGATGATCTTTTAGCGTTGGTGATATATTCAAAATAAGAACCAGAAGCACCCTAGGATTATGCCAGTTTCAGGCCGGTGTTTTCAGGGGCATTCCACCTCTTGTAGGTCTCGGTATAGGTGTTTTACTGGCGACTGAAGTTGGAGGGCAGAAATGGAAACCAGCAAATAATGCTAGTCATACAGTGGTGATGTGACATTTTCAGTGGGGCCATAATGTGAGTCTCAAAGGAAGTATTTTGTGCGATGGAATGCAGATAACAGATACCACCACCACCACCACCACCCCCACCCCCCCTCCACACACACACACACACACACACACACACACACACGCACGCACCCCACCCCCCCACCATACCACCACCACCACCAACCCCCCCTCCACACACACACACACCCCACCATACCACCACCACCACCCCCTCCACCCCCCTCCACACACACACACACATACACACACACACACACACACACACCTCACCCCCCCCCCCCCCCCCCCCCCCACACCAAAATGCATACTTCTGAGCAGGGGAAAAGGAGCCTGAAAGGCTCACCTCTTTGAAGACAGAACTGACCCCACAATAACCTCTCATCCCTAATTCCCATTTCCATTATGAGTAGGTAGTTTTAATGACACATAGAGGCTCTTTATAAAAGGAGTTCTGGCTGAAAAGCAAAGGGAGGGAACTGCTGTGTCACAGCTGAAATGCTGCTTTCTTCAGCCCTGTCTGAGGCAAAGAATCCCCTTTAGAAGGAGCCTAACAGGTCCTGGCCTTTTGACCTCTGGCCAGGCTGGAGGCCATAAGAGGATGGGCAGAGCCGAATTGACGGTCTGCCTTCTAGAGTTTGGCAACTGAAGGGAAACTGGAGTGTGGCAAAGAATGAAAGTGGGAAGAGGCAGATGGGAACAAAGCAGCTCACACTGTGAGATTTGTTTTTCCCGAAATAAAAACATTCCTCTTTTCTTCTGATTATAAAGGTAAATACACTACTATGTAGAAAATTCAAACAATACAGAAAACATAAAGAAGAAATTAAAAATCACGTCTTGTAGCTGATAATCATTAACATTTTGGTGAACATCTTTCTAGACATCTCTGCTGTGTATATATAAACACATGTACAGTATGTATACTCTTACAGAAACTGTCATGTTCATGCTGTTTTGTATCGACTATATTCATGTAACGTCGTGTTCATCCTGTGTCAATGTCTCTGGATCCATTACATTCTTATTAAAGGCTAATATGGTATTCCATTGATTTAGCTAGTCAGGATCTTTCTAATCTTTGGATATCCTAAATAATGCTCCATTGAACATCCCTGCACATATATGTTATTAGCTCCTTTGTTGAATTACCTCCTTAGAGTGAATTCCAAGCATTGGGGTTTTCAGGGTTCAAGATTAGGCTCATTGATACAGGTTGCCGCATGGTACTGGAAGAGTTTAACTTGTGTCGTCACACCTTCTTTGGGCTATGGATCTGTGGTAGCTTTTCCCCCATTAGGGCCCCTTTGTTTGTTACTCAGCCTATCGTCACATACGTGAACATTCCGTTATGACGGTCTTTGCTTCCAACAGAGATTGAGCAAGTACAGTATTTATTGTAAGTATTTGAGAACCTGCTATTGAAATTTTTGGTTTAAAATTTCTCACACAATATCAAGTAAGTCCTTTTAAGCCATGGTGCATTTACTGTCTTACTTCCATGGACTCAGCTTTGTGTTCAGGGCAAGAAGTTTAAATTGTGAATTCAGGTGTCATCCCACTTGTAATCTAGGTCAGGAAGAAAAATCAACCTTTGCTGAATAGCTTCCGTATGCCGGAATTTTCCATCGGTGTCTCGTGTGATTGTCATAGCCTTGTGAAATCGTGTAGTTGTTGCTGTTTTGCGGATGAGGAAACTGCATGTGAGAGAGGTGAAGTCAGCTGCCCACCGTATGTAGCCAGTAGTGGTAAAGGCAGGATTTGAAGCTTAGGTCTGCTTGGAAGGAAGGACCTCAGTTACCAGTGTGAGGCAGAATGTGTAATCAAGTAAGGAAGTACATAGCACAATGATAGTGGAGGAGTTTGGAACGTGAGGAGGGGTCAGCGGTTGGGAGTTCACTCAGGACTGCATAGAAGGTGTGGGGCTGGAGAGAGGCCTCAGAGGAATAGATGAGGGCTGGAAAGGTGAGAATGCTGGGTTGTGGCCTCCCACAACTTTACCATTTTGCACCCTTTTTCAAATAGACTCAAGATACCGGGAAGTGGTCATTTATTTCAAGTAGTTGAGAATTTTATTTTAAAGAAGTTTTTTTTTTCTCCCTCAACTTCTTCCCATTTAGGATGAGGAGGAAGTACTATGGTGGAGAGAGACTGAGGGTTATTAGCAGATCTGAATACTAATCTCAGCTCTTTAGTAACAATTTAAGCACTTATTTCTCCCATTGTGTTCCTCTAGGCCCTTTATCTGAGTGAAGTTACAATTCTCACAACACCGTAGTGAAGTAGGTGTAGGTACTGTCACTGTCCCCATTTTATGGATGAGGAAATAGGCACAGAGCAGTCAGGTGGCTTGCCTGAGGTCACAGAGCTAATACGATGGGGAACAGGAGCTGAACCTAGGTCTGGCAGTCTCCACAGCCCAGGTTTTTGCCCCTGTGTGTACTGCTCCCATGTCACCCTAGAGAGGGAGAAATGGCCTAGCTTCCCAGCATTTCCACAAAGGGCTGTCTGGCAGGCCCGTCCCTTCCAGCAAGGCTCTTTAAGTGGCAGTGTTATCTATAGGAAGTGGCAGCTCCCAGGGCTTAGCGCACAGTGAGTTTTGAGGCCATTGTAGGCACTCCCCATCCATGCCTTGGGGTGTTTCATTCCAGGGGCTTCCCGAGAAGCAACAGGGTGGCCACAGGAACAGCAGGAGAAAGTTGGGTCCATTGAGTCGTTCTGCCTCCCGGACACCAGACAGCTACTGTGACCATTCATTTTACTCTTCACTGCCTGGCAGTTTCATTGCAGATACACTGGCAGAACTCAGACCCCCACTGGCCCCCATGATCAGACGTTGGATTGGGGTTTTGGGGAAGCCGCCGACTCCTGGGAGTCCACCTCCCTGTGGCTCTGTGGGTTCCCCGCTGAGGGCAGCAGTGGCTGGGGTGGTGAAAGGGTGTGGAGTGTCCCCCGACTGTGCCCCTTCCTGCCATGCCCTGGGGGCTGTGTAAGTGCTGGGGACTGGAGTGGGGGGGACCTGAACCATTCCTTAGAGGGGGGAGAGAGGGCCGTGAAGTGGATAAGAGCCCCCCATTGTGGGGGGCTGGTGAGAAAAAAGGTCTGGGTCAGAGGCCTTGTCCTGGAGGGCCAGACTCCCAGCCCACACAGGCTTCGTGGGTGCTCTCTGGCTCTGCTTCCGTATTCTGGGGGAGGGAGAGGGCTAGGAGCTGCTGGGACAGGAGGCCAGACAGCCCCAGAGAGTGTCCCCCTGCACTGGAAGCCCTGGTCCGTTAAAAAGCGAACCTCGAACCTCTCTGTGCATCGGCGTCCTCAGGTGTGCCCTGGGCTACCGTGAGCCTGCGCCAAGGTGTGCCAGCCCGGTGCTTGGCGCTGCCCCAGGCCCGTGGCGTCTGCTCAGGACAACTGCTGGTAGGAGCAGCAGTAACCATGATCACAGATGAACAAACGAAAGCAGCTTGCTCTCGTCAGTTGTCAGCTTCCTGAAAATTGTTGGCTTCAGTGTGGGGAGATCACCAGGGTACTGGGAATGGGGGAAAATAGGTGCTCAGGGAACACTAGCTGCAGCAATACTCGGTATTACTGTTCTCATCCAGCCTCACTGTGTGAGGTGGCTGCGTGGGCCTCAATGCTGAGAGGCAGTAAGTAGAGCATGGGCTGTGTAGCCCAGAAGCCCTGGCTCCAGTTTTCTTCACCCACTTACTGCTGCCGAAACCTCTCTAAGCCTCGGTTTCTTATTCTGTAAAATGGGTATAGTGTATGTAGTACCTGCATTCAGTGGGTTTTATGAAGACCAAGTCAGATAATGCCCAAAAGTCATCCAGCAGAGTTAGGTGACAATCATGAAGGATGAGATCACACTCAAGGTGTGCTGCTCAGCACACTTTCCGCCGCCCACGGCTCCACCTCACAGTACCGGAAATCGAGTTCCGTGACCTTGAGATGCTTCGGGCCACTCCGGTAATATCCAGGTACCTCATGGACATTACTTGATTTAATCCATGCAATTCCTTCCTGTCTCCTTCAGAGGCTTCTATCCGGAACAGACGAGATAATGTGTCTGAAATGCTTTGAAAACCGGCATGTACTATCTCAACACAATTGGTACTACACCAAGTAGAAAAACAAAACTTGGTAGAGTCCCAATGATGGATTTTTCCACTTGAATTCATATGTGGGGAGCTCCTTTAAACAACAGATAGAACCAACTAACAGACTATTGGGGAGGAGCTGAACTGGACAGGGGCTGATGACACGGTGGTCCTGTAGGCATTCAGAAAAAAACTCCCGTGACTTGGGTTGTGTCTAAATCGGTACCCTGAAATAAAGTGTGTGGGAACAAAGTGAGCTTTCAGTCCTTTGTCTCCCCTACTTTTCCATTGAAAGCGTCAGGGCTTTTACAGAAAACGAAGGAGTATTTCCTATAGGGATGACTTAGTTTTTATGTTATGCAGAGCAGTAAAGTATTTTCTTCCTTCTTAGCTACCATTAGTATTAACTGAATGTGAGTGAATTGCTCTGGAGTTTCCTGCAGCTACATTTAAAAAATACATATCCCGTTCCACCTGAGCAGTGCACTCTGTTTTCCCACATGCCAATTGAGCCAAACAGTGCGCATTACATTAATTAGGTCTAAGAATGCATGCACCCTGCAAACACAGCCAAATGCGAGAGGCTAAGCAGCAATGGTGACAGCTGCATTTGGGGACTCATAGATCTGAAGCTGGTGACCAAATAGAAAATCCACTTTGAAAAGGAACATCAGGAGCTTTGAAAACTGCATGAAAGAAAATGCTGTCTAATTCCAGGGTCTTGGGACATGATCCTGTGTTGAATTATCAGCATTCTATGCTAAACATGCTACCAGGAATCATAAACCAAACAACTGTATCATGATGTGACAAAGAAAAGGCTAAATAATGGAAGGATTTGTTTTCCAGGGAATTTTCTCAGTGACAAATCCACATCCTGAAATTTTCCTAGTTGCAAGAATTGAAAAGGTGCTCCAGGGAAACATTACACACTGTGCAGAGCCCTACATCAAAAATTCAGACCCAGCAAAGGTATTTATGAAGATCGTTTGTGAACATTTCAGCTTAATAAGGAATTTGTCTCTCCCTGATATTTAAATGGTATTGTCAATAACCTTTTTAAACAAACTTACTCAGCATGCAGCATATTCTGGAAATACTGTATACTCTGCTAGTATGCATGCTGAAGCTTGGGTATGTCTTTTCTTCCCCTTCTCGTTTATGTTCTGTTTACATGACATTTTGATTTCTGCCGGCTTATCAAAATAAGAGCTAAAGGCTTTTAGGCGACATCTGCTCGTTGACACCGTATCCTTGGCAATAGCCCCTCTCTTTACTCCCAGCCCTACGTACAAGCCCTAGAATGTCAGAGCTGGAAGAGAAAAGATGACTCAGTCCTGTAGTTCCCAAATGCCGGTCTGTACTCAGATGTACTCCTGTGATAAAATGAGAAAAGAGAAGATAGTGAACGATCATGAAGCTCAGTGTATCCAGTTCAAAGGGTGATCCCTCATTCTGCGATTTCTGTCCTTCCTACTTTCTCAGCGTTACACCTGTCGCTCACAAAGCGCTGGCATATTCAATAATAGGGATTCTTTTCCTGTCTATAATGTCTTCTTCAAAGGGCAACCCTTAAGAGTCAGCAACCTGAATGATCATCCAAATTTCTGGGTCAGGAAACCCGAACTTTTGGGAACGATTGATCTAATCCTCTCCTCTCATTTTATAAATGGGTAGACTGAGGCCCGGAGAGGGACAGCGCTCCTGGCACAGTTCATTAGCAGCTCTCCAGCTGCTGAGTCTTAGGAAGAGTCAGTCTGTTGTACGTGGCATTTGGCTGTGTATCCAAATAGTGTTTATGAAGTGGAAGATGCTGGGGAGACACGTGACTACTTTTGGGGGAGAAAACAGTCTCAACAATATAGATAAAAGCCTCTAGTATTGTGTGTCCCTAGGGATACGCATCCAGCAGCATTTCACAGCCTGTTTAGACTCTATAGGCGGTTAATCTCCTTTGGCACTTGTCCGTGCCTGCTCAGACAGCAGCTCTTGCCCACACTAAACTCACTGCATTGACTCTTGGTCATTTGGCTTTTATCTTGGGCGTAAAAAAGGTCAGCTGTATCTACAGCAAACTTCTCCCAAGAATGATGCGTGTCTGTTTTCTCATGGATGAAAGGAAATACACGTTAAAACAGCTTAACATTTTCCCAGTAGAGGTCTTTGGTATGAAGTGTGCCCTACATCTGTTTTGTCTGCTTCCTGGTATCTTGATGAAGGCTCTGTTGATGAAAAACACAAAACCTTCAAGAAACACTTTGTGCTTGGGAAGTGGGTAACTGATGCATACTGTGTTTTACTTGTAGCTGTCTCTCTTTTGTTTTTCTAGATTTTGACGTTGCCTATCAGTAAGGTGGGGAATTAATTTTTCTGGGTGAGTCCCTGGTAGTTTGAACATCTATAAGCAAATGTTCTTCTTTTCTGACCCTAGACAGCCCAGAAGGTGTACAGGACAGCTAAGCAAGTGTGTAGCCGCCTTGGACAATACAGAATGCCCTTTGCTTGGGCTGCCAGGTTTGTATAGATATAATCCTGACTCTTCTGCTCACACTCATAGGTGGAATTGAGGGCTGTTGTCCTTGCCAGCAGCATTCAGCAGTCTGTTTCCGACAAGCCAGTTATGCCACGGGACACTTGGGGGGTGCCTATGATAGCAGTCTGTTCGGGCTGCTGTAACAAACTGTAGTACACTGGGTGGCTTAGACAACAAACATTTATTTTTCACAAATCTGGAGGCTGGAAGTCAGAGATCAAGGTGCCAGCACAGTCGGGTTCGGTGAGGACTCTGTTCCAGGTTTCAGATAGCTGGCTTCTTGTGTCCTTGCTTGGTGAGAAGGAAGTGAGCTAGCTCTCTGGCCTCCTAAAAGGGCACTCATCTCACGTGTGAGGGTTCCACTCTCACAAACTAAGCACCCCCCAAAGGCCCCACCTCTTAGTACCATCCCCTTGGGGATTCGATTTCAACGTAGGAACTTTGGTGGTGGGGGCCAGAAGCGTTCAGTCCCCAACAGGGTATAAGGGTTCTTTCTCTCAGAGCGTGCTGTGCATCAAAGACCCTCTTCATTTCTTCGTGTCTTGCTTCAGGGAAATTGTCTTTGGGTTGGGTTACTGATTGGGCTGACACCACGTATTTTTATTGCATTTTAAAGCAGAGCTTATTTGCTGAAGTGATGGAAGTTTTTTCCAGAAAACCAGAAACTCCTAGTGAATTATGTGCAGTGTGCCCACTGTTTCAGAGTCGGCCTGGTTTACGCTTCGAAAACCCATCCTAGAATGATTCTGGAAAATGTATGAAAAACTAGAAGGCCAAGAATGCTGTTGTTAAGTGCAAGTGTACAATTAGTAGACTCTCTTCCTTCCTGGTGACGTGTTATCCACCACATCCCTTAGGTTACATTATTTTTTTCCCCCAAGTCTTGCCAGTCAACACAGAGTGATAACTTAAAGTGTGTTTCTTGCTTATTATGCCCCCTTGAAATACAGGTTCACTGGCTTGTTTGTGGCAAGGCCTGTACAGCTAGCTCACTGGAACTTCTGGGGAAAGGGCATCACGTTCTGGGGAATTCAATCAGTTATGTTCAATGGGTGTTGGGGAGTAGCATAAGGCAGGGAGATTGCAAGTTAATTAGCTCTTCTGTCATTTTCATTTTTTGGAAGTTCTCAACATGCATTGTATGTTGGTAGATGAAAAGGCACGTTGTCCTTGTTTTGCAGGCTGATAAAAAGGTGAGGTGAATGGCAAAGAGTAGCAGAGGTTGATATGTTTTGGCATTGTAGAAGGTGAACCATAGCTTACAGATACCAGCAAACTTAGTGATGCTCCAGCCTGGAAAGTCAGTTGCTGCCACGGTTGTTATTATTTACTGCTCTTACGTGCTAATTCTGTACAAGGCAGGGGTCTAAGTACTTGAATGTGTACCTTATTAAGGTACTTTGATACCCAGTTCAGATGAGGAATGAAGCCGTCTCTTCCTTCCTAAATTGTTTTGGGTATCACCAGTAGCAGGAACTCACTCTGCGAAGGCCTGGCTGGGATATTTAAAAGTTGTCTCGCAAACCTGGTTACTGAAAATGAAAGAGGTATGCTCAGAAGTAGGAATGGTTAATGTGTAACCACTGTAAGAAGCTTGCCTGGGAGAACTGCGTTTCTGGCTGTAGCTGCTTCCATTGTGTTAGGTGCTTACACATTACTTCCTATTTTAGCAGTAAAATAGCTGCTTGAAAATGGGAGGAGGGGAGGGGGAGAGAATCATTCAAATTCACGTCGGAAACTCCACATAAATACTGCAGACTCTGTGTAAATTGATCTTAAAGATCTCATTTAACTTCAGTGAACTTTTGTTGAGATATATTTTACCTTTGATTAGAATGCACATGTTTTATATGACTGATTTGATGAATTTTCACAAACGTCTATAGTCATGTAACTACCATCCCAGCCCAGATACAGAACATGCCTCTCACTCCAGAAAGTTTCCTCCTGCCCCTGACTACTCGGCTCTCCTGACCCCTACCCGGACAGCCACCGCCAGTCTCCTTGTTACCACTGAAGATGACTTTGATCTGTTACAGACCTTGACGCACATGGAATCGCGCAGCATGCGCTCTCGCATTTGGTTTCTTGTGCTCAGTCCATTTTCGAGATTCGTCTGTATTGCTGTATGTGTCAGTCATTCATTTTGAGTAGTATTCTGTTGTATGCCTATACCATTGGTTTATACATTCACTGTTGATGAATAGCTGAGTTGTTTGCAGTTTGGGGCTATAACAAATAAATCTGCCCCGAACATTAATGTGGAAACATGCCTACGAGTAGAATTGCAGGATCAGAGGGGATGTGTATGCTTACCTTCGTGAGAAGTGCCAACCTAGTTTCCAAAGTTTCACCATTTTATCCTCCCAGGACTAATCTTGTGTGTTAAATTGTCAGTACTTTAGTATTAAGAAAAAAAAAAAAACCCTCTTCTCTTGCTGTTTTAGACCCATTTTCAAAGATACTCAAGGCTCACTGGATCTGGATGGGAGATTTTCTCCTTTTTATAAACAAGACAGTAGCAAGCTTTCAAATGAGGACATTCTCAAGTTGCTCTCAGAATACAAGAAGTAAGTGTGTGGAGTTACTGCAGTAAGTCAACGTAATAGATGAATTATAATCTACTAAAATGATGAACGTGGGTCATATATGGGAGAAACCGAATGCTTTGGGGCAGTTGGATTTGGAGGCCTTTGGAAGTTTGGTGAGAGAGTAACCAGTGCATTTAGTAATCATAGCTGTAACTGTAAAATACTCTTATTTTGCACCTAGGCCAGAGAAGACCAAACTGCAGATTATTCCTGGGCAGCTGAACATCACAGTAGAGTGTGTTCCTGTGGATTTATCAAGTAAGGATTCATGCATTGCAAGTAAGCCTTACGGGCATGTTTGAATCTCAGGTTTTTATCTTTTCGGTAACTTTATGAAGTTTACACGGTGTATTGAATTTTTAGGGCTGTTGTAAGAAAGTATTATAGACTGGGGTGGCTTATGATGGTGGAAGTGTACTCTCTCATGGTTCTGTAGGCTTGAAGTCAAAATCAGGTGTCACAGGGCTATGCTCCCTCTGAAAGCTCTCAATCACCAGTCACTGGATTTTGGGCCTACCCTAATATGGTGTGACCTAATCCTAACTACTTACCCTACTTCCAATAAAGTCACATTCTGAGGTTCCAGTGGACATGAATTTGTGTGTGTTGTCGGTGGGGTGGGCGGGTGGGTGGGGGATACTATTCAACCCAGTATACATGGTGAATAGTACAGATGAGCACATGAATTAAGTTGATGTTACCAGATACCGTTTCATATGTATGATGTGAGTGTTTCCCAGTCAGTTTCTGCAGCCTTTTGCCTTGTCTTAGTTTCATCAGCTAAGGGATCAAGAAAGGAAAGGGGAGAATTTCTTTTCTTGTCTAAAGACAAAACTCTAAGATCCCAGGAGAAAAATACACACAAGACACGTTGCAGAAAATAAAATGAAGGGGTTAATACGTATTTGGAAAATGCAAATCTCAATAATAATGCCACTAATGCCAATGAAAACAGCAAGCTGTTTTTGCTCATCTGTCAAATTGCAAAAATGTTCAAAGTGAAGCTGTCTAATGCTGGCTAGGTTTTGGCCAGCCACCGTCACCTATCACGAGTAGGAGTACATTTTGGCAGTAGATATCCATAGATGTTCATAACTAAGGTGTTCCAGTTCTGAGATTCTGTCTGTCCATCCATTCAGTGAATAAGCATTTATCGAGTAAGCATTTCTTGAATACCTACTGGGTGCTTTAAAATTGCAGAGGTTAAAGTCTAGCAGGAGTGGCAGACAATAAACAAGAAAACAAACGAGTAATTTCAGGTTTTGTTTGGGGTGAGCTGCATTTAAAAGGGTGGCCAAGGAAGGCCTCTCTTCAGCTCAGAAACTGAGGGGGAGAAGGAAATAGCATGTGGTGGTTGGGACTATATGTTCCAGACTGAGGAAGACCTTAAGGTGGGAACAAGCTTGGTTTATATGAACAGAAAGGAAGCCAGCGAGGCTCTAGTTTAGTGAGTGTTGGGAACAATGGAGATAGGAGAAGAAGTAGGAAGGATCATGTCATGTAGAGAATTGTGTAGA
The DNA here is from genome assembly GCF_040802235.1 of Manis javanica. Taxonomy (NCBI): domain Eukaryota; kingdom Metazoa; phylum Chordata; class Mammalia; order Pholidota; family Manidae; genus Manis; species Manis javanica. The sequence goes on along the minus strand of NC_133174.1, from coordinate 107,667,477 downwards.
CCGTAGACATGCCTTAAGAGATTGGATTTTAATCCAGGGCAATGAGAAGTCACTAAAAGACTAAGCAGGGGTGTGGTACCAATTTACATTTTAAAACATCTAAGAATACAATGGTTACCTTGTCTTAATGAAATAGCTTGAAATGTAAACAGGAGTATATGTATCAAGATACTCGGTACAGTGTTATTGTAACGAGGGAAAATTGGAAACAACCAGAGTTCAACACTGTCACTGTGGTTAAGGTAGTTACAGGACACCTACACTGTGAAACTTTGTGCAGCCATGAGAAACGATGTTTCTAAGGAGCTTGTGGCACAAGACATCAGATGAAATGCCAAAAACACCCAGGATGAAGTTCTATAAATACAGTAGGATTTTTTAATATTATTGAATAAGACAGGCATAGAGAGAAGACTGGGAGAAAATATGCCAAAATAGTAATGGTAGTTATCTTTCGGAAGTGGAGCAACCACTTGTTTCTTTGTGCCTTTATATCTCCAGACAGTCTACTGTAAGTAAGTATTGCTGTGATGCTTGGAGAAAACCAAAACCAAACTCAGCAAAAAAAATACCGTGTCCTCAGGTCCGCCCCCCCACCCCCCCCGCCCCCCGGGTCTTCTTTTTCCATCAGTATTACTCTACAGCAAGGACAGGCAGGCTTAGAGCCCCTTAAGTATATGAATCTTGCTTTGTGTGTGACTACGGTGGCTTTTTCAATACATGCTGCTGACACTTCTTGGAGGCTCTGTGTTTTTCACGTTTGGGAGTATTGAGTTTATCGTCGGTAACACATCATAAGATCTGTCGTTTCAAAAGGCTTCCATTATGTCTTAGGTGAAAAATTTGCACCTGCACCAAGTTAACTTTTTCAAAGTGACTGGCAATGAGCTAATTGGAGGCATAAATTTACTGTGATTTCCCTGATACCAATAAAAATTTGCAGTGAAAACTAAATTGCAGCCACAGGAGGAAAACTGTGATGGATTTCTTTGCAGAGTTTAAATTTGTGAAAATTACAATGTGTTATATTTGGCAAATCACTCTACCTCTACATTGAGAATGAAATTGCAATCCACGTCTGGTTTGAAGGGTTCCACTAAAATCAGCATCAGGCTACTCCACGTTGCCCCTTTGGGTTCTTAAAGTGGTTGTATGACTTTCCGGTCAATCACTGAGACTTCTGTTTGCTAAATCACTTTTTGAGAACACAGTCAGAATGTGTGTGTATATATATATATATGTGTGTGTGTGTGTGTGTGTGTCTGCATTTTTATTTTTTATTTTGGTATCATTAATCTACAATTACATGAAGAACATTATGTTTACTAGGCTCCCCCCTTCACCAAGTCCCCCCCACAAACCCCATTACAGTCACTGTCCATCAGTGTAGGAAGATGCTGCAGAATCCCTACTCGTCTTCTCTGTGTTGTACAGCCCTCCATGTGCCGCCGCCCCCCCCCTCCCCCCCGCGGCGGGCCCCCCCCCCCCCCCCCCCCCGCCTCCCGCCACATTACACATGCTAATCGTAATGCCCCCTTTATTTTTCCCTGCCCTAATCCCTCCCTTCCCACCCATCCTCCTCAGTCCCTTTCCCTTTGGTAACTGTTAGTCCATTCTTGGGTTCTGTGAGTCTGCTGCTGTTTTGTTCCTTCAGTTTTTCTTTGTTCTTATACTCCACGTATGAGTGAAATCATTTGGTACTTGTCTTTCTCCGCCTGGCTTATTTCACTGAGCATAATACCCTCTAGCTCCATCCATGTTGTTGCAAATGGTAGGATTTGTTTTCTTCTTATGGCTGAATAATATTCCATTGTGTGTATGTACCACATCTTCTTTATCCATTCATGTACTGATGGACAGTCAGTATGTATTTTTATAAATGTTGGAATATGTTAATGATCGCAACATTGTACTATCTTTGCCTTCTTTTTTTTTTTCTTCCCCTGCTGTAGATTGTATTACTTCTTCATATGTGCCCCTGAAGCCTTTTGAAAAGAATTGTCAAAATATTACTGTGGAGGTTGAAGAGTTTGTTCCAGAAATGACAAAATATTGTTATCCATTTACTATTTACAAAAACCATCTGTATGTATATCCCTTGCAATTAAAATATGATAGCCAGAAAACATTTGCCAAGGTAAACAGTGTGAACTCTAAATTTTGGGGTATAAACTGTTATTTATAACCTTCTCATTTTGTGGCTCATTTTAAATAATTAATCATTTTAGGCGAGGAACATCGCTGTTTGTGTGGAATTCCGGGATTCAGATGAAAGTGATGGTGGCCCTCTGAAGGTTTGTTGGTGATGTTGATAAGCATCCATTTTTAGTAGAGAGAGAGATTTTGGTACTTGGTAGTTTTATTTGCTAGGTTTAATTTGTTTAAATGTCAAAAAGAAAACGTGTTAAAGGGACAGATGTAATACTGTCTTTTCTACTCTTCAACTATGAGGATTAATTACATATTAAGAAATAACAAATGAAGTAGGAGCATTTAGCTTTAAAAACGGGGAAGCTTCTTCATATGCCAGATTTTTGCCTTTGCTCCACTTTGAGTTTACATTGATCTGATGCCCAGTCACAAGGACTGTGACCTGACAGTTTATAATGGTACCATCAGGGGCCTATAAACTCCTTTCTCCTTGAAGCCTGAACAGGCTTTGAGCCGACAGAAGCACAGCATGACAGCTTTGATCTGAGAAAGGACTTACACTTTGTGACTGGCCAATTGGTGCCTCCAAACCTGAATTTTAGTGATCTATGAAAAGCAGAATTTCCCTGTTGTCTGATACAGCAATCGTGACATACCTGTCATGTCCCAGTCCCCTCACGTTACAGGTCCTTAGACCGTTAATCAGAGGCCCGAGAAGAAGCAAGCCAGGGAACATCTAACCATCATGAAGTATTTGTCTGGCTCCCTGCTTCTCTAGCTTGAGCCTAAATCAGACAGATGGATGGCTAGTCTTCCACTCAGACCACCTGGGGAAAGAGGCTGGAATGTTGAATAGCCCTTACCTTTGAGAAGAGATTATTTTTTTTCACAGAGCAGTTTAAGTTAAGGATCAGCTGGCTCCAATTAGGTGTATTTTCTCTTATTTTCCTGTCAGTGGAGGTGGGAGTAACTGTTCTCTTTGCCCCATGCAGTACCCTTTTGTATGCTAAAGATTCTTAGGTTACTTCTCAGCAGTTCCTGCAAATTGCCCATATGACCGTATTTAAGGAGAGTTGGCTGCGCATTCATTCTCATGGAGTTTCAGTTAGTTCCTTGGCATGCTGACTCTGTATTCATCCTCGAGCTTTATTAGGCCTAGAGAAGTGAACAGCTCACACTGGAAGTGAAATTGGGTCTTTCCATGGAACCATAGAAAGCCTCACGTTTACTTTATTGGTATAACAGAAAGCCCTAGACTTTTAAAATGTGGCCCATAAAGTGAGAGAACGGTAAGCTTGTCTGTAGCTTAGCGGACATTCAGTCTTTAATCCCTTTAGGCTAGGGATGTGTCTGCTGTTTGTTTCTGTTTTTCATTCCTCACCGTGCCCTACCATCAGTGCCCAGTAAGCAGTGAGCAAATGTTGCCAACTGGCCGAAGGGGAGAGCCTCTCATATGAAGAAAAGCAAGTAGCATGAGAGAAGTCAGCTGCACAGGCCTGCTCTGAGAGTTTTCCCTTCCCGAGTTTAGCTGTATTCAACCTCTCCTGTCCACTAGTTTGAAATTATTTCTTCGACGGCCTGAAATTCGGAAGCGTCCGTGCTACCAAGTTAGGCAATGTCTGGAGTGACTGTAAATGATTCGGAATTTACAAGCTCACGATGAGAGCCGGGTGGCTTGGCCGTGGCCTTAGGCTCACAGATGCCTCTAACTGTATGTGGTTCCATAGCATCATGTTTAAAGACCTACACGGGGAGTGGTGACCGTTTCCTTCTTTTGCAGTGTATTTATGGAAAACCTGCAGGATCTGTTTTTACCACGAATGCTTATGCTGTCGTCTCGCATCACAACCAAAATCCAGAGTTCTACGATGAGGTAAAGTCACATTACTCTTGACGTTTGTGAAACACTGGGGTTGTGTTTCTTTTCTCCTTTTTACGTCATTTCCGTGAATTTTTCTTCACTTTCAACCCCTGAATGTTCTATTGCAAGAGAACAGCATACGAGAACCCAGGGCCACTGCCTGCTTGGTGCCCTGTGGTGACAGTGGACGACTGAGCGGCCCACAGACCAAAGGGGCTCTCGTGTGAGAGAGCAGTATAGGAAACACACCAGACTGGACCTGGGATTCTAGCCCTAGCTTTGGCAACAACTGGCTCCATGACGTTGAGCATGTCACTTCCCCTGTCTGAGTCTCCCATTTCCTCAGCTTTAAGAAATTTGGAAGAGATATTCTGAAGGCCCTTCTAGCTCTTCCTGTCTGTGGCTGTGTGGGAGTGCGCAGGCTCCCCGTACGTGAAGTGCTTCAAGAGACATAGCAACCCGGCAGGGCCACCAGAATCCCATTGGGCAGTGCTGGGCGGACGAAGGAGAGTGGACGTCTCCCAGTCTCTGTGGTCCCTCCTCAGGCTGCCTCTCTGACTCTGTGCCTGCCTTTCCTCCCTTCTTCCTACTTGTCAATCTCCACATCTCTATGTAGTTCCCAGTAGCTCTCTTCACGTCTCTGTCACAGCCTCTCATCATCTGCGTGTATCTGGCTTATCCAAATCTGCAGACTGCTTTCAGGTTCCGCACGTCTCCGGAACCTAGGGAAATATCCTTTCAGATTCAGAGCACATTTTAAGTGGATTGCATTCATAGACTCTGAGTTACGTGGTAACCCTGGGCTGTGAGGGTGTGGTTTTGATCCACTGTGTCAGAAAAATCCTGCTGCAGTGTGGAAATCTCGGAGAACCCACTGGGCACTCCAGGAGAAGTAATAAGCCAGCCCTCACAAGCTGGGAGAATAGCGTTGTCCACCTGAAACTGACCGGAAACGCAGTTAGAGTCCTTTCAAATGATGTTTGTTTCTGACTGCTTGGCCTGTCATTTAGAAAAGTGAATGTCATTGGAAAAAATACAGTAAAACTGAACTCAGGGTCTAACAGTCCAGCCTGACATTTTAAAGCCCTCTGTGTCATCTTTGCTGTGATTTCAGGTTAAAATTGAGCTTCCCATTCACCTGCATCAAAAACATCATGTGCTTTTCACTTTCTACCATGTAAGCTGTGAAATTAGCACGAAGGGAACAACCAAAAAGCAGGACACAGTTGAAACTCCAGGTACGTGTGCTCTTTATAGTTAAGTCTCTCTCTGCAGCTATTTGAGATGGAATTGTCCAGAATGTCACCTCCTTTCATCAAACTACAGACTAGTTCTTACCCCTTACCCAAAAGTACATTTCTGAGTTAAAATTTTCATTGGTGAAACCTGAGTTATATGTTCACTTTATCATCATTTTAACCAGATGTCATTTCTAAATGCTCGCCAGTGTGCTTGGACTTCTGTAGGCAACATAAAGCAATACTGGCCTTCTCAGAGGGAGACACATATTGTGATGTAATGTTTGTGGTATTCCTTTTATGTAGAATGGCCCAGCAGCCAGAGTTTTCCAGGTCTGCCTGCTGAGGAAGGGAAGTGAGCCCAGAGCCAGAGGCAGGGTGGTTGGGGGCCTCATGGTTCTGGTGAGAAAGAGAGCAGATTGAACGAAGAACTTGAATAAGCCTTAGTAGTAAGCACCTGTCCTGGCCCCATTCGGCAAGGCTTTAGCTAAACCAGTGGGAAACTTAGGAGAGCACAGGAGAACGTGCAAGGCCTTTCGAACATGGACTGCGCCACACCCACTGTGGAGATGTCAGTATGCCCTGGGATGGAGCTCCCAGCTGGCCTGGATCAGTCTTAAATTCATTCATTCATTCATTGTTCATTCAGCAAATATGTCTGCATATTTATTATGTGCAAGACCTTATGGTAGGTACTGTGGAGAACACAGTGGAGAATCCAGCACAGAGCTCATCTTAAGTGAGCGTATGATCCAGTAGGGAAATGAGACCAGTGTAGACAACTGTCATACAAGATAGAAAGTAGTAGTTATCAAGAAAGTAGTGCCATGTGATCTCAGAGAAGAGCGAGTTATTCCTCCCGCTCGCGGAGGGACAAGTGGCTGAGACTCCGGGAAGGCTTCCAGGAGGAGATGGTGTTTTGATGAGGCTTTAATGGGCAGGGTAGAATTTGATGATGCATTGAGGGCAAGGAGGCAGAGGATTCCAGGCTAAAGGTACAGCTTGTACAGAGGGAGAGAGAGTATCAAAGGAATACAGACTGGGAACGCCACGTAGTAGTTCAAGTAGTTCAAGAGGACTGAAGCACAGGGTGCTGGAGGCGAGCCATCAGAGGAAGGTTGAAAAGGAGGCGCATCAGGTTGTGGAAAGCCTTGAATGCCAGGCTGTGGACTTGATTTTATTCTGTCACCAATATGGAAATATTGAAGGGTTATAAACACCAGTAAGAGTTATTTTGCAGAAAATCTGGGCAGGCGGCAACACAATGGGTGTGGTGCATTGGAACAGGAAAAAGGAAGGAAGGACTGTCACTTACGGGGTGACTTCAAAGGCCCAGGTTAGTAGACCGGAGGATGGAGAAAAAAGGAATTGCGGCAGAATATAGTGGACCTGGCAAATGGTTGGCCGCTAGAGACGTGATTCAAAGTTGGCCCTGAAGGTTTGAAAGTGGGAAGAAGGAATTGCCAAGCAGCAGAATTGTGGGTAGGTTTTCGACTAATGTTGACTTTGAGGTGCTAGTGAGACATCTGAGTGCCCGGCGGGCAGCAGGGCTGAATATTGGCAAGTTCCCTTTGCGGATCATGTGGTCCTGTTCTCTCTCCCCGTAGGATGTGCAGTTCCTTCAGGCTGGGGACCTTGAGGGTTGAGAGGAAACCTGGCAGAACGTTGTGAAACCGTGACAGTGCCCTTCCTGAAAGACAAATTATTATTTCCTTTTGCCAATTCTAGGCAGTGGGCAAGATGCTCAGTGGAGCAGGAGACGGTGATTCTGTTGCCCCTCATCACTTTTAACTGTCCAGCCTTTAAAGTGGCCTCACACCTTTGCGCCAGATGGCATGCACTTGACACTGTACTACTGCAGCTTCCAAGTGGTCTGTGTGAGTTTTGACTGAGAGTCACCTCTGGCCATGCTCTGATTAATTCACAGGGCAATAATGTTGCCTAAGCAAGTCCATAGAGACAGATAGTCGATCAGTGGTTGTTGGGGACAGGAGGAAAGGGGAAAAAGGGGTATGGGGTTTCTTTTTGGGGTGATAAAAGTTCTGGAATTAGAGGCAATGGATGCACAGCTTTGTGAATATACTAAAAACCATTGAACTGCATGCTTTAAATAGATAAATTGTATGGTATCTGATAAAAGTTTCTGTGAGGAAAAGTGTTGCCTAAGAATAAGAAATACATTTTCCTATTTTCTGGAGTGGAAACCTTTTGTCATTTGTCTAATTTTCAGTATAACTGCTCTGACAGAGTCCTTGTGAATGGTTCTTCTGCTCGTGTTACTTCCCTCTGCTTTTTATAAAAGAAGAGTCCTGGGTAAACCGTTTCTGAAGTTGTGCTAGTGAAGATGCCCTTCAGGCATGTTTCAGAGTCTGAGAAAGCCATTTATTCTACTTAAAGAAAGCAACATGTTAGTCTTCCTCTAAGAATTAAAGCATTTGCCAAATTACACACGTGAATGAAAACATTCTAACCAGATTTGTGTTGACTTCTGTGTTCACAGTGTAAACACACACACACACACACACACACACACACACACTCACTCACTCACTCACTCACTCACTCACTCACTCACTCACTCACACAAAGAATTTTACAGAGTCAGAAAGCAATGGCTTTAAAAAGTGCTCTCTAGCCAACACCCTCTCTCATATGCCAAAACTCAGTCCAGAACAAGCCTTTTTTCAGCAGAGCTGTAAACACTTGAAGCCCAGAGTAATCTCTATAATGGGAATACTGACACTTCTCAACCTGAGCAACCCAGGTGGCTCTGGCTTTTTTAGCTAGAACATGATGAGTGTTCCAATAGAGAGCTAAGAGGCTCTTTTGGGAAGAACTGTTACGAAGTGTAGAAACTGGGGGAAATCTCTCTGGATTCAAGTTGTAGACACTATGCCTTGGCTGCGCTCTCCTCCTACACTTCTCCCTTCTGTTGGGCAAGGGAAACTGCCCAACTAAATACTGCCTAGTATAAATAGGGAATGTAACCTTGACTTGTGGCCTTAATTTTCCACAGTCCCTTACCTTAGGGCTGCAGTAAGAAACTTTGGAACATGGTGATGGCTGTCTGAAATTGTCTCCGATATGCAACTCTGTCCTCCTAAGTGAGACTCTTTAAGTCTACCAAAAATTAATCCCCCAACGCGTAAAGGTAATGATATTCGTGCACTTTAAAAATTCTACAGTGTTTCTTTCACATATTATCTTACTTTGGTCTCTCAGTAATGTTACTTCCCTGGTACTCATGCTCCACACCTGGACTCCCACAAACAGAGCCTCAGAAACATCACCAGCCTGCCCGGGTCCCCGAAGTCGGGCGTTTGTGCAGCTACTTGCTTTTGCAGTTTCACTTCTCATGGCTGATTATTTTCTTGGCAGTCGGCTTTGCCTGGTTCCCTTTGCTGAAGGACGGTAGAATCATCACATTTGAGCAGCAGCTGCCAGTTTCAGCCAATCTTCCCCCGGGCTACTTGAATCTGAATGATGGCGAATCAAGAAGGGTAGGGAAGTATCTGCATTTGTTGAAGTAATCGTGGTGAAATATTTAAAGAGTAGCAGTCTGTTGGTCTGGTTGATAGTTTTGTCTAGTTGATCACTGCTCAGAGTGTGGTCTGAGGGCTGATGCTGGTCCACCACAAAGCTAACATGGGGAAATGAGTGTTTAGGAACCTTTGTAACGTTTGACCAGGAAACCTCATGTCTGTTGGTTCTCATATAACAACTTTAAAAACTGGGACTTAGATTCTGTGCATCATTTAAAAGATTTCATTTAGTTAGTAATTCATTTTTACTGTTTTTAAAAGTTATCAGCCTGCAAAGAATTGGAAATTCAAAATGACTTAGTGATACATTTATTGTAAAGGCAGGTTATTTTCTCCAATAATTCCCTGTGTGAAGCTGACCCATTTGATTCTGAAAAACAATGTTGAAATGCATAAAGGTGCCACGTATTTCTTGTCTGTCCATTGCTGTGTTACAGAAACTCACGTCTGTCCTTTGTTTGCAGCAGTCTAATGTGGATATTAAGTGGGTAGATGGTGCAAAGCCTTTGTTGAAGATTAAAAGCCACCTAGAGTCTACCATTTACACTCAAGTAAGTTGCATCCTTGGAATTTGGTCCGTTTTAATACTCAAGTATATGTCTGGATTAAAACGGACTACATTCGATTCCTCCAGCCTTAGAGAAGTTGTGGCCTGAAGGGGACTCTCTCATTAGTAATAACATCATTCTCACTCATAATAGCTCAAATTTTAGAATTCTTCTCAAATTACAAGGTCCTTTCATTCCCAGTAACTGATTTGAGCCCCACAGAACTCAGAATGGAATGTGGAGGCTCTCATTGCCATTTTTAAAACTGAATTTTATTTTTATTTTTGAATAATTTTAGATTTACAGAGAAATTGTGGGGATGGTGCGGACAGTTCCCAAATACCCTGTATCTCGTTTCCCCTGTTATCAACATCTTACATTAGTATGGCACATTTGTTAAAATGAATGAACCAAAACTGATGCATAATCATTAATTGATGTCTGCACTTTATTCAGATTTCCTTAGTTCTTACTTTTTAATGCCCTGATTTCCTGTTTCAGGATTCTATCCAGGATAGCATTTTATGTGTAATTGTCACATGTCCTTAGGCTACCCGTGGCTATGACAAGTTCTCAGGTGTTCATTGTTTTTGATGACCGTGTCAGGTTTTCAGAGTACTGGCATTTTGTAGGATGTCCCTGTGTTGGAATTTGTCTGATGCTTTTCTCCTGGTTAGACTGGAGTTGAACACAGAAACTTGTTATCAGGGGATCATGGATGGCTGGTACAGTTTCCTCCTAGCGTCAGCATCCGTGAAATTAGAGTCAGATGTCTGTGGGAAGTCTCAAGCACAGTTTGAGAAGGCATGGCTGGAGGAGATGAAGTCCACAGTCCTTGGCGTGGCTCTCAGCTCCCCCTGCCCACTTCACCATTTCATCATACATGAAGAAGCCGAAGCTTTGTCACATTAGCTGTTTTACCCAAGTTCACACAGATAATAACTAGAGAAGGCAGGTCCAAAGCCAAATCTCACTATTCCAATTCCTGACACAGTCCAAGCTGTCCACAAAGTGAGTGTATATAGATCCCGTATAGGACAGCTGGCCGCTTGCTGGTGCAGTGCCCTGGCAGTGGACTGGGCACCGAGACTATTGTTCTGGCAGCTCCCTGCCAGCTTTTCCTCACCTGTCAGTGCAGACCTCTCTTCCTGCTCATTTCGTCAAAACGTAGAAGCAGCCCAACTTCAGAGACCACACTAGTCAAAATAGGAGCGAACGGAATGGGTAACTAGTTTTGCAGACATTGTGGCCTACTCGGTGTGCTTGGGTACATACCGAATTGGCCTGGTTTGGCTTTGTGTGATGGTCAAGGGGACTAGGGGATGTAGACACACGTGTCGGTGGCTGCAGCTGCCGAGGCTGGGCGTTAGAATACCCGGATAGGTAGGCTGGCGAGATGTGAGCGGAGGGAGAGGTGGAGAGCCTTGTTCCGAGGGTAAGGAATCACATGGCATAGGGCTGCATCCATCTGTTTTTCAGGATCTGCATGTGCACAAATTCTTCCATCACTGCCAGCTGGTTCAGTCAGGCTGGAAAGAAGTTCCAGGGGAGCTCATTAAATATTTAAAGGTAAGTGAACAGCAGCTTTCTGCAAAAGGTTTGTTTCTCATGTCTTTTTGTTGCCACGTTTTGATGTGGGGGAAAGAAATCAAACTAACATGTACAAAGACTTTTGGCTGTGTGTCCTCAAGAGAACACTTTGTGTCTTCTCATCAAGTGGCTGTTGAGGAGCAGACAGCAGAGTCGCTACATTAGGAAGAACATGTTAGAGCCAGAATCCGACAACATGTTTTTTGCAAATCTCATGAAAACCTTTCAGTTCCATAAATTGATTTTTCAGGTCTTTACACTTCCTGCTGACCTCCCAGTAAGGGTGGAGAATGCTGTGTAGAAAAGGGCCAGGAGAAACAGAGTCACTTTTGCTTGGAATAAAACGTGAGGTGATTCCCGTGTCCATGGGTGAAAGTCGATCGAAAGGGCCAACCAACCAAAGAGAAAAAATCAGGAGAGAGTCTTAAGAAACACCGTAATTAATTCAAATGTATTGAAAACCCAAGACTCCATTTATTCCCTAAGCATGGTAGGACTGAAGTGCATGTCGTAGGACCGCAGTGACACTGATTCTTGTGGTGGCTGCTTCTAGTAGATCAACCATGGCAAGTCTGAGGAATTTTGACTTGTGTGGGATCTCCCTATTATGTTATTACCTAACGTTTTTCTCAGGATATAAAAACATTGATTTCTTTCAGAGAGGTAGTATAATGTGAGGTAACATGTAGGGGTTCTGGAACCATAAAACTGAGTTTGTGTCCCAGATCTGCACTTAGTAGCTCTGTGATTGACCTTGGCCAAGTTACTTTGCCAGCTTGTTAGGGTGGTTGTGAGGCTCAAGTGAGGTAGAGCGTCTGCTGTAGAGCTCTCATTCGTTTTGTATGACTTTCTTGAGTGCTTCCTGTGGGCCAGGCACTGTTCCAAGTGCTGGGAATGTAAGTGAAGAAAACAAACAATGCCCCTGTGGTCAAGGAACCTAACTTTGTTGTGGAGGCAGATGGACAATAAACCGAATGAATATACAGTGGACGCTTGAACAACACGAGTTTGAACTGCGTGGGTCCACTTATGTGAACTTTTTTCAATAGATGATTGAAAAACTTTTGAAGCTTTGTGACAGGAAAAAAAAACGTTTCTTTCCTCTAGCTTACATGATTGTGAGAATACAGTATATAATCCATATAACATACAACATCTGTATTAATCAGCTTTTTATGCTGTCTGTAAGGCTTCTGCAGTAGGCTATTAGAAGTGAAGTTTTCGGGGAGTCAAAAGTCGTATGTGAATTTCTGATTGCAGATCAGATTCCCGTGTTGTTTTAAGGGTCAGTTGCATATGTGTGTGTGTGTGTGTGTGTGTGTGTGTGTGTGTGTGTGTGTGTGTGTGTGTGTGTGTGTGTGAGAGAGAGAGAGAGAGAGAGAGATGTCAGGTGGTAATAAGTGCTGTAAAGGAAACAAAAACAGTGATTTCCCTCATTTGTGGGGTATAACAACAAAGCAAAACTGAAGGAACAAAACAGCAGCAGACTCACAGACTCCAGGAAGGGACTAGCAGTTACCAAAGGGAAGTGGCTGGGGAGGGTGGGTGGGGAGGGAGGGAGAAGGGGCTTGTGGGGTATCATGGTTGGTGCACATGGTGTGTGTGGGGTCACCGGGAAGACAGTGTAGCTCAGGTAAGACAGATAGGGACTCTGTGGCATCCTTACTACACTGGTGGACCGTGACTGCAATGGGGTATGGGGGGAGACTCGATAATAAGGGTGAATGTAGTAACCACATGTTTTTCATATGAAACCTACGTAAGACTGTATTTTCAATTATACCTTAATTTTACAAAAGATCAAGACATGAAGACAGAAAAATGGAGCATGCGAAAGAGAAATGGTAGAAATTGGCCAAAGTCCGTGTAATAAAAGTTGTAGGAAAAAAAAAAAAACACCCCTTCTCCAAAGGAGAAAGGAAAACAAAAACACAGTGAAGAAGAATAAGGAGAGTAAGGGGTCCTTGTTTTAGAGAAAGGGTTGGAAAAGATCTCTGGTAAAGTGACATTTGACAGAGGCCTAAAGGAAATGAGGGCACCAGCTATGTGGACTTCTAGGGGAGAGATGGGAACAGCAAATACAAAGGCCCTGAGGTATGTGCTTGATGTGTTGAAGGGACAACAGGAATTCCAGTGTGGCTGGCATAGGCAGTGATAGGATATGACATTTAGGAGGGAGCTGGGAAGCTGGTTGGGTAAGGCCTCAGAGGCCATAATGGGGAGTTTGACTTGAACCCTCAGTGAGATGGGCAGCTTTGCAGGGCTTTGAACAGAGTGACATGATGTGATTTTACTTTTTAAGTGTCATTCTGCCCGCCATATTGAAAATACACTCTTGGAAGGGTGGAAGCAGGGAGATAGTTGATGAATGGTGGCTGCTATTATCCTTAATGATCATTTAGAAGTATAATAGTCATCTAACTTTGAAATCCTTCCTTTGGGTAGTGTCTGCAACTCCAGCTCTGTGTATGAATGCTTAGTCTCTTAAGATCTTTGGCTTTTTCTTCCAGTGGGGAAGCCTTATAAAAGTTTTAACAGAATGGGATGGAACAGAACATCATTTTCATACACTCATTTCATTTCTCTTTTGCATGTGATTTAGTCATGTGATTATATTTTAAAAATGGAAGAAAAAAAGGCATTTGCATTTTTTTAATATGGTGTCATTAATATACAATCATGCGAGCAACATTATGGTTACTGGACTCCCCCATTATCAAGTCCCCACCACATACCCCATTAGTCACTGTCCATCAGCGTAGTAAGATACTAGAGAGTCACTACTTGTCTTCTCTGTGCTATACTGCCTTCCCCGTGGCCCCCCACCTACATTATGTGTGCTCATCGTAATGCCCCCTTTTCCCCCTTATCCCCCTCCCTTCCCATCCATCCTCCCCAGTCCCTTTCCCTTTGGTGACTGTTAGTCCTTTCTTTGGTTCTGTGAGTCTGCTGCTGTTTTGTTCCTTCAGTTCTTTCTTTGTTCTTATACTCCACAGATGAGTGAAATCATTTGACACTTGTCTTTCTCCGCGTGGCTTATTTCACTGAGCATAATACCCTCTAGCTCCATCCATGTTGTTGCAGATGGTAGGGTTTGTTTTCTTCTTACGGCTGAGTAATATTCCATTGTGTGTATGTCCCACCTCTTCTTTATCCATTCATCTACTGATGGACACTTAGGTTGCTTCCCTATCTTGGCTATTGTAAATAGTGCTGCGATAAACATAGGGGTCCATATGTCTTTTTGAATCTGAGAACTTGTATGCTTTGGGTAAATTCCTAGGAGTGGGATTCCTGGGTCAAATGGTATTTCTATTTTCAGTGTTTTGAGGAACCTCCATATTGCTAACCACAATGGTTGAACTAATTTACATTCCCACCGGCAGTTGTAGGAGGGTTCCCCTTTCTCCGCATCCTCACCAGCATTTGTTGTTCTTTGTCTGTTGGATGTTGGCCATCCTAACTGGTGTGAGGTGACATCTCATTGTGGTTTTAATTTGCATTTCTCTGATGATTAGCGATGTGGAGCATCTTTTCATGTGCCGGTTGGCCATCTGAATTTCTTCTTTGGAGAAGTGTCTGTTCCAATCCTCTGCCCATTTTTTTAATTGGATTATTTGCTTTTTGTTTGTTGAGGTGCGTGAGCCCTTTATATATTTTGGATGTCAACCCCTGATAGGTGCAGGGGGACCAGTTCTCTGTGGAATGCTTCTCCCATACTGTAGGATGTCTTTTTGTTCCACTGATGGTGTCCTTTGCTGTACAGAAGTTTTTAGTTTGAATATAGTCCCAACTGGTTCATTTTTGCTTCTGTTTCCCTTGCCCGGGGAGATATGTTCAGGAAGAAGTTGCTCATGTTTATATTCAAGAGATTTTTGCCTATGTTTTCCTAAGAGTTTTATGATTTCACGACGTACATTCAGGTCTTTGATCCATTTTGAGTTTACTTTTGTGTATGGGGTTAGACAGTGATCCAGTTTCATTCTCTTGCACGTAGCTGTCCAGTTTTGCCAACGCCAGCTGTTGAAGAGGCTGTCATTTCCCCACTGTATGTCCATGGCTCCTTTATCGTATATTAATTGAGCATATACGCTTAGGTTAATGTCTGGCCTCTCTATTCCGTTCCACTGTTCTTGTGCGGGTACCAAATTGTCTTGATGTCATTTGCATTTTTAAGGGTGTGGAATTTCTGATCTTTACGTGACCTGTGCTTGCCCTCTAGTGACAGTCAGTGACATGTCATGTGATTATAGACAGAGCCAAACTCCTGTGTGGGATGTTAGAGCTGAAGGGGATTCTTAAGACTTTTTGTTCTTTTAACAGATGAGGAAAGTGACACCTAAGTAGAGGTTACTTGCCTGTGGTCATTCAGCTGTCTAGTATCAGAGCTGAGCCAAGGCTCTGATAGGTGTCTCTTGACTCCTAGTCCCATGTTTTTTCTTCCAAACTTGCCGTCTATCTCTTGTCCCTGTGAATGACATATTTCATGAACATCCGTTTGTTGAGCTCCTATTATGTATTATTTTCCTAGATGCTGTGGGGCTTGCAGAGAGGAATAACTTAGGGTCATTGCCCACAGGGATCTTACAACCACTTGGAGAGACAGAGATAGGTCAAATGACAGTATAAATCAGCAGTACAAATGATAGTCCAAAGCAATATGTGACTCAGTGTCAAGTGCTTGATCCGGGTTGTAAGTGCTAAGGGTTCAGGGAACTGAGGAACCACTGAGACTCGTGGCCTTCCATCTTGACATTCTGCTTTGGTTCCTTATTTTATTCGTTTGGATTGTCATTCACCAAATACTTACAGAGTACTTACTGTGGGCCGGATGTGGTACAGGGTACTAGGAATATACTGGGGAAAAATTCAGACAACCTACCTGGTCTAGTTGGGGTAGACAGACGATAAGGGAGTCGTTTTAGATTGCGATGAATGGTGTGAAGAAAATAGAACACATTAATGGGATTCAGCATGACAGGAGCGCACTCCAGATGGAGTTGTCAGGGAAGGCCTGTCTAAGAAGATGACATTTCAAGCTGAAAAGAACCTGATGAGGGGAAGACACCATAGGTAATACAGTTGTGTAAAAGGATAACCACATATTGCAGCAGGTGTAAACCTTGTGATGGCATGTTTGAAGGACAGGAAAAAAGAGAACACAGTGTAGCCAGAGCACAGTGAGGGTCGGGGGATGGCCTGAGATGAGTTCGGAGATACGGGCCAGGTACTTGTAGGCATGGGAAGCCCTCGGCAGCTCTTTGTTCATGGCAGTTCATTTTGTTTTTAATAATAGGGACATGGCATTATCTGGCTTGCCATTCCAAAAGAATATGCTGGCTGCTGTGTTGAGAATAAATGACAGAGGAGCTATACTGGTGCAGGGAGACCAGTTCTGCGTGGAATGCCCATCTCTCCTTCCTACCTGATGTTAACGCTATACTTATCCTTCAGTCTTCGTCCCCTCTGAAGCCTGACTGGATGTTCCCTGCCCACTTGCAGACTCAGTTGCTCCTTCGTTTGTGCATTTTGTGCACACCACTCTTGTACTGTTGATTACTTGTATTGCAACGATTCAGCTCCATGTTCTTTCCCCCCGCCCAGACTGAACTGCTTGATGGTAAGGACCTTGCTTTTTGGGGACGTGCTTGGCACTTGGAAGTTCACTCAGCATGCCTTTGCTGAGTGCGTGAATGAATGGCTTCACTGAAGTGGGAGTTTGAACTTGACTTTGAAGGGTGGCTACAGTTTGGCTAAAAACTCTGAACAAATGTGCAAAGGTAGGAATGCATGTGGTATATTCAAGGAGCAGTCAAGACACCAGTTTGGCCTTGTGAAGGATGATTATTAAGGCTAAAGACGTTAAGTTAGGCCCTAAGTAACTTGAAGCAAATATCCTAGATCAGACTCTCTCAACCTTGGCATGGTGGACCTTTTTGGCAGGTTAGTTCTGTGTTGTAAGTTGCTGTCCTGGGCACCGTAGGATGTTTTGCAGTACCACTAGCCTCTACCCACTAGATGTCAGGAGCATCCCCCAGTTGTGACAATCCGTAACGTCTCCAGGCATTGGCAGGTGTCCTGTGGGAAGCAAAGTAGCCCCTAGGTAATGGGGAGGGAGGCATCAGAAAATGTTGGCGGGAGGTGGTCTGATGTACCCAAGTTTGAGGAAGATTAACTTGGAAGTGAGAGTTGGATGTACTGGGAATAAAGTGAAACTGTACAGAGGCCTACTAGGAAATTACTATCTTGGCCACAGGTGAGAGGGTTTTGAAAAAAGTGTGATGGCACTAAGGATGGAAGAGGAGACAAAGGGAAGGAACAAGCGGAAGAGTAGACCGTGGGTTCCTTGAGCACGGTATCTTGCCTTATGCATCTGGTTGAAGAGAAGGTGCGCAGAGATCTAAGAGCTCACTGTTGAGATGACTCAGCTATAGGTGATAGTGGCCTGAAAAGTGATGGTGAGAGTAAGGTGGAAAGATGGAACAAAAAGTAAGGGGGGAGACTGTGAAGGAGAAGTACTGAGCTCCTGAGGTGCAGAGACATGTCTCATCCATGTGTGCCGTTTCCCATAGTGGGAATATTGACTGGATGCGGAAGGTGGCTGGTGAGATTGGTTTTCATTTTTCCGGTTGGTTGGTTGATGACATGAATGAACGAAAGAATGAATGTGGAGAGAAGGGAAGAAGAAGGAAAAAGCTTTTCAAATTTTGCTGCTTGTATCATCTCTGTTTATAGCAGCACAATTCTTGTTTCTGATGACGCACCTGTCACTAGAGAACAGAGTGTTAGTACTTTGAAGAAATGTATCACGAGGGTGCTGGGAAGCAGAACGGCCCTCAGTTTTGCAGATGATGCCAGTGTGAAGCGAATTACTGTGGAAACACACTTTACTGAGTCCCCACCTAACTTGTCATCAGATTAGCATTCCTCTGTAAAACACCCTGCCTGCTGGGGCCTAGCAGGCCCATCTCCAGTGCCTGCAAACACATCTGCTCCCCACCCCAGTGGGGTGTTGGTTTACCAAGAGTCGGTTGTTTTTCATTCCAAAACCCGTTTATGCCAGTTACCCTGGTTATCTCCAGTAAAGTACTTAATAAGTAAGCTAGCAAAATCTGAGTGCCAAAATAGATATGTGGGTAATGAACAGAGTCCTGTATCCCATGAAGCTCACATTTAAGTGTGAATATTCTAGTGAATGTATTTCTCATTACTTAAGGTTTTGTTTTTTCACATGTGCAAGTTATATCATATCTCTGTTTTGTTTCCATAACTAATAATGACTCGTTTTAGTGTTTGCATGCCATGGAGATCCCAGGTCATGATACAATTTCTACCTGTAATTCTTATGCAACTCTTCCGAGTTCTCACAAATATGACCCCTGAAGATGACGTTCCTATCAACTGTACCATGTGAGTTTCGGGACCATACAAAGAGGCAACTTTTGTTTCTTTTTGCATTTCTTCATTTGAAATATAAATCTATCTTCCAAATGAGAAACCCAAACATCAGAAATCCAATATCAGTTTTTTCTGACTTGGTGCTTCTCAGACTGGGGCACTTCTGTATCCCCAGGGTTAGGTGGTGCCAGAAGCCGTAGGATAAACTTTGACCAGGGGTTGTAAAACGTTGCTGCGTGTTTGAATCACCCTGCAGAGCCTTCAGAAATGTCCATGCCCAGACCATTCTTCTTACCAACTAAGCCAGAATCTCTGAGGACAGAACTCAGTGCTAGTATTTTTCTTTTAAGTTTTCTGGGTGATTCCATAACGCAGCAGCGTTTGAGAACCATAGCCCTAGACCCGTGTTGTCCACTAGAAGTTTTTTCAGTCATTTGAGCTCTTTAACTACATAGTTGCTATGACCATACTTTACGTGTACACAGAGATTCAGAGAGGAGATGAACCATCCTGGTTGCTAAAATAAAAGATATGCTGTCTTTTGTACCAAGGAATGTTTCACAAGGCCCTGTGCATGTTAGACGCCGAGATCTTTGTTAGACCCAGCGTCTAACATTACGTCTTTTGCCGTCACCTCCACCTCACTCTTAATTATTCAGGCAGTATTAGGTATTTCTAGAGCTAGACATGATGGTCGTATCTAACAATCAAATTATGGTAATTAGTTGTTAGCCTGACACAGTTGTTAACTTTTGTGAATGTTGTTTCAGGGTTCTCTTACATATTGTCTCTAAGTGCCACGAAGAAGGGCTTGGATAGTTATTTAAGATCCTTCATAAAGGTTTGTGGAGTAAGTGTGTTCTTTCTGAGCACTTTATTTTATATGAGAATTTTGTCTTAATGTTTCATTTTCCTTTGTAGTATAGCTTCCGACCTGAGAAACCGAGTGCCCCTCAGGCCCAGCTGATACATGAAACTCTGGCTACTACGATGATAGCAATATTGAAACAGTCTGCAGACTTTTTAGCAATAAACAAACTACTAAAGGTAAGGAAATAGGGCACGACAGGGAACCAAAGCAGCCAGGGACACGCACCAGCCAGATACTGGAACCCATTCGGTTCACTCTTTAATCATTTTCTTATGTGACACCCCTTCCCTCACCAGTTTGCCCGTGTGTCCTTTTCCCTCACGTTCTCCACAGA
The DNA here is from genome assembly GCF_040802235.1 of Manis javanica. Classification (NCBI taxonomy): domain Eukaryota; kingdom Metazoa; phylum Chordata; class Mammalia; order Pholidota; family Manidae; genus Manis; species Manis javanica. Next base: position 107,647,944 of record NC_133174.1, on the reverse strand, counting down.
ACCTTCTTCATTCTCTTCACCCCCCCCCCCCCGCCCCCCCGCCCCCTACCTACTCCTTGCCCTCAGTCGAATGTGTAATAAAAAGAAAGGGGTAAAAGAAAGTTAGATCTCGGTTAGAATCCTGTAACTAATAGTTTCGTTACATGGAGCCTGGCAGCCCTGAGCCTCCGATTCCTTATTTCCAAAATGTAAGCACAGCCTTTAACGCATTATTTCTGGCATATCGTAGGCACTCAGATGGTGGCTCTTACTGTCACTGTTACTATTTCTACTAATGGTAGAATTTCAGTTTCAGGTATCTTAGGATATATGTGCTCGAGCCTTCTCTACTCTTCAGACTACATTTACACAAATAACTATGGTCCTCCGGCCGGCCCCCATGTTGTACCAAGGGCAGGTTTGGGTCCCCCACTGAGGGCAGGCAGTAATGAGATTCATTGTCTGCAGAGAATTTACAAGCAATAATATATTAAAAGTTGGTTTACTCTTATCACAATGTATAGGCAAACCAGAACAATGGCAGTGATAAATGCCCTTCGCTACCGAGGCAGATTCTCAGCAAATGCCCTTAGTACATCACCAGTTGGCCCTGAGCTACAGTATTACCTTTTTGCCCACACAATTGGCCAAGATATCCTGCAGGACTTTGACAGTGCATTGCAGTCACTTTAAAATGGGTGAAATAGGTGAAAGGGATAGAGGCAAAAAATCCAATTGTAAAATAAATCAGTCATGGGGATGAAAGTACAGCATAGGGAATATAGTCACTAATGCACTGTAAAAGCTTTGTGTGTTGACATATGGCAAGTACACTTACCACAGCGAGCATTTAATAATGTATATAATTGTTGAATCACCATGTTACATGCCTGAAACCAGTGTAATATTGTGTACCAACTGTACTTCAATTAAAAATAAATAAAATATTATTCAAGGTCAGAGAGAGGAGCCAAATGGATTTGATAAATTCTGTTAAGCTTCAAGGACTTGGGTAAGTATGAAAAACTGATATTCTTTCTTATTTTTTAGTACTCATGGTTTTTCCTTGAAATTATTGTGAAGTCTATGGCCACATACTTGTTGGAAGAGAATAAAATTAAGGTAAGTAGGATCAAGAATGATATTTAATGTAGACGAAGAAGGCTAATCTTATTCACAGGTAGCCATGACATGCAGGTCCTCTTGTATTGAAGGGCTCTTAACCCTTAGCTTCTTCAATTTTGCTTAAAATGAGACAACAACAGTGGATATATTGTATAAATCTGAGGTCTGACAGTTCCTGTGTTTTCAAAGTCTCATTTTCTGAGACTTCCTTATAGACTCTTTCCTATTAATTATTTTCCATGTAAAATGCATTCTGTTTGAAGCTTTTCCTTTGTCTTGTAGTTTAAAAATGTCTGTGGTGGGGAGGGATAAGGGTGGGAAAAAAGAAAGGGGGCATTACGATTAACATGTATAGTGTGTGTGGGGGGCCACGGGGAGGGATGTGCAACACAAAGAAGACAAGTAGTGATTTTACAGCATCTTACTATGTTGACGGACAGTGACTGTGAAGGGGTATGGGGGGGGGACTTGGTGAGGGGGGAGCCTAGTGAACATAATGTCCTTCATGTAATTGTAGATTAATGATACCAAAATAAAAATTTAAAAAAAATGTCTATGTTGAAAGCACTCATTTGCAGGAAGAGTGAGTACCAAATGAGAAACAGCCTTTCTCTCAGCAAGGTCCAAGGCGAGTATAAAGTTAAAAACACTTGATTTACACACTAGTTATGTTTTTGGAACGGGGTGTACACATTTAGTTGCATTTTAAACCTCTTTTAGAGAAGTACAACGAAAGTTTCTTAGTTACGGGAATTGTACCACTAAGAGGTGTGAAGTAAAAAAATACTCACCTCCTATTTGTCAGAACTTTCACAAGAATGGGCTTACTGAAATTGAGATGCATGGATTATGTGTCTCCTTTGTGTCTCAGAAAAAAAAAAAAAAGTGGAATGAAAAACTGGGATGTGTCTGCATCTCAGGAACATGATTCTAGAGTTGTGTCAGAGTGGTGACCTATTCTCATTGATGGTTTTCAGTCAGTTATATTACCTTAGGCCCCAATAGTTCCTGTAAGTGATCTAACATATACATTGAATTAGCGGTGTTATTTTTAAGTTGGGGAGAAAAATGATACTGCAGTTAGAAAACACATTCATATATAGAATGTGTTTTAAAATAAAAATGGGAGATGATTTAGACCGTCTGCAACTCTTTTTTCTCTGCCTGTTTTAATTTAAGGCTTCCCAGAGGCCAGAGATTTCCTGAGGGCGTATCATCATGTCTTACATTCACTGCTCCTTGCAATAATTCCCCATGTGACTATTCGCTATGCGGAGATCCCTGATGAGTCTAGAAATGTCAATTATAGTTTGGCCAGCTTCCTAAAGGTGAGTTAAAGACAGCCAGGAACATGGTAAGGAATTATTCTTCACAAATACAATCTTTAAAACCAAAGAAAAATAATTACCTACCTTCCAGAGGTAGGTCTTGGCTAGGTCTTTATAATGGCTACTTGGAGAAGCTTTTGACTAAATTGCAATTTATTGAAAGAGTCAAATTTGGATCTCTTTCCCCACTCCCCTACCATCAAAACGGCTAATTAAACCGGAGGTCCCGCCCAGGTGGCTTAATCAGACGGCCTGTTTTGCGAGGTTTACACAGCGTTTTTCAGACAGATCAATTTGCATGCCTTTGGATGGGACACACACCTTTCTAGACTGCCACGATCCCCACCACTCTGTGGTGTCCCCCTGACTCTCTCTATGCATTTAAATGGCTTCTCTGACCCCTGTTGGCCTTTGAGTTGGCACCTCTTGACCTAAAGCAACCTATTACTGGCTGATGTCAGTGCAGTCTGTATGTTGCTGATACGTCTAAAGGAAAATTGCTAATTTTGGTAAGTGAGATCATTTTGTTTGAGAGCTACCAGAAACTCCTACCTTTGTGGAAGATAGCACAATATATTGTTGTTACATTTTGTTATTGTCAGTATGTAAGGGGGCAGTGCTAGGATGCAAGCTGTTCTATAAAGTGGGGTGGTAACTTTTGAATTGGCTGCAGAGAGGGTGCATGGGTTCGTAATGTGCTTAGTTTTTACATGCTTCTTTCCACTCTCTCCTCCCAGCTCTTCACACCATGTCTCACACCTTATGTTAACAGCCTCATGGTCAGTAATCCATCCAAGCAGCTTTACTGTCTAACATAACTTTGTTTTCTATTAAGAATTTACAAGTAGGTTTCAGATCTCCAGACTGTGATTTTCTGATATAAGACCTCCCTTGGCCAAAATTAAAATGAAGTTTTCACACTATTACATAAACTTTTTGTGTATCAGAAACCATGCACTTTTTAAGGTAAACTTAAGGATTGAGATTCTTTGAAACGTCAAATCTCAGTTTCTGACATGGAGTTTAAACTTGAAGTTGGCTATGTAAAGGGAGTAGAACATAGTTGATTTAATAGCACATTTATTTAATTCAGGTCAACACACATTTGCCTGTCTTCTCTGTGAGGAAGATCTCAAAGATGTGAGAGGCTGTCCCTGTAATCACAAATAAGCAGATATATAAGATAAAATGTGATAACTGTTATGTACTCAAAGTACAAAGTGCCATAGGAAAGCAAGAGAATGAGGGATCAGGACCGGGGAATGTGAACAGAGACTAGAAGAACAGTTCCCCAAGACAAGAGTTTTGAGAGTGTTCCAGGTAGAGGATCCACGGGCAAAGATGGGATACATGCATTCAGGAATTGTTTAGGGATGAGCAAGAAATTCATCTGCAGAGTTTGGAATGTGTGGAAGGTAGAGCTGGAAAGGCCATCTGGTGCCAGATGATGGAAGGCTTTGAATGTCAGGCTAAGAAATGCAGATTTTGATCTTGCATGCAATGGAGAACTGGCAGACATTTTCGAGGATAATTTTATTGCTGGCATGATGGAAAAAAATATGAGGAAAAGACCAGGGCCTGGGCAACCAGTTAGGAGGCCAGTCCCCTCCCCCCCACCCCCCGACCACCTCACCCCAACCCCACTGATGAGCCTGGCAGAGTCCGTTCATCTCTTAGGCTCCCCTCCTCCCTAACCTTCCCATGCGGTGTTGATCACCCTTTCTGTTCTTTATCTGTCGTTTACATAGTTCTATGGTTGTTCTTATTGTACTGTATATTTTAACTATTTTTTTTGTCTCTGTCACTGGACAAGAATAAAGAACATGCCTTATTCGTCTTTGTGTTTCTCTAGAACATAACGCATTGTCTGAAACACAGAAGTGAGATACAAAGAGCTGGTTCATCAGATGCTGAGTTCTTTCAATTTCACAGGAATAGTCTAGGTACTATGAGAACATAAAGAAAAAGAGTTCCTAGTATCCTATCTAGGTGAAAACACAGGAAAATAATAAGTAAAATACAAGCTAGTATGGAATAATGTGTTTAAAGGGACCTGTGGACCAAGGTGGTTGAGGACGATGGGACTTCATCAGAACGTTGCAGAATGTGCAGGATTAGGTACACGTGAGAATTGCTGGTTAGGCCTGGCATGAGCAGAGACCCAGAGGTGGTAACACACCGTGCATCTTGAGGGGCTGATAAGTAGATGAGCTGTATTGGGAAATAAAACTGGAAATGTAGGTTGGGACAAGATCATGAATGTCCTTGAATGCCAAGCTAAGGAATATTAGAGGCAACATCACACTATTGGAAGCTTTTGGAAGGAAGGTAATATGACTAGGGCTAGGACTTAGAGATGAATCTGGAAGCAGATGGATGGAAAGATTAGAGAGGCCTGAAGACTGGTTAGGAGGCTAACTGCAGTTGTTCAGTTGCAGGGTAATGAGAACCTTAACCAGGAGAATGACAGCAGGCAAATACAAACAACTGTTAGGGCCGTCAGGATTGAAGAATATTTTAATCGGCCAAGACTTAATCAGGGCACAAAGAAACCATCCCTTTGCATCTGAAATGTTTACATAAGCAAATAACACTTTGAATAGCTAAGTGACTCACTCTACACTTCACTTTGAGCTTTGAGAGTTGACTGAGATGCAGCATAGCTGAATAGGTTACATGTATGTGTATATATGTTTATGGGTGCTTATACATACATTATGTGTATATAGATACATGCATATATTTGTGTATATACGCACAAAATTTTGAGAATTGTAGTTGAGTCCCAATTCCAACGAGTCACTTGTGCTTTATCTCCTTTAAGGCCACCCAAGCTCTGAAAGCTATTATTCGATTACCTGTACAAGCAATTCCCTTAATATTGGAGCATATTTAAAAATTTAGAAATTTAAAAAACTTATACTCGACAAACTTGTAGAATTATATAACTAACTGTTCGTTTTGATTTGGCTTCTATAGCGGTGTTTCACGCTAATGGATAGAGGATTTGTTTTCAATTTGATAAATGACTATATATCTGGATTCAGCCCCAAAGATCCTAAGGTAAGTTAAAAAGACATAATGGTAGTGGATGCCAGACATCAGCACCTGAGATCAAGAGTGACGTTTTTTCTCCTCTGGAGGATTTGCAATTGCTGTTTTATTTAGGTACTTTGAGTATAGCTGTACCTCAAAGCAGGGAATATCAGGTAGTGTTTTGGAGTCCACAAGACCACCCACATATTCAGGGGTTCACTCAGAAAACTCAGGACTCAACATTTACTTGTACTCGTGGCTAAGATTCATTATAGTGACACAGCAAGTATGCTCAGCTGAATCAGTAAGGGGAAAAGACGTCAAGTGGAGGCCGGAGCAACCTGTGTGCAGGCTCCCTGAGCACCCGCTTGCCCTCCCGCAAAGGGTCACACAGAGCACATCTTCTCTCCAGCATTCAAAATGCATCCACATTGGTGCAATATTTCTGTTCAGGGGAGCCCATTTGAGACTCAAGAGTTTAGGGATTTTACTGAGGGCTGGTCATGTATTGGAGGCTGGTTAAAATTCCAGCCTGTCAGAAAGGAAAGCAGGTGTTCACCATAAGTCACATTGTTTGTGCAAATAGTTGGAGCAGACTGGCGCAGAAGGCACAACCTTATCGGGTAGGGAACATTTCAAAATTCAGTTTCCCAAATGCCAGCCAATGACCAATCTTGTAAGCAGGCCATTTTAGGGAGAGCAATCTTGGGTTTGCTTGTTAACTCTTTCCTCTGTGGGTAACTTCTCAAGGTATGCTTAAAATACCAAACACTTCTGTTTTGAAAATAAATGCACTGTATTTAATTATTAAAATAGTAAACGCCTGCTGAATTTGAGTTCATGTCTAATTTCTTTCCATTTAGGTTCTGGCTGAATACAAGTTCGAATTTCTGCAAACAATCTGCAATCATGAACACTACATTCCTCTGAATTTGCCAATGGCATTTGCAAAACCTAAACTTCAGCGAGTTCAAGGTAGGTACTTGCATTTTCCATCATTTGGAATTGATTTTCTTTTTTTTCTCTTTTTTGTGCTAGAGTCAGTGTAGTGTAAGGTTTTCTAGTCAAACCAGTCAATTTAAAGGTAACCCCAGAATTGTTAGTATCTGAAGATAGGTTCATTAATGGTATTCTACATTTCCTTCATCATGTCAGGGGTAGTATTCATAGTATGAAGAAATTGGGTGTGTTCCATAGATTGCTGCTTAAACACAGATGTCAGCAGATACTAGTGAAGTTGCTCTCTGTAGTATGTTTGGACTCTTATGTGGGACTGAATTAAGAAAAAAACATATAAGTGCATTTCTGAAAGCATCAAGAGGGGAGTATAATAAAGTCATAGTAAAACGGTAATATGTATGTATTACGTTTATGAAATGCCTTCAGTTATGTCCATTGCTAGTTTTAATGAATGCTTTGTTGTGTAGCACTATTCTTATGTTACTGTGTTTTTTATTTGTCCCTTTTCTTTTCGTATATTAATTAGATTTTTTTTCATTTGCGGTGGACCGTTTGACTTCAGTAGGTAGGTTTAACTCGGTTCACTCTAGTCTGCTGTCTTTAAAAACCATTGACTTAATGAATGGCTAAGATGGATGGGGGCTTCGTTTGCTTTTCAAATTCTCCCTAGCCAAAATGAGGCTCTAGTTAATGCACCCAGAAAGCCTAGGAGGCAGTTTATTTGTTCACTTTTAAAGTAAGCTTGAGCGTTGATTTCTAGAGGAATCCACTTTAAAACACCGTCCTCAGAAAACAAGCTCCTGCTCAAGCCGGCACGGGGACTGGCGGGTATCTGTTCTTTAAGCGTGTGTCATCTCTCCCAGGCTTGCCTCCCTTCTCTTTGACCCTGTTCAGTGACTGCTTGGCCACTGTTTTGAAGGTGTGGATGAAACTACCTGATTGGATTTATTCAAATCATCACTGAAGTGGAAAACTTAACACCATTGCAAAATCTACCCCAATGAGGCCACCTGGGTCCTTGTGCATAGAAAGTGCTGGAACTCACAGAAGAGCATGACCGAAGGCAGGAAGAAAATCAGCTGCCTCAGTCTCTAGGGCAGTAGCTGCTGAGCAGTGGTTTTAGTGATTGAATTATAGCCCATGAAAATGGAGGAGAAATATTAAAAAAAAAAAAACAGGCACACCCTCATTCAACCATCCCCTGAATAGATTCTGAGCAAGTATAGTTGAAATCCTTGGCCCATTATTTTTTGATAGCTATGAGGAAGTCAGGGAAAAGAAAGAGTGAGCAGATCATCAGGACTGAAGATTAAATCTGATTGTTCATAGCATTTATTATGCCCTAACTGGATACACAGCATTATAGTATGTGCCAAAGAGGGCAAAAAAGAAATAGAAAACATATCCTTCAGCTTTATGGCCCAAGTACATCAAAGGACAGGGGGGAGAAAATGTAGTAGAAAGGTACTGTAGAAATTACTAAACTTGGTCACAATCCCTTCCGAGTAGTTAGAAGGCAATTCCCAACCAGGGTATTATCAGCTGGGAATTAAAAGGGACTAAGCATCTAAAAGGGAGTGAAAGATACCATTTGAAGTGGTGATTTTATGAAATAAAAGATTTGTATTTGCTTGATGATGAACTGGAGTGAGATGAGGCTACTTTTCTTATTGTTCTTGTATCCCATTGCATTTGGGCCAATATGTAACACTTACAAATGGTCAACAGTTAATACTGTTAGAGTGATTCTGTTGTCTAGTTTCTCTTCCTGTTCTTATTATACAAGTATAAACATACAGGTAAACTAACTTGTATAGACTTACTCCAATTTGTAGTTGTAGCAGTCTCTTCAAATACAAAGAAATGTGTTAAGGCATTGTCAAATGTAGTGTCCTTTCATTCTGTGTTCTATCCTGAGATTCCTAAGGTTAAAAAGAATTTAGGGGAAAAAAGAACCTTAGGGACTGTCTTACCAATCGAAATTTTCATTAAGGGTATCATCTAGCCCTATTTAGGACTGCTTCTGTCTTGTAAAATTTTGCATGCTCATTCTGTGTGATAACATAATTTGTTCAGATTCAGCAATAATAAAATTACAGCTCTGGCTAGCATGATGACATATTGCTAAATAATATAGTATTTTAATGCTACTGTAATTTTTTAATACTTTTATAAACGGGCTTTAAATTTCATTGTACTGCAGATTCAAATCTTGAGTACAGTTTATCAGATGAGTATTGCAAACACCACTTCTTGGTTGGTCTACTTCTGAGGGAAACCTCCATTGCTCTTCAAGACAATTACGAGATCAGATATACAGCTATCTCTGTCATAAAGAATCTGTTGATAAAGCATGCATTTGATACTAGATATCAGCACAAGGTAAGAATGTCCACGTAATCATCAATATCACAGTAAATTTCTGCTAAGATTCTACCTTAAAGACAAAAGTTTTCAGTAAAGAACATAATGTGAGCATTGATGAACTTAGTTTTGCAAATTAGGTTTTAAAAATACTGTTCAGTTAACTATTGAAGAAGAAAACACTGGTTCCTCCAATCATGTTTAAAGAACAATATAACTGCTTCATGGTTTGTTACATAAACGAATTATGATTTTTAAAAACATTGTGGTTGTAGCCATGTGTATTCTTTTAAATACATACCTTAATATGTGTGCTTAAATGTACATCCCTAAACAAATATATTGTTGATTATTAGGTGATTAATAATAAGACATGTTAAGCATTTCATATACATAAAATACGTTATACAGAGTCTTTCTCACTGAGGAAATGTGGGCGTGGCTCTAAACCTTACATACACACGGTCTCTGTGTGCGGCCATAGCTGTGGTTGCTATATGCCGCACCTTCAACATACATGCTCAGATCTTACTAACATTAAACCCTGGGCGCTTAAAAAGTAGACTGCAAAGTGTATGGATTTAGAATAGCCTAGTGTACTTACCTGCTACAAATAGCTGAAGGTAACCTGTTGATTGATAGTTAATGATTTGTCCCTCTGTTTTTACATTCAGATACAAATAAAACCACACTTATTACTGTACTCACTTTGGAAAGATGTGTTGGAGATGGATTTTATTCCTTTTCCGTCGTTTTCCCAATTTGTCCTTACTAAACAGAAAATGCCTGCCAGCTACATTCAGTCATATTTCTTTAATTACAAAGATTTTTTTTTATGTACAAATTTTGCTAGTTTTCTTCATGGGATTCTCTCCAAAAGTAAATTTAAACTCTTAACTTTAAGAAGTTGCTCATGACTTAACTTGAGTTTGCAATGCCTTTGTCTGTTATTCCCACACAGTGTACTGTGCTCTGTTACATGTCATTTTCTCTTTTGTGATGTGGATATTAACACACGGTAGCTGGTATAATATATCTAGATGAAAAGAAGTCCTCAAAGTTAACCCATCCAACCAAGCTTCATCAAGCCTTTAAAAATGCCCGTTACTGCTGGGTTCTGGCTAACTGCTGCTAATGCCTACTAGTAGGAAAAGGGTCCTGTGCCATGTGGAAGAAGTATCTTTAGCCGTGATTTCAGAGGATTCATGGGAAAAGTACAAAATGAACTTCCCCTCCCTGAAGCGCAAAGTTGTACATTTTACCCCCTACCTTTTCAAATGAAGTGGAGGAAAATGGGAGTTCACTAGTGTCTTACCTAGAAGTTGAATCCTTTTACATCACATGTTTGGATGTTACTTACTTTTTAAAATTCTGAGAGCAGTGTATGTACACATACACTCATGCATGCAGCTATTAATATGTAAATAAGTTACACATTATGTCTGTTTCAGTGTTTGAGGTTTTAGACTACGGGAAAGATTGCAATACCAAGCTTGTTATTCTTTCAGTGACTTCTCAAGCCCTTTCATCTTTGTTCAAAAGCTTCACACAGGTATTAAATGAGTATAGGAGTCTCTCCGATAGAATTTTGCTACCAAAGTAGGCCTGATTAACCAAAGCTTCAGTTCCTTTCTCTGTCTGGTTCAAAGAGCTCACAGGTGGCCTGAGCAACAGGTCATCTGTCAGATACATTCAAGTAACACGTTTATCATTAATGATGATGCCAAGGGGATGGTAAAGGGGGGAGCTTAAAGGCCCCATAATGTCCACTGGTTTCCAAAAGTGACCCCAAAGAAATAAGCAGTCAAGAAAAAAATGCTTCCTGTGGAAAGGCTGCTTTGAGACTAGATTCCCCACCCCCAACCCCACCCCTAATCCTCAGCCCCTCTTCTAAATGAAATGGTGGAGAGGTCACCAGTCCCTATTATGAGCTACTTGTAAACTGCTTTGGTAGATCTCCTAACTTGTTATAATTACCATGAGACATCTTTCCTACTCAGAACAAGAGTATGTACGTTCTAACATCTGTCCTGGGGTCTCTGTTAGTTCCTGTACCCCTGGCAAATGACGTTGACACTTAAGAGAATTGCAGTTTCTTCTTGGGTTGTTGGCAGATCTTTTTTACCTTTGTAATTTTTTTCCAAAAAGTAATCCATATACCCACTGGGGGGAAAAAAGTGTATCAAAATGCCTCTTTTCCCGTTCCTTAACCTCCATGGCCCAATTCACTCTCCAGAAGCAGCCGTTACCAGTTTGTATAGACTTCTGTTTCAGGCATGCATAACCCTATATGTAATATATATATATATATATAAAATAGAAACCCTTATGCAGGCTTCTTTTTTCATTTCATAATACATCCTGAAATTAGATGTTACCACATTATAAAAAAAAAATCTGCTTAGTGTCCCATCATATGGATGTACCTTATTTTATCTAACCTGTCTTGTTTTAATAGGCTCTTAGGTTGTTTTCTGTCTTTTTTGAGGTAAAACTTTTCTTTTGCACTGACTGTATGTCTTCCTGTGTTCCTGTGTGTCACCTATAGTACCTCATTCCCTAGTGATCACTCACTATTGGCACTAAAATGGACTCCCATCTAGAAACAATAACACTAATAATAGCAGTGAAACTCACTATATGTCATTTATATATATATATATATATATATGTATATAAATACTGTATTAAATACATCACATGAATTAATGTCATTTGTATATTATCCCCATTTTACCAAAGAGAAAACCATGATTTGACTTGGTCACCATCAAGGAACTAGTAATGGGAGAGCTGGAATTCATGTGGGTCTGAAATCTAAAATTGGTGCCCTTAACCACTAGACTGTACTGCCTCTCAAATATTAAGTGGGACACTACAAAACTAGAGAACATCATAAAGAGCAATCATGTGGTGACAAATCCTGAAACAGCCATGGGAACAATACAGGAAAGTAATAAGGGCTACTCTTTAGCCTTGTGAAGAGTGAATTAAGACAATTCATGGTAACTGCCTCCAGATCTGAAAGGTTGCCACGTAAAAGCGAAAGACTTACTCTTTGTAGTTCCAAAGGGCAGAGCTACACCTAGCAGGAAGAACTACAGGGTGGAAAGCAGCTGACCAGCTTTCCTAACAGAACCTGTGAAAAGGCTGGAGAGCTTAAGTAGTTTAAAAACAAACCATTTGCGCTGACGGACAGTGACTGTAATGGGGTTTGTGGCGGGGGACTTGGTGAAGGTGGGAGCCTAGTAAACATAATGTTCCTCATGTAATTGTAGATTGATGATACCGAAAAAAAAAAAATGAGCAGAAAACAAACAAAACAAAACAAACCATTTGTCAGGGATGCAGGTAAGGGCCACTCTTGCCTTGGGCAGGAAGTTGGACTAGATCAGTCGTTCTCAAACCTCTGTGCACATTAGCATCATCTGGTACAGACTCCGAGGACCCAGCTCAGATCTACTGAACCAGCATCTCCTAGCAAAAGAGACTATTACTGGCAGGGTGATAATGCTAAAAGTAAGTCTGTTAAGGGCTCCTGAAATTCACAAAAAAGTACAAATGGCCAATTAACAGATGGAAGAATTGTTCAACATCAAGAGCAAATGCAAACTAAAGCAACAAGGAGATACTTTTGATCTTCTGTATTCTATAGATTGACCACTGTGCCCTGGGGGCCTTAGGTAATCTAAGTCTCCAGACAGACCTTCCAGAGTCCTGAAACATGGAGGGCAACTCTTGTGCCATCACAGCCACCGTTTTTGCTGCCTTCAGTGTATGTACCTATCTGATAAGGAATGTCCATAGCTGAGTAAAGCAATAAGTAAATTTGTGTAAGAGGTAGTGCATTAAGACCAGTGGCCAGCTTTATTCACAAATACACTGATCTGCCAAGTCTTACATTTGATGTAGGGGGTGAAGATCACATTCTCTTAAGTGCCTTAATCAAAACAAAGTGTTTCTTGAATGACTATAGCAACTCATCATTTTTTTGCTTCTTCCATTTATTCATTCCTTCAGCTAATGTATATCGACCATCTGTCATCCATGCATGCACGGGGGTGGGGGTGGGGAAGCAGTGAGTAAGTGCTAACGAAACTCACTGGAGTTAAGGAGTAGGACTAACACTATCTGCTTTATAGGTCAACTGCTATTAAAAATAGACTTTTGCCTTTTACTTGATGTGGTTATGTTTGAGGGATGGGATTTGACCCTGTATCATGTATAAATAATCCAAATACCATGAAAGCTCTGTGGTAGTTTTGAGACTGTAAGTGCAAATAGACACACGCTTCACTACTTTGCTGTGGATAATCACTGACTTTGAATCTTTAAAGTGATAGATGGACCCAACTTTATTTGTAAAATATATAAGTTATAGACCTTTTAAGCTTTTGATGATCATTTTTCAGAACCAGCAAGCCAAAATTGCACAATTGTACCTCCCATTTGTTGGACTGCTTTTGGAAAATATACAGCGCTTGGCAGGTCGAGATACCTTGTATTCTTGTGCAGCCATGCCTAATTCTGTAAGTAGTAATGTGTTTCTATTGGTGTTTTACCCTGTTTTCTCAACTCTGTTTGGAATTGGGGTCAAGTGGCTGTATGGTCTCAATCTTAATAGTTCATTTCCTACTCCAAATTTACACTTTCACTTTTTCCAAGAGCAGCACTTATCAAACTTTGATGTGCATTTATGTGAATCACCTGGAGAATTTATTAAAACAGATTCTAATTCAGTAGGCCTGGGGTGGAGCTTGAGATTATGCGTTTCTAACAAGCTTTTGGCTGCTTCTAGTACAGGGACCGCACAGAGCAATGAGGTCCAAGGAAACACCAGGAATCCCTTCTACCCAAAGTTTTGTTTTGAAAATTTGCCACTGTTACATGGCTTCAGATATTTATTCAGCTTGAAAAGTCAACAAACGATTCTGCACTAACAAAGTGTTAGGCACCAGGGATTAAACTGTATTCCTTTGCTTCTGCCTTCCCTTGACAGCCTCCTTTCGGCACTTCTTGGAGAGTTGCTCTTAGCTCATTACAATTGATCTGTGCTTCCCCCACCCCCCCACCCCCCGACCTTAGAATATTGGAGTTGAAAGGAACTTTGGAGGTGATCAGTCTCCCATTTGGCAAAACCTTTTGCCATTTTAACAATTAAAACTTTCCTTCTCACATTAGACCTAACAGGTTTTCCATCCACTTATCCTAGTTTTGCCTTCTAGAGATATGTAGAACACCACATCTATTCCCACCGCCACATGATCACTCCACCCAAATGTGCCTTCTAAGCTTTCTGCAGGCCAGATATCTCCACTTGATGTGTCATTCCAAACCCTTTAGACTCTTGGTTACACTTTTCTGGATATGCTCCCTTCCTTTTACCAGTCACCCTATTAAAATATGCTCAAAATTGTACACCGTGAAGTCTTCCCAGTAGGAGTGTTCGCTCCTGTCCCACCCTCACTCCATGTTGTCTATGGCTTAATGTCACCTTTGCACTTTCAGTAGTCATGTTATGTTGTGGGGTGGTAGGTTAAACTGTGTCCTTTCCAGCTCCGTTTGGCAATTTTCCCTATCAGATGTCCAGTTGATTTGTCAAGCCTGCCCTGGGTTCCTGAGAAAGCTGCTTTTAAGCTTCCGTGATAGCTGCATTACCTGTAGCTTCCAATTATGGAAATCAGCCAAATGTGGAATCTGCACCCTTTACCTAGGTGTAAAGGCTGGTCTTTCTTCACAAATACAGTAACTCATGCTTATGCTTACTCCACAACATTGGGCAGTGATATTTGGAAGTACTTAACTTGTCTTTTTTTTTTGCAGTGGGCTTCTAGCCATACCCCTCCTTCTAGTATTGCCCCTGGCTCCAAGGAGGGGAACTGAATCCTGTTCACTCTGTACCAGTGGCAGCTTTTACCAGCCATCTAGACTTACATCACTTGGCCTGGGGTCATAGTTACGAGAGTATGGTAGTATCTGCTTGTTAAGGTGATATCACCTGAATACCAATACTGATAGCTGATTGACTTTCACAGTGAGCTTTCTCAAATATTAGGGTACCATCTCGTTCTGTTAATTGCGATTTCTTACCCTAGCTTATGGGATCTGTTGAAATGACAGAGGTATTGCATTGTGTTATAGGCATCCAGGGATGAGTTTGCATGTGGCTTCACTTCACCTACAAATAGAGGGAGTCTGAGCGCTGACAAAGACACTGGTAATTAAGTCCTATAAAGATTATGTGTTGCATGGCTGTTCAGAAATGTACCCTGTATTTCTGAAATATTTCACAATAAAAATTATACACAGCATGATCTCTTCCATAGTTTAAATTCTGACTCACACTTACAGCCACATTTCTTTGCTTAGGTTTCACTTGTCTAAAGTTTAAACTGTGGGTTAGTATACTGAGAAAATAGAGGATAACAAGAAGAACGCTGGTTTCCTGGCCTCTCACGTGTCTTCAGTCTTGGACAAAACACTTCCCTTTTTGGGGCCCAAGTTTCCTTCTCTACAAAATTCTCTCTCCAATTGCATGGCTTTAATTTATTACTTCCAGGGCATTTCTTGTAGTTTCACACATAGAAAAAGGGTTTCAAGAGGTAAAAAATTGCTCGCCCTTTAGTTGGTTTCATGTGGTGTTTTGATATTTCTCATTTTAGATGACCAAGATCTATTCTATTCTCTAATATATCTTTACTTAAATTAACCTAACACTTACTGGTAAAAATATCTTTGACTAAATATTTTGACCCACTGCTAACAAGGACTTGGCTTTTTTCCAGTTTACGTGTCTTTTCAAAACGGACATGGAATTAAGAGGGAAGATTCAAGAGGTTCCCTTGTCCCCGAAGGAATGACAGGATTTCCAGATCAGGGCAGCACGGGTGAAAACGTAAGAACCCCAAAACACAGGATAACCCTAGTGATGTGGTAGGCTACAGCAGTCTTTCTTTTTATATAAGTAAGAGGCTCTCCATAAGAAGAAAACAGATCCTCCCATTTGCAAGAACATGGATGGAGCTAGAGGGTATTATGCTCAGTGAAATAAGCCAGGTGGAGAAAGACAAATACCAAATGATTTCACTCATTTGTGGAGCATAACAACAAAGCAAAAACTGAAGGAACAAAATAGCAGCAGACTCACAGACTCCAAGACAGGACTTGTGGTTACCAAAGGGAAGGGGTGGGGGGTAGGGGGGAAAGTGGGTGGGGAGGGAGGGAGAAGGGGATTAAGGGGCACTATAATTAGCACTCATAATAGAGGTAGGTCGGGAGAAGACAGGTGATGACCCTATAGCATCTTACTACACTGATGGACACACACAGCACTAATGAAAAAATAGTTACTGAGACAAAGGCTATGGGAAACTACAGTGCCAATATTGTTTGACGGAAGTCCTGTCTTTCTATTACAGACCCGACAGAGTTCTACAAGGAGTAGTATATCCCAGTATAACCGATTGGATCAATATGAAATTAGAAGCCTCTTGATGTGCTATCTGTATATAGTAAAGATGATTTCTGAAGGTGAGTTACTAGCATATTAAGCATGGAGTCTATTAGACTTCCACCCTCATAGGTTCAGAGGTTCGTTTAACATACTCGGCCATCATCTCTATGCAGAACACATGCACACTAGAGGCAGGTCTTTGAAGACTGACCTTCAAATGTTCCTGTATTTTAACTTCAAATGGATTTGTTTTGATCATACGGGTTTGATTCTTTGAAACTTTATTAGTTGTTAAAAATTTCTAAAATGAGGCAATCATTTTAGGAGTAGTAAACATTTTTTTCATGCAGAGCATATAATGCATTAAATGACCAATGTAAACAGAAAGAAATAATAACCAAAAGTCATACGTAATACTTTAGCTTTTATTTGACCCAGGATTTGGAAAAACAGAAGCAAAGAAAAGGGCAATAAGCATTCTCTGAGGGTTAAGAATGCCACTGTTATTACTGAAAGGCTGGCTATCTTACTCCTAAATACCACTTATTTCCACAGTTCCCTCCCTTTTCCTTCTTGTCCCTCCCTTTTCCCTTTTTCTCTCTCCCCTTTCCCTTTTTTCCTCCCTTTTCTTACTTATCCTGTATTTTTACTAAAAAAAAAAAAAAATGTAGGCAGAAATGAAGAACATAAAAGCACCTGGGTTCCAACCATTGTAATCATTATATCTTATTTTCTATTTTTCTGTTTTTTTTTTTTGTTTTTTTTTTGGGTAAATATTACTTGCTTTAAATCTCTTGTAGTAATGCAGGACATAAAATCATAAAATAAGTTAACTGATTAGCTGTTAAGCATTAAGACAAATAAATAGCTAGATATGAATACTAAATTCTAAAGCTTATTAGTACAACACAAAAATAAATAGAATCTTTAAGTTCTAAGAATGTATGACTTAAGAGTAAAAGTAAAAAATTATATTGAGACTATGTGATGGCCCTCCAGGTTTTAGGAAGGAAATCAGTTAAAGGGAGATGATTTTCTACCCCTAGTGGAATTTAACTCCAGGAGATGATGGATTAGTTAGCAACTACAGCCACAGCTGACTGTTTTTGTCACCCTACAAGGTGAAAGTGGGGAAATGTGGATGGAAGGGACTGCTAATATGTATGGTTTCTTTTAAGGGTGATGAAAATATTCTAAGACTGTAGTGATGGCATTACAACTCTTTGTACTATAAACTGTTGTATTGTGCACTCTTAATAAAATGGGTGAGTTTCATGGTACATAAGTTCACTCAATAAGTTAAAAAAAAAAAGAAAAGACCCAAGAGGCACATGGGGGAAAAAAAAGGAAAACAAAAAAATAGTGAATACCACCACAGCCCAGAGAAAGGAGGATGGGGGAGGGAGAGAGAAAAGGAAAAAAATGGGAGATGCATCACTGACTAGTTCTCCACTCTAACACACACACGTGCACACACACGCACACACTTGTATACGAAAACTCTGCACGCTGTGAGAAGTCTCTGGCTGCTTTGTTTGATGTCATGGGTAAAACCAGAACTTCGTTTCTTGAGAATTTCAAACTTCCTCCTCCTCTTGTAAATGTCAATCTTGCTTGCTAAATATTTGATGTTTGTTCATTAGGTTTTTCTTTCTTCTATTCTTGCTTTTTGATTTTTAGAAGCACATTTTTCGTAACTTGTATACAGTCTCTTTCTTGTATATATGAAGGCATGTTGTATGATAAGTGTAAAGTTACAACAGCCACTTTATTGTGAAAAAGCATCTGCTTCTGGATCCTTCTCAATGGATATATTGTACAGCTGTCTTGTGCAGTAAATATTTTAGTCACTCTGTAGGCATTTAAATGGTGAACTCTTACAAAAGTCCACAACCTTCAGGTCTTTTCTTGGTTTTCTTCTTTATTGGTTTATCAACAGTAGGAACTTATTTTCAACAACGATGGCAGACTTTATACTTTCATATGGAAATGGATGGATTCTGAAGAATGAATTTCCTTCTGTTTGTAGTTGTTTTAACTGGCAGTAATTCACTGTTTCAAAGTCTTAGTCATTTGCCAGGCTTTTTTATGTCGTATTGCCTGTTATATCCTGAGAAATAGAATAAGAGTCAAAGATGATCAGTTACACAGTCCAAACTGATAGGAAGACTGTCCTCTTGTAGAAGAAAAGAGGTGAGGGAAAGTTACTTTTACCTCTGTGACTGTGACTTGGCTTTTCTCTTTAATGAATACCTCACGTTGAAAGTTTGGGTATCCCCTTGAGGTTTATCAGCATCACACTGTGCACCTGCAGATTCATCAGTCTTCTCCCTCAGAGCTGATTGTTCACTGGAAGGTTTCTGGTAACTGCCATCTCTCACCGAAAGCCCAATGTTGTGTTGACTGTCACCAATCGTTGATCTTTTCCCACTAGATTTCAAAGTAGAGTCAAAAGGAAATGCAGTTAAAGAGGGCTTTGCCTCTTGTGAAGGAGGACGTGTCCTTCTATCAGAACCACGTGTATCTTCCTCTGAAGTTTCCGATACTAGAATAGTTGGGTTTTCTTCTGATAAGAGCTCTAGGCTTCCACTAGAAATACTGGAAAGGCTCCAAGAGAAGTCAGTCTGTATTTCACCTTGTGTGGAGATCTGTTTCCTTTCAGACTGGCTGAGCTTGACCTTTGGCAAGTGGGAGACCCCTTGAAGCCCATACTCCCTTTGAGGACGAAGTGTAAATGTTGAAGGAGAATCTCTGGTTGACTGCTGGTTGGCACTGCCTCCTGAGGCAGGCTTCCTGGTATTAGAGGATGTCGTTTCAAAGGGCGTCTCTGGCACCCCAAAGAGGTCCCAACTATCAAAAGGAATTGGAGAGTTTGAACTGTGTTGCACTTCCATTTTTCCTCCGGACACCACCTTTTCAGTATTTGGTTGCTGTACCAGTTTGACAGGCAGGTGCCCCTGAGTTCCAGATGTAAGCGTCTGGCCTGAGGAAAGCGCTCTAACCGGTACAGCGATTTGAGTATCAGAATCGGAGTCATCATCGCTGTCAGAAAACGAAGCATGAAGGTGTGGCTGATACAGTTTTAGTTTTTCATGAAGTCTTTCATTTTCTTCTTTTAATTTATCCCTTTTTGCAGTCAGCTTAGCAATCAGCCCAGTATTTTTTTCTTGGATATTATGAAATTCTTGCTGCAGTGTATTCCTCTGTGTTTCATTCATTGTACAGAAGTTACATTTTTTTGCATTTAACCGATCTCGTAAGTCACGAATGATTTCTTTGAAAACTTGCTGTTGTACAGTCAGTCTTTTGATTTTGGCTTTGTAGCGTGCCCTTGCTTTTGTCGCTTGCTCTTTCATCAAACTGGTTAATTTTGTGTGCAAACGGTGTAGATTTTTGTCATGGACCTCTTTTAATTTCCGCCAGGTTTCTTCGAAATTGTTAGATGTCACGTCACATACCGTTACTTGCATTTCACCTCTTTGTGGAGGTTTCTTCACATCTCTACTGTCGTCTCCACCCCTGTCCCTTGCCTCCATTGTGTCTCAACGGATATGGGATTTGGAACAGTTGAGACCGCGTGGCTTGCGAACGTACCGCCCAGAAAAATGGCGGAGGAGCCCCTGACTATAGAGCGGAGCCGCGGCAGGGAAGAAACCTTCACCCCTTTTACAGACCTTCTATGAAGCTGCCTCAGGTCCCAGGGTCGGGCAGGGTGCTCAGGTGCTCAGGGATCGCCTGAAGGTTCTGCAGGTTTTGGTGAACAGGAGGCACCAGGCTTTTCTTGGTGGGGAAAGCCGGCACTTGAAGGAAGCTGGCGCCTGCCGGTGTGCTTGAGGAGAGACAGGAAACCCAGTGACTTCTGGGAGACCTCGGGCTTCTCCAAGCGGAAAGGTATCGCGGGGGCAGTGGGAGGAACCGGTGGATGCACCTGAAGTCCTCACTCACTTTGTTTTTAAACAAATCTAGTTTGATTCTATTTTAGCACTTTTCTTGATCAGTATTGCATAATCAGTGAAACCTATCAATACTCAGGGTCTTAGAAACAACTGGAAGTAAAGTCAAAATCCCCACCCCCATCCCCCACCCCCGCATAGAGTCAACATTGCCTAGTCTAACTTCCCTGTCTTGCAGAGGCTTGAACTGGGTTGGCAATGCTGACATTTGCCTACTTTTGTGATACCCGCAAGAGTCTTCCATTTAGGGAAGGGCCTGCTGACACCATTAGTTCTACAACTAGCATTAAAAAGGAATGGAAATTGAAGTGGTGGCAATATTTTCTTTCTTTTTTAAAAAAATCTCAGTAAGTGGGCATGTTGGAAATAAAGATACAGGTGAAAAGAGTATATGGGATCAGTTCCACGGATGGATTTTTATATCTGAAATAGTTCTGTGTGTGGGTATGTTGTTAAAAGATACACTGAGGCATGTTAAAACATTTTATTTGAATGAGAATCCATTTGAATAAAGCAGTATCCAGTCTAGCAGAGTAGAAAGGAGCCCCAAGGAGCGCTGTACAAAGTGAAAGACTTTTATAGGCAAAAGTGAGTGGGAACAGGGAAGTTTATATTAGGCAGTGAAGAGCAGTTGGTTATTGCAAAGTTACTTTCCTTTAGGGGATGGCAGGGCTCTATCAAGATTAGTGCTAGTGCTGATCAGTTTATTTCTGATTGATTAGTTTAAGATTCCATTTCTGAGAGAGCAGAAACTAAGTCTTGGTTTGGTGACATGGGGCTTAGCATCAGCAGCTCCATTTTTGAGGCCTGTTGTTTTGTTTTTAACTCCGTGTGTGTGTGTGTGTGTGTGTGTGTGTGTGTGTGTGTGTGTGTGTGTGTGTGTGTGTGTGTGTGTGTATTTATTGCCACGATTTCGGAATTGGTAGTTCAAAGGCAAAGAGAAAAAGAACCACTACCTGTCTTTTCTTCTAAAGTCTAAATCTCTCGAACATCTTGATTCACAGAGCCGTTTGAATGGCAGGCAAAGGTACTTAACTCTCTCTTTGGAAAAATGCCCATAAACATGTACGTTTGCATTAAAGTTCATTAAAAACCCCAGGTCTATTTCCTTTCTGTCTTCAGGATGATAGATTAGAATAAGCCATTCTAAAAAACATTTACAAAGTAAAAATAATTGTTGAAGTTGAGATAATTACAGAGTAAATTATATATTTGGAATCAATGCAAAAGAACACCGGGTGTGTATTGGGCAGTGAGATAGGAGAAGATCTCGATGAGTCAGAACTGACGATGTGTTGATGGTTGGTGAAGCTAGGTTATTGGTACTTTGGGGTTCACTGATAACTTGGTCCGATGATCTCTAGATCTAACACTTTATTTATTCTATTTTCAGATACTCTCTTAACTTACTGGAATAAAGTGTCTCCTCAGGAGCTCATAAACATTCTCATACTACTAGAGTAAGTGACATGAACTTATTTTCAAAACTTTTCCCATTATTTGGGGGAGCTTAGTTTTTATACATAGTAAATTACCTTTTTTCCGTTTTCAACAGCTTATTACTAATAACATAACTGGAAGGTGGGCATATAGGTTCTTCACACATCGATAGCAGAAAAAGAAAACATGGAGATGGAATACTTGTGATATTATAGAAACTAGCTAATAACAGGCCATCTTTACAGCCCAGCAGGAGTCTTTCTATGAAACCAGAAGTGATCTGGAAAACAGGGAGTGGCATCAGCTGTCCTAAATCACTCGTTTGGAGCAGAGGCTGGCTTAATGGAGTAGCTTAAATGATTGGAACTTGTACTCTTCTGTAGAGCTGAGTAATTTTACCCACTTCAGAAATGCATGTACATAGAATGTACCTCCATTCCAAGCACTCAGGGAAAACGTAGTCTTTTTTCCTCAGTGGAGGTGTGAGGTTGTCCCGTAATGTTTGCTGCGTCATTTTTACATCATTATTGAAAGCTAAAAGAAAAGTTAAAATGAAATGTAAGAAATTTTTAAGTAAATAGCACACCCATATGATATTGTATGTCTGTCAGAACACAGAAGATAATCAATGCATAGATACTAGTTCTTTCAGAATTTTGCAGTTAGATTTTTAGAAAAAATGAACTATACTGAAATATTTATTAGTGAATGTGTAGATGTATATATAATGTTGGGGATTTGCTTTTAAAAAATACAAAAGAAATACAGAAGATAGGGAGACTGGAGGGGGGGAGAGTAGGGGACCTCCTGTTCTGGATAGAGGTTTAACCTGTCCTGAACGGGTCCCCTGCTCTCAAGAGTGGCCAAAAGTTGGTAATTGTTGGGGCTGGTGGGTGCTGGGAGTGTGGGAGTTTGTACGCTGTCCTCCCTGCTTATGTATGTGTTTGAGATTTTCAGTAATAGAAAGTATTTTACTGCCATTTAAAACATACAGCAACTGCCCCAGTTTTTAGGGTTTAAGAACCTTTTTTGGTATGAATGACTAAGGTAGAGATCTTTGCTATGATACATTATGGAGCCCAAAAGATGGTTTGCATTGACAAGTTTCTTTTTATGTGATTAGAATTGTATATGAAGATGTAGGGCGTTTTGGTGTTAATGTAACTGTAACCAGTCAACATAGACATGGTATGTTGTTTATGTATGCATTTCTTTCTGTATACCAAAACATATATTATTGCAGCAGGATTTAAATAGGCCAGTCTTTGTAACACGAGTTTCAAATATTACTTGTTAGAATGCAGAGCATGGTAATATCTTACTAACATGTTATTATTTTTCTTTCTAGAGTATGTCTGTTTCATTTTAGATACACGGGGAAAAGAAACATAGCAAGGTAATTCCCATCACGTTGCAATTTCCACTCTTTTCCTTCTCTTCCAACAGAGGGCAGTCTTAACTCTGCTGTGTAAACCCTCAATCATTAAAGTTGAGTTAACAAGAAGATAACAATTTATTGAACATATCTCAAGTCAAAGTTTAAACTCCTGTGAACTGATTTTAGTTTTCCAAAGGGTAATGGTTAGATGGATATGCAGAGTTTCTGTTCTAGCCCTAGAGCAGGTGGTTGTCTTTTCTGAAGGATGTGAGAAAGGGCTAGATCCGGGGGAAGGCAGGAAATTGTGATGTGAGGACAGCTGTAAGGTCTGTGGTTTTATTTACAACCTATCAATATTCACCTCCTTGACTAGGGTTAATAGAAATCCCCAACAACAATTGGGACACGAATCATATATTACCTATTTCTTCTTGTTGCTGTGGTCTGGGAAATAAATACTTAATACTTACGGTTTGAGGAACCTTAAGAAAAAGATTACTTATTTCAATAAGATTATCTATTCTAGGGGTAGAGTTTAGTTAGTAAAGGAACTCAAATAGAGTCCTTTTTTTAAAGTTAAGTTTTATGGCACTTCCAAAACCTAACAAGGTAGTTGGACAGGGCTTATTGGTGAGTCTTTGGAACTAACAATAGGTAACTCAGGTGATGATTTTCCATTGTCTTTCCCCATGAAAACTATCACCAGGAGCCTTAACGTCTAAGATTCTGCTTACTCTCCCACTGTGTTTATTAAAGGATGGTTAAACTCTTTTTGTTCCCTAGTTCCTGTATGACCCACTTGTAATTTTTTAATGGAACCCTAAAATTAAAGGAAAACAAATTTGCAAAACCTAGCCATAAATACGTTTACAGAGTAGAAACTTGTGATCCAAGCTTAACTCAAGTCCAGATTAGATTCGCATTCATTTTTTTTAAATTTTGGTATCATTAATCTACAGTAACATGAAAGACATTATGTTTACTAGGCTGCCCCCTTCACCAAGTCCCCCCCACATAGCCCTTCACAGTCACTGTTCATCAGCGTAGTAGGACACATTCATTCTTGAACATCTAACTCCAGGATTTCTCCCTGCCTCATTTCAGCTCTGAGGATCATTGCTCACTGTGTTTTTCTGACTCTTGCTGTTCCTCACCTCCTCAGAAAAGACTGAATCTTACTAGAGCATGGGCCACTTTACTCTAGTGTTTTTGAGGAAAAGGAGGGAAGTGAGAAACTCTTCCTAAATCCTTTATATTCCTGTAGCTAAAGCTATTTCTGCATACATTAAAACTTCATACAATTTCCAGGGACCCCTTATTAAAGCAAAGCAATTAAGCATAATACAGTATGTGGAAACCTAAATCATTTATTAGTTTAAACAAACCTAACATTAAGGTGCATTATTAGAGTGCTCTGTTTCCTAACTTTAAAATTTGTTTTAGGGTGCAGGATGCCTGGCTGTCAAGACACTTTGGAGTAGACCGAAAATCGCAAACCATGCCGGCTCTTCGAAACCGATCAGGAGTAATGCAGGCCCGGCTTCAGCATCTTAGTAGCCTGGAAAGCTCATTTACACTTAATCACAGTAAGTAAAACTGTGTGTAGGGTACCCATTTAAAACAGACATGTAATGCTATTTAGCGTTGGAGAAGTCCCAGCTTAGCTCCCCAGTATGGTTGGAAATGATTTCCCATATGTAGATATATTTGCATATCTCTAAAGTGTTCATAAATAATGTTTTCATCGTATGAATGTCAAATAAAATATGCATGGATTTGTTTAAGCAATTTTAGGTAATGGTGGTTTTTCTCCTTAGTGCAGTATTAAACCTTTTCCCACTTAATTGTTGCTCTCCTCATACTGTTTTACACTGACTGTCCTTCATTCCTCCTGTTAAACTTTAATGCCAATAATGGCATCTCAACATAATGTAGTATATATGACATCTGCTAGTATATATATATAATATTTGCTTTTTCGATGACTTTAAGGGATTACCATGCTAAGCTGACTGCAGAAATGAAAGGACTGTAAATACTATTTTGACAAAGGTATATTTTATACAGGTTGAAGTATTGACAAGACGAATAGGACAAGGAGAGAAATCTTGCCCAGCTGGGGAAGCTGGAGGGTTATATAAATGGAAGCTGTGCTCTGAAAAGCAAATACTAGTAAAAAGCCAAAGAGTGAGAAAACGTTGATTTAAGTATAGACCTCTGGAGGTTGCAGAAAAGGAAACCAGCAAGACTAGCTCTGTGATAAGGGCTAATAATAAAAACAAATGTCTTGAGCAGATGGACCCTGAGCTAACAGCCTACTAAGACCTTTAAAAAAAATGCAAGTCTTACAGCATTCAACTTTGTGCTTGTCACTTGTGAAAATCTAGGGAACCTGATTCCTTCCATTGGCCTACATGCTTCATTTCCCTTTGGATTTAGAAACAAGTTTCAAATTACTGGCATAATTGAAAACATCCGGCCATAGGGTGCCTCTGTATGTAATATATCTGAGTTTCTGTTTTGCACACATGATAATCAGCCCAGCCCAAAGTGCCTCCCGTGTTATTTCCAAGTTACATCACTGTCATTCATCACTGAAATCTTGTCTCCAAAGAAGTGGGCGCTTTATTATGTGTTGCAGAGCTATTGATACGGAGCCAAAATAAAAATGAGTGGAATGGATTAACCAGGACTGTGTTTGATTAAGGCGGAAAGACAGTGAAACTCAGTAGGTCTGCAGGTTTTGAGAGCCTCCTTTCTTCTTGCTTGTCTCTCTCTGATTCTGTGGGGAGAGGGGATCATTTAAAACTGTTTGTGAACCTCTGTGTCAGGCAGTTTTAATTAATTAAATTTTATCCTAGGTTCTGCAACAACCGAAGCAGACATTTTCCATCAGGCCCTTCTTGAAGGCAATACTGCTACTGAAGTTTCCCTAACAGTGCTAGATACCATATCGTTTTTCACCCAGTGCTTCAAGGTAAACATGAAGAGTTAAAATTCAGTTGGTAGCATTTTAAAGAAATCGTTACACAAAAATCAACTAGTCAGAGGCAGCAGAGTGACAAGCCCCGAATGAGCTGTCAGGAACTTGGATGGCATAGCTGGTCTGGCCACTGTGTGAGCTTGGGAACTCACCGAGACTGATCCATAAAGTAAGGGGAGTGGACTAGTTAGCCCTTAAGCTCTCTTCCGTCTGTTAAACTCTGTGGTTTTATTTTCATGTTTTAAAGGTTTTTCTTTCACACTTGTCTTGCCAATGGGTTTCGGCCCCGGGCAAGTTCGCTGTGGATTCAGTGTGACCAAAGAAAATGACAGCAGAACGGTCTTGGGGTGAAAGGGTTATACCCAACTTTACTTCCAGGTGGCAGGTCAGTCACTAAAATCCCGTTCATTCAGAGCCAGTCTGCATGCAGCAAGCTGGTCTCTGCCTCTGGGCCTCTCTGTCCGCACAGCCATCCTCTGGGCCTCTCTGTACAGTTGTCCCATACAGCCGTCCACCGGACCTCTCTGCACAGTCGTCCCGCACAGCCGTCCTCTGGGCCTCTGTCCTTGGCGTTGCCACCACTCCAGCCTCTGCTCTCCTGCAGCCTTGCAGCCTTGCCACCGTGGCGCTCCCAGAGCACTGGGCAGAGCTCTTTTTATAGGGTCAACAGCCATGTGTTGCCCACAGGTGTGCAGTGAGCTAGTCAACCACGGCCAGGTGAGAAATCTGGCCACAGGAACTCTCATCTTATGCACAATACTTCTATTAAAATACCCAAAGTGTTTAATCCAAGTTATGATTTAATCAATTTGCCTGAATACCCATGTCTTGTCAGGCTAGACGGTGTCCAGGCAGGCCAGCTGGCTTCCCTAGTCGGGCGCTTTGTGGTTTCATTTTTCAGATGTTTGCCTCTCGGTACAAATCATCATCGCTAGGATTGAAGAAAGAAGAAAGGTAAAGCAGTGGTCTTGCAGGGTTGTTGATGAAGTAGAAAGATAACGGATGTGAGAGTACTTTGAAAACTAAGAACCGTATAACTGTAGTGTGAGTTAACGTTGGTGGGAGAAATCAAAAGCGAGCAATTGGGCTTGCTTCCACCGGAGTCATACAGGTAATTTGTTTTCTTTCCCCTCCTCTAAGTAGTGCAGTTAATTGCTTCGACCTGCCTGATTTACTATGGAAACCTGGCCTGTGCTTTTCAGAAAGGCTTATGAAGGAAGACAGAATTGGATACTAGTAAAAAATAGGTGCAGAATCCCTTCATGAAGTATTAAGCTTGTTGTGATTAAAATGCAGCCCCAGTTCATTTTTCATTGTGCCAGTAAATAAAAATATTTGATCTCAAGGCTTGCATTGTATTCCTTTCTCCTATTCAGATGCTTCTTGTTTATTTAACAAACATACATCTTTGTAGATGGCAGGCATTATCCTAAGTGCTTTACAAATATTAACTCATTATTTTATTGTGGGGTGTGGATAAAATGAAAGTTCCTGTTGCCAGGATTCTCACCTGGCCCTGGTTGACTCTCTCACTGCACACCTGTGGGCAATAGACAGCTGTTGACTCTGTGTAAAGAGCCCCGCCCGGTGCTCTGGGCGCCCCACAGTGGCAGGGCTGCAAGGCTGCAGGAGAGCGGAGCAGAGGCTCGAGTGGTGGCAGTGCCAAGGACAGAGGCCCAGAGGATGGCTGTGCGGGACGGCTGTGCAGAGAGGCCCAGAGGACGGCTGTGCGGGACGACTGTGCAGAGAGGCCCAGAGAACAGCTGTGTAGGACAGCAGTGTGGACAGAGGGGCCCAGAGGCAGAGACCGGCTTGCTGCATGCAGACTCGCTCTGAGTGAATGGGATTTTAGTGACTGCCTGCCACCTGGAAATAAAGTTGGGTATAACCCTTTCACCCCAGGAACATTTTGCTGTCATTTTCTTTGGTCACACTGACTCCATAGCGAACTTGCCCAGGGCTGAAACCCATTGGCAAGACATGGGGCTGGAGCTGGGAAAGAGGAGAGATTGCAGACGGGCACCACTCTTTTTGAGTTGATGGGAATGCTCAAAAAGTGGGTCATAATGGTTGTACAACTCTGGAAATTTACTAAACATAATTGAGTCATATACTTGGAGTAGGTAAATTTTATAGTGTGTGAATCATACCCCAATAAACTTAAAAATACGAGTACCGGCCTACTCTTAATCCTCATAATAGCTTTATGATATCGATATTATTCCCATTTAAAAATGAGGGACCTGAGGTTCACAGGGAAGTTAATATCACATAGCTGGTCAGTAGCAGAGTCTGGATTCAGATCTAGGCCAGCTGTCTCAAGAGTCCGTGCATCTATCCACTACACCACGCTTGGAAGTAGACGAAGGAAGGAGCCAGAGAATCTCATACTATTCAGGAATTCGGGCTGTTCACGTTCCCCTTAGATCTGTCACAACTTTGTATATTATTTTGGTTTTCTACTGTTGTTTTCACCAAGTTGTTAACCTGCTGATTAGTTTCTTGAAGGATTAGAGAGTAAAGCTAGAGAAGTTAACCTAAGAAGGTTCATAAACCAGTAGATACTTTTCTACAATTTTTTGTTCTTTTTTAATGTCTTGCAAGGAGCATTTAAACAGTTTACAAAGTCTGTTCAATTGTGATACCTGGTATTATCTCTACTCACAGAGAGTTTAATTTGTCACCAGTGGCTAAACACATTTTCTACTAAACATACTTTTAAAAGTAAATTATATAGTAGACTTAAAACTAGAATTGATATTTTCCTTAATGCTTACATTATTTAGTCTTCCTCAGAGGAATACAACAGCTGATTGCCTTGTATCTATTTATAATTTGCCAGTTTCTTAATTGAGAAGCAGTATGGTTAGGTTAATAGTACTCTTCCCATGCTACTTCTGGGTTTGCTGTTACATTGGAAAAATAATGTGTTTTCATCTGTTTAAAATGATAGAATTAAATGTCAATATAGTTTATGTAGCATTTTGAGATTTCCAAGTTGAAAGATGGCATAAATGTTTTGAAATTATATTAAAATTCTAGTTTTTTTGAAACTATCAAGCAGTGGCTTGAGAAACAGGTACTGATAAAGTCAGTTCTCTCATTCTTGGGGGAGAGGAGCGACATAGACTGTTTCTGCAAAATGTGTTTTGGTTTTTTTTTTAAATATTTTGTAGAGCCAACTTTTAAATAATGATGGCCACAACCCACTAATGAAAAAAGTATTCGATATTCATCTTGCTTTTCTTAAAAATGGACAATCCGAAGTGTCACTGAAACATGTATTTGCCTCACTGCGATCTTTCATCAGTAAGGTAGGGAAAAAAACTTCACTGCCGCTTTTAGACTCACTCATGGCAAGAAGGAAGGGGCCACGAGGATCATTGTGGTGGCATCTACAAACCTCAGATAATGAAGCCGATAAGTACTGCCTGTGTAAATACAAATACAGAACCACAAAACACACAGAAGGCCTGACCAAGAATCCCAAGAATCAGAAAGTGCTTTTATTCCTTGTCCTTCCTTGTCTTTTTCAATAGGCTCCCTTGAAGAGTGTCACTTTCAGATTACCAGCTCTGCCAGGTTTTCTTCTATTTTGCTGCTTTTTAAAGTACTGTCATGCTGAGCACATGTAAGCGGGCAGTGCACTCATGGATAAGCACTTTGGATGCAGAGACCAAGTTCTATAACCCCAAGGTCTTATATGGTATCTTGCAAGTGATAGGCACTCAATATGGGTTCAAATGGATGACTCTTAACTCTCAGTGCTAATTGTACCCATGGGCTCCAAGTTTTCAGGCCACTTACTTGATCTCAAAAAAAAAACCTCAGGCTAGGCTTTTAGAAATAAGTATCACTGAAACAGATGGCAAGGATTTATTTCTGGTCTGTTTTTTATATCTTTTAAACATAGTTAAAAAGCATCATGAACCAAGGTGGAGTTAAAATTATGGAAAGGCACAGGCTAGGCTTCCACTCTGGCACGTGTCACTCCAAGACAAATTAATTAATTTGGGATAGTTAAGCATGCAAAACTTTTTTGTCACTTTTTTGATTTGGGATAGCTGAGCGTGCAAACCTTTTTTGTCATTATGTGTATGGCAGCTTACTGCATTTAATTGCTGTAGAAATTAGGTGGGCTTAAAGGTTGTTTTTTAATTGCCATTCTTTAATACAGTTTGTGAATAAAGAAACATGTGGAAGACTGAGTTCAATACAAGCATGTTACAAGAAATTAAGGGAAAGAGATTGAGAAATAATTCACAGAACAGTTACTGAGTAGGTACTTACTAGTGTTAGACACTGTCAGGGATGCAGTCCAAGGGCTTACTGTCCATTAGTGGGGAACACACACACGTGCACATCCACAGATGCCATTAGGCTAGACGAAGTTTATTCAGCTAACTGAGGGTGGGCAGGAGGAGAGGAAATGCTCTAATTCAGCAAAAGTTTCTGTATAGCCATGGAGCAACGGTTTAGTATGGACTCGACTCAGCAAGAGATGAGACTGAAGAGGGAAATGGGGACCTGATGACTGTGTTCTCATCTTAGGAGGTAGACATCATCTTTTAGGCATCAGGGAGTAAGGTAGTAACAGATTTGTATTAAGAGCAAATTATGCAGGCAGGGAAAAATCTCTTTAAAAAGTACTGTTGAAGATGGATTGGGTGATACTAAAGGCAGTAAGAGGACTTGTTGCAATAGGCTAGATAGGAGATGAGGGCCCCAGGAAGTCAGTGACAGTGGAGATGGGAAGTCAAAGGCAGATAGGAGACATGGTAAGGAGGTAGAATTTACATAACTGGGTCCTCAGTTCGCTGATTGGATAGTGGGATACGATGGTGAAATACAGGAAAAAGACTACATTTGGGGTAAAAGTGAGTAAGTTCTGTTTTGTGGGCCTATTGAATATAAGGTGTCTATAGGACATCCAGTTAGAGCTGTTAGGATTGACAATTGGATATAAAGATTTTTGCTCCGGGGAGCTAGACTTGGAGTTCATCATCCATGCATTCATCTATACTTTTATTTATTGAACACTTTCTTTCCATCCAGCACTATACCAGGTACTAGAGATACAGTGGCGGAAGTAACAAAAGAAATACATTCTCTGCCCTCAGGAGGCTTTCAGTCTAGTGGGGAGGGAGAGAGACATTAAAACAAGTAAATAAAATAGTAATTATAATAAATTCAAGGTTCTGCGATAGAGAATAATCAGCTATCCTGTGGAAGGTACCTTACTTTAGATAGGTTTATGACTTGGAAAATGAGACCTGAATAATGAAAAGGGGCCAGCTGTATAAAAAGCTCAAGGAAAAATACTCCAGGGAGGTCATGTATGCAAAGCCCAAGTTGGGAAAGAGCTTGAAATTCTGGGAACGGAGAGACCTAGTATAGCTGGAGCATAGTGGACTAGGGAGATCACCAACATATGAGTGGTAGTTGAAGCCATGGGAGTGGTTTATTTTCCCCTGGAGAGTATATAGAGGAAAACCCGCCAGCCCCCCCAGAAAAGTAATACATTGGAGAAAAACAACCTACAGGGGGTTAGAAGAGGAAACTGTAGAGATGAGAGGGAGCAGTCATAGAAGAAAGAAGAAAGGCCAGAAAGAAGAATATCATGGAAATCAAAGGAGAAAAGAGTTTTGACATTATTGTGGGGTACAGAGTGGTCTGGTAAGATAAGGATAAAGGGGGGCCATTGGAACTGGCAGTGAGGAGGTCAGTGCTTTTGGCCATTGCCCACTCCAAGAAATGACATAGGTAGCAGCTTACATATGGTAGGTAAATTACACTGCAGCTGTGTTAGAGTATCTTGCCCAGCAAGATTTGGTTTAATCTGGTGAAACTCTTGATGAGATTTCCCAATTGCCAATCAGAAAACCTTTATTAGACATTCATTATCTGCATAGCTTTGCACTTGGTGTTAAGGTGATAAAAAGAAGATAGATTCCTATAACATGGGTCTAACTTCAAGATTCCCAAGAAATAATTTTGAAAAGGTGGCCCTCTAGCTTCACACTCTCTGAAAAACATCCATTGTGTACCCTGAAGGAACTTCCTACTTGCTTGCCTAGACACATAAGAGCAGGAGATTATTACAAGCTTCTGTCACATGGATAGTTGATCTTCTGCAAAGCAGACTAAATACATTTTCAAAGGAACAGCCCCCTGGCGTGGCTGTTTTGAGGATGGACAGTCACTTTTGTATTCTTCTTCTGTGCCAACATGTATCTTAATCAACACGGCCTATGAGTAGAAGATACAGGAGTGTATGTCTGTATGTGTACACTTCATCTGTTCCTCATTTTGTTAAAAGGTCAACTTTACTCACTGAGTAGATTCCTGTTAGAATTTTCTCAGCATATGGAAGTTCATAATATGAGGAACTGTTTAAGTATAGAGCAAAAGAGTAGGTAATACAGATTCTTTCCCATTTTTAAGGCCCTGATTGAGACCTACGATTTATTCATCATTTCAGTCATTCATTCAATACATAGTCTTAAGAACCTACTTATCACCTCTTCCAGACCATCATGCGCTCTTCTCAGATCTGTAGCATTTATTGTCGGTACTCACATTTTCATAGTGATTTGTATACTGACTTTAAGACATTGTTCTGTCATTGACACATGCTGGTCTTTGTTTTTAATTGGCCCGGGTTCTGTAGATCAGAGCCCTGGCCTTAGGTTGGTTTTGTATCCTCAAACACCCGGCATCATTTTGAGTGAGAACATAATAGACACTTGATAGTTGGTTGATTTTTATGATTGGGTTTTCAGATACTTAGGTATGTTTTTCCTGTTCCTTAGTTTCCCTCAGCCTTTTTCAAAGGCAGGGTAAACATGTGTGCTGCATTTTGCTATGAGGTTTTGAAGTGCTGCACCTCGAAGATTAGCTCCACCAGGAATGAAGCATCTGCCCTTCTGTACCTCCTGATGAGGAACAACTTTGAGTATACCAAAAGGAAAACCTTTTTGAGGACACATCTGCAGGTCAGTGAAAATCAAAGCTCCTCTTCTTTCTTCTATTTAATCCTTAGCCTCCAGATCAAGATCTAGAGCTACACAGTCCAGTACAATAGCTATTAGACACATGTGGCCGTTGAGCCCTTTAAGTGTGGCTAATCCAAATTGAGATGAGCTGTAAATATAGAATACACATTGGCTTTTGAAGATGAAGTACCAAAAAAGTAAAGTATCTTAACTGTTTTATATTGACTCTGGAATGAAATGATATTCTGGTGTATCTATTGGACAGCACTGCTCTGGAGCATAGGTGTTAAGAGCATAGACTCTCGCTCAGATCCCAGGTCTCCTACACTCTGTGTGACCTCAAGCAAGTTACTTCCTTAGTGTCTCAGTGCCTCAGTTTTTTCATATGTAAAATGATGGTAAACATGCATACCTACCTCATAGGGTTCTTGTGAGGACTAAATGAGCTGATTAAATAACAAACAAAATACTTGTTCAGTATTCCATACCTAGTAATACAGTTTGCGTTTTTTTTGTGGTTCAGCATGCCCCAGTTAATAGAAACATGAGAGACAGCTCAAGGTTTAGTACAAAGCATAGACTTTGGCATCAGACCTACCTGGGCTTCAATCATAAATCAACTACTTCCTTAGTCACTGGGTGACTCCTAGGCAAGTTATTCAATCTATCTTAACTGTTTGCCTCATCTGTAAAATGAAGCCAAGTGTGTTTCCCCTTGCAGGGTTATCATGAGGGTTAAAACTGAAGTGTGTGTACAGTGTCTACAGTGTAATAGACATTTAGTACATGGTACTTGTCAGTCAATATCTGCGTGTTTGTTGCGTATTTGATGAAACAGCTCTGAGCTAAACCACAGTTGGGACTTCTTGGCTCAGTAGGCCTCTTTGTGATATGGGAAATCCTTGGACAGATTTATATCTTCACTGCCATGCTCTGTCTCATTAGAGTTG
The DNA here is from genome assembly GCF_040802235.1 of Manis javanica. Lineage (NCBI taxonomy): Eukaryota > Metazoa > Chordata > Mammalia > Pholidota > Manidae > Manis > Manis javanica. The sequence goes on along the minus strand of NC_133174.1, from coordinate 107,614,000 downwards.
TTTATCAGAAACTGAGTTATAAATGGGGCAGCTGCCACAAACAGCTTTTTAGACATGTCATCAGTAATGTGAAAATCTGATAGGAGTATATGCTTCCTATAAAAACCTGTCATGTAGTTACTTTTGGATACTAGGGTCAGCATTACATGTTAGGACTTTTACTATTGGCTTTTCTACAAGGTGTCACTCGAATACCACCTTCCCCCTAAACATTTCTGCAGTTAGTGTGCCAGTATGCCTGACATTCCCCATTAGGGTCCCTTCTTCTGGGTCAAAGCATCAGTCCTCTCAGGTCCTTTATTCAAATTAAAGTGAACTAATAAATATGAAGTCTTAGAACCATGTCTGGCACATAGTGAATATTCAATAAAGGGTCAAGATTATGTGTGATTTCTTTAATCCTTGTAACTCTATAAAGTAGGTATTGTTACCATCCCTGCATTACAGATGAGGAAAGTGAGGCACAGAAGTGTTAAATAATTCCCAGAGCTACACAGTAAATAATTGATAAAGTCAAGATTTGACTCTGGAGCCTGTATTCAAAGCTCCTAAGTATTCTGCTTCCCAGGTTCAGGGAAAAAGGATCCAGCCATTAACACCTTAGCATGAATCATTCAGACATTCATCAAAGGAGCTTGAGAGATTAAAATGTGCCATCAAAGACCATTATATATACTGCTATCTAAACTAGGTAGGCCCTAGTCAGAAAAAAAAAGAGAGCTGAGGTGCTGGAGTTTTTGGAGTTCGGCATGCTGAAATCGACTAGTGAGAAGGAATGAGAAACCACCAAAGAAAAATGTCATTTAGTCCCATCTTTGCCAGAGCTACTTCCTAGCAAGCATATTCAGAGTAGAGACCTGACCACTGTTACACAGGTTCACTTTTATGAGAACAGTTTTAGATCTAGCTGTGCTAAGAGTTTTTTTTTTTTTTTTTTTTTTGAGAGGGCATCTCTCATATTTATTGATCAAATGGTTGTTAACAATAAAATTCAGTATAGGGGGGTCAACGCTCAATGTACAATCATTAATCCATCTCAAGCCTAATTCTCGTCAGTCTCCAATCTTCTGAAGCATAACGAACAAGTTCTTACATGGTGAACGAATTCTTACATAGTGAATAAATTCTTACATGGTGAACAGTACAAGGGCAGTCATCACAGAAACTTTCGGTTTTGATCATGCAATATGACCTATAAACAATCAGGTCAAATATGAATATTCGTTTGATTTTTGTACTTGATCTATATGTTGATCCCCCATTTCTCCTACTACTATTATTATTTTTATTTTTAATAAAATGCTGAAGTGGTAGGTAGATGCAAGATAAAGGTAGAAAACATAGTTTAGTGCTGTAAGAAGGCAAATGTAGATGATCAGATGATCAGGTGTGTGCCTATGGACTAAGTATTAATCCAGGCTAGACAAGGGCATCAAGACATCCACGGATGCAGAAGATTTCTCTCAAAGCAGGGGGGGTGAGGTTCTGAGCCTCACCTCTGTTGATCCCCAAATTCTCACCTGATGGCCCCCCTGCGACTGTGCCTGTCTTAGGTTGTTCCTCCCTTGAGGAATCTTACCCGTCTCTGGCTAACCAGTCATCTTCCGGGGCCATACAGGGAAATGTAAAGTTGGTAAGTGAGAGAGAAGCCATATTGTTTGCAAAGGTTAGCTTTTTACTTCTTTGCAGATTTATGCCCTGTGGCTTCTATGCCCAGCACTTGTCTCAAGGTATCTTTACCACCTGGAGGAATTATGATACTCGGTAAATTCGATATGAGGCACGAATTCTATTTAAGGGTTGTAATTAGGAAGGAAGAAGAAAAGCTATAGATGTAGCATATGAAGGAAACTTGGGAGGATTGATTATTTCTTTGACATATCTTCTTGTATAGTACCTTAAGTATGTATAGGTTTTAAACTACTAACTAATTTGCACACATATATTAACATAATAGGAATACGGTGACATAAACAAAGCAAATCTATAATTACCATCCATCTCCAGTGAAGCCAAGAAAACCATTTAGGCACCCTAGGCATTTGTGAAAATTTATCTATGATATGATGGATATTGTCCAACTGTACTTGAACCATCAGACAAATTAAAGCAGCCCATTTCTGGGATCTGTTCACATCCCATATGTTCTTTTAACCATAGATAGTCTATAGTCATGAGATTTTGGAGTGCTACAACTTGCACCCCTCCCAACTCCTGGTTGAGTTCCAACAGTACAGATCCGGTCAAATTCGTTGTCTCACTGTATGCACATGCCAGCCTAGACATCTCCCTCCTCATTCTTATGGCAAGTCCAGGAGATGGTGGGCTGGATGCAGCCACAACCGCAGCCTCGTCCGAATCCCTGTGGAGGCTTTTTGATGATCATCCCCTGGCACAAGTCCTCCAGAGAGTGCTGATGCCGGAAGCTCCTCCTCATATCGTATCTTAGTTCATTTTCTGGGTATCCAAGCTAGGCCTTGATCTCCTGCATAGGAACAAACAGACCCTTTGCCCACACTTTGACATGCCCTCTATACCACTGTGCAGAACTCATTGGAGGTCAGCACAGAGGAACTGCTTTTTTTTTTTTTATTAAGAGAAAGGAATATTATCAGAAGAGAGTACCTCCATAGCTGATCATCTGACACCCTTTAAGTGATCAACATTAAGGATATTTAAAGCATGCGTTGATCTTTGATTTACCAATAGTTTTATCCTGTTAAGGAGTAATCCCCCTTTTCCTTCTTTCTTTCTTTCTTTCTTTCTTTTTTTTTTTTTTTTAAATTTTTAATCTACACTTACATGAAGAATACTATGTTTACTATGCTCTCCCCTATATCAGGTCCCCCCTAACAACCACATTACGGTTACTGTCCATCAGCTTTGTGCTAAGAGTTTTGAAAACATTTTCTCATCTAATCAAGACAGGTCCCAATAAAATTTGAAACTGGAGCCTCTGAAGTCACTGTTTCACTAGAAGAATTTAAACCCCTCATGTGTGAAGAAAATAGACTACAATGAAACCATAATCTTTAAAAGAAGCATTTCATATGAGTGCTTATGGGCTTATACAATGATGAAAAGAAACAGCACTTGTTCAAAAGACATTTGAAAAACAATGTTTGCTTCTTCCCACAGATAATAATTGCTGTAAGCCAGCTGATAGCTGATGTAGCACTAAGCGGAGGATCAAGATTTCAGGAGTCTTTATTCATTATCAATAATTTTGCAAATAGTGACAGACCTATGAAGGTATGTTCTCACTTCAAGTAATGAATTAAAACCACCTTCACTACCGGGAAAGTTTACCCTCCTGCAGTTAAACTGTCGTTCAATTCACAGCTTTGGATAGTATAGAGCGGATGGAATACGTAGCACCTAGAACACTGCCAGGTACATAGCAGACTAGTTGAATGGATGGATGAATGACTATGCTGTGTCTGCACAGTTGTTGTGGCTAGTGGGATTTGAATTTTTTTCTGGGCTTGATTTCTAAACTTAGAAAAAGATCCTTCTGTAACAGTTGTTATCATTTTTAATATTGGTTAACTAAGCACTGAGTTTGAAATTTCACAAATACTTTTTAGAGTAGTTAACAGTTGCCTGTTCCATTGCCAGCAGATGAGGAATAGCACAGAAAGGGCTTGTTATTTGATTATTTCCTGAGTTTCAAGAATCCTCTGTTAGCTGATTGTGACTTTGCCATAGGTACTTATTGGCAAATCCAAGTCCAGGGCTGTTATTCTTAGGCACCAGCTGGCTGAGGCCAAGCCCAAGACCCTGACCTTCCATCATTCCTCTTTCTTCCCTGTATGCTTAGAACCTATAACATTTTAAAAACTCATGTTGCATGGAGAGCAGGTTCTGATCTTTAGTGATATATGTGTACAAGGGAAGAAGAGTCCTTTGCCAATAGAAGACTTTTCCTCCCAGAGGAATCATCCCCACTCTTGGGAAAGGTCATCATCCAGCATGCTTTGACAATATTGTGTGAAAAATGAAAATCTCACAGTCACAGCATACTTGATGTTTGGGACGTGGAGAATCTATGTACCAAAAAATGATTCCCATAAGAACATTGCTTAGACTGATTTAAAAGAAAAAAAGCGCTGAGTAGTGCCAGCCGTTCCCAGGCTGGGAAAGTTTGCTTTTCAGTCAGTTCTGCTGGTTCCCCAGGAGATCAGTATATGCTTCAACTAATCCCATGAGCACATAAACAACTTCAGTTGTTTAGGATCTTATATTCTGAGAGTTTATTTTACTAGTCATTAACCATCCTTAATTCCATGTTAGATAAAAGTTGGATTAGCAACTTCTTCAAACTAAATGGGGTCTATTTTAGCTCCCCTTTTTCATAACTTAGTTCTGAAATGACTTAGTTTTATTTTGGTAGGGCAGTTGTTACCATTAAACCCTGTGGTAACAAGCTATGGCTTTTCCCCAATAAATGGAATCTCTATTCATATATAAGAAGGAACTTTATGTATGTAGTTATTACTTCTAAAGGGATCAGGAAGGCACTCTTTAAAACCGTTTCTTCCACATTTGGCTATACTAACAGAAAAGCTCCCTAACTCTTGTACTTGTCCTTAACTTACTGTCTCGGAATCCTGCAGATAATGGTGATTACTCCAGTGGAATTAAGAGGAAATGATAGGACTTTCTTAATAGTGACCAGGATAAAGAGAAAACTAACTTAGTGGTTTTGAGAAATAAAAATGACACTTTGTGAGAGGTTGATAATCTCTTTAAACTCTTCAGAATGTTCAGTGATTCATAATCTCTTATTTGTATAAGTGGAAATTTTCACAATATGGTTTTCACCTTAGTGGATAGGATAGGTACACTTGTCAGTGAGAAGGAGTGTGGCCAAGAAGGCTAGCTCTAGAGCCAGACTGCCTGGGTGTAAATCCTCTCTCTACCACTTACCAACTGGGAGACTTTAACCAAGCTACTGAGGCTGTGTGCCTCAGTTTCCCTTTGGTAAAATGAATTATAATGGTATTTAATTCATAGGGTTGTTATGAAAATTAAAACATAAGGCCCCTAGACAACTCCCTGATACATGTAAGCTGTCTATGTTTAGTTACTGTTGTAACTCAAATTACACACTAATGGCGAATATAGATTATTCTCATGGCTGTAGAACTCACAGTGGAGGAGCTGGGGTTCAAAACCAGATAGTCTGGCTCCAGAGTCCATGCTTTTATATATTGTGAATATGCTGTTGTCAAGTTCAGATGAGCCTTCAAAGCCTGAGCTAGTTGGATATTTTTAAAAAACGAATTGAAAAGAAAAGCTCTTTAGATACGCCACAGGTCAAGAAGCAAATACCAACCACTGTAACAAGGAGTATGAGCCATGTTATTCCATTCCCAGGATTGGATGCCAAGGCTTAGAGCACATCAGTAATATTGATAAACATGTCTTTTCTGTTTGTTTTGGAATTAGGCAACTGCTTTTCCCACAGAAGTCAAAGACTTGACCAAGAGAATCCGTACCGTTCTTATGGCTACGGCGCAAATGAAAGAGCATGAGAAAGACCCCGAAATGCTTATTGACCTGCAGTATAGCTTAGCCAAGTCCTATGCAAGCACCCCAGAGCTCAGGAAGACCTGGCTTGATAGCATGGCCAAGATTCATATTAAAAATGGAGATTTTTCAGAGGTGACTATTCAAGGCTTTGTTCTAAATGCATCCCTGCAAAAGCCCTGGGGCACATTCTGACAGTTCTTCTTTGTCACCTCTTTCTAGGCAGCGATGTGCTATGTCCATGTAGCAGCTTTGGTTGCAGAGTTTCTTCATCGAAAAAGTAAGATATTTCTCTTCTTTGAGATGGGGTGCATTTCCATTAGCACAGGGGTTCTTACCTTTGTAGCTTGCAGCTATGAATGTGATATAATTGAGCTCTGAAAAATACATTCACCTTTAGTCCCATTTGGTGTTAAAGAGAAGCTGTTGTAAAAGAAAACCAGATTGTTCGTTTTGCCCTCTGTGTTCATGAAGAGTACAGGGATAAGTTAAATAGTACAGGGCCAGGCCCAATGCTCAATGTTTATTTTTCCAGACTGTCTCCCTGGAAGACTGCCACAAATTAAATTATTCTCAGGGCTCATGAAATGCTCTGGATAATACAAATGACTTACTTTGCCCTCATCTACCCCAACTTCACTAACAACTGCTCACAGATTATATATCTCTGCAGCCACTTTAGGGCAATAATACCTTGGTGTTAAAAGGGAGGCAGCACATCAGCAAGATGGCTGAATAAGACATTATTTGTTTGTGTACCTCCGACAATTGGGGATCCAGCACCATATTTAAAGGGACCTAGGCAGAATCGCGCCCACCAGTGCGCCAGGTAATAGGCTGGCAGAGCTCAGTCCTGGCTGTGGATCGTGCAGTGGCCCATGAACTGGCTGCGGCCCCTCTCAGCTACAGTCCAAGAGCCCCTGGAGAACCTTGCCATAGATAAGAGAGCCTTGGTGGAAGTCCAGGTGTGCGGTAGAGAAGTTCCAGCATGCTGTTGGAGCAAACCAAATACAAGTTTGGGTGCGTTGGAGAGAGTAATAAGGAAAAATTTTGACTTGACTTGTGTCACCCCTTTCTTCAAGGTGGCACAATTCAGTGCCAGGAGAGACTTTCTTGCCCTTGATCTCTTCTGTAGGGAAAAGTGAGAGCACTCTGAGTGGGGACCTGGCTTCCCCAGCAGTACAAGGTACTGCCAAAGAGGCCCATTTCTCTCTTACCCCATCAAGAGTGCTCAGTCGTGAGCTGCGTAACTTGGAGGTGGGAGAGCTGCAGATGGACTCTCAGAGTACATTAAAGGGACACAATCCTGCTAACTGCATCCCGTGATCTTCTCCATCAAGAAGCCCTCCAGCTGACCCACAGGCACCCCCAGTGGTATGTCTTCCTGATACTGGTTGACTGTAAGCTTTGCCAGATGGCTAATGAGCACATAGAGAAAGTTGGCCAGAATCTGTGAGTCAGACAGAGACCACAAACTTGAGCTTTAGCACCACTCTTGGGAAAGCAAAAGGGGAGCTTGTTGGCACATGCCCTGGTATGTTGCGCGAGAGAGGGAAGGCATACAAGCTTAGGAATTTTTCCACAAAGGGGATCAAGCAATGTGGAACAGTATCCATTAGATGGCCTGTGAAAGCCTCAGAATCCCTAGCTGGGCAGATGGAAGGTAGTTCTCTCCCAAAGGCACTCAGTAGTTTGGAGGTAACTGCTCCTTCAAATGTGAAGACAGCAACACAAGACTTTAAGGAACGTGAAAACTAAAGGAAACGTGACACCACCAGTGGATGACAATGATCTGCAGTTTGCCTGAAAAAAAGTCAAAATAGCTGTCTTAAGTGGCTCGGTGAGCTACAATAAAACAAAAAAGACACTCAGGAAAACAATACACGAACAAAACAAGAAGTTAAAGAGAGAGAAATCTTAAAAAAGAACCAAGCAGAAATTCTAGAGCTGAAGAATGTAATGAATAAAGTGAAAAATGCAATAGAGACTATTACCAGCAGAGTGGATCGTGCAGAAGAAATAATCTGTAAATTAAAAGACAGGACCTTTAAAATTGCCTAGTTAGGGGAGAACAAAGAAGAAAGAATGAGAAAGAGTGAAGAAAGCCTGCATGATCTGTTGGACACCATCAGAGTCCCAGAAGGAGAAGAGAGGATGAAGGAGACAGAAAGCATATTCAAAGAAATAATGTCTGAGAATGTCCCAAATCTGGGACTCTTTCAGGAAGCTCATAGACTTTTTCAGGCAAACAAAAGCTGAGGGAGGTCATCACCACTAGGCCTTCTTTACAAGAAATGCTGAAAGGAGTTCTGCAAGCTGAAACAAAAGGGTGCTAATTAGTAAGGTGGGTCTATATGAATAGATGAACAATCTGTGGCACTAAATACAATGGAATATTATTCCAAGAAAGAAATCCTGCTATTCATGACAACATCGATGGACCTTGAAGGCATTATGGTAAGCCAAATAAGTCAGGCAGAGGAAGACAAATACCATGTAATCTTTTTATGTAGAATCTATAAAGTTTAATTCCTAGAAACAGAGAGTAGAATTGCTGGGGGATGGGGAAAATGGGAAGTTGTTGGTCAAAAGGTACAAACTTTCAGTTACAAGATGAATAAGTTCTGGAGATATAATGTAGAGCATAGTGATTATAGTTAATACCATATACTTAAAAGTTGCTGAGCGATAGATCTTAAATGTTGTTACCTCCCCCAAAATGATAATTATGTGTGGTGATTAACGCTACTGTGGTAATCATTTCACAGTATATATGTGTATCAAATCAGCACGTACATTAGAATTTTATATATCATTATGTACCGATTAATATCACAATAGAGCTGGGGAGGAATAGAAACTAAAAAAACGGAGTCATGGCCTTGAAGGGCTTCAGGATCCAACTGGTCTAATTCAGCAATCTGCCTGAAAGCTTCCCCAGTATTGCTGACTTCTGTAGTAACTACTCAAATAGAACAGTTGAGTTAGGTTTAAAAACTGATTGGCAATAGACATTGCCAAGAAATCATAAACTATCACAATGGCCAAGCCACTTCCTTAAGGCAATTGCTTGAGTAATATTAGGGCAAAATGCAATCATCTTGTGGGAGTCCTATTACTCTGGTTGTGGCTATGAGAACACAACCATGTTTTGTTGTTTTTTGATTCCAGAATTCCTGCCATTAACTATATATATATATATATATATATATATATCTTTCACTTCACATGAAAGGCTCATTGTCTGATTGCCTCTTGTAATACCATCCACATGGAGAATCTCTTGCTAAAAAGAGTCTTCCTGAACATGGTATCATGACTAAAATGTAGATGCATTTTACTTATACTTTAGAATAACACTTAGATTGTTCAAATGAATTTTAGTATCAGTCTGTTTGAAATTGGTATATTCTAGTTTGCTCCTTTTAGTACATATGTAGTTTTCAAATGGAGAATGATTAACAAAAGAAGGCCCTGTTTGAGGGTTTTTTCTATATCACTGGTCTGCCTGTGAAGTTATGGTAAAAATAAATAATTGAAATCGCACACCTATAATTCCAGATAAACTACAAAAATTGTATGACTCCTAAACACAGTACTAAATAAATTTTTGGGTGTATCTTTCAGACAAACTGGGTTAATAATTATCTTTTTAATTAGTAGAAATCTGAAATAAGAGTTTTATATCCACTAAGTATAAAACTATAGCATTTAGATACTGAAAATAGTTAAGTATATTAAAATGTTTCCCTAGAACTTTTTTCACAAGTGCAAAGACCTTAAGACTAAGCAAAAATTAAGAATTATTTATCTCCCATTAGCAATCCTTAAGCTTTAGAAATATAACTATAGCATTGGACAAAACAGCAACTAAAATAGAATATAAATATTGTGGTTTTTTGGTTATTAGCTTGAGGCAGCTAATCTGAGCACCAAACAAGGGGATGTGTTTCAACAAGTGGAAATAGTGTTTTAAACTCATCACTTAAATATGTATTTCATAATACCTTGAAGGCTTTTTAGAATTTATTCTTTCTAGAAATCAAAGAGCTCTTCTCGAGTAGGAAAAAATGATGTTTTTCATTTTAAACAAAAAATAATGTTAAATTTAGGAGATGTTTATATATTTATACATAAGTGCCATCTATTTTAAACCTGGAAAATTCTACTTGCTTAAGTTAGAAAACCTTATTCTAAAATAGGGGCAGTAGTAAAATCCTCAGGGTTTTCCCCCCTTAGCTTCAGTCATTCAAATGATCCAAAACACCTTTTTTTGTTCATTAGCTGATTAAACCATTAATAGTTACACCAAGGCAGACTACAAATTTAAAACACAAGTTAAGATCTTAATCTGGGGGGGAAAAACCCAATCTCTTAAACTGTCATCTACTCTGAGAACTCCATGATCTAGATAAGACCTGGATATTCACAAAGTAAATAAAAATACATTTGAGAGCACAACAGAAAGAAACTGTTTATTTGCACTTAGGACAAACTTATGTAACAAAAGTCATCGAGCAATTCTAGAACCCTTTCTTTTCTATCATTACATGTCTTTTGATAATGAAGACAAAGGGAAGGAGAATTAGAGTATATTTTAAATCTGTGACCTATTCAATTGCCAAAATTTTTGTTTTCTGAAAGTCCTCTACCATTTCTCTTGAAATCATTATAAGGTTTTTTTAATCAAGTTGGAATGAAATACTTCTTACCAGCAGACACACTGGAGACAGCTGTTCTCCCATTTCATTTTTTAAAAAAAAAACTTTAAGAAAAGAAGTGGTTGCCTAAGCAAGCAAGGGCTTGGGCTCCTATTCCTCAGAGGTGAGTACAGAACACCAGTGAGGAACCATTTCTAGATCCTTGTTGTCATGTTTCAGGCACTGAACTGAAAGGCAGAACGTAGGGGTGTAGTTCTCCCTGCCCCAACCCCCATCCTTTAACTTCTTTCAGGCAACCAGAACTCTTGCTCTTTATATCAGAGAGACCTTAAGGATTATCATTCTCAGCCTTTTACCCTAAGTTACCTCCAAGTGGTGATACTGGATATTAGTTTCTCGTGCCCCCCAAAATTTAAAATGAAAACAGGTCTAAATTCCCTTGTTTCTGTTTTGCCTGCAAACCTCAGAATGTTCTAGATTTCATTCTCTGGAGGCTAGACTTCCTGTACCTCTCCCTCTCCTTTTCCTGAGAGAGGACACAACTGTTTCCCCCTGGGAAGATAAGAGTCAAATCTCTGCATTCTTCCACCACCACATAGCATCTGAGCTTCAGCAAAGCTTTAGGCCTCTAGGCCTCCCCCATTAATGCAGAAAAAGGAATTTCCTTTCTCATAGAATTTGCCCTTCTCATTCCTTACAGGGCAGTGTTGCTCCCTTTCCCAAGTCTTTGTACCCAGAATCTGATAGCTCAAGTTCTACAAAGCTTTTTATTCCATAATTCCTTCTTAATCGCAACTTTTCCCCTTTCTGCCCTTCCCTCAGGACACTTTCCTCTCATCCTTCTGCCTAGCAGTCTTATTTTACCAAGGCTCAGACTGCTGCTCTGTCCTCCAACTCTCCACTGTTTTCGTGGGATACTGGCACTTAAGGTAGTGGTTCTTCTTGGACAGTTTGCATCTTTCCCCAGGGCAGTAATCAGGAACACGGATGCTACAGCTATGAAGGGCAAGGCCAGGAATCCAGAAAGATTGATAGGATGAGATCTCTCAAACTCCTGCCTCCCTCTGTTAGGGTATATATACTGGCCACTGCTAGGTTCAGCAACTCATTGATCCCAAAAATCTTTCCACGACTAAAGGAAGTCAGAATTTTCCCTAAGCATTTTAAGGATGCTAACAAACCAAACAGTCCTCATATCATTGGATAGCTTTGTGGGTGTTGATAACTCAAGTCAACAAGGGGATATAGTCTCCTCTGGATAGAGGTAGGTCATCAGGCGTAGGAATCAACACGCTTAGCAAGATTAGTGGACTTTGAAGCTAATGATCCGCAATGGTAGTCTTCATACCAGATGAGGCAACAAATTCTACAACTGGGTGTTGACCTCTCTGTTTCTGAGGAGAAAGATAACCTATTGTCCTACTTAAGATGTACACCACAAGGCTCTCTCCCAAGATATTTTAGCTTCATCTGACCTCAGGCATAAGAGTCTGTCCCTTTTTGTCCTTCCCGACATCACAGCATTCTAGAAAAACCCTAGATTTGGGAGTCACTTAAAATAATAATGTCCTCGGAGCACACAGGAATATTTTTTCCACCATCATGGATCTAGCTGTTTGAGGCTGTTCAAAGAAAAAGGTTGATCCTTTTCTTTGTTAAGGACTACCTGCTTTATAAGTTCACTCAAGTTTGGGTCCCTCTTCCTTATTGCCTAGCTCTTGATTTCATAGAGGTGATCAAGGGGAATGTTTTCTCCTAAATTTCAAAAAGTTCCCCTGATATACTACTCAGAGTGGCCCATGGGCCAACTACCAGTCTGAGAACTGTTTGTTACTGGTCCCCAATAAAATAAAGAGCATTATCCTGAATGTCAGTCAGCTGTGTCACTGAGCACACTGTTTAGTTCAACTGACCTTTTTTTCCTCCACATAGAAAGACTTTGTTCACGAAGGAAATGAGTTGATTTACATTCTGGTGTAGGTTTCTTATCTCATTGTGGTCTAGTGCTTTGAATAAAACTCTCCCAGAAGTCTGTAACCGACCATTTTAGGCATGCTTATCTTCAGAATGAAGTGTCATGCTCTGTCTTGAGTGTCTTTTATTACCTAATTTCTTTGTATAGAAACAGCTCTAAAGTCCATTGGGTCAAAGTAAATCTTGTTTTCTTTTCTGCCTCTCCTTTTTCTTTAACAGAAATACACTGCCTACTCCCTATGTGTTTCTCCATTCTTGAAAAAGTATTTCAAAATAATTCCAAAATTCCATCTCTCTCTCTCTCATAAAAGATAACTCATGTTCTTTCAAGCATCTTACCACAGGATGTATGTCTTCATTAGCTTTCATTTAGACAAGAAGAGTTGGCAGAATCCAAGCTCTGATGCATGACCTGTTTTTTCCACCAGAATTCTGAGAAATCTCAGTATGAGGTCTGGCTTTCTTAAACCTTCCTTCCCTGACCTCTAACCTCAAGAAGTTTACCAGATATTTCGCTGTTAGTAGGTCATTATTTGTAAGCATTGTTATTAGAGAAGTTGTAGAAAAATAGATTGCAATAGCCATCCCTTGTGACCAGCCATTTTTCACTGACTAGCAGATTCTATTGTAAGGAGGCTGAATTTTCCCTAAGCTAAAATAACAGCCCACTTAGATAAAGGTAAAAGTAGCCACAGCAGGAGTGTGTGGACATGTTTTCCTGTGCAGAATTGTAGGGCAACTATTTGGCCTTTTATACCCAGACTCTTGTTTGACAGTAACAGTTTAGTCCACAGTCCTACAGCAGCTGTCCTCAGCTTGTGCGCCCTTCCACCTTCCAGTGGTCCAGCTGCCAAATCACTTACTAAACCACCTGGCAGCAGTTATTCTCTCTACAGAAAACTAGTTTATTTACTGGTAGCTTTACTTGGTAATAATAACTCGAACACTTCTTACATGCTAGGTTCTGTTCTAAACACTTCATATTTCACTTAATTCTTATAAGGGAGCTATTCATCTCTACTTGGCAGACGATAAAACTTTTCACAGTCCTAGAGAAATAAACATGCCTAAAATCACACAATTAGTGATAGAGCTGGAGCTGTCTTCCTCCAAAAGCTCTGGTCCTTGGCAGTATCTGGTCCTGTTTCTCCAGAGATGCCACATTCCTGCCATCTCACTTATTTTTCTGCCCCTCTTACAAGCCCTAGGTTAGGCTACCTCCAACACCCCACATCCATTTCTAGTTCTCCAGTGAAATGAGGAATCAGGGATGGTTACCTGAAAAGTATATGCCCTCCTTGCTTAGGTGACAGTCCATAAACATACACAAAGTGTTTAGTAACAATTTTTACATCACACTAGAGAAACATTCACTATACTAGCCATTGAAGGGGATGCCAAGTCAGAGAATGGAATTTATTTGTAAAAGCTTGTGCTCATTTTCTGGGAAAAAGACTGGAAGAGTGTGTAGTAGACGGAAGGAATTTGTAAAATTCTTTTTTTGGTAACTGAAAATTGCACTTAAGACTGTGGCCATTACAAAAATATCTGTTTCTTTTTAAGGGTGACCAAGCCCTGTAAGGCTGTTATTTACAAACTGCTTTCTTAAGAGTAGATTTACTTCACTGCTGCTTCTTCACACAGAATTATTCCCTAACGGATGTTCAGTCTTCAAGAAAATTACTCCCAATATAGATGAAGAAGGAGCAATGAAAGAAGATGCTGGAATGATGGATGTCCATTATAGTGAAGTAAGATTCCAGGGCCTGCAATGCCAGTTATATAAATGTAACTTCTTAAAATCTGTATTAAACAATTATTAAAGCTAACTTAATTTGGAAGGTAACTTAAGAGTTGCTGAACTTGTAAGCATTAAAACTGCCCAGGGCAAAAATGTCCCTGTTTGGAATGTGAAACCCTGTCTCTGGAACTGTTCCTGTTGTCTGGTTTTAGAAATGCAGCATTTATCATCCTCAAATTACCATCCCACTAACGAGATCAGGGTCAACATACTTTGGAAAAATCTCCATCAAAAATACACTTAGCCATGTAACAGCCAAGCAGAATATGCATAAAAATACTTTAAAAATGGAAAATTTCTGCTCAGAACTTCATATGTGTAGTAAACAGCTTCAGTTGTCCATCAGGCAACAAATGTTTATTGACTTATGAGAAGGACTTACAGTGGAGCTATGAAGTAGTTAGATATGGCTAGTCCCTGACCTTCAATGTCTATCTGAAGAGATAATACACCTAAATGAGATGGGAGGAAGAAACAAGACAGCACCATTTGAATAATACAAACAGTATGCTCCATGCAAGGTCAAAGGCAAGAGAGAGAGAGAGAGAGAGAGAGAGAGAGAGAGGCCTTTGAGCTGAGATAAAACAGAGGAGGTATGATTAGAGAGAGATTTGAAGAATGAGGACCCCTGAAGGCCTTCTGAGGAGGAGACTAGCAGGGACAAAAGCTAAGAGGTGGGAAAGTATAAGGCATGTGTGGGGCACAATGAGTGGATCCCTTTGGCTAAACCAGTGGGTTCACATAGAGAAGAGTGAGAGTTGAGGTCAGATTTTGAGAAACCTTGAATATTTGGGATTTATTCAGTAGAATACTGAATTGCCAGCAAAGGTTTTTGAGCGGAGTAATGGCCAGATGAAAGCAAGGAAGAGGAAAGGTTAATGTGGTGGTAATGTGGGAGATGCACTGGACGTAGATGGATAGGGGCTGGAGGCAAAGGCTAAAGAGAGGGCTGCCCTAACGGATGGACGTGAGGCATTCAGGGCCTAAACCCAGATGGTGACAGATGCAGGAAACACTATGAGGAAAAGGGGAAGACTTGCTGGCTGTGGGAGGGGAAGAGTCAAGGTCGCTCTGAGATTTGGGTTTGGATATTACAGAAAACAACAGATGGGTGATTTTACAGGGAAGATGATGAATTCAGGTTTTTTTTGGTATCATTAATCTACAATTACATTAAGAACATTGTGTTTACTAGGCTCCCCCCTTCACCAAGTCCCCCCCCCCACATACCCCTTCACAGTCACTGTCCGTCAACATAGTAAGATGCTATAAAATCACTACTTGTCTTCTCTATGTTGCACAGCTCTTCCTATGCCCCCCACGCACTATACATGCTAATCGTAATGCCCTCTTTTCTTTTTCCCGCTCTTATCCCTCCCTTCCCACCCATCCTCCCCAGTCCCTTTCCCTTTGGTAACTGTTAGTCCATTCTTGAGTTCTGTCATTCTGCTGCTGTTTTGTTCCTTCAGTTTTCCTTTGTTCTTATACTCCACATATGAGTGAAATCATTTGGTACTTGTCTTTCTCCGCCTGGCTTATTTCACTGAGCATAATACCCTCTAGCTCCATCCATGTTGTTGGGAATGGTAGGATCTGTTTTTTTCTTATGGCTGAGTAATATTCCATTGTGTATATGTACCACCTCTTCTTTATCCATTCATCTACTGATGGACATTTAGGTTGCTTCCATATCTTGGCTATTGTAAATAGTGCACCGATAAACATAGGGGTGCATCTGTCTTTTTCAACCTGGAGTGCTGCATTCTTAGGGTAAATTCCTAGAAGTGGAATTCCTGGGTCAAATGGTAAGTCTATTTTGAGCATTCTGAGGAACCTCCATACTGCTTTCTACAATGGTTGAACTAATTTACATTCCCTAATGTTTTTGAAATAGAGCCATGTTGTTGAGTATATCAAGTTTGTTCCTTTTCATTACCAAATAATATTCCATTGTGCTGAGACATGATTTTTCTAATACAGTCTTCTGTTGGTGGATTTTGGATTGTGTCCAGTTTGGGACTATTAGGAATAAGGCTGCTTTAAGCCTTGTGCTCTGTGACCTTTTGTGGACATATGCTTTCATTTTTCTTAGTTAAATACCTAGGAGTGAAATTGCTGGATCCTAACAAAATTACACATTTAAATTTATAAGAAATTTCCAAAGAGTTTTTCAAAGTGGTTGAACCATTTTATAACCCCACTAGCAATGGATGAGAATTTCAGTTGCTCCACCTCCTTATCAACATCTGATGTTGCTAGTCTTTTTTTATTTTTGCCATTTTGTTAGGCATGAATTGGTATCTCATTGTTTTTTTGTTTGTAATCCCCTAATTGACTAATGATGTTGAACACTTTTCCATGTGCTGCTTTGCCTTTTGTATATCTTCCTTTCTGAAATGTTTGTCCAAGTCTTTTGCCCATTTTTAGAAATTGCATTGTTCAGTTTTTTGTTTTTGATTCATGGTAGTTCTTTCTGTATTTTGGATAAGTTCTTTGTCAGGTATATGTGCTGCTGATTTGTCTTTGACTTGTTCGTTTTTTCATTGAGTCTTTAATGAGC
Organism: Manis javanica; assembly: GCF_040802235.1. Lineage (NCBI taxonomy): Eukaryota > Metazoa > Chordata > Mammalia > Pholidota > Manidae > Manis > Manis javanica. Next base: position 107,597,472 of record NC_133174.1, on the reverse strand, counting down.
AGGAAGTTTCAGTTTTGATGAAGTACAGTTTACCATTGTTTATTGTTCTTTCTGTGTCTGGTGTGAGAAGTATTTGCTTACCTGAAGATTGTGAGGATGCTGTCTTATATGTTCTTCTATAAATTTGTCTCTGAGTTTTATGTTTAGGTTTATAATCTAAAATTCATTTTTGAGCATGAAATGAGGTAGAGGTTAGGGTTTATTTTTTTTTCTAGGCAGATGTTTAGATGGTCCACATCATTTGGGGAAAAATAAAACTTTCCTTTTGTCCTATTGAATTACTTTGGCACCTTGGTCATATTTCAGTTCTTTATATATGTGTGGGCTATTTCTTTCTGGTTGCTGTTCTGTACCACTAACCTGTTTGCCCATCTTGACAGCAATAATACACTGTTTTAGTTACTATAACTTTGTAAGTCTTTAAATCAGGTAGTGTTAGTCCTCCACATTTTATTCTTTCTCAAAGTCATTTTGGCTCTTCTCTATCCTTCGAATTTCCATATAACATTTAGAATAATCTTTTCTATTTCCTCAAAATAGCCTGTTGGAAGTCTTTTAGGGATTTTGTTAAATTTATATATCACTACATGGAGAATGGAGAGTTTAACGACGTTGAACCTTTCAGTCAATGAACATTTAATTTCTCCCATCAAAATTTTGTGATTTTTCAGGGTAGAAATCTTTTGCTGGATTTATTGTTAGATAAATGATGTTTTGCACAGATTATATTTACTGTAATACTATAAACAGTATTGCTTATTTTTCAATTTGTTGCTAGGATATAGAATACAATAGGTTTTGTATGTTGATTTTACAATCTGCAACCTTGCTGAGTCCTCTTATGGTCTTAATATTTGTATATTTCTTAGGATTTTTACACACAGTCATATCATCTGTGCGGACAGTTTCATGTTTGCTAGTCTGTATGCCGTTTCTTTTTCTTATTGTTCTGGCTACAACCTTCGATGTAGTGTTGAATGCAAGTGGAAAGAGCAGACACTCTTAACTTGTTCTCAAACTTTGAAGAGCATTCAGCCTGTAGGTTTCTACTAGATGCCTTTTATCAGATTGAGAAAGGTTTCTTCTATTCCTTCATCCCTGAAAGTTCTTTTTTAGTGTCATGAAGGGATGTTGGGTTTTTTCAAATGCTTTTTCTGCATCAGTTGCTGAGGATACCATTTTTCTCTTTTCTACTGTTTATGTGGCTTATTACACTGAATTTTTTCCTATTTGTAAACAAACTTTACATTCCTAGGATTCACTAGTTTGTAATGGATAAGATTGTTCCTACTGTGGAAGAGTCACAGCCTATTTGGAAAGTCAGATACATAGATAATGGGCAAGTATAGTGATAAATATTTAACCCAGTGAATTATCAGAGTAGGAAAAAAGGTGTCTAGTGTGTTGCTGCTCTTGCTGATCAGAAGGATGTTGGAAGAGGTAATACCTAAACTGTCTTAAAGAGGCTGATAAAGTGAAAGAGACTAAAGGGCAGAGGATAACAGCATGAACAAAGGTACCAAGGACAACACCATGGTGCTTCAGGGGAACTACTAATTCATTGTTACTGGAGCATAAAGTACAAGGCTGAGCATAGTGAATGATGAGATGACTGAAGTGTCGGCCACATCATTGCAAGCCTTGTGTGCCAAATGAAAGTACTTGTCCTTTGTTTTGTGCATGATGGGGAGCCTTCATGAGATTTTAAGAAAGGAAGAGGGACATAGTCTGGTTTGTATTTTAATTTGCACTCTATGACAGATACATTTGAAAGTGCCAAGGCTGGAGGCAGGAAGATCAATTGGAAAAAGAAAATGAGTTCTCAAACTTTAGTAATGAGAGTAGAAATGAGAGGAAGGGTCAGCCTTGAGAAATACTTAGGAAGTAAAACTGTCAGATCTTGGTGGTGAACTGATCAGAGATGAGTAAAAAGAGCATGTTAGTTTCCTAGGGCTGCCATAACAAAATGCACAAACTTGGTGGCTTAAAACAACTGAAATTTGTTGTCTCACATTTCTAGAGCTTAGAATCCTGAAATCAAGGTGTCATCAGGACTGTGTTCCTTCTGGGACACTGGGTAGCCTCCTTCCTTGCCTCTTCCTAGCTTCTGCTGGTAGCTGTTGATCTCTGGCATTCCTTGGCTTGTAGCTGCATCTGTCCAGTCGCTTGGTGTTCTCTGTGTATGTCTCAGTCTTCTTATAAAGACACTAGTCATGTTGAATTGGGGGCCACCTCACTCTCCAGTATGACTTCACCTTAACTAATTACATCTGCAGTGACCCTGTTTCCAAATAAGGCCACCCTCGGAGGTACTGGGCGTTAGGACTTTACCATATCTTTTTTGAGGGACGCATTTCAACCTATAACAGGATAAAGTCAAAACTGTTCTTAGTTTTCTACCTAAGGGTTTATAGGATGTTGCTACTGACTAGATAGAAAACGCAAGTCAAAGAGCTAGTTTGGGAAGAGGATGAATTTAAAACTGTCTAAAGGACATAAGGAAGGGCCATTTTAGCAATCAGTTCTGTAAGTCTGAAGAACATCCCTTTAAGAAAGAAACAAGTTGTTAACTTATGGATAGCATCAGTAATTGGCTTCATCCTCTTATTGTTGAAAATATGAGATGATGGCTCACAAAATAGGTTTTTTATGGCAGTTGTTACCATCCTGGCAAGGTCAGAGATCTCAATCTTGAGTTATTCTATCATTCTCACTAATTTTAGAACCAACAGTCAAGAAGGAACTGTATTTTAGCAAAATCATACTATTTAAATAAATGTCTATCACTGATACAACAGCATGAAAATTGTCAAATTTTCTTAAGACTTATGTGTAAATATAATTTTGATATAAAGGAAAAATAATGGGCATGTATAAGCTTAGACCTTATTAGACATTCTCAGTTTGGAACAAACAATACATCCCCTTTTAAAGATCCTCCTTCCCAATTTGTTACCATTTGTAAGTAGTTAACACCTTCCTTGTATAAATAAGCAAAATAAATAGATGTAGTTTACTATTGTCAATATTAATTTCATATTTTTAAGAACAGTTTCAATTTTAAATATTTCAAGTGTTTGATATAGAAAATAGGCACACAAGTATACTCCTGTGCATTTCATTAAATTTAGTACATTCTGTTTGTTCTTTATTAACTTGAAGTAGTTCAGCATTTATTTCCCAGAATGCTAAAATTATCTGTAATTCCTGATTGCACTTTGCTCTTCATGCAGGAAGTTCTGCTGGAGTTGCTAGAACAATGTGTGGATGGCTTATGGAAAGCCGAACGTTATGAAGTAATTTCTGAGATTTCCAAGTTGATCATTCCAATTTATGAGAAACGTCGTGAGTTTGAGGTAGGTAATTTAAACATTTGCATCACTGGCCTATACTGTGTTTTATTTTGGTCTTGCAAAAAATACTAATACAGTTATGTTACTGCTAAGCCACTATGTGTCCTCTGAAGAATATATTCTTCGTTATGATGACATTTCTATTTTAGAGAATATAGATAACAGTGTATCATTTTGATACATTGGTCCAATTTGAAAGTCACTATCCTTAAAAATCCTGTGAAATCCTGAAATTAGAATCCTACCTTATATACACATAAATTTCCAAACAAATTTCAGGGTAAAACATCCAAAATAGAAATTTACATTTTGATTATACCAGTGGTTCTCAAAATGTTATTTAGCAATCTCCTATTTTATCTCCCCTCATGGCATAAAATAATCAGTGTTGTCCTCACTAAACCTTCACTTAAAAAACCTATTGAATTTCCACGGTGCCCCAGAAGAGGCAGAGACATGATTTTATTCTTTGCGATTTGATGGTGATCCTAAAGGTGCTGGCAGATGACAATGGGGGAGGTAATGAGACAGTGGTAGCAGCCCTATTATGAGGAATATTTCCAGTCTAGTCTGCCAGATAAAACCGATGCTAAAAGGCAATTAATAAAGAATAATAGTGCAATGAACAGCTGTTGTCATGGGCACTGAACAGGAATTCTTTATATCAAGTCTCTCGGTCCACATTATAATTTCTGTCCCTCCTGTGCTGGCAAGTGGTGATGTAGCATTTGAGCCATTTTTTTAAAAAAAAGCAAAGCAGTTTATCCTTAAATATAGCAAATAGTCTGTCATTGTTGAAGTTTCCAAGAGTGAAAACACATACGTTTAATGTCATCTGCATAGTGTCCTAATCTGTGCTTCAAGGTGTCTCTGATCACACTCAGCTTTTCCTCTCTTTGTCATACCCATACTTTTGGAGCATACTGCGCATGCCTGAAAAATCATAGTGGAGTTCAAATGATTATATTAATAAACAAGTGTTAAAATAATTAAATCTAGGTCATATAAGTGGCAAAGAATAGCCCATGAGACAAGACAAGAATTGGCATTGCCCCTTTTCTATTAAAGCATTATATCCTAAGAACCTTTGTAACATTTTCAGAATATCCAATTTCTTACTCATAGTTTGAAGATAGGCTATTAGAAATCCAGGGAGCATTTTGCTGCTCAGTCAACTAACAGGATTGAAAGAAAAGGCTATCTTCTCTACACATTAAAGGAAATGATGTTTTCTGTAAGGGAACTACTTCTATTTCCTTGCAGGGGTATAAGGGTCTGTATCGCTCCCATAGCGTTCTGCACGAGATGAAGTAATTGTTTCTAGGAAGCTGGTGTGTAATTTTTCAGTGTATCTTTATGGGATGGGCTTTCAGAGATAGTAACCATAAAAAGGCACGGAAAAGTTGCCTCAAATTGAGCTCAACTTTAGGATGTAATATGGAAAGAATTTTAGAGAAAGAACTTCTGCTTCTGTGCTCCCCCTTTTTAAAAATTGAGGTGAAACTCATATACCTCATATTGAGGTTAACCACTTTTAAGTGTACAATTCAGTATCCTTTAGTGCATGCATGGTACTGTGCACCCATCACCTCTTTCTGGTTTTCATCACCCCAGAAAAAACCCATACCTACTAAGTAATCATTCCACCCCACTCACCGTCCCCTGGTAACCACTAATCTGCTTTCTGTCTCTATGGATTAGCCTGTTCTAGATCTGTCATTAAAAAGGATTAATAAAGATATGACCATTCGTGTCTGGCTTCATTCACTTAGCATAGTATTTAGAGGTTCAGCCAAGTCATACCATGTATCAGCGTTTCATTACTTTTTATGGCCGAATGATATTTCATTGTGTGGATGTGCCCCAATTTATTTATCCACTTATCCACTGAGAGACATTTGAGTTGTTTCCACCTTTTGGCTATTATGAATTGTGCTGCTGTAAACATTCATGTATAAGTTTCTGTATGGAAATAATATTTTCATTTATCTTGGGTATGTACCTAGAAGTGGAATTGTTGGGTCAGATGGTAATTCTATGTTTAGCTCTCTGAGTGACCACCAAACTGTTTTCCTTTTTACCTTCTCATCAGCAATGTACACATTCCACAGTCTGACTAGTATTTGTTATTTTTGGTTTTTTGTTAAAGCCATCCTAGTAGATGTAATATTTAGGAGTACAGTGTCATTTTACCACTTTAAGCTCTATCCTTGCACCTAAAGTTGTTGAGGACTTTTGTCTAATTGTGAAAATGGGGGTCGGGGTGTGAATAACCATTTTGATAAGGAGATACTATTGCTTTTTATCCCCTCTGTGCCTTTATCTTAAGACATTTAGTAATTACCCAGAAGACAAAGTTTATTTGTATATTCTCATTTTTCAGAAACTTACTCAAGTTTATAGAAATCTTCATGGAGCTTACACAAAAATTCTGGAGGTTATGCACACAAAAAAGAGACTTTTAGGTACTTTCTTCAGAGTTGCTTTTTATGGCCAAGTAAGTATACTTTAGTTCATATAGTTGCTTTTCTTTTAAAACATTCGAGTTATTAGATTACTATAGCAGCAGTTGTCAGTACTGGGAGTCTGTCTCGGTGGGGTGCCTGTCACAGCAGCGGGAAACTTCTCTTGTAAGTGTAAAGTTCACTTTGGTCCCCAAATCTAAATCCATTAAGTCAGAGTTTAACATGTAAGATTGGAATTTTGTCCTTGGTTTCATTTTCTCGGAAGCTTCTTTAAGTATGTATTTACCATCTAGTACCAAAAGCTTGCAAATAAAAAAGAGGTAAGCCTACAGGGAATGAAGAAGATCTGGTGTGGAAATCTCCAGCCTGATAATATGTTTGTATGACTCCGAATTGAAAATTCTCATTTATTTGAAGTAAAAAGATGAATATATGCATGTGGTTTTTATTAGTACTTTTACTTAAATTGTATTTCAGATATATCATTTCTAGTTATTTCGATTTTCTTTAAGTGCTGTTTCCCCATACTGCTTACAAATTTTATGTGTTTTACTTTATAATAGTCTTTTTTTGAAGAAGAGGATGGAAAGGAGTACATCTATAAGGAACCAAAGCTCACTGGCCTCTCAGAGATTTCCCTGCGACTTGTTAAACTTTATGGTGAAAAATTTGGTATAGAGAGTGTCAAAATAATTCAGGATTCAGACAAGGTAACATACACCCTGCATTTTGAAATCAGTATTTGTTACTTCCAAGCATAGTACATTGCTCCTGACTTTTTCCTTTTTTCACTGGCAGAAGGGAAGTATGGAGATAGAGCATGTCCAGATAGTGAAAGAAAGGACAGGGGTTTTGGAGTCACAACAAGTTTCAAACCTCCATTCTCTACCACTTGCTAGCAATGGGACTTTGTAGACTAACCTATATCTCTGGGAGGCAGTTTTATCTGGGCAAGTTACTTAACCTTTCTGTACCTCAATTTTTTTATTAGTAAAATAGAGGTAATAACAGTGCCTGCCTCATGGTGGTGTTACATGTATTAAATGAGCTACCATATGGAAAGTGATTAGAGTTCCTGGTACATAAAAAGCATTCACTAATAATGATAGAAGCCAGCATGCTTATTAAAGGTTAACTATTATGAGTGCTGTCCTGCATCGTGACTCTCAATTTCATACTTTATGATTAAGATATTTTTGGAGCCCACATTGTATTCTAAGATATCCTTAGTTCATTAGTCAAATGTGCAATGAAGTAAGTCTAGGAGAGATGCCTTGGGTCTTGCCCTAAAGATTATCCATCCCACCAGGCCCTGCCAAGGCAGGGTGAGAAAGGTTCCAGCAAGAGAGGCTCTTCTTTAGAAATGTGTGGTTCCCTGTAGACAGAATTTTGGGAAGGAAAACACATTAGGAATACTTGACTGTCCTTAGTTGCTGTGGTTGTGCCCAGGATGAGAGCTGATTTTTAAGGTAGGAAGGGTCTATATAGTGCAAGGCCTGAAGGCCACAGCAGCATGTACTGAGCAACTGCGATGTGCTTGGTGCTGTACAAGCTCTTCACAGTCACTGGGCAGCATCGCCAGAGCAAAATGCCTATGGCAGTGGTAAGGATACTTCATTGTCTACCACGACAATGATCTCTTCACTTTGTAGACTAACCTATATCTCTGGGAGGCAGTTTTATCTGGAACATACTCCTTAGACATTTAAAAATAGATGTGCCAGTAAATTAAAAACTCATTAATATTTGGCATAACCTTTTGGCTTCTTTCCTTACCAGTTTCACGATTTTGTGGTATTTTATTGAACTAAGAAAGCAGAAGAGTTTATCTCTTTGTAGCCTGATAGTCTTAGTCTTGTGGCCACACTCCTGATACTATAAATGGAAAGCCAGGCTTGTTGAACAACATGCATGCAGTTTTCTACTTTATTCTGCCTCTGAAAACCTGGCCAACAACTGCTGGTGACAAATTACCATCAGGCAGCTGGACTTCTGATCTTTGTGTGCACAGGATTTTAGTCATTCCCAACAGGCAATGGAGAGAATAAGCAGCTGCTGCTTTTGAAGTCCTTATTTCTTTCATAATGTGTGAAAGTAAAAATTAAAAACACTCTTTCACCTTGTCAGAGAACAGAATCTATTTAAGGCCACAATTTGGACAGCAGTTTGGCAATATTTTCTAATATTTTAAATGTGTTTCCTTGGACCCAACAATACCACATTTAAGATTTTAACCCGTCCATCTACACATAAAGATACAGGTTTAAAGCTGTTCAGTGCTGTATAATTTATGTATGCAGCAGAAACCTGGAAGCAATCTAAAATGACCATATGGCTAAAAAAAATATCATTGCATATATATATATAATGGATGTAGTAACCTAGGCATTTAAAAACTTGAGATAAGTTCATATCAACACTTGCAACTCTTTCAAGATCTATTACTGAGGGAAAAAAAAGGTGAGGTGCAGGACATTATCGATGGGCTGAGCACATTTGTGTAAAAACTGATAATCCCATATACTTACTTGTATATGCTTAGGAAATTTCTGGAATGATACATACAAAATTGTTAACCATGGTTACCCCTGAGTAGAGGGACTGAAGCCCTACCTAGGAAGAAAGAAATTTTTACTTTCATGTATAACCTTGTGTACTGTTTGAATGTTTTACCATATACATATTTTACTTTGTAAGGTTAAATTCAGGCTTGGCCTCTTTTTTTATTTCCCATCTATGTTTTGTCTTAGCCATGTAATTACCTCAACTATCACCTGGAGTGTCTCAGCAGAACTCTAGCTTTTTAATGGGAGAGAAAAGAAGGTTAAGGTTTGTGGAGACAGGCTTTTTTAGGTTGTTATGTAAGAACAAGTAGAGTGGATTTGGAGAAGTTAAAAGATGCTAAGAAACGTCTTATTCCTATTTCATCCTCCTGTATATGTAGAGAAAAAAAGGGTACAGGGACTGTTTCATGAGAGTTTTTTGTTGTCTTTGTTCGTTTTTGCTTCCTACATTAAACACAAAAAAGCCTGACTATCAGAAATTGCAAAGATTGTGACCAAGTCATCACACCCCAAGGCACATTTCAAATGCAGTTGGGAGAACACTGGAAGAGGGTCCTGGGCATCCTCTAGGATTTATGGAGAGAATGCTGGAGGGGAGGTATTAGGGCCCACAGGCTGTAACTCCAACAGTGACCATTCTGGGATTTGCCTCCAGCGGCATAGCTACTTAACATGACATTTAGACTCTTCATGAAATGGTCCATAACTATTATAATTTTATGTCTCTAGAATAGAACCAGTCTGCTTTCCTGTGGTCCCCATCCTCCACAGGATAGGATTAATTCAGTCAACAGTACCCACTCTTACCATCCTAAACACTGCTTGTGGATATACAGAATTGCTGCTGTGTGTGTGTGTATGTGTGTTTTCATTGTCATGGGCTGTCTCTGTGCCAAGGATCAGCCTGTGCTATAAACTTAGGGTCTTCTCAGGTCTTTTCTGAGCCTGTACGTTACCCTAAACATGCACAATGATTTTCTCATTTCCTTCGTATATGTAGTTGCTTTTGAATATCCTAGTCTTAACTGTTTGGCTCCCAAGAGGGGAAAGGGAGAAAAATAAAAGGGGTGGGGAAGGTGCTGGTCTTCCAGATCTCCTGGAAGTCACTTCAGCCAGAGGTGGGATGCTTGCAATAATGGAGGATGGTGCAACAACAATGACTACAGCCCCTTTGCATCTCTGAACAGAAGCAGCAATCAGAGCACAGCTCCCCAGTATTTTGAAGACAGGGTCCTTCTTGGCCAGCTGTTTGGGCAACATGGGCCCAGCTGCCTGCCATGGGGCTGGGGGGTGGGTCTGCCATTGTGCCAAGAGCAGAAATTGACTGAAATTGGAATTAACTGCAGTTTTCTGTCCAAGCCTTCCTGGAAGCTGCAAGCCTTCAGTATACCCCAGAGTTACAAAACAGTTGTATCAGAGAGATTCTGCTAGTGTTAACTATTACCTGGACAGGAAGATAGATTGCTAGTGCTCTGCCACCTTCTCAGAATCCTCTCTGTAATACATTTTTATTGAGGTGGAATTTAAATGTACAGTTAACCATTTTAATATATTTTAAGGAATCAGATTATAAAACAATGTTCAGTATGATCTCAGTTTTGTAAATAAAACGTGCATAGAATAAAGATAGGAGGGAAACATGAGAATGTAAATAACGGTCATTGCTTAGTGGTAGGATTGCAGTTTTTATTTTCTTCCTACATTTCTGTAATCTAAACAGGTTTTTGTAACTTCTTTATGACCAAAAGGAAATGATCCTTTAAAAAAGAGCAAAGACCTCCTCCAGGTGTGTATTCACTTGGGAACACAAGCTTAATGGCCATGTTCCTCAATTGATCTCAAAGGTGTTAGTAGCTTACCTGTACCCCTTTCCCCTGCCACTGAATAAAACTCAAAACTTTCTTACTTTATAGGTAAATGCTAAAGAGCTTGATCCAAAATACGCTCACATCCAAGTCACTTACGTGAAGCCCTACTTTGATGACAAAGAACTCACAGAAAGAAAGACCGAGTTTGAAAGAAACCATAATATCAACAGATTTGTGTTTGAGGCTCCTTATACATTATCAGGCAAAAAGCAAGGCTGTATAGAAGAACAGTGTAAACGCCGCACAATCTTGACTAGTAAGTAGGACTTTGCATGATGACTCCTTGTTTGACTTGGTCCTTTTTGATACACACAAGTAGCAGGTGGCCAGCAGGAAAATGTAACTGAAATTCTAATCATTCATTGTTCTGCTGTTCAGTCACTAGCTTGCATAAATATGGCTGTGTTATAAACGATATAGTTTTCCCATATGTAGTAATGATTGCTCCAAGGTGTCTCATAAAGAGAATTTCTCCCTCATTCCTGAAGTAATAAGGTGCTAAGGTATTTTCTAGAGAAAGCATGGGGAGAATTAAGCACCATGAATTTTTTTCTTTTATCTGGCTGTTTGAACAAATGGTTTTAAGATAGTAATTCAGTCTTAACATTTTAATAGCTTCAAACTCATTTCCGTATGTGAAGAAGAGGATCCCTATAAACTATGAACAGCAGGTGAATTTAAAGCCAATTGATGTTGCTACTGATGAAATAAAGGATAAAACTGCAGAGCTGCAAAAGCTTTGCTCTTCTGCTGATGTGGACATGATTCAGCTCCAACTTAAATTGCAGGGCTGTGTTTCAGTGCAGGTATGTTTGCCACATGTGTTCAATGTTTTTGGATGTTCCTCTTGCTTTCATAAGGGCACTAAGCTTTCCTTTCATAAGATCATTAATTGTAATTGTGTGGTTTTATTGAGTGCAAAGTCATTATTTTGGATTAACCTAATAAAGGAATTATGTTCACTCTCCATAAATGTATTATGTCAGAGGACTTTAACATAAATCCCTCAGACTAGAGCCATGCCCCATGTGTGCGAATCAGAAAATCATTAGGTAACTTCTCAGAACATCATTGCAGTATTTGCTTTAGTTAATCATTTTTCAAATAAAGTTAGAGTAAGAAGAACAAATATGTTTCTCAGATAATGGATTTTTAAATGTATTTGGGTTTTTTTTTAAGATAATGCAAAAATTGCTTTTTGGTTACATTGGGACAACTCTTGTCATGTCTTTCCTTTTGTAATTTAGGTTAATGCTGGACCCTTAGCATATGCAAGGGCTTTCTTAAATGACAGTCAAGCTAGCAAGTATCCACCTAAGAAAGTAAATGAGTTAAAAGACATGTTTAGGTAAGTGCTTTACAGTTTTCAGATTAGACCTCTCTCCTTTTACTCCAGTTTCTTCTTAAAAGAAACCAAAATATCCACCAAGTAATATCCCTCCAAAAAAGTATTCTCTGCTCTCCTTTACAATATTTAAGTTACTTCCTGGTGGTACTTTATTTAAGTAGTGAGGAACGGTGTGACTGTGTGATGTCTTTCTTGCTATGCAACATTATTAACAATTTCCTGGAGACCCAAGAGATTAAATATGCCAGCTTTACTGCTTTGAGTGTTGCGACGAAATGCAGGCCTCCATTCATTATGTGATTTCCTCCTTTGCCCGGGGGACCTCATGATACTGTATTGCAGACCATTAAGGTTAGGAATAAAAGTAGAGCTGGAAGGGCTGGGTAGGCTTGCTCCTATCCTGCGTCTTTAGTTGCACTTGGATTCGGCCAGGCTAGGGAGTGCAGTAGCTTGAGTGAGCATCCTTGTAAGCTAAGGCATATCTGAATAGTCTTACATTAGAAAAAAAATCTGTTTAATAGATAAAGAGTTTGCATTCAGAATAAGACAGTTGAATAAAACAAACTAAGGAGAAAGATGATAACTTATCCACTCATTTTGCTCTGACTTATTTCATCTGCTTTTCCTGTCTGTGTGTTATCAGCTGTTCCAGGGTTTAGAGTAACTGGTAGTCATTTCATTTACCAATAGGTACTATTGCCTGACGTGTACAGAAAGAATGTAGTAGTTGTTATGACAAGGATATAAAACAAATGGGCAATGAGGTACTTTGTCTCATAACACCTATTCTCTACTTATGGACATTAAACATAAACACACAAACTGATGGAAAAGTACTTTCATGATAAGTCATCAACCCTCTGATCTACTCTTATCACCCCAGGGCAGATACTTCATACCTGTAGCTCCCAGCACCTTACTGAGTACATAGTTATCCCCAAATAAATTATTTTCAAAAGAATGACTCATTGCCTATAGATAGAAGTTAATGTTAACATGACTTCAGCAGATAGAATATCAAGTGAATGAGCAAGTAGGCTTCCCAGAGGGTATATGTTTTGAGCCAGGTTTTTTTTTTTTGTATCATTAATCTACAATTACATGAGGAACATTATGTTTACTAGACTCCCCCCATCACCAAGTCCCCCCTGCATACCCCACTACAGTCACTGTCCATCAGCATAGTAAGATGCTGTAGAATCACTACTTGTCTTCTCTGTGTTGCACAGCCCTCCCCGTGCCCCCCGCACATTATACATGCTAATTGTAAGGCCCCCTCCCCCCCCTTATCCCTCCCTTCCCACCCATCCTCCCCAGTCCCTTTCCCTTTGGTAACTATTAGTCCATTCTTGGGTTCTGTGATTCTGCTGCTGTTTTTTCCTTCAGTTTTTTCTTCGTTCTTATACTCCACATCTGAGTGAAATCATTTGGTACTTGTCTTTCTCCGCTTGTTGAGCCAGGTAAGAAGCCAAAGGGAAAAGAAAGGAAAAGATATTTCAGACTTACAAAATGCCATTAGCAATGGCACAGTGAGGAAACACAGGGTTCGAAATACTCCTAGGCAGGCTATAGTTAACGTGAATATTGATTATCAGTGTGACTTTCTAGGGTAAATAATAAAACCTTCATCTTTGATCTTCATCCACAGGAAATTCATACAAGCATGCAGTATTGCACTTGAGTTAAATGAGCGGCTAATTAAAGAGGATCAAATAGAGTACCATGAAGGGCTAAAGTCAAATTTCAGAGAAATGGTGAAAGAATTGTCTGACATTATCCACGAGCAGGCAAGTACTAGGGTGCTTGAAAATGAAAACATGATCTGGGGTCCATAAAGTGTTACTTAGCAAAATCTATTTGAGATGCATTACTCAGTCTACATTTTAAAATTTGCTCATACTATCTTTAATCATTTAAATGACATATTGTAAATCAAATTTGAAGCAATTGCTAAAGCAATTATCAGTAATAAACCATTTTGTGCTTTGTATCACAATGCCATTAGAAGCAACCGACTGAACTGATCTACCATGAACATGGATAGGAATCTCTCAAGAAGGATCCTAAAGAAGTGAAATAATTGGCTCAGTAGCCAAATCCCTAAATGAATATCCCTATCTTGGCTGTAGGAAACTAGATACTACCATTTAGGTGAGATCCTGAGTGGTTTCCAAACCTTAGGAATTGTCTTGATACACAACCTGTAAAACTATTTTCATAAAACTTGTTTGCATTTTAATCTACAATTGTTAATGACAACTACAACTTACTTAGTAAAGCATCTTGAAAAATGCAGAAGACCTGTTTACCACATGCAACCAAATTTATGTCATAATTAAATAATTATGACTTTTATTATACCTACTTCCTTTAAAACTGGAGTACTCCTGAAATGTCCTGGCAAAATTCATTCCTGTAGTGGGATGCTGAGATCTGTGTTTCAGCCATTCTATCCATGGATTGTCTCTTAAGTATTTTACTGTCTTCACATTTGTAAAAGTCACAGCACAATGGTCTGAGCCTTCCAAGACTGAGCCTATTAAAGAGCTTATCAGAAAGCCTCCCTTATTTCCTTACTAATGAAACACCCAATAAGGTAAATATTTGCTGCAGAAACTCTTCAAACTCTCAGTTTTTAAGAAAGCAAGACTCCTCACAAGAAACAAGGGAACACATTCTTAAAGCTGATTCCAGAAAAGAGGACTTTGTCCTGGTATCTGTATTTCAGTGATTGCTGGCAGGCACTCCCTTATGCGAGACTGTCACACCAAAGGCATATTTACAAACAGGCTGTGACAGTTGGTGTCCAAAGCACTGCAGGGGAATGACGGGGAAAGGAAGAGAGATTTCTAGGAAAACAAAAGCTGGTTGATTTTTGAATCAAACTCTACCTCTCTGAATTGATTTTGTATGCTTTCTCTTAGAAAGGGCTGTGGGAAACTTAGTGACAGCCCAAGATTGCTTTCAATGACCAGGAGTTTACTTTTCTAACCATTTTTCATCTCAGTATGGAGAACTCAATCTGCCAGACTTCCACCATCCGATCTGTTCAGTGAGACCAGTTATCAGTCTCCTTCTTACCCATTCTTTATGTCTGGGAATTTTTTTGGCTTGAATCGGTGCTGTTTGTTTTTGCCATCTTTACTTCTGTTAGCCCACTTGGGAATGGGTGCCGAGTGTCCCAAGGCATCCCTTTGCTGCTCAGCTGTCAGAGGGCCTTTTTGTGTCCTTCCCAAAGCAGCCAGGTAGGATGATCAGGATTAGGATTAGATAGGGAACCCATCCATTTCTTTGGTTGTCTATCTCAAGCTCAGTCCGTGAGTCCAGTGGGTGTATACGTTTCCTCACCATTACTGTTCTGAGGTATGCTTGTATCAAATAGAGTACATAATTTGTTCCTAGAAACTGATCAGTTTATGGGTTTCTAGCTTCCTAATGCATAGGAAAAAAAACAGCAAATGCTCCTCCATGAAAGATGTAAACAATTAACACATGTTGTTTTAAGCCAGTGTGTACTGTGTTACAGTTATCTGCATACAACTGCATGACCTAACCTTGAACTCTAAGTTATTCAAATTGAAAGCAAAATTTACTGCAATATCTGTGATCAAGATTTAGAGCAGTCGTTTTTTTTATTGAAGTATCATTGATATCCAATCTTACATTGGTTTCAAGTACACAACACAGTGGTTCAACAGTTACCCATATTATTAAGTCAGGGATTTGTTTTCTTCGGGTAAATGCCTGGAAGTGGAATTACTGGGTTGTAGGGCAGTCATTTTATAAAAGTTCTTTTTCCCCTGAAGGATGGATTTTACAAGTCATATTTCCAACCCATCTCTCATTTAATTCCCATAAGTACCATGGCTATTTTATTTAGTTGCAGAGACTAATATTTTAGACCCTTGATATTATATATTGATAGCTAATCTTAGTTTCTACTGATCTGTATTTATGCAAGCTGTCCTGTCATAATGCATATATTCAGGTGTATGTTACTTTGGGCAAATGTTGACTTTATAGTGAATTTTTGTGAAACAAATCTAATATTTCCTATTAGATTCTCATAAATGATAGCCTTTTTTGTCATATACTTTGAGACATACTGTTTCCCAAAGGAAAATATAATAACACAAAATTGTAGCTGTATACTGAAATATGAATTATTCTGTTAACCTCCATAAATGATTACTTGACAAAAAAATATGGCCTGGATATTTCTTGGCCCTGTTATTTCTTTCTATTTTTTATTTTTATTTAATCACATGTAAGTATTTTTGCTTTTTAAACATTGAAATATAGTTGGTATGCAACATAACGGTTTCAGGTGTACACATAGTGATTCAACACATACATTGCTAAATGCTCACCATGATAAGTGTAGTTACCATCTGTCACCATGCAAAGCTATTACAATATTATTGACTACATTCCATATGCTGCTCTTTTCATCCCCATGACTTACTTATTTTGTCACTGGAAGTTTGTACCTCTTAATCCCCTTCGCATATTTCACCCAGTGCCCCCCATCAACTTTCTCTATGCAACCACCAGTTTATTATCTGTACTTATGAGGCTGTTTCTGTTTTGTTTGCTCATTTTGGTATGTTTTTTTAGATTCCACATGTAAGGGATATCATATGGTATTTGTCTTTTTCTGACTTAGCATAATACCATCTAGGTCCATTCATGTTGTCAGGGATGGCTTAATTCCATTTTATATGGCTGAGTAGTATTCCATTGTATATATATACAGCATCTTCTTCATCCATTTACCTTTCAGTGGACACCTATGTTGCTTCCATGTCTTGGCTATTGTAAATAATTAATACTGCAATGAAAATTGGGGTGCATATGTCTTTTCAAATTAGTGTTTTTGTTTTCTTTGGGTAGAATTACTGGGTCTTGTGGTATTTCCATTTTTTAATTCCTTCAGGAACCTCCGTACTGTTTTCCATAGTGGCTGTACTAACAGTACATGAGGGTTCCCTTTCCTCCACATCCTCACCAGCACTTACTATTTCTTGTCTTTTGGATAGTGGCCATTCTGACAGGTGTGAGGTGATACCTCATTGTGATTTTGATGTGCATTTTTCTAATGATTAGTGATGTGGAGCATCTTTTCATGTATCTGTTTCTTGGCCTTTTCCAATGTAACGTGTTAATAGTATACCAAAATATATAGTCCTTTAAAAAGCTTCTTCAAGCTTTTGACTTTTTAAAAGGAATTTATATTATTTTAAAGCTGTTTAACAGATTTCTTTATCCGATAGAGTTGCTGGCAGCCGTTGTAGTGTCTGCTTGGTATGTTTTGTTTTCTTCACAAGTACCCAATTTGCTTGTCACATCTGACATCTGATTAATCAATTATTTACCTTTTAAACCTCTACTATGCTTTCAGATTAGTGTCATGAGTTATGATTTTTGTAAGAGGCGATTTCTCTGTTACGGACTTTATATAAGACATCCTTTGTAGCAACACAAATGACATGATTTATTACTGCCACCTTAGACCAATGTACAGTTTTGTCCTGAATTTTCAGAGGTAACTCAAGAGCCAAGTATTGAAAGCTTAAGCTCTAAGTAGGGATTGTATAGTAAAGAGGTTGTATATGTGTGCTGTTCTTCTCTTCCATCTAATCTAAGCATAAGGTCTCTGTTGCTATCATCATGTAAAATGGGTAATCTCTAAAATGGCTATACTAATATGAATATGTATGCTTATGTGCTTATGGGATATGAAATTTTAGGAAAATCTTCTGTATCAATTAGCTTATATAAGTACAGTGTATCTTTAGAAATCTGCACTTAGGACTTGTATCTTCATTTAATATTGTTTGCCAAGTCTTCAGAGGAACATGGGTATCTACACTGAAAAGCCCCGCAGGTGATTCTGAGAACCACTGTTAAGAGCTCCTTATGACCATCTGTTTAAAAATATTTTAAAGATTGTACTACATCTCGGTTTTTACTGAATTGTGCATTTTACAATCTTTGTGTTTCCTAATGAGTAACCAGATCTTTTCTGCTTTCTTGATATGCTGCCTTTGTAATACAGCTTTGAAGACTTGAGTCGGTAATGTTATTCTTTGCTCTTTCTGCTTTATGTCATTTTAAATAGCTAAGTGTCCATGACAAGTTGGAACATGCCTGTAATTTCATATACACATACTTTTTTGGCAGCAGCTATATTGCTCCATGATAAGCATGCAAATTTCTTTTGTTTTAGATCTTACAAGAAGATGCGATGCATTCTCCCTGGATGAGCAACACATTACATGTATTTTGTGCAATTAGTGGTACATCAAGTGACAGAGGTTATGGTTCCCCAAGATATGCTGCTGAAATATGAGGCCATGAAGATGCAAAGTTACAGCAAGACTGACCTTTCTCAGGAATATTTGGAGCTGTGCAAATGTTAAAATTTAAAGATTTGATATACATGGAGTGTTTACTCCTGACACCAAAATTTTCATGCTTTCAAACAGGGTGCTTACATATTTGTAAATATTTAAGCAACTTGAAAGTGCCTGGAAAATTGCACCACTGTGCTTGGTTTGTACTTTTTTAGGTAAATCTATATACTGAGAAGTAGAGCTCAAATATGTTAATTCAGTATGCTTAATTACTGCTTAATAATGGTACTGTGTAAAATTATATAATGGAACACAAAGGTAAAACTTATTTGTAATTAGAAGTGAAGGAAATAATACTTTGAACTTAGCATTTCTTGACAGGAAGCTTGAATTCATTAACATACTAATCCTTGGAGAAAAAAATTGATAGTATTTCCATAAAACATGGATATTTTCAAATTGGGGAGGTAATCTGAAATCTTGCCTACTAATAGTGAAGCTGGGCTAAAGGAAACAAAAGCATTATTTAAAAAGGAAAGTTACACAAGAAAAGGATATACATAGAGATAACCAAGTTTACTGTTCCTTCCAGTTTTGATCCGATGATGCTAGATAATTGAGTTGGTCTCTCTCTGGTCTATAACATGAGGGATTCTTAGGTGGCATAGGTTTTCCTAGCAAGCAGCATTTGATGCCAAAGCTTCAGCATCTGAGTGATCCATAAATAAAACATCTCTGAGAATTTGCAGTCAGACCATCCTATGCAACTCCAAAGCTTTAGCAGCAGCATCTGAGGTAGGCATTTTGTAATGATTATTTTCTTCAGTTTACAAGGTTAATGAGCCTTTTGATAGAATCTGATGGTTGTGACATTTCTTGGGTCAGTATACATAACCACCACAGATTTTGGAACTACTAGCTATGAAGAAATCTTGGGACTGCCTAAATTATTCAGGAGAAACCAAGATCTAAAAAACTTTTTTAGCTTGAATTATCCATATAATTAAGGCTGCCTTTCATGTAAACTTTAAGTTCTGGACATATTTTCCTTATATAGTTTAGCCAATTTTACAGAACAAAAAAGTCACTGAATTGTAAGTGGATTGCATGGAGGCTTGGCTCTTTTAATACTTTGTAATCAAGTAAATTTGAGAGGTTATACTCCTGACCTGGCCATTTTTATTTACTGTCATTTTTAAGCCTTCAGGAGAGCATGCAATTATTTATTGAAAGGTAATTTTGTATTTTAATAGGGGATTTGGAAGTATTTCAGAGTCAGTTTATAATTCCTTTATAACTTGGAGTAACCTGTTTAACCTTTAAAGTGATTAAATTTGGTATATATATATATATATAAGGAACTGTCACCTAGAGTGGGTGTAGCCATCTGAGAATGAGGCATATTGGGGAAACTCCAGTGCTCTTTTGTCAATAACTAGTACCTATCACATTCCCACAGTGCAGTGTTAGGTACTGTGGGTAATTTTTTTAAGTGTAGTAAATGACCCCTGTCCTTAAGGAGCTTGCAATCTAGTTGAAGAGGCAAGATGTATACAAAATTAAGTAATAGACAAGAATTAGCCATGTAAGACAAGAGAAGTTGTATATGAGTATTGCCAAATGAATGACAACTGTCCATAACTGCTAATCACATTCAGGGAATGAGATATTACTGTGACTATTACTGTAATATTCAGGGATAGTTTCATGGACAAAAGTAAACATTGCACAGGCTTCCGAAGTTGAGAGTAGTCTAGGCAGGAGGAACATCTTGAGCAAATGTGCAAAGAGAATTAGCAGAAGTTCAGGGGATGGTGAAGAAGCTGGTTTTGTTCAAGGGAATGGTAGATGATAAATCCAGGAAGAAAAATTGGACCTAGATTTTGGAAGGCCTTGAATGCCAGGCTAATAGTGTTTGGCATTTACCCAGTAAACATGGGGGAGCCAGTCAAGATTTTTAAACAATCACCTGATTTAGGGTTACTTTTAGAGGTTTAACCTTTACATTGCTGCCCGATGTATTTGAGGAGAGATGGAAACCAATTAGACAGCTATTGCAGTAATCCACTTATGAGTCCATAAATCCCTAGATACTAACAAGAATGGGGGAGAAGTGACAAGTACAAGAGACCTTATGTAGAAACACTGGACTGACTTATGTCTAAAAAGGAAAAGTTAAAGATAATTTTGTATCCTGTGGCCAATGGGTTCTCCAGGTTATGGCATGATTTTACTGGGTTATATTTTGCCAACTGTCAGGCTAAGGGCAGCAAGCTATAGAGAACAAGGTGGGCTAGACTAGAGAAAGCCAGGAAAATGTTTTGAACCACTGAATGTGTTAGGTATTCTTTATGTAATTTAATGATTTCATCAAGTGATTTGGCCTCTACAAACTGATTCATGTTAAAGAATACATTTCTGCTAAACTAATTGTTTTGCAGTTAAGCTTGAGTCCAGTTTCCCCTGGAATCTATTATTTTGGTAGTCTTTGGACATACTGTAAAATGTGAATAAGTCACCATTGGTAGTGTTAGTTTATCACCACAGTGATAACCCCATAGAGAAAATAAGTGTAATTGATCCTTGAACAAGCAGTGGTTAGAAGCACCAACTCCCCTGCACAGTCGAAAATCCATGTACAACTTCTGACTCCCTCAAAACTTTACTTAAAATAGCCTACTGTTGAATAGTCTTAACCAATAACATAAACAGCTGATTAACACATGTTTTGTATGTTGTATGTATTATATACTATATTCTTACAATAAAGTAAGCTTTGAGAAAAGATGCTTTTTTCACATTGTCTCAAATGTCCAAAAGATTTTCCAATACAGTTATTGAAAAAAGCCACATATAAATGGACCTGTGCAGTTCAAACCCATATTGTTCAAGGGTCAGTGTAATTTTCCTAGTAACCACTTGTTGCCAATGGCGTCATGTCTATAGATGGGATTGTTATTGTTACCATATTTACATGATTTGCCTATATAAATACTATAAACAGCTTTTTAAAAATAGAAAACAAAAGTGGTAGCAACAGCCTTGGAACCTTGACCAACATATCAGAACTACAGATGACTCACTGGTTAATTAACAAACAAAATAGGTCAGCATAATAACAACGTAAGCTTTTTATTATATAAATACTAGTTTTATCTGAGGTGAAGAACCTAAGCAATGTATTATAATAACAGGAATTTCTAAACTTCAAAATATTAATAATCATACGTATTTCAGGCTTCTAAGCCACAGAACAGTGGACTACCTTGAGTCTCAGTTTTAGTCTAAGAGTACACTACTTCATCTATCAAAACACAAAGGGAAAGGAGAATAAAAGTTGGTTGGGGATGGAGAGTGAGTTTGTGTAACAAGGCTAGTGCCCTTTCCTGGGAGCTGGCCAGTAAGACTGCTTTGTTTATCTGGTTCCAGTAACAATAAATGCTTTCTAGTCCCTAACCACGTAATGGTCCCTAAGTATATGTATATTTATCCAACTCCTGATTGAAGTTGTGACTAAATTCTTCAAAGAGTTTGCCTGTGTATATGGCATTTTAAAACTTACTCCAACATGCATTTTTCCTCTTCTGTTTTTCCTCTTTATTGAGATACAATTCACATACTGTACAGTTTAAATTTGCACAATCCAGAGGCTTTTAATATGTTCAGAGTTGTGCAACCATCACAATTAATTTTAGAACATTTTTGTCACCCCCAAGAAATCGCATACATACTAGCATTTGCTCCATGTTGCCCACCAATCATGCCCCAGACCCTGACAACCACTGATCTACTTTGTATATCTAGGGGTTTGTCCTTTCTGGACATTTCATATAAATGGACTTACAAATATGTGGTCTTTTGTGTCTGGCTTCTTAAATTTAGCATGTTTTCAAGGTTCGTCCATGTTGTAGCATGTATCAGTACTTCATTCATTTTTACAGCTGAATAATACTGCTTTTTATGGATACACCCTATCCATCATATGATGGACATCTGGGTTATTTCCATTTTTGAGCTATCATTAATGCTTTAAGCACTCGCATACAAGTTTTTGTGTAGACATGTTTTCAGTTCCTTTGGACATATGCCTAGTAGTAGAATTACTGGTCCTATGGGAACTCTTTTATCTCTTGAAGAATTGCCAGACTATTTTCCACAGCAGCTGCACCACTGTACATTCCCAGAAGCAGTATGTAAGGATTCCAAGTTCTCAATATTCTCAGCAACACTTATCATCTGCCTTTTTGACTGTCACCTTCCTGGTGGCTGTGAACATGGTGGCTGTGAAGTCATATCTTGTGGTTTTTATTTGCATTTCTCTGATGGCTAATGATGTTGAGCATTCTTTCATGTGCTTCCTGGCCATTTTTATATCTTCTTTGAAGATGTTTATATTCAGATTCTTTACCCCCTTTTTTAAAATTGGGTTGCTTTATTAAGTTGTAAGAGTTCTTTATATGTTCTAGATGCAAGTCCCTTAGCAGATACATGATGTCTATATACCTCTCCTGTATGTTGCCTTTTCACTTTTCATGATGGTGTCTTTTGAGGCACAAACGTTTTTCATTTTGATGAAGTTCAATTTACCCTCATGTTTTCTTTTGTTGCTTGTACTTTGCTGTTGTATCTGAGAAGACTGCCTAATTCAAGGTCATGAAGATTTCTTCAAGTTTTATGGTTTTAACTTACTTTTAGGTCTTCAACCCATTTCAAACTAACTTTTTGTATATGGTGTGAGGTAGGGGTCCAAATGGATTCTTTTGCATGTGTAAATCCAGTTGTCCTTGCACCATTTGTTGCAAAGGCTATTCTTTTTCCCCATTGAATTGCCCTGGCACCCTTATAAAAAATCAACTGACCATAAAGTATGGATTTGTTCTGGGCTGTCAGTTCTACTCCATTGATCAATATATCTGTCCTTATGCCAGTACTGCATAATGTTGATTACTGTAGCTTTATAGGAATTTTTTTTTTATTCTGAATTTTTTTTTTGAGAGGGCATCTCTCATATTTATTGATCAAATGGTTGTTAACAACAGTAAAATTCTGTATAGGGGAGTCAATGCTCAATGCACAACTATTAATCCACCACCAGCCTAATTCTCGTCAGTCTCCAATCTTCTGAAGCATAACGAACAAGTTCTTACATGAACAAATTCTTACATAGTGAATAAGTTCTTACATGGTGAACAGTACAAGGGCAGTCATCACAAAAACTTTCGGTTTTGATCACTCATGAACTATAAACAATCAAAAATGAAATTTAAACAATATTTAAAACGAAAATATTCGTTTGATTTTTATACTTGATTTATACGTGAATCCCACATTTCTCCCTTTATTATTATTACTATTTTTTTAAATAAAATGCTGAAGTGGTAGGTAGACGCAAGATAAAGGTAGAAAACATAGTTTAGTGTTGTAAGAGAGCAAATGTAGATGATCAGGTGTGTACCTGTAGACTATGTGTTAATCCAAGCTAGACAAGGGCAATAAAACATCCACGGATGCCAAAGATTTCCCTCAAAACGGGGTGAGGTTCTAAGCCTCATCTCTGTTGATCCCCAATTTCTCACCTGATGGCCCCCCTGCGACTGTGCCTGTCTTAGATTGTTCCTCCCTTGACGATTCTTACCCGTCTCTGGCTAACCAGTCATATTCCGGGGCCATACAGGGAAATGTAAAGTTGGTAAGTGAGAGAGAAGCCATATTGTTTGAAAAGGTTAGCTTTTTACTTCTTTGCAGATTTATGCCCTGTGGCTTCTATGCGCAGCATTTGTCTTTAGGTATCTTTACCACTTGGAGGAATTATGATACTCAGTGAATTCGATATGAGGCACGAATTCTATTTAAGGGTTGTAATTAGGAAGGAAGAAGAAAAGCTATAGAGGTAACAGATGGAAGAAAACATGGGAAGATTATTTCTTTGACATATCTTCTTGTAGAGTAACTTAAGCATGTATAGGTTTTAAACTACTAATTAAATTGCACATGCACATTAACATAATAGGAATACAGTTATATAACCAAAGCAGATGTATAATTACCAGCCATCTCCAGTGAAGCCAAGAAAACCAGTTAGGCACCCTAGGCATTTGTGCAAATTTGTCTATGATATAATGGATATTGTCCAACTGTACTTGAACAGTCTGAGAGAAATCAGACAAATTAAAACAACCCATTCCTAGGAACTGTTCACATCCCATATGTTCTTTTAACAGTAGATAGTCTGTAGTTGTAAGATTTTGGAGCGCTACAACTTGCACTTCTCCTAATTCTTGGTTGAGATCCAACAGTATAGATCCAGTCAAATTTGTTGTTTTGCTGTATGCACAGACCAGCTTAGATATCTCCTTCTTCATTCCAATGGCAAGTACAGGAACCGGTGGGATGAATGCAGCTACAACTGCAGCATCGCCTGGATCTTTGTTGAGGTTTTTTGATGATCATCTTCTGGTATGACTCTTCCAGAGAGTGCTGATGTTGGAAGTTCTTCTTCATATCGTATCTTAGTTCATTTTCTGGGTAGCCAAATTAGGCTTTGATCCTCTGTATAAACACAAACAGACCCTTTGCCCACACTTTGATATGCCCTTTATACCATTGTGTAGAACTCATTGGAGGTCACCACACAAGAACTGCTTTTTTTTTTAAGAGAAAGGAATATTATCAGAAAAGTATACCTCCATAGCTGATCATCTGACACCCTTTAAGTGATCAAAATTAAGGATATTTAAAGCATGCATTAATCATTGATTTACAGGGAGTAATCCCCCTTCTCTTTCTTTCCTTCTTTTTTTTTATGTTTAATCTACACTTACATGAAGAATATTATGTTTACTAGGCTCTCCCCTATACCAGGTCCCCCCTATAAACCCGTTTACAGTCACTGTCCATCAGCATAGCAAAATGTTGTAGAATCACTACTTGTCTTCTCTGTGTTGTACAGCCCTCCCCTTTCTCCCACCTCCCCCATGCATGCTAATCTTAATACCCCTCTTCTTCTTCCCCCCCCATCCTTCCCTACCCACCCACCCTCCCCAGTCCCTTTCCCTTTGGTATCTGTTAGTCCATTCTCGGGTTCTGTGATTCCGCTGCTGTTTTGTTCCTTCAGTGTTTCCTTTGTTCTTATACTCCTCAGATGAGTGAAATCATTTGGTATTTCTCTTTCTCCGCTTGGCTTATTTCACTGAGCATAATACCCTCCAGCTCCATCCATGTTGCTGCAAATGGTAGGATTTGCCCTCTTCTTATGGCTGAGTAGTATTCCATTGTGTATATGTACCACATCTTCTTTATCCATTCATCTACCGATGGACATTTAGGTTGCTTCCAATTCTTGGCTATTGTAAATAGTGCTGCGATAAATATAGGGGTGCATCTGTCTTTCTCAAACTTGATTGCTGTGTTCTTAGGGTAAATTCCTAGGAGTGGAATTCCTGGGTCAAATGGTAAGTCTGTTTTGAGCATTTTGATGAACCTCCATACTGCTTTCCACAGTGGTTGAACTAATTTACATTCCCACCAGCAGTGTAGGAGGGTCCCCTTTCTCCACAGCCTCACCAACATTTGTTGTTGTTTGTCTTTTGGATGAGAGCCATCCTTACTGGTGTGAGGTGATACCTCATTGTAGTTTCAATTTGCATTTCTCTGATAATTAGCAATGTGGAGCATCTTTTCATGTGTCTCTTGGCCATCTGTATTTCTTTTTTGGAGAACTGTCTGTTCAGTTCCTCTGCCCATTTTTTAATTGGATTATTTGATTTTTGTTTGTTGAGGCATATGAGCTCTTTATATATTTTGGACGTCAAGCCTTTATCGGATCTGTAATTTACAAATATATTCTCCCATACTGTAGGGTTCCTTTTTGTTCTATTGATGGTGTCTTTTGCTGAACAAAAGCTTTTCAGCTTAATATAGTCCCACTTGTTCATTTTTGCTGTTGTTTTCCTTGCCCGGGGAGATATGTTCAAGAAGAGGTCACTCATGTTTATGTCTAAGAGGTTTTTGCCTATGTTTTTTTCCACAAGTTTAATGGTTTCATGACTTACATTCAGGTCTTTGATCCATTTTGAATTTACTTTTGTATATGGGGTTAGACAATGGTCCAGTTTCATTCTCCTACATGTAACTGTCCAGTTTTGCCCGCACCATCTGTTGAAGAGACTGTCATTTTGCCATTGTATGTCCATGGCTCCTTTATCAAATATTAATTGACCATATATGTTTGGGTTAATGTCTGGAGTCTCTAGTCTGTTCCACTGGTCTGTGGCTCTGTTCTTGTGCCAGTACCAAATTGTCTTGCTTACTATGGCTTTGTAGTAGAGCTTGAAGTTGGGGAGTGAGATCCCCCCTACTTTATTCTTCTTTCTCAGGATTGCTTTGGCTATTCGGGGTCTTTGGTGTTTCCATATGAGTTTTTGAATTATTTGTTCCAGTTCATTGAAGATTGTTGCTGGTAATTTGATAGGGATTGCATCAAATCTGTGTATTGCTTTGGGCAGGATGGCCATTTTGACAATATTGATTCTTCCTAGCCACAAGCATGGGATGAGTTTCCATTTGTTAGTGTCCCCTTTAATTTCTCTTAAGAGTGACTTATTTCAGAGTATAGGTCATTCACCTCTTTGGTTAGATTTATTCCTAGCTTTTTTATTCTTTTTGATGCAATTGTGAGTGGAATTGTTTTCCGGATTTCTCTTTCTATTGGTTCATTGTTAGTGTATAGGAAAGCTACAGATTTCTGTGTGTTAATTTTGTATCCTGCAACTTTGCTGTATTCCGATATCAGTTCTAGTAGTTTTGGGGTGGAGTCTTTAGGGTTTTTTATGTACAATATCATGTTGTCTGAAAATAGTGACAGTTTAACTACTTCTTTACCAATCTGGATTCCTTGTATTTCTTTGTTTTGTATGATTGCCATGGCTAGGACCTCCAGTACTATGTTAAGTAGCAGTGGGGAGAGTGGGCATCCCTGTCTAGTTCCCAATCTCAGAGGAAAAGCTTTCAGCTTCTCGCTGTTCAGTATAATGTTGGCTGTGGGTTTATCGTATATGGCCTTTATTATGTTGAGGTACTTTCCCTCTATACCCATTTTGCTGAGAGTTTTGATCATGAATGGATGTTGAATTTTGTCAAATGCTTTTTCAGCATCTATGGAGATGATCATGTGGTTTTTGTCTTTCTTTTTGTTGATGTGGTGGATGATGTTGATGGATTTTCGAATGTTGTACCATCCTTGCATCCCTGGGATGAATCCCACTTGGTTATGGTGTATGATCCTTTTGATATACTTTTGAATTCTGTTTGCTAATATTTTAATAAGTATTTTTGCATCTACGTTCATCAGGGATATTGGTCTGTAGTTTTCTTTTTTGGTGGGGTCTTTGCCTGGTTTTGGTATTAGGGTGATGTTGGCTTCATAGTTTGAGTTTGGGAGTATTCCCTCCTCTTCTATTTTTTGGAAAACTTTAAGGAGAATGGGTATTATGTCTTCTCTGTGTGTTTGAAAAAGTTCCGAGGTAAATTCGTCCAGTCCGGATGCTTTGTTCTTGGGTACTTCTTTGATTACCGTTTCAATTTCTTTGCTTGTAATTGGTTTGTTTAACTTTTGTGTTTCTTCCTTGTTCAGTCTTGGAAGGTTGTATTTTTCTAGGAAGTTGTCCATTTCTTCTAGGTTTTCCAGCTTGTTGGCATATAGGTTTTCATAGTCGTCTTTAATAATTCTTTGTATTTCTGTGGAGTCTGTCGTGATATTTCCGTTCTCATTTCTGATTCTGTTGATGTGTTGATTCTCTTTTTCTTTTAATAAGTTTGGCTAGAGGCTTATCTATTTTGTTTATTTTTTCAAAGAACCAGCTCTTGGTTTCATTGATTTTTGCTTTGTTTTATTCTTCTCAATTTTGTTTATTTCTTCTCTGATCTTTGTTATGTCCCTCCTTCTGCTGACTTTAGGCCTCATTTGTTCTTCTTTTTCCAATTTCAATAATTGTGATGTTAGACTATTCATTTAGGATTGTTCTTCCTTCTTCAAGTGTGCCTGGATCGCTATATACTTTCCTCTTAGGACTGCTTTCACTGCGTCCCACAGAAGTTGGGGCTTTGTGTTGTTGTTGTCATTTGTGTCTATATATTCCTTGATCTCTATTTTAATTTGTTTGTTGATCCATTGATTATTTAGAAGCATGTTGTTAAGCCTCCATATGTTTGTGAGCCTTTTTGTTTTCTTTGTAGAATTTATTTCTACTTTTATACCTTTGTGGTCTGAAAAATTGGTTGGTAGAATTTCAATATTTTGGATTTTGCTGAGGCCCTTTTTGTGGGCTAGTATGTGGTCTATTCTGGAGAATGTTCCATGTGCACTTGAGAAGAATGTATATCCATATCCTGTTGCTTTTGGATGTAGAGTTCTATAGATGTCTATTAGGTCCATCTGCTCTACTGTGTTGTTCAGTGCTTCCATGTCCTTACTTATTTTCTGCCCGGTGGATCTATCCTTTGGGGTGAGTGGTGTGTTGAAGTCTCCTAAAATGAATGCATTGCAGTCTATTTCCCTCTTTAGTTCTGTTAGTATTTGTTTCACAAATGCTGGTTCTCCTGTGTTGGGTGCATATATATTTAGAATGGTTATATCCCCTTGTTGGACTGAGCCCTTTATCATTATGTAGTATCCTTCTTTATCTCTTGTTACTTTCGTTGTTTTGAAGTCTATTTTGTCTGATATTAGTACTGCTACCCCTGCTTTCTTCTCACTGTTGTTTGCCTGAAATATGTTTTTCCATCCCTTGACTTTTAGTCTGTGCTTGTCTGTGGGTTTGAGGTGAGTTTCTTGTAAGCAGCATATAGATGGGTCTTGCTTTTTTATCCATTCTATTACTCTATGTCTTTTGATTGGTGCATTAAGTCCATTTACATTTAGGGTGACTATTGAGAGATATGTACTTATTGCCATTGCAGGCTTTAGATTCGTGGTTACGAAAGGTTCAAGGTTAGCTTCTTTAGTATCTTACTGCCTAACTTAGCTCGCTTATTGAGCTGTTATATACACTGTCTGTAGATTCTTTTCTTCTCTCCCTTCTTATTCCTCCTCCTCCATTCTTCATATGTTGTGTGTTTTGTTCTGTGCTCTTTTTAGGGGTGCTCCCATCTAGAGCAGTCCCTGTAGGATGCCATGTAGAGGTGGTTTGTGGGAAGCAAATTCCCTCAGCTTTTGCTTGTCTGGGAATTGTTTAATCCCGCCATCATATTTAAATGATAGTCGTGCTGGATACAGTATCCTTGGTTCAAGGCCCTTCTGTTTCATTGCATTAAGTATATCATGCCATTCTCTTCTGGCCTGTAGGGTTTCTGTCGAGAAGTCTTATGTTAGCCTGATGGGTTTTCCTTTACAGGTGACCTTTTTCTCTCTAACTGCCTTTAAAACTCTTTCCTTGTCCTCGATCTTTGCCATTTTAATTATTATGTGTCTTGGTGTTATCCTCCTTGGATCCTTTCTGTTGGGGGTTCTGTGTATTTCCGTGATCTGTTCGATTATTTCCTCCCCCAGTTTGGGGAAGTTTTCAGCAATTATTTCTTCCAAGATACTTTCCATCCATTTTCCACTCTCTCTTCTTCTTCTGGTTCCCCTATAATATGGATCTTGTTCCTTTTGGATTGGTCACACAGTTCTCTTAATATTGTTTCATTCCTGGAGATCCTTTTATCTCTCTCTATGTCAGCTTCTATGTGTTCCTGTTCTCTGGTTTCAGTTCCATCAATGGCCTCTTGCATCTTATCCATTCTGCTTATAAATCCTTCCAGAGTTTGTTTCATTTCTGTAATCTCCTTTCTGGCATCTGTGATCTCCCTCTGGACTTCATCCCATTTCTCTTGCGTATTTCTCTGCATCTCTGTCAGCATTTTTATGATTTTTATTTTGAATTCTTTGTCAGGAAGAGTGGTTAGGTCTGTCTCCTTCTCTGGTGTCTCTGTGATCTTGGTTTGCCTGTAATTTTGTCTTTTCATGGTGATAGGAATAGTTTGCAGAGCTGGGACTAGTGATGGCTGGAAGAACTTCCCTTCTTGTTGATTTGTGGTCTTTCTCTCCTGGGAGAATAGTGACCTCTAGTGGCTTGTTCTGGGTAGCTGCGCGCAGCTAGGGCTTCTGCTTCCTGCCCGGCCTCTATGGAGTTTATCTCCGCTGTTGCTGTGGGCATGGCCTGGCTCGGGCTGCTGCTCCAAAGGAGTGGAGTTGCATTGGAGGGGGAGCGGCCGGGAGGCTATTTATCTCCGTAAGGGGCCTCCATGCTCCCTGCAGCCCAGAGGATTAGAGTGCCCAGAGATCCCTGGATTCCCTACCTCTGGAGTAAGTGTCCCGCCGTGCCCCTTTAAGACTTCCAAAAAGCACCCACCAAAACAAAACAACGACCACAAAAAAGAAAAAAAAATGGCCACTCGTTTTTCTTTATTCTCTGGTGCCAGCCTCAGGCACCCGCTCACTGGTCTTGCTGCCCTGTTTCCCTAGTATTGGGGTCCCTATCCCTTTATGACTTCCAAAAAGTACTTGCCAAAACAGAACAACAACAACAACAAAAAAATGGCTGCTCGCTTTTCTTTTGTTCTCCATCGCTGGCCTCCGATACCCACTCACTGGTCTTGCTGCCCTGTTTACCTAGTATTGGGTTCCCTGTCCCTTTAAGACTTCCAAAAAGCACTCACCACAACAAAACAACAACAACAACAAAAAAAAAAAAGGTGGCCACTCGCTTTTCTTTTGTTCTCCGGTGCCAGTCTCCGATACCCGCTCACCATTCTTGCTGCCCTGATTCCCTAGTATTGGGGTCCCTGTCCCTTTATGACTTCCAAAAAGCACTCACCACAGCAAAACAACAACAACAAAAAAAAAAAAAGATGGCCGCTTGCTTTTCTTTTGTCTTCCGGCGCCAGCCTCCGGTACCCACTCACCATTCTTGCTGCCCTGTTTCCCTAGTATCCAGGGCCCCGCGCATGCACTTTGTCTGCGCTCTGGTCCAGATGGCTGGGGCTGGGTGTTCAGCAGTCCTGGGCTCCTTCTCCCTCCTGCTCTGACTCCTCTCCTCCCGTCGGGACCTGGGGGGAGGGGCGCTCGGGACCCACTGGGCCAGGGTTTGTATTTTACCCCCTTTGCGAGGCGCTGGGTTCTCACAGGTGTGGATGTGGTCTGGATGTTGTCCTGTGTCCTCTGGTCTTTATTCTAGGAAGAGTTGTCTTTGTTATATTTTCATAGATATATGTGGTTTTGGGAGGAGATTTCTGCTGCTCTACTCACGCTGCCATCTTCGCTCCGCCTCTATAGGAAATTTTTGAATTGGAAAATGTGAAATAACTTTGTTCTTTTTCAAAATTGTTTTGGATATTCTGGGTCCCTTGCATTTCCATATGAATTTTAGGATCAGCTTGTCAATATCTAGCGGAGAAGAAAGGTAACTGGGATTTGGGTAGGATTTTCTGGGAATCTGTAATTCAGTTTGGGGAGTACCGCCATTGTAATATTAAGTGTTCCATGAACACAGGATACTTTTGCACTTATTTAGGACTTCCTTAATTTCTTTCAATGTAGTTTTCAGTGAACAAGTATTATACTTCTGTTAAATTTATTCCTTAGTATTTATGCTTTTTAATGCTATTGTAGGGTTGCTTTTTAATTCATTTTTAGATTGTTTATTGCTAGTTTATAGAAATACAGGTGATTTTTTTTGCATACTGACGTATCCTGAAACCTGGATGAATTCATTTATAAGCTTTAATAGTTTTTTTGTGGGTTCTTTAGTGTTTTCTGTATAAGATCATGTCATCTGAAAATAGACATAGCTTTACTTCTTCCTTTCCACTCTTGATTCTTATTTCATTTTCTTAGAACTTCCAGCACAATGTTAAACAGCAGTGGTGGAAGGAGACATCCTTGTGTTGTTAGTGATCTTTGGGACTAAGTTTTCAGTCTTTAACCTTTAAGTATGGCATTAGCTATGGGTTTTTTTCACAGATGCTTTTTATCAGGTTGAGGAAGTTCCCTTCAACATGATTTGCATCTGTTTTCTGATTCAGTTCTCCCAGTAACTTTATGATCCCTATATGATCCCTATAGGAAAGTAGATAACACATGGTTAAGAAATGGAGTCGAGATACACATCATGTTAGACATTAGACCAAGGTATTCTGACTCATAGTCCACAGTGTTTTCAACTACTCTATGTCATTTTCTATGATTTGTTACAACTTCCTGCAACTTTTTAGAGAGACCAAAAAAGGTTCATCTCTTCCAGTTTTTTCTAAAAAGGTAAATAAGCTCCATGAAGATTGAGTCTATGTCTGATTTTTCACCTGTTGCCCTAGAACCAAAAAGCAATGGAACAATAAATGCTTGAGCTTGAGGAAATCCAGTTTAGAAAAGCAGGTGCTTCTGAGAGGCCTTTATTATGTGCAAGACAATGTGGGCAGATATGCCAGGCCTCAGAAAGATTGTGGTTGAGGGAGATATGACATAGTTAGATAAAAAGATACTATGAAGAGTTTTGATAATAGCAAGTCAGTGCTGATGACAAGTGCTTGACTAGGCAGAGCCTTTCTAGATGGAAAACCAAAAAGGCTTTGTGGGGAGATGGCATAAACAGAGACGTGAAGGATGGTAGGAACTGAAGTGTGTGTGTGTAGGAAGTTCTTTTGGCAGAGTTTTAAACAGGAAGTGAAATTCTTCATTTCAATTGTTCTGTGAACTCTGACTGTTAAAACCAGTCAGTACTACAAGGGACGTGCAAAGCAAAAATAATACCAGGGTGTATATGAAATCAGGTAACATTCTCTAATTTTTCTCAGACTCTTATCCTTTGGTTTTAGACTTACACTGAATAAATCAGCCCTTTTTTGCCTAGAAAACTTAGGTTCAATTTGCTTCATTTCCCTGAGAGAGGACTTTTTTAGCCGAACAGTTCATTTCTGACCTACAAGTCTCATTGTTTATGTACTGTAGCATTTTGTAATCCCTGCTTCAGTAGGTCTCATAAGGTTGAGAGTCTTAAAGGCTCTGGACTCACCATTCTGCATGCTGACTGCATGTGCCTTTGACAGAAAGCCAGTGGAAGCTATCATGAGCCGGACAGGGCTGCAATCTGGGAAATGTAGACCATTCGTTCATCACTTATTCATTGGTCACCTGTGGTGAGTCAGACATATGATCAAAGCAGTATTCAGGGTGAAGATGTGCAGATGAGGTATTATAATCTAATAGATAATCCAAGGATAGTCCTTTTCTGTCACTAATTAGACTGAGTCTTATGAATTCTGTATCCTTAAAGAGGAACAGCTTAGGTGTCTTTGAGGGATGTAAATAATAATGCCTAGCTGTGACATATTTGAACATTTAATATTCAGAAGCAAAAGCAAAGCCAGTATAGAGATGGAGTTACGTTCGATGTAAACCTGACCAGGTCCTATAATATTTATGCAGTGAATTATTTCCAAATATTCCCATGGCATAGTCAGGATTTTAGATGCCTCCAGAGCCACTATAGTAGCATGGGAATAGTACTGTGTCCTCCCTCCTCATCCCAAACTAAATCTAGATGCACAAACAAAATAAAAAATGAGAAAGGGAAAAAGGCCACATTGATTAAATTATCCCTATCAGAACAAGTACAATGAAAATGAGACTTCCAGAAGGAAACTTGGCTGCACCTTTTTCTGCCATTGCCCGATGTGGTTAACAGAGACAGCTGAATACGAGTCAGGTCACATGTAAGAAATTCTAATGGAAATAGTTGGGATATTTACAAAGAATGTTTTGTTTTTGAAAATGAGGGAACCCCACAACCACCACCATCTCCTCCTCCTCCTTTGTTATAGAAACAAAACAGAAAGTATTAGCCCTGGAAGGAGAAGCTTCAGGAGGGAAAGTTCCAATGCTAGCCCCTTTGGTTTAACCATCTTGTGATTTTTGTCATTTCTCTTTGAATTGTCACCATCATGATGGCCCTCATGGGTGTTTGATGGTAACTGTGCTTCTAGATGAGACTTCCATGGGGGCAGGCTTGTTAGGGGTCCCCATTACCTACCCAGGGTTTTTGGCTGACCTGTCATTCTCATTTTGAGAGGTTTGGCATTCCTTCTATATAGCATGTAGTGGGAAATTTTAGAAACTAAAGCCTGACTGGCCGGGTGAGAATCCCAGCTCTGTCATTACCAAGTTGTGAGACTCTGGGCACATCACTTAACCCCTCTATGCCTTTATTTTCTCATGTGTGAAAGGAAACTATTCTTTGTATCTACCTCCTAAGATGAAAATTCAATGAAGTATGTAAATAGAGAATGAGGCCTAGTACATCTAAAGTGTTAACTATAACCATAGTCTTTACCACAAAGCACAGCAGAATTTTGCCAGCCACCACACCTTCTCTGTCTCTGGACCTATCCCTCTACTCTGAGTGAAGTGGAGGATGGGCAATGGACGGGTCAAGGTCAGGCCTTTTTTATCTTCTCGGCAGTTAATTTTTTTATTAAGATATTATTGATATACACTCTTAGAAAAGTTTCACCTGAAAAACATTGTGGTTACTACAATCACCCATATTATCAAGTTCCCACCATACCCCATTGCAGTCACTGTCCATTAGTGTAGTAAGATGCCACAGAGTCCCTACTTGTCTTCTCTATGCTACACTGTCTTCCCTGTGACCCCCACACACACCATGCGTACTATCATAATACCCCTCAATCCCCTTCTCCCTCCCTCCCCACCTGCCCTCCCCCACCCCTCCCCTTTGGTAACCACTAGTTCCTTCTTGGGAGTCTGTGAGTCTGTAGCTATTTTGTTCCTTCAGTTGTGCTTCATTGTTATACTCTACAAATGAGGGAAATCATTTGGCACTTGTCTTTCTCTGCCTGATTTATTTCACTGAGCATAATACCCTCTAGCTCCATCCATGTTGTTGCAAATAGGTTTATCTATTTTATTTTCTCAAAGAACCATCTCCTACTTTCATTGATTCTTTCTTCTCAATTTTCTTTATTTCTGCTCTAATCTTTCTTGTGTCCCTCCTTTTACTGACTTTGGGCCTCATTTGTTCTTCTTTTTCTAGTTTCATTAATTGTGAGTTTAGACTGTTCATATGGGATTGTTCTTTCCTGAGGTAGGCCTGTACTGCAATATACTTCCCTCTTAGCATGGCCTTCACTGTGTCTGACAGATTTTGTGGTGAATTATTGTTGTCCTTTGTCTCCATATATTGCTTGATCTCTGTTTTTATTTGGTCATTGATCCATTGATTATTTAGGAGCATGTTGTGAAGCCTCCATGTGTTTGTGGGATTTTTTGTTTTTCTCTGTGCAATTTATTTCTAGTTTCATGCCTTTGTGGTCTGAGAAGCTGGTTGGTACAATTTCAGTCTTTTTGAATTTACTGAGCCTCTTTTTGTGGCCTAGTATATGATCTAGTCTTCAAAATGTTCCACGTGCACTTGAGAAGAATGTGTATCCTGCTGCTTTTGGGTGGAGTGTTCTGTAGATGTCTGTTAGGTCCATCTGTTCTCATGTGTTGTTCAGTACCTCTATCTCCTTATTTATTTTCTGCCTGGTTGATCTGTCTTTTGGAGTGAGTGGTGTGTTGAAGTCTCCTAAAATGAATGCTTTGCATTCTACTTCCCCCTTTAATTCTGTATTTGTTTCACATATGTAGGTGCTCCTGTGTTGGTGCATAGATATTTCTAATGGATATCCTCTTCTTGGACTAACCCCTTTATCATTATGTAATGTCCTTCTTTGTCTCTTGTTACTTTCTTTGTTTTGAAGTCTATTTTGTCTGATACAAATACTGCAACTCCTGCTTTTTTCTCCCCATTAGTTACATGAAATATCTTTTCCATCCCTTCACTTTTAGTCTGTGTATGTCTTTGGGTTTGAAGTGAGTCCCTTGCAGGCAGCATATAGATGGGCCTTATTTTTTTATCCATTCAGTGGCTCTATGTCTTTTGATTGGTGCATTCAGACCATTTACATTTAGAGTGATTATGGATAGGTATGTAATTATTGCCATTGCAGGCTTTGAATTCATGGTTACCAAAGGTTCAAGGGTAACTTCCTTACTATCAGTTTTTTCTTCCTCTTTCATTCTTCATATATTAGATGTCATCTTCTGTACTCTTTGTCTATCCCTTGACTGACTTTGGGGGTAGTTGATTTTGCATCTGTTTAGTAATTGATTGTTTACTGTGGTTTTATTTCCTCTGGTGACAGCTATTTAGCTTTAGGAACACTTTCATCTATAGCAGTCCTTCCAAAATACACTGTAGAGATTCTCTCAGCTTTTGCTTACCTAGAAATTGTTTAACCCCTCCTTCATATGGAAATGATAATCTTTCTGGGTAGAGTATTCTTGGTTCAAGGCCCTTCTGCTCCATTGCATTAAATATATCATGCTACTCCCTTCTGGCCTGTAAGGTTTCTGCTGAGAAATGTGATGATACCCTGATGGGTTTTCCTTTGTAGGTGATCTTTTCTCTCTCTCTGGCTGCTTTTAATACTCTGTCTTTATCCTTGATCTTTGCCATTTTAATTATTATGTCTTGGTGTTGTCTTCCTTGGGTCCCTTGTGTTGGGAGATCTGTGCACCTCCATGGCCTGAGAGACTATCTCCTTCCCCAGATTGGGGAAGTTTTCAGCAGTTACCACCTCAAAGACACTTTCTATTCCTTTTTCTCTCTTCTTCTTCTGGTACCCCTATAATGCAAATATTGTTCCATTTGGATTGGTCACTCAGTTCTCTAAATATTCTTTCATTCCTAGAGATCCTTTTTTCTCCCTGTGACTCAGCTTCTTTGTATTCCTCTTCTCTAATCTCTGTTTCATTTACTCTCTCCAGTACTTCATCTAATCTGCTTTTAAATCCTTCCATTGTATGTTTCATTTCAGATACTGTATTCTTCAATGTTTGTATCTCATTCCTGAATTCCTCCCTGCATTCCTGAATACTTTTCTGTAGCTCCGTGTGCATGTTTATGATTTTTATTTTGAAATCTTTCAGGAAGATTGATGAGTTCAGTTTCACGTGACCCTCTTTCTGGTGTTTGTGGGATTTTGGTTTGAACCAGGTTCCTTTGACATTTCATACTTGCAGGTGACACCCTCTAGTGCCCAGAAGCTCTACTCTCTGGAGCTGCTCAGCTCCTGGAGCGATGGCGGGGATTATAGGTGAGTGGCACTGGTGCCTGTCAGGAGGAAAGAGCTCTTTCCTGTTTACAGGCTGCCATGCCTGTCTCCACTGCCAGGACCAGTGGGCTGAGCATGCAGGAAGAAGCCTCTATGCTTTGCACTTGTAGCTGCTGTAGGCAGGGCTGCCCTCTGGCTGGCCTGGTGCAATGGTGGGGGAAGCCAGTTTGAGAGCTGGTGCCAGCTGGGAGGAAGGCACAACAGGCTGTGTATCACAGTGGAGGGCCTTGTAGCTGTGTTGCCCGCCAGGGGGATGGAGCACCTGAAGCTCCTGAAAGTTCTCAACCTGCGGCACAGAGTACACCCTGACAATTTTGTCCACCTGTCCTTTCTCCTGAGCAGCAAGCTCTGTGCAATCCTTGCCACTTTAGCAGCCCTTTTGCTGTTAGGAACTCTCTCAGACTGCCTGCCTTTGTATTGTCCCAGAGCAGCCAGACGTGGATACCTGTTTTCCACAAGCAGCTGGAATCTCAGTCTCTCCAATATTCCACCTGTCTTAGCCTCCAACTCCACTAATCTCCAGAGCACCATGTAATGTAGGTTCTTGCTCCCAGAGCAGATCTCCAGGCCTGAGTGTTCAGCAGTCCTAGGCCTCCACCCCCTCCCCACTCTGTTTCTCTTCCTCCCTCCAGTGAGCTGGGGTGGGGCAAGGGCTTGGGTCCTGCTGGATCATGGCTTTGGTACCTAACCCTTTTCCTTGAGATCTTCTGGTTTCCCCACATGTAGACAGTCTTCTGTAGCCTTCTTTCCTGTTTCTCTTTCAGGATTTGATGTATTTGCTATATTTTCATATTATATGTGGTTTGGGGAGGAGGTTTCTGTCTCACCTCTCACACCACCATCTTTAATCCCACTCCAAGTTCAGGCCATTTTTACCCTTTGAGATTCCACAAATCACCTCTGACCTCACTAGATACCTCCATATGATGGAAATCTGTGCCCCCTTGCTGGGACGTTAATTCCAGTATGGTATGGGCAGCGACAACTATACACAGATTCTGGCTGATTGTCAGTCCTGTTCCTGTGTCTGTCTTCTGAGCAGAATCCAGTTGTTTATAGCTTCCTTCCACATCTGAGCATTGAGGAGCATCCTCTTAGGGCCCCAGTTTAAAGGCTCCTCTGCTTACTGGCACCTCCTCTGACTTTCTTCCACTATCAGAACTACACAAAAGTGGTTTTGGATTTCAGATTGAACAGGGGGACTTCCTCCCTCAGTATTCCCCCTATAGAGAGTCTCTAATACACAGCCTCCTGAAATTGAGTTTAAGTTAATGCCTTTTATTTGGATTTCTGCTATCAACGCTCACAGATAACTGTTCTACGGCTTTCTTGAAATAGATCAGAAAGGTTTTCAGAGTTTCCCTTCCCATATCCTACCTGTTTCTCTAGCTATAGAAACCCTTTAGGGGAAACTGCCCAACCAATCTTGCTTAAAGAGATTTCATTCTCACTTGGGGTGATGGGGCTTGGAGTTGGGGTCTACTGTCTCCCTGCATTTTAGTACAGCACTGGCCCCTACCTCCCAATATCCTCCTAGCTCCTGTCCTTCCCCAACTCAGTCCTTTCATCTCTCCAAAAGCACCCTCATACCCCAGTGCTGTGCACTCTCCTCACACTTGTTTCCCAATGCCTGCTGTCTGGATGAATCAGTTCCCACAACCCTGACCTATAACTCCAGCTCATCTAACCTAAGGGCATTTCATCAAGTCTCTGCAGTGGCTGCAACTCAGGGAGATGGACGCTTAGTCAGGATCCGACAGTCTCCACTAGGTAATTGTCTTGAGAAGGAAATGGTTGGAATTTCCCTCTTTCCACCAAAATCTGAAATTTTTCTCAGGGATGGATACCTCTCTGCCCTCAGTCTCTCTCCCTGCCAGGTATTCCCCAGCAAGGATTTGTTCCTTGAGATGGCCATAAGCAAATCAGTCTTGGCCTCTGTTCTGCTGCTTCCTCCTATGCTGATGTTGGGCCACCCTAGGAAGTCAGTCAGCTACACCGCCATCCCAGCGCCTCTACCAGGATGTGGCAGAGGGAGGGTGGAGCATCTTGCACTTCCCCTTTCCAGACTCTGAATTGCCTAGACCCCAACCTTCACCACCTATCCATGCTAGTTGGCCTCAGATGCTCACTTCTTTGGTTATTTGTTCCATCATCCCTTAGATCTTAGAGCAGGCATTCTTCATTGGGAGTGACTTTGCTCCTGGGGGACTTCTGGCAATATCTGGAGATATTTTTGGTTGTCACAACTGGAAAGTGGGGTGCTACTGGCTTCTAGTGGGTAGAGGCCAGGGATGCTGCTAACCATCCTGCCAGGCACGGCCAGCCCCCACCTACCCTAACAAAGATTTACCTGGACCCTAATGCCAGTAGTGCAGAAATTGAGAAATGCTGTGTGAGAAGGGACTGCCTGCTTCACTGTGCTCCTTGATAGCTACTTCACTAGTTGGTTTGTCCCGAAGGACC
The DNA here is from genome assembly GCF_040802235.1 of Manis javanica. Classification (NCBI taxonomy): domain Eukaryota; kingdom Metazoa; phylum Chordata; class Mammalia; order Pholidota; family Manidae; genus Manis; species Manis javanica. The sequence goes on along the minus strand of NC_133174.1, from coordinate 107,557,843 downwards.
CTTTTGTGGGTCATCCCAATAAGCCCACTGGGAGATCTCTCTTTCCTACTAATAGCTGTTTTTATCCTCAATTGCAACTATCTTCCCTCTTGCCCGTTTGCATACTACAAGCAGAAATGGATTGCCTGATCTTCATTTCTAACTCTGCACTTTATCTGCAGGTTGGTTAAACAGTCTGAGGGTGCTTAAGGTCTGCTTCATGTAGCCACCCCTTCCACTTCTTGATGAAGTCTTTCTCACTATGAGCAGCTCTTCAATTTGATAACTAGTTGTCAAGTTTCTGTTGAGTTTGAACAATTCTGATTCTGCTGCTTCCACCTATGAAGCAGTTTAATTCCTTTAATGCAATAAAACCCAAGCCCTGTAAGAAAACTAGACCTGAAGGAAAAGCAGTAGGTCTAGAGGGCTATCTGCTAAGACATGAGGTCCTGAGTCAGTGGAAATACAAACCTTGCAATTATGAAGATGTGACTTTTCTCCTAAATACCTGCATGTTCAATGCCACCCCACTCAAAATTCCTAAAAGATATTTTTTAACGTGACAAAATTATTATAAAGTTCATCTGAAAGAATAAAGACATAAAAACGCCTGAGAGAATACCCCAACAAGAGAAATAAGAAACAAAGGCTCTCCCTAGAAACATTAAAATGAATAATATAACTAATTAAACGGTTATTTACAAAAAACAAAGTTGGAGGACTAATACTACCTGACTTCCAGACTTACTGTGAAGTTACAGTAATCAAGACAGCATGGTATTGCTGAAAAAAAAGATCCAGAAATAGAACCACATAAATATACTCAACTGATCTTCGACAAAGTAGCAAAAGCAACACCATAGAGAAAAGGCATTCTCTTCAGCAGATGGTGCTAGAACAACTAGACATACACATGCAAAAAAAGTAAATCTGGACACATCTTACACCGTTCACAAAAATTAATTCAAAATGGATCACAAATCTGAATGTAAAATGTAAAAGTATGAGACTCCTGGAAGATAACACAGGAGAAAACTTAGATGACCTTGGGTATAGCAATGCCTTCTTAGGTGCAACACCAACACAGATCCATTAAAGAAATGATTAAAAGCTGAATTTACTTAAAATGAAAAACTTCTACTCTAAGTCAAGAGAATGAGAAGACAAGCCACAGACTGGGAGAAAATATTTGCCAGAAAAGAAGCATGTACAAAGATGTTCCATCAGGATAATGCAAATTAAAACAATAATGAAATACCACTACACACTATTTGAATGGCCAAAATGGGAGCATTGACAACAACAAATACTGACAAGAATGTGGAGCAGCAGGAACCCCATTCATTGCTGGTGGGAATGCAAAATGGTACAGTCACATTGGAAGACAGGCAGTTTCCACAAGCTAGACTTACTGTATGATCCAGCAGTCATGCTCCTTGGTATTTATCCAAAGGAACTGAAAACTTTTATCCACACAAAAACCTGCACATGAATATTTATAGCAGCTTTATTCATTATTGCCAAAACTTGGAAGCAATCAAGATGTTCTTCAGTAGATTGAATAGATACATAAACTGTGGTACATCCAAACAGTAGTATATTATTCAGCACTAAAAATAAATGGGCTGTCAAGTCATGAAAAGACATGAAAGAACCCTAAATGCACATTACTAAGTGAAAAATGCCAATCCTAAAAGGCTACATATTATATGATTCCAACTATATGACATTCTAGAAAGGGTAAAATTATAGAGACAGTACAAAGATCAGTAGTTGCTAATAGTTGGGGATGGAGAGGAATGAATAGGTGGAGCACAGGAATTTTTAGGACAGTGAAAATATTCTGTATAATACCTTCATGATGGGTACATGTCAATATAGATTTGTCTAAACCCATAAAATGTACAGCACCAAGAGTGAACTATATAGTATAAGCTATAGATTCTCAGTAACTATGATGTGTCAGTGTAGGTTCATCAGCTGTAACAAAAGTACCATTCTGGTGGGAAATGTTGATAATGGAGAGGCTATGCATGTTGGGGGGTCAAGAGCAAATGGGAAATAGCTACCTTCCCCTCAATTTTGCTGTGAACCTTAAAATATTCTAAAAATAAAGTCAATAAATTTTTTTTTAAATCTGGGCATTTGCTAATATAGTAATAGACAGAAGAATGAAACAGAAAAGTTCCATGTGTATGTAAAAATCTATATGGCAAAGGTTGCATTTTGAGAAATAAATGGCATTAGAATTATGAATAAATAATGTTGGAATAATTAGCTAAGCATTTGCACAAAATGTAAAGGATCCCTACCTTACTATTTACACAAAATTAATTTCAATTTGATTAGAGACTTAAATGTGAAAAAACAAGACCCTTAAAGAATTAGACTCAAACATGTATTACTATGTGTACAATCTTGAGGTTGGGAAAGTCTTTCTAAGGAAGACTCAGAATCCAGAAGTCAAAAAGGAAAAGCAAACTAATAAATCTGATCACGTAAACTTTAAATTAAAAAAGTAAGTATAGGCAAAAGAAAAATAACTGTAGCACATATGATAGTTTAAGAATAAATATCCTTAATATAAAAAGGTCTTACAAGTCAATAGGATGAATTTGCCAATAGGAAAATGGATAAAAGACATGAATAGGCAGTTTTCAGAAGGTTGGTCACAAATACAAATGGTTGATAAACATGAAAAAATGTTCAACTTCTTGTTAAAGAAACATAAACTAAAACAATAATAGTCAAAGGAGGGGGAGGAGACATCTTTATTAAACTCTAAGAAGAAAGGAACATAAACATCTGAGATATCTAGATTTTACAAAGTCAGGCATAATGTCAGACAACTTACCTGGGTTCCCTGCCTTTTCTTCCTGCTTCTCACCACCCATAACCTACTTGTCACCCCAGGAGGTCCCTCCTAGACATTTTGACATCTTCATGGTGAATATGGAGAGTTAGTGTCCCACTAGACATGACAATAAAGACTCTCCCTCCCAGGTCAAGCACTCGCTCTCTTTCATTCTGTGTGTGTGTGTGTGTGTGTGTGTGTGTGTGTGTGTGTGTGAGACAGGGCTTTTACTAAAGTGACTGACACCTGGAATTGACAAGCACTCGCTCTCTCTCATTCTGTGTGTGTGTGTGTGTGTGTGTGTGTGTGTGTGTGTGTGTGACAGGGCTTTTACTAAAGTGACTGACACCTGGAATTGACAAGCACTCGCTCTCTCTCATTCTGTGTGTGTGTGTGTGTGTGTGTGTGTGACAGGGCTTTTACTAAAGTGACTGACACCTGGAATTGACTTGTTCAAATGAGGCCTCAGCCCTCAGTTACAGAGGTTTCACTTTGCTTGGCTGACCCAAAGATAGAACCACATCTAGGCAAAATACAATCACCACAGCATTTCTAAAACTCATGCTTAGGCAGGAGGATAAGTAGGAGCATTGCAGAACAGTAAATAATGAGAAAAGGAGAAAAGAAGGATGTGGAAGGGAATGTGACAATAATCACTCATGTAGTACTTCAATTTTTGCCTAGGACTGTCCTGAGTGCTTTGCAGAAATTGGTTCATTCAGTGCTCACTACTCCTCTGTGAAGTAATGGCTAATATTATCCACCATTTCTTGAATGTGGAAGCCAACGCGCAGTGACACTAGATGACTTGTTTGACATCACACAGTAAGTGGCAGAGCTAGAAGTTGAACCAACACAATCTAGCGTAATCATTCAAGCTCTTAGCTACCACACTGAGGGGAATCAAGGGAAAAGGAAGAGAGATCCAGGACAATGAAAAGAGAAAGGAAGGAGACAGGGAAACTCAGTTCACTGATACCGGAAGGCAGTTGCTGGATGGTACCCAGCCCCCTGCTCCAGCCACACCCAGACCGTTGTAATCCCCAGCTCTATCTGTTATCAAAGTTTCCTTAAATCATTTAATTTGGAGAAAAGAGTTCAAACCAATGAAATAAACGGTGTCCACATCAATCAATGTTATTTTATATTGTGAATGACAGTTGCTTTCAGAAGGAGTCCATGTGAATTCAGGAACACAGAAATTTCTGCCTTTGCATTTTGTTTTTCTCCCCTCTGCCCAAGCACAGCCTAGAGCAACAAACTAAAAAAGATCCGCTTAGGCCCTTTCCTGCACCATTTAGTGGCCATTTAAACAGAGAAAGACCAAGTTGCTGCTTTTGAACAGTAATAAGGTCTTACAGGCTAGAAAGGCTGGAGACTAAACAGAAGAGAACTCCAATTTCTCAAATCCAGAAAAGTCCCCAGTCTTCATCCACACTGTGCCACACCTTTAGGTTTCTATAAGAAGCTAAAGCTTTATGTCTAAAGCAAACACAGGAATTGAAGATAAACTTGGAGCTCCAAGCCCCCTACCAAACTAGTGGAAAGAGACTATGGAGATCTGGAAATTCTTCAGCCCAGTTCTCTCTCCTGAGCTCTATAGCCTCATAGCCAGCTGCTCGCTGGGCTTCTCCCCTTGGGGACCCACAGGCACCTCATGATCACCATGCCCCTTCCCTGGATACCTGCTACTCCTCACAGATGACACCACCTCCACTCCAGTTACTCAGGCCAGAACCTACAAGTCATCTAGATTAGTGATCTTTTTCCATAAAGGGCCAAATGTTAAATATTTGAAGCTTTGCAGGCCACACAGTCTTACAACTTACTCAACTCTGTGTTGGAGGATGTGAGCAGCCACAAACAATATGTAGCTAATGGTAGGGACTGTGTCCCCCCAAAAAACTTCAGGCATGCTCAAATGTAAATATCAGAGCTCTAGAATGCTCACTCTCCTTCCTTCCCACATCAGGCAAGTTCTACAGATCTCACTGCCTAAATCATTCTTGAATCTGTCCCACTTCTTCATCCATACCTACGCCATTTTAGTTCACGTACTTGTCCATATTGCTTTCTGGCATGGACAGTAAAGCAGAATTGAAGACTGCAAGGAAAGACCCCCTACAATTATGGCACATGTGCTTCTTGTGGTTTCTGAGTTCCTCATAGTGTGAAGCGTAAGTTACAGATTAGTTTGCCTCTTCCTTCATCTGCCAGTGGAGAAACAATACATCAGTCTATGCCACGGTTTTCCGTGGTGGCTTGGGAAGAGAGTAAATAGTGCTCTATAATCTAAGCTAAAGAGGAGAATGGGAGAGACAACTTGAGTGCATGCTGGCTCTGTCTAACCTCAGGGTCTGGCTGGCCTAGGTCTGGCCCCTTCTCTCCAGTGGTCTCCAGACTGGCATTCTCACTTGAATTAACTTGGAGCTATACCATCTGCATGTGGCTAGGACTCAGCTAATCTGCTAAAGACATCTGAGGCATTTGCTCTTCAATTTCTATTCTCTTGCCCTGTCTACACTTTCAGTGATTAACCTAATGTCTCTTGCTCCCACCAAGACTTGCTGACTGTCATCAAGCAGACAGAGTGAACACCCATGATGTTTGGACACTGGTCATATGTCCCAAATTTTGTATCTCCAACCCAGATTTCTCTAGACTCAAAAATCCTATGCTCAAATGTATAATGACCTCTCCCTTTGCATATTTCAAATTTCCATCCCCCAAACCTGCTTTTCCCAGAGCTCCCCATCTCAATAAATGTGTCACCACCCAAACGGTTGCTCAGACTGAAACTTAGGAGTTGGGGCTACTACCACCTCTCTCTTACTCCTTGCATCTCATCCTTCAGCAAATATTTTTGGTTGTATTTCTGCAAAACATACCTCTAATCTTAGTCTTTCTTGCCACCTCCTCCATTACTGCCACTCTAATCCAAATAATGTTCATCTCTTGTCTGGCCAACCACACTGGCCTTCTAAAGTATCTCCCCACACCCACCATTTACTACCTTAAAGTCTATTCTCAACTCAACAGCTGAAGTGATCTTTTTAAAATATAAGGCAGATCCCATTATGCCTCTGTTCAAACCCTCCAATGGCTTCTCTTCACACTCCAATATAAGCAAAAGCCTACGAAGCCCTGGCTAATGTGCTACTTCAATCCCTCCAGTGACCACAGCTGCCCTTCCACTTTCCCACTCTGCTCCAGTCACACAGGCCTCCTTGCTGTTCTTGGAACACAGTATGTACACTTCCACCTCGGGGCATTTGCATTTGCACTTGCTCTTACCTCTGCCTGAAATGCTCTTCCCCAAATAATACCATAACTTTCTATCCCATTTCTTGCAGGTTTCTGTTCAAACGTCACCTTGTCACAGACGCCTTACCTGAAATAATAACTGCTCACCCCACTCCCTACACTCTCCATCCCCTCATAACCTGCTTGATTTTCTTCCCTACCAATTCCCATCCTCTGACATTGCAGTATTGCATTTTCTGATTTGTTTATGGTCTGTCTCCCTCAACTAGAATGTAAGCTTCATGGGGGCAGGGCCTTTGTCTTGTTCGCTTCTGCAACCTCACCTCTGAAAACAGTTTGTGGTCTATATTAAATGCTCAATAGATATTTATTGAATGAATGACTGAATGGCACAGCTGAGAATGCAGTACGATAAGGTGCTAGAAAGGATGAGAGAACTAAAAACTAGAGTGGTACACAGGTTACCTGTGGTCTACTGACTTGACATTTGACCACTGTGGCCAAGACTGTTTGGTATTCCCCAACATCGTTCTCTTCTATATCCACAGTAACAGAACTCCTAATTTTCAGGTGAATACATGGCCACCCAGGATAAAGACTACTGGACTAAGTTCCAACCCATGGGATATAAAAGCAAATGTCTTATGAAAGCTACTGAGAATCTTCCTTAAAAGACAGCTACTATGCCTCTTCTTTTTTCCTGCTAGTTGGAATATATAAGCAAAAGCTAGAGCTGGAGCAGCCATCTTGGGCCATGAAGTGATTTGAGAAATAGAGCCACATAGAGTAGAACAAGATAGAAAGAACTTGGGTACCTGAAAGCAGCATGGTGGGGTCAAACCAGCCTGAACTGCTTTTCTCTAGACTGTTATGAGAGACAAATATTTCTCTTGTTTAAGCCACTATTATTTTGATGCCCTGTTGCTCTTAGCTGAACCTAATACTAATCAGTACAATGCACATACAGAAAAAGGAGCCAAGGCCTTGAAATCAAGAACTTTATATAAGTCCCAGCCCCTCAGTTAGCTATTCCCTCAGTGAAATGGCAAATTAGAAAAAAAATCCTGTCCACAGGCAGAGGAGACTAAATGGAAGCTTGCCTACCTAGGCCTGGGTTCTAGGCAGAAAAATAGAGCTCCCTTGAAAATTCATAATCACTAACAGGGAAGTTTTTCTAAACAAGATATAAAAAGCACAGTACAAAAGGGGAAATGATAAATCTGAGTACATTAAAGTAGAAAATATCATTCTTGATGACATGACACCGTAAATTAAGTTAAAGACTTGCTGTAGACTACATAAGCAACAGAAGATTACTGCAAGAAAATATAAAGAACCCTACAATCAGTAAGAGAAAGACAAATAACCTAGGAAAAAACAAATGGGAAAGGACATAAAGAGGTATTTCACAGAAGAGGAAATGTTAATGACCAGCAAACAAATGAGAAGGTGCCCAGTGTCCACATTGATTATGGAAATGTTCATGAAAATAATAACTCACCCTTACTGAGACCCTACTTTATGCTAGGCAACACTCTAAATGCTTTACATAAGACACCGTTTCACATCCACCAAACTGGAAAAACGTCTAAAAGCACAACAAATAAGTTTTGGCAAGGATGTGAAGCCATGGAAACATTCAGGCACAGCTGATGAGAGTACAATTTCACAATAACTGGTAAAGTTAAGGATGCAAGTATCACTCCTAGATGGGCATCTAGAGAAATCTGCACATATGCCCAAGCATTTTCATAGCAGCCTATTTGTAATAAAGAAAAAAACGGAAACAATCGAAATCTCGTCCATCAGGAGAATGGGTAAGTAAACATACAGAGTCTGGAATACTTTACAAGGGAAATGAATGAGCTAGAGCTACACAAACCCAAATAAATGTGTCTTGCAGACAAAATGCTGAATGAAAAGGCAAGACCCAGAATGACATGTGTATAGATTGTCATTTGTATATAGTTTTAAAATATGCAAAACCATCCTATATTATTTCTGAAGGCCCTCATTGTAGTGGTAGTATAAAAATATTCAAGATACTGGTCCAACCTGTAGAGAAAGTAGTGTAGGAGAGACTCTGGAAGGGGGCACATGGGGTGTCAACTCTGTCGTTAATGTTTTAATTCTTAAAAAGAAAGAAAAGGAAGTCAGATAAATATGGCATAAGGTCACAGTTTTATAAAGCTAAATCATGGGTAAATGTGTGTTCATCATTTAGTCTCTATAAATATCTGTAGGTTTGAAATATTAGCAATAAAAATACAAAAACAAAGTAATCCAGTCATTTTGAGAAAAAAAATTAGAAAGTAACAAAAAATATTGCACCCATCATCCAAAAACGTAAACATTTTAATCTAAATTTTTTTCATTGAATTCCAGTACTTACTTACCGAACCCTTACTTTGTGCCCAGTCAGGATGCTACACATTCCAGATACCTCAAGCCAATACTGCCATGACATTCCTGGATGACAGACACGCTGCTGTATGTGCTGCAGAAATCTCTGGCAAAAGGGTCACAGCTCTGTGAAGAAGTATCTTTAACATGTATGTTCAAGGATTTTCATTGGACAAATATTGAATATTCATCAAAGGGATTACCTATCATTTTCTGGAAATACCAGTAAACTAATATTTTATTGAGAACTTGCTATGTGCCAGGACCTGTTCTAAGCACTTTACATGTATTAACACATCCAATCCTCAAACAACCTCTGCAGTAGGTACCATTATTATCATACTCTTCCCCTTTTTTCTAAAGTAGGAAGCTGAGGCACAGAAAAGTTAAGTAACTTGCACAAGGTCACACAGCTAGTAGATGATAGAGCCAGGATTCATCCCAGGCAGTCTGGCTCCAGAGCCCTTGCTCTTAACCACTATGAAATCTTATTTTCAGTATCACTAATTTGCTTTTGTGTGGCAAGTGGAATCATTAATATGAGCTGATAATTGAACTCCAACATGGCATTGTCTCAATCTTATGTCAAGTATGTATGGCTTGTCTCCTTAATCAGAGAGCAAGCTTCTGTAAGGCAGGCACCATATTTCAAGACATTTTTCTTTTGTACATAGCTATGTACCTTCCATAGTGTTATTGCCCACAGAAGGTTCTCCACAAGTACTTACTGAGTGATTGAAGGGAAATACAGGAAAACCCACAAACCTTTCCACACTAAGGCATAAAAGTTTGGTTTCCCAGGTCAATCAGGGAAAACAGTCCTCAAGAGAGGCTCTTCTATTCTTTTGGTGTTCATTAACCTTTCTGATAACAGCTTTACTGAGATACAACTCGCTCATTTAAACTGAATTCAGTGATCTTTCAGTTTGTCCATGTTTTTGTATGACCATCACCACAATCAGTTTAAAACATTTTCCTCACCTTCCCCACCAAAGCCCTGCATCCATGATCACCTTTAGCCTTCATTCCTCTTTTCCTCTCCAGTCTCCTCCCAGCCCTAGGCAACCATTAAACTGGTTCTTGTCGCTACAGACTTGCCTCTTCTGGGCCTCTCATGTAAACTGAATCACACAATACATGGTCTTTTATGACTGGCTTCTTTCACTTAACGTGTTTTCAAGGTGGTATATTTGTACAATGTACTATTATTTGGCAATAAAAAGGAATGATTCGTTAACTGTTTATGCAACCAAAATTTCAGACATACCCACATTCAAAATTTTAATTTTTTATTGTAGTAAAATACCATACACAACTCAAAATGTTCCATGTTAATCATTTTTAAGTGTACAATTCCAGCAGCTTTAAGTACATTCACATTGTTGTGCAACCCTCACCACCAACCATCTCCAGAACTTTTTCATCATCCTAAACTGAAACTCTGTATGCCTAAAGCAATAACTCCTTATTACCCTCTATTCCAGCCTCTGGCAACCACCATTCTACTTTCAATCTCTATGAATCTGACTATTCTAACTACCTCACAGAAGAGGAATATTTGTCCCTTTGCTACTGGCTTATTTCACTTAGCATAATGTTTTCCATGTTCACCACTGTTACATAATGTAGCATGTCTCATAATCTCCTTCTACCTTGACAGGGAGTAATCTTCCATTGTATGTATACAGCATACCACATTTTGCTGATCCATTCACCTGTCAAGCCATGCTTGGGTGCGTCAGTGTTTTAGCTATTGTGAAAAATGTTGTGAATGTGAATGTGCAAAAATCTGTTCAAGTCACTGCTTTCATTCTTTTGGATATATACCTAGAAGCAGAATTGCTGGATCATATCATAATTCTATGTTTAAGTCTTTGAGGAACTTGCCCAAAGTGTTTTCTACAGCGATGGCACCATCTTACATTCCTACCAGCAATGAGTAAGTGCTCCAACTTCTCCACATCCTCACCATCCTTACCAACATTTCTTTCTTTCTTTTTTTTTTGGTACCCATCCTAATGAGCATGAAGGGGTATCTCATTGTGGTTTTGATGTGCATTTCCCTAGTAATTATACCTTATTTTTAATACATCTTATTATGTGAAAAATACCTTAAGAGATTCAAAGAATCTCTTTACAAAATGAAAAATCTCCACAGGTGTCTAGAAGTTATTAAATTTAGTTTGTTTAAAGTCAAGTATACCTGTAACTGAGGAAACTAATTGCTTCAAAAGCTTAAGCATACATATAGTAGGTACTGTGCTAGACACTTGTCACCAGTTAGGTTGCCCAGGAAGCAAACTCTGAGACAGACTTTAGAGGGCAGGCTGATCAGTAAGGAGGGCCCTTGGGATGAATACTTGGGGGAGAGAGGGAGAGAAAGTATGATTGGAGTCCTCAATAATTTTTAAGAGTTTAAAAGGGGCCCTGACTTCCTAAGGGAGGAGCTGGGGGCAGCCCATCGCACAGTGAGGACTTATGCTTCAGTAAAAGTAACGTCTGAATTCTGACATGCGACAAAGCTCCAGCTGGCCAGGAGACTCTACAGGACTCCAGGGGGAGGGAGTGGATATCCTAAGCTCCAGCAGACCTCAGGGGCTCCACAGACGACAAGAAGAAAGAGAAAAAAAAGGGGTGGGGCCCCTGAGATAAACAAAATTTGAGAGCACTGGTCTAGAGCATACTAGGGGAGGTAAAACCCTTCAGAATAACTTCGAATCAAATATTTGTCTGATTACTAAAATTGGAAGTCCCTCTCTCCCATATCTCACACACCTCTCTCTCTCTCCCCCTCTGGTCTCAATTCCTTTTCCCACTGTTTCCTAAAACTCTCACGTCCTCGTAGATGTGTTTCACTCTGCACCCCTGTCTCCAGCATATATTTATTTCACCTTCTACTCCCTCTTTTCTGTGGATTGCAAGAAACTAAATTGCTCCTGTTTCCATGCTGGCACTAGCATTCTCTTTGATGAAGACAGATACAATGCAGTATATATAGTTTGTTTTTTGGAACTTCAGAATCACAGAAAGGACTTTTGTTAGTGTATATGCTAACAGCCAGGAATATATTGCATTTTGTCCATGTCATAAGTTGGAATATCACTTTTGTGATAAAATTTTAAATTTATTGTGAAGAATAAACGTATATACTTAATTGCCATCAAAGATTAGACTCCCATATTCGAGGGAGGCCCATTCAAAATATGGAAGTTCAACACCTCTGTTTATGTCAATCACAGAGTGGAAATCACCAGAGAACAAAAAAACACCCAAAAGTCCACCAAATGCCAATGTTCCTCTAGTGACACAGTCTATCTTGAAAGAATGTCATGCTACAAAGGACACAGACAAAGCAGACATCTCAAGTAAGTGGAGTAAGGGACACCATGGTAATCAAATGCCAAGTTAGAAGAGGGCTTCTTTTTTGGTCTAGGGAGTTTTTGCTTTTTGAAAACATAATGTGTTGTTTTCTCCAAGCATCACACACATGCACACATGCACACACTCAAATACACAGCTTGCTAAATTTAGTTGTTGCTCTGTCACAACAATGATGACAAAATTTTCCTCTGACCACAGTGTGTTTGAGTACAAACAGTTCCTCTTTCCAGGCTCTGGTTTGTACATATACAAATTCCTAGTGAGGTGAAACCCACTCTCCCACAGCAAGGCTCCTTCTCGAGAGTGGACAGTGAGGATCTGGCTGTACTCCACAGGCGAGGGGACTGAGGAATTAAACCATAGCCTAGCTGGTGAGATCTATGGCTTTACACCCATTTCACAGACACTGGTGATCCCAGCTGATCCAGTTTCACCACAGCCAGCCTAGGGTGACACACAGAGTTGGCTGCATGTTGGGAAGTACCTTCGTTCCCCTGTAGAGTGGGAATCAGTGGACAAGGCATCGCTGTCTCGCCTCCTGCCCCTGCTGTGCCACCAGTCCCTCCACGCTGACTCTCTTCCCCATGGGCTTCACCCTTGCAGCTTCCACACATCGCTGGCCTGGGGATGGAAGGGTAAGAGGAAACAGGAAATTGAATGGCAATAAAGGAGAAATGAAAGAAAAAGGACCTAGAAGAAATGGAGCAATGTTAGCAAAAAGGAGAACAGTAGAAGCGGAACTGCAAAAGACAAGGGGACCCTAAAGATTAAAGCGTACTAGAGCTTCTAATAATAGTTCCCATTTATTAGTGCTCACTACATGTTAGGCGCTGGTTAAACATTTTCTGTGAGTTTCTTTGTTCATCTCATTTAATCCTTGCAACAAACCCTGTGGTAGGCACTATTATACTTATTTTTCAGAAGATAAAACATGCTGTCATAATTAAAAAAGATCCCCAACCTTCTCCCCAACATTTATAAGAGGTCGAGAGGGGAAGATAAAAAGAAACAGAAAAAAAAGGAACAAACAGAAAACACAAAATCAGATGGTAGAAAATGACAAATATATTAGAACTAAAAAGACAGTGATTGCCTATTGGATAGAGAAAACAAAATTGCACTATATGTTGCTTCTAAGAGCACATCACAAACATCTCTAGAGACAGGAAAATAAAGATGTGGGAAGACATACCAGGTATATACTAACCAAAAGAAAGCTTATGAAGTTATAATAACATTAGTCAAAATAGATTTGAAGGCCAAAAGAATTACCAGATTAATGAAAGTTACTTCGTAATGATAAATGACTTGGTTCACAATGAAGCTATAACAATCCTAATTTGTATGCGTCTGATGAAATAGCCTCATAAATACATATATATAGTGCAAAACCAACAGAATTATAAGGAGAACTTGACAAACCCGCCATTATACTGTCATAGTGGGAGATTTTACCACGTGTCTCAGCAACTGAAAGGTTCAACAGACAAAAAAAAATCAGTAAGTATATTGATTTGAGCAACAGGACTCACATACTTGATTTAATGGACACATGTAGAACGCTGGGCACAGTAATTGGAAAACATAAATTTTCCCCAAACACTCATGGGACATTTACAAAAACAAACTATACACATTGTGTTATAAAGACACCTCATCAAATTCAGAAGGATTCGGTACCATCCTGGAAACTGAGGATGCAGAGAAGTGAAATGACTGGCTTTCTCTGCTGTGGCTGAGAGGCAGTGAGGCTGTCCTCTGGTTCTCGGCCAAAGCCCACGCTGCGCTACCTATGCTACCAGCCGGGGCGCACCACATGCTGTCACCCCACTCTGAAGAGTCCAGAGTCAGAAAAGGCGGTCCAGCTGACAGCTTGTGGGACAGATGAGGTTGGTCGGACTAAATTGGGATGCGTTTTGCTGTGCCTCCCCCCAACCACCCCAAGCCCAAGCCCCGAATTTTTTTTCCCCCAGATGAACAGGGAGGCCTCAAGCCCTTGCTTGTGTAGAGAAATGTCCAATAGCTACACAGGCAAACCGACGTCTGGGGCTGAGCCTTGATTTCTGCGACAGAGTTATAGCCCTGCCAAGAGGCCCCTCCTCAGAGAGGCTTTGTGGATTTGAAGGGAGAACGAAGAGGCAGGAGGGACTGGTTTCTCTATTCAAATGTAAATACTAATTACCCCACACATTAAAGACAAACAACAGAGACTTTTCACGGCCCTAAGTTGCTGGTGACTAACATGCAAATGAGGTATTTGAATCTTTAAACGGAGAGAGAGGGAGGTGTGGGGAGAGGGCTAGAGAAGAGAGGTGGAGTGACAGAGAGGCACACAGGAACTGAGCGGCCAGGCACTATGAGGGCTGTTAGAGGCGGCCCTTAACTGTGTAAAGGCTGGACCCTCCCTGGCTGGGCAGGGAGGGGGACAATGCCTACATAGGGTTCTCCACGCTGGCTGGAAAGAGTGCAGTGAAGAGTTTGCTTGACTGCTATGACAGCACCCCAGCCAGAGGCCAGAGGAGGAGCCCAGGATGCTGACGCACAAGACCCTTCCTCTTTCAGAGACCAGTGTTGGAAAGCAGAACAGAATCAGTTCCAGAGAGGAAGGCTCTGCAGGCTGAAGACAGTGAGGTTGCGGAGCAACTGGAGGGGATAGTGAATGCTTTCAAGGGGAGCAAGGGAGAGTAGGGGCGCCAGGTCCCGGGGACATGCTCTTTCATTGAGCAGCACCCCAGGTAGGCTGGCCCAGGGAAGAATTAGCCTCACAGCCCCTGTGGTCTGATGGTGGAGCCCAGAGCTTTCCTGACTCCAGCACTTCAAATAGTCTTTCCCCAGCCTTCTTGCCTCCGGGCAAAAATTATGGAAATCTTGGTCATTTCATCTTAGAAAATGAGATCTCCCAAACTCCACTTTTATTATGTCAAGTCCTTGCTGGTAAAAGTCTTCCATGGCTCCTTATTGTTTATGAGACGCAGCCATAAACTGACTGATGCTCACTTATTCCTCCACCCCGTTCTGGTCATCCTTCAAGGTCTAGTTCAACTCCCATCTACTCAGGAAGCCTTCAAAAGCAGTTTCAACCGTACTGGCCTGGCTCATCCTTCTCTGAAATCTGTACCACAACTGAGCATTTTTGCCATTTATGTTGGTTTGTTGTGTTTTCTGTAATCATTTTATGTACCTTTCCACAGACTGGAAGTTTCCCAAGGGCAACAACAAGAACTGCTGACTTTTGTTGGTTGGTTGGTATCCCTTACAGCACCTGGCAAAGTGTAATTTATTCATTCATTAAAATTTATTTTCTGAGTGTGAACTATATGTCAGGTATAGTTCTGAGTGCTAGGGATACAGCTGGAAACAAATCAGAGAACATGTCCCTGCCCTCGAGAAGCTTCCACTAGAATGTAGAGAGACAGAGTGACCCGGCAAGGGCAACAGGGTATGAGTGTTGACAGGGCTTGCCATTTTTGATGAGGTGGTCAGTGCAGGCCTCAGTGAAAGATCTGAACAAGTGTGGCTATCTCTGGAGGCTGCAGCAAATAGCACAGGAAACAGGCAGGGTAAGGTCCTGAGGCAGGAGTGCTCTTGGCTCTTGTGAGGAATGCCCAGAAGGTCAGTGTGGCCTGAGGGGAGTGTACTGGAGGAGAGAAGGAGGGGAGGAGGTTAGAAAGGCAGGATAGGGTAGGGCCTTGGAGGCCCTCAGAGTTCTGAGCAAAGGAGGGCCTTATTTAATTCAAGAGTCAATTTAACCACTGTAAAGTTAGAGGAGACCTAGAGGTCAATGGGCTTCAGGACATTGACCTAGATGACACCCTAGCACCACGCTTCTCTGCCTCAGGCTAAACCCAAATGGTCCTGTCATAGGCCTCCTGTGCAAACAGCACTCCCTTGAGGGAGTTCCACCAGACTTGCAGAAGAAAACCACTTGCTGAAGAGCAAGAACCTTCAACTAAACCCAGCTACTGAGGACATGCTGTGTCACCAACTCTTTTACATTCATCTTTATATTCTCAGTGGTGTCAGACAGGGTCTTCCCTCAAGCCCAAATAAACGCAGAGTCTGAGTAAGGGCAGTGTGCTTGCTGTACACACATGGCTTCAAGATTAGCCACCTGGTTGTTTTCCTTTCCAATCATATTACTGCCCCTCAGCTCCTCCTATGTGGAAGTCTGGAGTCACCCTGGACAGAGTGTCTGGCCCCCAGGAGCTTGAATCCAGTGGAAGAAACCGACATGCACACAAACCCAAACCTATGTATTACATTATTTGCTATAGTCGAAGCATTTGTCAAGTGCTATGACACCCATATAAGAGGGAATAAAGAATTTTGCATTTGGGCGTTAAAGAAAAAGCTAAAAAATGTGACATCTGCAGAACAGAGAAGCTTTCTGGTCAAAGAGAACAGCAAGAGGAAAGGTTTATAGTGAGAAAATATCAGAGGTGGGGAAACTGCGAGCACTAGATACAGGAAAGGGAGGTGTCAAGGATAAATACTTGTAGCATTAATCTCTCACTCAATTTTGGTGGGCATGAGGAAAATGGCGGCAGGGGCGAAGTACCAAGGGTAAAATGTATGTTAGCCCAGGATTTCTAACCTTTGGCACTATTTTGAGCTGGATATGTCTTTGTTGGGACTGTCCTGTGCCTGGCAGGATGTTCAGTAGCATCCCTGGCCTCTGCCCACTAGATGCCAGAAGCATGCCCTCCACCCCAAGTCGCAACCACTAAAAATATCTCCAGCCATTGCCAAATGTCCCCTGGGGAGACAAAACGCCCCCAGTTGGGAACCATTGCTCTAGTGTCAGAAGGAGGGAAATTCCCTGTTTGCTACTTCCCTTTGTCTTTCTTTGTATTGCAGTGGTGGCTGAGGATTGGTTCGGTTTTGCTTGATGAAAGGTAGAAGACACTGTGAGATTTTTTTTCCTTTTTTTTGGTATCATTAATCTACAATTACATGAGGAACATTATGTTTACTAGACTCCCCCCTTCACCAAGTCCCCCTCACATACCCCATTACAGTCACTGTCCATCAGCATAGTAAGATGCTGTAGAGTCACTACTTGTCTTCTCTGTATTGCACAGCCCTCCCCGTGGAGATTTTTTGTCTAGTGAGCCAGAATTCTTAGCTAAGCCCTTGGTATGATGCTGGTTTCTGTGTCCTTTTTGAACTTAGGGAGATGTCTCTGACTGGCTGAAGGAGACCTGACTTAGGAAAGAGCAACGTAATTCTTTCCTTCCAGTTACTTTCTTGTATGTGCCTTTTTCTAACTCCACTTACAGAAAAGGAGAACGCCTTAATGAGAAGGGTAAAGATAAAAAAAGCCAACTTGAGTGGCTGAGGCACTCAGGTCAGCCCAGAACTGCAGCCATCTCAGGCCAAAGTGAAGAGAAAGGTGAATGGTCATCTCACACCCAACTCACGAGGGCTCAGTGAATTAAAGATCAAAGCTAGACTTGATGTTGACTTATCACGACTTTGATTACACAAAGCTAAACTGAGAGCACTGTTTACTGCAGTTCCTGGAAAGCCTTCCATTTGTCTTCATCTTCCTGCAGACCAGAGCAGGACCCTAATTCAATCCAAGATGCTCTTGCAGGAAAAAAGTGCACAGAACTTACAAATGAAAATTTGATGTTGAAGAAACAGCATTCCTAACCCTCACCACCCCTTTCAAAACTTAAAAAAAAAATGTTGCTTGATGTTTAGGGTCAAGAGGAAGTGGAACTGATTCTAACAGTCTTATTCACAAACAGCAGGCCAGAGCTGTCCTGGCTAGGCCACTGCCCTTTGTCTTTGTCCTCACAATGCTCAAATTCTCAGGGCCTGTTCCTGGAGGCTGATGACAAGTCGTGACCCTTATTTTTCTACTCGTTTGCTGCCATTACTGTTCATTTCATTAAGCACTTGCTCAGTCTATGCCAGACAGTGCCCACAATGGCACTCAGCCAGTCCTCAGGGGTTCCTGTTACAAACAAAGACTTCTTAAAAGGCAGATGATATAATCATTTTGGAAACATTATCATAAACATATTGTACAATGTTTATAGCAAATGTCAACAAGTGTATGTGAGTGGTGATGGGGGAAGGAAGGCTCCAGGTTGGAGACTGGCTGGCCTATTTGCAGCGGGGAGGGGAGGGGTGGATTTCAAAATAATAGTATCTCTCAGTTCTACAGGCTTTGATAGTTTACAAAGTGTTTGGATAACATTATTCTGTTCAATAATATATGCAAAGCAAGGATTCATTCTGAACCTTGAATCTCAAGATTCAGTATCTCAAGATTTCAGTGCAGGCAGGCCTGCCTCTTGGAAGCCTCCCTCACCTCTTTCCTCCTGTAAGGCGTCCCTTCTTTGTGTCCCACAGTTCCTTGTTCTTGCTTTTATGATAACCCCTTGCACTGGTTGCAGCTCTTTGTTGGCAGGGCCTGCTTTTAATGAGTGTACCACAGTTCCTGGAAGGACAATAAATATTTATTGAAGTCTAGGGATTTAATTCTACGAGTGAGGCTTTTGTTTCAGAAAGGTTAAACATCCCCATGCCCTTTGGCCATGGTTCTAGACTAGGTGTATTATCAGCATTTTTATTGCTGTATTTTTATAACAGACTTCAGGCGTGTACATTGGCTTAATTTAACCAAAATACACCTCACTTACCAGGCATGACTCTTTTTCTGGGGCTGGTGACAGAACAATGCCTCCTCCCAACATGTCCTTGCCCTAATCCCAGACAACTGTGAGCATTACTTTATACGGCAAAAGGGACTTGCAGATGTGAGTAAATTAAGGACTTCGAGATGGGAGGATCATCCTGAATTATTTTAGGTCCAATCTGATCACAAGGGTTTTTATAAACGAAAAAGGGAGGCAGAAGGTTCACAGTCAGAGAAGGAAGCAAGGGAAGCAGACGTCTGGGTGGTACAGCAACAAGCCAAGGAATGTGGGTTGTCTCTAGTAGCTGGAAAAGGCAAGGAAACAAATTCTCCCCTAGAAGCTCCAGAAAGATCACAGCTCTGCCCATTTAGCCCAGTGAGACTTCCGACCTCCAGAACTCTCATATAATAAAACTGTGCTGTTTTAAGTCACTAAATCTGTGGCAATCTGTTAACAGCAGCAATAAGAAATTAATAAGGGTTCCCGGTTTCCTCCATCCCCAGCCTCACTGGCGCTGAGTCTCCCACTTTCTGTATTCAACGTGTATCCTTCAGCCTCACTTTCCATCCTCTAAATATATAACCACAAAAAAGGAGTATGTAGAAGGTTGGTTGTGTGCTTTTAAAAATGCAAGTACATACCATGGCACTGTCTTTCATACTTAGAATTTTGCTTCTTTTCCCCCCAATTCCATACTGTGCACTCCCAGCTTTCAAATACACCTTTCTGCCTTTTCACAAGGCCAAATCCCCTCTTCGGTCTTCCAAATCCACCCTGTGAGGTGGGGCTGGGATTACTTACTCAGGAGTCAGAGTTTAGGAATCAAGGGCTCAGAGGCCATTGATTGGAAGGCGCGTCTCCAGACTCCCAGGCCAAGGCTCTTTCCCGTAGATGGCCCTGCAACTCTGCACGCAGCGGCGACGTGGGCCGGTGCGGCCTCCACTGCGCGGGGGGCGGGGCACGGCCGGCGCTCGGGCCGGGCCGCGGAGTAGGCGAGGAAGTTGTGTTTGGCCCGAGACGGGACTCCGGCAGGGCAGGTGGCGGCGGAGCGCGGAGCCGGCTGTCACGCCGCGGGGAGCCGCGGTGGGGGAGCCGCGAGGAGGGAGCCTCGCCCCCCCGGCTCGCGCGCGGCGGCTCGGGTTACCTGCGGCGGGTGGGCGGGGCGGACCTTCCGGTCTGCGCCGGCCCCCAGCCTCCCCGGCCGCGGAGCCGGGAAGCTAGAGAGGGAGCGAGGGAGGCGGAGACTCCGGCCGGACTCCGACAAGAGACGCTGCATGGAGCGGCCGGCGCGGCTCTGCGGACTGTGGGCGCTGCTGCTCAGCGCCGGCGCCGGCGGACGCGCCGCGCGCCCGGGTGAGTGCAGCTCCCCGGGTCCCGGGCGGCGGCCGAGGGGAAGACGGGGTTGCAGCCGGGAGGCCGCCGAGGGGCTGAGGGCCGCAGCAGGGATGGGCGCTGGGGGATGTCCTCATGACGCCCCGCGCTCGGCGGCCGCAGCCTCCCGCGCCCGAATCGACCGGGGGACCGAGGAGCGGAGGGTCTTTTCCGGATTCCGGGAGGCGGCAGTGGCAGCATTGGGGCAGGGGGCTGACGACTTGTCGCTGCACTTTCCTTGCGCCTTTGGGAAAAGCCAAGGAACCAGGCGCCGGGGAGAGGTACCAAAACACGCCCGCGGCGTCGGAGGGCGACAGGTCAGGATCCGGAATGTCGCCTGCGAGCCTAGGAGGGGATGTGGGGTAGGAGCCGGCAGGGACCAAGGTCCGGACGGCGACCGAGCGGGGAACGCGCGCCAGTGAGAGTGTGGGAGTTGAAGGGAACCTCTAACGATCATAGTCCTTGTAGAAAAAGGACGTAAGGGTCACGGCCTTCTCTGGCGTCCAAGAAATCCGTTTGGGAAACCCGAAGCAGCATCCGGACGGATGCCTTTGTAATTTGCTTTTAACTTAATAGCCTTTATATTTCGAAATAACTCTCGATTTACCGAAAAGTTGAAAGTACAGAAAGTTCGCGTATACTCCTCACCCCGTGCGGCAACTTTAATCAACCCGATAGAGTTTCTGTGAGAAGTTGGGGGCTAATGACGTCCTCACGGACAGCTCCTGGCATGTGTGGTCTTTCTGGACCTTTTGGGTGACGATAGTACTCCCAAGTTTGATAGGTTTTATTATTACATTGACACAAACACTTACAATTTGCTGATGGCATTTTCAGCAGTGTGTTGTGCTTTGAAACCCAAGTTGAAATGTTGATTAGGAAATCATCAGCTCTCTATAGATGCAGTCAACAAAACGGATGCAGAGTTGACTTTGTGCCAGGTAGTTCTAGAGACCCAGGATGGGGAAGAGTAAGCAACACAGATCAAGTCCCTGCCCTGTTTATTATAAACTATTGGCAGAGTGGAGAGAGGTGAGGGAAAAAGGAAAATATCAGGTATGTCAGATGGCACTAAGTACTATGGAGAAAAACAAAGCCAGGAAGGGGTTTGCCATTGTAAATAGGGTGGAGCAGAAAGCCCTTACTGAAAAGGTGGCATTTGAGTGGAGACCTGAGGGAGGTTTGAAGTTTTCAGTCAATAATTATTCAAGTGTCTGCCTTGTTTAGCTGAGCAAACAGGAACCTTCGGGTGTACAGCATAAACCTTGCCCCCCAAGGTGCCTCTAGTTGGGTTGGGGAGATGTGATTCCCATAATCATATTGGGAAACTCAGTCCAGAGAAGGGAAGGGACTTGTCTGGGGTCACCTATCTCATTAGTGTCCTGGTTTTCACTGTGCTACTCCAGCATCCTCCCTGTTACATGCTTCCTCACACACACACACCTGAAACCACAGTTGGCCTTCTAGATAATACTGTCAACCCCCAACTTAATCAGTTTTGTCACGCGGTTCATTGGTAACTTGGTTACTTAACATACGGAACCTTTTTTCCCATTAGAAATATTGCTAGAATTCCACTGGGGTGTGGTGACAAACAAAAAAACAGGGACTTGAGATTTAGTGGTCTGATGGCTCCCAGCTGTGGGGTTCTGGGCCAGTCATTTCCCCTCCCCTATGTAGCAGATTTCTCATCTGTGAGAAAGCAGGTGGAATTCCATAAATTCTAAGGGTTCTTCCAGCTCTATCTTCTGAATGTTTGTAGAAATGACTAGGTTGTCTGCTTAGTTTAGTCTGTTTAGGTTGGTAGCCCACACTGTGGCATATCTTAATAACCACAACTAGCATTCGTATAATGTTTATGCCAAGCAGTGTTCTAAGTTTTTCACTTGTACTATTTCATTTAATCTTTACATAGAGCATATCCTGTAGGTGCTGTTATTAGTCCCATGTTATATATGAGGAAGCTGAGGCACAATGAAGCTGAGATCCCTGCTCAAAGTCTCATAGGTGGTGGAGTGGAGGAGCCAGCTGTGCCCTTAGCCACTGGATTCAGTGCCTCTCTATAGAAGTGAGGGGAGTCCTTGGCGGGGGGTGGAGCTGGGCACCTCCCAGAGTAGCAGAGCAGGACTGGGTGGGATCCATGGAAGTGTGTTCAGGCCACTTGTTATGGAGCAAAGGATCATATATTGGAGACTCCCTTTATAATTGCCAGATGGCGTGGTCCAAACGATAAGTACTGCTGGCGTTCAAAAGAGGGGAAACTGAGGGCTGGTAGTTTCGTGGAAGGGGTAAAACTTGAGCTAGACGTTCAGGATGGGTAGAATTTGAGTAGGTAGAGGGATTATTCCCAGTTGCCGGGGGAATAGCAGGAGCAGAGACCCAGAAGTGAGGGAGGTGAGAGTGCTCCACTGTGGTCAGCAAGGAGCCTGGCTTGGCAGGAAGGCATGTTGGCAAAGTCAGTCTAGGCAGAAGAGCTTCATTTGCCTTTGAAGGCCCTGAATGGGGCACAGCTTGAGGGAAGTGGCGCTGGAGGAGAAGAGAGCAGAGAGACAGGACAGGGTGAGGGGAATTGCTGGAGTATCAGGCCATGTAGGAGTCTCAGGTTGAAGGTGTCCACTGGAAAGATGTGTTGTGAACACCTCCTGTCCAGGACCATGACTTATATTGGTGTCTTTCTGCCTCATGGGATTGAAGCAGAGCACATTAGTATGTTTGGGATGATTAAGAGAGATGTTGCAAGAAAAAAATGGACAGAGGTTGATGACTGAGTAGATGTAAGGGAAGGGGGTGAATGACTCATATATGACTCTTGTGATTTCCTAAACTTTTCCCGAAATATACATGCCTCTGCCAGCTCCTGTATCAAACAGGAGAGAGCAAAAACTCTTAGCTAAGCAACATGCCTTATAAGAAGGAGCACTGATTGTGTTAATTCTATTTAAAATGGGATATCATGCTAGGTGACCATACAGACTCAGTTGAAGTTTGAAGTTTAGGGGGAGGAGCTACTTGAGTCCATCTCTCCTTCCCATTCCCCTTTCTGAAACTGTTGAAATTAGATGCCTAAGGAAAGCTTATCAGGCAGAAGGGTTACTTGTTCTGTCTCAAAGGCCATCAGCACATATCAATTCCATAGAAACCAAAGCAACTATTTAGAACTGTTTCATCTCTTCAAAAAGAAAGTAGATAGGTAACATTTATATAGCACTTGCTCTGTGCCAGGCACAGTTCTGACATTTTATCTGTACTAACTCACTTATTGTCATTATATAACCCCTTTTCCATAGGTAATTATTACCATCCTCATGTTACAGGTAAGAAAACTGAGGCATAGAGAGCTTAAGAAACAGGTCAGGTATTAAGTAGCAGAGCTGGGATATGAACTCAGGCAGTCTGGCTCCACAGCCCATGCTCTTAATCACTACCCTGTACTGAAATTATGTTAGGCTATAGACCTTTACAGGAAGTATACAGTCACCACTTATTTATATATATATATCTGGATGTATTATACACACATACACATGTATTCATATATATTTAAATGCTTGGAGATTGTATTTAAAGTTCCTGAGTGAATGTGCAGTGTGTGCGTGTGTTTTAAAGTATAGGAAGTAGAAAAATCTCAAGAGGAATGGAAGAAAGCATTAGAAAAAAAAATGACAGATAGCCACAAGTAGCCTAAAATGCAAACCAATTAGAAGATCTGACTGTAAAATACTTCAGAACAGAAGGGGTAAAAAAATTTTACCCGTTTGAGAGATTGGAAATAGGGCAGGCAAGTGTTCTATTAAAACAGAGAAGATTAAAAAGTAAATTTTAAAAGGTCTTAAATTACCTTGAAAATTGGGGTCTGATTTAAGTGAACCATAAACAGGTAATATCTTTATGATCAGGGCTTTCATTTTTGTGTGAGAGGAAGGGAGTGTGTCAGAGAGTTGGCTGCAGTGTGTGTCTGGAAACTGCAGAATAGGTCAGGTATTCCTAAAGTAGATTGTAGTCTTCAGGAGCAGCAAAGTTTCCATTAGAGGCTGTATATCTGACAAATGATTTGTCCTCAAAAAGATCATTGTGATATTAAAAAGCCCAAAATGGAAGAGCTGTATATTCCTGTAATCACTTAAAATCCTTATGTTAGCACTATTGCCTGAGCCCCTGGTGCTCGCTGGCAGTAGCTGGATTTTCTGTAGTGCAATAGGAATTCCTTGCTTCCATAAGGACTTGTCCTGCTATGGGCTGCTCCTCCCAACAGTTGGGCCTTTGGTCTGCCTTGTGGAAAAGCTAACGGTAGTAGATTCGGGAAAGAGGGAATGAATATTGAGAGTTAAGGGCCTTAACAGGTTGCTATGTATAAAACTGATTGTTGGGGAAATCCCAGCTATGATGCATCTGTGTGGTTGATGTTTTGGGACACATGGAATTTTTTGTTCAGTTAAAGAGGCAGGTAATGGTATAAGTACTGTAGATTATGTAAGAAGTCCAGTTCACTCCAAAGTGTTGCCACAGCATATAAAATAGAACTATTGATTGGTAAAGTAGTATAACTGCAGTCCTTAAATAATAATAATTAAGTTTGCCACTTTAGACACTTGGGGGATTGTTTTTTAAATTTCTTTAATAAACTTTATTTTGGAATAATCTTTGAATTCCAGAAGAGTTGCAAAGATAGGGCAGAGAATTCCTGTATACTCCTCATCCAGTTTCTAGGGTATGATTTTGGTAGTCCTGGTCTAAGAAGTTCTCAGGAAAGTTTGAAATGTTTCCTCTCCCCCCTCTATGTATTTCCCTGTATGTGGCAGAAGCATTAAAATTCCTTCCCCTGATCTTTGAGCTGCATCCAACATAATAGTGAATATTTGGTGGAGACAGTGGTGGGTTTTCTTCAAATGAGACTTATTTTTTTTTGTTTTTTGTTTTTAATGAGACATGTTTTTAAGACACTGGATCATAGTTCCTCCTCTTTTCTTCCCTCTTCAGATTAGTCAAAGCTGCAGTTCCAGCTGTTTAGTGTCAGACCTCAGGGGAACAACAAGAGCTGTCAAATCTCTTTCCTAGTATTTCTTTGGAAAAATTATAAAAACTATTACCAGGTTCTGTTAGCAAGCCCAATCAAAGGTGAGTTGCTTAAACTCATGCACAGAACTGATGAGTTTGAAGTGTTCATATTGAGTGAGATGAGGATGCCAAATGTAGGGAACCCCAAATTCCCACAGGCGGAAAACTTAGAATTAAGAAAATTTCATCTTGGTTTTCACACTATGTATATAGCAAGTAGTTAAAAGTATGGCCTTGGCCCCACACTTTTCTGGGTCTTTGCATCCCAGTGTGGCCATTTACTAGCCATGGATTATGGGGCAGGTGACCCAATGTCTCTGGGCCTCAGTCGTCTCATCTTTCAGATGAGGCTGATAGTCACTATGTCATAAGGTGATTGTAAGGATTCAACAGATTAATATGTGGAGAGTATAGTGCCTGACTCAATAAACGTTAGCTATGGTTAGCTCAGTTTCATTATTTTTTGCCTCTTGGACTTGGAGGAATAGATTAAATGAACCACTAGAAACACTGGCTGATGTTGATAAATTTATTGCTTGTGCTTGATTTGAACAGAATTTCAGCTACCTGTGACAAACTTGAGTGTTTCTGTTGAAAACCTCTGCACGGTAATATGGACATGGAATCCTCCTGAGGGAGTCGGCCCGAATTGTAGTCTATCATATTTTAGTCATTTTGGCAACAAACAGGATAAGGTAAGTTTTCCGGAACATATTGCATTGATTAGTAAAGTGAACAGTGAATTAGGGCCCAGAATGAGCCAAATTCTAATTTTACTTCAAAGTGGGAGTTTTATTTTGGGTTATATCCAAATTCTAATTGGGCAAATTACAGAAGCAACTGTTGACAAAATTGAACATTTGAAAATATTTCCTAATTATTTGATAATCAAATGCTATTGAGATTACTGTGTTAGAAAAAACTAGATATCTTTATCGATTAGGCACTCAAGAAATTAATTATGTTAAAATTGGTTCCTATGTTCCTACCTATAGACTTGTATCTATATAACACTTTCAATTTCTTAGGGAATTTTCACATTTACCATCTTGCTAATAATCATATGCACAGATAGATGTGTAAGAACTATGTGATGCTAAAGTCAATGGTCTAATGGAAAGTGAAAAAATAAGATGTTAGTGGAAGGTAGGGTTGACTAGGTTTCCTGATGCCTGAGGAAAAGTGAGGGAAACTTTCAGCCTTTCCAGTCAGATCTGGTTGACCAATTTAAGTGAATTTTTGTTAGCAAGATTGGATAATTTCAAGTTCTTTATGATAATCTTACTCAACAGAATTTTCTCTTGAGCCTTATTGGTTTTGTAGCCCCTTCTAATTGACAGGTTCTACAAAGTGACAGCTCATCTGTTCAAACTGTTTTGTATCTTTATATCTTCTTTCAGTGTGTGTATGTGGAAGTGGGAGATAGGGGCTATTTGGGGTTGAATTTGTCCAGAATTTTGTAGAGGCTGCATAAGAAGTTATCAGTGACAGTACTTCAGATTAGTGAATTATGAAATCACCATAGTCAGGCAGCTTGGTGGCAGGAAAAGTCAGGGGAACTAGGTTCTACTTGGTGCACCACCCAGCTAGCTCAGTGGCTTGGAGTAAATTACTTAACCTCTCTGAACCTTAGTTTCCTTGTGTGTCAAGTGTGGCTCACTTCTCTGACTTGCTGGGACACAGAAAATAATGTATGTGAAAGCTTAATAAAGTGAGGATGGAGCAGGCTCTTTCTCTTGAGGGAAATTTGCTAATCTGCCTTTCTCACCGCTTTCCTGCTGAAGTGTTAATTAGGGTTTAGGTGTTAATTGAAAAAGAATTGAGGCTAGTCTGGAAGTATTTGCATTTTAAAAGAGATTCTCTAGATCAGAGTAGACATTTTTGCAAAAAAGACATAAATATGGCCAACAGGCACATGAAAAGATGCTCCACATCACTAATTATTAGGGAAATGCAAATCAAAGTCACAATGAGATATCCCCTCACACCAGTTGGAATGGCTAGTATCAAAAAGACAAGAAATAAGTTTTGGAGAGGATGTGGAGGAAAGGGAACCCTTGTGCATTGTTGGTGGGCATGTAAATTAGTACAGCAACTGTGGAAAACAGTATGGAAATTCCTCAAAAAATTAAAAGTAGAACTACTATATGATCCAGCAATTCTACTTCTGTGTATTTATTCAAAGAAAATGAAAGTGCAAACATGTAAAGATGTGTGCACCCCATTGTTAATTGCAGCATTATTTATAGTAGCCAAGATAACGGAAGCAAACTAAGTGTCCATCAATAGATGAATGGACAAAAAAAGTGTGGTATATACATATATATACGAGTACACATGTGAAGGAACATTACTCAGTTATAAAAAGAATGATATCTTAACATTTGCAACAACATGGATAGTGGAGAGTATTATGCTAAGGAAAATAAGTCAGACAGAGAAAGACAAATGCTGTATGATTTCACTTACATGTGGAACCTAAAATAAAACAAATGAAAAAAACCAAACACAAAGCAAAATAGAAACAGACTCGTAAATACAGAGAATAAATTGGTGGTTGCCAGAGCACTGGGGGATGGGGAGTATGGGTGAAATAGGTGAGGTACAGACTTATAATTGTAAAATAAATAAGTCATGGGGATAAAAAGTACAGTATAGGAAAAATAGTCAATAATATTGTACCCAAAAGTATTATTTGTCAACTACAAATTTTTTAAAATTTCTTAATAAATAAGTAAAAATGTCACTTAAAGAAAAATATTATCATAACTTTACATGGTGATAGATGGTAACTACACTTATTGTAGTGATCAATTTTGTAATTTAGATAAATAGCAAATCACTATATTCTACACCTGAAACTAATATAATATTGTATGATAACCATTCTTCAATTTAAAAAAAAACCTTGAAATAAAAAGAGGTAGGTCCCCTGAATGTGGAAGCCTGTGATACTCCTAGTAGTCAAGTTCCCCTTTTCACACTGTTGGCTTCCTTTTGTTTCTAAGGAGTGGCCTTAGACATTTGGAGTCTTATTGGCAACTTTTGGTTGCCAAGTATCTAAGTATCTAATTGAAACCCTGAGGAGAGGCCACCTTTTTCCTAAGAAGTTCCCTGTTTGTTAGCCTGCCAAGCATGCTGAAGGGTCAGTCAGGTAGACATGCTGATATTCTAGCTTAGATATGGGGCTGATTCCTCCATGTAGTTAAAGAAATTTAGACTTAAAAGTAGCTTGAGGAGGCAGTGAAATCAGATAGAACTGGGTTTGAAATTTTGTCTTCTTGAAAGCTTGTGACCTCAGGCAAGTGACTTAACCTCTCTGGGTCTACATTTCCTTGCTTGTAAAATGCTGGAAGAGAAGGGCTAATACAAGTACCTACTTCATATGAGTGATGTGTGTATTAAAGGAGATGATGTTTGTAATGCACCTGGCACAGAGTCAGTGTTCAATAATTGTTAGCTTTTATTATCATTATCATTCTTACCTTGAGCCATATGAAATTGTTACTTTTATAGGTCATATTATATGGTTCAACCTAGTATTACCCTTTAATCATATTTCCCCCATTATTTTGCCTCTGAAGAGACCAGATAGAGATCATAAAGGATGACCTCTGCCTAAGGCCTGTGCATTTATTCCAACCATTTAATAGTGTTGATCGCTATCAGTGCAGCAGTTGTGATAAACACAGATTATTCCTTCTAATCTGTGATGGGAGATTTCCTGTCTGGACCTTTTGAAGTTTACAGTGCTGAGGCTGAGAGTGAGTGGCAGGAGATTGTTCTTCCCTCTTTCTGTCCTCTGGTTACAGCATTAACATCATCCAGACAGAACTGGAGTATGTATGTCCTTGGAAGCATATTGAAGCACTGGTGTTTTGATAGTCTGTACATGTTAGGGGGCTTATGCAAATGTCTAAAGGTCTCCAGTTGCTAAAGGAGATAAACCCTTTGGGTCATTTTCAGTCTTCAGATTGGAGGAACATTAAGATGAGAAACAGAGATTCACAGATAATTTTTAAAAAGTACAAGATTAACTTAAGTGGTTGCCCTCCACCATTGTTTTAGGGATCTCTAATAGTTCCCAGTCTGGCAAATAGAAGGATCTCACATCATATTTATCTGTCTTTCATCACCAAGAAATGGGCAAGTCTTACCAAGTGAATAAATTAAAAATTTGTTTTTCCATTCAGACATCCAGAGAGGCTGAAATTGACTCCCCTTTCTATCTGAGAAAAGAATCTGGAATTGGGAAAGGTGTGATCCAGCCAGATGAACATTGGTCCTGAGGGGGAGGGATCAGTTCAGGACTCTGGCCTTTGTTTTTGGTAAATTTTCAAAGAAGCCCAGATTCCCTGATGGGTGGAGCATAATGTCCTACAGCAGCTACCAGTGGAATGAGTCACCATAGCTGCAAGTCACGTGGGAGCTATCACACATACCTCATCAAGATCTGCTGGGAAGGATTCAGTTCCTTGTCTGATAGAGGTATGCTTGATTTGGCAGCCCTTGACATTTGGGGTTCCTGCCTTTTTCATGCCCAATTACTATTATTTACCTTGAGTTTTGAAAGAGATTTTTAAAAATGATTTTATCTTTTTCCCTACTGTTTTTCTTCTAAGCTATGTTATTCAAATGCCCAAAACATAAGGTTCAGATTTAGATACTAAAGCATTTTTTAATTAAAAAATTGCATTATAATAAAAATCTTTGTGTAATGAAACTCCTCAGCTCTTTCACTGGAACAATATCTAATACAATAAGAGAACTGGGATTTTTCCATGATGACTCTAACTTATGGCCTTTTACAGTACATTTTTCCCCCTGGTGTCCTCAGAGGGCAAATGTAGCTCCCAGACAAGAATTATCAAGGATCCTTGGGTCAGAGTGGCTCCATCAGGACCTTATAGGACTTGTGCTTAGTAAAATTGTGAGATTGGTGAAGTTTGCACTTGGAGCTTTCCTGCCACCATTACCATGATCCTGGAGCTGGTCTTCAGTTTCTCAGGCTGAGAACCCTCATTTGCTCAGCTCTCATTCATTTCTCAAAGGTCAATTCCTTATTTTGCCATGAGAACTATTATGGTGAAACATTCTAGAAAACCTTCTAGAATGGCATAACCAGTATGTTCCATCCTCAACTATATAGAAGCCAAATATAAGTAGGTTTCTTGGCAAGGAATCAGGAATTAGTTGTAAAAATGTCCTTGACTAAGAATAGCTGGAGGCCCTGCTGAGGGTTCATGGTTTTGCTGATGGGACAGAAATGCTCAATGTCTGTGGAGCAAAATCATCCTTGCTATTCTGCCTGCCAGAATTTTGCTCACAGACATTTTCTTTTCTCCTAGGGCCGACCACTAACTCCCTTTTCAGAGCTCAAGAGCTGTTCAGTCTCTACCAAGTGATTTTTTTTCATGTCTTTGCTGTGGTTCATTAATTGTTGATTTGACAGAGGGCATCCTCATGTCCTAGTTTTGGGAGTATCTCACAGTTGCCCCCATGCTTAGCTGGCAGCAGGCATGTGAAAAGGCAAAGTAGCCCCTTAGGGCAGTAGATGGAGGTAACTGAAAAATTTTCCCCTTCATGGCCATCAGCATGTATATAAAAGGAAATGCTCTCTTCAACTTGAGTAAGAAATGACTGCAAAACAGGAAGCTTCTTAAAGCTCTGATTAAAAGCAGCTCCATTCTTAATTATTCCAACTGTGTCAGTTTGGGATGTTAATTTCCTAAAGAGTACTTTAATCTCATTATTCTAAATCATGATAACCAAACGGTGTGCTGTGGATTGTCGACTTTCCGCGGTTCCACAAAGTTTATCTACTTTTCAGAGCGTGAGTGTGGTACACTCACTGCATATAGCAAACCTTAAAATGTATATATGTACGTCAGATAGTCAGAATGGTCAAACAGTACAGAAAGATGTTGAATCAAACATCTCTCTTCAGCCTTCAGGCCCCGCTGCTCTACTTCCTCTCCTCAGAAGTGACCAAGATTACTGGATTCTTAAAGCAGTCCTTTTTACCTTGATCTTCATGGTGTACTGCATCAACGTGGAATTGAATTTTGATAATCTTATTGTGTTTCCTTTAAAATTGCTTTGAGATAGTTGATGTGTTAGCATGGCAGGTTTATAGGTAAATATGATGTTTTGGAAATTGTCTTTTATCTGTATCAGGGTTTCTCAGCAATGGCACTGCTGACATTTGGGGCAGGATAATTCTTTATTGTAAGGGAGGGAAGGTGTCTCATGCAGCACCCAGTGTTCAGCAGCGTCCTTGGCTTCTACCCACTACATGCCAATAGCAACCCCCTCCCAAGTTATGACAGCCTAGACATTACCCAGTGTCCTCTGGCAGTCAGGGCAGTGTGGGGAACACAATCACCCCAGGTTGAGAATCACTAATCTCTACTATTTGATGTTTCATTATTTTTTTTTGCACATTTAGGTATGCTGGTATTTTATTCCCAAAGTGTATTTCTGTGTGTTTGCTACAGCAATGCCTTTTTTAAATTTCCTGACCTTAGAAAATTGCTCCAGAAACTCATCGTTCGAAAGAAGTGCCCCTGAATGAGAGGATCTGTCTGCAAGTGGGGCCTCAGTGTAGCACCAATGAAAGTGACAGTCCTAGCAATTTAGAGGAAAAGTGCATCTCGCCTCCTGAAGGTAACAACTGAAAGCACCGTGTCTTGGTATTTAGAGAATAAATCCAAATTATCCATACAGTTGTGTTCAGTGTTCATTAATTCATTCAATTTTCAAACTGTTTCCTGGGTCTAATAAGTTCCAGGCACTCGTACTAGGTGCTAGCAACACAGTGATGAATATAAGGAAATCCTTGCCTTCAAGATGCTCACAACTTAAATAACAATGCCTAATAGGTATATAGCACTTAATAATTTGGAAGGTGACACACACACACGTACACATACCTCTCCCTCTAAGTCAAGCCTCACAGGCTTATCTTGTGAAGTGAGCAGTGTATGTATTATTACCCTGATCCAGTTTATGAGGAAGAAGGGAACTTGGGTGAGTTGCTATGGATCTTCAGATTCCAGGTCCAGTGCTTTAAAAAACTGAAACTACTATCTCACTCACTATATAGAGAGACTAGTTTGATATATAGGATATATTTGGGGGAAGATGTTAAAGGAAAATGGGCATGCTGGCCTAACTCTAATTCAAGACTAGCCCTAGGAAAAGCTGTCAGGCAGTCAGCGTCCCACCAGTCACCCAGAGTCCTTCTGGCTCTTGTGTTACATGCTGAAAGTAGTGTATACTACTTAAGAGCAGGGCTTCCAAAGCCCAGATGTCCAAGTTTAAATCTCAGTTCTCCCAGTTACTAGTTGTTTGACCTTAAGCAGATCACTTAGCCCTACCTCCTTTCAGTTTCCTCATCTGTAAAATGGGAATGATGATACTATCTCCCAGGACTGTTGAAGGGTTTACATAAGTCAATATATGTGAGGTTCTTAGAATAGTGCCTGGAAAAAAGTAAATGCTGTATACATGTTATCTATGAATATTGTATTGCCTCTTGGTTGGGCAGGGTCCCAGTTCCCTCCTCCAAACCTTAGCGCTAACATGGCTTGCTCTCCAGACCATCCTTTACCTACCTTGCTCTGATCGAAAGTATATGAAGTATGGTGACAGAAGGTAACTATACTTAGCATGGTGAGCATTTTGTAATGCATATAATAGTGGAATTGATATGCTGTACATCTGAAACCAATATAATATTGTTTATGAATTACTTCAGTTTAAAAAAGTATATGAAATAATACTTGTAAAATTATAAAATTCAGTACTGCTAGGAGGCTGGGAACATGGTTTAAAACAATTTACCTGCTCTATCCTCATTTCTTTA
Source organism: Manis javanica (assembly GCF_040802235.1). Lineage (NCBI taxonomy): Eukaryota > Metazoa > Chordata > Mammalia > Pholidota > Manidae > Manis > Manis javanica. The sequence goes on along the minus strand of NC_133174.1, from coordinate 107,525,019 downwards.
AGAGTTTAACAAATAATCTGAAAAAATCTAAATTTTATGACAGTAAAATGGTTGGTGATGGCTCAGTACAGTACACCTTTAAGGATCCTGAGGGATAATAAGTTTGTATTTTAAACAGAGGCATTTAATTGTGAGACATGATGCCTTAACTCAAAAGGTCTTATAAAGGTAGAGATTTCAGGTCATAAAGATTTTAGGGCTCCTAAAGTCATAACACAATAAGCAACTACTAAGAGTTATATTATGCTTACTTTCCCCAAATTGCTTCAGGAAAAAATTTTCATTTTTAAAACAATATTTGTCAGTATTGATCAAAAGACAGGAAGGTAAATTATTTATAAACTTGTTTTTTTTAAAGACAGGTCTATATAGATGTTGTTTTATTTTCATATTCATTTATGAATTCTATAGTTGTTTCCTATGATTGAAATATTATTTGACCTTCAGATGCTTTCTCTAGTTAGGGATACAAGAGTTAGGGTCAGTGAAGTAAAGATGATTTCTTAATATCAGAAGGTGCTAAGGAGAGTTGTAGACAAATTAGACTGGTGTTTTCTCCATCCGGGTGTCTTCTGGATAAAATGGGTGATAGATTAGGGATTAGCTTTCTGGGAAAGCAGCATGAAATACCCCCACCATTCCCCAGGGCCCAGAGTGATAGGCTAGTTTGCATCACAAGAAAAAATGGGTCCTAAATTCTTGGCTGAATATTCTAGGTGATCCTGAGTCCGCTGTGACTGAGCTGCAATGCATTTGGCACTACATGAAGCTCATGAATTGTACTTGGCTTCCTGGAAGGAAAACAAGTCCTGACACTAACTACATTCTCTACTATTGGTGAGTGTGTGTGGGGGACTTACCACAGAGGGAGTGATTGTGATTGTGTTGGGAGCCTTTGGCTCTAACCTAGTTTAAACAAAAAACAAACAGTGTATTCTTTTCTACAAGCCCAAGGAGATGGGCAGTTTGCTTCAGTGGAAGATGCATCTGCTTTTGGTGTCTCCTTTTTTAAAAAAATAATTATAGATAGATCTACATGATGTTGCCAGAATGTACAGGGAGACCCTGTGTGCCCTTCACCCAGTTTCTCCCAGTGGTAACATTCTGTATAACTAGAGTGCAATATCAAAACCAGAAAAGAGTCAGTGGTGCAATCCACTGACTCTTATTCAGATGTCACCAATGTTACATGGGCTCGTGTGTGTGTGTTGTGTCGTTCTCTGCAGCTTTATAACATGTAGATAGTATTTCCATAACCGCAAGGATCCCTTGGGTTGCCCTTTTATAGACCTGCCCCCCTCCCTACTGTACCTTTTCCCCCTGTGCTCCTCTCTCCCAGGTCTCTAATCTCTGGCAGCCACTAATTTGTTCTCTATCTCTGTAATTTTTCATTTCAAGAATGTTAACGGACTGGAATCATACAGCAGCATATAACCTTTTGAGGCTGGCTTTTCTTTTAACTTTGCACCTTGAGATCCATTCAAGTTGTGTTCATCAATAGTTCATTACTTTTTATTACCGAGTCATATTCCATGATATGGATGGACCAGTTTTGTTTAACCATTTATTCATTGAAGAATATCTCAGCTGTTTCCAGTTTTTTGCAATTGTGAATAATGCTGTTACAAATTTTATATCAGGTTCTGGTTTTTATGTGAATATAACTTCATTTTTCTGGAATAAATGCTCAATAGTGTAGTCATTAGATGATACAGTAATTGCATATTTAGTTTTATAAAAGTGCCAAACTATTTTCTAGAATGCTGACTATTCCATTTTATACTCCAGCCAGCAATGTATGAGTGATTTGTGTCTACCTATAAACAGGAAAATTATGTCATGCCTAGGGTGAAAAAATAGATTAGCTCCCCACAAAATAACATATATAATATTTGTGACTCCATCTGTCTATAAAATTTGCTAAATTTATAAATTAATCTTTTATCATTTCCTTTCCTTTGGAACCTAGAATATTTAACAACAGAACTAGGAAGAGAGGACCAGGTGAATCCATCCAATTCAGTAAAATTTTATTTGGCACACATTGTGGATGAAGCACTGAATGGGCAGCAGAGATAAGAAACATGTCTCTTTGCTCTAAAAGCTTGAAATGTAGAGGGGGAGACAGTGCCAAACACAGTTACCTGTATAAAAGTAAGAGTGTATGATTCAGGCTTGCAGAGAGTACAGACAAACTCTTGGGAGAAGCTGGGACAGAGCATGGGGTGGTGGCAGGGCAAGGCTGTGAGGCTTTGATGAGGGGGTAGACTGCAAAGATGGGGCAGGGTTCTATGAGGCTGGCCTCTAGGGAAGAGTGACCTGGGGAGTGGGGGCTATTTAGTCAGTGTGATACCAGGTAGAGAAGCAAGAAAGCTACCACTGGCAGTCTGCTTTCCACATAGCCTTGTCCACGTTCCTATCATTCATTCAAACTGTGTCTGAGAGAATGTGGTGTGGAGGGCTATGTCCAGGATTTCTGAAACTATAGGGTAAATATGGTCTTTCCTCCTGGAATGTTCTGGTTTGCCTGATGACTTGACAAAAAGTATTTTTGGTATATCAAAACACTCATGGCTATATCATGGAATAGAATACAAAAATCATATGAATTTTTGAACAAAAACCTCCAAAGATGCTTAAGGGTTTGCATCCACTCTGCTCCTCCATTCTACAGGGTACTCCTGGCAAAGTTGAGAGCCTTGTGGGTGGAACCAGATGGCACTGAGACTGTGTGGTTCATTCAGTCTGGAGGGGTTTTTTCCTCATATAAATAATTACCATTTGAGGTTTTGTACTTTCACTTGCCCACTTGTACTCGTTTCTTCTTAAAACCCTTCAGTGGCTCCCTGGTGGCTGATAAAGTCCAAACTCCTCAGCATGACAAAGCTGTTTATGATCTGGTTCCTGTCACTCTCTTTAGCCTCAGTCTCAGCTCCCTCCATGTGCTCCCACACCTCTTGAACTTCTCTCAGTTCCTCAACAGACTCTTCAAACACTCAAACATATTAGTGGAACCATTCTGCATTTGCTTGCTTCCCAGGCCTTGCCCTTTTACCTGGATGCCTCTTGTTTGTCCGTATTTTGGCTCAGACATCACTTCCTTTCCAGAAAGTCTTCCTTGACCTCTCAAGTCTAGATGTGTGCCTTGGTACCTTGCACTTTGTAATGTCATAATACTCAACGCATTGTGTTGTCATTTCCTGTTTACTTAGTGGTAGCCCTCCCCAGGCTGCCATTTCCCTTGAAAACAGGGGTTGCATCTTCTTTTCCTCTGTGACTAACACATAGTAGGTGTGCCATAAATAGGTTTTGAATGTTTGGTAGGATCCAAAGCTAGGGAACATTCGGGATGGGGTGGGGACTTAGGAGGAATAAGCCACTCAGGACCATTATAGTTCAGGAATAAAAAGAGAGAAGGATTGAGTAGATCTGACTCCCCAAAGAATTGTTAATGGAGGGGCCAGAGAACTAAGCCTTAAAAGAAGTAGCCTGGCTCTGATGATGTTACAGGGGAGTCTGAAGAGAGCTCTTACTATAGGCTTTTAAGATGTCGTAAATTTGTAGCAGCTCTGTGCTTATTGCGGTATTAACTTCTTTTGCTTTACCTGGAGTCGTTATTGGTAAAATCACAGGGAAAACCTTTTAAGAGTCTGTGTCTATAGAAGGGACAAGGAAAGGAAAGAAAGAAGTCTTAAAGCTGCATCTCATTCCATGGCAGGTTGTGCAAGAAAGTAACTCAGACACAGGAATCAGGGTGGTGCTGGAGGTAGATGGTAGCCTAGTCCCTGGAGTTTTTGTAAGACAGATAAAGAAGTGCCGTGGGGCATATACTAGCACAAAGCAAGTCTTAGTGCAAACTGCAAAACCAGTGCCCCCTCTGGGTCAATATATTATAAAAAACTGGACCAACCAATTTGAAAAAACTTTCTTTTTCCTCTGGGTTGAAGTATTCCTCTTCCGCTGGGCTGATGCAGCAGCTACTTGCCAAAGGTGGCAGCAGATGGTGCTTGGGCTGGCTTTCAGCCTTCACTGGATGCCTTTGTGCAGAGTATAAACCCATAACCATTGGAGATGGCTCAAGAAGCCGTCCTAAGAGAGTGGTGGTTCACTTGCTCCTGAGAGGGTAGGTATCAGGGATATATCACTTCTTGTCATACACAGTCCCAGAGTTGGTCATCAGCATGGCTGCTTTCAGTAGGTCAAGACTTACACTGTCCAATACAGGAGTCACTAGCCACAGGTGACTTTACATTTTAGTTTAAATTAATTAAAAGTAAATCAAGTTAAAACACTGGTTGCTTAGTCTTAGTAGCCAATTTCACATGTGGCTAGTAGCTCATGTATTGGATAGCAGAAATATTGAATGTTTCCATAATCCCAGAAAATTGTGCTGGACAGTGCTGGTGCATAGATTCTGTATCTTCTGCCTTCACCACCCTGCAGCTTATTCTTCCATGGAGCTACACTGCTTGGGTTCAAATCCCAACTTTCTTCCTTACTAACAGTGTGATTTTAGTCAAGTGCCTTCTGTCTGAGCCTTACTTTTGTAATCTGTAAAATGGGGATAGTAATAATAGTGCTACTTCTTAAGGCTGTTGTGAAGGCTGTTTCTGTATGCAGTGTTTGGAGCCACACCTACCTGCTGACAGTGTAGAGTTAGCAGTCAGTATGTGAGAGCGCTGTTGTTGATTCATCCCCCTCCCTTGCAGATGCAGCCAGTACACATTGCTGGCCTCTTCTCACACCTCACTCTATCAGCACCTAGCTCATAACCTCCTCCTCCCCTCTTCTCCCCTAGTGAGATCCTTTCCAATCAAAACTGCAGAAGAAAGGGAGGCACAAGGCTCATTCATTTGATAATTGGTTTAGGTGCCAGTTTAAATCACTGCCAGAGACTGTTTCCCTAATCCCCAATCAGAAAATGTAGAGTCATTTTGAAGCCCCAGAACAATGACTTGTGGTCCTGCAGAGATAGTCTGGTACTGAAAGAAGCCTGAGCTTACTAAGTATAGACTAGCTATGCCGAAGAATGTCAGGGAGTTTTTTACCATGTTAATCATCTTCAGAGTTGGGGGAATTGTCTTTAAATTGTCCATTTCCTTCTTATGTCTGCATTATAATTCTGTGGAGGATTTCAGTGTGTGAATTTTAACAGGAAGCACCTGAATGGCTTCTTTTCTTTTTTTATTGGAGTATAGTTGATATACAATATTGTATTGGTTTCATATGTACAACATACTCAGTAATTACTACATTACTAAATGCTTGCCACAGTTAAGTGTAGTTACTTACCCTGTTTCGATGTCAAGCATTATTATTGGTTATACTCTCTGTGTTATAGTTCCATTCCTAAGATTAATTTGTTTTATAATTTGAAGTTTGTATCTTTATCCCCTTCACCTATTTCAGCCATTCCCCTTGCCCCCATGGTAACCAAGTCTGTTGTCCATATTTATGGGTCTGTTTTGTTTTTTAGATTCCACATATAAGTGAAACCATATGGTATTTGTCTTTCTTTATCTGACTTATTTTGCTTAGCATGGTAACTTCTAGGTCCATCCACATTGTCACAAATGGTAAGATTTCATTCTTTTTAATGGCTGAATAATATTCCAACATGTATATGTACCACATCATCTTTACGCATTCATCTACTGAAGAACCTCCATATTGTTTTCCACAGTGACTAGGCCAATTTACATAATTCCTTGCCAACACTTGCTATTTCTTGTCTTTTGGATAGTAGCTATTCTGATTGGTGTGTATTGGTGAGTTAATATGTACTCATTGTGGTTAATATATTTCCCTGATGAGTAGAGATGTGGAGCATCTTTTCATGTGTCTGTTGGCTATCTATATGTCTTTGGAAAAATGTCTATTCAAGTCCTTTGCCCATTTTTTAATTGGGTTAAATGCTTTCTATCTCAGGCTGTTATCTAATCTTTCACAAGACGTCCCCTAAAACTGTCTGTTCAGAACCAATATTTTTTTCTTTCTGTTATTTTTTCTAAATTACAACAAAAAAAATTTTTTTACTTAATGTCTGGGATCCATGAGAATATGTGAAATACTCAGGATACAAAAATGAAAAAGGAATGTCAATAGTCCATTAGATTTCCTTTCATTATTTGAAAACAAACTAATTTTCTACATTGTTTATTTAGTTATGTAACAAAAATGTCATAAGTTTCTTCAGTTTCTGTTTTTGGCTATGGGCAGAAAACATTCCAAGCCTGTCTAACCTAAAAACTAGCCATATTAGGAAAACCTGACAGCTACATGTAAGAGAATAAAGCTGGATTATTGTCTAACTCCATAGACAAAAGGAAACAGGAAATGGGTCAAAGACCTGAACGTAAGTCATGAAAACATAAAACTCTTACAGAAAACATAGGCAATAATCTCTTGAACATACGTATGAGCAATTTTTTCTGGACGCATCTCTTCGGTCAAGGGAAACAAAATAGAAAATGGGCAAGTGGAACTACATCAAACTTAAATATTCTCTACAGCAAAGGACACCATCAGCAGAACAAAAAGGCATCCTACAGTATGGTAGGATATATTTGTGAATGACTTATCCAATATGGGGTTAACATCCAAAATATAAAAAGAACTCCCATAACTCAACACCCAAAATACAAATAACCAAATTAAAAAATGGGCAGAGGATCTGAACAGACACTTCTCTAAAGAAAAAATTCAGATGGCCAACAGGCACATGAAAAGATGCTCCACATCGCTAATCATCAGGGAAATGCAAAGTTTTTCCCATCTCAAACAAGTTAGGATGGTCAACATCCAAAAGACAAACAACAACAAATGCTGGTGAGGATGTGGAGAAAGGGGAACCTTCCTACACTGCTGGTGGGAATGTAAATTAGTTTAACCATTGTGGAAAGCAATATGGAGATTCCTCAAAAAACTAAGAACAGAAATACCATTTAACCCAGTAATTCCACTCCTAGGAATTTACCCTAAGAAAGCAAGATCCCAGAATCAAAAAGACATATGCACCCCTATGTTTATTGCAGCACTATTTATTTATATAAAATTTTTATTAAGGTATTATTGATATACATGCTTATGAAGGTTTCACATGAAAAAACAATGTGGTTACTACATTTACCCATATTATCAAGTCCCCACCCATACCCCATTGCAGTCACTGTCCATAAGTGTAGTAAGATGCCACAGCGTGACTACTTGTCTTCTCTGTGCTACACTGTCTTCCCTGTGACCCTCCACACACAACATGTCTACTAATCGTAATACCCCTCAAGCCCTTCCTCCCTCCCCACCCACCTTTCCCCATGCCTCCCCGCTAGTCCCTTCTTGGAGTCTGTGAGTCTGCTGCTGTTTTGTTCCTTCAGTTTTGCTTCATTGTTATATTCCACAAATGAGGGAAATCATTTGGCACTTGTCTTTCTCTGCCTGGCTTATTTCACTGAGCGTAATTCCCTCCAGCTCCATCCATATTGTTGCAAATGGTAGGGTTTGTTTCTTTCTTATAGCTGAATAGTATTCCATTGCGTATATGTACCAAATCTTCTTTATCCATTCATTTACTTATGGACACTTAGGTTGCTTCCATTTCTTGGCTATTGTAAATAGGGGTGCATATGTCTTTTTGAATCTGAGAACTTGTATTCTTTGGGTAAATTCCAGGAGTGGAATTCCCGGATCAAATGGTATTTCTATTTTTAGTTTTTGAGGAACCTCCATAGTGCTTTCCACAATGGTTGAACTAATATACATTCCCACCAGCAGTATAGGAGGGTTCCCCTTTCTCTACATCCTCGTCAACATTTGTTGTTGTTTGTCTTTTGGATGGTGGCCATCCTAACTGGTGTGAGGTAATATCTCATTGTGGTTTTAATTTGCATTTCTCTGATGATTAATGGTGTGGAACATCTTTTCATGTGTCTGTTGGCCATCTGAATTTCTTCTTTGGAGAATTGTCTGTTCATGTCCTCCACCCGTTTTTTAATCGTGTTACTTGCTTTTTGGTCATTGAGGTATTTGAGTTCTTTATATATTTTGGATGCTAACCCCTTGTTGGATATGTTGTTTACAAATATATTCTCCCATAGTGTAGGGTACCTTTCTGTTCTGTTGATGGTGTCCTTTGCTGTACAGAGCTTTTTAGTTTGATGTAGTCCCTTGTGTTCTTTTTGCTTTCTTTCCCTTGCTCAAGGAGATGCGTTCAGGAAAAAGTTGCTCATGTTTTATTCAGGAGATTTTCCCCTATGTTTTCTTCTAAGAGTTTTATAGTTTTATGACTTACATTCAGGTCTTTGATCCATTATGAGTTTACTCTTTTTTTTTGCAGATATATGTATATTTTTAATTATGTTAAGTACAAAATAGACAAATTTATCAATATAAATCTTAGTTAAAAAGTGAAAAATCTGGAGCTATTGAATCTAAATACTTCCCATGAAATATTGATTAGGAACACTTATTGCACTTCCAGTGAGTATATATGCAGCACTTAACTACATTTAGTGGGGAAAGAAATAGGAGACATTCTGATCCTCCGTGGAATCTGTGATTAAATAAGAACAGACAATGAACTAACACAATGGACACATTTAACAAGTATACACTGATATTGTGAAAAGTGCAAATCTCTCTGTTATCTTGAAATATTGGTATAAACTCTTTCACCTAAGATAATTTTTAGCCTACTAAAGTATTGAAATGACAGTTATGTTAAATGCAGTCATTTATGTGAAAACCATATATAAAAGTGGACATAGTTTCTAAAGAGAGAATAGTTTATGCATTTTTACTATCAGCTATTATATTTGCTGTAATGAAATAACTTTTCTATCTTCTTTTGTGGTGTCAACGCATCTGCCTTTATTCCCTTATTCAAGGGTATGAAAGAGAAAATGCTAGTGTGTGTTTCCCACACTGTTGCACAGAGGTAAAGATATTAAAAAGTTTTAAATTGAAGGGTGGGAATTTTTAGAAAGAGTGGCTCTTCATTCAAAAAGTTTGGAAGATTATGTTAAATAAAACCAAACAGCTAAATTTCTTTTAGAATCATTCATAGCCTATAAAATATTAAGTCTTTCATGATAAACATTTTGTTTGTAATTTTTCACCAGTCATATTACATCACATAACTCATATCAGCATCTTGAAGGTACTAGTGTTCTAAAAAAACACAATTTTGGAAACACCTGCCTTATATATTGTCCCCTATGTATACACAGGCGACTTATGTCACTAATTTGACTCATTTCTAAAAATATCTTCAAATTAAGAAAAATTAGGTTAAAAATAAAAAATTGTTTAAACTATTCTGCATTCTTTGGATTTTCATATACATTTTCAAATCATATCAATTTGTAAAAAAAGTGCTTGGTGAGATTCTGATCGGCACTACATGAATCTATAGATGAATTTGGAGAGAGTAGATATCTTAATATGGACTTTTTCAATCTATGTGGTATGGCTATATATTTGTTTAATTGTCTTTAATTTCTCTTAGTACTATCATGGCTTTTAGACACAAGGTCTTGAACATCTTTTGTTAAATTTGTGCCTAGAAACATCATGTTTTATGATACTCTTGTAAATAGGATTTTAAAATTTCCATTTCTAGTATAAAGAAATGCAGTGATTTATTGTGTGTTGACTTTGTATCATGGTCATAATAACTTTACTTATTAATTTTGTAGAATCCTTAGGACTTTATTTGTAAGCAAGCATGCTCTCTGTGAGTGAAGACAGATTTCTTTCTTTCCCAATATTATTGCTGTATTTCCCTGTCTAAAACCCTTAGTGTATTATCTACAAGAAGTTGGGGTGGACAACCTAGCATAGATCTTACTGAATATTTATTAAATGTTTCACCACTATCATCTGTAGGTTTTTTTGTAGACAATCTCCATCAAGCTAAGGAAATTCTCTTATTATCTAAGTGTGCTGAGAACTTTTTTTTTTTTGAGAGGGCATCTCTCATATTTATTGATCAAATGGTTGTTAACAACAATAAAATTCTGTATAGGGGGGTCAATGCTCAATGCACAATCATTAATCCATCTCAAGCCTAGTTCTCGTCACTCTCCAATCTTCTGAAGCATAACGAACAAGTTCTTACATAGTGAACGAATTCTTACATAGTGAATAAGTTCTTACATGGTGAAGAGTACAAGGGCATTCATCACAGAAACTTTCGGTTCTGATCACGCATTATGAACTATAAACAATCAGGTCAAATATGAATATTCGTTTCATTTTTATACTTGATTTATATGTGGATCCCACATTTCTCCCTTTATTATTATTATTTTTTTAATTTTTAATAAACTGCTGAAGTGGTAGATAGATGCAAGATAAAGGTAGAAAACATAGTTTAGTGTTGTAAGAGAGCAACTGTACATGATCAGGTGTGTGCCTGTAGACTATGGGCTAATCCGAGCTAGACAAGGGCAATAAAACATCCATGGATGCAGAAGCTTTCTCTCAACACAGGGGGGTGAGGTTCTAAGCTTCACCACTGTTGTTCCCCAATTTCTCACCTGATGGCCCCCCTGCAACTGTGCCTGTCTTAGGTTGTTCCTCCCTTGAGGAATCTTACCTGTCTCTGGCTAACCAGTCATCTTCCAGGGCCATACAGGCAAATGTAAAGTTGGTAAGTGAGAGAGAAGCCATATTGTTTGAAAAGGTTAGCGTTTTACTTCTTTGCAGATTTATGCCCTGTGGCTTCTATGCCCAGCACTTGTCTCGAGGTATCTTTACTGCCTGGAGGAATTATGATACTCGGTAAATTCGATATGAGGCACGAATTCTATTTAAGGGTTGTAATTAGGAAGGAACAAGAAAAGCTATAGAGGTAGCATATGGAAGAAAACATGGGAGGATTGATTATTTCTTTGACATATATTCTTGTAGAGTACCTTAAGTATGTATAGGTTTTAAACTACTAGCTAATTTGCACACACATATTAACATAATAGGAATATGGTGACATAAACAAAGCAAATCTATAATTACCAGCCATCTCCAGTGAAGCCAAGAAAACCATTTAGGCACCCTAGGCATTTGTGAAAATTAGTCTATGATATGATGGATATTGTCCAACTGTACTTCAACAGTCTGAGAGAAATCAGACAAATTAAAGCAACCCATTTCTGGGATCTGTTCACATCCCATATGTTCTTTTAACCATAGATAGTCTATAGTCATAGGATTTTGGAGCGGTACAACTTGCACCCCTCCCAACTCCTGATTGAGTTCCAACAGTACAGATCTGGTCAAATTCTTTGTCTCACTGTATGCACATGCCAGCCTAGACATCTCCCTCCTCATTCCAATGGCAAATCCAGGAAACAGTGGGGTGGACGCAGCCACAACCGCAGCATTGTCCAGATCCCTGTGGAGGCTTTTTGATGCTCATCCCCCGGCACGAGTCCTCCAGAGAGTGCTGATGCTGGAAGCTCCTCCTCATATCGTATCTTAGTTCATTTTTTGGGTAGCCAAGCTAGGCCTTGATCTTCTGCATAGAAACAAACAGACCCTTTGCCTATACTTTGACATGCCCTCTATACCACTGTATAGAACTCATTGGAGGTCAGCACACAGGAACTGCTTTTTTTTTAAATTTTTATTAAGAGAAAGGAATAATATCAGAAAAGAGTGCCTCCATAGCTGATCATCTGACACCCTTTAAGTGATCAACATTAAGGATATTTAAAGCATGCGTTAATCTTTGATTTACCAATTGTTTTATCCTATCACGGAGTAATCCCTCTTTTCTTACTTTCTTTTTTTTTTTTAAGTCTTTAATCTACACTTACATGAAGAATACTATGTTTACTATGCTCTCCCCTATATCAGGTCCCCCCTAAAAACCACCTTACGGTCACTGCCCATCAGTATAGCAAAATGTAGAATCACTACTTGTCCTCTCTGTGTTGTACAGCCCTCTCTCCCCTTTCTCCCTGCACCCCCCATGCATGCTAATCTTAATACCCCCCTTCTTCCCCCCCTTAACCCCCCTGCCCACCCATCCTCCCCCATTCCTTTCCCTTTGGAACCTGTTAGCCTATTTTTGGGTTCTGTAATTCCACTGCTGTTTTGTTCCTTCAGTTTTTCCTTTGTTCTTATACTCCTCAGATGAGTGAAATCATTTGGTATTTCTCTTTCTCTGCTTTGCTTATTTCACTGAGCATAATACTCTCCAGCTCCATCCATGTTCCTGCAAATGGTAGGCTTTTTTCTCTTCTTATGGCTGAGTAGTATTCCATTGTGTAGATGTACCACTTCTTCTTTATCCACTCATCTACCGATGGACATTTAGGTTGCTTCCAATTCTTGGCTATTGTAAATAGTGCTGCAATAAACATAGGGGTGCATCTGTCTTTCTCAAACTTGATTGCTGCGTTCTTAGGGTAAATTCCTAGGAGTGGAATTCCTGGGTCAAATGGTAGGTGTGTTTTGAGCATTTTGATGAACCTCCATACTGCTTTCCACAATGGTTGAACTAATTTACATTCCCACCAGCAGTGTAGGAGGGTTCCCCTTTCTCCACAGCCTCGCCAACATTTGTTGTTGTTTGTCTTTTGGATGGCAGCCATCCTTACTGGTGTGAGGTGATACCTCATTGTAGTTTTAATTTGCATTTCTCTGATAATTAGCGATGTGGAGCATCTTTTCATGTGTCTCTTGGCCATCTGTATTTCTTTTTTGGAGAACTGTCTGTTCAGTTCCTCTGCCCATTTTTTAATTGGGTTATTTGTTTTTTGTTTGTTGAGGCGTGTGAGCTCTTTATATAATCTGGACGTCAAGCCTTTATCGGATGTGTCATTTTCAAATATATTCTCCCATACTCTAGGGTTCCTTTTTGTTCTATTGATGGTGTCTTTCGCTGTACAGAAGCTTTTCAGCTTAATGTAGTCCCACTTGTTCATTTTTGCTGTTGTTTTCCTTGCCCAGGGAGATATGTTCAAGAAGAGGTCACTCATGTTTATGTCTAAGAGGTTTTTGCCTATGTTTTTTTTCCAAGAGTTTAATGGTTTCATGACTTACATTCAGGTCTTTGATCCATTTTGAGTTTACCTTTGTATATGGGTTTAGACAAAGGTCCAGTTTCATTCTCCTACATGTAGCTGTCCAGTTTTGCCAGCACCATCTGTTGAAGAGACTGTCATTTTGACATTGTATGTCCATGGCTCCTTTATTGAATATTAATTGGCCATATATGTTTGGGTTAATTTCTGGAGTCTCTAATCTGTTCCACTGGTCTGTGGCTCTGTTCTTGTGCCAGTACCAAATTGTCTTGATTACTATGGCTTTGTAGTAGAGCTTGAAGTTGGGGAGTGAGATTCCCCCCTACTTTATTCTTCTTTCTCAGGATTGCTTTGGCTATTCGGGGTCTTTGGTGTTTCCATATGAATTTTTGAATTATTTGTTCCAATTCATTGAAGAATGCTGCTGGTAATTTGATAGGGATTGCATCTATCTGTATATTGCTTTAGGCAGGATGGCCATTTTGATGATATTAATTCTTCCTAGCCATGAGCAGGGGATGAGTTTCCATTTGTTAGTGTCCCCTTTAATTTCTCTTAAGAGTGACTTGTAGTTTTCAGAGTATAAGTCTTCCATTTCCTTGGGTAGGTTTATTCCTAAGTATTTTTTTTTTATGCAATGGTGAATGGAATTGTTTTCCTGATTTCTCTTTCTATTGGTTCATTGTTAGTGTATAAGAAAGCTACAGATTTCTGTGTGTTAATTTTCTATCCTGCAACTTTGCTGTATTGTGATATCAGTTCTAGTAGTTTTGGAGTGGAGTCTTTAGGGTTTTTTATGTACAGTATCATATCATCTGCAACTAGGGACAGTTTAACTTCTTCTTTACCAATCTGGATTCCTTGTATTTTTTTGTTTTGTCTGATTGCCGTGGCTAGGACCTCCAGTACTATGTTAAATAACAGTGGGGAGAGTGGGCATCCCTGTCTGGTTCCCGATCTCAGTGGAAATGCTTTCAGCTTCTCGCTGTTCAGTATAATGCTGGCTGTGGGTTTATCATATATGGCCTTTATTATGTTGAGGTACTTGCCCTCTATTCCCATTTTGCTGAGAGTTTTTATCATGAATGGATGTTGAATTTTGTCAAATGCTTTCTCAGCATCTATGGAGATGATCATGTGGTTTTTGTCTTTCTTTTTGTTGATGTGGTGGATGATGTTGATGGATTTTCAAATGTTGTACCATCCTTGCATCACTGGGATGAATCCCACTTGGTCATGGTGTATGATTCTTTTGATATACTGTTGAATTCTGTTTGCTAATATTTTATTGAGTATTTTTGCATCTACATTCATCAGGGATATTGGTCTGTAATTTTCTTTTTTGGTGGGGTCTTTGCCTGGTTTTGGTATTAGGGTGATGTTGGCTTCATAGAATGAGTTTGGGAGTATTCCCTCCTCTTCTATTTTTTGGAACACTTTAAGGAGAATGGGTATTTTGTCTTCTCTGTGTGTCTGATAAAATTCCGAGGTAAATCCGTCTGGCCCTGGGGTTTTGTTCTTGGGTAGTTTTTTGATTACTGTTTCAATTCCTTTGCTCGTAATTGCTTTGTTTAACTTTTGTGTTTCTTTCTTGGTCAGTCTTGGGAGGTTGTATTTTTCTAGGAAGTTGTCCATTTCTTCTAAGTTTTCCAGCTTGTTGGCATATAGGTTTTCATAGTAGTCTTTAATAATTCTTTGTATTTCTGTGGGGTCTGTCGTGATTTTTCCATTCTCATTTCTGATTATGTTGATTTGTGTTGATTCTCTTTTTCTCTTAATCAGTTTGGCTAGAGCCTTATCTATTTTGTTTATTTTCTTAAAGAACCAGCTCTTGGTTTCATTGATTTTTGCTATTGTTTTATTCTTCTCAATTTTGTTTATTTCTTCTCTGTTCTTTATTATGTCCCTCTTTCTTCTGACTTTAGGCCTCATTTGTTCTTCTTTTTCCAGTTTCGATAGTTGTGATGTTAGACTATTCATTTGGGATTGTTCTTCCTTCTTCAGGTGTGCCTGGATCGCTATATACATTCCTCTTAAGACTGCTTTTGCTGCGTCCCACAGAAGTTGGGGCTTTGTGTTGTTGTTGTCATTTGTTTCTCTGTATTCCTTGATCTCTATTTTGATTTGTTCATTGACCCATTGATTATTTAGAAGCATGTTGTTAAGCCTCCATGTGTTTGTGAGCCTTTTTGTTTTCTTTGTTGAATTTATTTCTACTTTTATACCTTTGTGGTCTGAAAAATTGGTTGGTAGAATTTCAATATTTTGGAATTTACTGAGGCTCTTTTTGTGAGCTAGTATGTGGTCTATTCTGGAGAATGTTTCATGTGCACTTGAGAAGAATGTATATCCTGTTGCTTTTGGATGTAGAGTTCTATAGATGTCTGTTAGGTCCATCTGTTCTAGTGTGTTTTTCAATGCCTGTGTGTCCTTACTTATTTTCTGCCAGGTGGATCTATCCTTCGGGGTGAGTGGTGTGTTGAAGTCTCCTAAGATGAATGCATTCCAGTGTATTTCCCTCTTTAGTTCTGTTAGGATTTGTTTCACAAATGCTGGTGCTCCTGTGTTGGGTGCATATATATTTAGAATGGTTATATCCTCTTGTTGGACTGAGCCCTTTATCATTATGTAGTGTCCTTCTTTATCTCTTGTCACTTTCTTTGTTTTGAAGTCTATTTTGTCTGATATTAGTACTGCAACCCCTGCTTTCTTCTCACTGTTGTTTGCCTGAAATATGTTTTTCCATCCTTTGACTTTTAGTCTGTGCTTGTCTTTGGGTTTGAGGTGGTGAGTTTCTTGTAAGCAGCATATAGATGGGTCTTGGTTTTTTATCCATTCTATTACTCTGTGTCTTTTGATTGGTGCATTCAGTCCATTTACATTTAGGGTGACTATTGAGAGATATGTACTTATTGCCATTGCAGCCTTTAGAGTCGTGGTTACCAAAGGTTCAAGGTTACCTTCTTTAGTATCTTACTGCCTAACTTAGCTCACTTATTGAGCTGTTATATACACTGTCTGGAGATTCTTTTCTTCTCTCCCTTCTTATTCCTCCTCCTCCATTCTTCATATGTTGTATGTTTTGTTCTGTGCTCTTTTTAGGAGTGCTTCCATCTAGAGCAGTCCCTGTAAGATGCCTTGTAGAGGTGGTTTGTGGGAAGCAAATTCCCTTAGCTTTTGCATGTCATGGAATTGTTTAATCCCGCCATCATATTTAAATGATAGTCGTGCTGGATACAGTATCCTTGGTTCAAGGCCCTTCTGTTTCATTGCATTAAATATATCATGCCATTCTCTTCTGGCCTGTAGGGTTTCTGTCGAGAAGTCTGATGTTAGCCTGATGGGTTTTCCTTTATAGGTGACCTTTTTCTCTCTAGCTGCCTTTAAAACTCTTTCCTTGTCCTTGATCCTTGCCATTTTAATTATTATGTGTCTTGGTGTTGTCCTCCTTGGATCCTTTCTGTTGCGAGTTCTGTGTATTTCCGTGGTCTGTTCGATTATTTCCTCCCCCAGTTTGGGGAAGTTTTCAGCAATTATTTCTTCAAAGAGACTTTCTATCCCTTTTCCTCTTTCTTCTTCTTCTGGTACCTCTATAATATGAATATTATTCCTTTTGGATTGGTCACATAGTTCTCTTAGTGTTGTTTCATTCCTTGAGATCCTTTTATCTCTCTCTATGTCAGCTATATGTTCCTGTTCTCTGTTTTCTATTCTTTCAATGGCCTCTTGCATCTCATCCATTCTGCTTATAAATCCTTCCAGGGATTGTTTCACTTCTGTGATCTCCTTCCTGACATCTGTGATCTCCCTCTGGACTTCATCCCACTGCCCTTGCATTTTTCTCTGCATCTCATCCCATCGCTCTTGCATTTTTCTCTGCATCTCTGTCAGCATGTTCATGATTTTTATTTTGAATTCTTTTTCAGGAGGACTGGTTAGGTCTGTCTCCTTCTCAGGTGTTGTCTCTGTGACCTTTGTCTGCCTGTAGTTTTGCCTTTTCATGGTGATAGAGACAGTTTGCAGAGCTGGTATGAGTGACAGCTGGAAGAGCTTTCCTTCTTGTTGGTTTGTGTCCTTCCTCTTCTGGGAGAATAGCGACCTCTAGTGGCTTATGCTTGGCAGCTGTGCACAGACAGGGCTTCTGCTACCTGCCCAGTTGCTATGGAGTTTATCTCCGCTGTGCCTTTGGGCGTGGCCCGGCTGGGGCTGCTCCTCCAAAATGGTGGAGCCCCGTTGGAGGGGGAGCGGCCAGGAGGTTATTTATCTCTGTAATGGGCCTCTGTGCTCCCTGTTGCCCAGGGGGTTAGAGTGCCGAGAGATCCTCAGATTCCCTGCCTCTGGGCTAAGTGTCCTGTCCTGCCCCTTTAAGACTTCCAAAAAGCACTCTCCAAACCAAAACAACAACAGCATCAACGAAAGAGGAAAAAAAAAAAAAAAAAGGAAAAAATGCGCGATTTTCTTTGTCCTCAGGTGCCAGTCTCAGGCACTCGCTCACCGTCTTGCTGCCTTGTTTACGTAGTATTGGGGTCCCTGTCCCTTTAAGGCTTCCAAAAAGCACTCGCCAAAAAAAAAAAAAAAAGTAAAGGGAGAAATGCGTGATATTGTTTGTCCTCAGGTGCCGTTCTCAGGCACCCGCTCACCGGTCTTGCTGCCCTGTTTCCCTAATATTGGGGTTACTGTCCCCTTAAGGCTTCCAAAAAGCACTCGCCAAAAAAAAAGGGAAAAACGCGCGATTTTCTTTGTCCTCAGGTGCCGGTCTTAGGCACCCGCTCACCGGTCTTGCTGCCCTGTTTCCCTAGTATTGGGGTCCCTGTTCCTTTAAGGCTTCCAAAAAGCACTCGCCAAAAAAAAAGGGAAAAATGCGCAATTTTCTTTGTCCTCAGGCACCGGTCTCAGGCACCCGCTCACCGGTCCCGCTGCCCCACCTCCCCAGTATTGGGGTCACTGTCCCTTTAAGGCTTCCAAAAAGCACTTGCCAAGAAAAAAGGGAAAAAACACGCGATATTCTTTGTCCTCAGGCGCCGGTCTCAGGCACCCGCTCACCGGTCTTACTGCCCTGTTTCCCTGCTATTGGGGTCCCTGTCCCTTTAAGGCTTCCAAAAAGCACTCGCCAAAAGAGAAAAAAAAAAACCGCTCCGGTTTCTTTCCACCCGCCGGGAGCCGGGGGGAGGGGCGCTCGGGTCCCGCCGGGCCGGGGCTTGTATCTTACCTCCTTCGTGAGGCGCTGGGTTCTCGCAGGTGTGGATGTGGTCTGGATGTTGTCCTGTGTCCTCTGGTCTCTATTTTAGGAAGAGTTGTCTTTATTATATTTTCATAATTCTATGTGGTTTTGAGAGGAGAGTTCCACTGCTCTACTCATGCCGCCATCCTGGCTCCACCCCATGAGTTTACTTTTATGTATGGGGTTGCACAATAATCCAGTTTCATTCTCTTGCATGTAGCCATCCAGTTTTACCAATACCAGTTGATGAATAGGCTTTCATTTCCCTATTGTATGTCCATGGCTCTTTTATCATGTATTAATTGACCATATATGCTTGGATTTATATCTGGGCTCTCTAGTCTGTTCCATTGGTCCATGGTTCTGT
The DNA here is from genome assembly GCF_040802235.1 of Manis javanica. Taxonomy (NCBI): domain Eukaryota; kingdom Metazoa; phylum Chordata; class Mammalia; order Pholidota; family Manidae; genus Manis; species Manis javanica. The sequence continues at coordinate 107,506,406 of NC_133174.1, read as the reverse complement.
TCTTGTGCCAGTACCAAATTATCTTGATTACTGTGGCTTTGTAGTAGAGCTTGAAGTCAGGGAGTATAATCCCGCATGTCTTATTCTTCCTTCTCAGGATCGCTTTGGCTGTTTGGGGTATTTTGTGGTTCCATATGAATTTTAGAACTATTTGCTCTAGTTTGTTGAGGAATGCTGTTGGTATTTTGATAGGGATTGCATTGAATCTGTAGATTGCTTTAGGAAGGATGACCATTTTGACAATATTAATTCTTCCTATCCATGAGCACAGGTTGTTTCCATTTATTGGTATCTTTAATTTCTCTCATGAGTGTCTGGCAGTTTTCAGGGTATAGATCTTTCACTTCCTTCATTAGGTTTATTCCTAGGTATTTTATTCTTTTTGATGCAATTGTGAATGGAGTTGTTTTTCTGATTTCTCTTTCTGCTAGTTCATCATTAGTGTATAGGAATGCAATAGATTTCTTTGTATTAATTTTGTATCCTTCAGCTTTGCTGAATTCAGATACTAGATCTAGTAGTTTTGGAGTGGATTCCTTAGGGTTTCTATGTACAATATCATGTCATCTGCAAACAGTGACAGTTTAACTTTTTCCTTACCAATCTGGATGCCCTTTATTTCTTTGTGTTGTCTAATTGCTGTGGCAAGGTCCTCCAGAACTATGTTGAATAAAAGTGGAGAGAGTGGGCATCCTTGTCTTGTTCCCAGTCTTAGAGGAAAGGCTTTTAGCTTCTTGCTGTTAAGTATGATGTTGGCTGTGGGTTTGTAATATATGGCCTTTATTGTGTTGAAGTACTTGCCCTCTATGCCCATTTTGTTGGGAGTTTTTATCATGAATGGATGTTGAATTTTGTCGAATGCTTTTTCAGCATCCATGTAGATGATCATGTGGTTTTTGTCCTTTCTGTTGATTTGGTGGATGATGTTGATTGATTTTCGAATGTTGTACCATCCTTGCATCCCTGAGATGAATCCCACTTGATCATGGTGTATGATCCTCTTGATGTATTTTTGAATTCAGTTTGCTAATATTTTGTTGAGTATTTTTGCATCTATGTTCATCAGGGATATTGGTCTGTAATTTTCTTTTTTTGTGGTGTCTTTGCCTGCTTTTGGTATTGGGGTGATGCTGGCCTCATAGAATGAGTTTGGAAGTATTCCCTCCTCTTCTATTTTTTGGAAAACTTTAAAGAGGATAGGTATTGGGTCTTCACTAAATGTTTGATAAAATTCAGTGGTGAAGCCATCTGGTCCAGGGGTTTTGTTCTCAGGTAGTTTTTTATTTACCAATTCAATTTCGTTGCTAGTAATTGGTCTGTTCAGATTTTCTGTTTCTTCCTGGGTCAGTCTTGGAAGGTTGTATTTTTCTAGAAAGTTGTCCATTTCTTCTAGGTTATCCAGTTTGTTAGCATATAATTTTTCATAGTGTTCTCTAACAATTCTTTGTATTTCTGTGGTGTCTGTAACGAGTTTTCCTTTCTCATTTTTGATTCTGTTTATGTGTGTAGACTCTCTTTTTTTCCTGATAAGTCTGGCTAGGGGTTTATCTGTTTTGGTTATTTTCTTGAAGAAGCAGCTCCTGCTTTCATTGATTCTTTCTATTGTTTTATTCTTCTCAATTTTATTTATTTCTGCTCTAATTTTTATTATGTCCCTCCTTCTACTGACTTTGGGCCTCATTTGTTCTTCTTTTTCTGGTTTTGTTAATTGTGAGTTTAGTCTGTTCATATGGGATTGTTCTTCTTTCCTGAGGTAGGCCTGTATTGCAGTATACTTTCCTTTTAGCATGGCCTTCACTGCATCCCACAGATTTTGCATTGTTGGATTATTGTTGTCATTTGTCTCCATATATTGCTTGATCTCTGTATTTATTTGGCCATTGATCCATTGGGTATTTAGGAACATGTTCTTAAGCCTCTATGTGTTTGTGAGCTTTTTCCTTTTCTTTGTATAATTTATTTCTAGTTTCATACCTTTGTGGTCTGAGAAGCTGGTTGGTACAATTTCAATCTTTTTGAATTTACTGAGGCTCTTTTTGTGGCATAGTAGAACTTGAGAAGTGGCCATGTGCACTTGAGAAGAATGTGTATTCCGCTGCTTTAAGGTGTAGAGTTCTGTAGATGTTTGTTAGGTCTATCTATTCTAATGTGTTGCTAAATGCCTTTGTCTGCTTACTTATTTTTTGTCTCTTTGATCTGTCCTTTGGAGTGAGTGGAGTGTTGAAGTCTCCTAGAATGAATGCATTGCATTCTATTTCCCCCTTTTAATTCTGTTAGTATATATGTTTCACATATGTAGGTGCTCCTGTTTTGGGTGCATAGATATTTATAATGGTTGTATCTTCTTGTTTGATTGACCCCTTTATCTGCAGCAGCTTAGTTTTTAAAAGACTGTTTTCACCCATGAACCACAGGGGCCTACAACTAGCAAAAAGCCTTATGTATGTACTCTTTTAAGGGACAAGAACATTTTCTGTATTGAAACATTTCTTTGCATAGCCTTTGAAGGAGTAAATACATTAAATCTGAACTTGAGGGTTTGTTTTTAAAGTTGATCTTTTAGAGTTGTTTTAGGTTTACAATAAAATTGAGCGTAAGGTATTCTCTACCTGCACCAGAGTCAGACATTTCTTACAGCTGATGAACTTACCTTCACACATCATAATTGCTCAAAGTCCATAGTTTGCCTTAGGGCTCATTCTGGGTGTAAATTCTATGGTTTGGACAAATGTATAATGGCATGTATCTATCATTATAATATCATACAGAGTATTTTCATTGCCTTAAAAATCCTCTGTGGTTTGCATATGCATCCCTCCCTCTACAACTCCAGCACCCACTGATCTTTTTTTTTATACAATATTTTTTATTAAGGTATTATTGATATACACTCTTATGAAGGTTTCACATGAAAAACAATGTGGTTACTACATTCACCCATATTATTGAGTCCCCCCCATGCCTCATTGCATTCACTGTCCAGCAGTGTAGTAAGATGCCATAGAGTCACTACTTGTCTTCTCTGGCAACCACTGATCTTTTAATTGTTTCCATAATTTTGCCTTTTCCAGAATGTCATATAGTTAGACTGTACAGTATGTAGGCTTTTCAGATTGGCTTCTTTCATTTAATAATATGCATTTAAGGTTCCTCCATGTCTTTTCATGAGTTGATAGATTGTTTCTTTTTAGCACTGAATAATATTCCATTGTCTGGATGTACCACAGTTTATCCATTTGCCTACTGAAGGACATCTTGACTGCTTACAACTTTTGGCAATTATGAATAAAGCTACTATAAACATTTGCATGCAGGTTTTCATGTGCACATAAGTTTTCAACTCCTTTCAATACCAAAGAGCATGGTTGCTGATCATATGGTAAGAGTATGTTTAGTTTTATAAGAAACTGCCAAACTGGCTGTTTAAGGCTCTTCCAAAATGGCTGTACCATTTTGCATTCCCACTAGCAATTAATGAGAGTTCTTGTTGCTCTACATCCTTACCAGCATTTGGTGTCAGTGTTCTGGATTTTGGCCATTCTAATAGGTTTATGGTGATATTTTATTTCTTCAATTTGCATTTTCTTGATGACATATCATGTGGAACATTTTTTCATATGCTTATTTGCCATCTGTATATCTTACTTGCCATCTGTGTATCTTCTTCTGCCAGTTACACAGAAAAGTGTAATGAGTGGTATCTGTGAAGGTCTTTGGCTCATTTTTTAGTTGGGTTATTTTCTTATTTTTGAGTTCTAAGGGTTCTTTCTATATTTTGGATAACAGACCTTTATCAAATATGTCTTTTGCAAATATTTTCTCCCAGTCTGTGGCATATTTTCTTATTCTCTTGCTATTGTCTTTCATAGTGCAGGTTTTAATTTTAATGAAGTCCATGTTATTACTTATTTCTTTTATAGATCCTGCCTTTGGCGTTATATCTAAAAGGCATCACCATACCCAAGGTCATCTAGGTTCTCGCCTGTGTTATCTCCTAGGAGTTTTATAGTTGTGCATTTCACATTTAGGTCTGTGATCCATTGTGAGTTTAGTTTTGTGAAGAGTGTAAGGCCTGTGACTGGATTAATTTTTTTGCATGTGGATGTCCAGTTTTTCTAGCACCACTTGTTGAAGAGACTATCTTTGCCCCATTGTATTGCCTTTGGTCCTTTGTCAAAGATCAATTGACTATAATTACAGGGGTAGGTCTGAGTTTTATAAAACCATATTTGCAGCAGAATCCCTGAAGAACTGCTGTTAAAATGCTGATTCCTAGGTCCTGGAAAAAACCTTATAAGTAGAATTCTCCAGGAGTGGGTTTGAGGAATCTGCATTTTAAATGACTACAGATGATTCTGAGGTAACAGGACGAGAGTTTGGGCCTCTGTACTCTTAGTTCATTTAAAAAATCATCTTCCTTTTTTTTAAATTTTTAATTATTTATTTATTTATTTATTTTTTTGAGAGGGCATCTCTCATATTTATTGATCAAATGGTTGTTAACAACAATAAAATTCAGTATAGGGGGGTCAGTGCTCAATGTACAATCATTAATCCATCTCAAGTCTAATTCTCGTCAGTCTCCAATCTTCTGAGGCATAACGAACAAGTTCTTACATGGTGAACGAATTCTTACATAGTGAATAAATTCTTACATGGTGAACAGTACAAGGGCATTCATCACAGAAACTTTCGGTTCTGATCACGCATTATGAACTATAAACAATCAGGTGAAATATGAATATTCATTTGATTTTTGTACTTGAGTTATATGTGGATACCACATTTCTCCCTTTATTATTATTATTATTTTTATTTTTAATAAAATGCTGAAGTGGTAGGTAGATGCAAGATAAAGGTAGAAAACATAGTTTAGTGCTGTAAGAGGGCAAATGTAGATGATCAGATGATCAGGTGTGTGCCTATGGACTAAGTATTAATCCAGGCTAGACAAGGGCAGCAAGACATCCACGGATGCAGAAGATTTCTCTCAGAGCAGGGGGGGTGAGGTTCTGAGCCTCACCTCTGTTGATCCCCAAATTCTCACATGATGGCCCCCCTGCGACTGTGCCTGTCTTAGGTTGTTCCTCCCTTGAGGAATCTTACCCGTCTCTGGCTAACCAGTCCTCTTCCGGGGCCATACAGGGAAATGTAAAGTTGGTAAGTGAGAGAGAAGCCATATTGTTTGAAAAGGTTAGCGTTTTACTTCCTTGCAGATTTATGCCCTGTGGCTTCCATGCGCAGCACTTGTCTCGAGGTATCTTTACCACCTGGAGGAATTATGATACTCGGTAAATTCGATATGAGGCACGAATTCTATTTAAGGGTTGTAATTAGGAAGGAACAAGAAAAGCTACAGATGTAACATATGGAAGGAAACATGGGAGGATTGATTATTTCTTTGACATATCTTCTTGTAGAGTACCTTAAGTATGTATAGGTTTTAAACTACTAGCTAATTTGCACACACATATTAACATAATAGAAATATGGTGACATAAACAAAGCAAATCTATAATTACCATCCATCTCCAGTGAAGCCAAGAAAACCATTTAGGCACCCTAGGCATTTGTGAAAATTTGTCTATGATATGATGGATATTGTCCAACTGTACTTGAACAGTCTGAGAGAAATCAGACAAATTAAAGCAGCCCATTTCTGGGATCTGTTCACATCCCATATGTTCTTTTAACCATAGATAGTCTATAGTCGTAAGATTTTGGAGTGCTACACCTTGCACCCCTCCCACTTCCTGCTTGAGTTCCAACAGTATAGATCCGGTCAAATTCGTTGTCTCACTGTATGCACATGCCAGCCTAGACATCTCCCTCCTCAATCCTATGGCAAGTCCAGGAGATGGTGGGCTGGATGCAGCCACAACCGCAGCATCGTCCAGATCGCTGTGGAGGCTTTTTGATGATCATCCCCCGGCACAAGTCCTACAGAGAGTGCTGATGCCGGAAGCTCCTCCTCATATCGTATCTTAGTTCATTTTCTGGGTATCCAAGCTAGGCCTTGATCTTCTGCATAGAAACAAACAGACCCTTTGCCCACACTTTGACATGCCCTCTATACCACTGTGCAGAACTCATTGGAGGTCAGCACAGAGGAACTGCTTTTTTTTTTTTTTATTAAGAGAAAGGAATATTATCAGAAAAGAGTGCCTCCATAGCTGATCATCTGACACCCTTTAAGTGATCAACATTAAGGATATTTAAAGCATGCGTTAATCTTTGATTTACCAATTGTTTTATCCTATCAGGGATTAATCCCTCTTTTCTTTCTTTTTTTTTTTTTTTAATCTTTAATCTACACTTACATGAAGAATACTATGTTTACTATGCTCTCCCCTATAACAGGACCCCCTAAAAACCACCTTACGGTCACTGTCCATCAGTATAGCAAAATGTAGAATCACTACTTGTCCTCTCTGTGTTGTACAGCCCTCCCTCCCCTTTCTCCCTGCCCCCCCCATGCATGCTAATCTTAATACCCCCCTTATTATCCCTCCCTGCCCACCCATCCTCCCCAGTTCCTTTCCCTTTGGTACCCGTTAGTCCATTTTTGGGTTCTGTAATTCCGCTGCTGTTTTGTTCCTTCAGTTTTTCCTTTGTTCCTATACTCCTCAGGTGAGTGAAATCATTTGGTATTTCTCTTTCTCCGCTTGGCTTATTTCACTGAGCATAATACTCTCCAGCTCCATCCATGTTGCTGCAAATGGTTGGATTTTTCCACTTCTTATGGCTGAGTAGTATTCCATTGTGTATATGTACCACATCTTCTTTATCCATTCATCTACCAATGGACATTTAGGTTGCTTCCAATTCTTGGCTATTGTAAATAGTGCTGCGATAAACATAGGGGTGCATCTGTCTTTCTCAAACTTGATTGCTGCGTTCTTAGGGTAAATTCCTAGGAGTGGAATTCCTGGGTCAAATGGTAGGTGTGTTTTGAGCATTTTGATGAACCTCCATACTGCTTTCCACAATGGTTGAACTAATTTACATTCCCACCAGCAGTGTAGGAGGGTTCCCCTTTCTCCACAGCCTCGCCAACATTTGTTGTTGTTTGTCTTTTGGATGGCAGCCATCCTTACTGGTGTGAGGTGATACCTCATTGTAGTTTTAATTTGCATTTCTCTGATAATTAGCGATGTGGAGCATCTTTTCATGTGTCTCTTGGCCATCTGTATTTCTTTTTTGGAGAACTGTCTGTCCAGTTCCTCTGCCCATTTTTTAATTGGGTTATTTGTTTTTTGTTTGTTGAGGCGTGTGAGCTCTTTATATATTCTGGACGTCAAGCCTTTATCGGATGTGTCATTTTCAAATATATTCTCCCATACTGTAGGGTTCCTTTTTGTTCTATTGATGGTGTCTTTCGCTGTACAGAAGCTTTTCAGCTTAATGTAGTCCCACTTGCTCATTTTTGCTGTTGTTTTCCTTGCCCGGGGAGATATGTTCAAGAAGAGGTCACTCATGTTTATGTCTAGGAGGTTTTTGCCTATGTTTTTTTCCAAGAGTTTAATGGTTTCATGACTTACATTCAGGTCTTTGATCTATTTTGTGTTTACCTTTGTATATGGGGTTAGACAATGGTCCAGTTTCATTCTCCTACATGTAGCTGTCCAGTTTTGCCAGCACCATCTGTTGAACAGACTGTCATTTTGCCATTGCATGTCCTTGGCTCCTTCATCAAATATTAATTGACCATATATGTTTGGGTTAATTTCTGGGGTCGCTAATCTGTTCCACTGGTCTGTGGCTCTGTTCTTGTGCCAGTACCAAATTGTCTTGATTACTATGGCTTTGTAGTAGAGCTTGAAGTTGGGGAGTGAGATCCCCCCTACTTTATTCTTCTTTTTCAGGATTGCTTTGGCTATTCGGGGTCTTTGGTGTTTCCATATGAATTTTTGAATTATTTGTTCCAATTCATTGAAGAATGCTGCTGGTAATTTGAGAGGGATTGCATCAAATCTGTATATTGCTTTGGGCAGGATGACCATTTTGATGATATTAATTCTTCCTAGCCATGAGCATGGGATGAGTTTCCATTTATTAGTGTCCCCTTTAATTTCTCTTAAGAGTGACTTGTAGTTTTCAGAGTATAAGTCTTTCACTTCTTTGGTTAGGTTTAATCCTAGGTATTTTATTCTTTTTGATGCAATGGTGAATGGAATTGTTTTCCTGATTTCTCTTTCTATTGGTTCATTGTTAGTGTATAAGAAAGCTACAGATTTCTGTGTGTTAATTTTGTATCCTGCAACTTTGCTGTATTCCGATATCAGTTCTAGTCGTTTTGGAGTGGAGTCTTTAGGGTTTTTTATGTACAGTATCATATCATCTGCAAATAGTGACAGTTTAACTTCTTCTTTACCAATCTGGATTCCTTGTATTTTTTTGTTTTGTCTGATTGCCATGGCTAGGACCTCCAGTACTATGTTAAATAACAATGGGGAGAGTGGGCATCCCTGTCTGGTTCCCGATCTCAGAGGAAATGCTTTCAGCTTCTCACTGTTCAGTATAATGCTGGCTGTGGGTTTATCTTATATGGCCTTTATTATGTTGACGTACTTGCCCTCTATTCCCATTTTGCTGAGAGTTTTTATCATGAATGGATATTGAATTTTGTCAAATGCTTTTTCAGCATCTATGGAGATGATCATGTGGTTTTTGTCTTTCTTTTTGTTGATGTGGTGGATGATGTTGATGGATTTTCAAATGTACCATCCTTGCATCCCTGGGATGAACCCCACTTGGTCATGGTGTATGATCCTTTTGATATAGTGTTGAATTCTGTTTGCTAATATTTTATTGAGTATTTTTGCATTTACATTCTTCAGGGATATTGGTGTGTAATTTTCTTTTTTGGTGGGGTCTTTGCCTGGTTTTGGTATTAGTGTGATGTTGGACTCATAGAATGAGTTTGGGAGTATTCCCTCTTCTTCTATTTTGTGGAACACTTTAAGGAGAATGGGTATTATGTCTTCTCTGTGTGTCTGATAAAATTCCGAGGTAAATCCGTCCGGCCCCAGGGTTTTGTTCTTGGGTAGTTTTTTGATTACTGTTTCAATTTCTTTGCTCGTAATTGGTTTGTTTAACTTTTGTGTTTCTTCCTTGGTCAGTCTTGGGAGGTTGTATTTTTCTAGGAAGTTGTCCATTTCTTCTAAGTTTTCCAGCTTGTTGGCATATAGGTTTTCATAGTAATCTTTAATAATTCTTTGTATTTCTGTGGATTCTGTCGTGATTTTTCCATTCTCATTTCTGATTATGTTGATTTGTGTTGACTCTCTTTTTCTCTTAATCAGTTTGGCTAGAGCCTTATCTATTTTGTTTATTTTCTCGAAGATCCAGCTCTTGGTTTCGTTGATTTTTGCTATTGTTTTATTCTTCTCAATTTTGTTTATTTCTTCTCTGATCTTTATTATGTCCCTCCTTCTTCTGACTTTAGGCCTCATTTGTTCTTCTTTTTCCAGTTTTAATAATTGTGATGTTAGACTATTCATTTAGGATTGTTCTTCCTTCTTCAAGTGTGCCTGGATTCCTATATACTTTCCTCTTAAGACTGCTTTCGCTGCATCCCACAGAAGTTAGGGCTTAGTGTTGTTGTTGTCATTTTTTTCTATATATTCCTTGATCTCTATTTTGATTTGTTCGTTGATCCATTGATTATTTAGTAGCATGTTGTTAAGCCTCCATGTGTTTGTGAGCCTTTTTGTTTTCTTTGTAGAATTTATTTCTACTTTCATACATTTGTGGTCTGAAAAATTGGTTGGTAGAATTTCAATTTTTTGGAATTTACTGAGGCTCTTTTTGTGAGCTAGTATGTGGTCTATTCTGGAGAATGTTCCATGTGCACTTGAGAAGAATGTATATCCTGTTGCTTTTGGATGTAGAGTTCTATAGGTGTCTATTAGGTCCATCTGTTCTAGTGTGTTGTTCAGTGCCTGTGTGTCTTTACTTCTTTTCTGCCCGGTGGATCTATCCTTCGGGGTGAGTGGTGTGTTGAAGTCTCCTATAATGAATGCATTGTAGTCTATTTCCCTCTTTAGTTCTGTTAGTATTTGCTTCACATATGCTGGTGCTCCTGTATTGGGTGCATATATATTTAGAATGGTTATATCCTCTTGTTGGACTGAGCCCTTTATCATTATGTAGTATCCTTCTTTATCTCTTGTTACTTTCTTTGTTTTGAAGTCTATTTTGTCTGATATTAGTACTGCAACCCCTGCTTTCTTCTCACTGTTGTTTGCCTGAAATATGTTTTTCCATCCCTTGACTTTTAGTCTATGCTTATCTTTGGGTTTAAGGTGAGTTTCTTGTAAGCAGCATATAGATGGGTCTTGCTTTTTTATCCATTCTATTACTCTATGTCTTTTGATTGGTGCATTAAGTCCATTTACATTTAGGGTGACTATTGATAGATATGTACTTATTGCCATTTCAGACTTTAGATTCGTGGTTACCAAAGGTTCAAGGTTAACTTCTTTAGTATCTTACTGCCTAACTTAGCTCGCTTATTGAGCTGTTATATACACTGTCTGGAGATTCTTTTCTTCTCTGCCTTCTTATTCCTCCTCCTCCATTCTTCATATGTTGTGTGTTTTGTTCTGTGCTCTTTTTAGGGGTGCTCCCATCTAGAGCAGTCTCTGTAGGATGCCCTGTAGAAGTGGTTTGTGGGAAGCAAATTCCCTCAGCTTTTGCTTGTCTGGGAATTGTTTAACCCGCCATCATATTTAAATGATAGTCGTGCTGGATACAGTATCCTTGGTTCAAGGCCCTTCTGTTTCATTGCATTAAATATATCATGCCATTCTCTTCTGGCTTGTAGGGTTTCTGTCGAGAAGTCTGATGTTAGCCTGATGGGTTTTCCTTTATAGGTGACCTTTTTCTCTCTAGCTGCCTTTAAAACTCTTTCCTTGTCCTTGATCCGTGCCATTTTAATTACTATGTGTCTTGGTGTTGTCCTCCTTGGATCCTTTCTGTTGCGAGTTCTGTGTAATTCCATGGTCTGTTCGATTATTTCCTCCCCCAGTTTGGGGAAGTTTTCAGCAATTATTTCTTCAAAGAGACTTTGTATCCCTTTTCCTCTTTCTCCTTCTTCTGGTATCCCTATAATACGAATATTATTCCTTTTGGATTGGTCACATAGTTCTCTTAGTGTTGTTTCATTCCTGGAGATCCTTTTATCTCTCTCTATGTCAGCTTTTATACATTCCTGTTCTCTGGCTTCCATTCCTTCAATGGCCTCTTGCATCTTATCCATTCTGCTTATAAATTCTTCCAGGGATTGTTTCACTTCTGTGATCTCCTTCCTGACATCTGTGATCTCCTTCTGGACTTCATCCCACTGCTCTTGCATTTTTCTCTGCATGTCATCCCACTGCTCTTGCATTTTTCTCTGCATCTCATCCCATTGCTCTTTCATTTTTCTCTGCATCTCTGTCAGCATGTTCATGATTTTTATTTTGAATTCTTTTTCAGGAGGACTGGTTAGGTCTGTCTCCCTCTCAGGTGTTGTCTCTGTGATCTTTGTCCGCCTGTAGTTTTGTCTTTTCATGGCGATAGAGATTGTTTGCAGAGCTGGTACAAGTGACCGCTGGAAGAGCTTCCCTTTTTGTTGGTTTGTGGCCTTCTCCTGGGAGAATAGCGACCTCTAGTGGCTTGTGCTGCGCAGCTGTGCGCAGACAGGGCTTCTGCTTCCTGCCCAGTTGCTATGGGGTTTATCTCTGCTGTTGCTGTGGGCTTGGCCTGGCTGGGGCTGTTCCTCCAAAATGGTGGAGCCCCGTTTGGAGGGGGAGCGGCCGGGAGGCTCTTTATCTCCGTAAGGGGCCTCTGTGCTCCCTGCTGCCCAGGGGGTTAGAGTGCCCAGAGATCCCCAGATTCCCTGCCTCTGGTCTAAGTGACCTGTCCTGCCCCTTTAAGACTTCCAAAAAGCACTCTCCGAACCAAATCAACAACAGCAACAATGAGAGAGGGAACAGAAAGAAAAAAAAGGTAAAAACACGCGATTTTTTTTTTTTTGTCCTCAGGTGCCCCTCCCAGGCACCCGCTCACTGGTCCTGCTGCCCTATCTCCCTAGCACCAGGGTCCCTGCCTTTCAAGGCTTCCAAAAAGCACCCCCCCACCGGTCCCGCAGGGAAAGAACGCTCAATATTCTTTGTCCTCAGGCGCTGGTCCCAGGCACCCGCTCACCAGTCCCGCCGCCCTGCCTCCCTAGCACTGGGTTCCCTGTCCCTTTAAGGCTTCCAAAAAGCACTCGCCAAAAAGAGAGAAAAAAAGGGGAAAAACGCGCGATTTCCTCCGTCCTCAGGTGCCAGTCTCAGGCACCCACCCACCGGTCCCACAGGGTAAAATGCGGGATAGTCTTTGTCCTCAGGTGCCGGTCCCAGGCACCCGCTCACCAGTCCCGCCGCCCTGCCTTCCTAGCACCGGGGTCCCTGTCCCTTTTAGGCTTCCAAAAAGCACTCGCAAAAAAGGCGGGAAAAAAAGGGGGAAAAACGCGCGATTTCCTCTGTCCTCAAGTGCCGGTCTCAGGCAACTGCGCACCGGTCCCGCAGGGAAAAACGTGGGATATTCCTTGTCCTCAGGCGCCGGTCCCAGGCACCCGCTCACCAGTCCCGCCACCCTGCCTCCCTAGCACCGGGGTCCCTGTCCCTTTAAGGCTTCCAAAAAGCGCTTGCCAAAAAGAGAAAGAAAAAAAGGGGAAAAATTCGCGATTTCCTCCGTCCTCAGGCGCCGGTCTCAGGCACCCTCCTGCCGGTCCCGCAGGGAGAAATGCGGGATATTCTTCGTCCTCAGGCGCTGGTCCCAGGCACCTGCTCACCGGTCCCGCCACCCTGCCTCCCTAGCAGCGGGGGCCCATCCCTTTAAGGCTTCCAAAAAGCACTCGCCAAAAAAAAACCGCTCCGGTTTCTTTCCACCCGCCGTGAGCCGGGGGGAGGGGCGCTCGGGTCCCGCCGGGCCGGGGCTTGTATCTTACCCCCTTCGCAAGGCGCTGGGTTCTTGCAGGTGTGGATGTGGTCTGGATGTTGTCCTGTGTCCTGTGGTCTCTATTTTAGGAAGATTTTTCTTTGTTATATTTTCATAGCTCTATGTGTTTTTGGGAGGAGATTTCCACTGCTCTACTCACGCCGCCATCCTGGCTCCGCCACCCTGTTTGCTAATATTTTATTGAGTATTTTTGCATCTACATTCATCAGGGATATTGGTCTGTAATTTTCTTTTTTGGTGGGGTCTTTGCCTGGTTTTGGTATTAGGGTGATGTTGGCTTCATAGAATGAGGTTGGGAGTATTCCCTCCTCTTCTATTTTTTGGAACACTTTAAGGAGAATGGGTATTATGTCTTCTCTGTGTGTCTGATAAAATTCCGAGGTAAATCCGTCCGGCCCCGGGGTTTTGTTCTTGGGTAGTTTTTTGATTACTGTTTCAATTTCTTTGCTCGTAATTGGTTTGTTTAACTTTTGTGTTTCTTCCTTGGTCAGTCTTGGGAGCTTATATTATTCTAGGAAGTTGTCCATTTCTTCTAGGTTTTCCAGCTTGTTGGCATATAGGTTTTCATAGTAGTCTTTAATAATTCTTTGTATTTCTGTGGAGTCTGTCGTGATTTTTCCATTCTCATTTCTGATTATGTTGATTTGTGTTGATTCTCTTTTTCTCTTAATCAGTTGGGCTAGAGCCTTATCAATTTTGTTTATTTTCTCAAAGAACCAGCTCTTGGCTTCATTGATTTTTGCTATTGTTTTATTCTTCTCAATTTTGTTTATTTCTTCTCTGATCTTTATTATGTCCCTCCTTCTGCTGACTTTAGGCCTCATTTGTTCTTCTTTTTCCAGTTTCGATAGTTGTGATGTTAGACTATTCATTTGGGATTGTTCTTCCTTCTTCAAGTGTGCCTGCATTGCTATATACTTTCCTCTTAAGACTGCTTTCGCTGCGTTCCACAGAAGTTGGGGCTTAGTGTTGTTGTTGTCATTTGTTTCTATATATTCCTTGATCTCTATTTTGATTTGTTCATTGATCCATTGATTATTTAGCAGCATGTTGTTAAGCCTCCATGTGTTTGTGAGCCTTTTTGTTTTCTTTGTTGAATTTATTTCTACTTTTATACCTTTGTGGTCTGAAAAATTGGTTGGTAGAATTTCAGTATTTTGGAGTTTACTGAGGCTCTTTTTGTGAGCTAGTATGTGGTCTATTCTGGAGAATGTTCCATGTGCACTTGAGAAGAATGTATATCCTGTTGCTTTTGGATGTAGAGTTCTATAGATGTATATTAGGTCCATCTCTTCTAGGGTGTTTTTCAGTGCCTCTGTGTCCTTACTTATTTTCTGCCCGGTGGATCTATCCTTCGGGGTGAGTGGTGTGTTGAAGTCTCCTAAAATGAATGCATTGCAGTCTATTTCCCTCTTTAGTTCTGTTAGTATTTGCTTCACATATGCTGGTGCTCCTGTATTGGGTGCATATATATTTAGAATGGTTATATCCTCTTGTTGGACTGAGCCCTTTATCATTATGTAGTGTCCTTCTTTATCTCTTGTTACTTTGTTTTGAAGTCTATTTTGTCTGATATTAGTACTGCAACCCCTGCTTTCTTCTCACTGTTGTTTGCCTGAAATGTTTTTCCATCCCTTGACTTTTAGTCTGTGCATCTCTTTGGATTTGAGGTGACTTTCTTGTAAGCAGCATATAGATGGGTCTTGGTTTTTTATCCATTCTATTACTCTGTGTCTTTTGATTGGTGCATTAAGTCCATTTACATTTAGGGTGACTATTGAGAGATATGTACTTATTGCCATTGCAGGCTTTAGATTCGTGGTTACCAAAGGTTCAAGGTTAGCTTCTTTAGTATCTTACTGCCTAACTTAGCTCGCTTATTGAGCTGTTATATACACTGTCTGGAGATTCTTTTCTTCTCTGCCTTCTTATTCCTCCTCCTCCATTCTTCATATGTTGTGTGTTTTGTTCTGTGCTCTTTTTAGGGGTGCTCCCATTTAGAGCAGTCCCTGTAGGATGCCCTGTAGAGGTGGTTTGTGGGAAGCAAATTCCCTCAGCTTTTGCTTGTCTGGGAATTGTTTAATCCCACCATCATATTTAAATGATAGTCGTGCTGGATACAGTATCCTTGGTTCAAGGACCTTCTGTTTCATTGCATTAAGTATATCATGCCATTCTCTTCTGGCTTGTAGGGTTTCTGTCGAGAAGTCTGATGTTAGCCTGATGGGTTTTCCTTTATAGGTGACCTTTTTCTCTCTAGCTGCCTTTAAAACTCTTTCCTTGTCCTTGATCCTTGCCATTTTAATTACTATGTGTCTTGGTGTTGTCCTCCTTGGATCCTTTCTGTTGGGGGTTCTGTGTAATTCCATGGTCTGTTCGATTATTTCCTCCCTCAGTTTGGGGAAGTTTTCAGCAGTTATTTCTTCAAAGAGACTTTGTATCCCTTTTCCTCTTTCTCCTTCTTCTGGTATCCCTATAATACGAATATTATTCCTTTTGGATTGGTCACATAGTTCTCTTAGTGTTGTTTCATTCCTGGAGATCCTTTTATCTCTCTCTATGTCAGCTTTTATACGTTCCTGTTCTCTGGCTTCTATTCCTTCAATGGCCTCTTGCATCTTATCCATTCTGCTTATAAATCCTTCCAGGGTTTGTTTCACTTCTGTGATCTCCTTCCTGACATCTGTGATCTCCCTCCGGACTTCATCCCACTGCTCTTGCATTTTTCTCTGCATCTCATCCCATTGCTCTTGTATTTTTCTCTGCATCTCTGTCAGTATGTTCATGATTTTTATTTTGAATTCTTTTTCAGGAGGACTGGTTAGGTCTGTCTCCCTCTCAGGTGTTTTCTCTGTGATCTTTGTCTGCCTGTAGTTTTGTCTTTTCATGGTGATAGAGATAGTGTGCAGAGCTGGTACAAGTGACCGCTGGAAGAGCTTCCCTTCTTGTTGGTTTGTGGCCTTCCTCACCTGGGAGAATAGCGACCTCTAGTGGCTTGTGCTGGGCAGCTGTGCGCAGACAGGGCTTCTGCTTCCTGCCCAGTTGCTATGGGGTTTATCTCTGCTGTTGCTGTGGGCGTGGCCTGGCTGGGGCTGCTCCTCCAACATGGTGTAGCCCCGTTGGAGGGGGAGCTGCTGGGAGGCTATTTATCTCCGTAAGATGTCTCTGTGCTCCCTGCTGCCCAGGGGTTTAGAGTGCCCAGAGATCCCCAGATTCCCTGCCTCTGGTCTAAGTGACCTGTCCCGCCCCTTTAAGACTTCCAAAAAGCACTCCCCTTCGCAAGGCGCTGGGTTCTTGCAGGTGTGGATGTGGTCTGGATGTTGTCTTGTGTCCTGTGGTCTCTATTTTAGGAAGATTTTTCTTTGTTATATTTTCATAGCTCTATGTGTTTTTGGGAGGAGATTTCCACTGCTCTACTCACGCCCCCATCTTGGCTCCCACTCTCATCTTCCTTTTTATAGAACCTTCTTACTACTGTCATTGTGGCTGATGTAAGGCCTGACTGTGTGTCTTCTGCCAGTTACACAGAAAAGCGTAATGAGTGCTGTCTGCCTGCAGTGTTCTTGGTGCCGATGATAAGTGGGCAAAGATATGTGAAGAGGTTTTCTAAACTGAAAGTAACATACAAGCAGTATTGGTTATGGGAGGCATTTAAAGCTACACGGTAGAGTAAGACACTTAGAAAACCCTTGTGTTCTGGAACTTTATCTGGCAGTGATTGGAGGGCACAACTATTGAAGGCCAGAGAGGTCAATCTGGAGAAGACATGAAGCCTGAAATAATTAGGACATGAAACAGAGTGAGGGCAATGGGAATATCACAGGAGAGGATCCAGGAAGCTCTGCAAAGGAAAAAAAATAACAGCATCTACTGATAGGATATAGGGAAAGGCAGGGGGAAAAGGTGATTTCAAAGGTCCTAATTGAGGAGCCCAGAGAAAATGAGCTCTGACTGATGGAAGCTGGGAAGTTTAGAAGGCAGGCAGTTTGGTAGAGAAGAGGAGGCATATGTTTTGAATGTTGAATTTGAGGCAAGAGTGTAACACTCTAATGGATTGAGAAATCTGGGACTAGCTCTAAGGTGAGAGATCAGGAATTAGGAATTCTCAGCATAGAAACTGTCGAAGGGTGGAAGTGTGATAAACTGGGGGAGAATGCATGAGAGAGTAAGAAATAGGAATGGTAGAGGGCTACTGACTTGATGCAAACCCTCTGAGAAGAGGAGAAGAGAGAGGAGCAAGCCAAGTAAACAAAGCAGGTAGACGGAGTGACCAGCGGAGAGCCATGCAATTCAGCAGATGAGGTGTTCTCAAGCAGCATGAAGCTTTGCATTCCTGACCTCATAATATCTCTGATACAGAAGAGGAGAAAGAGTCAGGACTCCCATAGTTTTCATAGCCACTGAAAGTACCAATGTTCATCAAAAAGGAGCATTTATTTCTTGCTAGAGTATCAAATGGAGCCACATTATAAATAGGGTTGTTAAAAAAGCTAACTTTCCATATTGCAGATATGCTTTTCATGGACATCTTTGGTCATTTAAAAACAAAGGACACCTTGTTCTCGAATACCTTATTTAAAATAACGCAGAAGGTTGTCTAATTTTATGTTGTAGGCACAGCAGCCTCGGAAAAATTCTTCAGTGTAAAAACATCTATAAAGAAGGTCAACACATTGGTTGTTCTTTTGCTCTGACTGAAGTTAAAGATTCCAGTTTTGAAAAACACAGCGTCCAAGTAATGGTCAAGGATAATGCAGGAAAAATCAGACCATCCTTCCATATAGTGCCTTTATCTTCTCATGGTAAGTTTTAGAAGTCCTCTGTAACACTGTAAATAAAGGTGTTATGTGTTTTGAGCAATCAATACAAGTAATTAAAAATGATGATTTTGATTTTAAGATCTTTCCAACAAAAATGGACTATATGTATGAGTACTTTTCTTTGATTTAAAGAAACAAGCTTAGAAATTCTATTTATTGAGCACATATGCCACATGGTTTTTTCCTCGTTGACTTATGAGTATGCTGAGACTTCAAGCAGCCAGCTAGTTGTAGATCCAAGATCAGAAGCCAGGTTCTCTCTCTGACCCTTAAGTTTCTGTTCTCTTTTAATTACGGTACTTGAGAAGATGCTGCTGCAGAATACATATGATCAAATATAGTTCCTAAATAATCTAAGTAAAAAAAAAAGCTTAGACTGGTGGAGTAGTGAGGAGTGATATTCAAACTGTCTCACATTCTGGGTGGTACAGGCACTGCCTAGTCAGAACAGCTGGTGCTGCCAGGCGTCAGCCTATTAGAAAGTGCCCTGGACTTGAAAACAAAATATCTGCTTGAGGTCCTGGCTTCTTCATTTTGGACAAGGCATATAAACTCTCTTTAAGTGTTTCCTTATCTGTAAAATGGGGCATGTAGTCCTGCTTGACCTCAAAGGCATGTTGTAAGGTCTAAATGATGTGAGGTATATAAAAGTGTGTTGTAAATGTCTAAAGCAGACTATGAAAAGTAATATGTTTATCTATTTGTTGAAGTACCTGAACAGGGAGCTCGGATTCTGGTGAAGTGGTATCTGGAAAATTTATAGGCAAATAACCATGAATTGACAAAGGTTTCCAAGTTAGGGAGCAGAACACTATTTACCACCCCTTCAGATAGTCATGAAAGTGAATTCTAGTAGTGGACCAAAGGCAGCTTAGTTTGTACTGCTGAGTGAGGTGGTGGTAACTTACCGAGTGGGACAATCTGAACCAAAGCCCTTCTCTGTCCTTCCCTTTGCTTGGCAGGTTGTCCTCAGTGGGCCATTTAAAGTTCATTTTGCTACTGCTCTTCCTGGGTATTAGTGGTGACACAAGGGAGATCTTTCTCAGCTAGAAGATGAATGTTCCAGTTATTTTCTGTTATCCATTCTCTTCTGTTGCCTGGTCTAAAGCATAACTGACTCCTGAAAAACTAAATTGACTAGGCTAATTTTTTTCCTTTATTTTTAATTATGGTTATAATCACATAATATAAAACTTACCATCCTAACCCTTTTTAAGTATACAGTTCAGTAGTGTCAACTATATGCACATTGTTGTGCAGATCTTCAGAACTTCATCATGTAAAACTGAAAGTCGATGTCCATGAAACAAAACACTAATGCCTTCTACCCTTCCCCCAGCCCTTGGTAACTACCTTCCTACTTTCTGTTTCGATGTGTTTGCCTACTTTAGAGAGCTCATATGAGTAGAGTCATATACTGTTTGTTTGTCCTTTTGTAATGGGCTTACTTCACTTAGCATAATGTCCTTGAGGTACATCCACATTGTAGTATGGGACAGAGACTAGGCTACTGCTTTAATTGTTGTCTTCGATTGGCAAAAGAGAGTGATAGCTGGGGAGCCCCTTGTACTAGATGCCCTTCCTTACCCACCAGCTAGGGGCACATCTGGATCTATGTGTTTCTTTTCTTTATTCTCCATGTTGCAGCAGGATGTCCTGGTTATACTTTGGCCATGTTCTAACCAGATGAAGATCAGAGTTCATGTCATCTGCCAGATACCCCAAAGATGTTCCTTGGATCCATTGTACGAAGCAGTTTAAAATAAGCTTCCTCAACTAATCTTGGCTAATCAGAAATTCTAGAACTATATGTGTGATCATGTAAGGCCATTAAAAGCATCAGCCCTATTTCAGTTTAACATGTGCCCTTCATTATCTCTACTCATGTGTGTATTTCATCAAAATAAACTCTGGAAGATAATTTGTATCCTTTAATTTCTTTCAGTGAAACCTGATCCTCCACATATTAAAAAGCTCTTCTTCCACAATGGTGACTTATATGTGCAATGGAAGAATCCACAGAATTTTTATAGCAGATGCTTATCTTATCAAGTAGAAGTCAATAACAGCCAAACCAAGACTCATGATATTTTCTACGTAAGTTTTTTTTTTAGATAGTTGTTTTCACTTGGATGTTCTTCTTTCACTTGAATTTCTTCCTGGGTAATTGAAATATCAGTGAAATGTAGCTCTCAGATTTGTCACCTTATGATGAAGATGATAATTATGATGGTAATTGAGACTTCTTGTCTGAAATAGGGCATGGTGGAAGGTTTGAGGGTTTATGGAAGTATTGACAGCAAAATTTAGGCCATTTTTTATTCTGTGTCTACCATGTGCCAGGCACTATTTTATGTAGATATGACACCTGATGAAAAGATTGTTTTCCCATGAAGCTTACCTACTAGAAATGAATATGTAAATGAGCAAGTTAATTTGAGAGAATGAATGCTATGAAGAAAATTAAATGGGGTGATGTAGTAGTGACAGAAGGGCCTGAGAGACTCTTAGGCAGGGTAGTCGTCCAAAGTGAAAACAGGTGAGATTCAACCAGAATGATGAGCAGAAGCTAGCCATGTGAAGATGTAAAGGTGGAGGGGACAGCAAGTACAAAGGCTCTGAGGCAGCAATGAGCTTGGCATGTGTGAGAAACAGAAGGGAGCCTGGTGTGATCGAAATATAGTAGGAAAGATGTCTAAACAGTAAGCCAGGGTCAGATCAGATAGACACTTGGAGGCTCTGGTGTGAACATTCAATTTTCTTGGTGTTCGTGGCCACAAAAGTGGTCAAATGTGAGTAGTCAGTATTTGTTGGATTATGTATGCTCCTGCTGCTCAGCATTTAATCCAGTATATACTAGAGGTCCCTGTGGGCCACGGGCATGACCAGACAAAGCATAATCTCAGGGCATCAAGTCCTATCATAAAGTAGCAGTCACAAACTCCGGCCTCAGACATTTCTGTTTGGACCACAATGAAGTGGGATTTTGTTTACTTATTAAATTTTAATTTTTTGCCCAGATTTAAAGCTGTGGTACCAGAGGAGTGTAGTTTCCATAAGGTGGTGCCTCAAGACCAGAAGGACTGCACTGTTCTTACCTGCCACCTGCCAGGGCTCTGTGTCCTTTTGAGTTTTAGAAGTTGGAAACCAAGTGCTTTTACATTGGCTTTTAAAGGAGCCCAGCATCTTGCATGTAGGCAAATTCCTTTGTCCAATTGTTTTAGCTCATCATAGGGTTTCAAAATACTAAAATAAGCTAGTGTTGACAGGCTCTAACTCCAGAGGGATTGGCCAGGTCCGCAGCTGAGCAGAGCTCTCCTGGGCATTTTCAGATGAATCTGCTGAAATAGAATGAGCATTTCCCAGACCAGAAAGCAGTGTCCCCACACAGTACTGCAGAAGAAAAAAGCAAAGGTCTTCCAAGTGGGGAGGGAAGGAGTTTGGATTTACAACTAGGTGAGCTCTTAGAAAGCTGACGTATACTGGAATATCCCAGCCTTTACTGCTCTCTTCTGTCTGAAACTCTGAGACACATGCTGCTTGTATTACTCATTTGGCACTGACTTATGCCCTGCTATTTACCCTGATCATGTGTGTAGGCCTTTTCTCTCCATTAAAAATATAAGCTCCTGTATGGAGGAATTAGGTGGTGTTTACTTTTTGCTGTTCCTGCTACCAATAGCTGCTAATATGTATCAAGTGATTATGTATTAGGCATTTTAATAAGCACTTTATCTGAATTGCCTCATTTAGTCCTCATGCTAACCCCAAGGACCTAGGTCTGGTTATTTTGTCCCCATTTTACAGATGAGAAAACGCAATCTCAGAGATTACTCCTGAAGTCACATTTCTAGTAAGTGGTAGAGACAAGATTTCAGCGAAAGTCTAACTACCAAGTTTATGTTCTTAACTGCTAGGGACCACCTCAAATCAATACTTCCTCTTAATGCTAACAGCCAAAATTTATTAAGTGTTTATGATATGCTACACTGATACTCTTCTATATATATACTTCTTACACAGTAGCTCATAACAATCCATGAAATTGGTTCTGTTTTAACCTACATTTAATGGAGGAACTAAGGCTCAGAGAGGTTAAGTAACTTGCTACAGACCACACAGCTAATAAGTATAACTTCAAAAGTTTGTCTCCATGTATTAAACTTTGACGAAGAATACCTGGTGTAACGCCATGTGCATGTCCTCACTTCATAAATTCCTGTTGAATTGAATTACCTTTTTTACAAACTTCTGAACCGAAGAGAACACACATACTACGGAATTTATCTACCTAAATTAAAACTGTAGTCTATTTGGAGTTAACTGTGTGTATACACTTGAGTTTAGATTTTTCTCTTCTAGCAGATGTTCACCAGCTGCTTCCTCTCTTCAAATGTCATCGGCTTTTTGTGTGCTGATTTTAGAGCTCAGCTGGCTAGCGTCTTTTTTTTTTTTCAAGACTTTTTGAGGAATTATTTTGCCTGATGTTCCAGTTAAGAGGGGGAAGTAGGTTGGAACATAAACTGGTACCATCCCATGGAGGCTGTGGTTGGAGGTAGTTCATGACAGAATCATAATGGTAGGAATGACTTGTCTGTGACCACCATGTTTGCCTGCAAATTATCTGCTTGGTGCTCTCTGCCCTTGTTTTCCTTTTCTTACAGAGGTGTCTGAGCAGCTGATAAACTACATAAGGGGATTTACATTTGAACAAAAGCCCAGAACCTTCAGTTTGCAGTGACTTGCTGACTTTGGAATGTGTATATCTGGGAGGGGAGACATCAGCCTGTAACTGATCCCTCAAGTGCTAGTTGACATTTATGATTCCCCAGCAGGCCTCTGATTCCAAATAGCCAACAGTGGGGTACAGTAGTCCCCAAATGGCTTTGTCTCTGCCACTATGTGAAATACTGATAGGATGGCCCTACCTCATTCGGTTGGCTTTTCAGCTCTTCACAAATGCTGGTAGGAACCGTTCAGTGCCTGGCATTGAATGCCAAAAATCATAGCTTTGTGTTCTTATCCTATGTTTAAACATTTCCCTGATAGAAGTTGACTTTTTTTTTCCACTTTACCGAGGTATGATTGACAAGTAAAAATTGTATATATTGAGGTCATACAATGTACTTCTTTTTAAGGTGTACAGTGTGGTGATTTAATATACATCTACATTGTGAAATGATTATCACCATCAAGTTGATTGACACATCCATCACCTCACACAGTGACCTTTTTTTGATATGGTGAGAACACTTAAAATCTGCTGTTTTTTGTGAATTTCAAGTATACAATGCAGTATTATTGACTATAATCATCATGCTATACATTAGATCCCCAGAACTTACCTTATAAATGAAAGTTTGTCCCTTTTGACCAACATCTTCCCATTTTTCCCAACCCCCAGCCTCTGGCAACTACCATTCTGCTCTCTGCTTCTATGAATTTGACTTCTTTACCTTTCACATAGAAGTGAGATCATACAATATTTATCCTTCTCTTCTGACTCATTTTACTTAGCAAAATGCCCTCAAGGTCCATCCATGCTATCACAAATGGCAGGATTTCCTTCCTTTTTATGGCTGGATAATATTCCACTGTATGTATATGTGTATATATAAATACACCACATTTTCTTCATCTGTCAGTGGACACTTAGGTTGTTTTCATGTCTTGGCTATTGTGAATAATGCTGCAGTGAACATGGGAATGCAGATAGCTCTTTGAGATCCTGATTGATTTCCTTTAGATATATACCCAGACATGGGATTGCAGGATCATGTGGTAGTTCTGTTTTTAATTTTTTGTGGAGCCTGCATACTGTTTTTCCATAGTAACTGCACTGATTAATATGCCCATCAATAGTGCACAAGGGTTCCATTTTATCCACATCCTCACCAGTATTTATGTCTTTTATCTTTTTGATGCTGGCCATTCTAATAAGTAATGAAGTGGTATGTCATTGTGGTTTTGACTTGTATTTCTCTGATGAGTAGTGATGTTGAACATCTTTTCATATAACCCATGGCCAGAAATAGACTATTTAAACAACAGATTTTCATGTGTTGATTTTTTACACCAATTTTGAAATAGTTGCATTTAGAAACTGATCATTCTCTTTACATCAAATAGCAAGTGACTTAAATGGTGTGAAGGAGAACTTTGCATTCTTTCTCTTCTCCAACCCTGTTGTTTTTGTTATATTATGCTCTTATCAAAGGAGACTAGTCTCGTTCTTTTTTTAACTTTGTATGGATTTATAGTATAGTATAGAAATAGTATACTATTGCACAAGTCATTATGCACAGCTTACTGATTTTTTCACAAGTGATTTCTGCCAACAATTTTTCATTTATTTAACCAGCACCCCAGAAGCCCCATCATGATCCTTTTTGATCACTACCCTCCCAGAGAGCAACTATTAACCTGATTTGTAATCCCACAGATTGGTGTTGCCTCTTTTTAAACTTAATGTAAATGAATTATACAGAACTTAATTTTTGTGTTTGCCTTCTTCCACTCAATGTTTTATTTATGAGATACACTGACATTGTTGCCTGTAGTTGTAGTTGGTTAATTCTCATTGCATTCATTCTATTATGTCAATATAGCACATCTGATTTATCCATTTTCTCACTGTTGGACATTTGGATAGTGTCCAATTAGGAGTTTCATGAATAGAGCTTTTATGAACATTTGCATACTTATGGTGCATGTGTGCATACATTTCTGTTGGGAATATATGGGCCATAGAGTTATATATGATTCTCTCTAGTAGATAATAGCAGTTTTCCCAAATGGTTCTGCCAGTTTACACTACAAGAGCAGAAATTCAGAGTGCTAGATGCTTCACATCCTCATCAACACTTGGTATTGTCTGCTAGGTGTGTGTATTGTTATCTTGTGGATTTAATTTGTGCTTCCTTGATGACTAATGAAGTTGAGCGCTTGTTTATATGTTTATTGGCACTTTGAATATCCTTTTGTGAAATGCCTGTTCAAGTCTTCTGCCAGTTTTTCTATTGGGTTGTCTGTCTCTTTCTTATTAATTTGTGGGATAGATGTATATTTATGTGTGTATTATATATAAATATAAATATATATTATATAATATAATATATATTCAAGTCCTTTGTCAGAAATAGCAAATATCTTCTCTTACTCTATGCATTACCTTTTTTATTTCCTTAATAAGATTTCTTTTGATGTGCAAGTTTTTTATTTTAATAGAGATGACTTCCTAAAAGCTTTTCCTTTATGGCTAATATTATTTTGGCCCGGTTTAAAAAATCTTTTCCTGCTTCAAGATCATGAAGATATTCTATATTTTCATCTAAAAGTTTATTGTATTTATGTATTTTTTTCATTTATTTTTAACTTTCACATTTAGATCTGCAATCCATCTGAAATTAAGTTTGTAAATAGTGTGAGGTAGGGGTCAAGATTGTTTTTTCTCCTGTATGGATGTGTAATTGACCCAGCACCACTTATTAAAAGACCAAGCTTGTTTCATGGCTCCTGGACCTCTTTTAATGGGATAAACGGAAACCTTGTTAGAAATGGTTAAATAATTTAAAATGTTGTCTTTTTATAATTTTGAATTGATTCATTTTTATATTTTCAAGGTTGAAGAAGCCAAATGTCAGAATTCGGAATTTGAGGGAAACCTGGAGGTCAGTAAATTCAACATTAGATTAACTCTTTGGGCTTAAACTCAGAGTAACTGGGGTGGGGCAGGGCAAGCATGGCCCAAATTTGAACTGCTTTGAGAAGAACAAAGTATTTTGTTCTGTGGGTTATTGCCAATTCTTTTTCAGGAGTTAAAGTCAGATCATTTGGATTGAAATCCAAGACTTAATCATATACAGAATTTGGCAGATAATTATATTTAACATTCAGAAGCAGAGAAAGAGAATCAACTAGTAACATTCCTTGTGTGTTTTTAGTTTATATCTAAGGGTACAATTTGTTTCATGGTCCCCGGCGTTCTTCCTGATACTTTGAACACAGTCAGAATAAGAGTCAAAACAAATAAGTTATGCTATGAGGATGACAAATTCTGGAGTAATTGGAGTCAAGAGATGAGTATAGGTAAGTGAATGGGATTTCATTAAAATTTCAACCATTGTGCATGGAAACTAAGCTGAAGCAGAAAATAGATTGAGAGAAAGGACTGTTCTGAATTCTTGATGCCAGCCAGAGAATACTTACAATTGAAATACATTTTCTGTTGAATTACTATCAAGACACCCAGGGTTAATTTACAATATACAGTTCTTTGAAAATCCACAATCCAAATTATGTTATCCTCTCTTCTGTCCTGTCTCCATCTGAACAAAAATACAGAGCTAAAGTACAGAAGGCAGGCGTGATTATCTGCAGATTATATGATGCTAGAGGACTATCCTGTATGCCGGTGAGAGAATCAAGAGTAGAACAATGACCTTGATGGCATTTAATAGAGATAAAACTGTATCCGTATCTAGGTTTCAGAAAAATCAGTTTCATTTATTAATTAAGCAGCTGAGCAAGCTATGTGCCAGGCTCAAGTACAGGCTTGAAAAGCCCTGTGCTTTATGGATATGTGTGTTGTAGGGTGGGGTATAGGGTTTTATTAGACTATAAGCTCAAAATGACTCAACATTGGACACCACATTGTAGGAGGTATGTTGGCAGACTGGAATCTATCCCTGAAAGGGCAATTAGGATGTTGAAGAATCTGAAAGATTGGGGAGGATCAGTTGATGGAAGTAAGCTTGGAGTCAGAGATTGCTGAATTCTGATATTGGAGATATTGTCAGATAAAAGAGGGAATAGGCTGTCTGTTTTTGTGGCTACATGGGGCAAAATAGGACCAACTTAAGAATGCTCTAACAGAGAGACAGGTTGTTGAGGTAGTCAATTCCCTATTGATTGAGAGGCTGAAAAAGGCAGGCATGTGCCAGGCACGGTTGTATTAGTTATCTATTGTTGTATAACATTTTCCCCCAGAATTTGGTTGTTTGAAAAATATGTATTTACCATCTCACCCCATTCTGTGGGTCAGGAATCTGGGCACAGCTTAGCTAGGTATGTCTGGTTCAAGTTCTCTCATGTGTTTACAGTCAAGCTGTTGGCTAGTCCTGCAGTCTCATCTGAAGGCTTGACTGGGGCTGGAGAATCCACTTCCAGGCTCACTTATGTGGTCATTGGAAAGCCTCAGTTCCTTTTTGGCTGCTTAATGGAGGCCATAGCAGGTTGAATTGTATCACCTAAAAGGAAATGTCCAAGTCCCAACTCCTGGTACCTCTATTTCCAAAACTCTTATTTAGAAATAGAGTTTTCACAGATGTAATATAGTTAAGATGAGGTCATACTGGCTTAGAGTAGGCCCTAAATCCAATGACTAGTATCCTTATAAGAAGAGAAGATACACAGAAACAGAGAGAGACACATAGACCCATAGGCCATGTGAAGATGGAGACAGAGATCAGAGTGATGCAACTATAAGGATTCACCCAGGGATTCCTGAGCCACCAGAAGCTAGGAAGAGGCAAGGAGGAATTCTTCTCTAGAGCGTTCAGAGGGAACATTGCCCTGTTGATACCTTTGTTTTGGACTTGTAGCTTCCAGAACTGTGAGAGAACACATTTCTATTGTTTTAAGCCAACCAGTGTGTGGTGATTTGTTATGCAGCTCCAGGAAGTTAGTAGAGGCTTCCCTCAGTTCCTTGCCACTTGAACCTCCCCACAGGGCTACCTTATGACATGGCAGCTAGCTTCTCCAAGTAATTGATCCAAGCAAGAGACAGTGCATGAGAGAACACTCAATATGGAAACCACAGTCTCTTTATATGCTATTCTCAGAAATGACCCACCACTGCTGCTGTTCAGTTCTTTACATGTGAGTCAGTCAGTCCAGCCTACCCTCCAGGGGAGGGCATTACACAAGGGTGTGAATATCAGGAGGCAGGGATCATTTGGGGTCATTTTAGAGGCTGCCTAACACAGTGATGCTAGGCCCTGATGGCACTTTCTAGATGTTCATGCCCTAGTGGAAAAGATGAGCATGTAAGTAGACATACGGCATTCTATGTGTTAGATGTAGGAAGGCAGTTAATGAAAGGCTTTGGAATTGGATAGTGCTGGATTTGAGGCTTGACTCCATCATTTACTAACCACTTTTGGATGAGCCACTAAACTTCTTGGAGCCTTATCTTTCTCATCTGTATAAATGGGAAAGAATATTATCTATTTCTATAGCATAGATATAAGCATGTAAAAACCCATAATATGATATCAGACATGCAGTGGGGATTCAACTAAGAATAGTAGTAGTGGTAGTTGTTAGGATTTGTTTAGGTGTTCTAATAGTGGTAAATATTCAATAAGCAAAGATAGTCACTGTTAGTGAAATGACATATTTAACAGATACAACTTATTTGTTAATAGTGTCCGACCCACTTAAGATATCCTGGTTTCATATAATCCTTAAGGTGGAATTTTAGAATTCCATGTATTCCTCCATGGAATCTTAGAGCAGGACTTTATTTTCACTGTTAAGATAATAGAAGGTAAGATAATTGAAGCGCTTTGAAAAATAGGTTCAGGTAGAGGGCAGAAATACCTCATTAGTCTAATATAACTGTCGCTTGGTTTATTTCTAAAATGGTTTTATTTTTCAGGCTTTTCTGTTTGCTTTCCATTATCCAGGTAAAAAGGACAATCCCGCTCTCTACATCACCATGTTACTCACCATTCCAGTCATCTTAGCAGTTGCAGTCATGATCCTTCTACTTTATCTGAAAAGGTGAGGCAGCTGCCCAGGCAGGCTTGATAGTTTCCATTAGCCTGGTTGCTATGGTTCTTATTCATTGTGAGGCTGTTTGACATTTGCTGGGGGTATTGGAATCATTTTGGCTGTACATGGCTTTTGGTAGTATGACATGGCAAATAACTATTACTGTGCCTGTTTTCTGGTGAGAAAAGTGTTGGATTAGTTTCCTGGGGCTTTGCTCAGACACCGTTTTCTTTGCATGTGTTTAGAATTGTTGATAGGCCCTATGTTCACTCTGCTTTTTCAGATGTCTAACGTATCAGCAGTTGATTGGTAGCTCTTGGAATGAGGTTTTAGAAATGGAGACCATTACTAGTTAAATGATTTGTCTGATATTAATGTATTTATATACATGAGTCTGGAGTTAAGGGACAGGTCTAGGCTGGAGACTGCTATTTATGGTTGTAGAAAGGACAACTTTAACAAGTTGTTTCTAATATATGATATACATTCCTGGAGAGTGTCTGACTTTATCTCACCATGGGGACTAGTCTGGTGCTGTTATTTGCTGTGCATTAAATACCTAAGGTTGGAAAACATTATTAAGCTGGGTCCAGAACCATTACTGTATCATTATTTTTTATATTTATTTTTTTATTATGGTATCATTAATATATAATCACATGAGCAACATTGTGGTTACTAGATTCACCACCCCTTATCAAGTACCCCATTATTACAGTCACTGTCCATCAGCATAGTAAGATAACACAGAGTCACTACTTGTTTTCTCTGTGCTATACTGCCTTCCCCATGCCCCCCCCCCATTATGTGTACTAATCATAATGCCCCTTATTTCCCTTCTCCCTTGCTTCCCACCCACTGTCCCCAGTCCCTTTCCCTTTGGTAACTGTTAGTCCATTCTTGCATTCTGTGAGTCTGCTGCTGTTTAGTTCCTTCAGTTATGCTTTGTTGTTATACTCCACAGATGAGTGAAATCACTTGGTACTTGTCTTTCTCTGCCTGCTTATTTGACTTAGCATAATACCCTCTAGCTCCATCCATGTTGTTCCAAATGGTAGGATTTGTTTTCTTCTTATGACTGAATAATATTCCATTGTGTATATGTACCACATCTTCTTTATCCATTCATCTACTGATGGGCACTTAGGTTGCTTCCATATCTTGGCTATTGTAAAAAGTGCGGTGATAAACATAGGGGTACATATGTCTTTTTGAATCTGAGAAGTTGTATTCTTTGGGTAAATTCCAAGGAGTGGGATTCCCGGGTCAAATGGTATTTCTATTTTTAGTTTTTTGAGGAACATCCATATTGCTTTCCACAATGGTCGAACTAATTTACATTCCCGCCAGCAGTGTAGTTAGGTTCCCCTTTCTCCACATCCTCACCAGCATTTGTTTTTGTTTGTCTTTTGGATGGTGGCCATCCTACCTGGTGTGAGGTGATAACTCATTGTGGTTTTTATTTGCATTTCTCTGTTCAACAATGTGGAACATCTTTTCATGTGCCTGTTGGCCATCTGGATTTCTTCTTTGGAGAAATGTCTGTTCCGATCCTCTGCCCATTTTTTAATCGGATTATTTGCTTTTTGTTTGTTGAGGCATGTGAACTCTTTATATATTTTGGATGTCAACCCTTTATCTGAAAAGTCATTTATGAATATATTCTCCCATACTGTAGGATGCCTTTTTGTTCTACTGATGGTGTCCTTTGCTGTACAGAAGCTTTTTAGTTTGATATAGTCCCACTTGTTCATTTTTGCTTTTGTCTCCTTTACCCAGGGAGATATGGTCATGAAAAAGTTGCTCATGCTGATATCCAAGAGAGTTTTGCCTATGTTTTCTTCTAAGAGTTTTACAGTTTCATGACTTACATTCAGGTCTTTGATCCATTTCGAGTTTAGTTTTGCATATGGAATTAGATAGTAATCCAGTTTCATTCTCTTACATGTAGCTGTCCAGTTTTGCCAACAACAGCTGTTGAAGAGACTGTCATTTCCCCATTGTATATCCATGGCTCCTTTATTGTATATTAATTGACCATATATGCTTGGGTTAATATCTGAACTCTATTCTGTTCCACTGGTCTATGGGTCTGTTCTTGTGCCAGTATCAAATTGTCTTAATTACTGTCGCTTTGTAGTAGTTTGAATTTGGGGAGCGTAATCCTCTCTGCTTATTCTTCCTTCTCAGGATTGCTTTGGCTATTCGTGGCCTCTTGTGGTTCCATGTGAATTTTAGAACTATTTGTTCCAGTTGTTGAAGAATGCTGTTGGTATTTTGATAGGGATTGCATTGAATCTGTAGATTGCTTTAGCAGGATGGCCATTTTGACAATATTAATTCTTCCTAGCCAAGAGCATGGGATGAATTTCCATTTATTAGTGTCCTCTTTATTTTCTCTCGAGTGTCTTGTAGTTTTCAGGGTATAGGTCTTTCACTTCCTTGGTTAGGTTTATTCCTAGGTATTTTATTCTTTTTGATGCAATTGTGAATTGAGTTGTTTTCCTGATTTCTCTTTCTGCTAGTTCATCATTAGTGAATAGGAATGCAACAGATTTCTGTGTCTTAATTTTGTATCATGCAGCTTTGCTGAATTCAGATATTAGTTCTAGAAGTTTTGGAGTGGATTCTTTATTAGGGTTTTTATGTACAATATCATATCATCTGCAAACAGTGACTGTTTAACTTCCTCCTTACCAATCTGGATGCCCTTTATTTCTTTGTGTTGTCTAATTGCTGTGACCAGGACCTCCAGCACTATGTTGCATAAAAGTGGGGAGAGTGGGCATCCCTGCCTTGTTCCTGATCTTAAGTGAAAAGCTTTCAGCTTCTTGCTGTAAAGTATGATGTTGACTGTGGGTTTGTCATATATGGCCTTTATTTTGTTGAGGTACTTGCCCTCTTTACCCATTTTGTTGAGAGTTTTCATCATGAATGGATATTGAGTTTTGTCAAATGTTTTTCAGCATCTATGGAGATGATCATGTGGTTTTTGTCCTTCTTTTTGTTGATGTGGTGGATGATGTTGATGGATTTTCAAATGTACCATCCTTGCATCCCTGAGATGAATCCTACTTGATCATGATATATGATCCTCTTGATGTATTTTTGAATTCAGTTTGCTAATATTTTGTTGAGTATTTTTGCATCTATGTTCATCAGGGATATTGGTCTGTAATTTTCTTTTTTGGTGGAGTCTTTGCCTGGTTGTGGTATTAGAGTGATGCTGGCTTAATAGAAAGAGTGGAAGTATTCCCTCCTCTTCTATTTTTTGGAAAACTTTAAGGAGAATGGGTATTATATCTTCTCTAAATGTCTGATAAAATTGAGATGTGAAGCCATCTTTCTGGGAGTTTTGTTCTTGGTTAGATTTTTTGATTATCCATTCAATTTCACTGCTGATATTTGGTTTGTTCAGATTTTCTGTTTCTTTCTGGGTCAGTCTTGGAAGGTTGTGTTTTTCTAGAAAGTTGTACATTTCTTCTAGGTTATCCAGTTTACTAGCATATAATTTTTCATAGTATTCTCTAATAATTCTTTGTATTTCTGTGGTGTCCGTCATGATTTTTCCTTTCTCATTTCTGATTCTGTTTATGTGTGTAGACTCTTTTTTTCCTTGTTAAGTCTGGCTAGGGGTTTATCTATTTTGTTAATTTTCTCAAAGTACCAGCTCTTGGTTTCATTAATTTTTTCTCTTGTTTTATTCTTCTCAATTTTATTTATTTCTTCTCTGATCTTTATTATGTCTCTTCTTCTACTGACTTTGGGCCTCATTTGTTCTTCTTTTTCCAGTTTCAATAATTGTGAATTTAGACTAATTCATTTGGGATTGTTCTTCCTTCTTTAAATAGGCCTGGATTGCTATATACTTTCCTCTTAGAAGTGCCATTGCTGCATCCCACAGAAGTGGGTGTTGTGCTGTTGTTTTCATCTGTCTCCATATATTGGTTGATCTCTGTTTTAATTTGGTCATTGATCCATTGATTATTTAGGAGCATGTTGTTAAGCCTCCATGTGTTTGTGGGCCTTTTTATTTTCTTTGTACAATTTATTTCTAGTTTTATACCTTTGTGATCTGAAAAGTTGGTTGGTACAATTTCAATCTTTTTGCCTTTGCTGAGGCCCTTTTTGTGGCCTAGAATGTGGTCTATTCTGGAAAATGTTCCATGTGCACTTGAGAAGAGTGTGTATCCTGCTGCTTTTGGGTGGAATGTTCTGTAGATGTCTGTTAGGTCTGTCTGTTCTAATGTATTGTATCATTATTTTTATATTATTTTAACACGCACTAATTTTGTGCCTGTTTATGTCGCTGGCATAGTTCTAATAGCTGGGGTTATAGCAGTGAACAGGACAAAGTCCCTATCTATATTTTAGTGGGAGATACATATATGTGTGTGTGTGTATGTGTATGTATGTGTGTGTAAGTATATATAAGTACATAATACATGGATCATGTATATATGTAAAATAAATACTATGACTTCACATATTGAGTAGTGAAGTTTTGGGGCAGGGAGAGAGAAAGGCTAGGAAATGATAGGAGGCCAGGGCCTCTCTGAGAAAGTGACATTTGAGGAGAGACTTAAAGGAGTAAACAATTCAGATATTCAAAGAAAGAACATTCCAGCCAAGAAAAGAGCAAATGCGGAAGCCCTGAGTCTGGAATGAGCTTTGTGTGTCTTTTTGGAGTAGAGTGTGCAAGGGCGAGAGTGATAGGAGATAAGACTGGAGAGGTTGGCTGAGCCAGATCATGTAGGCTGCGGCAAGGTAGTGAGATTTAATCCTAAGTGTTATGGACACATTGGAGAGTTTTAAGTAGAGGAGGGACATGATCTGATTTGCTGATTAAAGGTCATTGTAGGTGCTGAGTGAAGAACTGACTTGGCCAAGAATGGAAGCAAGTAGACTAGTTAGGAGGCATTGCAGTGCTCAGGAAGAAAGATGAGGATAGCCTAGGCTATCTCTCAAAAATGGAGGCAGTTAGCAATGGAGGAAGTAAGATGTGGTCTGATGTGGAATATGTTTTATAGGTAGAATTGATAGCACTTGCTGATGGCTGCTTGTCTGTGGGAGGTGTGAGGAAAGTTGAGGATTCAAGGATAACTCTTAGATTTTTGGCTTCAACAACTGAGTGAATGCTGGAGCCATTTACTGAGATGGAGAAGATTGTGAGCAGAGCTGGCTCCAGGGGAAAGGTGAGGACTTCAGTTTTGAACATAAGTTTCAGATGCCTGTTAGAGACCAAGTACAAATGTTAAATAGGTAGTTGTATACATGAGTCTGGAGTTTAAGGGAGAGGTCTGAGCGGGTGATAGGATTTTGGGAGTTCTTGGCATGTAAATGGATTTAAAGCCCTAAGCCTGGAAGAGAGCACTCATAAAGTGAGGGAGCTAAAGAGGACAAGGGAGTAAACCCTGATGCCACATCAGTTTAGAGACGTAGAAGATGTGGTAGGTCTACCAACTGGTACTGTAATCTGCAAAAATAGAGAGGAGAGAAGTAAGATAAAGAAAAATTAAAGAGGAATGTACCCTGTTCCCAGAAGATAATTTTTTTCATAATTATAAGCTGTAAGCCCCCATCTAGTCTATAATAAGTAAAGCACCATTATTATTTAAATGATAAGATATAATTCACACACACACACACACACAGTCATACAATCATAGCCATGTGAGGTGCTGAATGTATTAATTAGGTTGACTGTGGTCATAACTTCACAATGTACTCATAAAGTGAAAACGTCATGTACATCTCAAATATATACAATTTTTTATTTGTCAAGTATGTTGCAACAGCTGAAAAAATTTTTTTAATGATAGGGTATAAGTAATTTTCCTATCCTGCTGGCCCCTTGCTCCCCTCACACTTGATGTTCTTAGGATATTGATTTCTCAGCTTGTTCTGGAAATTTCTTCACAACTGTTTTATCACTAAAGATGACTTGTGTACTAAGTCTGTTGTCCAGGCCTCCTTTAGTATGCCTCTATTTAAGTGGGACATTCCTGTGGGCTGGAAGATTTGTTCAAAGATGTCTCTGTTTTCTTAAAGGCTCAAGATCATTATATTCCCTCCAATTCCTGATCCTGGCAAGATATTTAAAGAAATGTTTGGAGACCAGAATGATGATACCTTGGTAAGCACTGACTCCATGAGGTCCGAAGTTGTTCTGTTTTTGAGGCTATCAGATATTTAAAAATTTTTGTAAATATATATAACATAAAACTTGCCATTTCAAACCATTTTTAAATGTACTGAGAGTTCAATGGCGTTAAGTACATTTATGGTGTTGTGCAAACATCATCACTGTTTCAAGAATGTTTTCATTATCTCAGACTGAAACTGTGCCTATTAAACAGTAACTCTGCATTTCCCCAGCCCCTGGTAACCTCTGTTCTACTTTCTGTGTCTGAATTTGCCTATTCTCGGTACCTCATAGATGTAGAATCCCGTGATATTTGTTCTTTTGTGTCTGGCTTCTTTCCCTTGCATAGTATTTTCAAGGTTCATCCATGTTATAATATGTGCAGAGTTTCATTTCAAAATTGGTTATTTTAAAGTACATTTTATCTAAAAGAGTAAAGAGCTGATTTACAATGTTGTAGCTCAGGCTAAGCATTCCATTTAAGAAGTCCCCAGAATACTTTGCCCATCTCATCTCTGGGCTTGGTTCTGTCTGTGGGGTGGGGAACCTATTTGATCCAAACTTTCAGTGGAGGAGACTTCTTTATGAAACTAGCCAAATAGGCAGGCCTCTGACTCTTGGATAATTTTTAAAACTTGACTTGGGGAAATAGAAAGATAGGGTAAACAGTTGAAGTATATTTTGTTCATGCTATTGCTTAGAAAGCCAGCCCCTTAAAGACATGGAAATAGAGCAACCCCTACCCCACCTGTTGTAGTTAGTTTCCTATAGACTATCTTGCTAGAATTTGTGGTTGAAGACCTAAGGCCTTAGGGAAACAAAAGAGTTTGAGGTTTCTCTGATAAATACATTCACCCAAATAAAATTAAAAAGACAGTAACTGAAATAAATATCAATATTATTGTATATATATTAAATTAGTAATATCAGGCATAGGGCAGTTAATTTAGGGAAGTAGTACAGTATAGGAGATAATAGCCTGGGCTCTGGAGTCAGCTTGTCTGAATTCAAATCTCTGCTGTATCATTTACCATCTCTTTGACCTTAGGGCACTTCCTTAACCTCTCTATACCTCAGTTTTCTCACTGAGGTACCCAGTGAGATGTATTTAGATATACCCAGTGTGCTGTATTTAGAATTTTTCAATTTGGAATTTTAAGCAGGGCACACAGCCTACCAATTCATGTCAAGTGCTACTGTTCCCAATTCTCACTGTGGTTTCACACGTTGGCCTAACATGCCAGACCCCTGAAAGGTGTTTGAATATGCTACCTCTCTTAGCAGAATGAAGATTAGTCAAAGTGCCATGACACAAATGTCCAATGTCTATGAAAACATGTTTGGACTCACAAATATATATAACACATATAACCAAAGCAGTGTTAGCAAGGGAGGGGGAACTGACACTTTTCATGCACTGCTAGTGGGCCTGTAAAATGGTATATAGTTGACCCTTGAACAACGTAGGGAGTTAGGGGTGCCAACCCCCCATAAGTTGAAAATCTGTGTATAATTTTTGACTTCCCCAAAAGTTTAGTAATCTACTATTGATCAGAAGCCTTACCAATAACATAAACCATCAATTAACACATATTTTATATGCTGTGTATTATATACTGTATTCTTACAATAAAATAAGCTAGAGAAAAGAAAATGTTTTTTCAAATTGTCAGATTTCCAAATAATTTCCCAATGTAAATATTGAAAAAAAATTTGTATGCAGGTGGACTTATAAAGTTCAAACCCATGTTGTTATAGGGTCAACTGTATATTTTATCTGGAGGGTGACTTTATAAAATGTAACAACAATCTTTGACCTTTTAATTATACTTTTAGGACTCTATTTTAAGAAAATTATACTTTTAGGAATCTATTTTAATCCAACAGTGATACAAGGATATCAGTGCATCATTTGTTTCTGACATCAAAAATTAGAAAACAAAGAAACATCAGCAATCAATAAAAAAGGTTAGGTTTCCAAGCATTTATTGTCATAGCAAAATATGATTCAAGAGTAAGAAACATATCACAGATGTGTAGTATATTACAATCCTAATTTTTATTAAAATGCCTTAATATATACAAAGAACAATGAATGAAAATGGGTCAAAATGATAATCTCTGGGCAGAAGGACTGTGGATAATATTATCTTTTCTCTACTTTTCTGAAACTTCCAAATTGCCTATAATAAGCCTGTATTACTTCTATAATAAAAAGAAACCCTGTACAAGTCATTAAGGGAAAAGAGAATATTGTGGCCATCCGGATCTGAGAGATAATAGGGACTTGAACTTAGGTGGTAGCAGAGGAGATTGATGCAAGAGACATTATTAAAGGAAACTCAGTGCAACCTGGTGACTCTGTGTGGATACTGAAAGGTAGGGAGAGTAAAAAACAATTTCAAGGTCTCAAGCTTCAGTGATAGAGTGAGTGATGGTAACATTGACAGCAAAATCAGATCGATTATTTTTCATAGAGATGGGAAAATTGCTCTTTTTCAATTTGCTGTCTAGAGATAATATGTTGTACTGATGAGTCAGATAATTCTATAATTTAGTGAGGTGGGTACACTGACAAGATGGACCACTAAAAGCATAAGATGTTTTTGTTTGTGATGATTACAGAACATTAAATAAAATCAATGTTTAAAAGTATAATAAAAATGCCAGACCAGGGGTAAGGGTAATAGAATGAATTTTCATGTTTGTCTTTTAACCAAATGAATAACCCACTTTCTCTACATAGCAGCAAGCCTTACAAATTGAACTGCATATACGCAGAAAAACTAACCTTTTACTTCTAGAATCATTGAATTACAGTATGAACATGACCTTAGAGGTCATCTAACGAAGGAGATATTTACATGTCTAATTATTTATCTTTAATTATAAATTTTTCAAAACTGTATTCGAGCCCTATCCTCTCACTTCAGAGATGGGGACATTGGGGGCCACAGAGAAATTCCTCAAGGACTGTTCACCTAGAAAGGTAATTTCAGAATCTGAACTAGAAGTCATTGTAGCCCCAGGTTACCAACTTCTAATCCAAAGAAGTAATGCATGCCCCTTCCAAACATTTTTTTCACAAATAGTAGAAGAAAAATTTCTTCTAATAAATAGTGGTTCTTTAAAAAAAAAAAAAAAGCGTGTTTAGGTGTGGCCACAAATAAATCTCCTGTATAGTTTTCCTTAAGGTTTCTAGTGTTTTGACAATGTTTTGTTCATCACTATAGTAATATTTTGGCCAACAACATTTCTTCCTGTTGCTTTGCTGTTTGCCTTTTCTTTGTGGCTAATTGGGCTGCTGGCCATATTTGGGGGCCGGGGAGCTGTGCAGAGGGAATTGCTTCTCCTCTGTATCTGCATTTCTTTTTCATCCATAAAAAATGGTCTTTTCTTCCCCTACTTCTTGGAAATCAATTGTATTGTCACTGCTGTGCCAGTTTTGCATTCCTTGGAGTTGACTTCTAAATCCTGCTGATTTTTTTTTTTGGTATTTCAGTCTGTATCTTAGAAAACTGAGAATATGCTTTCCTACATAGCCAAAATAGCATGACCACACTTGAAAAATTTTAATTTCTTAGTATCATCTAATAGTCCATATTTAAATTTTTCCAACTGTCCAGTTGGCAGGAGACAGATAATGTCCAGTCGTCCTGCCATTAGTGAAGCTAAGATTGAGCACTGTATTTAAGATGATAACAAGTGTGGCCCCTTCTGCCATCTACTTACTATCCCCTTGCCACATGAAGACAGTCTGTGGGATGTTATGTTAGCTCCCTGTCAACTCTTCATAATGCTTTTTATGCCAGCTGGTATCCTTGCTTGAATCAATCATTTCATTAGGGGTTATGGAACGATGATTTTTTACCTCCGTCATTTAATTAACATTTATAAGCTGGCACTTTTCTATAAAGCACTACTTTTGGTCATCCACTAGACTCTTTGGTGGTTCTGGAATTCAGTTTTTACTGGAAAGGCAGGATACATGTTTAATTTTTAAAGTGAGGGGTTGGATTCATAGCCACCTCAAGTGGTACTAAGTTAGTCCCCTCCACACCACATTCAACTAGTTTTTTTTTTAAGATGCAGTGATTTTAAAACATGGGGATCTGCAACTCATATTGTACAATCTTCTATTGTGAATGTTGATCTGAAGAAGACAGAAGGTAATCAGGTGAC
Organism: Manis javanica; assembly: GCF_040802235.1. Classification (NCBI taxonomy): domain Eukaryota; kingdom Metazoa; phylum Chordata; class Mammalia; order Pholidota; family Manidae; genus Manis; species Manis javanica. The sequence continues at coordinate 107,467,493 of NC_133174.1, read as the reverse complement.
TTGCATACAAAAGGCTCATGTTTTGCATGGTGCTTAGGTGCATGAAAGGCACTTCTATGGAAAATTCAGTGTGGCAAGTAACTAAATCTTGAAAGTACTCTTAAACTGAGACTTGTCCCATTATACTATGAAAGTTGTTTATTTCTTTATAAAAGCCTGTGTAGCACACTATATTTCTAGAATTAGATGACCTAACAACTAAAAGCCAGTTGTGTTAGCCTCCTAAACACTGATTTTTTCCATCTATGCTGTTTATCTTTGGCTATTATTCTATTGTTAATTGTCTTGTTTAAAAAATTGGTAGTATAAGAATTGAATTATGGCCTGGTAATTTTGTGAATTTTTTTTCTACAAGTAATTTAAAAATTAGACTGACACATAAAACACAAAATTGAGTAATAGGTCAGAATATTTGTTCTGTTTCTTACATGAACATATTTATAGAAGCAGTGCTCAGGATAGGGCCATGATGCTAATGATGAGTGAAAATGAGTAACCCAAGTTTTAGGAATAAAAAAAGGCAATTGAAAAAATTAACATATTCTTAGAAGCTATTTCTGCCACAGTGTTTACTTCATGGAAACAGATCGCTTTTTTCCTGTCCAACATAGCTAAGCACTGGGTCTAATGACCAGAAACCAAAGAAAGTGTAATGTTCGGGGTGTATTTTTAGAAGTTAAAATACTCTTTCTTTCTTTTTTTTCAGTTTTTTTTATTTTAATTTTATTTTGGTATCATTAATCTACAATTACATGAAGGACATTATGTTTACTAGGCTCCCCCCTTCACCAAGTCCCCCCCCCACATACCCCTTCACAGTCACTGTCCATCAACATAGTAAGATGCTGTAAAATCACTACTTGTCTTCTCTGTGTTGCACAGCCCTCCCAGTGCCCCCCACCCCACACTATACATGTTAATCGTAATGCCCCCTTTCTTTTTTCCCGCCCTTATCCCTCCCTTCCCACCCGTCCTCCCCAGTCCCTTTCCCTTTGGTAACTGTTAGTCCATTCTTGGGTTCTGTGCTTCTGCTGCTGTTTTGTTCCTTCAGTTTTCTTTTGTTCTTATACTCCACATATGAGTGAAATCATTTGGTACTTGTCTTTCTCCGCCTGGCTTATTTCATTGAGCATAATACCCTCTAGCTCCATCCATGTTGTTGCAAATGGTAGGATCTGTTTTTTTTCTTATAAAATACTCTTTCTTTTAAAAGCAATACATATTTATTGTAGAGATATGAGAAGTACAGGCAACCAAAAGAGAAAAATAAAATCTCTCCTAATCCTATCACCCAGATATAAGCATCTTTATTAGATTTGATGTGGACAGAATAGAGAAATCGAAATACTTTTATTGGTAAATGAAATATTAGTGACAGCAATAATAATAGTTTATACTTACTGAACTTTTGCTGTATGTCAGACACTTCTCTAGCACTGCCCTCATTACTTGGTCCCTAATATCTCCATTATATAGATGAAGAAAATAAGGTACCAGAGGGGTCATGTGTAATTGCTCAGTGTTACATTGCTAATACACAGCCAAGCCAAGATCCAAGTTTAACAGATGTCAGAGCTGAGACCTGAACTTAGGCATCCTGATTCTCCAGTCTACACCTTTGACCATTCATATTATATGTTTTAGTAAAATGCTCATATTTAATTTTTTTGAATTTAGCAGGTGAGAAAGAAACCAGTGGAAATAACAGAATTTCTGAACTTTTGACAAATTATAAAACAAACTTTAATTATCATTAAAAAAAGCAATTTTTCCATATGCTCTCCTCATTCTCTCCCCGTTGTTAAAGTTGTCCAGCATCTACACTGTCAGTGCATATAACCATTATGTACTATATAATGCATAGTATATATATTATAGTCTCCCTACAGCTCCCATTTAGACTTAATTCTGTAAGGGTATGTGTTTGATGCTTATTACCTGTATTTATGTTGGTGTCTCTCCAGTCATTTTGGTTATTTGAAGCTCTAAAAGTTTTCTCAGAGACAATTCATGGAACCAACATTTCCTGAATTATTCACACCTTGATGGAGTTTACTGAATTAATTATTGAAAGTCATTTTATTAGATATAAAAATCCATGGCTCGCATGTTCTAGCCTTAGGCATTTTAAATATGTCATCCATTTTCTTCTGGCATCAAATGTTGTCAAAGTCTGCTGACAATATAATTTTCTTTCTTACTAAAATACGTGGTCTATTTTGCCTCGTTGTCAAAAGACTTCTTTTCTTCAAAGTCCAGTAACATTACCAGAACATGTCTTGGTGGTGTTGGTCATTCTGGGTTTATTTTCTAAGGTACATGGTGTGCCTTTCAGTATATAGATTCAAATTTTAAAAAATTTTTTCAGTAAAAATTTCTTCACTTATAGGCTGTATTTTGTTCCCTTGTTTTCTTTGCCTGTCTTTTGTATTTGTTACATCCTTGAATAATTTTCATCTACCTTCATTTCTTTTTTATTAAAAAATCCTCCTTTTCATCTTCTGTTTCTCTTAAGATATTATCTATTTTGTTTATTTGCCCCTGTGTTCCTTCTAGCTTAGTCTTCATTTCTGAAATAATGATTTTCTTTTACTTCCAATTCTTTCCTGAGTCTTATCATGTCACTTCTGAGTTGTTCTTTTTCTGAATTTTTATATTACTCTATATCATGTACATTTTTCATATCATATAACATTTTCTTAATTTTAACTAGTTTTGAAATACTCAACTATAATTTTCATCTATATTTTTGTGGATGTATCTTTCTGGCATGTTTTAATTCTGTAAGGATATTATCCTATTGCTTATTTTTACATGAAATTAGCTTTCTCGAACTTTTAGAAAGAGGCTTGACTTGATTTAGGATATTTTTTTCCTAACCTCATGGCTATAGAATTCCATCTTCCATTGTTTTTGACTATTCAAAATTACAGTGAATTACTTTCTAAAATCTCTGCCAGTCTTGTTTGTGCCCTTGAGTTTTGTCTCTCTTGTCTGTCCCGGCTACTGTGGAGCCTGTCCCCACCAGTCGCTCCTGAGAGTAGGATTTCGCCCAGGACGGGGGCTTCGGTGGCTCCCAAGCTGTGCTGCAGACTCATTGCACTCAAACACTATTTGAATGTGCAAAGCCCTGCCAGTCTCTGTTGGTCATGAATTAGCTTGCTGAGGTTTGAGTGAGGTATTTAAGAGTTCTCAGATCTATCAGATGCCCTGCTGATTCCCTCTCCATACTCTTCCACAGCTGATAGCATTTTGCTCTTATAGCTAGCTCTGATTTGTCCCCACCCACTCATATTTCAGGGCTCATGAGGGAATCATTTTGATCTGGTTTTGTGGGAGATTGTGTCTGTCCTTTTGGTTTTGCTGCCCTACTTACCCTACTTTACCTTTCCTACTTGTATTTTTTATGGTGTCATTTGGGGAGATTCACAACTAGGCTGCCAACCACTGCTTTTCTCTCAGGATTGCCCTGTAGACTTCAGACCACAGATGAACTCCTGCCTGCCTCTTGCTTGCGTGTGTACAGCTTGCAAGCTTAGAATGATTTTTACACTTTTAAATAGTTGAAAAAATCTAAAGAAGAATACTATGTCATAGCACATGAAAATTACATGAAATTCAGATTTCAGTGTCCATGAATAGTTTTGTTGGAACATAACCATGCCTATTCATTTATATATTATCTATGGCAGTTTTCATGTGACAGTGGTAGAGTTGAGTTATTGTGACAGAGACTAGTTGGCCCTCAAAGCTGAAAATATACCATCTGGCCATTTACAGAAAAAGTGTGCCAACCCTGATCCTGTAATTCTCTTTTTAATGGCTAAATAGTATTCCATTGTGTGAATATATTATGTATTTAACCAAGTCCCTATTACTGCACATTTAGATGAATTCTAAATTTCATTATCATTGGCATCATTTTGCAGCTAATAAGAGCATACAGATTGTATTCTTTTCTTGGAATAAATCATTAGAAGTTAAGATTGCTGGATCAAAGGAGATTACTCATGTTTTAAATTCTTTGATATTGACAAATTGTTACCCACAAACCATATACAGGTTAAATATCTGTTAAAGATACTGGTTAAATAAGTTATAGTGCATTCATGTAATGAAATATTATTCAGAGGTTAAAAAAATAAGGTAGATCTATTTTACTAATGTATAAGAATATATCATCTATGCTGTAAAACACTCTGGTTACATGCATAGAGTATGATTCCTTCATATTAAGGATATAGGGGCGTTAGAATACATATACTTAAACTTTTCCCAAGAAGCTTAAGTTATACCAACTTACATACCTACCAGTAGTATGTCTGAGTAGTTGTTTGACCACACTTTTACCAGTGTGAATGTATCTTGTTTTTTATAAAATTCTTGCCAATTTGATACAGAGTAAAAGGGACATCTTGTTTCAACCTATATTTTTCTTATATATTCACTGGTTTAAATGAATTCTTCTATGAAATTCTCATTCATTCTCCATATTTCCCTGCCATTTTCATCTATTTGAAACTTGGTGGTTTGTAAATATCTGTTTATATATCAGTTATTACTCCTTTGATTTGTCATATATATTTGCCTTTGTATTATATACTTAGAGTAATTAATGGTATATGAAAGTTTTTTCTCCTGCAGTCAAAACTGCCTTTATTTTTTATGCATAGAAGGCCCTTTCCTACCTCAGTTTATATAATTGTTGCTCAATATATTTTTCTAGTACTTATTTTGGTTTTGTTTTTTTATGCTTAGGTCTTCAGTCCATAGAGAATTTATCCGTGTAGGCTATGAAGTAGGGCTTAACTTTATTTTTTAAATGCTTAGCCAGTTGTCTTAGTGCCATTTATTGAATAAGCCATTACTTCAAGGTTATATAATTTTTCCAGTGTGTTTTTTATTAGAAGTGTGAGCATGTCATATTTTTAAAAATCAGGTTTATTGATTTCATTTATATACAATAAAAATTTACTCTTTTTAAGTGTACAGTTAGAGGAGTTTTAGCAAGTATATGCAATTTTGTAGCCACCACTCCAGTCAAGATAAACATGTCCATCATCCCTGCAAAAGCTTCCTTGTGCCCCTTTGCACTCAACCCCTGTCCCCTGGCCCTATACCCTGGCAACCACTAATCTGCTTTCTGTCCCGAAAGTTTTGCCTCTTCCAGAATGTCACATAAATGGAATCATACAGTATATAGATTTTTGATTCTGGCTTCTTTCACTCAGCATAATGCATTTCAGAGACATCCATATTGTTGTATGTATTAGTAGTTCATTTTTTGTTTTTTTTTGTGATCATGTGAGGCATTTCCTATTACTACAAGATATTATTCACTTAAGTAATCAATCATTGTCAACAAATTAGAGGATGCAGAGAATGAAATTAGCAAAATGAACTATGGATGTAAAATTCATTTGAAATTCAATTTAGTGACAACATTAGCTTTCAGTTAGTTGGCCCAATTGTTTAAACATCTTCCTTTTGCAGTTTTTTTAAAATTAAAGTATCATTGATATACCATCTTATGTTGGTTTCAAATATGCAACAAATATGACCAGTGGTTTGACAGTTACCCATATTATTAAGCCCTCACCCCCTCTAGTGTGGCCACTATCAACATTGTAAGATGTTACAAAATCATTAACTGCATTCTCTGTGCTGTACTACTGTCCCCACATAGTTCATTTCTTTTCATTGCTGAGCAGTATTCCATGATCTGGCTGCACCACAGTTTATTTGACCATTCACTTGTTCAAGGACATTGCGGTTGTTTCCATCTTTTGCCTTTTATGAATAAAGTTACAACTTTTATAACTCTGTTGTTATATATTAGATATACTATAATATAATCATTCACATAGAGATCTTTGTGTGGACATGTTTTCATCTCTCTTGGATAAATATCTGGGAGTGGGATTTCTGGGTCATGCAATAAGTATATGTTTAATTCTATAAGAAACTGTCAGACTCTCTTCCATAGTGGCTGTACTATTTTACATTTTCACCAACAATATTTGAGAGATCCAGCACTGTTCATCTTCATCAGCTCTTGGAATAGTACTTTTAATTTTAGCCGTTCTAGGAATATCGGGGTTAAATAATTCATTTGGAATAATTTGAGTATTTTAAGCAGTCTTTTCCACCTCATCCCTCCATAGGCTTTGTAAGACTGGCTGCCCCTGACTTGCTCAGTCCATCTCCAATTGCACAACCTGAGATAGCTGAATAGTCATTGTTGCCATTGTTTGTTTTTCGTCTTTCCATTTCCTTCCCTAGACTTATAGAACCAGAAAACATCAGAGCAGAAAAGGAGCTTGGAAATAATCTAGTGCACGGATTGGCAAGCTTTTTCTGTAAAGAGCCAGACAGTAAATATTTTTGGCTTAGAAAGCCATTCGGTTTCTGTCACAGCATCTCAGCTCTGCTGTTGTAGAGTGAAAACAGCCATAGACACAATACAGAAACAAATGGGTGTAGCTATATTCCAGTAAAACTTTATTTATAAAAAGAGGTGGTTTGCTGGATTTGACCCTTAGACTGTAGTTTGCCTACACCTGCTTTAACAACCTAAATTTACACATGAGGATACTTAGCTTAGGTTTCATCCTTTCCCTTGACTTAGAGAAGGCAAAAACCAGGATATTGGCTTTCACCATAACAGAGACACTTAAATTGAGTTCAAAGTGACCTTACCTTATGTATAATGCCCTGTTCTAGCAAATAATGTTATATGAAGCTGTTAATATAGGGTCTTCCAAAGTTTTTACTGCACTAAGACTTCTTGGGACGTTTTATGTATTACTTAGATGCTAGTTGACTTTTGAGGCTGATTATATCTTTGGCAGTAGTCAAATTAGAGTAGTAAGAAAATAATGGTAGAAACAGTTGAAGTAAGAAAAGCATACCACCCTTTTATTCTCCTTAAAAAAGACTTTGTTTCCAATTTTGCAGATGTCCAAATTTGTTTATGTCTTGAGATAGCGATTAAATGTCATTTAACAATCCCATGCTTCCCCCCGCCACTTAATGTTAATTCCTGATTGTTTTGTTTCATTAACTGTTCAAACAGATGAAGATTTGTAGGTCAAAAAGGAAAACAACAGAAAAACACTCATGATTCCATAAACACAAACCTAAACATAAACATTGGCTGTGAGTACTCAGGGAAAGAATACTGTGTAGAAAAGTCATTGTGTATTTTTTCCCTCTCTTCCAGCACTGGAAGAAGTATGACATCTATGAGAAGCAAACCAAGGAAGAAACTGACTCTGTAGTGCTGATAGAAAACCTGAAGAGAGCCTCTCAGTGATGGGGATAATTTATTTTAACCTTCAATGTGACCTTGTGAAGATTCATCCCATTCCCCATTTGTTATCTGGGAACTTGTTAAATGAAAACTGAAACTACTGGACCATTTAAAAACAGCTCATAAGAGCCTTAGGTCTTTACATTGAGTCATGCATCAAAAAACTAAAAAGAAGGGGCCCTCTGGAGAAGAGAATGGAGTCATTCTTGTTGAATTATAAAAGCAGACATCCCTTGCAAAGGCTTCAAACTAGGAAACAAAGCAAAAAGTGTTGATGGCAGTAGAGTTAATCTTATCAAGGGTTGTGACAACTTCTTGAGTGATCTATGCCTGCTTTGTATTTTTTGGGTCAAACAATACCAACAAGTTTTATTGGGGGGAACTCATTTTGGGTGCAAATGCTATAATGCCAAACTTGAGTCACAGACAATGTCTAGCAAACAAAATTGATAAAACCTGTTGTTTGAGATGCTACCGAGTAATGTTTGTGGCTCTTAAAACTCTTGACAGTTGGGAATTGTCATCCCCTTTAATCATTTTCTTCTGCTTTGAAAGGCCCAGACATCATTGTTGCCCATGACGATGACAACTACAGGAGAGGCCAAGGCAGCTTCTTTACCAAGAACTTTCAAAGCCATTTCAGGCTTTTCAGGGTAGTGGAGGAAGAATGGCTTACTGGATATTACAACTTGAACCATGCAGTTTCTAATGATGTATTGTTTTTTCTTCACCTCTGCTACTCAGATGTTTACTATGTGTCCAGATCGTGCCAAGCCTCCAGGTATGAGGCATGGACTCTGTCAGAGTTTTGACAGTCTAGTTGGGACTCAGTTTATCCCCACCTGTCATTTTCAGACCTTTCAACTCCCCAGTTCATACACTGATTTCCCCTTTTGCATTCCCCCTCATTCCCTTCCTTGTAGCTTTCACCTTTCATTAGATATTAGAATATAAATCTGCTCAGAACACCTAGAGGAGCAGGGAATAATTTGCATCTTAGTTAAAGTGTGGGTAGACTGAGAAACAATGACTAATTCTTGCATATTTTACAACTTCTATATGATTCTGCATTTATTTGAAGGTTTTCAGCATTAACCATTTCTCTACATATTTTCTAAACAGGAGGTATTCACTTATTTGCTTGGAGGATAAAACAGCTGTGTCTTCTCCTTACTGCCACAAATGGTTATTAGTAGGTTTTGTGTCTCTCATTGATAGCCACCATCCAAGGCTCCAATATTTGCATTCTTTTTCTGCATATGTTAGGGTTCCATTCTCCCTCATCCCCATAGCATATACATATAGATATTCCCTCTGCTCCTCTGCTTCCTCCAAATGTAAAGACATATGGAAATGGGAAGTCCCCCTCACCCAGTTTCCCTCCTTATACACACAGAATCCAATTAATGGTAGAAATTTGACAACTTTATTTCACTAGTTCTCCAAACATTCACCCATTTGTGTTACTTTGCAATTCCTGCTCTTAGGGGAAGGGAAATCAGAGATCCCTGCTCTCCACAGATTTAGGCAAAAGTGGAACCTGCTTGCATTGTGGTGGAGGAGCACTGCACCCTGGCTTTTCCGAGGAAATTCGAGTTCATGGCAAGGGTCAATGTCAAGGTGTTTGCTCCCAGTGCTTTTATTTCTGAGGTCAGATTGAGGCCTGGAGATAGGCATAGTAGATGCCTTTGTTCTGCTGCTCTCTAGACAGGATAGTTGGTTTTCCTGTGTAGGAATGAGATTACTTCCTGGTGAGGTCTTGTATAATTCTGGGAAGCAAAACACTTTAAATGCCTCACTCAAAGCCATTTTTCCTGTTACCCTATTTCAATAGCATGGGTGGGGCAGGGATTTGCTATTCTGATTACCCAAGAACTACTTACTGATGCTGACTATCATGTAGCCTGGGAGTGGGGAAATTGTATTTTGTTTCCATCTCCCTCTATTAGCAGTAAAATAGTTGAGGGAAAAGGAGGCAGTGAATTATGGGAGCACCTATGGCTGTTTAATAATCACTGCAGAGTGACCCCAGGTCTTGGGAGCTCTTGGAGACCTTAATACATCAGTGGTATTCCCATCATCTGTAGGAAACTCATAGGTTCATTTATTATTTTACATCTAACCTGAATGGATTTTTTTCTCTCCACATACCTAAATAAGCCCACAGTAAGGATGGTCATTCTTACTCTTACATTGAAATATGTTGTATTTTCACCTGGGCACTGGAGGATACATGAAACAATGTCAACTTTCTTGGTAATGCTTTCAACTAGGGATCATTTTGGTTAACTTCTTATAGGAAAGCTTGAGTGAAATAAATATTAATTGTCTTTTGTATGTCACCCAAATGTTTTCCTTTGGTCTTATTTTGGGAAAAATGTTGTGAGGAGTGGGTGGAAGGAAAAATAGCAGTTAAAAGAATAAATGTGAAAAAATTCCACAATAGCTATTTTATCTTAAAATCATTTATCGTAAACTTCTCTGCTGTTCTCAGCATGCCTGCTTTCTGATAAGGGCATGCACTTAATTTAATATTAGTATGGCTTTTGCAAGCAGCACCCAAAGGGACATAAGTATTTGGTAAGTTGTGGTTATGTAAATTAAAGAAAATGGAGAACGGATCCTTTCCCATATTAAGCTTAAAATAGACTGCAGTATACTTAAGGGGACTGTCATGATATATACATGATAGGGCTCCATAGTTGCAGATCAATCACATTAGCAGGTTACATTGGAGAATAAGAAAATCGGTTTTCAATAGCTGTCCTCTTAAGAGATGGTGATGTGGTTTTGTATTTTCTGTAAATATAGCAAAATGGTTTGAATGTCATGGAGGGTTTTCTCTCATTTGTCTTAAACTCTAGGAATAGATCTTTAGCCAGACCACAATTGTTAATTACCCTGAATCTTTACAGGACCCAAACTCTAGGGTGTGGGTAGGGGGTTCTGATCTTAGTGTGGTTACCTCTGGTTACTATCTAGAATGATCCAAGAAGATTCTGGAAATCCATCTCCAGGTAAGTATCATTTTATTTGGTATTTAATAAGGAATCTCCTTTTGAGTCTTAATACATCGACACACTGAGTATGTGACAAAATGTTTAACCAAGGACACTCGAGGTTGTATATGTATATGAGATTTATGGAAAACAAATTCCTATAGCTGCAAACATGTTCATCTCCTCTCATGGGGAGAGAAGCCAGAGTGATCCAAGCACATTTGCTCTCCAGGGTAATTTACCATTTTGTCCTTTCCATGTAGTCCTGCTCTTTTATAAGCACAACGTTGTACTCACATGAGTAGCATATTATGCTACTGGAGTATTAGTAGCTTTAGAAGAAAGCAAGGGAACAGGAGCACTTATTTCAGAGGCTCTTTTCTTTTAAACCCTAATGATTAGACCAAGCAATAAAGTTTTTATAAACACTGTAGCTAAATCTTGGCATGCTTTTTAACTTAAGGGAAGAATTTTATTGACATTGGATGTGCTAGATATTTTTGACATCAGTCTCCAAGATGATTTCTTCTTAATGGTTCTTGGACCTTTAACTGTCTTACCTAACAGTCACAATTTCAGTTTACCATTATATTAGGAAAATATTTCACTGCTAGCTTTCAACATTTATTAGGTAGGCCATTATGTAAGAAGAGAAAATAGTTCTTGAGTGGCTACTGTGTACCAAGTTATGCGTATTATTTCACAAAGTCCCCGTATGAGTCTCATGAGATAGGTTGCATTATTATCTTCATTTTATGGATGAAGAAACTGAGACATAAAATGATTGAATTATATATGCAAAATCACACAGCTAGTAAGTGACTGAGACACAATTGGAAAACAAGTCAGGGCCTGACTTTAGGGCCTCTATAATGTAGTCAGTGATGTATGTATTTGTCCTAAGGAGGCAGCTACCTATAGAAGAAACATCTAATTTCAAATTATTGCCAAAGTGCTTATCAACTGGAAGACTGAAAATTTAAATCATTTCATTGCAAAGTGGGCTTTTTACAGTGCCTTAACATCCATTTGTGCATTCATTCAAAGTGAAATAAGATTTGGCTTGGTGTCAGATGGTTGGTCAGAGAGAGACTACTTTCTACAAGGGAAAGAAACGTTAAGTTAGAATTTAGGAGTTCCAAATGACCTTGGGCAGATATCTCTCCCTCTCTATGTCTGCTTCCCCATTTATAGGATGAGCATGTTAGACTTAGTGACTGATCATTCCATCCAAGGCTCATAACAGTGGCCATAAACTGTGGAGCTCATTTGGAAATGAGGATCTTGGCTATGAATACCAGTGATAGCATGGGCAGGCCCCTTTCTCTCTCTGAGCGTCAGTGTTCTCATCTGAAATGAGGCTGGACTAGATTAGCTCCATTCTAACATCCAGCAAAAACTAAGATGACTTGTTTTACATATCAAGAAAATATTTGTACAGTCACCTCCTACTCTTGGCTATAGGAAGTAGCTAGATATTAACAGTGACTGCCAACAATAACCAGAGTAGGCCCCTTGATAGAACTGTAAGAACAAAGGAATTGATACACTGGATGAGCCCTGTGGTCCATCCAAATCAGAATTTTCACAAGAGCCTGGCCATGGCTGTACCTAACGTATTTCTTTTTTATAATATAATTTTTTAAATTAAGGTATCATTGATGTACACTTTCATGAAGGTTTCACATGAAAAGCAATGTGGTTACTACATTCACCCATATTATTGAGTCCCCCCCCACATACCCATTGCAGCCACTGTCCATCAGTGTAGGAAGATGCCACAGAGTCACTATTTGTCTTCTCTGTGCTACACTGTCTTCCCCATGATCCCCCCGACACCATGTGTACCAATCATAATACCCCTCAATCCCCTTCTCCCTCCCTCCCCACCCGCGCTCCTCCACCACTCCCCTTTGGTAACCGCTAGTCCCTTCTTGGAATCTGTGAGTCTGCTGCTGTTTTGTTCCTTCAGTTTTGCTTCATTGTTATATTCCACAAATGAGGGAAATCATTTGGTACTTGTCTTTCTCCACCTGGCTTATTTCACTGAGCATAATACCCTCCAGCTCCATCCATGTTGTTGCAAATGGTAGGATTTGTTTCTTATGGGTGAATAGTATTCTATTGTGTGTATGTACCACATCTTCTTTATCCATTCCATCTACTGATGGACACTTAAGTTGCTACTATTGTAAATAGTGCTGCGATAAACATAGGGGTGCATATGTCTTTTTCAAACTGGGCTGCTGCATTCTTAGGGTAAATTCCTAGGAGTGGAATTCCTGGGTCAAATGGCATTTCTATATTTAGTTTTTTGAGGAACCTCCATACTGCTTTCCACAATGGTTGAACTAGTTTACATTCCCACCAGCAGTGTAGGAGGGTTCCCCTTTCTCCGCATCCTTGCCAGCGGTTGTTGTTCCTAGTCTTTTCTATGTTGGCCATCCTAATGGTGTGAGTTGACATCTCATTGTGGTTTTAATTTTCATTTCCCTGATGATTAGCGATGTGGAGTATCTTTTCATGTGCCTGTTGGCCATCTGAATTTCTTCTTTGGAGAAGTTCATGTCCTCTGCCCATTTTTTAATCGGGTTATTTGCTTTTTGGTTGTTGAGATGTGTGAGTTCTTTATATATTTTGAATATTAACCCCTTGTTGGACATGTTGTTTACAAATATATTCTCCTATACTGTAGGGCTAACATATTTCTTAATATGCTTTTCAGATCTTAGGTCATTTTACCTAGAAACACAAAAATGGACTGTATAATATAGATTGCTTGTATAAAGACTGCATTTGATACATTACCTACCAGTCCACTTGAATTCAGTGCTTGCAAATTTGGTCATTGAGTTTAACTTTTTTTGGTTTTTATTTGACCAAAATAAAACTACCTAATTTAAAAAGCTAAAGAATATCATAGGGCTTATTAAAGACAGTCCCCTGCTCCACCCTTGCAAATCCCTGATTCCTGTTCCCCATAAAAATGCCCACAACCCTAATCCCTGGAACCTGTGAGAATGTTACTTTACATGGTAAAAGGGACTTCACAGATGTGTTAAGATTATAGACCTTAAAATGGGAAGATATCCTGGATTATCTAGGCAGGCCCAGTCAATCACTTGAGCACTTAAAAGACAGTTCTCTGACTGGTAGTAGAAGAGTGATTCAAATTACTAAAAGGACTCAGAGTGCTGTTGCTGGTTTAACGATGAAAGGTAGAAAGTGTTAGAATGAACTGGATCCTGCCGAAAACCTGAATGAGCCCGGAAGCAGAATCTCCCCCAGTACTTCCAGGTGGGAGCCCAGGCCAGCCAACCCCATGATTTCAGTCTTATGACACCCTGAGCAGAAAACTCAGTCATGCTATGCTGAACCTCTGACCTACAGGAATATGAGATAATAGATTTGTGTTGTTTTAAACTGCTTTTAACAGTTTTCAGTTGTTCCTTTTGGTATATAACTCTTCACCTCTGAATAATACCCAATATCAATAATACTTGATGATATTTCTTATTTCTATTTAGGTTTGGAAATGATCTATTTCTGTATTTCTGTTGTTGAAAATGAGGAACTAGCTTTTGTATATGCCCCCAACACACACACACACACACACACACACACACACACACACACACCAGATGCACTCACGTGTGTCTTCCACAAATACAAAAAATTTTCGTTAAAATATTCAATATTTGCATTATGAATTATTGCTCACAATTGATCCATGTAGAGTAGCATTAATTATATTTCCTCTATTTTGTTTCTCCTAAGTTGCCTTTTTTGGTTTGATTTGTTTTTCTATGTACTGCTCTTGACTTCAGCCCCAAACTTTCTGACATAAAACTCCAGTCAGTATGATCAAATAAGTAATCTACGAGCTCCATTTCTTTTTCTTGGAGACACCCTTCATGTAGTTTGCTACTCGCCTGGTGCATTGTAGAATGTTTGCCTTCTAGGCCTGCCACCCTGCTGTCATCCTGGGAATTCCCTTGCTTCTCTTTTGTGTTAGATTCTGTTTTCTACATCTCAGGTTGCCCTCTTTCTTGCTTTATGCCAGTGGTTTTCCTGGACTACACCTTGCACTAACTTCCTTAGAAAAATGGTATGGGAGATAATTTTAATAAAACCCTTCTGTATCTGAATTTATCTTCACATATGATTAAAAATTTCACTAGCTGAAGAATGCCTCATTGGAAAGAATTTCCTTTAAGAATTTTAGAGACATTCTGAAAGGAAAGGAGTGACACACAGCAGCAATTCACCGGAGAATTCCGCTTTATTAGGGAAAGGTGCTGGGTTATATAGGAAGGGGCATGGGGTGATTGTGGTGTTACTTCTACGGGGCTGGTGGCTATTGGCTAGGTGCTGGGATTGGGAGGGGGGCGAGAGGTGATTGGGCTTCAGGTCGCGCCGGCGGGAACCGAGGACCCCGAAGAGAAGCCGGAAGTTCGCCATCTTACTGGTGGGGGCCCTTCATTCCCCCCTTTCTCCTCTATGGGGTTGTGGACGTTGCTTTCTCTCTGACTGCTTCCTGCTGAACGGGGGTGGAGAACGGAGTGAGGGCTTGAGGATTGGGAGGAAAGGGTTGATAGGACTCCCCACAGTAAGGACGAGTAGATGTGGATTTCTTCAGGTTGGAAATCAATGAAGGTTCCCTGTAACTATAGGTGGAGGACTTGTTGATTCTAATGGTGCCAAGAGGACACGGGTGCCAGGAGCCAGGCGTCTGCAGCCATTGTTTCTAGGAACAGTTTCTAGTGGAGAGAGGGGTCCATCTCAGCGTGTGGTGAGGAGGTTATGTGAGGGTGAGGGATCTTCTGTGGCCAGAAGCTGATAGTTCCTGAGTAAAAGATGGTTGAAAGTTTGATTAGAGATTTTTCCGACTTGGGATTTGATGAACTTTATTATACAGGGTAAGAAGAGACAGGCGAGAAGAATGATTATTATGGGGCCTGCAATGGGCCAGAGCCAGGTGAGGAGGGGGTTTGTTAGTATTGAAGAGAATGGGTTGGAATTGGAAGCAGAGTGGAGGCTGGAGGCAAGGTCGGTGAGTTTGGTAATGTCAGTTTCTACAATGCCGGATTCGTTGATGTAATAGCAGCACTCCTCTTCAAGGAAGATGCAGGTGCCGCCCTTCTCGGCTGTAAGCAGATCTAAGGCCTGCCGGTTATGAAGGGTGACTTTAGCTAGCGAAGTGACTTGTCTTTGGAGAGAGGCTAGGGAATCGGCAATGGATGTCAGGGCTCTCTCAAGTTTGGTGTTGAGATTTTTAATTGCCCATAGAGAGTGACCCAAGGCTCCTCCCGAAAACCCTGCCCCAATGGCTGAGGTGGTTAAAGAGATACCAACCATGATGGGAAGGAAAGCAGCCCTTTTTGTGCACAAAGGCAAGGGAGGTTGGAGCTCAAGAAATTCTGCCATGCTGTAAAGTGTAAGCTGTGGGATTAGGGTGATGAGAATGCAGGGTGTATCGGAGTTGGGAGGCAGTGAGTTGAAAAGACTGCCATTACACCAAAAGAAGTGTCCCGGTTGTGTAAAAGTCTTAGAGCCGGAGGTAGGGGTGTAGATAGAGAGGCAGTGAAGTGTGCTGGAGGGGGGTGGAGTTGGGCCTACACAGTGGTGGATGGTGAGATTATCTGCGTATTCTGGTTCTCATAGGGGTATGTCTGCCAAGAGACGGAGGGGTTGTCCTTCTGCATGGAAGGAGTAGTTGGAAATATCAAGGGGCACAGCGGCCAGCAGCAGGCGCTGTAGTAATGCGCACAAGAAGCAATTGGCAGTGTTGACGGTGTGGTTGAGAAAGATGGTGGTGTCTTGAATGAGCTGTAACTAAGAGTAGGAGGAATAAGAAGATGAAGAGGCGCCATCAACAGTTTGGATAATGACTTTTTCGGAATGTCTGATATCTGATGCAACTTGAGAGATCTGGGAGTGAGAGGGAACGTACTCTCGAGAGATATGAAGGGTACCGTGGGGGGTCAAGGACCCCCCCGTAGTAAACTGAGGCTGTGACTCCAATAGCTCATCGAGAGTCTCAGGGATCTGGGATTGATAAGGAGAATGAGCCGTTGGGATATTTCATGAAGCGGTTGGAGGAGTAATACTGTGGGTACTGGGAGTTACCCATGTAGTGAATGGTGCAAGACTAGTAGGGACATCCCCTGTAAGTGTCTTGCCATCGCCTGCAATAGGCTTGTCTTTGGTCATAGAGGAAGCAGAGGTAGGGAGAATAAGGGGAGCTGCTAGTGAACACTTCGGTGGAGGGAGGAAAGTGGAGGTATAAAGGCTCAGAGCAGCTTTTCAGAGGGCAGTCTGGTGTGGCAATGAGGGCAGTAACTTTTGTTTGATGCTGTGTGTAAGTCTGTCTGACTTTGAATCGCCATACAAAGGAGGCTGGGGTGGCGGGGAAGACAATAAGAATGAGGAAAAAAGCAAGAGAGCAGTAAAGGAGGAAAAAGTCATGATTCCGGTATGGATGGCAAAGGGGGTGAACGGGATTTTGGAGGAAAGAGGACAGTAAGGTCAGGAGTCTGGAGGGAGGGAGAGTCTATAAACTTTTGTAGGTTAAGAGATCTTTTATGTGATGTGGGGACAGAATGGTAAGGGGCGCCCTGAATGTCAGCTTATGAGCTTCTTTCTGCAAGAGCTGTCCAGTGGCTAATGCCCATAGGCAGGGGGCCCATCTCCAAACTGTGGGGTCTAATTGCTTGGAGAGATAAGCTGCTGGGGCAAAGGATGGGCCATAATATTGGCCTAGGACTCTTAGAGCTTGACTGGAACTCTCATGAATGTATAATGAGAAGGGCTCCGACAAAACAGGAAGATGGAGAGCTGGGGCTTCTACAAGGGCTTGACAGAGCTTAATGAAGGAGTGTCGGGGTGAGGAGGATAATGGTTCTTCAGGGGGGCCCTTGCTGAGGTCGTATAGGGGTCTTGCCAACAGGGAGAAGTTAGGGATCCACGCTCTAAAATACTCAGCCAGGCTTAGAAAGGAAAGAATTTCTGTCCTGGTTTTGGGAATGGGCAGGTCAGAGAGGAGCTATTTTCTGTCTAAGGTAATGGACTTTCTTTGTTGAGATAGAAGGAATCTGAGGTAAGTGACAGGAGGGGAAGAGATTTGAGCTTTGACGGGGGATACTCGGTAACCTCTGGAAGCTAGAAGGTTAAGTAGGGAGGCAGTGTCAAGTTGAGACTGTTCTCACGAGGGACTGCAGAGTAGAAGATCGTTTACGTATTGTAATAAGGTGGACTCAGAGTGATATTGATGAAACTGTTTGAGGTCTTGAGCTAGGACTTGTCCAAAAATATGGGGACTATCTCGGAAGCCTTGTGGCAAAACTGTCCAAGTGAGTTGTTCGGAATGTCTTGTGTATGGGTCTGTCCAGGTGAAGGCGAAAAAATCTTGGGAGGAGGGGTCCAGAGGGATAGAAAAAAATGTGCCCTTGAGATCTAGGACTGAGAAGTGGGATGCCGAGGCAGGGATCTGCGATTAAAGGGTGTATGGATTTGGAACTAAAGGATGGATAGGGACAATGGCCATGTTGATGAGGCGAAGGTTTTGGACAAGGCGGAAAGATCTTTTGGGTTTTTTTTAACAGCTAATATGGGGGTATTAAATGGGGAGTGAGTGGGTCTGAGGTAATTTTTGTTTAAGAGATCTTGAATGATGGGTTGGAGGCTTATGAGGGCTGAAGTGGTTAGGGGGTATTGGGCCTGACAGATATACTGAGAGGGGTCACGTAATTTGATAGAGGCAGGAGGACATAGAGCCACGGAGGGGCTTGAGATGTCCCAAACTTTGGGATTTACAGGGTGTATGAGGGCAGAACTGGAGCTTTCATTGGGTAGAGGGGGGTTGTCGGCTATGAGGGCCATCAGAAAGGGAGTACTGGGGGCTGTGGGAGTGGATATAGTTATGGAAACGTGGAGGAGAGAAAGGATGTCCCGTCCTAGTAAATGGATGGGACACTGGGGCATAACTAGGAAGGAGTGGGAGAAAGGTATGGGATTGTCTTGGATTGTGCATAAAAAGAGGGGGGTTTAAATGGGAAAATCTGTTTACTTCTTACCCTGACTACAGGAGTAATGGCAGGCGTGGTAGAGCCCCGGTATCCTTGCAAGACTGAGACGGTGGCTCTTGTATCTAGGAGGAAGGAGATGGGGCGACCGTCTACTATTAAAGTAATACTGGGCTCCTGTTTGGTGATGGAAATGGTCGGGCGAGAAGCCCCCGGGCCCTGTCAATCTTCTGCTAGCCCCACTACAGCGGGTCTAGGATAGGGGTTGTTCGTCCAGCCTCCCCTTCGGGTGGCTGGGCAATCAGACCCCCAGGGGCCCTTTTTGTGGCATCTGGGGCATGGGGTGGTAGGAGATCTGGGGGAGGAGCACGCCCTTGACGAATGTCATTCTTGTCTGCACTTGAAACAAGCTCCTGGGAAGCGCTTGTTTGTAGAAGGGCACCCAGGTTGTGGTTTTATCAGCTGGGCCAACATTTGGAAATTGGCCTGATCAGCCTTTTGTTTACGGTGTTATTTCTCCTCTTCTCGGTTATGGAAAACTTTAAAGGCCACTGTTAGGATCTCAGTCTATGGGGTAGCAGGGCCCTGTTCTAACTTTTTGAGTTTAGCTTTAATGTCGGGGTAGCTTTGAGCTAGGAAGTATGTCATAAGGACATGTCTTCCGTCAGGCGTTTCTGGGTCAAGGCTGGTATACTGTAATAGGGCTTGAGTGAGTCTGTCTAAGCTACGTCGTGGAGGGGGGCGATAATTTTGGGAGGCCCTCGGGACTGAGTCTGAGGGGGACTGAAGGGTTCTGGCTCAGTCTGTGGGGGAGTGACGTGGTCCAGCCGCGCCTAGTCTAGCAGGTCCTGAAATGCGGAAGGGGGTCGAAGAAAATAAAGATAGAAAGAACTGGGAGGGCTGACGCTTCCACACGTCACCAGCCAGTAGCCCAGCTGCTTGCCTCTGCCGCTCTAGTTGGGCTTGAACTCACAACTCTGAGGTTAAAAGTCCCATGCTCTACTAACTGAGCTATAGCAGGGCTCCAGTTAGTTGCTTATGGAATGAATAAACAATGTTTTTTGTTCTCTATTCCTGCCACATTGGCAAGTGGGGGAAGGGCATAGCTAGAAGCAGGGGCGGTGTTTCTACACATCTTCAAGGTCTCCCTATTTTCAGAGTGAGGAGTCTTGGCTCGTCTTCGAGGACAAGATATGTTTTTGTGGACAGATAACTTCCAAGGACTGCACCGGTTGTTCTCAAGTTTGTGCTTTCCTATGTTGCGTTCAGACATGGGGGAAGGTGCTTTCTCATTCTGCCTACAAACATGTGAGAAGACAAAGGCGGTCCCCAACAGGGGAGAAACAGGTGATGAGGGCAAAGACGGAGGAGGCCCCCGGGACCTAGTTAAAGGGGGGCTGAAAGCTCAGGCTTAATCCGCGGGGGACGAAGGCGGAGGAGGTGAGATGGGGGAAGAGATGGTGGGGGAGGAAGGGAGAAGGGCTGTTGTAGGAGAAGAAGAGGAAGGGAGTGAACGGGAGGCTTCTGCAGGGGCGGCAGCTTGCAGGCTAGGAGAACTTGCGGGGGTGGGGGGAGGAGGAGGCGGAAAGCTTCGATATAGGGAATCTCCTTCCATTTTTTCATTCGCTGGCAGTAGTTAAAGAGATTGTGAGTGATGTTAGGATCAAGAGTTCCCCCTGCAGGCCATTGGTTGTTATTGTCTAGGGGGTATGTCGGCCAATCTTGGGAGCAGTATTTACGGAGAAGTTTTGGTTTTATATCAGGTGTCAGGGAGAGGGTAGCCAGATGCTTAAGCAGGCATTCAAGAGGTGAACTTTCAGGGAGGGATGAGGAGGCTCCCATGGCTAAAGGACAGAGAAGGAGACAAACGGGAAGACAAACGGAAATCCTCAGACTGGAGGCAGACCACAAGGAGACAAAGGGCGTCCCCAATGATCCTTGGTGGTCTGTGGAAACTCATATACGAGTCGGAATTTCTTAGGAAGTGTGGGTCGTCACCCAGACTTCCCTAAGAAGGCAGAGTGCCGAAGTCACGAGGTACCTAGTACTAGGAATTTTCGACGGATGGAACGGATTTCGGCAGGCAGAACGGAAGGAGGAAGGGGAAAAGCGAGCGTTCTCATCCACAAAGGAGTCACCTCATGTATGGCTGTTGGAGGAGGGGCCTGAGTGTCTGTCGCAGCTGTGAAGGCCTGAGGCGGCAATTTATGACTGTTGGAGGGGGGCCTGAGGGTCTGCAGCAGCCGTGAAGGCCGGAGGCGGCAATTTATGGCTGTTGGAGGGGGCCTGAGGGTCTGCGGCAGCTGTGAAGGTTTGAGGCAGCAATTTATGGCTGTTGGAGGGGGGCCTGAGGGTCTGCTGCAGCTGTGAAGGCCAGAGGTGGCAATTTATGGCTGTTGGAGTGGGCCTGAGGGTCTGCAGCAGCTGTGAAGGCCTGAGGCGGGGAGAGTTCCCTCCTCGTCCCCGAGCATCAGGGCCTTGCCGGATGATCACGGTCAATGGCACTGCAATAGCTCGGGGAAGAGTGGCCCACTCCGGGGGGAAAACTTACCTAAAGGCCAGAGAGGAGTGGTGAGTGTGATGAGCCAGCATCGGAAAAAGAGGACGAGGGCAAACTGCTGCTGGTGTCGGGAGAAGACGGGGCCCAGTTGGGGTGTCCCGTCTCCCGGGTTTCAGCACCAATGAAAGGAAAGGAGCGACACACAGCAGCAATTCACCGGAGAATTCCGCTTTATTAGGGAAAGGTGCTGGGTTATATAGGAAGGGGCATGGGGTGATTGTGGTGTTACTTCTACGGGGCTGGTGGCTGTTGGCTAGGTGCTGGGATTGGGGGGGGGTGCGAGAGGTGATTGGGCTTCAGGTGGCGCCAGCGGGAACCGAGGACCCCGAAGAGAAGCCGGAAGTTCGCCATCTTACTGGTGGGGGCCCTTCACATTCCAGTATGTTTTTGCTTCTAGTGTTGTTTTTGGAAAGTCTGATTCCCTATTGATTTTCAATTTTCTGTGTGTAACTTTCTTTTTCTCTGTAAGGTTTAAAGGTTTTCTTTTAGCCTCTAGTGTTTTAAAATTTAACAGTGATGCACCTTCTTGTGCATCTTCTTCCATTTACTAGGCTGGGCTTTTGTGAGCCCTTTAAGTCTAAAAACTCATCCTTCATTTTTGAGACATTATCTTATATTTCTCATATAATATCTTCCTTTCTATTTTCAATATTTCTAGAACTATTAGTTGGGTATTGGGTGTCCTGGGCTGATTCTCTAATTTTTGTATCTTTCATGTTCCATTTAATTGACTTTTGGTTCTATTTTTGGGGGTAGATTTCCTTAACTTGCTCTGACTGAACCTCAATTCTCATCTGTAAAATGGTGGTAAGAACTACCTCACAGGGTAATTGTGAGGTGTCAACCAAGTGAACTATGCAAAGTGAACTTCAGTAAGTGGTAGCTGTAATTGTACATACTGTACTGTTATTCTGGCACCAATTCCTTCTCCATGGTTATGTGAAAATGGCAATTCTGGTGGCAGCAATATATTTTGCTTTTACAATATCATGGTATATTTATCTTCACTGTACTGAATTGACAGTGGCATGATATTTTCCTGTTGCACTGTTTTTAGAAAAAACTATGGTATAAATCTAGTTAGCAATATTTGAATCTTACAATGTTAGAATCTTAACTCTTATTTATGCTTCTGAAAACACTTAAAATCAAAAGTAGATCTTTCCTTTTTTTTGCTCTTTAAGTTAAGGAAAAAAAACAAATGAAGATCTACATACTGTGATGAGCATTTCATAATGTGTATAATTGTCGAACCACTATGTTGCACACCTGAAACTAATGTTTTATATCAACTATATGTATCCACAGATCTACTCTCTCCCCTAACCCCTAGGATAGATGAAAACTGGAAAAATAATGCTAGGTAGCTGTTCCTTGACAGTAAAATAGGTACTTTGGAGCCCAAACTAACCATTTTCTTGGGATGGGAGTGCAGTGCAAACCTTGAACATATGAGGATGGTTCTACATTTCCTCTGTGCAGCCCCAAATAAGGCTTTCCAGTACTTGGGGGCACTGAGGAGGCCAACAGACAACTGAAAAACCTCAGTTTCAAGAGGAGGATTGGATTAGCTGTGAACTTCACAGACAAAAGCTGCCCTGCCTGCACGTAGGGACCCCAAAGAGACCAGAATAAGAATTCAAAGGAAGGTCCATAAGGCAGAAACAATCTAATTTCTATTCATCTTTGTTCAACCAGGAGTGATATTAAAAGTATATGACATGGGCACCAACCAATCAGATCTGATGCCAGCTCTAATTTCTTGATAGGGTCATACTAGTAAGTATCAATCCCAGACTCAGTAGATACTCACTGAGTGCCTACTGTGTGCCTGCACTATACGATGCTGGGCAAGTCACTTCCTTTCTCTTAGTTTCAGTTTTCTCACCTGTGAAAAAGAGGAGTAAAATAAACTATCTACAGGGCCTCTTTGTGTCTAACATTCATAATCAATAGGATGATGATTTTTATTGTTTTAAAAAATAATGAAAGTAGATATAGAAAAACAGCAGCTGACCCAAGACTTGCAGATATGAAAATGGACAAAGCCAGAAAATGATTCTATGAGTTATTGTTTGATTTGAGAATTGGACTAAGAATGAATTGTATATGTCTTAATTTCCATGTTTCCAAAGGCACTAGAGGGGAGACAAAGATAATTTGACCCAAAATGTGACCTTGTTTTACAGCTTTGACATTCAAGCTGCATCCCACTAGCCCCCACCAACGGCATACCCAACATACCTTTCTTCTGAGTCTACTGCTTTTAGCACTCTCTCTCCAGCTACCACCCAAGTCCTCTTTGGCTTGAGTGGCTGGCACTAGCTTATCCACTCTGACAAGAGTCCATGTTCCAGGACTCTCCTAACTTCCTCTCTTTTCAGACGTACCCTGCTGCATTTCCTCTTCCTTTTGGCCTCTGCCTCCTGATAAGACATTTGATCAGTTCATCCTCACTAGCATGTTCAGGGAAGACTAAAATGTTTGTGGGCTACTATTCCCAGATAAGATTCATATTAGAAGGAGCCTCCCCAAAGCCATGCTACCACTTTAATGGTGAATTTTTAAAAATCTTTTATAATGGAAAAGTTGAAAAGCAAACAAAAGTAGAGAGACTGTTGTACTGACAGACAGATCTGGTACCCATCATTCAGCTTCCACAATTATCAACATGGTCAGTCTTGTTGCATCTCTACCTCCACCCATTCTCTACCCCCAACACAATGAATAATTTTGAAGCAAATCTGAGACATCATAGCATTTCATCTATAAATACTTCAGTATACATCTCTAAAAATTAAGGATGCTTTTTATTTTTAAGAAAGCTGCAATATCATTATCACTCTTTTAAAAATTAACCAGAATTCCTTAGTATTATCAAATAGTCAGTGTTCACATTTCCCCAGCTGTCTCAGACTTTTTTTTTTCTCCCTGTGATTTGTACAAATCACAATCCAACAAAGCTCAGGGTAGATTTTTGAATACTGATGCTTTGTGATATATAAGAGCAAAGATTTTGGCAACAAAACAATTGTTTGGCCTTAAAAACTATGTGAAATTGGCAACTTGTAATGAACATGGCCCTGTCACCATGAAGTAGCTTCCTTTCCCCTTCCATATTTCTGTGACTGAGCATTAGTATTCCACTGGACTCTGGAAATTCCTTATAAGAACAGTAAGACATCTATGAATGATGTGAAAACTCAAGTTTAGCCTTGAAATTGGGAAGTTCCAACCAACACATAGTGTTTTCTTTGGGGAGAAAACCTGTACACAGAGACACACAGACACACAACCAAATGTCAACTTTTAATGTCTAGGAAATCTTTTTGCAAATGATAGTGCAAAGAATATCTATATGTTGTATCATTTTTTCCCTCAGGATAAGGACCAATGTAAGCACACTGCAAATGTGGTATTGAGAGTGTACTTCTGTATGGATTAATTAAAACCAAAATGGTGCAAACCCTCCATGATATTTTTTTTTTTTTTTTTTTTTTTTAGAGGGCATCTCTCATATTTATTGATCAAATGGTTGTTAACAACAATAAAATTCAGTATAGGGGGGTCAATGCTCAATGTACAATCATTAATCCATCTCAAGCCTAATTCTCGTCAGTCTCCAATCTTCTGAAGCATAACGAACAAGTTCTTACATGGTGAACGAATTCTTACAGAGTGAATAAATTCTTACATGGTGAACAGTACAAGGGCATTCATCACAGAAACTTTCGGTTTTGATCATGCAATATGACCTATAAACCATCAGGTCAAATATGAATATTCATTTGATTTTTGTACTTGATTTATATGTTGATCCCACATTTCTCCTATTATTATTATTATTTTTATTTTTAATAAAATGCTGAAGTGGTAGGTAGATGCAAGATAAAGGTAGAAAACATAGTTTAGTGCTGTAAGAAGGCAAATGTAGATGATCAGATGATCAGGTGTGTGCCTATGGACTAAGTATTAATCCAGGCTAGACAAGGGCAGCAAGACATCCACGGATGCAGAAGATTTCTCTCAAAGCAGGGGGGGTGAGGTTCTGAGCCTCACCTCTGTTGATCCCCAAATTCTCACCTGATGGCCCCCCTGCGACTGTGCCTGTCTTAGGTTGTTCCTCCCTTGAGGAATCTTACCCGTCTCTGGCTAACCAGTCATCTTCCGGGGCCATACAGGGAAATGTAAAGTTGGTAAGTGAGAGAGAAGCCATATTGTTTGCAAAGGTTAGCTTTTTACTTCTTTGCAGATTTATGCCCTGTGGCTTCTATGCCCAGCACTTGTCTCGAGGTATCTTTACCACCTGGAGGAATTATGATACTCGGTAAATTCGATATGAGGCACGAATTCTATTTAAGGTTTGTAATTAGGAAGGAAGAAGAAAAGCTATAGATGTAGCATATGAAGGAAACTTGGGAGGATTGATTATTTCTTTGACATATTTTCTTGTAGAGTACCTTAAGTATGTATAGGTTTTAAACTACTAACTAATTTGCACACACATATTAACATAATAGGAATACGGTGACATAAACAAAGCAAATCTATAATTACCAGCCATCTCCAGTGAAGCCAAGAAAACCATTTAGGCACCCTAGGCATTTGTGAAAATTTATCTATGATATGATGGATATTTTCCAACTGTACTTGAACCATCAGACAAATTAAAGCAGCCCATTTCTGGGATCTGTTCACATCCCATATGTTCTTTTAACCATAGATAGTCTATAGTCATGAGATTTTGGGGTGCTACAACTTGCACCCCTCACAACTCCTGGTTGAGTTCCAACAGTACAGATCCAGTCAAATTCGTTGTCTCACTGTATGCACATGCCAGCCTAGACATCTCCCTCCTCCTTCTTATGGCAAGTCCAGGAGACGGTGGGCTGGATGCAGCCACAACCGCAGCATCGTCCGGATCCCTGTGGAGGCTTTTTGATGATCATCCCCCGGCACGAGTCCTCCAGAGAGTGCTGATGCCGGAAGCTCCTCCTCATATCGTATCTTAGTTCATTTTCTGGGTATCCAAGCTAGGCCTTGATCTTCTGCGTAGAAACAAACAGACCCTTTGCCCACACTTTGACATGCCCTCTATACCACTGTGCAGAACTCATTGGAGGTCAGCACACAGTAACTGCTTTTTTTTTTTTTTTTTTAATTAAGAGAAAGGAATATTATCAGAAAAGAGTACCTCCATAGCTGATCATCTGACACCCTTTAAGTGATCAACATTAAGGATATTTAAAGCATGCGTTGATCTTTGATTTACCAATAGTTTTATCCTGTTAAGGAGTAATCCCCCTTTTCTTTCTTTCTTTCATTTTTTTTTTTTTAAATTTTTAATCTACACTTACCTGAAGAATACTATGTTTACTATGCTCTCCCCTATATCAGGTCCCCCCTAACAACCACATTACGGTTACTGTCCATCAGCTTAGCAAAATGTTGTAGAGTCACTACTTGTCCTCTCCGTGTTGTGCAGCCCACCCTCCCCTTTCTCCCTCCCCCCCATGCATGCTAATCTTAATACCCCCCTTCTTCTTCCCCCCCCTTATCCCTCCCTGCCCACCCATCTCCCCAGTTCCTTTCCCTTTGGTACCTGTTAGTCCATTTTTGGGTTCTGTAATTCTGCTGCTGTTTTGTTCCTTCAGTTTTTCCTTTGTTCCTATACTCCTCAGATGAGTGAAATCATTTGGTATTTCTCTTTCTCTGCTTTGCTTATTTCACTGAGCATAATACTCTCCAGCTCCATCCATGTTGCTGCAAATGGTTGGATTTTTCCACTTCTTATGGCTGAGTAGTATTTCATTGTGTATATGTACCACATCTTCTTTATCCATTCATCTACAGATGGACATTTAGGTTGCTTCCAATTCTTGGCTATTGTAAATAGTGCTGCGATAAACATAGGAGTGCATCTGTCTTTCTCAAACTTGATTGCTGCGTTCTTAGGGTAAATTCCTAGGAGTGGAATTCCTGGGTCAAATGGTAGGTCTGTTTTGAGCATTTTGATGCACCTCCATACTGCTTTCCACAATGGTTGAACTAATTTACATTCCCACCAGCAGTGTAGGAGGGTTCCCCTTTCTCCACAGCCTCGCCAACATTTGTTGTTGTTTGTCTTTTGGATGGCAGCTATCCTTACTGGTGTGAGGTGATACCTCATTGTAGTTTTAATTTGCATTTCTCTGATAATTAGCGATGTGGAGCATCTTTTCATGTGTCTCTTGGCCATCTGTATTTCTTTTTTGGAGAACTGTCTGTTCAGTTCCTCTGCCCATTTTTTAATTGGGTTATTTGTTTTTTGTTTGTTGAGGCGTGTGAGCTCTTTATATATTCTGGACGTCAAGCCTTTATCAGATCTGTCATTTTCAAATATATTCTCCCATACTGTAGGGTTCCTTTTTGTTCTATTGATGGTGTCTTTCGCTGTACAGAAGCTTTTCAGCTTAATGTAGTCCCACTTGCTCATTTTTGCTGTTGTTTTCCTTGCCCGGGGAGATATGTTCAAGAAGAGATCACTCATGTTTATGTCTAAGAGGTTTTTGCCTATGTTTTTTTCCAAGAGTTTAATGGTTTCGTGACTTACATTCAGGTCTTTGATCCATTTTGAGTTTACCTTTGTATATGGGGTTAGACAATGGTCCAGTTTCATTCTCCTACATGTAGCTGTCCAGTTTTGCCAGCACCATCTGTTGAAGAGACTGTCATTTTGCCATTGTATGTCCATGGCTCCTTTATCAAATATTAATTGACCATATATGTTTGGGTTAATTTCTGGGGTCTCTAATCTGTTCCACTGGTCTGTGGCTCTGTTCTTGTGCCAGTACCAAATTGTCTTGATTACTATGGCTTTGTAGTAGAGCTTGAAGTTGGGGAGTGAGATCCCCCCTACTTTATTCTTCTTTTTCAGGATTGCTTTGGCTATTCGGGGTCTTTGGTGTTTCCATATGAATTTTTGAATTATTTGTTCCAATTCATTGAAGAATGTTGCTGGTAATTTGAGAGGGATTGCATCAAATTTGTATATTGCTTTCGGCAGGATGGCCATTTTGACGATATTAATCCTTCCTAGCCATGAGCATGGGATGAGTTTCCATTTATTAGTGTCCCCTTTAATTTCTCTTAAGAGTGACTTGTAGTTTTCAGAGTATAAGTCTTTCACTTCCTTGGTTAGGTTTATTCCTAGGTATTTTATTCTTTTTGATGCAATGGTGAATGGAATTGTTTTCCTGATTTCTTTTTCTATTGATTCGTTGTTAGTGTATAGGAAAGCTACAGATTTCTGTGTGTTGATTTTGTATCCTGCAACTTTGCTGTATTCCGATATCAGTTCTAGTAGTTTTGGAGTGGAGTCTTTAGGGTTTTTTATGTACAGTATCATATCATCTGCAAATAGTGACAGTTTAACTTCTTCTTTACCAATCTGGATTCCTTGTATTTCTTTGTTTTGTCTGATTGCCGTGGCTAGGACCTCCAGTACTATGTTAAATAACAGTGGGGAGAGTGGGCATCCCTGTCTGGTTCCCGATCTCAGTGGAAATGCTTTCAGCTTCTCGCTGTTCAGTATAATGCTGGCTGTGGGTTTATCATATATGGCCTTTATTATGTTGAGGTACTTGCCCTCTATTCCCATTTTGCTGAGAGTTTTTATCATGAATGGATGTTGAATTTTGTCAAATGCTTTTTCAGCATCTATGGAGATGATCATGTGGTTTTTGTCTTTCTTTTTGTTGATGTGGTGGATGATGTTGATGGATTTTCGAATGTTGTACCATCCTTGCATCCCTGGGATGAACCCCACTTGGTCATGGTGTATGATCCTTTTGATATACTGTTGAATTCTGTTTGCTAATATTTTATTGAGTATTTTTGCATCTACGTTCATCAGGGATATTGGTCTGTAATTTTCTTTTTTGGTGGGGTCTTTGCCTGGTTTTGGTATTAGGGTGATGTTGGCTTCATAGAATGAGTTTGGGAGTATTCCCTCTTCTTCTATTTTGTGGAACACTTTAAGGAGAATGGGTATTATGTCTTCTCTGTGTGTCTGATAAAATTCCGAGGTAAATCCGTCCGGCCCCGGGGTTTTGTTCTTGGGTAGTTTTTTGATTACTGTTTCAATTTCTTTGCTTGTAATTGGTTTGTTTAACTTTTGTGTTTCTTCCTTGGTCAGTCTTGGGAGGTTGTATTTTTCTAGGAAGTTGTCCATTTCTTCTAGGTTTTCCAGCTTGTTGGCATATAGGTTTTCATAGTAGTCTTTAATAATTCTTTGTATTTCTGTGGAGTCTGTCATGATTTTTCCATTCTCATTTCTGATTATGTTGATTTGTGTTGACTCTCTTTTTCTCTTAATAAGTTGGGCTAGAGGCTTATCTATTTTGTTTATTTTCTCAAAGAACCAGCTCTTGGTTTCGTTGATTTTTGCTATTGTTTTATTCTTCTCAATTTTGTTTATTTCTTCTCTGATCTTTATTATGTCCCTCCTTCTGCTGACTTTAGGCCTCATTTGTTCTTCTTTTTCCAGTTTTAATAATTGTGATGTTAGACTATTCATTTGGGATTGTTCTTCCTTCTTCAAGTGTGCCTGGATTGCTATATACTTTCCTCTTAAGACTGCTTTCGCTGCATCCCACAGAAGTTGGGGCTTAGTGTTGTTGTTGTCATTTGTTTCTATATATTCCTTGATCTCTATTTTGATTTGTTCATTGATCCATTGATTATTTAGTAGCATGTTGTTAAGCCTCCATGTGTTTGTGAGCCTTTTTGTTTTCTTTGTAGAATTTATTTCTACTTTCATACCTTTGTGGTCTGAAAAATTGGTTGGTAGAATTTCAATATTGTGGAATTTACTGAGGCTCTTTTTGTGAGCTAGTATGTGGTCTATTCTGGAGAATGTTCCATGTGCACTTGAGAAGAATGTATATCCTGTTGCTTTTGGATGTAAAGTTCTATAGATGTCTATTAGGTCCATCTGTTCTAGTGTGTTGTTCAGTGCCTGTGTGTCTTTACTTATTTTCTGCCCAGTGGATCTATCCTTTGGGGTGAGTGGTCTTCCATGATATTTTTAAGTACACTCAAAACTTGAAAGCAGGATGGAAAAACATGTTTATGAGTCTGAATGTTAGGTTGAGTAGAATTATGTATGGTGAAGTATGTGCTCTTAAACCTGCTGAGTGCATGCTTAGTCATGCAGCTTTCAGTAAGTTGCTGCCTTGAATACCATTGGCAAATATTGCTATACACCATGTGACTATCACCAGCAAGATATAATAACTATATTGGAGTGAAAAAAAATTGATTAAATTGAATCATAGACTCTGGGAGCAGCATTCCTGCTGCCAGGGTCTGCTCTATTCCACTTTGTTTTTTTTTATTCATTCATTTATTCAAGAAGTCTTAAATGAGTATTGAAAGACTGCTTTCAAGTTTTGAGTATAGTTTATGTGCAAGATGCTGTGGTAGGTTCAGAGAAGAATAGGAGGAGATGCTTTCTGTCTTATTTTTTCTTATGTATACTACAGAGTAGACATGGAAAATTTGTTTAATCTCATCAACCAATTCTGCCTGGAGTACTGCTTAAAGAAAGATTTTGTGACTGAGTTTGGGGTCAGTAGGAAGGCAGCTAAGATCTGTTAGTGATGTCTCTGATTAGGTACTGATGGGGGAATACTTGAAGCATTTGTACTACATAGTTGCCATCCTGGGCCAAGGGATGGAGGGACATATTCATGTATATAAATAAAGATTAATATGCAAGACAGAATGTTAAACATTAAAGTTATAAAAAACATCCAAATAAAACCCTGTAGACAGGCAGTAGAAAGAATGATGGGGACATTGGGACTCGGGGGAGACCCAGAAAAATTTCTTGAAGAAGTTGCTAATTGATCTCCACCTTGAAGTGTGAGTACAATCTGAATGGGTTAACAAAAGGGGACATTCTTGTCCTTGGAGAATTTTGAGTAAAGACACAGATGGTGGTGGCAGGATGGACTGTGGGAAGAAGATGATAGAGATAAGCAGATGAGTTAGGAGCTTAGTCAAGAGGTGGCAAATTGGAGAGGAGGATGCAGAGATGAAATATTTTAGAGGTGATCTCACCAGGGCTTGATGAATAGATGGGAGATGCTCAAGATTATAGAGAAGGTTTGAGTAAGGGATGGAGGATGGGGTGAATGGGCACCAGGAATTCTGTTTTGGATATGTGGACTATGGATTGTTGGAAGGAACCATTGGGTCATAATTTCCAACAGGGCTGGTAGCACTTAGGGATGGCAATGTGAGGAGAGCAGCCAAGAGTCAGGGCCTCAGGAGCCAGCCATCCAGGAAAGACCAATGGGGTCACTCCCAGAAGAAGACAAATTTCAAGCCTTCTTGGCACAGGAGGAAGAAGCTCCAAATCTAAACTTGATATAGGGCAGTCAGGGGATGGCAAGCAAGACATGAAGGTAAGAGCACTTTTGAGGAACTTGTAGCTCAAGAGTGACACACTGCTGCCATCTGGGGGCTGCATGTAGAAATTGTAATGGAAGCTTTGTGAAAGCCTCTTAGAGAGAGAGGGGCATTATTTTGAAGCCAGCAAAACTCCTCCTCTCAAAAGCTTTTTATAGTTCTTCCCCAGTTTCTCTTTTTTTCCCTATTTTTTCTTTTCTTTTTCAGGTATCATTGATATACACTCTTATGAAGGTTTCACAAGAAGAACAATGTGCTTATTTCATACACCCTTATTATCGAGACTCCCCCATACCCCATTGTAGTCACTGTCCATCAGTATAGTAAGATGCCGCAGAGTCCCTATTTGTCTTCTCTGAGCTATACTGTCTTCCCTGTGACCCCACACACACCATGTGCACCAATCAGGATGCCCCACAATCTCCTTCTCCCTCCCCACCCGCCCTCCCTAACCCCTCCCCTTTGGTAACCACTAATCCTTTCTTGGAATCTGTGAGTCTGCTGCTATTTTGTTCCTTCAGTTTTGCTTCATTGTTATACTCCACAAATGAGGGAAATCATTTGGTATTTGTCTTTCTCTGCCTGACTTATTTCACTGAGCATAATACCCTCCAGCTCCATCCATGTTCCTGCAAATGGTAGGATTTGTTTTCTTCTTATGGCTGAATAATATTCCATTGTGTATATGTACCACCTCTTCTTTATCCATTCATCTGCTGATGGACACTTAGGTTGCTTCCATTTCTTGGCTATTGTAAATAGTGCTGCGATAAACATATGGGTGCATATGTCTTTTTCAAACTGGGCTGCTGCATTCTTAGGGTAAATTCCTAGGAGTGGAATTCCTGGGTCAAATGGCATTTCTATTTTGAGTTTTTTGAGGAACCTCCATACTGCTTTCCACAATGGTTGAACTAGTTTACATTCCCACCAGCAGTGTAGGAGGGTTCCCCTTCTCCACATCCTCGCCAACATTTGTTGTTGTTTGTCTTTTGGATGGTGGCGATCCTTACTGGTGTGAGGTGATATCTCACTGTGGTTTTAATTTGCATTTCTCTGATGATTAATGATGTGGAGCATCTTTTCATGTGTCTGTTGGCCATCTGAATTTCTTCTTTGGAGAAGTGTCTGCTCATATCCTCCACCCATTTTTTAATCAGGTTATTTGCTTTTTGGGTGTTGAGGCATGTGAGTTCTTTATATATTTTGGATGTTAACCCCTTGTCAGATATGTCATTTACAAATATATTCTCCCATAGTGTAGGATACCTTTTTGTTCTGCTGATGGTGTCCTTTGTTGTACAGAAGCTTTTTAGCATGACATAGTCCCATTTGTTCATTTTTTATTTTGTTTCCCTTGACCAACAAAATATGTTCAGGAAAAAGTTGCTCATGTTTATATTCAAGAGATTTTTGCCTACATTTTCTTCTAAGAGCTTTATGGTTTCCTGACTTACATTCAGGTCCTTGATCCACTTTGAGTTTACTTTTGTGTATGGTGTTAGACAGCAATCCAGTTTCATTCTCTTACATGTAGCTGTCTTCCCCAATTTCTTTTTATCCCAGCTCTCTTTCTCCATCCCCAGTGAAGAAAACCATGGGGACACAGGTTCTCTAGTATCCTTTCTTTCCGGAAGTGTTTAACCCCCTGGTAGCAGACTACTTCCAGTCAACTGTGGCAGTCTAGCCCTGAATTGAGATTTTTCACACTGCAGCTGCTATCCTGTAGCTACTGACCAAAGTTCTGGCCTGGACCATAACTCCCTGCTAAACCCACCAAATCCCTCATTTTGACCTGGTCACTGGCTGGCTCTGACTTTTGATACTAGAACATTCTACTTTTTGCCTTCAGGGGCACCACTTACTCACTGATGTTTTCTTTCACCAATCTCCTTTCCTGGAGTGGAACTGGATCTTTTCATTCATTCATTCAACAAACATTTATTGAGTGGCTACGGTGTGCTAGGTTCTGAGGATACATTGGGGAGCAAAAAAAGATGTGGCCCCTCAAAAAGTTGTATTACAGTCTAACTGTAAAGACAGAAAAACAGTCGTGTGAAATGTGATCATTGCAATGAAGGAAAGGATGATGATGCAGTGAGAGCAGGTAGTGGGGGAATCCGGCCTAATCCTAAAGGGTAGCAAAAACTTTTCTGAGGATGTGACATTTAAGCTGAAATTTGAAAGATTAGTAGAAAATCGCTAGTAGTTAATGGTTCTGAAAATTATGAAACCTACAAGGCTAGGAAAAGAAGGAGCTATCCACCACACCAACCCCCCTCCCCCCACTTGGTTCCTTTCTCTTCCAGGATGATAGCACAGTAGGGAGACACAACCACTTTACATGGACAGTCCCTGGGAGAATCTTTCACCCTGAGTTGATTTGTCAATTAAAGCAGTAAGTATGTGTCTAAAATAAAATGAATACTTATAACAACAACAATAAGAAAACCAGGAAACATAGAAATGGAGACTGAAAAAAAATCGAAATTAGATGCCCCTTTTGGAAAGGAATAGCTATAAGTAGATAAAGAAAAACTAATTTTCTTGATGTCTTGAAATACTATGTTTTGGTTTCTTTTTCTTTTTCTTCCTAAGAATTGAGCCAATTTTTAAAACTCCATGTATACTCACTTGAACTGGAACACAATGTGTTAAATAGTCTAACACATCGAATCTGAATCAAATCAAGATATCAAAATCTGCCTGAACTTCGGATTCCTCATTGGTAAAATAGGCACAATAATAATAGCTACATCTTGGGGTTTTTTGCACACACAAAGAGTTTACACTGGCAAAGCACTTAAACCAGTGTCTGGGCTTTTTATTTATATAGTAAGCACATAAATACATGTTAGTGCTATTCTTTCAGGGCTGTCCTGTTTGTAGAACATGTCAGGGAAATACTTTCAGGCTGATGAAATGTTGAAATTGCTTCAACATGGAAGAGGCTGGCTACTCTAGCTACACAAAGGACCAACCAACCCTGACACTAGAAATGGTAAGTGAAAAAAAGAAGCCCAGTATATTGCATGGAAGTCACCTGGTGTGCAGAAGTACACACAGAGAGCAACTTATTCTGTAGTTCATGTCCATAAGGGATCTCCTCTTCCCTCATTCCTAACAGGTAATCTCAGCTCTACCTAAACACCTCTAGCCACAGGGAGTTCCCTAGTTTTGGAGAGAGACCATTTCATTCATTGATAGGCAATTCTAATTTTTTAGATCAATCTTTACATTGTATAGTCAAAAATCATATTTCTCATATTTCTACCTATTCATCTTTCTTCTGTCCTAGGAACCCAAACAGAATAAGAAAATCTTCCCCCACAGTTGGCAAAATTGGAATAAAGATTGTTGACCGCAATCATGTACCACTGGTAAATTTCCTGAATCAGATGACTGTACTGTGGTTATCTACAATAATGTCCTTGTCCTTGGCAATGATGCACTGAAATATAAAGGAGAAAGTGACCTGATGTATGCAACACATCTGCAAATGGTTCAGAGAAGAAACGTTAGTATATAAGTAGTGAGAGAATGATAAAACAAATGCCAAATAGTTCAAATTGGTGGGATCTGGATAGATGGTATATGAGAATTATTTGTAGTATCCTTGCAACTATTCTGTAACTTTGAAGTTATTTCAACATAAAGAGTTAATAAAAAGCCCTCCCTCTTCCATGGGACAGCTCTTCAAAGGTTTGACAACAATTACACATTTACTTGATTCTACTTTCTCACTTGTTCATTCATTCATTTCTGACAAATACTGATTTTGAGCTTCTGCTTGTGCCAGGCCCAGAGCTGGGCACTGTGGCTACAGCAGAAAAGATAGTCAATTCATCTGCTCTCATGGAACTTGGGGCACTTAGGGGAGACTGAAGTTAATCAAATTATTCCACAAATAGTTCTATTCTTGCTAATGGCAGTAGAAATACAAAGAAAGAACGGTGGGATAGTGTGGGATGGTGTATGAGAGAGCCTACCAGAAGTTTCTGAACCTAACAGATGGCCCCAGCATCTCAGGTTGTAGGGCTACATAGCGCAGAGAGCCAGAGAGATTAGCACTCCTTTATGAAAAATCTGTTGGCTGAGGGGGAGGATTTGTGGACCCAGGTGAGCCGCTTCAGACAAGCATTTGACAAGTCGTTCCATCTGCTCCCTTAAATGTCACAGAGCATTGAGAAGAGATTACGTGGATTTGAATGACAGCTGCTGTGTCCCAGAAATGTAATTGGAAAGAAATAGAATTGCCTTGGTGCCTGGGTGCAGGGTGGGACCCATCGTCAGTAGGAGTCATTCGCTAACTCCTCAGAACGTTGGGGGCCATCTCAGGAACCAGAGCCCTGGCTTCCCCCCTGCCCCTGCGCTGGCCCCCATCAGTTCACAGCCCTGCCTGAGGGCACAGCTCTGCAGGTAGGCCCCTTGCTACCTAATTCCCAGCTGGGGATTGAGTTGGGCCTACAAGCTTCCTAAGAACAGAAACTGCATCAGGAACCATGTCAGCCTCTGTAGTAGGATTTGCGTTACAGCCTAGGTGAGAAAACTGCAGCTTTGGAGTTATGAACATGTATTTTTCCCCAATAAAAAAAGTCATTAAACGTGGGGGTGGATACGAACATGAAGCTGAGGATGTACATGTAAAGCCTAGAGCCGAGAATATAACAAGCCCTCAGTGAATGGCAACTCTCGTTCTTTTCATGATAGGGACCCAGTGGGCTGGGTGAGGAAAAGAGGATAGCGTGAGGACGCTGGGTATTTAAAGCCTCCAGGGCACCTCTCGGTCTAGCGACAGGACAGGGCTGCAAGGGAAAACGTGCAAGAACTTACCTCTGCATATCTCATGGTTTTGCATTCAGGATTCTAAATCGTCAACACTCATAATCTACTACATATATTATTCATTCATTCAACACAATTTTATTGAATACTTGCTATGTGCCAGACACAGTCCCATGTGTCAGGGATACACAAGCAAAGAAAATAGGTACACACATAACCTCATATTTCTATATAGCATGAGAGTTGTCACAGTGCTTTCATATCCAGGATTTTCTCTTCCTGACAATCCAGTGAGGCAGGTACTATTGTTACTATCTCCATTTTATTGATGAGGAAACTGATGCACAGAGATAATTAATTGTTCTGAGTGGCAGGGCTGGCATTTGAGCCCAGGCTCCAGGCTGGAGTTTAGTGCTCCCTTCATTGCACAAATTCGGAATGGCCGCCAGCACGATCTGCTTCTGGCCTGCCAGCCTCCCTTTGCCAATGTGCACCCCGGCTTTTCCAGCCTGCCTTCTGCCTCTAAACCCCACCTCCTCCCTTTCTTGCTCTAGATCTGGTCTAGACTGGACTGCAGCTGATCAGCCAGCAGCGATTTTCCAAGCACCAAGTGCCTACTTTACAGTAAATAGGTCCCAAAGCGCCACCTGGGCCTCAGTCATCTCAGCAGGGAGGGGCTGGCCTGCATTTTCTGAGGTGTTGCAGCTGGGCAGATTTGATTGGACATTTAGCTGAGCCCCTCCATGATGGTGGTCTGGGTGGGTACTCTCCTGTGTTCAGAAACCTGGGACCCTGAGAGGAACTGCTGAAATAACAGTGTGGGATGCCAGGTCCCTTATCAGAAGTTTGACACTGGGCTCCCTCAGATTGGGTGGCCTTTGTTCTCCTGTTGGTAATACACTCCCCCGATCTGGAAATCCTGCCACTGTATTACCGAGGTTTAGCAGACTTTGAAAACCTGCTAGACTTGCAGTTTAAACAACTTCAGTAACATGTATTTACAGAACGCGAGAGATCGAGGTTGGTGGTAAACTTGCACTGTATGAGCTCTGCCAGTGTAGAGAACACCCAGGCTTTTGGACATGCTTTCTCCATATTCAGATGGATAAATAGCTTAATAAAGCAATGTCTGTTTTGAAAATGACTTAAATTCCCCATGGATTAGTGGTTATGTTCAACCATGGTAACATGATGCTGTGAAAAGTGCAAGGAAAGGTCTTGGAGTGAGATGAACCTGTTTTCAAAACATGACACCATCTCTTACAATCTGTGTCAGTTTCTAGCAATCCACAGGATAGGTCTGAGGATTAAGGGCACCAGCATAGGCAAAGCACCTGAGACAAGGCTGGGCACATTGGGACACTCAATAAATATTTATTCCTTTCAACCTCCTTTGCTAACTGAGGAGGCAGAACCAGTCTGAATGAGTGAAACGCCAAAAATTTGAATGCCAGATGTTTTAAAATGCAGTTTTCCTATTTTCATCTATCTACAACAAAGGGAAAATAGGGCAGCAACACACATACAACAGGGACTCAATTAATTTGATGTACCTTATAAAGAGCTTTAGGAAGAATAACAGATGATAGTTATTGGGCCCTTCTGTGTCAAAAACCAGCCGAAGAATTTGAGGTTTACAAGGGTAAACCATTTACAAGGATTATCTCTTTAATTTTCACAGTAACATTTGAGCTCAATGCCATTATAAACTCCATTTAGAGACGTGAAAATTGAGGTACAGGAGGATTAAAAACCTGAGAACTAGGTGGCAGAAGCAGAATTCGAACTCAGCTCGTTTGGTGGCAGGGCCTGCATACTTCACTGAGGTTCCCCTATCTTTAGTGCATTGCCCAGGAACCAAACAGTACTTCTCTTAGGAAAGTCAAATCTTCCTTCCTCCTCTACCCTACACCCTCTCCACCCTTACTCCCTCTTTTAATCTCAGGGAAACTTAGTTTAGCAATACTTTTCTTCAAATATCTGGAATAAATAGCCTGGCTCAATCCAACATTTCAACAATTCAGTGTAGTTTACTCATGTGAATGAGTTGTATTTTATCCTTTTATTGAAAGTAACACATATTTAAAGAAATGTGCACAAAACATGTATGCACATTTTTAACAAAAAGGAAAACACACCCCTGTGACCATCAATCAAAATCAGAAATAAAACACTGGGGTGCCACCGAGGCCCTCTGTAGGTCTCTTTTCCATCAAAACTCTTCCCCTGCCCCAGGGTAAACATGATCCTGACTTTCATGGTAATATCTCCTTGCTTTCTTTTAGCTTAATCATCTTTATATGGTTGTCTAAACAATTGAGTTCAGTCTTACTTATGTCAGAACCTTATATAAATGGATCCATACCATATGCATTCTTTTTTAAAAAACAGCTTTATTGTGATACAGTGCACATCCATAAAATTCCTCCTCTTTAGGTGTACAATTCAATGGTTTAAAAAATATAGAGTTGTACAATCATCCTCACACTCAATGTTAGAACATTTTCATTACTTCCAACAGAAACCCTGTACCCATTAGCAGTCACCCCTTTGCCCTCCTCCCCCAGCCCCTGGCAATCATTAGTCTACTCTCTGTCTCTTTGGATTTGCTAGTCTGAATGTTTCATATGAATGGAGTCATACAATATGCAGCTTCTTGTGACTGGCTTCTTTCAATTAGCATAATGTTCCCAAGGTTCCTCCATGTGTTAGCATGAACCAGTACTTCATTTCTTTTATCCATCCACCAGTTGATGGGCATTTGGGTTGTTTCCACTTTTTCAGTTATTTACCTAGGAGTAGAATTGTTGCGTGATATGGTAATTCTATATTTAACCTTCTGAGGAAATTCCAGATTGCTTTCCTAGAGCAGCTACATCATTTTACATTCCCACCAGCAATACTTGAAGATTCCAATTTCTCCATATCCTTGCAACACTTGTTATTATCTATCTTTCTTGTTATAGATGTCTTAGTAGGTGCAAAGAGGTATCTCATTGTGGTTTTGATGTGCATTCCCCTGATGGTTAATGATGTTGGGCATCTTTGCATCTGTTTATTGGCCATTTGTCCATCTTCCCTGGATAAATGTCTATTCAGATCCCATACCCATTGTTTAATTGGGTTGTCTTTTTATTATTGAGTTATAAAAGTTCTTTATATATTCTAGAAACAAGTCCCTTATCAAACAGTATGATTTGCACATATTTTCTGTCATTCTGTGAACTGTCTTTTCCCTTTCCTGATAGTGTCCTTTGATGCACAAAAGTTTTAAAAATTGGTGAAGTTTAATTACTTTGTTTTTTTTGGTGCTTGTGCTTTGGTGTCATAGAAGGCTTTGCCTAACTCACGGTCACAAGTATTTCACTTCTATGATTTCTTCTAAGAGTTTTATAATTTTAGATCTTATATTTAGGTCTAATATCTATTTTGTGTTAATTTAGTCGATGGTATAAGATAGAGGGTCCAACTTCATTATTTTATATGTGAATATACAGTTGACCCTGTACCATTTGTTGCACAGACTTCTTTTCTGCTGTTGAATGGACTTGTCACCTTTATCAAAGATCAGTTGACCATAAATGCGTGCGTTTATTTCTGGACTCAATTCTATTCTATTCTGATCTGTATATCTGTTCTCATGCCAGTACCACACAGTCTTGATTCTGTAGCTTTTTAAAGGTTTTGAAATTGGGACGTGTGAATCTTCAAATTTTGTTCTTCTTTTTCAAGATTGTTTTGGCTATTTTGCATTTCCACATGAATTTTATGCTTAGTGTGATGATTTCCACCAGGAAGCCTACTGGGAAAATGATAGGGATCACATGGAATTTATAGATCAATCTTTAGATTGACATTTTAGCAGTATTAAGTCTTCTAATCCATGAACATGAACTATTTTTCCATTTATTTAGAGCTTTAATTTCTTTTCAACAATGGTTTGTGGTCTTCAGTGCAGGATCCCTGCACTTCTTACATTTATTCATAAACATTTTATTTTTTAATTCTACTGTAAATTGAATTGTTCATTTCATTTTTGGATTGTTCTTTGCTACTGAATAAAATACAATTGATTTCTGTATATCGATCCATATCTTACAATCATGCTGAACCAATTTATTCATTCTAGTAGTTTTTAGTGGTTTCCTTAGACTTTTCTATATACAGAATCATGTCATCTACAAAATAGACATCGTTTTACTTCTTTCTTTCCAGTCTGCATGCTGTTTATTTCTTTTCATGCTTAATTTCCCTAGCTAGAACCCCCAGTGTAATATTGAATAGAAACACCAACAGAAGACATTGTTGACTTGTTATTTTTATTGCTTTCTATATCATTAATTTCTGTTATCTTTAACATTTTATGCTTTCCTAATTTTGTTGGGTTTATCTTGTTGTGTGCTTTCTTTAATCTTGAAATGCATACTTAACTCATTAACTTTTGGCCTTTCATCATTGCTAAAAGATATTTTTTTCCTTCTAAGCACTGCTTTTGCTGTGCTCCACATGTTTTGATATGAGTATTTTCATAATTGTTCTAGTCCAAATGTTTTTTAATTCCACTATCATTCTTCTTTGACCCATCAGTTATTTCAGAGTGAGTATCTTAATTTCCAAACATCCAGAGATGTTCCAGTTATCTCTTATAGTTATTGATTTGCAACTTATTTGCATTATGATCAGATTTGAATTTTCTGATATGTGTTGAGACTTGCTTTCTGGCCCAGTACCTGGTCAATTTTTTAAAATGTTTTGTATGTGTATTCTATAGATGTTGGTTGCAGTGTTCTACACACTGCATATTAGCTCAAGTTATTAATTTTATTGTTCAAAAATCCTATATCCTTAGAGACATTTTTTTTCTCGATCAACTACTCTGACAGGTGTGGCAAGACCTCCCACTCTGACTGTATATTTGTCTATTTCTCCTTTTAGTAAATTAACTTTTCCTTTATATCTTTTGTTTTAAGTGTATAACCAACCATTCTTAGTGAATTGAATCTTTTATCATTATGAAATAACCTTCTATTAACTCTAATAATGCTTTTGTTTTTAAGTGTATTTTGTCTGATATGAATATAGCTATGCAAGTTTTCTATCATGTATATTATTTGTGTGAATTAATCTCTCTCCAACTTTCACTTGTCAATCTCTCTGTATCCTTATATTTTGGATTTGTCTCTCTTAAACAGCATATGGGTGTACTTATTAATCCCATGTGATAATATTTGTTTTTTTTAAATTGTGCATTTAGCTCGTAAACATTTAATAAAATTATTGATATGTTTGTGTTTCAGACTGTCATTTTATTTTGTGCCTGTATTGGTTCCACCTGTTTCTTTTGCCTCTTCTTTCTTGCCTTAAAAAAAATTGACTAAGAATTGCTTTATTATTTTATTATTTTCCATCTCTGCTAGTTTGGAAATTTACATCCTGTTGCTATGACCTTAATAGCTACATCTTATTAATACCTACATACATAATAACCTTGTCAAAGTATACATTTAATAAATACCTAAATTGCTTTCACAATGATACAAGGCTCTTAGAAAAGTTTAACTCCTTTATGCCCTTCTGACATCTTGTCTTATTGTAGGGTATTTCAAGTTCATTTTTTAAGAAACAGAATAGATGTTTTTTTAAATTTTGGTATCATTAATCTACAATAACATGAGGAACATTATTTTTACTAGGTTCCCCCCTTCACCAAGTCCCTCCAAACCCCCCATTACAGTCACTGTCCATTAGCGTAGTACGATGCTGTAGAATCACTACTTGTCTTCTCTGTGTAGCAAATCCCTCCCCATGCCCCCCCATTATACATGCTAATCATAATGCCCCCTTTCTTCCCCCCGTCCCTCCCTTCCCACCCATCCTCCCCAGTCCCTTTCCCTTTGGTAACTGTTAGTCCATTCTTGGGTTCTGTGATTCTGCTGCTGTTTTGTTCCTTCAGTTTTTTCTTTGTTTTAATACTCCACACATGAGTGAAATCACTTGGTACTTGTCTTTCTCCACCTGGCTTATTTCACTGAGCATAATACCCTCTAGCTCCATCCATGTTGTTGCAAATGGTAGGATTTGTTTTCTTCTTATGGCTGAATAATATTCCATTGTGTATCTGTACCACATCTTCTTTATCCATTCATCTACTCATGGACACTTACTTGCTTCCATTTCTTGGCTATTGTAAATAGTGCTGCGATAAACATAGGGGTGCATCTGTCTTTTTCAAACTGGGTTGCTGCATTCTTAGGGTAAATTCCTAGAAGCGGAATTGCTGGGTCAAATGGTATTTCTATTTTGAGCTTTTTGAGGAACCTCCATACTGCTTTCCACAATGGTTGAACTAATTTACATTCCCACCAGCAGTGTAGGAGGGTTCCCCTTTCTCCACATCCTCGCCAACATTTGTTGTTGTTTGTATTTTGGATGGTGGCGATCCTTACTGGTGTGAGGTGATATCTCACTGTGGTTTTAATTTGCATTTCTCTGATGATTAGTGATGTGGAGCATCTTTTCATGTGTCTGTTGGCCATCTGAATTTCTTCTCTGGAGAACTGTCTTTTCAGTTCCTCTGCCCATTTTTTAATTGGATTATTTGCTTTTTGTTTGTTGAGGTGCATGAGCTCTTTATATATTTTGGATGTCAACCCTTTATTGGATCTGTCATTTATGAATATATTCTCCCATACTCTAGGATGCCTTTTTGTTCTATTGATGGTGTCCTTCGCTGTACAGAAGCTTTTCAGCTTGATATAGTCCCACTTGTTCACTTTTGCTTTTGTGTCCCTTGCCCAGGGAGATATGTTCATGAAGAATTCGCTAATGTTTATGTCCAAAAGACTTTTGCCTATGTTTTATTCTAAGAGTTTTGTGGTTTCATGACTTACATTCAGGTCTTTGATCCATTTCGAATTTACTTTTGTGTGTGGCGTTAGAAAGTGATCCAGTTTCATTCTCTTACATGTAGCTGTCCAGTTTTGCCAACACCAACTGTTGAAGGGGCTGTCATTTCCGCATTGTATGTCCATGGCTCATTTATCGTATATTAATTGACCATATATGTTTGGGTTAATGTCTGGAGTCTCTATTCTGTTTCACTGGTCTGTGGGTCTGTTCTTGTGCCAGTACCAAATTGTCTTGATTACTGTGGCCTTGTAGTAGAGGTTGAAATTGGGGAGTGAGATCCCCCCCTACTTTATTCTTCCTTTTCAGGATTTCTTTGGCTATTCAGGGTCTTTGGTGTTTCCATATGAATTTTTGAAGTATTTGTTCCAGTTTGTTGAAGAATGCTGTTGGTAATTTGATAGGGATTGCATCAAATCTGTATATTGCTTTGGGTAGGATGGCCATTTTGACAATATTAATTCTTCCTAGCCAAGAGCATGGGATGAGTTTCCATTTGTTAGTGTCCTCTTTAATTTTGCTTAAGAGTGTCTTGTAGTTTTCAGGGTATAGGTCTTTCACTTCTTTGGTTAGGTTTATTCCTGGGTATTTTATTCTTTTTGATGCAATTGTGAATGAAATTGTTTTCCTGATTTCTCTTTCTATTATTTCATTGTTAGTGTATAGGAAAGCCACAGATTTCTGTGTATTAATTTTGTATCCTGTGACTTTGCTGAATTCCGATATTAGTTCTAGTAGTTTTGGAGTGGAGTCTTTAGGGTTTTTCATGTACAGTATCATGTCATCTGCAAATAGTGACAGTTTGACCTCTTCTTTACCAATCTGGATTCCTTGTATTTCTTTGTTTTTTCTAATTGCTGTGGTAGGACCTCCAGTACTATTTTGAATAACAGTGGGAAAAGTGGGCATCCCTGTCTTGTACCTGATCTCAGAGGAAAAGCTTTCAGCTTCTCACTGTTCACTATGATGTTGGCTGTGGGTTGATCATATATGGCCTTTATTATGTTGAGGTGCTTGCCCTCTATGCCCATTTTGTTGAGAGTTTTTATCATGAATAGATGTTGAATTTTGTCGAATGCTTTTTCAGCATCTATGGAGATGATCAT
Organism: Manis javanica; assembly: GCF_040802235.1. NCBI lineage: Eukaryota > Metazoa > Chordata > Mammalia > Pholidota > Manidae > Manis > Manis javanica. The sequence continues at coordinate 107,423,346 of NC_133174.1, read as the reverse complement.
GTGGTGTTTGTCCTTCTTTTTGTTGATGTGGTGGATGATGCTGATGGATTTTCAAATGTTGTACCATCCTTGCATCCCTGGGATGAATCCCACTTGGTCATGGTGTACTATCCTTTTGATGTATTTTTGAATTTGGTTTGCTAATATTTTGTTGAGTATTTTTGCATTTACGTTCATCAGGGATATTGGTCTGTAGTTTTCTTTTTTGGTGGGCTCTTTGCCTGGTTTTGGTATTAGGGTGATGTTCACTTCATAGAATGAGTTTGGGAGTATTCCCTCCTCTTTTTTGGAAAACTTTAAGGAGAATGGGTATTATGTCTTCTCTGTATGTCTGATAAAGTTCCGAGGTAAATCCATCTGGCCCGGGGGTTTTGTTCCTGGGTAGTTTTTTGATTACTGCTTCAATTTCGTTGCTGGTAACTGGTCTGTTTAGATTTTCTGTTTCTTTCTGGGTCAGTCTTGGAAGGTTGTATTTTTCTAGGAAGTTGTCCATTTCTCCTAGGTTTCCCAGCTTGTTAGCATATAGGTCTTCATAGTATTCTCTAATAATTCTTTGTATTTCTGTGGGGTCCGTCGTGATTTTTCCTTTCTCATTTCTGATTCTGTTGATGTGTGTTGATTCTCTTTTTCTCTTAATAAGTCTGGCTAGAGGCTTATCTATTTTGTTTATTTTCTCGTAGAACCAGCTCTTGGTTTCATTGATTTTTGCTATTGTTTTATTCTTCTCAATTTTATTTATTTCTTCTCTCATCTTTATTATGTCCCTCCTTCTGCTGACTTCGGGCCAGATTAGATGTTTTTATGACTCATTTTTACATCAACGTTCACTTGCTGTAACTTTCCTTGCATTTCAGTCTTCTAAGATAATTTTCCTCCTGAAAATTTTCCTCCTTTAGAATTTCCATTAGTGTGGTCTGCTGGTGACAAACCCTCTTAGTTTTTGTTTGGCTAAAAATATCTTCATTTCACCCTCTTGAATATTTTTATGAAAGATGATGCTCTCAAAGCCCAGGCTTAGTATTGGCAGGTTCTCCATAAGCATCTCCATCTGGGCTTTGATGCCATGTGAGCCAAAGCCCTAGGGTGAAGTGCCTGCATGGCCTCAGCTACTTCAATGGGAGAACAACGTCTCTTTCAACAGGGCTGCCAGAGATGCCTAAATGAGATAATGGATGGAAATTCCTGGCATCGAGGAGGAAAGCAAGCAAAGGTAGCTATTAATGTTCCAACTGAAATCTTAACCCCTAAACTTCAGGGTTAAAAAAAAAAGTTTTTGCAATTGGAAAATGAAATGTGGCTTCCTTAGGGCTGCCACCCTCCTCTCCTCTAATGACCCACCCCAGGCACATGAAACACAATCCATGTCCTTTCAACACTTTTGTCAGTGCTCTGAGGTCTAGTCTGTCTTTTTTGATGCCTGATTTGGTGATGAAGCCATTTAAATTCAGAACAAGAATTTGCTTAGAGGCCAGGGTCAGATGTCCTATAGTACTAGGGAGGTGAAGGAAGAGTCTGAAGGTAACCCATAAGCTAGGCCCAGCATCACCTGACTGTGAAGTGCCCAACATGCCTTCTCTATGTGCACACCACCACCACTGTTCCATGCTGAGGAGAAAGGCTACACTCCTGAGATGAAAGGTGCTTCATCTGCAAGCTTGGATGTCTACTCTAAGTAGTTCTAAGTATTGGGTTTGGAAATAAGAAAGCAGAAAGGAGCAGGTGAAGTACCTTAGAAGGCTAAAGGTGAACCCAATAGCAGCCAGTGGCATCAGATTGTTCACTTGCTTCCAACATCAAGCAACAGCCACAACTCTGCAGTCGGGCAGTGCACTTACACAGGGCAGGCCACTACCACCCTGGCCCCCAACACCACCCCCCTGCCCCCCAGGAACCTCCTAGCCACACTCTGCATGGGAGAAAGAAAATATGCTTTCCAAGAACCAGAAGTAAAGGGAAAACAGAGTGTTGTGGGCTGAAGTGTACTCCTCCAGAGTCCATATTTGGAAGCAGTAAACCCCACTGTCTCAGAATGTGACTGTATTCGGACACAAGTATTTTTAAATAAGTGATTATGTTAAAATGAGGCCATTAAGATGGGTCTAATCCCATGTGACTGGGTCCTTTTAAGAAGTGGAAATTTGAACATCAGGGGCAGGTACACAGAGGGACAATCCTGTGAAGAGGCAGCAAGAGGGTGGCCATCTACAAGCCAAGCGGACAGGCCTCAGAGAAACCAATCCTGTGGGCACCTCACCTTGATCTTAAGACTTCTAGCTTCCAGAACTATGAGAAAATACATTTCTGTTGTTGAAGCCACCCAATCTGTGGTACTTTTTTAGGGCAGCCCGAGCAGACTAAGACATGGAGCCTCTGGCTTTAGGTGCATTTGCTGGGGACAGTCCTACATGCTGTTTTCATGCAGTTGCTCCTTCTGTGGGGCCCGTGATACCATACCCAGCAAAGGAGAGGTCCCCTCGAGAGCTCACAGAAGAGCCACTTAGTAACCAACCCTGAGTTGAGAAATCAAAAAGCTGTATCAGCAGCAAAGAGCTGTGGTTCTAGTCAAATTGTGTTTCATTCCTCACACTTCTTCCTCAAGTACAAATTGAAGGAGAAAGATATTAATGAAGAAAGATTGTAGGGTAATGGTGTTTAACCATTACTGGATCACAGACCCACTTAAAAAATCTACAAAGCTATGAATCAGAAAAATACAGAGTCTATATTAGTACCCTACTGCTTCTGTAACAAATTACCACAAAGTTATCGGCTTAAAAGAAGAGAAATTTATTCTCCCATGGTTCTGGAGGCCAGAAGTTCATTAGTTTCTCTGGGCTGAATCTGAGGTGTGGGCAGGGCTGTACTCTGTTCCATATCTCTTCTGGTTTCCCGTGGCTGCCAGCATTCCTTCACTTGTGGCCATATCACTCCAATCTCTGCCTCCGTCTTCACAACCGCCTTCTCCTCTTCTGTCTGTGTGCGTCAGCTCTCCGTCTTGCTCTCTTTTCTGAAGGCACCTGTGAATGGACTGAGTACCCATTCAGATAATCCAGGATGAGCTCACGTCAAGATCTTTAATTCAATCACATTTACATATTATATTTGTATTTTATTATAAAGTAAAAAACTCTTTTGCTTTATAAGTTAACATTTATAGGTTCCAGGGATTAGGGCTTGATACATTTGGGTGGCCACTCTTCAGCCTCCTACGTAGTCCAAAATGTTTGCATACCATTTCAGGAAGGTCATGCACCCCAGGAAGGAACATTTATCCTGAACAGATAAATTGGAGGCAGGCCCATTTACTTATTCACCATCCTCTCTACACCTCAGATTCAACTACTGTGCTGGTAAAAAATGCAAAATATAAAATCACACCCCTAACTCTTGTCCTAGTAAATCAGAATCCCCCAGAGGCTTGGACCAGGAATGTGCATTTCTAACAAACTTCCCTAAATGATTCTGATGCAGCCAGCCTCGCTTCCGCTTCCTACTTTAGTGAGTATGGGTTAAGAGCTTGGATGCCCAAGTCCCTTCACTGTTAAATGGACATACTGCCACCTTCTTCGCAGTAAAAGAGACGTCCGTGTAAGCCTATTTGCACAAAGAAAGCGCCAATGCTTTTTTCCTCCTATACAAAGGTGAAGTACTTTTATTTATTTGATCTCCATCCCACCTCCTGTTCAAGGCACTCGGCCTCAAGGTGCGGAGTTGAGCCAAGGGAGTGAGGGAGAAGGGCAGAGTCGCAAACTCTTGCAGTCGGTGCCACCACAAGCTGCTTGCTCTTGACGCTCCGGGGACTTGCTGCCCACCCACCGCCACCCCAGGGGTTTATTTGCATCTGGCCCAAGACAGTGTGGGGAGCCCGCCCCCGTTCCCCGCTGATTGGCGATGCCCGCCTGCTCGTCATACTCTTTTGTCTCAGCGGGCAGAGGATAAAAGCGGCAGCGGCTGTCTTGGGAACCGTGCTGCCTCGACACGGCTACCCCTAGCTGGGCGGCCGTACGAAGCAGCACCGTCTGGAAGCCCCGGGTCGCCTAGCGGCGGAGGAGGGGGGCTGTCCTTTTCTCCTGCGGGGTCGCGGAGACAGGAAGGCGGCATCCACAGCTGTCAACGCCAGAGCAAACGCTGCCTGCCAGCAGAGCACAGGTAAAGAAAGGGGGCGCGATTGCCGGGCGCGGGGAGAGGAGGGGAAGGCCCACCAGTACTGGGCAGCTCCCCGATTAGGGAGTCGAGAACTGCGAGGCAGGGGAAGGAGCACTCCCGTGGCCCGGCTGCGCGGAGGCAGGAGGTGGGGTTCCACTGGCTGCTGCCGAATGGGTAGCATTTGACCGGATTGAGACAGAAGCGGTTTTCGGGGGATTGGTAAGAGGCGAGGGGGAAGAGAATCGCAAGCTATCTGACCCGACCCCCTGTGCATCTCCTCATCTCTTCCTGGGGAGGAATCTGTGGGTGTGAGTGTCCAACTCCTATTCCCCTTCTCTGTGGCAGGCCGTCAAAGCCGAACCCGACTTTGACTTCGGTGCGGCTGATTGCAGAGCTGGTAGGCAGACGATTTTCCGGGGGAAATGAAATGGGGTAGGGGTCGGCTTGACTTATATACGGACGGTGGGAGAAGGAATTTTCCTCCTGGCTGCTGCGGAGGCAGGGGGTTGGGGAGGAGGGAGGGAGCTAGCGGGATGAGGGATGAGACGGCTCCTGACCTATGCCCTGCCCGGCTTTGCCCTGCCCTGCGCGGCGGCGCAATCTGAACGCCCTGAGATCCCGGATCGGCGACCCCCGGTGGACAGACATCGACTGTACCCCTGAGACGATCTTTCTTCCGGAGGCCACCGGTTGCAGAAATTGGAAGTGAAATAAAGGCGTGCGCTCGTTCCTGAGCTCGTGTAAGAATCTGAGAACTAACGGGGGAGGAGGAACTTTGAGAAAGGGGTGTGGTTGAGATATGAGATCACGAAGTTAATGAGATCTTATTTATTCCCACAAATCTGACCACTGTGCTCTATTTTGAGAGCCCGATATCAGCTGTCTGCACGATTATGCTTAGAAGCAACAGTTGCCCTCCCTCCTGGAGGACTAGGCGGGAGGGGATGAACGTGGCTGGAAAAAGCACCCGGCTAGCACGGAGACGCCGGCTTCTCTGGGAGGTTGTAATTGCCAGTCTCCTGGAGAGTATTTTTAGGGCAGTGGGCAGATTTAAAACGTACTGTAGGATATTTAAGAAGGGAGAGAATACAGCTGCAGTCCGTTCCCTTATTAGCCCCCCTTCCTTTTTTTTGTTTTGTTTTTTTACAGCTTCTACTGAGATAGGAGGAAGGGATACCCCGCCGGAACACCTGCACATTAGGCTTTTCCAAAAAAGCCTGAGCGTCTTGTCATACTCAGATACCCGATCGTCAATCATGGCTAGCATCATTGCACGCCTCGGTAATAGCCGGCGCCACAAGGCACCCTTACCGCCTTGGGCCCATTCCATGTTGACATCCCTGGGGAGGAGTCTCGGTCCTTTAATGGAGGACATGGCGGAGAGAAACCTGAAGTTGTTCTCGGGGAGGATGGTGCCAGCACAGGGGCAGGAAACCTTTGAAAACTGGCTGATCCATGTCAATGCGGTCCTGCCAGATTGGAATATGTCTGAGGAGAAAAAGCTCAAGCGCTTGATGCAAACTCTTAGGGGCCCTGTCCGGGAGGTCATGTTTTTGCTCCGGGCGGCCAACCCCAACCTAAGTGTGGCGGATTTCTTGCGTGCCATGAAATTGGTGTTTGGGGAGTCTGAAAGTAGTGTGACGGCTCATGGTAAATTTTTTAACACCCTGCAGGCACGAGGAGAAAAGGCTTCCCTTTATGTGATCCGTTTAGAGGTGCAGCTCCAGAATGCTATTCAGACAGGGATCATAGCTCAGAAAGATGCAAACCAGACTCGCCTGCACCAGCTCCTTTTAGGGGCTGAGCTGAATGGGGACCTATGCTTCAGGCTGAAGCAGCTTCTCAGGACCCATGCAAATGAGCAGGAGCGCCTTCCCAATTTCCTGGAATTAATCAGAATAGTAAGGGAGGAAGAGGACTGGGATGACACTTTTATGAAAGGCAAGCGGGCCGAAAGATCTGAGTCAGTAGTGGAGAGGGCAACCAGCCCAGTGGCATTTCAGGGCTCCCCAGCAATAGTGATCCGGCACAGACTGCAACGTGATAGAGATAGATGATACCCTTGAGGACTCAGATGAGGATGTGATCCTGGTGGAGTCTCAGGACCCTCCACTTTCATTCTTGGGTTCTCCTCCCCCAAGAAGCAGGGCCAGACCTCGTGATCAAGTGCTGGTCATTGATTCCCCCAGCAGTTCCCAGGCTCAATCTCCTTCCACCAGCCAGGGTTCTGGGTATAAGAATGATGGCCCTGGGAATGTGCATCGAACCAGGAAGAGAAAATACACAGTCCGCTGTTCATATTGTGGCGAGGAGAGCCACTCAAAGGAAACCTGTGACAATAAGAGCAACAGGGCCCAGGTGTTTGAGAATCTGATCATCACCATGCAGGAGCTGACACATACAGAGGAGGAGGGGTCAGGAGAGGCCCCTGGCAAACATACTGACCCTTCTGACCCACAGTGAGGTGCTGGCCCTCAGCCTTAAATGCACCCTGATCTATACTCAGAGTCCAGCAATGGGAAAACTGGTAGGGGGGGGGGGCCCACTTCTAATTGCATGATTAATCCACAAAGTGGCTTTCCTTTGGGTTGGAGGAGAAAGGGTATCGGGTACCAGCACAGTGAGGAGAGCTGGCCTCAACTCTGCGCTTGCTTCCTATCCCCCGCTGCTTAAGGGTCTATTTTCTGTGTGTGCCCATTTCCCTGATGGCTTTATTCTCTTTGTGAAAGTGGTATAGTTCATTGTTAAATCTTCAAACAATAAGAAAGGTACAAAAAAGTACAAATTACCCTAAACCCTCCAACCGTGTGTAACTATTGTCAACCCTTTGATGAATATCCTTCTGGATAATTTCCTTATACCTGTGCACCCAGATAGATATATGTATAGATAAACATGATCAAATATAAGTGCTGTTCTATAGTCTGTATTTTTTCACCAGGCAATATATGTTGTGAGCTGCTTTCTATGTCAGTAAATATGTATCAGTATCTATTTTAATGCCTCTGTGGTGGTATTTCAGAAAAAGGTAAAGGAAAAAGGAATAAGAGAAGTACAGTAAAAAGCTATAAAGGGGAGGAGTCATACCCCATGGTAGGGTTCTATCAACCTCATTTTGTAGATGAAGAAAAGGGAAGAAGAAATGGGCTGAAGTATTGCCCAAATATTCCCCAAAGTTAAATGGACAAAGCCCCTTACCATAATGGACCTGTCCCTTAAGTCATTAAGCCAAATTTTGTCACCTACTAGTTGACAATGCCCCAGTGCATCTTTCTCTAATGTATCCAGAGGATTCTGATGGCGGTGGGGGTGGTGGGTCTCGGGCTGAGGTATAGCCCCAAATGGGGATTCCTGGTCACGTTGGGGAGCACATTCTCCCTCCTTTGTGTGGATTCCCTAGATTGCTGCTGCTCCTGCCTCTCAACATCCTGATCACAACCTGGAATCTCTTCTATGGGCTGACACCAGCCTCTCCCCACTCTCCAGTCAAGAGACGGTGAGAGGAGGTACTCAGGGGGAGCCCAGCATCAAAAGGCTCAGCTCCTGATGGCACTTGAGCCTCCCCCCATAAGCCCTGAAGCTGAATGCTAGGGGACACAGGCAGCCCCAGGCCTCCAAGCCCACCCTACCTGAACCCAAGAACTGGGACTAGCTGGGGAGAGATGGAAAGCAATCTAGTTGCCGGGGCACATGACAGAACCTGGGGATCTGAATGCCCAGAAGGCTACACAGCATTCTAGTGGAGTGGAGGGCTGTCATGGGGGAGGGAGAGGAGAGGGACCTTCTCTGGAACCTGCCATCTCCTGTGCCATCTGATTTCACATTGGACGGTGATAAACAGGCATATGTGTTACCTCAGACCCCAAGGGTCTCTATGTTTCTTGTAGGTGCACAAGTCCTTATTTCTGTGAGCAGGACAAGGGTGGGGGTGTGTGGAGACCTGAGGACCCAAGGAAGTTTGTCATGCAGGACATTGGGGGTCCAACAGAGCTGAGAGGACAGTGCACACAGCAGTGGGAGATGGTGCATCAGGGCTGTAAGGGGAAGGCTGGAACGAGTGAGGGTCCCTGACCAGGCAGACTCACATCCGGATTGACAAGGACAGGAAGCCTGGGAGGAAGCTTGGGTTTTTTCCTCAAAAAACTCAAAATATAAATAACATTTGACCCAGGCCTTACACTCCTGGGAATTTCCCTGAAGAAAACAAGATCACAGATTCAAAAGGACATATGCACCCCTATGTTTATCGCAGCACTATCTACAATAGCCAAGAAATGGAAGCAACCTAAGTGTCCACCAGTAGATGAATGGATAAAGATGTGGTACATATACACAATGGAATATTATTCAGCCATAAAAAGAAAACAAATCCTACCATTTGCAACAACATGGATGGAGCTAGAGGGTATTATGCTCAGTGAAATAAGCCAGGAGGAGAAAGACAAGTATTAAATGATTTCACTCATCTGTGGAGTATAAGAACAACGACAAAACTGAAGGAACAGTATCATGTGGGAGGGGCATGGGGAGGGCTGTGCAACACAGAGAAGACAAGTAGTGATTCTACAACAACTTACTACGCTGATGGACAATGACTGCAATGGGGAATGTGGGGGGATGTGGTGAAGGCGGGAGTCTAGTAAACATAATGTTCCTCATGTAATTGTAGAGTAATGATACCAAAAAAAAAATCAATATAGAAAAAAATTAAAAATTAAAAAAAGCTTTCCTGGTTGCTCCCTACTCTTGACGGCTGGCTTCATTCCTAGTTGCCTCTGAGACACGATCCTGGTGAGACAGGGATCGTGGGTGTGGTCAGAGTAGGGTGAGGGCCTCTGGAAAAAGCAAGGCAAAATACGTGCAGTCACAGCAATGTAACTAGATGCAAAGAAAACCCTTACTAAAACTGTGTTAAACATTCAGCTCTAGAGTCATTCTTCAGTGAGATCAGTTGGTGTACACCCCAGATAAAGGAGAGTAGTACATGTTTATTTTATGCTAATCATTTATAATCATGTGTAATATTCACTTTAACATGCTAAAAGGCCCAGGCCTATGTGCTGTCTTTCCTCCTTCAGATCTGATGAAGTGATTTTGCAAAGTGGGCAAACTAATTTAGCATGCAAGCCTAGCCATAACACTGTAAAAGGCAAGGATTCCACCTTAAAGATGATAGCACTCACTCATTAGCAAACAATGCCTCAGCCCACCTTGGGGGCTGAGCAGGTGGCCTTGTTTCATATGCTCCCAGACCAAGATGCTGGTATCTCAGGGAGAAATCATCAGAGCAGGAAGTTACTTGTGTTAAGTTAATTCTAAACATTCTGGGACCACTTAATAAGTCCACACCCCTAAGCTTTTTTTCATGTTCTCGAAAAATCCTCATCTGCCTATAAAACCCCTAGACAACACACCACTACAGACTCTCTTGTCCCCTCCTGGCGTGAGCCGGGAGATCTGTCCTTTCACTTTATCTCCAAATAAAAACCTGTACCTTGCTCTCCTACCTTGAGCGTTTGTGGAGCTCATTCTTCGGCTTCGTGAACAATAAGCCCAGGCATCACTGGGAAGATAACTCCTCCACTGGTAACATTATTACTACCCACATTTTATAAAGGAGGAAACTGAAGATGAGGGAGGTAATAATTAGCTCACCCTTCAGGTACCTACAAATGTATTTTTTCAGAAACATAAAAACCACCTTCAAGAAAACTGCCTCATTTTTTTTCGTTCCATTTTTGCAGAAAGGAACTGGGGATTCAAGTTCAGGATAACTATTTGACCATTCTGCCCTCTTCAGAGTCCTTTTTCCTTTGGGAAGAATAGAGGAAGGGTGGAGGCGGAAATCCTTTACCTGACCCGGTTTGGGGTTGGGTGGGCTCGCCCCGCCCCGCCCCGCCCCGCCCCTCCCTCCCTCCACTTCGGCCTCCCGCTCCCCCCGCCCCTCCCCCCGCCGCTCCCCCCAGCTACCCTCCGCCTCCCCCCCCCCCCCGCCCCCTAGAGCCAGGGGCGGGGCCCTTGGGTCCACAGAAGCCTGGATTTGAGCTGCCCGCTGACTGGCTGCGGCGACTGCGTGTGGGCGGCTATTTCCGTTTACGGCGCTGCGCCGTGATCGCCATTGCACGAGGGGCAGCCACGTGACCAAGGCGGTGCCGGCAGCGTGGTAGGGAGCGCCCGTGGGGGTCAGCTTAGCGGCTCTCCTGCTTGCACCTCTTTCTTCTTTGGCTCTGCGCGGGCCAATCGGTGGGGCTGCAGCGGCGAAAGCGACTGAAGTCCGGACGCGCTAATTTGTAACCTCTTGGCGACCCAACAAGCAGCCCCGTGAGTTTTTCGGGCACTGGAGGCCCTGGGAGGAGTCACCTCACCCTGACTTTGTGGCAGTTTTGGCCTTTCCTGCAAGGCAAAGAAGGCGGGACTTGGTCCCAGCCTTCCGCGTGAGCGGCGCTTGCCCCTGGAGTGCCCCCTGGGAGCGGGCCTAGCGGGTGGAGTTTGTAACTTGTGGCTGCCCTGGCAGGACATCTTTGCCCGATACGCACTAACCAAATTGCCAAAACCAAAAACCCAGTGTTTTCACGGATTTGCTGTACTAGAACAATTCACTTGATTGCGGGGCTTGAGAATCGCGGGTAGTGAAATTGTTACCTGGCTATGGTTTATTGCTTGGAGTAGGGGCCGTAGGCACACTCACGCTTCAGGGCGGAGAGGCTACGGTTTATCCAGAGTCCACACTGGGATCACCCAACCAGAAGTGTTTCCAGGGTTCTTGTTTGCGGAGTCGGAGAATGAACTTAGCAAATACCCAAGGTAGGAGAGCCAGGGAGAGGATTTTATTGAGAGATGCAGTGAGAGGACAGAGCTCCTGGCTCACGCCAGGAGGGAACAAGAGAGCCTGGGGTGGCGCATTGTCTACAGGATTTATAGGCAGTTGAGGATTTGGGGGAACTGAAAAAGGGCTTACGGTGTGGACTTGTACCACCTGCTCTTTCCCCGAGGTGGGCTGGGTTGTTGTCTGTTTGCTAGGGCTGTTTACAGTAAAGTCACGGGTTATGATGAGACACCCTTCTTTATTTGCAGAACACTCAAACATTCCAGGCCAAGTTGCTCCTGGCCTTTTGAGCTTTAACTCATCTCACTGAAAATGTCTATATTCCTAGTCCACTATCTTTACCCTAGAGAATTAGTGTGACCTTGACTTTGCATAGTGCTTAACAGTTTCCATAGGTACTTCTTTGCACATTGTTATATTGCTCTGACTGTAAATATCCTGCCTTGCTTTTTCCGGAGGCCCTCACCCTACTCTGACTACACCCATGGTCCCTGTCTCAGAAGCACACTGCACACCTCAAAGATACCTTACAATTCACATAGACAGATACTGACTTTGGTATTTCTGCCAGCACAACCCCGAGCCCCAACGACAAAAGTGCCTTAGGCACTTCATTCACACAATTCTTACCGGTCTGGAACAGGACAGGGAAGGTGTGGGTAGACTAGCTGAGGGAAAAAGTTAATTTACAGAGAAACTAAACCAGATAATAGATGAAGGGATTTTAAAAAGAGCCTTATGCCTTGCATACTTCAAAATTCACTCATTTTAAGCGTCCAATTATTTTTAATAAAATTGTGGAGTTGTGCAGCCACCACAATCTGGTTCTAAAGCATTTCAATACCCCTCCTCCCAAATGCCCCAAAACCTGTTTGCAGTTACTCTCCCATCTCTCACCCTAAGCAACTATTTATCTGCCTTCTGTCTATATGATTGCTTTTTTTTTTGGTTAGTCTTATTTCTTTATTTCTTTATTTTACTTTTTATTTTGGAATCATTAATCTAATCGTAATGCCCCTTTTTCCCCTTTACCCCTCCCTTCCCACCCATCCTCCCCAGTCCCTTTCCCTTTGGTAACTGTTAGTCCATTCTTGAGTTCTGTGAGTCTGCTGCTGTTTTCTTATTTTTTATATTTTTTTATTTTGGTATCATTAATCTACATTTACATGAGGAATATTATGTTTACTAGACTCCCCCCATCACCAAGCCCCCCCCCCACATACCCCATTATAGTCACTGTCCATCAGCGTAGTAAGATGAAATAGAATCACTACTTGTCTTCTCTGTGTTGTACAGCCCTCCCTGTGCCCCCCTACATTATGTCTGCTAATAGTAATGCTACCCCCCTTTCTTTCCCCTTGTCCCTCCCTCCCCACCCATCCTCCCCAGTCCCTTTCCCTTTGGTAACTGTTAGTCCATTCTTGCGTTCTGTGAGTCTGCTGCTGTTTTGACCCTTCAGTTTTTGCTTTGTTGTTATACTCCACAGATGAGTGAAATCACTTTGTACTTGTCTTTCTCTGCCTGCTTATTTTACTTAGCATAATACCCTCTAGCTCCATCCATGTTTTGCAAATGGTAGGATTTGTTTTCTTCTTATGGCTGAATAATATTCCATTGTGTATATGTACCACATCTTTACCCATTCATCTACAGATGGACACTTAGGTTGCTTCCATTTCCTGGCTTTTGTAAATAGGGCTGCAATAAACATAGGGGTGCATATGTCTTTTTGAATCTGTGCTCTTGTTTTCTTCAGGGAAATTCCCAGGAGTGTAAGGCCTGGGTCAAATGGTATTTCTATTTTTAGTTTTTTGAGGAACCTCCATACTGCTTTCCACAATGGTTGAACTAATTTACATTCCCATCAGCAGTGTAGGAGGGTTCCCCTTTCTCCACATCCTCGCCAACATTTGTTGTTTTCTGTCTTTTGGATGGTGGCCATCCTCACTGGTGTGAGGTGATAGCTCATTGTGGTTTTAATTTGCATTTCTCTGATGATTGGCGATGTGAAGCATCTTTTCATATGCCTATTGGTCATCTGTATTTCTTCTTTGGAAAGGTGTGTCTGTTCAGCTCCTCTGCCCATTTTTTTTTTGGTATCATTAATCTACAATTACATGAAGAACATTATGTTTACTAGGCTCCGCCCTTCACCAAGTTCCCCCCACATACCCCTTCACAGTCACTGTCCATCAGTGTAGTAAGATGCTGTAAAATCACTACTTGTCTTCTCTGTGTTGTAAAGACCACCCCATACCCCCTCCACATTATACATGCTAATTGTAATGCCCTCTTTCTTTTTCCTGCCCTTATCCCTCCCTTCCCACCCATCCTCCCCAATCCCTTTCCCTTTGGTAACTGTTAGTCCATTCGTGGATTCTGTAATTCTGCTGCTGTTTTGTTCCTTCAGTTTTTCTTTGCTCTTATACTCCACATATGAGTGAAATCATTTGGTACTTGTCTTTCTCCACCTGGCTTATTTCCCTGAGCATAATACCCTCTAGCTCCATGCATGTTGTTGCAAATGGTAGGATTTTTTTCTTCTTATGGCTGAATAATATTCCATTGTGTATATGTACCATATCTTCTTTATCCATTCATCTACTGATGGACATTTAGGTTGCTTCCATTTCTTGCTCTGCCCATTTTTTAATTGGATTATTTGTTTTTTGTTGAGGTGCATGAGCTCTTTATATATTTTGGATGTCAACACTTTATTGGATATGTCATTTATGAATATATTCTCCCATACTTTAGAATGTCTTTTTGTTCTATTGATGGTGCCCTTTGCTGTACAGAAGCTTGTCAGCTTCATATAGTCCCACTTGTTCATTTTTGCTTTTGTTTCCCTTGCCCGAGGAGATATGTTCATGAAAAAGTTGCTCATGTTGATATCCAAGAGAGTTTTGCCTATGTTTTCTTCTAAGAGTTTTATGGTTTCATGACTTACATTCAGGTCTTTGATCCATTTCGAATTTACTTTTGTGTATGGGGTTAGACAATGATCCAGTTTCATTCTCTTACATGTAGCTGTCCAGTTTTGCCAACACCAGCTGTTGAAGAAGCTGTCATTTCCCCGTTGTATATCTATGGCTCCTTTATTGTATATTAATTGACCATATATGTTTGGGTTAATATCTGGACTCTCTATTCTGTTCCACCGGTCTGTGGGTCTGTTCTTGTGCCAGTACCAAATTGTCTTGATTGCTGTGGCTCTGTAGTAGAGCTTGAAATTGGGAAGCGAGATCCCCCCTGCTTTATTCTTCCTTCTTAGTATTGCTTTGGCTATTTGGGGTCTTTTGTGGTTCCATATGAATTTTAGAACTATTTGTTCCAGTTTGTTGAAGAATACTGTTGGTATTTTGATAGGGATTGCATTGAATCTGTAGATTCCTTTAGACACAATGACCATTTTGGCAATAATTCTTCCTAGCCAAGAACATGGGATGAATTTCCGTTTGTTAGTGTCCTCTTTAATTTCTCTTAAGAGTGTCTTGTAGTTCTCAGGGTATAGGTCTTTCAGTTCCTTGGTTAGGTTTATTCCTAGGTATTTTATTCTTTTTGATGCAATTGTGAATGGAATTGTTTTCCCGATTTCTCTTTATTCTGGTTCATCATTAGTGTATAGGAAAGCAACAGATTTCTGTTTATTAATTTTGTATCCTGCAACTTTGCTGAATTCAGATATGAGTTCTAGTAGTTTTGGAGTGGAGACTTAAGGGTTTTTTTTTCATATCATTAATCTACAATTACATGAGCAGCATTATGGTTACTAGACTACCCCATCATCAAGTCCCCACCACATACCCCTTTACCATCACTGTCCATCAGCATAGTAAGATGCTATAGAATCACTACTTGTCTTCTCTGTGTTGTACAGCCCTCCCGTTTTCCCCCTACATTATGTATGGTAATCGTAATGCCCCTTTTTCCCCCTTGTTCCTCCCTTTCCACCCATCCTCCCCAGTCCCTTTCCCTTTGGAAACTGTTAGTCCATTCTTGGGTTCTGTGAGTCTGCTGCTGTTTTGTTCCTTCAGTTTTTGCTTTGTTCTTATACTCCACAGATGAGTGAAATCATTTGATACTTGTCTTTTTCTGTCTGGCTTATTTCACTGATCATAATACCCTCTAGCTCCATCCATGCCATGTTGTTGAAAATTGTAGGATTTGTTTTCTTCTTATGGCTGAGTAATATTCCATTGTGTATATGTACCACCTCTTCTTTATCCATTCATCTACTGATGGACACTTAGGTTGCTTCCATTTCTTGGTTATTGTAAATAGTGCTGCGATAAACATAGGGATGCATATGTCTTTTTCAGACTAGGGTGCTGCATCCTTAGGGTAAATTCCAAGGAGTGGAATTCCTGGGTCAAATGGTATTTCTGTTTTGAGTCTTTAGAGGAACCTCCATACTGCTTTCCACTATGGTTGAACTAACTTACTTTCCCACCTGCAGTGTAGGAGGGTCCCTGTAAGCCTTTAAAGTGCCAGCTTTTCCTTTATTCCAGGAGAGCCGGCTGTGGGATCCCGTTCACAGTCTCTGTCTCTGATTTTACTTTCCATTTCTCTGATATCCAGTACAGCATGCGATGTGTGTCTGTGCTCCCGGTGCAGATTACTAGGGCTGGTTATTTAGCAGTCCTGTGCTTCCACTCCCTCCCCACTCTGATTCTTTTCCTCCTGCCAGTGAGCTGAGGTGGGGGGAGTGCTCGGGTCCTGCTGGGTCACAGCTTTGTATTTTACCCTTCCTGTGAGATGCTGAGTTCTCGCAGTTGTAGATGTAGCCTGGTTGTTGTACTGTATCTTCTGGTCTGTCTTTTAGGAATAGTTGTATTTGCTGTATTTTCAAAAGTATATATGGTTTTGGGAGGAGATTTCTGCTGCTCTACTCACACTGCGATCTTCAGTGCCTCCTTATATATATAGTTGCTTTCTTGAAAGTTTTTGTATGAATGAAGTCATACAGTATGTGGTCTTTCATGATTGGCTCCTTTCACTTAGCATGATGTGTTCCAGGTTCATGATGGTGTAGCATGTATCAGTGCTTCATTCCTTTTTATGGCTGAATAGTCCGTGGTATTGATATCACATTTGTCTGCCCATTTATCAGTTGATGGATGTTTGAGGTGTTTCCACTTTTTCCTTATTATGAGTAATCGTGTTGTGAACGTTTGTGTGGATATACTTCAGTTCTCTTGATTCCACTGCCCTGTGCTGGTGTTCTCTAACACTCTTAGCCAAACTCTACCATAATATTTAGCATACTGTCCTTTGAGTTTGGATTCATTTTCTGGCTCCAGTAGAGAGGGCAAGGACCACCATTCACTTGTTCTCTGGTATAGCCCCTGAGGCTGGCATAATGCCTAGCATGTAGTAGTTTACTAAATGTGTGGCCTTTGCCAAGCTACTGCTCACCCTCAGTTTTCTCGTTGATAAAGTGGGGATACTAGTAATAGTAGCTGCCTTGGAGGGTGGTTGTGAGGATTGGATGTGTGTGGATTGGCTATTCAGTGAACATCTGTTGAGTGAATGAATGCAGTATGTTTACAAAATTGTTTGGAGTATATTGGGAACTGTGAAAGTCTGAAACAGCAGTACCTAAAGTAATGGGGGTGGGGTTGTTCAACCTATTTAGGTTGGCAACACACATAGCCTACATTACCCACCCAGACTGGAGCAGCAGTCATTCTGTCAGCACTTACTGAGTGCCTACTGTGTGCTCAATACTATGCTAGATATTAGGGATACAGCAGAATATGCAGTGTTTCCACCCTAGTGGTGATTACATTCTAGTGGTAAAGATGGATCAGTAAAGAAGTAAACTGATCCATAAAAATATATTTCAAGATATGATCAGTGAGAAAGAAAATTAACAGGCTATATTAGAGTAATTGAGGCAGGTGATTACATATCTGGTGATCAGGTTTGAAGAGATAACATTTGAGATGAACCTGGAAGAATGAGCCAACAATGACAGGAGCTGGGGAAAGAATATTCTAGGCAAAGGGAAGAATAAGTGTGAAGGTCTTGAAACCACAAAGGATTTGACATGTTCAAGGAATGGGAGGCAGAAAAGAGGTCTGTGAAGAGTAAAGAGGTTGGGTTCATGGTAAGAGCAGAGGGAAGCCATTTACTGATTTTAAGGAGATTTACAAAAGCTATCATTCTGTGTTTTTAAAAACTTAAAAAAAAAAAACACCTCTGTATGGTAGAATAATGGTCTCCCAAAGATGTTCTTATACTAATCTCCAGAACCTGTGAATTTGTTACCTTATGTGACAAAAGGGACTTTGCAAATTAAGAATTGTGACATGAGGACATTATCCTGGTGGGTCCAATGTAATTAGAAGGGTCCTTAAAAGGGGAAGGTGGAAGGACTAGAGTCAGAGGAAGGAGATGCAGTGACGGAAGCAGGGACCACAGCCAAGGGATGTAGGCAGCTTGTAGAGGCTGGAAAAGACAAGGGAACAGGTTCTCTGTTAAAGCCTCCAGAACACAGCCTTGCTGATGCCTTGACTTTAGCCTTGTGAGACTGATTTTGGACTGCTGACCTTCAAAACTGTACTATAATACACTACACGTGGTATTTTAAGTCACTAAGTTTGTGGAACTTTGTTACAGGAGCCACAGAAAACCAACACTCCTTGTGAGGAAAGATAAACCAAAAATGAATCAGATTAGTAATTTACAGGGGTAGATGAGAACAGGGTATAGAAAATGGGGGAATGGGAATGGAGTAGAAAGGATGAGAAAATACTTTTCTAAGTTTACCTTTCGTATACAGTTCTGACTTTTAGAACTATGTTAATAGAACATGTTAATGTTTCACATACAAAAACATTTAAAAATCAACATAGATGAACGGAGATCTAAAATGGAATACAAATGGAAACAAAGGAACTTAACTGTATTACAAATGAATAGCAACCATAGTGAAGGGGTGGGAGAAAATAGCTAACCTAAGTCTTATGGATGGAATTATGTCCCCTCAAAATTTGCATGTTGAAGCCCTAATCCCCATTGTGACTGTATTTGGCAATAGGGCCTTTAAGGATGTAATTATGGTTAAATGAGGTCATAAGAGTGGGGCCCTAATCCAATATGACTGTTGTCCTTATAAGAAAAGGAAGGGACACCAGGGGTGTATGTGCACAGAGAAAAGTTTGTGTGAGGACACAGTGAGGAAGTGGCAGTCTGTAAGCCAAGGAGAGAGAGGCCTCAGGAGAAACCAAACCTGCTGATATCTTGATCTTGGACTTCTAGCTTCCAGAACTGTGAGAAATAAATTTTTATTGTTGAAGCCACCCATCTGTGGTATTTAGTTATGTCAACCTGATCTACTAACGCACTAAGTAACTTTGAAAAGAACTGTTTTGACTATATAAGATAGTGGCTCTTAAACTTCAGTATGCATTAGAGCCACCTAGAGGGCTTGTTAGAATTCTGGTTGCTGGTCCCCACCTCCAGAATTTCTGATTCTCAGTAGGTCTAGGAAGGGACTCAAGAACTTGGATTTCTAACAAGTTCCCACGTGAGGCTGATTCTGCTGGCCTAGAAATTATACTTTGAGAACCGCTGTAACAAGGCTAAAGAAAAACAAACTACATAATACTCTAATTAGTAGGTTTGTTTTCTACAGGGGAATGGGTTAGCACTTCTGAATCTACTTTATGTATATTCTAGTATCAAGCAAACAAGTAAATATATTGTGAATAATGAGAGCCAGATTTTACACTGTTGGAGGAGAGAGTTACACATAAGGAAAGAGACAAGACTAGTGGTGATCAGAAATAACAGTATGGATGCATTGCTTTATTTGCACACTTGCCCCCACCACCAACTATCTGACATACTCCAACAGTTACATACAGAACTAGATATAGTTGTGTGTGTATATACATATATAACCTAGCTCTGTCTGCTGAGAAGGCCTAGAAGCAATGACACCCCAATACCAATGATCACACCTAGTGCTCAGATTTTGGTTTTAAAATACTGTCTTCCAAATAAAAGGGAACCAGGACTCTTGGAGAAATGGTTGATCCAGGGCTGGGGCAGGGAGACTATAAAATGAGTTTGGAAGGTTTTCCTCTTCCGGAAAGTAAGAAAGTGCCCATGGAATAATGGGGACATCAAAAGGATGTGGGGGTCAATTGGAAGGCATTTACAATAGTAAACTCTGTGACAATTTAAGAAACAATTAATGACAGCAATGGATTATAACCCATGGAATAAAATAAGAACCCATGAGTCCATACTAATACAAAGAAATAATTGAATAAATGCATAAAGGAGGGAGAAGGGAAAGCACCTCTTTATAGTAGCATTCAAATTAGTAGATGCAGAAAGAATAATGCAAATAGAACCTTATTTGACAAGCACCACAGTAATAGCTAGAATCATCAATAGGTAGTAAAATTAATAGAAGTACAGTGAAGAATAGCATATTTATATAGTCTCAAAGTATGTCCCCACAAAATGCTTACTCATTTCAAAGGGCAGAATAGTAACTTCACTGGAGAAACCTGGCAGACACTGACACTGTCTTAACCAAGTGATCAAAGTTAATATCACTAGTGATGTGACAAACTGTTATCATGTGCCTCTTGATAGGATGCAGTGAGAAGGACATAATACCACATCTGTGGTATTCCTGCCAAAACACACAGCCTAAACTGAGGAATGATGAAACATCAAACCCCAAATTGAAACCAGTCATGGTTTTCCAGAAGTGTGATGGTAATGAAAGAAAAAAACACAAACAGCTGAGAAACTGTTCCAAATTAAGAGCTGAAGGACACATGTGTAATCCCATACCAGAAAAAGAAAAGGGATATTGTTGGGGCAAACAGAAAATTGAATATAGTCTATTGATTAGACTAGAGTATTTCTTGATTTAAAATATTGTATTGTAGTTATGGCAGATGTTAATATTTGGAGAATCTGGATGTAGAGTATATGAGGGTTCTTTGTACTATTTTTGCAACTTTTCTTGTATATAAGTCTGTAATTATTTCAAAATGAAAAGTCAGAAATGAAACGTGAGTTCTTTACCTCATCCCAAAATATCCCTGGTTGATCTGACTGCTCTGTGCAGTGTGGCTTATAGAGGGGCTGGAGTGTAAGTGGGGCGACCAGTCTGGAGGTTGTGGTACTAGAGCAGGGGAGAGATGATGGTGGCGCAGACTAGGGGAAGGCAGTGGACACAGAGGCGGTGGATGGATTCGGGATACATTTGTGCATGGGAAGGACACTGTATAGGAGGGAATGGAAGGGAAAATAACTTAATATGAAAAGGAGATTCTCTGGACATTATTTTAAGATAAAGTATAGAACAGAATAGACCCTGCATGCATATATGTGTTTTTGTTAGATATTGTGGATTCTGAATCCTCTAGTATGTGAGCTGGACTATCTGTCATGGAGTTTGGATTTTATCTCTTCCTGCCCACCCCATAGTTTTTAGTAGTACTCCTCTCATCCAAGGGAAAACAAGAAAAGGGGAGCTTTCTTTGGTTTTCTCCTGTGTTTACTTCTTCCAGGGACTTTTCTCTTGAGAATCCGTATCTGCTCTTCTCCAGAAGGGATTTGAGTTGTATGTTCACACAAATTGTGACCTTCACAGAACCCCATTGGCTTGCTTGGCTTTTCACATGATATGTCCTCCCCTACATTTAGGTCTTTACCTGAAATACTCTCTTATTAAAATTTTATCTGTCTTTGAAGGCTCATATCAAGAACTACTCACTCCAAGTTGTCTTCATGGATTTACTCAGCCCAAAGTCATCCTTCTCTTTCCTGGGTAAGTCATAGCTCTTAATTGATTCCTCTTATTTGGCCTGAATTTATTCTTTCACAGTCATATTCATTGCTTCATACTTACTTGTATTTATAACTAACTTCCTCTGCCAGATTTTAAAGTCCTTGGATGTAGGTACCTATTTGCTCAACTTTAATTGAATTTTTTTCTCACTGTCAGATGCAAAAGAGGTTCAACAGCAAAATAAGTTGGTAAGTTCTCCCATGTAATTTGAATCTAATTTTTAGTTTCCTTTGTTTCTACTGAAGACTTTTCCTCTGAAGTGTTGCAGTCACTTCCTTTGTTCCTAGTGTCCTTTATAACTGAAAGCCTCTTTTATGATTTTCTTTTTCATTGCTTTGATGGAGTTGCTTCCACTAGGGGGAGCTCCTTTCTATATATAAATCAGTTTCTTTTTTTTTTAGGAGGCAAGAGAAAGGAGACTCCATCAGGTAAACAAAGCAATGGAAAAACAAACCATAGGAAGTAGGAACTGAACATCTCCTGGGATTTGACTTGGTCCAGCACTAGCTGACTGCTCAAATGGCATCACACTTGCTATGTTGTGTTTTGGTGTGATTCTGGCCCATGAGTACAGATTTTCCTTAACCAATGTACTTTGTTAATTTCATCTACAACTTTATATTGAGTGTGTACTTTGTGTCATGTATTGTTATAGAGGCTGAGACTTTATCTGTGAATAAAATAGATCAAGTCCCTGACCTCATGGAACTTATATTCATATGTGGGCAACAGATAATAATTGAGATAAATAGATAAAATGCATAGTATATTTGATAAGGATAAATGCCAAAGAGAAAAAACAATGCAGTGGCTTGTAGTCCACTGTAAGAATTTTGATTTTTTTCTCTGATCAAGATGGGAAGCACTGGAGAATTTTGAATAGAGGGGTGGTGTGATCTAACATATTATAAAAGGATTGCTCTGGTTGTTTTTTGGATAATAAGTTATAAGGGGCCAAGCTTGGGTCAGGCTGGTGGCAGCAGACTTGGAAGGAGTTGTTGGATTTTTGGATATATTTAGAATGTGCAGCCTACTGGGTTTGCTAAAAGATCTGACTTGAGATGTGAGAGAAAGAAGAATCAAGGAAAACAGGGTTACCATGTTGCATAACACCAGTAGCATTGAATAAAGTGTGGCTGGCACCCTCTGCAGTTGTGCAACACAGCATTTCTGTCCAAGATGATGCCAAGGTTTTCATCCTGAGCAGCTGGAAGGATGGAATTACCACTAACTGCAATGGTAAAGACTGTGTGAAGAACAGGGTTGGGAGTATATGAGAAGTTGAATTTTGGATGTTTTGAATTTGAGCTTCCAATCAGACACCTAAGTGGAGATATTGAATAAGCTGTGGCATATATGAACTGGGCATTCATAGGGTGGTTAGGACTGGTGATTAGCATTTTTACATCATATGCATCTAGAAAGTGTTCAAGCTATGAGATGGATGAAATCACCAAGGGAGTGAGAATATTTACAGAAGAGAAGGGGACCAAGAACCCAGCCCTGGGGCACTCCCATATTAGAGGTTAGAAAAATAGTGAGGAACAAGCAAAGGAGACTGACAAGATGTGGCCAGTAAGGTAGAAGGAAAACCAGAAGAGAATGGTGTCCTGGAAGTCAAGGGAAGAAGATGCTTCAACGAGGAGGGAATGATCTTCTGTGAAAAGTACTTCTGGTTGGCCAAGCAAAATGAGGGCTGAAAATTCTTAATAGACTTTAGCAACATACAGGTCACTAGGGGCCTTGATAAAAGCCATTTCAGTGGACAAAAGCTTGATTGGATTGGGTTCAAGAGAGAAGGGGAGGAGAAAACTTGTAGATAAGGAGTATAGACAAATCTGGAGAGTTTCGATAAAGAAGAGGAGAGAAATGAGGCAGTAACTGAAATGGTGCATGGAGTCAAGAGAAGGTATTTAGAATGGGAAAAATAATCGAAAGTTTGCCCCAGGAATACTCACTGGTGTCTGGAGTTTGCTTGTTCTTATGTGCATTTCTTGGCATAGTAGCCAGTAATCCTAAGAGAAGCTAGATGTTGATGGGAGGGAAGTTGCTAGCAGGTTTGAGTGGAACAACTTCTAAGGAAACCCATGGACTTAGAACCTCTGAGTTAGCAAAATAAGAGTATCTCCATGTGTGGAAAAAATTGGGGCCGTGAGATCTAGCTTTCCCCCTTGCCCACACGGCGATTCCAGCCTCCTTTGCTAACCTTGGAGGATCTGGCCTCAGTTACATTAAAGAGAGCCTGTGGGTCCCCTTACAGAAACATTATCTATTGTGCAGAATGGAGAGGAAAAGAAATTCCTACAGATACTGTGAGGATGACTAAACCTCACATAGAGTTTGAACGAAGTGGAAAAACTGACAAAAAAATTCAGGCTACAGTTCCACTAATGATCTTCCTGTTCCCTGGGGAGAAGTGGTCTTTTTTCCCTGGTGGCAGAAGACAGTTTAGAATTGGGCTTGCTTCTTAGCTTTGTGTTTGGGTTCAAATGGTGCTTCTTGCAAGTTGCTTACCTCTTTGGGCCTCAGTTTCTCATTTGTCCTATCTGGTTTAAGAGTGATAGTACTATTGCCCTCATCAGGGATTTATAAAGATAAAAGAAGTTAATACATGTAAGGTACTTAGAACAGTGCCTTCCACATAGTAAATGCTCAATAAGCTTCTGTTATTTTTCTTTCTTCTTCTTGAGGAATAAAGCATACCTTTATCTTTGTCCCACAAATGCTTAGCACTGGGACTGGCACAGAATACTAGGTGCTAAGTACATTTTTGCATGAATAAACCAGGTTTCTAAATCAAACTAATTTTAAGTTCATGTGTCATGGTTTCATATGTGTATGGCCCCTTTATCAACTCACTAATTTATTCCTGTGTACCACTCCATGTAGTGGTTAACAATTAAGGTTCTAGAGCCTGATCGCCTAGTTTATATTGTTGCTTTGCTACTTACTAGCTTATTAACCTATTAATGCCTCAGCTTCCTCATCTGGTAAATGAGAAAAAATATAGGAAGTTAAATAAAATTACTGAACACTCAAATATTAACTATATTTACTATCAGTCTTATTGTTAATTAAATGATGTAATGAATACCTATGATGTTCCAGGGGCTGTGCTGGACAGTAGAATTGTAGAGATGAATAAGGCTTGGTCCTTGTTCTCAGAAAACCCATAAGCTAGTGAAAGAAACAAGTGTGAATAAGTCAGTATGTAAAGAGCAGAGACCTCTCAGAGGTGGTGGGATGGGAGCTATGTTTAAATTATTGAGATCAAAGACAGGTGTGGATAGAGGACAACCTTTATGACTTCTGTCTCTTAGCAAGCCAATAAAGCCATCGAAGCTCATCTATTTTTCCCAAGTAGTTAATGAAAACAGTAAAATTTAGAGTTTCTGGTGTTTCTCTGGAGCTGATTTTGGCAGGTGATAAACAGCTTATAAAAGGACTTATTTGAGTAGAGCTTTGGCTGCCTGACTTTTAAGGTTGATTATTTATTTTGCATGTTGTATAACAGGAGCATTTGGCAATGCTCAAAGAAGCCTTCTGGGTTAGAGAGTGAGGACTTCTCTAACCATCTCCTCCCAATAGAACCAGATTCTAGCTGCAGATTAAGGGGCAAGCTTGTATACAGGGTCCAGATATGACTTTTATAGAATCTTTAACTATCAGACAGACCTTCTCATTCATTAGGGGTTGAATACGTCAAAATTTCCGTCCAGTCCTAACCTGAGAAGAATATGTATGTACGTATAATTTCTCAAACTTATACTGGTAATGTCACCTGCCTTTAAAATAAATGTTTTTAAAGACATATTTTGGTCATTTGCCATAATCGGTCATATATGGAGTTCCTGTCATCTCAGTAAGTAGACACTGAAAGATGGGGCTTTCAGCTGGTTATAGTGAAAAATAGCTAAGAGGAGCTCCTTCCTTTGTGAAGAGTGCCAAATCGAAATTGTCCCCAGCCCTTTTGGTTCAAGCTTTAAAGCATTGTGCTTCCTATCTTAGTCTGGCCTTGCTGGCTCACTGGGAGAGAACCAGACATTTTAGAGACAGGAAATGTAGGAAATTCCCCTTCTTACTATTCTAAACTTTAAAAGTGAATCAGGAACCTCACGAAATTGAGATGGTCTTGATAAAGAGAAAATTAGTTGTAACTCCTGTTTGGTTACTTACTTATTTATTTATTTATTTTTAGTTTTTTGTTTTGGTATCATTAATCTATAATTACATGAGGAACATTATGTTTACTAGACTCCCCCCATCACCATGTCCACCCCACATACCTCATTACAGTCTGTTTGGTTTTTAATGGAAACCTGAATGTATGAGGTAGTTTTGTTTATAGAGGCTATAAGCCAGCATTTATGTCCAGTGACGTCAGTAAAATGGGAAGTAGCAGTAGGTGATAGGTGCCTAGGAGGAGGTTTCATGAGCTATTGAACACATTGTGGATGCTTTATGATAACTTGAAGACGTGTGTCTTGGGAAAGTCGCTTTTATACTTGAAGTTACTGTTTTAGGATGAACCATCCTCCCTCAAAGACATCATTTATTTTTGAAGAAAGTCTTGGGAAATGTGAAATCTGATCATTTCTGTAGAATTTGTGAGTGTGATAAGGTTAATTTCTTGCATAAAAGTCTCAGGCATTCTGGATGGGTCACTGCTTTGGCTCCTATGTTAGTAAGGATAGGCTAGATTCTGATGTGATAACAAACAATACAGGTGTATTTGCTGTTCACATAAATAAAGATTAATGCAGACTGGTTGACCACCTTCTGTCTTTAGAGTAGCAACATCGTTTGGAACACATTGGTCTCCAAGGGCATCATGGCAGGGAAAAAGACAACTGGAAGCCCACATGCCTTAATTGCTTAATCCCAGAAGTGACATACATCACTTCTGTACACATTTCTCCCCAATCTAATTACAAGGGTGACTGGGATATATGGAGGCATACCTGGTATACTTGGTGCTACATTCCCTGGGTGCTGGCCAACCATTAATTTCCTACCCCACTCTCAGGGAATGTATATATGATGCTGGTTTTCTAGTTCTGTAACATGCTGGGCTGTGAACATCAAAGCACCTCTTCAGTCTGGCAGTTAGTGCTTGCTTTATCTACAGAGAGGAGACAGGACAGGCTGTATTCACCTGTTTAACAGTTATAGTCCTTTTCTTCCCTCATGACTCACCATGAATTACACATTTTCCCTTCTGCTTCTGTCCTAAGAGTTACACTCTTGTGAATGTAAGAATTTCCCCCAGATCAAACACCTTTGTGACTCTTGTCCCAGACTCTAGGTCTGACTGGAGTTGCAGGAGTGTTTGATAAGAAAGTGAGAGAGTTGTTCTTTATGAAGTGGATCTCACAAGGTTGGAGCAGGCTGTCCATGTCTGTAGTGGTCCTCATGCCCCCAGGGTTGAGTGACCATTATGGTGAATCCTCTGACAGGATTGAGCAGAATCCCTCAGTGTCCTTGAGTATCACTGATCAAAGGAACTTACTCCCTTACCAAAGCCGAGGTGTCTATAAGTCAAGGTAGTCCTTCTCTCAGAAGGAGGATGACCAGTAGAGCCATTTCCAGATTTCTTACTAGAAGTGAAGACCAAATTCCCAGAAGGGACCTGAGAGGTAGAAAGTGGTTGGCTGCTCCTGACCTGACTCATAGTGTTTAACTGAACCATAATCACCAGAGTGTACGGGAGTGTATGTATATGTGTGTATATGTGTGTGTGTGTGTATACATATATGTATACACACACACACACATAAATCCTGTGGTACTTGGTGGCTTTGGTTGTCCAGTCCCTGCAACATTTGCTTCTGTCATTGTTCTTTTCCCCTGAGTCTCAGACACTAGCAACCTAAGAAGGTAATTTACTCTTACTGCCTTTGTTCTCTTCCACAGGAAAAGAGTGGCTGGAGTCAGTGTAGATAAACATGTGTGAAGCAGATCTGCCAGAATTATGGCTCAGCTCTTTTGCCTCTGGCATGTATACCCAGGTTAAATAAATTATCCATGGAGTGGCTGGTTGGCTGATTAGCTGGTTGGTTTAGAAGGGTGGGAGGTGCAGATATGAAAGGAAGTAGGGGTTAGGAGGGACTGCAAGAAGGTCATCATGATTAGTTCTCACTTTCCCTCCTTTGACTTCATTGCAATACTACGTGTGGGTCTTATACCTTGAATCTAAATGAGACTCACCCAAATAGTCAGTTCTTGAATATAAGTTGTTTATATATTTATATTGTAGAATCACTGTAAAACTCATTATATTAAAAGATTCTAAGACCCAGGTACAGCATTCACTTGAACTGGAGTTTACCATTTAAATTGATTTCAGACATAAAAGTATTATGTCCTTTATAATGTGTTCTTGTTTCTCAGTTATACCAGGTAGAACTGTTTTTAAAATTTTCTTTATGTAATCTTTTAATTCTAACTGGGAAACATTGTTTGATGGTTGCTGTTTACATTTTCCCTTACTTTCCCAGTAACAAAAGTCTTGATTCTTCAGTTTGACATTTTCATATCTTCCTCTTCCTGTTTCATAGCCCTGCTGTTGGTTGGACTTTGCTCACTACGTTTCCGCACCATCCCCCAAATCAAGTCCTGAGCTTTTTCTTCTTTTCCATAACTCTGGTTTGAAATCTTGTGTATGATTTCTAGTAAAACTTTTAAGTGATCAAAAATATTTAACATTTAGCCAGTTAGAATCTCTCAGACTTAACATGATCTTTCCAAGGACTTTAAAGTAATTCACCTTAAAAACTAAAACACTCTGCTGTTGTACTTCATTTATCATCTCCAAATATCTGGAAACTAGGCAAGGGTACGTTTTACTCCTCCTTTTTTTTAGATAATTATTTTTTATTGAAGGGTGGTTGACACACAGTATTACATTAGTTTCAGGTGTACAACACAGTGATTCAACATTTATATACATGATAATTCTAGGTACCAGCTATCACCATACCAAGTTGTTACAATATTTTGACTATATTCCTTATGCTATACATTACATCCCGGTTACTTATTTATTTTACAATTGACAGTGTGTACTTTTTTTTTTTGTGAGGGCATCTCTCCTATTTATTGATCAAATGGTTGTTAACAACAATAAAATTCTGTATAGGGGAGTCAATGCTCAATGCACAATCATTAATCCACCCCAAGCCTAATTTTCGTCAGTCTCCAATCTTCTGAAGCATAACGAACAAGTTCTTACACAGAGAACAAATTCTTACATAGTAAATAAGTTACATGGTGAACAGTACAAGGGCAGTCATCACAGAAACTTTCGGTTTTGATCATGCATTATGAACTATAAACAATCAGTCCAAATATGAATATTCGTTTGATATTTATACTTGATTTATATGTGGATACCACATTTCTCTCTTTATTATTATTATTTTTAATAAGATGCTGAAGTGGTAGGTAGATGTAAGATAAAGGTAGAAAACATAGTTTAGTGTTGTAAGAGAGCAAATGTAGATGATCAGGTGTGTGCCTGTAGACTATGTGTTAATCCAAGCTAGACAAGGGCAATAAAACATCCATGGATGCAGCAGATTTCTCTCAGAACAGGGGGGGAGAGGTTCTAAGCCTCACCTCTGTTGATCCCCAAATTCTCACATGATGGCCCCCCTGCGACTGTGCCTGTCTTAGGTTGTTCCTCCCTTGAGGAATCTTACCCGTCTCTGGCTAACCAGTCATCTTCCGGGGCCATACAGGGAAATGTAAAGTTGGTAAGTGAGAGAGAAGCCTTATTGTTTGAAAAAGTTAGTTTTATACTTCTTTGCATATTTATGCCCTGTGGCTTCTATGCCCAGCATTTGTCTTGAGATATCTTTACCACTTGGAAGAATTATGATACATGGTAAATTCGATATGAGGCACGAATTCTATTTAAGGGTTGTAATTAGGAAGGAAGAAGAAAAGCTATAGAAGTAGCAAGCGGAAGAAAACATGGGAAGATTGATTATTTCTTTGACATATCTTCTTGTAGAGTAACATAAGCATGTATAGGTTTTAAACTACTAATTAAATTGCAGACACACATTAACATAATAGGAATACAGTTACATAACCAAAGCATAACTATAATTACCAGCCATCTCCAGTGAAACCAAGAAAACCAGTTAGGCACCTTAGGCATTTGTGAAAACTTATCTATGATATGGTGGATTTTGTCCAACTGAACTTGAACAGACTGAGAGAAATCAGACAAATTAAAACAGCCCATTCCTGGGGACTGTTCACATCCCATATGTTCTTTTAACAGTAAATAGTCTGTAGTTGTAAGATTTTGGAGCACTACAATTTGCACTTCTCCTAATGCTTGGTTGAGTTCCAACAGTATAGATCCAGTCAAATTTGTTGCTTTACTGTATGCACAGGCCAGCTTAGATATCTCCTTCTTCATTCCCATGGCAAGTCCAGGAACCGGTGGGATGAGTGCATCTATACCTGTAGCAGCACGTGGATCTTTGTTGGGGTTTTTTGATGACCATCTTCTGGCATGAGTCTTCCAGAGAGAGCTGATGTTGGAAGTTCTTTTCCATATCGTATCTTAGTTCATTTTTGGGGTAGCCAACTTAGGCTTTGATCCTCTGTATAACCAGGTCCCCCCTATAAACCCCTTTACAGTCACTGTCCATCAGCATAGCAAAATGTTGTAGAATCACTACTTGGCTTCTCTGTGTTGTACAGCCCTCCCCTTTCTCCCACCCCCCCCATGCATGCTAATCTTAATAACCCCCTTCTTCTTCCCTCCCCCTTATCCCTCCCTACCCACCCATCCTTCCCAGTCCCTTTCCCTTTGGTACCTGTTAGTCCATTCTTGAGTTCTGTGATTGTGCTGCTGTCTTGTTCCTTCAGTTTTTCCTTTGTTCTTGTACTCCACAGATGAGTGAAATCATTTGGTATTTCTCTTTCTCCGCTTGGCTTATTTTGCTGAGCATAATACCCTCCAGCTCCATCCATGTTGCTAAAAATGGTAGGATTTGCCCTCTTCTTATGGCTGAGTAGTATTCCATTGTGTATATGTACCACATCTTCTTTATCCATTCATCTATCAATGGACATTTAGGTTGCTTCCAATTCTTGGCTATTGTAAATACTGCTGCAATAAACATAGGGGTGCATCTGTCTGTCTCAAACTTGATTGCTGCGTTCTTAGGGTAAATTCCTGGGAGTGGAATTCCTGGGTCAAATGGTAAGTCTGTTTTGAGCATTATGATGTACCTCCATACTGCTTTCCACAAAGGTTGAACTAATTTACATTCCCACCAGCAGTGTAGGAGGGTTCCCCTTTCTCCACAGCCTCGCCAACATTTGTTGTTGTTTGTCTTTTGGATGTCAGCCATCCTTACTGGTGTGAGGTGATACCTCATTGTAGTTTTAATTTGCATTTCTCTGATAATTAGCAATGTGGAGCATCTTTTCATGTGTCTGTTGGTCATCTGTATTTCTTTTTTGGAGAACTGTCTGTTCAGTTCCTCTGCCCATTTTTTAATTGGGTTATTTGTTTTTTGTTTGTTGAGGTGTGTGAGCTCTTTATATATTCTGGACGTCAAGCCTTTATCGGATCTGTCATTTTCAAATATATTCTCCCATACTGTAGGGTTCCTTTTTGTTCTATTGATGGTGTCTTTTGCTGTACAGAAGCTTTTCAGCTTAATATAGTCCCACTTGTTCATTTTTGCTGTTGTTTTCCTTGCCCGGGGAGATATGTTCAAGAAGAGGTCACTCGTGTTTATGTCTAAGAGGTTTTTGCCTATGTTTTTTTCCAAGAGTTTAATGGTTTCATGACTTACATTCAGGTCTTTGATCCATTTTGAGTTTACTTTTGTATATGGGGTTAGACAATGGTCCAGTTTCATTCTCCTACATGTAGCTGTCCAGTTTTGCCAGCACCATCTGTTGAAGAGACTGTCATTTTGCCATTGTATGTCCATGGCTCCTTTATCAAATATTAATTGACCATATATGCCTGGGTTAATGTCTGGATTCTCTAGTCTGTTCCATTGGTCTGTGGCTCTGTTCTTGTGCCAGTACCAAATTGTCTTGATTACTATGGCTTTATAGTAGAGCTTGAATTTGGGGAGTGAGATCCTCCCTACTTTATTCTTCTTTCTCAGGATTGCTTTGGCTATTCGGGGTCTTTGGTGTTTCCATATGAATTTTTGAATTATTTCTTCCAATTCATTGAAGAATGTTGCTGGTAATTTGATAGGGATTGCATCAAATCTGTATATTGCTTTGGGCAGGATGGCCATTTTGACGATATTAATTCTTCCTAGCCACGAGCATGGGATGAGTTTCCATCTGTTAGTGTCCCCTTTAATTTCTCTTAAGAGTGACTTGTAGTTTTCAGAGTATAAGGCTTTCACTTCGTTGGTTAGGTTTATTCCTAGGTATTTTATTCTTTTTGATGCAATTGTGAATGGAGTTGTTTTCCTCATTTCTCCTTCTGTTGGTTTGTTGTTAGTGTATAGGAAAGCCACAGCTTTCTGTGTGTTGATTTTGTATCCTGCAACTTTGCTGTATTCCGATATCAGTTCTAGTAGTTTTGGGGTGGAGTCTTTAGGGTTTTTTATGTATAGTATCATGTCATCTGCAAATAGTGACAGTTTAACTTCTTCTTTACCAATCTGGATTCCTTGTATTTCTTTGTTTTGTCTAATTGCCGTGGCTAGGACCTCCAGTACTATGTTAAATAACAGTGGGGAGAGTGGGCATCCCTGTCTACTTCCTGATCTCAGAGGAAAAGCTTTCAGCTTCTTCCTGTTCAATATAATGTTGGCTGTGGGTTTATCATATATGGCCTTTATTATGTTGAGGTACTTGCCCTCTATTCCCATTTTGCTGAGAGTTTATCATAAATGGATGTTGAACTTTGTCAAATGCTTTTTCAGCATCTATGGAGATGATCATGTGGTTTTTGTCTTTCTTTTTGTTGATGTGGTGGATGATGTTGATGGACTTTCGAATGTTGTACCATCCTTGCATCCCTGGGATGAATCCCATTTGGTCATGGAGTACGATCCTTTTGATGTATTTTTGAATTCGGTTTGCTAATATTTTGTTGAGTATTTTTGCATCTACGTTCATCAGGGATATTGGTCTGTAGTTTTCTTTTTTGGTGGGGTCTTTGCCTGGTTTTGGTATTAGGGTGATGTTAGCTTCATAGAATGAGTTTGGGAGTATTCCCTCCTCTTCTATTTTTTGGAAAACTTTAAGGAGAATGGGTATTATGTCTTCCCTGTATGTCTGATAAAATTCTGAGGTGAATCCATCTGGCCCGGGGGTTTTGTTCTTTGGTAGTTTTTTGATTACCGCTTCAATTTCGTTGCTGGTAATTGGTCTGTTTAGATTTTCTGTTTCTTTCTGGGTCAATCTTGGAAGGTTGTATTTTTCTAGGAAGTTGTTCATTTCTTCTAGGTTTCCCAGCTTGTTAGCATATAGGTTTTCATAGTACTTACTAATAATTCTTTGTATTTCTGTGGGATCCATCTTGATTTTTCCTTTCTCGTTTCTGATACTGTTGATTTGTGTTGATTCTCTTTGCCTCTTAATAAGTCTGGCTAGAGCCTTATCTATTTTGTTTATTTTCTCGTAGAACCAGCTCTTGGTTTCATTGATTTTTGCTATTGTTTTATTCTTCTCAATTTTATTTATTTCTTCTCTGATCTTTATTATGTCCCTCCTTCTGCTGACCTTAGGTCTCATTTGTTCTTCTTTTTCCAATTTCGATAATTGTGACATTAGACCATTTATTTGGGATTGTTCTTCCTTTTTTAAATATGCCTGGATTGCCATATACTTTCCTCTTAAGACTGCTTTTGCTGTGTCCCACAGTAGTTGGGGCTTAGTGTTGTTGTTGTCGTTTGTTTCCATATATTGCTGGATCTCCATTTTGATTTGGTCATTGATCCATTGATTATTTAGGAGCGTGTTGTTAAGCCTCCATGTGTTTGTGAGCCTTTTTGCTTTCTTTGTG
The DNA here is from genome assembly GCF_040802235.1 of Manis javanica. NCBI lineage: Eukaryota > Metazoa > Chordata > Mammalia > Pholidota > Manidae > Manis > Manis javanica. The sequence goes on along the minus strand of NC_133174.1, from coordinate 107,390,538 downwards.
CAGTTTATTTCTAGTTTTATGCCTTTGTGGTCTGAAAAGTTGGTTGGTAGGATTTCAATCTTTTGGAATTTACTGAGGCTCTTTTTGTGGCCTAGTATGTGGTCTATTCTGGAGAATGTTCCATGTGCACTTGAGAAAAATGTGTATCCTGTTGCTTTTGGATGTAGAGTTCTGTAGATGTTTAGTAGGTCCATCTGTTCTAGTGTGTTGTTCAGTGCCTCTCTGTCCTTACTTATTTTCTGTCTGGTGGATCTGTCCTTTGGAGTGAGTGGTGTGTTGAAGTCTCCTAGAATGAATGCATTGCATTCTGTTTCCTCCTTTAGTTCTGTTAGTATTTGTTTCAGGTATGTTGGTGCTCCTATATTGGGTGCATATATATTTATAATGGTTATATCCTCTTGTTGGACTGAACCCTTTATCATTATGTAATGTCCTTCTTTGTCTTTTGTTACTTTCTTTATTTTGAAGTCTGTTTTGTCTGATACCAGAATTGCAACACCTGCTTTCTTCTCTCTGTTGTTTGCATGAAGTATCTTTTTCCATCCCTTGACTTTAAGTGTGTGCATGTCCTTGGGTTTGAGGTGCGTCTCTTGTAAGCAGCATATGGATGGATCTTGCTTTTTTATCCATTCTATTACTCTGTGTCTTTTGATTGGTGCATTCAGTGCATTTACATTTAGGGTGATTATTGAGAGGTATGAACTTATTGCCATTGCAGGCTTTAAGTTTGTTGTTACCAAAGGTTCAGGGTTAGCTTCTTTACTATCTTACTGTCTAACTTAACTCACTTGTTGAGCTATTATAAACGCGGTCTGATGATTCTTTATTTCTCTCCCTTCTTATTCTTCCTCCTCCCTTCTTCATATGTTGGGTGTTTTGTTCTGTGCTCTTTTTAGGCATGCTCCCATCTAGAGCAGTCCCTGTAGGATGCCCTGTAGAGGTGGTTTGTGGGAGGCAAATTCCTTTAACTTTTGCTTGTCTGGGAATTGTTTAATCCCTCCTTCATATTTAAATGATATTCGTGCTGGATACGGTAGTCTTGGTTTGAGGCCCTTCTGTTTCATTGCATTAAGTATATCATGCTATTCTGTTCTGGCCTGTAGGGTTTCTGTTGAGAAGTCTGATGATAGCCTGATGGGTTTTCCTTTGTAGGTAACCTTTTTTTTCTCTCTGGCTGCCTTTAATACTTTGTCCTTGTCTTTGATCTTTGCCATTTTAATTATTATGTGTCTTGGTGTTACCCTCCTTGGATCCGTTGTCATGGGAGTTCTTTGTACCTCTGTGGTCTGAGAGGTCATTTGTTTTCCTATTTTGGGGAAGTTTTCGGCAATTATTTCTTCAAAGACACTTTCTATCCCTTTTTCTCTCTCTTCTTCTTCTGGTACCCCTATAATGCGGATATTGTTCCGTTTTGATTGGTCACTCAGCTCTTAGAATTCTTTCATTCCTGGAGATCCTTTTATCTCTCTCTGCATCAGCTTCTCTGCGTTCCTGTTCTCTGTTTTCTAGTCCATTAATGGTCTCTTGCATCTCGTCCATTCTGTTTTGAAGTCCTTCCAGAGCTTGTTTTTTTTTTGTATTCTCCTTCCTTAGTTCTTGCATATTTCTCTGCAAGTCCATCAGCATGGTTATGACTTGTTTTGAATTCTTTTTCCGGAAGACTGGTTAAATCTATCTCCCCAGGTTCCTTCTCAGGGGAAGATGTGGCAGATGCCGAAGCTGTCTGGGTTAGTCTTGTCTGGATCATATTTTTTTGCCTTTTCATGTTGACAGGTGCTATTGACTGTCAGCTGAGAGGGCCAAACTTTTCACTTGCTACTGGCCTTTCTTTACTGGGACAACTGCGACCCCTAGTGGCTTGTGTTGGGTAATGGCGTGTAGACTGGGTCTTTGTGTCTTGCCCGGCCGATATGGAGGAATTTCCCTTTCTTTGGGCGTGGTCTTCCTTAGGCTGTTTCTCTGCTTTCGCAGCGCCCAGAGGGGTAATGGACCGGGAGGCTGTTTGGCTGTTTTCCTCCGTGAGGGGTCTCAGAGCTGTTGCCCAGGGGGTTAGTGCGCCCGGTTTTCCCTGTAATTTCCAGCCACTGGGCTGTGACCTGTGTTGTATCCGTCCAGCTGTTATGTCCTTGTCCCTTTAAGACTTTCAAAAAGCACTCGCTTTTCTTTGTCACAGGGGCATAAGCTTCGGAACCCGCTCAGAGGTCTTGCTGCCCTATTTCCCTAGTTTCCAGCCCTCCATGCATGCACTGTGTCTGCGCTCTGGTGTGGGTGGCTGGGGCTGGGTGTTTAGCAGTCCTGGGTTCACTCTCCCTTCTGCCGGGAGCTGGAGGAAGGTGTGCTCGGGTCCCGCCGGGCTGGGGGTTGTATCTTACCCCTTTCACCAGGCGCTGGGGTCTCGCACGTTTGGATGTAGTCTGGCTGTTGTCCTGTGTCTTCTGGTCTCTCTTTTAGGATTAGTCGTATTTGTTGTATTTTCAAAAATATATATGTTTTTGGGAGGAGATTGCCACTGTCCTACTCACGCCGCCATGATGGCTCCGCCCTCCTTACCCCTCCTTTTTTAAGCACAGAAAAATCAAATTGCAGAGATGATAAATAACTTTTCCATTATCATTATCCTACTGGTTGTTTGATGTTCGGACCAAAATAATGAAATGATGGCCTGGGGATTCTGCCTTATTACCTCCATCCTGGGCTAACAATGACACTGGGAACAGCCAAGGGAGACTACTCTGCATTGCATGGGTGCTAATGGTCTGACCGATGCAGAACTTGGGGTTAAAGGTCTCCAGAAGGCAGGGATCCCAGCATCTAGGCCATCCCCCTTTTAGATCCTGTGCATAGCTAGGCCTTCAGGTCCTGGCCCAGCTCTCCCAGCAGAACCCTGTGGTAATTCTTTCCTCCAGCAGATGAGGACACAGTGGGGATTTAGCTGTCAGTAATAGTATAGGTGATAGACATTTTCAAGGGTTACTTCTTAAAGTAACAAGTGATAGCTGAGGATGGGAGGGAGAATGGCTGCCTCTGCAACTTATCAAATGAGTCAATGACTATGAAAGTGGTTTTTACATTGTAAAAATGTGGACCTCATGATGGCTATTGCTATCACATTGTAAACTGCCAGTGTTGCTTTTCTCCCAGGATTTTTAAGAAAGACCTCAAAGATCTCAAATATTGCTACAGTTAAGAAAATTCCAAATTCCCCTTATTTACCTTATACTTGTGATTAATGCATTTCTTTTGCCTGAAGGTAGAGCTCATGGCTTGTCATTTTCCCCCCAGCTTCACTGAGGTATAATTAGCATACAAAATAGTGTGAATAATCAATATGTGTATAATTTGGTAAGTTTGGACACATGGATGGACCTAGAAGACATCATGCTAAGTGAAATAAGTCAGTCACAGAAGGACAGATACTGCCTGAGGCCTCTTATATGAGGATCTGAAATAGTCAGAGGTGTAGAAGTAGACAATAGGCTAGTGGCTACCCGGGGATGGGGTGGGGGGCAGTTATATAGGGGGTTGTTGTTCAATGGGTGTAAAGTAATAGTTATACAATACAAGACGAGTAAGTTGCAGAGATCTGCTGTACTACATAGTGCCTATAGTTAACAATAAGGTATTATGTGCTTCAACATTGATTAATGCCTTTTTTTTGGTATCATTAATCTATAATTTCATGTGGAACATTATGTTTACTTAACTCCCCCCATCACCAAGTCCCCCCCACAAACCCCATTACAGTCACTGTCCATCAGTGTAGTAAGATGCTATAGAATCACTACTTGTCTTCTCTGTGTTGCATAGCCCTCCATATGCCACCCCACCCACATTATACATGCTAATCATAATGCCTCCTTTTGCCCCCCACTCCTGTATCTCTCCCTTCCCACCCATCCTCCCCAGTCCCTTTCCCTTTGGTGACTGTTAGTCCATTCTTGGGTTCTGTGATTCTGCTGCTGTTTTGTTCCTTCAGTTTTTTCTTTGTTCTTATACTCCACGTGTGAGTGAAATCATTTTGTGCTTGTCTTTCTCCGCCTGGCTTATTTCACTGATCATAATACCCTCTAGCTCCATGCATGTTGTTGCAAATGGTAGGATTTGTTTTCTTCTTATGGCTGAATAATATTCCATTGTGTATATGTACCACATCTTTATCCATTCGCCTGCTGATGGACACTTAGGTGGCTTCCATTTCTTGGCTATTGTAAATAGTGCTGCGATAAACATAGGGGTGCATATGTCTTTTTCAAACTGGGCTGCTGCATTCTTAGGGTAAATTCGTAGAAGTGGAATTCCTGGGTCAAATGATATTTCTATTTTGAGCTTCTTGAGGAACCTCCATACTGCTTTCCACAATGGTTGAACTAGTTTACATTCCCACCAGCAGTGTAAGAGGGTTCCCCTTTCTCCACATTATCGCCAACATTTGTTGTTTGTCTGTCTTTTGGATGGTGGTGATCCTTACTGGTATGAGGTGATATCTCATTGTGGTTTTAATTTGCATTTCTCTGATGACTAATGATGTGGAGCATCTTTTCATGTGTCTGTTGGTCATCTGAATTTCTTCTTTGGAGAATTGTCTGTTCAGCCCCTCTGCAAGTTTTTTAATTGGATTATTTGCTTTTTGTTTGTTGAGGTGCGTGAGCTCTTTATATATTTTGGATGTCAACCCTTTATTGGATCTGTCATTTATGAATATATTCTCCCATACTGTAGGTTGCCTTTTGGTTCTATTGATGGTGTCCTTTGCTGTACAGAAGCTTTTCAGCTTGATATAGTCCCACTTGTTCATTTTTGCTTTTGTTTCCCTTGCCCAGGGAGTTATGTTCATGAAGAAGTCACTCATGTTTATGTCCAAGAGATTTTTGCCTGTGTTTTATTCTAAGAGTTTTATGGTTTCATGACTTACATTCAGGTCTTTGATCCATTTCGAATTTACTTTTGTGTATGGGGATTAGTGCATTTTTTTATGTCATTGGGTTCCCCTAAGGATCTGCCTAAGCATGAGAAACCACATTTTAAATTTCCTCAGCACTTCACATTCTGGGAACAATGCAGAAATGCTCTTCTCTTGGAAGTTAGAGCTGGTTCCCCAAGCCAGTATTGCCCCTGCTTTGTCAGCACTTCATTTTCTGAAAGAAGAATCTGGCGTGGCCTCATGTTTATTCTTAGTTGTTCTTCCCAATTTTCTGTCACTCAAAGCTGTCTGAGCCAGGGCGTTGGTGTGGGGAAAGGGGATTTTGAGGCCTGGCTTGATCCTAGGCAGATATTCAGTAGCACAGCAGTTAACCTCAGACCAGCTTCTGGCACCTTCTGTTCTCTGGAAATTTGCCCCAAACCTGGAAGGAAGAAATAGCTGCAAACTCCCTCAAACACACAGAGATAGCACTAGAGCCACCAACTTGATTCCCCATGCCTTTTCTCATGCCTTCTTTATAACCTAGCTCTAAAGAGTTTTGTAATCTGGTTTCCTAGCCATACAGATTAGAAGTAACAGGAAGAGATTGGTGTAGGTTGAAGGGGAAAAAGTTCAGACAAACTGACAGGGGAAGTGCCTGGTGAAGGCCTGATGTCCTGAAAAAAGTCAGAAAAACAAAATAGTACAACATAATAAAGGGTATTAATTCTGATTAAGTTAGCAGGAAAAAGATTTGAGTCGGTTTAGAAACCTGGGAAGCATCTAATATATACATGTATATTTCATCTCCTCCAAAATACTGTTTGAAAGTTTTGGTGTTTAAAGTTTCCCTTACCTGTATAAATCCAAATATTTCTAACTGCCATTCCTCTCCTAAGTCAGAATTATGAGGTCTTTCTTGTAATGACAATATAATGCTTTTTTATAATAAGAATTTGAAGCCTGGAGAGGGGCTGAAACTAACACTCATTTTGTGAGAGTGATTCAGGCATTGATTAAGAATGTGATTTGAATGCTGAAATCATTCATTCTCTTAGTACTTACTTGCAAAGATGTCACATTTCAGACTTCATCTGAGGCTCCCTCAACTGCCCATAGGCTTTCCCTCACATTTCTTTGATCATCCCAGGCTTCTGTGATCCTCTGTGGATGCCTGAGCTGTATGGGAGTGCAGTTGGGGCTTGGGGTCCCAAACAGAAAGTGACTTCAGTCCTCAGAGGAGTCAATGCGAGCGTGTGGCCTGACTCACTGTGCTGATGAACCAGCCGTGCCTATTCGTCACCACCTCTGAGTCAGAAGTTTGGCCAGGGCACAGTGGCCGGTGTGCAGATTCCACTCTGGCAGCCTATCGTGTTTGCATGGCCATGAACTTTCTGACCGGCTGCTGTGAACTGGCAGGCCTTGGGGGAAGGCAGTGCTGGTTGGGCCAGGGCTTTCTGCTGCCGTCATATGCATCTGCAACTATCTCTCTCCTTTTTCTGGTCAATCAATAGTCTGGCCATGCACCTCGGCCAGCAGGAAGGTCTGTTTTGATCAGTTCCCTCCCTGATCCCCTAACCCCATGGCAGTATGATTGACTTGGCTCAAAGCAAAGAAGCAGTGAGGCTGAAGAGCCCACAAAACAGTCAGGAACATGTCTCACTTAGCCCTTGTAATTGTGATGCCTTGGCTCGTGTTCTGACCCTTAACATGCTTCACGGAGAGATGGTTACTAATTGGGAGATTTACTGCATCCACCTTCTTCAGGAATGATTCCTTTGGTGGCAGAACTATATTAAATAGGGCACTAAGATGTGGTAGAGCACTGGACTGATCAGGAAAACTGGTTTCTGGTCCGAGATCAGTTGTAGACTGCTGTATGGTCTTTGAAAACTCTCTTACTCATATGCCAGAGGAAGAGGGGCAATGGTTGCGTTAGATGCCCTCTAAGGCCTAAGTGTGAAACCTTCCATTCTCTTTCCTGTTCATGCAGACAGAAATGTTTTGGTACATCCTTGAGAGTGTCTTCTCTTTTCCTTGGTATCCATGTCTCCCTTCACCTGAGCCATTCTTTTGATGAAGTAGTTATTAGTCTATTTATTTTGAAAACTGCCCTGGGAATATGGAAAGATTATATTAGAGATATGTAAGTTCTAGGAGTTTTGATTTTGGAACTGACATATGCAATGCAGGATTAATAGAGTTATTATGGTCCTATCTGGAATTTTAATCACTGAATCACAGGGAGATCATCCCAGCTAACTGTCCGTGATGCAGTGAGAATTGGAACTAGACATCTCAGTTTATTCTTTTGCAAGTGACTTGAGTGGGTACAGAAGGAATATGATGTTCCATCACCTCTCCTCCTGAGCACTGCCCAGAAAAAGCAGCGGAGAGGCTGAAGAAGGTGTGGCAGCAAACTGGGACATGGATACCTGGCAAGTGTCAGACTTTATTAAATGCCCACTGGTGACTGAGTCAGGCATTGTGGAGCAGGGAGACTAAAAGGACAGCTTTCTACAAACAGACCCTGACTGTTCTTGCTTTTGGGCCTACATCAAGTTGTTTCTCCAGTTGGCATGCCCTCCTTCTCCTTTTAGCTTTTAAAAAATCCTGCTCATCCAGCAAGTTCCACTTCTTCCAGTAAGTTCAGCTAACTATTGAGGACCTCCCAGTTACCCAGCCTTCCTTGGGGTATACAAATGTGAATAAAGACTTAGTCCCTGGCCGCAGGCTGACTGTACAATATTGTCCTTCTTGGGTCACTGTTGCTTCCTATATGTTCCTTTCTCCTCTCCAGCTACAACTTAAGCTCCTTGAGGGTATAGCATGTGTTTCAGGGACCCCACAACCACTCCAAGTTGGGTAATCCACTAGAAGGACTCACAAAACACAGATTTTACTTACAGCTAAGGTTTATCACAGCAAAGAATACCAAGAAAGACAGCCAGAAAAATAATATGCATCAGTTAGGCACAGGCTTCCAAGTTCCTCTCTATCCAGGGGCACACAGAGTAGCAACTTAGAAGCAAATAGCAGGGATACCTGTGACATGTTTCTGAGTGGGAAAGCCTGCTCAAGTTTTAGGGCATGAGGCTTTCATGAAAAGCAACCAGGACTTCAACATCAAAACTAGGTACACCATGAATCTTGTTAAATATTCCTGAGAAGTCCTGATGAGCAGGTACAACATGCTCCATTGCTCTGGACATATTAAAACAACATACCAGAGACATAAAGAGCCTTCTGAAGGCCATTTTCCCAGGCGGTAGGTCTAGGGTCAATTATGATTCCAGGCTCCCTGGGAGACATGCAAGGACTGATCAACTAGACCTTTTGTGTTACCTCTTTTTTCTAAACTGCGTCCTATACATTTCTTGTATCCTCTCAGAGTGTTTATCATGGAGAACACAAGACCTGACCTCTCTTCTGAGTTTAAGAATCATATATTTCACTATTTACTTGCCATGTTCAGTCCCATAGACATTGACTGGCACCTCAGCATGTTAGAATCTGACCTCGAATCCCCCCTTACCCTGCTCTTCTCCATCTCAGTAACTGTCAGCCTCCTTCACTCTATGCTTGAGCCCCAAAATCTAAGTGTTACCTTCTTCCATTCACCTACCACAGCCAATCAACTGTTCTTATTGATTCTAACTCTGAGGCATATCCCCAATGTGACCATCTTTCATTCTCTTAACATCCTACTTTAAAGCACCCTCATCTTTCATCTGGATTATTTGCCTTCTAAATGTTTCTATTTGTCTCCCCTGTGGCCTGGTCTCCACTTACCACCCAGAGTAATCCTTCAAAATGTACACCAGGTCATATCACTGCCTGCTGTTCACAACCTCCAAAGGCTTCTCAATATACTTGGATTAAAATTCAAACATTTTACTCCACTGCTCACTCATTATACTCTAGCCTCAGAGCCAGTGAGTGGGTCTCTTTCCCCCTCCGGTGACAATCCTTCCAGGACAATCTTCCCCTGACACTTCAAGTACTTGGATTTTTCTCATCCTTTACATTTTGTTTCCACTACCAGCTCCTCATGGAGACCTTTTCTGACCACCCTATTGAGGGTAGCCTTGCCCCTCCCCTCACCTGAAATCATGATTATTTATTTGTTTATATATTTGTTGTCACTCAACACTGACTGGAATGTCAGCTTATGAAAGAAGACCCTTTTCTATCTTGTCCACAATATATACCCAGCACCTGGCACTACGCCAAATTCTGAGTAGGTATTTGTTGATGAATGCAGTAGATAATTACTACATAATTGGTATGTGACTACTTAAAAGTGATGAGCCCTTAGAGGTTTGCATTCTACTGAAAAGTTGAGTAGGAAAGAGCAAAATATACAGAAAAACTTTTCTGTGCTTTCTGGTATCCATTCTAGGACATGCCAGTGCTCTAAAGAGGAGGAACCAGCAGGCAACAGAGGGGCCACATTGAGTAGCTAGAAACTATCCAGCCCAGTGTTCTCTTTGATGGGCTTCTAGTGGCTGTTTGAAGAGAGATACTAGCAGCCTGGAAATTCCAAACGGAAAGGCAAGTTCTAGGATAGAGGCAGTGGTGTTTTGCCAGAGGGGCACCCAAAGTATGCTTGTACTGTGCTTCTGGCTTCTTCACTGCCTGCCTCTATGGGTATCAAGAGATCCTGCGGACTATCTAATATTACTTAATACATTTCCTTTCTGCTTAAACTAGTCAGAGTGGATTTTGTAGTTTGCAACTAAGAACTCTGACCTATCTAATAGGCGGAGGGATGAAAAAAATCGAAAGTCAGGATCCTGGCATGTGACTGACATTTAAGCTTGAATGGAAAATGTTAACATTATACTGACATTGGAGGCATTACTTCAAAGCTGAATCAACACTTTGTAACTATATCCAAGTGGTATGCTATGTTTGAGGCAGAGTAATTTATTTAGTCATATGCCTGGGGAAAATCGTATATGTTTTTGTGTCTGTAAAACACCATTTTTAAAAAATGAGCATTTGCTTCTTTAGGTTACATGCTATTATAATCCAGTGTGATTTTTTTTTATTACAAGTGTATCAGTTACTAAATACAAGAGACTTGAAATATTTTAAAAAGGCAAAACTAAATTCTAATGTGTAAGGTTGCAATTTGGGTGATAAAACTACAGAGAAAAGCATGGATGAGATTACCATAGAACTCAGCATCATAGTTAATTTTAGGATTGGGATGGGATATGTGTTAGGCTTCTGAGGCAGCTGTCAAAATTCTGTTTCTTGATTTAGATGATAATAAAAAGGTATTTACTTTATAATGCTCTTTTAAGATGTATAATTTTCTGTATATTTTACAATTAAAAATGTTTTAAAAAATAGGTATAGCAGCTACTCAAATGTGAATAATTATTTTTTGTAGCATATTTTATATAACCCAATGTTCAAAGTATTATATTTTTAACATGTAATCAGCATAAAAATTATTACTGAGATATTTTTCATTTTTTTTAATTGAAATATAGTTGATATACAATATTATATTGGTTTCAGATGTGCAATATATTGTTTTGACAATTACATATATTACTAAATGCTTACCACAATAATTTTAGTTATCATCTGTCACCATACAAAGAAATTACAATGTTATTGACCACATTCCTTATGCTATACTTTTCATCCCTCTGACTTACTTATTTTATAACTGGAAGTTTGTATCTCTTTATCCCCTTCCCCTATTTGGCCTGTCCCCACACCCCTCATCCCCTGTGGTAATCACTAGTCTGTTCTCTGTGTTTATGAGTCTATTTCTGTTTTGTTCGTTTGTTTTGTCTTTTAGGTTCCACATATAAGTGAAATCATATGGTATTTGTCTGACCTGTTAAATGTGAATTATTTTAATGCAAATGTCCCATATGTGTTTTCATTTTAGGATCCCTGAAGATTTCATAATGGATTTTTGTCCCTGGGAACACGTGAGTTCCTGTGTAAGTTTAATAGAGAATTAGCTTAAAATGTGTATCATTTCTTATAATCAAAGTCATACAAAGGAAAACAAAATACCATTTCCCCCATCAAGTTGGCAAAGATTTAAAAAACGTGTTATTACTCAGTGTTGGTGAAAGTAGGAAGAGATGGGTACTTATGTGCCTTCTGGTCGAGATGTAAATGAGTAGAACCTTTCTAGAAAGCCATTTTCCAAGGGTCTAAAATATGTTCATACTGTATTACCTGGTAAATTCAGTTCTAGATAATTTACGTTAAAAGAATTATCACAGATGGACAAGAAGATATATGTGCAAGGATGTCCCTTGCAGCAGTTTTATAATAGTTAAACCTTGGAGACAACATGAATGTTTAGCACTAGAGAAATAGTACCAGCACCAGGTGAAATATTGTGCAGCCACCAATATAGATGGTTTTGAATATAGACACATAGAATAGGGGTAATGACGATGATGGCCAACATTTATTGATCACTTACTATTTGCCAGGGACTGTTAAACCTCTTTACATGAATTCTCTCATCTGCAACAACACTTTAAGTTGAATACTGTGATTATTCTCATTCTGCAGATTAGAAAATTGAGTTTCAGAGAGGTTATATAGCTTGCCTAAGATCACAGTGTAAGTCAGCAATAGATCCAGGGCTTAGGCCTGAATACTCTAAATTTACATAAAGGATGTATAGTGTAATTTTTAGGTGACAGGATTCCAGTGATTTTTAATTTCTACTTTATATTTTCCCTTATGCTCTTAAGTTTATATAATAACCACTTACTAATTTTATAATCAGAAAAATATAGTAGCTCCTCCCAGATATTCCTGCAACTCAGAGATACACTGAGTTCTGGTGGAGGTGTCCAGGATGAGGATAAGGCCAAGGGTCTTGAGGTGGGAACTAAATAAATAGTTTCCCTGGGCTTGGCTTCCCCTGCTCCATAACTAGTCCAGGTTTTTCCTAAGAACACTGCCACCTAACTATTGACTGGAAAAGCAGGTGCCTTGGTTTGGGTCCCTTGCTTTTTTTGTAAAAGTAGAATCTTGCTGAGGGAGGGAATGGCATCTGGGCAGTGACAAAGGGCAGGGATGGCCTGCTTTCTGAATTCCCTATGAAAATTGACTCCTTAAATTCCCGTGTCTCACATGCACTGTGCAGCAAGAGTTCGGATTTGGCACCTCTTGTATGCTTCTCTGCTGCATCTGCCTTCATACCAGGGGTCAGGTAGCCGCCTTCTGCCTCTGACTGGGCAGCAACCTTGGCTAGTCCAGGAGGACTTGTGGCTCCCAGTGGGTCATCATCATAGCTTTGCACTGTTTCCATAAGTATGTCAGCTACTCCACCTTCCACCTGATTACAAGCACTCTTTTCCCCAAATTTGGATCTTTTGAGAGAAGATAAAGCAAGACAATGCAGCAGACTCAGTGTGAACCCTTCTCTAGGTTTGGGAAACTTAATACTCCTGCCTTACTAAGAACAAATCAATATATGAAAGAAGACACTCAGGGAGTTTGCTTCAAGGTTAACTGAGAGACCTGGAAGTGAAACCTAGCTCTCCTGCTTCCTAGGTCCCCCTGTGCTGTCTATATTTAGCCAAGCTGCCCCAAGCCTTGTCCACCCTGTCTGAAAGCCAAAGTAGGCACACAGTTTGCTCATAAACATTCCTGTGCTTGCCAGCTCTTGCCTGCCAACCATTTAGATGCTGGTTTTAAACTGCGAGCCTCTCCTTGCACCCAACTCCTCAGGGCCTGCAGGGAATTCGCAGTAAAGGATCAACAGCCTGAGTTTTTTCCAAAGCCGAGTGCCCTCAGCCAAATGCCCTAAAATGAAAGGCGTGTCTCTTTCTTCTTCATCTTGGCAGGGTTCAGCGAGTGACTCCCTCTCAGACCCACTGTTCCTGGTCACAGTTCTTTGAGTGTGTTGACCTACTTTCTCCCCTTCATAGGCAAGACAGAAACGAATAAATGTGTCCAGCGAGTACTCTTGCTTTCAGGAATGTTGATTCTGTCTTCTGGCCCCTGGTCCTTTTCATGCTCCATTATCACTCTGATATAATCACGTCAAGCATGACTGAATCAGAAACCGGGAGTGTTGCTTACTGTCCCCATTTTACAGCTGTGTTTTCAGAGGTAGTATGGCCCACACATCCCAGGCCTGGGGGCAGAACCTTCCCAGCCTTCCTTTCCCTAGTGCAGTTCACTGCTAAGTGTCATGAGCTAGACTGCAGTTGCTTCTGCATGAGAATCTTTGGGGAATCAGCAGGGTGTCTCTGATTTGGGCCATCCTATACTATGTGGTCAGCAGCATTATAGACTGAGAGACATCAGCTTCAGTCCCTGGTCTTGACTATTTAATACACCTTTGAAGTAGTACTCCCAGAAGAGTCTTAGGCGGCTCAGCTCGCTAGTAGCCTTGACAGTTAGAATCCCACTTTGGACAGTGTGCACAGGTGACTCTGAAATACATGCATTAAGGTTTTCTGTAGCAAATCAATCATTTTAAGGTCACCAGTCTGTACCCTTCCCAGTGTGAATGCTGTTGCCCACGTCTTCTAGTCATTAGCTAGAATCAGCTTGGAAAATATATACTCATTTTGATGTCAGTTTGAAAAAAGTTAATTAGGGGGATGAATCTTCTGGGGCTCAGAGGTCAGGTGTGGATGGGTCATATAGTGGATTCCAGAGTGCCTTTTGGATTGTTGGCTGGCTTTAACAACCTGCCATGTCTGTTCGCCATGAGCATGGGTAATTGAGTCTATCTTATTTAGCTCTCTTCTTGCTGGGTGCTTTGTCTCCCTTCTACCCCACTCATCTCTCTGTGCCAACCAGTCTGCTTTCTAGCATCTTACCAAATTTCATTTACATTGTATAATGTGGGATTTAAAAAGGTTCCAGCTCCAAAATCATACTGGAGTTATAGTGGCCACAAGAGGCTGCACCGCAGCAGCCAGCTGCTCTCAGGTCAGCTGGGCCAGGGTTAGGGCGAGCCTACTGGAGAGCTGGGTGGGTAGCACGTGGCGAGACAGGACAGGGCTGCGGACCATAGTCAGGGTGCTCTGCTTCTGGGGGACCTTTCATACTGTGGACCTAAAGTGTCTGTCCCCCACCCAGTCATCTGGTTTGGAGGCAGAATGAGAATGAATAACAACAGGGCCTCTGCATTCCCAGAACTGGAGAGGGGAGGGGGCAACTGGCATGGGCATGAGGATGAATTGCTGGAGCAGACAGAAAGGATGATATTGCTGAGGAAGTGAATGACGGAGGGGACAGGAAGGAAAGTTATTACCTTAATGTATGCCTCAAAGTTTCCCCAAGATTCTGAGTGGAGTGGAGGACACAGCACTTGGAAGATGTTTGTGGAGCCTGCTCTGTCAGAGAGAGTGTACCCGGGGGCAGCAATGTCCTACAAAACTTTCTGTGATGAGGGAAATATTTTTTTAATTGAAATACAGTTGATATATGATATTATGTGGTGTCCAGGTGTGCAGCATAGTGATTTGACAATTAAATACATTGCTAACTGCTCACCACGGTAAGTGTAGTTACCATCTGTCACCATACAAAGATACTAAAATATTATTGACTATACTCCCTGTGCTGTACTTACATCCCCGAGACTAACTTATTTTATAATAGGAAGTTTGTACCTCTTCATCCCCTTCACCTACTTCACTGATACCCTGCCCCTCCCCCACCCATGGCAGTCACCAGTTTGTTCTCTATATTTATAAATCTATTTTCAGTACTGTGCTGCTTGTTTATTTGTTTTGTTTTTTAGATTCCACATATAAGTAAAATCAAATGGTACTTGTCTTTCTCAGTCTAGCTTATTTCACTTAACATAATACCCTCTAGGTCCATCCCTGTTGTCGCAAATGGCAAGATGTCATTCTTTTTCATGGCTGAGTTATATTGAGGGGGATGTTCTTTGCGCTCTCTGATGTGGTAATCATTAGTCACATGTGGCTTTTGAGCACTTGAAATGAGACTAGTGTTACTGAGGACCTGAATTTTAAATTTTATTTGATTTAAATGTACCTAGCCACATGTGGGTGGTGGTTACCCAATGGGGGCAGTACAGCTCTAGAGCCTAGTTGACACAGATGGGTGGAGGCGACCCTGCATAGTGGTTTAAAGCACAGACTGCGGTCAGGCAGTCGTGGCATAAAACCTGCCTTGCCATTTACTAATGCTGCAAACTTGGACAAGTTACCTAACCTCTTTGAGCCTATTTTCGCACCTATAAGGTGGAGACCATAACACTACTGATATCACAGAGGGTTGTTGGAAAGATTAAATGAAATAAGCCATGTAAAACTCCTACCAAAGTACATGGCATCTGTGGAGCTCTCAGTAAATGGCTGCTGTGACAATGTTTTGATGTTAAGGTATTATGATGTTTAGTCCTATCTTATCTTCCTGTGCTTTGGCCTTCCTCACTGAACACCAGTAGATCAACCTACCTTGCTAGTGCCTCGAGGTATAAGGATAAAGACATTTGACTGTATTGACTCCCTTGAGCTTTATAGCAAAGGATCTGTTATTTATTTATTTATTTTGGTATTATTAATGTACAATTACATGAGCAATATTATGGTTACTAGACTCTCCCTATTATCGAGTCCCCACCACATACCCCATTACAGTCACTATCCATCAATGTAGTAAGATGCTACAGAATCATTACTTGTCTTCTCCGTGTTACTCTGCCTTCCCTGTGTCCCCCTCCCTGCTAGATGATGTGCGCTAATCATAATATCCCTTTTTCTCCCTTATCCCTTCCATCCCACTCATCTTCCCCAGTCACTTTCCCCTTGGTAACTGCTAGTCTATTCTTGGGTTCCATGAGTCTGCTGCTGTTTTGTTCCTTCAAGTTTTTACTTTGTGCCTCTACTCCACATATGAGTGAAATCATTTGGAACTTGTCTTTCTCCTCCTGGCTTATTTCACTGAGCATAATACCCTCTAGCTCCATCCATGTTGTTGCAAATGGTAGGGTTTGTTTTCTTCTTACGGCTGAATACTATTCCATTGTGTATATGTACCACATCTTCTTTATCCATTCATCTACTGATAGACACTTAGGTTGCTTCCATTTCTTGGCTATTGTAAGTAGTGCTGCGATAAACATAGGGGTGCATCTTGTCTTTCTCAGACTCAGCTGCTGCATTCTTAGGGTAACTTCCTAGAAGTGGAATTCCTGTGTCAAATGGTATTTCTATTTTGAGTTTTTTGAGGAACCTCCATACTGCCTTCCACAATGGTTAAACTAGTTTACATTCCCACCAGCAGTGTAGGAGGGTTCCCCTTTCTCCGCATCCTCACCAGCGTTTGTTGTTCCTAGTCTTTTCTATGTTGTCCATCCTCACGGTGTGAGGTGATATCTCACTGTGGATTTAATTTGCGTTTCTCTGATGATTAGCGATGTGGAGCATCTTTTCATGTGCCTGTTGGCCATCTGAATTTCTTCTTTGGAGAAGTGTCTGTTCAGATCCTCTGCCCATTTTTTAATTGGCTTATTTTCTTTTTGTTTGTTGACGTGTGTGAGCTCTTTATATAATTTAGATGTCAGCCCTTTATCGGATATATCATTTATGAATATATTCTCCCATAATGTAGGTTGTCTTTTTGTTCTACTGATGGTGTCCTTTGCTGTACAGAAGTTTTTAGTTTGATACAGTCCCACTTGTTCATTTTTGCTTTTGTTTCTCTTGCCCAGGGAGATATGTTCATGAAGAAGTTGCTCATGTTTATGTCCAAGAGATTTTTGCATATGTTTTTTTCTAAGAGTTTTATGGTTTCATGATTTATATTCAGGTCTTTCATCCATTTTGAGTTTACTTTTGTGTATGGGGTTAGACAATGATCCAGTTTCATTCTCTTACATGTAGCTGTTTAGTTTTGCCAACACCAGCTGTTGAAGAGGCTGTCATTTCCCCATTGTATATCCATGGCTCCTTTATTGTATATTAATTGACTGTATATTCTTGGGTTTATATCTGGACTCTCTGTTCTGTTCCATTGGTCTATGGGTCTGTTCTTGTGCCAGTACCAAATTGTCTTGATTACTGTGGCTTTGTAGTAGAGCTTGAAGTCAGGGAGCGTAATTCCCCCCACTTTATTCTTCCTTCTCAGGATTGCTTTGTCTATTTGGGGTCTTTTGTAGTTCCATATGAATTTTAGAGCTATATGCTCTACTTCATTGAAGAATGCTGTTGGTATTTTGATAGGGATTGCGTTGAATCTGTAGTTTGCTTTAGGCAGGATGGCCATTTTGACAATATTAATTCTTCCTATCCATGAGCATTGGATGTGTTTCCATTTATTGGTTTCTTTAATTTCTCTCTTGAGTGTCTTGTAGTTTTCAGAGTATGAGTCTTTCACTTCCTTGGTTAGGTTTATTCCTAGATATTTTATTCTTTTTGATGCAATTGTGAATGGAATTGTTTTCCTGATTTCTCTTTCTGCTAGTTCGTTGTTAGTATATAGGAAAACAACAGATCTCTGTGTATGAATTTTGTATCCTGCCACTTTACTGAATTCAGATATTAGATCTAGTAGTTTTGGAGTAGATTCTTTAGGGTTTTTTATGTACAGTATCATGTCATCTGCAAACAGGGACAGTTTGACTTCCTTGCCAATCTGAATGCCTTTTATTTCTTTGTGTTGTCTGATTGCTGTGGCTAGGACCTCTAGAACTATGTTGAATAAAAGTGGGGAGAGTGGGCATCCTTGTCTTGTTCCCGATCTTAAAGGAAAGCTTTCAACTTCTCACTGTTAAGTATAGGATATTGGCTGTGGGTTTGTGATATATGGCCTTTATTATGTTGAGGTACTTGCCCTGTATACCCATTTTGTTGGGAGTTTTTATCATGAATGGATGTTGAATTTTGTCAAATGCTTTTTCAGCATCTATGGAGATGATCATGTGGTTTTTGTCCTTTTTGTTGATGTAGTGGCTCATGTTGATGGATTTTGGAATATTGTACCATCCTTGTATCCCTGGGATGAATTCCACTTGATTATGATGAATGATCTTTTTCATGTATTTTTGAATTTGGTTTGCTAATATTTTGTTGAGTATTTTTGCATCTGTGTTACTCAGGGATATTGGTCTGTAATTTTCTTTTTTTTGTGGTGTGTTTGCCTGGTTTTGGTATTAGAGTGATGCTGGCCTCGTAGAATGAGTTTGGGAGTATTCTCTCCTCTTCTACTTTTTGGAAAACTTTATGGAGGATGGGTATTAGGTCTTCACTAAATGTTTGATGAAATTCAGCAGTGAACCATCTTGTCCAGGAGTTTTGTTCTCAGGTAGTTTTTTGATTACCAATTCAATTTCTTTGCTGGTAATTGGTCTATTCAGATTCTCTGTTTCTTCCTGGGTCAGCCTTGGAAGGTTGTATTTTTCTAGAAAGTTGTTCATTTCTTCTAGGTTATCCAGTTTGTTACCATATAATTTTTCATAGTATTACCTCATAATTCTTTGTATTTCTGTGGTGTCTGTAGTGATTTTTCCTTTCTCATTTCTAATTCTGTTTATGTGTGTAGACTCACTTTTTTTCTTGATAAGCCTGGCTAGGGGTTTATCTATTTTGTTATTCTCTCAAAGAACCAGCTCCTGCTTTCATTGATTCTTTCTGTTGTTCTATTCTTCTCAATTTTATTTATTTCTGGTTTAATCTTTATTATGTCCCTCCTTCTACTGAGTTTGGGCCTCATTTGTTCTTCTTTTTCTAGTTTCATTAATTTTGAGTTTGGAGTGTTCATTTGGGATTGTTCTTCTTTCCTGAGGTAGGCCTGTATTGCAATATATTTCCCTCTTAGCACGGCATTCGCTGCGTCCCACAGATTTTGCAGTGTTGAGTTATTGTTGTCATTTGTCTCCATATATTGCTTGATCTCTGTTTTTATTTGGTCATTGATCCATTGATTATTTAGGAGCATGTTTTAAGCCTCCATGCGTTTGTGGGCTTTTTCATTTTCTTTGTGTAATTTACTTCTAGTTTAGTACGTTTGTGATCTGAGAAGCTGGTTGGTAGAATTTCAATCTTCTTGAATTTACTGAGGTTTTTTTGTGGCCTAGTATATGATCTATTCTTGAAAATGTTCCCTGTTCACTTGAGAAGAATGTGTATCCTGTTGCTTTTGTATGGAGTGCTCTGTAGATGTCCATTAGGTCCATCTGTTCTAATACGTTGTTCAGTGCCTCTGTCTCTTTACTTATTTTCTGTCTGGTTGATCTGTCCTTTGGAGTGAGTGGTGTGTTGAAGTCTCCTCAGATGAATGCATTGCATACTATTTCCCCCTTTAATTCTGTTAGTATTTGTTTCATATATGTAGGTGATCCTGTGTTGGATTATATCCTCTTGTTGGACTGAACCCTTCGTCATTATGTAATGTCCTTCTTTGTCTCTTATTACTTTCTTTGTTTTGAAGACTATTTTGTCTGATACAAGTATTGCAACTCCTGTTTTTTTATCCCTATTAGTTGCATGAAATATCATTTTCTATCCTTTTACTTTCAGTCTGTGTATATCTTTGGGTTTGAGGTGAGTCCCTTGTAGGCAACATATAGATGGGTCTTGTTTTTTTATCCATTCAGTGACTCTACGTCTTTTGATTGGTGCATTCAGACCATTTACGTTTAGGGTGATTATCGAAAGGTATGTACTTACTGCCATTGCAAGCTTTATATTCGTGGTTATCAAATGTTCATGTGTAATTCCCTTACTATCTAACAGTCTAATTTAACTCACTTTGTAAGCTATTACAAACACAACCTAAAGGTTCTTTTTTTTTTTTCCTCTTTTTTTTTCCTCCTCCGTTCTTTATATATTAGGTGTCATATTCTGTACTCTGTCTATCCCATGATTGACTTTGGGGATAGTTAATTTAATTTTGCATTTGCTTAGTGATTAGCTGTCCTTTCTTTACTGTGGTTTTATTACCTCTGGTGACAGCTGTTAAACCTTAGGAACACTTCCATCTATAGCAGTCCCTCCAAAGTAGACTGTAGAGGTGGTTTGTGGGAGGTAAATTCTCTCAGCTTTTGCTTATCTGGAAATTGTTTAATCCTTCCTTCAAATTTAAATGATAACCTCGCCGGATAGAGTATTCTTGGTTCAAGGCCCTTCTGCTTCATTGTATTAAATATATCATGCCACTCCCTTCTGGCGTGTAAGGTTTCTGTTGAGAAATCTGATGATAGCCTGATGGGTTTTCCTTTGTATGTGATCTTTTTTCTCTCTCTAGCTGCTTTTAAAAGTCTGTCTTTATCCTTGATCTTTGCCATTTTAATTATTATATATCTTGATGCTGTCTTCCTTGGGTCCCTTGTTTTGGGAGATCTGTGCACCTCCATGGCCTGAGAGACTATCTCCTTCCCCAGGTTGGGGAAGTTTTCAGTAATTACTTCCTCAATGACACTTTCTATCCCTTTTTCTCTCTCTTCTTCTGGTACCCCTATAATGCAAATATTGTTTCGTTTGGATTGGTCACACAGTTCTCTTAATATTCTTTTATTCTTAGAGATTCTTTTTTCTCTCTGTGCCTCAGCTTCTTTGTATTCCTCTTCTCTAATTTCTATTCCATTTACCGTCTCTTCTACTACAGCTAATCTGCTTTTAAATCCCTCCATTGTATGTTCCATTTCAGATATGGAATTTCTTAGTGATTGAATCTCCATCTTAAATTCGTTCCTGAGTTCTTGAATATATTTCTGTACCTCCATAAGCATGTTTATGACTTTTATTTTGAACTCTCAAGAAGATTGGTGATTTCAGATTCATTTGGCCCTTTTTCTGGGGTTTGTGAGATTTTGGTCTGAACCAGGTTCTTTTGACATTTCAGCTTCTGTGTGGTATCCTCTGGTGCCCAGAATCTCCAGTCTCTGGAACTGCTCAGCCCCTAGAGTGAGGTTGGGGGTCATAGGGGAGCAGAGCTGGTGCCTAGGAGGAGTAAAGATCTGTTTCCTGATTCCCGTCTGCCGTGCCTGTCTCCAGTATCAGAGCCAGTGGACTGGGCACAACAGGTGTAAGCCTCTGTGCTTTGTGTCTCTAGCTGTTGTAGGCATGGCCTCCCTCTGGGTGGTCTGCTGCCAGTCAGTGCTGCCAGTTTGTGAGCCAGTGCCGTCAGGCCAGGAGGAAGACTTGGCAAGCTGTGTATCACAGTGGGGAGCCTCAGAGCTGAGTAGGCAGCCAGGGGGATGGAGCGCCTGAAGCTCCTCAATGTTCCCAAACAGCTGGGCAGAGCACACCCAGACAACCTTTTCCAGCTCTCCCCTCCACCGTGCAGCAAGCTCCGTGCAAACCCCGCCCCTTCAGCAGCCCTCTCACTGCTGGGAAGCCTCTCAGACCGCCTGCCTTTCCTCTGATACATAGTGGCCGGATGTGGATCCCTTCCTCCACAAACAGCTGGAAACTCAGTTTCTCAAGCCCTCTGCCTGTCCAACCTCCCCAACGTCTAGAGCACCACACAGTGTAGGTTTCTGCTCGTAAGGCGGACCTCCAGGGCTGAGTGTTCAGCAGTCCCAGGCTTCCACCCCCTCCCTGCTCCGTTTCTTTTCCTCCCCGCTGTGAGCTGGGGTAGGGGTAGGGCTTGGATCCCGCCGGATCAAGGCTTTAGTTCGTTACCCTGTTTCATGAGATCTTTTCTGTTGGTAAGGTCTGTCTGCAGTCTGGTTCAGACTTCTTTCCTGTTGCTGTTTTACAGTTAGTTGTATTAACTATATTTTTGCACTATCTGTGGTATTGGGAGGAGTTCTCTGTGTCACTTCTCATGCCACCATCTTGAGACTCAAGGATCTGTTATTTGATTTTGCAACTCTATTGTGTCTGAGCTCTGAACAAAATGAGATTTTTAAATGAAAGAAAAGATGAAATAGTCAAGATCAGAGTAATAATATGAAAAAAAATCACATGCTTCATATTCCTAGTTCCCCAATCATTGAACAGGCTGTTACCAAATCTTTACTGAGAGACTAGTGATTACAAGTATACGCTCTGGAGCTGGATTCCCTGGGCTTATATCCACTACTTACTAGCTGTGTGACCTTACACAACTTACTTAACCTCTCTGCTTCTATTTCCTTATTTGTCAACTGGGCATAATAATACTATGTACTTTTAGGGTTGTAAAGATTGAATGAATCAGTATATGTAAAGCACTTTCAGAATAACCTGGCTCTGATAAGCCCTTGGTAAATATTGGCTGATGTGATAACTATATTTTAGGTATTCTTTTAGGTGCTGTTGAATGAATGAGTCAGGATATGGATGGAGGTTGTTGAAGCCATGAGAAATGTATGGTCTTAGGATAATTTCAGGGAGAGCCTGGAGAGTAAAGTGAGAGATGGGCAGAGAAAGGAATGCCTGCAGAAGCATTTGAAGGAACTAGAGTGGTAGGAGGAGAAATAGCAAAGTGTGATGTTACAGAAGGCAATCCCACTTCCCTCTCCAGAAGTAACCAGTACTGACAGATGGGTGGGTATCCTTCCAAATAGTCTTCTATATATTTACATACATTCACAAATGTTTATATTACATGCATATGTAGTTTTGGTTTTTATATAAATGAGCTCCTAGTACATGCAGTATTCTATCACTTGCTTTTTAAAAGACAGCTTTGTTGAGCTATAATTCACATACTGTACAATCCATACAGTGTAGAATTGAACAGTTTTTTAGTATTCACAGACATGCGCAACCATCCCCATAGTCAAAGTTTAGAATATTTTCATCTCCTCAAAAAGAAACCCTGTACCCTTTAACCATCACTCCATTTCCCCAACACCTCTACCCCCAGCCCTAAGCCACCACTCATCTCCTTTCTGTCTCTGTCAGTTTCCTGAAGAGACATTCATATAAATGGAAGCATATAATATGTTGTGTTCTGTGACTGGCTTAATTTTACTGAGCACAATGTTTTCCTTCTTCTTTTAAAAAAATTTTTAGTAAGGTATTATTGATATATACGCTCTTATTAAGGTTTCACATGAAAAAACAATGTAGTTACTACATTTACCCATATTATCAAGTCCCCACCCATACCCCAATGTAGTCACTGTCCATCAGTGTAGTAAGATGCCACAGATTCACTATTTGCCTTCTCTGTGCTACACTGTTTTCCCCATGATCCCCCACACCATGTGTACTAAACATAATACCCCTTAATCCCCTTCTCCCTCCCTCCCTACTCACCCTCCCACACCCCTCCCCTTTGGTAACCACTAGTTCCTTCTTGGGAGTCTCTAAGTCTGCTGCTATTTTGTTCCTTCAGTTTTGCCTTGTTTTTATCCTCCACAAACGAGGGAAATCATTTGGCACTTGTCTTTCTCCGCCTGGCTTATTTCACTGAGCATAATGTCCTTCAGCTTCATCCATGTTGTTACAAATGGTAGGATTTGTTTCTTTCTTATGGGTGAATAGTATTCCATTGTGTATATGTACCACATCTTCTTTACCCCTTCATCTACTGATGGACACTTAGGTTGCTTCCATTTCTTGGCTGTTGTAAGTAGTGCTGCGATAAACATAGGGGTGCATATGTCTTTGAATCTGAGAAGTTGTATTCTTTGGGTAAATTCCAAGGAGTGGGATTCCCAGGTCAAATGGTATTTCTATTTTGAGTTTTTTGAGGAACCTCCATATTGCTTTCCACAATGGTTGAACTAGCTTACATTCCCACCAGCAGTGTAGGAGGGTTCCCTTTTCTCCGCATCCTCACCAGCATTTGTTGTTCTTAGTCTTTTGGATGGTGGCTATCCTCACTGCAGTAAGGTGATATTTCATTGTGGTTTTAATTTGCATTTCCCTGATGATTAGTGATGTGGAGCATCTTTTCATGTGTCTGTTGGCCATCTGAATTTCTTCTTTGGAGAACTGTATCTTCATATCCTCTGCCCATTTGTTAATCAGGTTATTTGCTTTTTGGGTGTTGAGACGTGTGAGTTCTTTATATATTTTGGATGTTAACCCCTTGTCGGATATGTCATTTACAAATATATTCTCCCATACTGTAGGATGCCTTTTTGTTCTGTTTACGGTGTCCTTTGCTGTACAGAAACTTTTCAGTTTGATGTAGTCCCATGAGTTCCTTTTTGCTTTTGCTTCCCTTGCTCAAGGAGATGCCCTCAGGAAGAAGGTGCTGAGCACAATGTTTTCAAGGTTCATCCATGTTGTAGCATGGCTTGGAGCTTCGTTCTTTTTTTTTTTCCTGTATGTTGGTGATCACACTTATTGAAAGGGTTGGAGAAAAATAAAAATGCCATTTAGCTTAAGGATTTGTGAGTTATCTGCAAATCAACTCATTTCAGGAGTAGAGGAATGCTTGGTCATTTCTTAGTATTAAAATTTATGCAGCTTTCTCTTTTTGAGTATCTTCTACATTTAAAGAGGCAGTCCTATAAAGTCTCCTTATTCCACACAGGATAAATTCTTTGCTTCAGCCAATTCTCAGTGGAGGGGCAACTAGTCCAACACTGTCTCCCTGGAAAAGAGCATCAAAATATTCTGTTTTGTTGGTTTATGTATCTTTTCATCGGTTTCTGTAATAGTCACTGTGTCTTCCACATCTCCCAATATCATATTTAAGTATTGATCATAAGCATGTAATCTTCCTCAAAGCTCTCTGTCCTTTCTCATTTTCCCAAAACTTTGCTCATCCTGCTGAGCCTCATGAGATCCAGGGGCTCTTCTATGGTGCTGCAAGTTAGCTGCTGGTCTTATGTTCTCCACCATGTTTCAAACCGTCCACTCTTTCAGAGCTTCATTCTTTTTACTGCTGAATAATATCCCATTGTGTGTATGGACCACATTTTGTTCATTCATCAGTGGATGGACATTGGGTTGTTTCTGCTTTTTGGCTATTATTAATAATATTGTTATGAACTTCTAATTTCAAGTTATGTGTGGACATATAGTTCAGTGTTTCTTGAGTATATACCCAGAAGTGGAATTCTGAGTCATATGGTAACTCTGTATTTGACATTTTGAGCAACTGCCAGAAGGTTTTCTAAAGTGGTAGCACCATTATAGGTTTTCACCAGAAGCCTGTGAGGGTTCCAATTTCTGCACATTTCTCCCACACTTGTTAATATCTATCTTTCTTATTATAGTCACTTGATTTTTTATTTAATGTGCCTTGAATATTTTTCCATATTGACACATACGGATTTCTTGCACATTTAACTGCTATGTAATATTCCACAGAGACCATGCTTTTCAAGATGATCCTGTCTATACCATTGTGTTATTTCTTCTGCCAGGGCTCAGCAGCCTAGAAATAGAAACAGCAGTGGTAGATGACTTTACTGATTCAGATTTGGAAGTTGTGTGGCAGGTAATATAAATACAGTGGAGAACTGTGTTGTTGGTGATGGTGAGAGAGTACTTGAAGTGAGTTATCAACTCTGGTGCATATCAGTCCTGCCTACATGACAGTGACAAGCAGCTGGAGGGATGGTATAGCACAGTGACAGGAACCCTAAAAGGAGGGGTTTTGCATGACATTGGGAAGATAGTTACTGCTTTGTTTTGCATTTACCCATTTCCACTGTTGAGTTTTTCTTTCTTTTTTTATTGATTGCATCATTCACTGCTTTTGCCTTCTTAAACAGATGATTCAGAATGTAATATATCCTTGCTTTGTGAGTCAGAGTAGCCATTATGGCCATCTGCTATTGCCCTGGACCTCTGAGGCATGTAGGAATATGTCTTTATTAAATGGGTCCCAGATTTCTATGCTTTTGAAATTCTATCTCCTTCATCTGTCAGCTGTATGCCTTTTGGTGTCAGGGGCTGAGATCAGTGTATTCTAAATTCTTCTGGTGTACAGTTGTTTAAGCAAGGACTGACTTTATGCATCTCCTCTGAAGTTCATGGGTTTTATAATAGCAATTTTATATTCTGTTTAGATTTTTTTTCTGTTCTAGGTTTATGGTTATATTATTATATCACTTTCAGAGAAGTGTTGTTGCTACTTTAATTTTATATAACCTATTTTTGGCAAGCTAGTTTTCTAGCACTGAAGAATTTAATGAGTAAGTTTGTATTCACCTTATCCACATTGTTTATAATGGTAGAGACTTGTGTCCAATACAGCAGCCACTAGCTACATGTGGCTTTTAAACTTTGAATATAAATTGAGTAAATCAAATAAAAAGTGAAGTTCCTGAGTAGTACTAGCCGCATTTCAAGTTGTCAGTAGTCACATGACCAATGGCTACCATATTGGAGAGCACAGATATAGAACAGTTCCATCATCGCAGAAAGTTCTATTGGACAGCAGCAGTCCAGACTTTGAGCCAATCTCCCCTTGGGTTTTACCTTTCCAGACTAGAGTCTCATGTTCTTAGCATGTGCTTGTGCAGCAGCCCTACTCCTACTACTCTACAATACCGTCTGACCTCCCACCCTGACCATGTCACTTGTACTCTGTTAGTGTATTAGTTTCCTATTGCTGCTGTAACAAATTACCGTAAACTTCATGGCTTAAAATAGCACAAATTTATTGTTACTGTTCTGGAGATTAGAAGTCGATTTTCAGGCTTCTAGAGGCTGCCTGTAGTCCTTGACTCATGGACTCTTGCTCCATCTTCAAAGCCAGCAGATGGCACCTTCAAATCTCTCTCTTAGTCTCTGAGCTCAGCTTCCATAGTCACATTGCCTTCTCTGACTCTGACCCTCCTGGCCTCTCTCTTTCAGGGACTCTGTAATTAGATTAGACCCATCTGGGTAATCTAGGATAATTCCTCTATCTCAAATCCTTAATTTAATCACACCTGTAAAGTCCCTTTTACTATATAAGGTAATATTTTTGCAAATGCCAGGGATTAGGACATGGATACCTTTGGGGGATCATGATGCAGCCTACCATGGCAAACGTGTCTTCTCAGTGGCATTTTATTTCTGCTTGAGAAACAGTGCTGCTCAGAGTATGCCATGTACTGATGTCCCAAGGTTTTATACACAGGAAGGAAAATGTTTTACAATCTTATTTTTTGTCTCTCTCCTATATGGAAATAGCATATTTTGGTTGTTCTAAGTCCTCAAATACGATCCTGTGAGTATAGTGGCATAGGAGTATCCTTTTTAAAATTATTATTAAACAATGGATTATGTTTTTGCCTAAAGATGTAGTCTCCTTTGATACATTAATGGATGAGCTTAACTTATGTATGTGTATTTATTTTTTTATTGAGATAAAATTCATGTAATATAAAATTCACTACTTTAGCCATTTAAAAATCTATAATTCAGAGGCATTTAGTACTTTCACATTGTTGTGCACACATCATATATATCTAGTTATTTTTAACACACCAAAAGGAAAAGTGGCGTAGGAGTATCTTACAGGCAAGACAAATCCACAGCTAACTCAGGGTCCTGTCAGAATATTTGCCCCACTGTAACATAGTTTGTATTTCAAGGCTGATCTCTGCCAGCCTTTCTTATCAAAGACAAACAAAAGATACACAAATACAAATATACACCAAAAAACCAGGGGCATGATATGTTAGTGAAAACAAAGCCTCCTGAGCTTCTTTTCACCCAGGAAAGGTTGGCGGAGGAAATCCCGAGTCATTCCTCACAGAAGCAGCAGCAGAAACCAATGCAAAATTGGTCTCCTACTTCCAGTCTGGACAAGATGGCAACCTCACTTCTCCCTGCTCCTTCCAGCCAAGTATAACTATAAATCCTAGAAATAATTCAAGAGGCAATCAAAGGAGAACTCTGTAAGGTATGAAGAGGAAGGCAGTAGTTAGGAACATAGGACTGGAGGGCCACCTTAGTAGCAGGGTGGCTTAGACTCCCTACCTAGTAGAAGACAAGCCAAGCCCAGCCTAGCAACAGAAGGTGCCTCAGGTAGGCTCCTTCTTCCTCTGGACTGGTTGGGAATCCTGCTAACACTGGGTGGGCCTTGCAGCTAGCAGGGAGTCCTACTGGAAATAAGCAGCCAGAGGAAGGGCTCTCCTTTTCCACCAAGCCAGAGACTCCCTTACCCCACCACAAGATACTGTGTAACCAGGGCACCATCACGGACAAATCCCAGCACAACAAGTATTCTAGTGCAGGAAGCCTCTTTATCCCCATGGTCTTGAGGGTCACTTCCCCTATGAGAGATACCAGGAGGGCATACAGCACTGGCATGGGGTTCCACCAGAACAAACAAAGCCAGATTCTTTGTTTCCCCAGACTAGAGACTCACTTCCACCTAGAGGCATTAAGCAACCCAGCCTGGTAAAGTACCTTCTTCTCCCCCATACAGCACCAGCAGGGACCAGTGAGGGCCCCAGCGGCACCACATTAAGCAAGCAGACCAAAATAGCACCACAGAGGCTCTGAAAATTAAATTGTCATTGGAACTGCAGCCCACAAAAGTAGGACAGGACCTATGTGCTAAACTTAAACAGAGAGACTGCCTGCTAAAATACAAGATTTAAACAGTCTCCTGATATAATAGCCAAAATGTCCAGAATACAGTGAAAAATCACTCATCATACCAAGAACTAGAAAATCACAACTCAAATGAGAAAAGACAATCAACTGACATCAATACTGAGATGAATTATATCTTAGAATTATCTGACAACTGCAGCCATCACAAAAATCCTTCAATTGGCAGATTCTCCTGAAACAAACAAACAAAATAAAAAATCTCAGCAAAGAAGTACAAGTTATAAAAGAGAACCAGATGGAAATTGTATAGAACTTGAAAATACAATAACAGAAATTTAAAAATAAAACTTGCTGGGTAGGCTCAGTAGTATAGTGGAGATGATAGAGGATAGAATCAGTGAACTTGAGGATACAGCAATAGAATTTACTCGTCTGAACAACAGAGAGAAAATAGACTGGAAAAAAATAGAGCCTCAAAGGCTTATGGGAAATAACAAAAGATCCAACACTCAAAAGAGTCCAAGAAGGATACCAAAACCAGACAAAGACAGAACCAAAAAAAGAAAACTACAGCAGGCTACTACTTCTCCTGGACTTAGACACAAAAATCCTCAACAAAACATTAGCAAAATTAATCCAAAAATGGATAAAAGAACTATACACCATGGTCAAATGGAATTTATTCCATGTATATGCAAAGCTGGTTCAATATTTTAAAATCAATCAGTGTAGTGCACCATATCAACAGACTAAAGAAAAACCTTATGACCTTATTAGTGGACACAGAAAAACATTTAACAAAATTCAACATTTATTCATAACAGAAACTCTCAGTATACTAGGAATAGAGGGGAACTCTATTCCTTAACCTCATAAAGAACATCTACAAAAAACTACAAATAACTAACGTTGTATTTAATAGTGAAAGACTGAATGTTTTCCTTCTTAAGATTGGAACAAGGTAAGTACATCCTTCTTACCATTTCTATATAACATTATACTAGAAGTTCTAGTGAGCACAACAAGGCAGGAAAAAGAGATAAAAGACAAGCAGGTTGGAAAGAATCAAGTAGCACTGTTTCTATTTGCAGAAGACTCAGGATCTCCATTAAAAAATAACGGAAAATCAAAAACAAACCTTCTAGAACTAATAATTGAATTCAGTAAGGTCATAGGATACAAGATCAACACACAAAAATCAATCACATTTCTATGTACTAACAATGTGGAAATCTAACTAAGGAACACAAAGCATTTATAATTGCTCCAAAGAAAATTAAATTTTTAGGTATTAACTTTACAAACCTGTATAGGATCTGTATGGTAAAAATTACAAAACACTGAAGAAAGAACTCAAAGAAGACATTAATAATTTGAGAGGCTTGCTGTGTTCATGGATTGGAAGACTCAACTTAGTAAAGATGTCAGTTTTCCCCAAATTGATCTATAGGTCAATGAAATCTCAATCAAGAACCCAGCAAGGATTTTTGTACATGTTGATAGGCTTATTATAAAGTATTTATGGAAGGACAAAGGACCTGGAGTAGCTCAAATTATTTTTTGTAAAGAATAAACTGCAAAACAAAGAAAGTAACAAGAGACAAGGACATTATATAATGATAAAGGAGTCAGTCCAACATGAGGATATAACCATTATAAATATCTATGCACCCAACATAGGAGCACCCAAATATGTACAACAAATACTAACAGAAGTAAGGGGGTAAATAGTGCAGTGCATTCATTTTAGGAGATTTGAACACATCACTCAGTCCAAAGGACAGATCAACCAGACAGAAAATAAGTAAGGACACAGAGGCATTGAATAACACATAAGAACACATGAACCTAACAGATGTCTATAGAACACTCTACCCAAAAGCAACAAGATACATTCTTCTCAAGTGCACATGGAACATTTTCAGAATAGATCACATATTAGGCCACAAAAAGAACCTCAGCAAATTCAAAAAGATTGAAACTGTACCAACCAACTTCTCAGATCATGTAGGTATGAAAGTAGAAATAAACTGTACAAAAAAAACCAAAAAGGCTCACAAACACATGGAGCCTTAACAATATGCTTCTAAATAATCAATATATCAATGACCAAATTAAAACAGAGATCAAGCAAATATATTGGGACACATGAAAACAACAGCTCCCTAACTTCTCTGGGATGCAGCGAAGGCAGTTCTAAGAGGAAAGTATATAGCAATCCAGGCCTATTTAAAGAAGGAAGAACAACCCCAAATGAATTAGTCTAAATTCACAATTCTTGAAACTGGAGAAAGACAAACAAATGAGGCCCAGAGTCAGTAGATGGAGGGTCATAAAGATCACAGAAGAAAGAAATAAAATGGAGAATAATAAAGCAGTAGAAAGAATTGATGAAACCAAGAGCGGATTCTTTGAGAAAATAAGCAAAATAGATAAACCCCTAGCCAGACTTACCAAGGAAAAAAAAGAATCTACACACATAAACAGAATCAGAAGTGAGAAAGGAAAAATCAATACGGACACCACCAAAATACAAAGAATTATTAGAGAATACTATGAAAAATTATATGCTAACAAATTGGGTAACCTAGAAGAAATGGGAAACTTTCTAGAAAAATACAACCTTCCAAGACTGACACAGGAAGAAGCAGAAAATCTGAATAGACCAATTACCAGCAAAGAAATTGAATCGGTAATCAAAAAACTACCCAAGAACAAAACCTCCAGACCAGATGGATTCACCGCTGAATTTTGTCAGACGTTTAGAGAAGACATAACACCCATTCTTCTTAAAGTTTTCCAAAAAATAGAAGAGGAGGGAATACTTCTAAACTGATTCTATGAAGCCAGCATCACTCTTAATACCAAAAACAGGCAAAGACCCCACGAAAAAAGAAAATTACAGACCAGTATCCCTGATGAACATGAATGCAAAAATACTCAACAGAGTATTAGCAAACCTAATTCAAAAATACATCAAGAGGATGATACATCATGATGAGGTGGGATTTATTCCAGAGATGCAAGGATGGTACAACATTCGAAAATCCATCAACATAGTCCACTACATCAATAAAAAGAAGGACAAAAATCACATGATCATTTCCATAGATGCTGAAAAAGCATTTGACAAAATGCAACACCCATTCATGATAAAAACTCTCAACAAAATGGATATAGAGATAAAGTACCTCAACGTAATGAAGGCCATATATGACAAACCCATAGCCAACATCATATGTAGCAGCAAGAAGCTGAAAGCTTTTCCTCTAAGGTCAGGAACAAGACAAGGATGCCCACTTCCCCAACTTTTATTCAACATAGTACTGGAGGTCTTAGCCATGGCAATCAGAGAACACGAAGAAATAAAAGGCATCCAGATTGAAAAAGAAGAAGTCAAACTGTCACTGAGTGCAGATGACATGATATTGTACATAAAAAACCCTTAATAACTCCAAAACTACTAGATCTAATATCTGAATTCAGCAAAGTTGCAGAATATAAAATTAATATACAGAAATCTGTTGCATTCCTATACACTAATGATGAACTAGCAGAAAGAGAAATCAGGAAAACAATTCCATTCACAATTGCATCAAAAACAACAAAATACCTAGGAATAAACCTAACCAAGGAAGTGAAAGACCTATACCCTGAAAACTACAAGACACTCATGAGAGAAATTAAAGAGGACACTAGTAAATGGAAATTCATCCCATGCTCTTGGGTTGGAAGAATTAATATTGTCAAAATGGCCATTCTGCCTAAAGCAATCTACAGATTCAATGCAATCCCTATCAAAACACTGACAGCATTCTTCAACGATCTGGAACAAATAGTTCTAAAATTCATATGGAACCACAAAAGACCCTGAATAGCCAAAGCATTCCTGAGAAGGAAGAATAAAGTGAGGAGTGGGGATAAAAATTCCCAACTACAAGCTCTACTACAAAGCCACAGTACTCAAGAAAATTTGGTACTGGCACAAGAACAGACCCATAGATCAATGGAACAAAATAGAGAGCCCAGATATAAACCCAGATGTATATGGCCAATTAGTATATGTTACAGGAGCCATGGATATACAGTGGGGAAAGGACAGCCTCTTCATCAGCTGGTGTTGGCAAAACTGGACAGCTACATGTAAGAGAATGAAGCCGGATTACTGTCTAACTCCATACACAAAAGTAAAACTCGAAATGAATCAAAGACCTGAATGTAAGTCATGAAACCATAAAACTCTTAGAAGAAAACATAGGCAAAAATCTTTTCAATATGGAGATGAGGAACTTCTTCATGAACATATCTCCTCGGGCAAGGGGAACAAAAGCAAAGATGAACAAATGAGACTACATCAAACTAAAAAGCTTCTGCACAGCAAAGGACACCATCAGTAGAACAGAAAGGCATTTTACAGTATGGGAGAATATATTTATAAATGATATATCCGATAAGGGGTTGATATCCAAAATATATAAAGAACTCACATGCCTCAACACCCAAAAAGCAAATAGCCCTATTAAAAAATGGGTAGAGAATATGAACAGACATTTCTCCAAAGAAGAAATTCAGATGGTCAACAGGCACATGAAAAGATGTTCCGTATTGCTAATCATCAGAGAAATGCAAGTAAAACCACAGTGAGATATCACCTCACACCAGTTAGGATGGCCAACATCCAAAAGACAAGCAACAACAAATGCTGGCAGGGATGCGGAGAAAGGGGGAGAAAGGGGAACCTTCCTACACTGCCGGTGGGAATGTAAACTAGTTCAACCATTGTGGAAAGCACTATGGAGGTTCCTCAAAAAACTAAAAATAGAAATCCTATTTGACCTAGGAATTCCACTCCTAGGAAGTTGCCCTAAGAAAACAGGATCCTAGATTCAAAAAGACATATGCACCCCTATGTTTATCGCAGCACTATTTGCAATAGCCAAGAAATGGAAGCAACCTAAGTGTCCATCAGTAGATGAATGGATAAAGAAGAGGTGGTCCATATACACAGTGGAATATTATTCAGCCATAAGAGGAAAGCAGATCCTACCATTTGCAACAACATGGATGGAGCTAGAGGGTATTATGCACAGTGAAATAAGCCAGGTGGAGAAAGACGAGTATCAAATGATTTCACTCATTTGTGGAGTGTAACAACAAAGCAAAGACTGACGGAACAAAACAGCAGCAGACTAAGAACTCAAGAATGGACTAATGGTTAACAAAGGGAAAGAGGCTGCGGAGGGTGGGTGTGAAGGGAGGGAGAAGGACATTAAGGGGTATTATTATTAGTGCACATAATATGGGGAATCATGAGGAAGACAGGGTAGCACAGAGAAGACAAGTAGTGACTCTGTAGCATCTTACTATGCTGATGGATAGTGACTATAATGGGGTATGTGGTGGAGACTTCATAATAGGGGGAAATCTAGTAACCACAATGTTGCTCATGTGAAACCTGAGCATAAGATTGTATATCAGTAGTACCTTATTTTAAAAAAATATAAATAAATAAATATATATATATATATATATAATAATAATAAAGAATAAACTCAGAGTAATCACTCTACCCAATGTAAAGCCTTATTATATAGCTACAGTAAGCAAGACAGTGTGGTGACCGTGGAGGGTAGACATATAGATCAATGGAACAGAACAAAGAACCCAGAGACAGAACCCCACAAAATTTGTTTAACTGATTTTTGACAAAGGTGTGAAAGTAGTTCAGTGGAAGAAACACTGCTTTTCCAACAAATAGTGCAGGAACAGTTGACATCCACAGGTAAAAAAGAAAAAAAGCAAATTTTGACCTACACATCACACTTTATACAAAAATTAACTCTAAATGGATCAGAGACTTAAAGTATAAAACTATAAAACTTGTAGGAAAAAAACAGAAAGGCTGCATGATCTAGGGCTTAGCAAAGAGTTCTTAGGCTTAAAACCATAAGCATGATCCATAAAGGGAAAATCTATTAATTGATCTTCATCAAAATTAAAAAAGTTTTACTCTATGAGAGATCCAATTAAGTCAAGCTATATATAGACTGTAAAAAATATTTGCAAACCACATATCTGATAAAGAATTTGTATCTTTCAGAATACATAAAGAACTCCCAAACTCAAACAATCCAATTAGAAAATGGGCAAAAGATATGAAGACATTTCATTAAAGATGTATGATGGCAAGTAACACATGACAAGATGTTCAGCATCATTAGCCATTAGGAAAATGCAAATTAAAACCACAATGAGATATCACTACACACCTATCAGAATAGTACCAAATGCTGCTAGTGAGGATGTGGAGAAACTGGATGTCTCATACATGTGTTCTTCAACAGATTAGTGGTTCAGTTAATGGTAGTACATTCATGCCATGGAATACTATTCAGCAATAAAAAGAAATGGGGTATCGATCGATTCACACAATTACTTGAGTGAATCCCCTGGGAATTTCACTGAGAAAAATCCAATCTTAAACAGTTACATACTGTATGATTATATAATACCCTTGAAATGACAAAAAAAAATAGGGATGGGGAACAGGATAGTGAGTGTCAGGGGTTAGGGAATAAGGCAGTTTAGAAAGTGGGTGTGGCTGCAAAGGGTAGCAGGAAGTATCCTTGTGGTGATAGTACAATTCTGTATTGTGCTGGTGGATACGTAAATCGATATGTGATAAAATTGCATAGAACTAAATACATGGACGACACACAAACAATTGATTATAAGTAAAATGGGAAATCTGCACAAGATCAGTAGGTTATAGCAATGTCAGTATCTTGATTTAAAAACTAGTTTTACAAGATGTTACCACTAAGGGAAACACAGTATCTGACTATATTGTTTCTTACAATTGCACATGAATCTACAGTTAACTCAAAATAAGTTTAATTAACTCACAGAACCCAAGAATGGACTAGCGGTTACCAAGGGAAAGGGGTTGGGGAGGGTGGCTGGGAAGGGAGGGAGAAGGGGATTAAGGAGTATTATGATTGACACACATAATATAGGGGGAGCACGGGGAAGGCAGTATAGCACAGAGAAGACAAGTAGTGACTCTGAGGCATCTTACTATGCTTATGGACAGTGACTGTAATGGGGTATGTGGTAGGGACTTGATAATGGGGGAATGTAGTGACCACAATGTTGCTCATGTGAAACCTTCATAAGGTTGTATATCAATGATACCTTAATAAAAAAAAAGATAGGAAAACCAGATGAATAAGCTGTCAGGTAAGGATAGCCTTTTAAAATAGTATCTAAGTAGAAATTTCAAGGTCAAGCAGAAGTGAGCCCCATATGTTCTCCAGACCCCATGACTGTGACCTCATGCCATCCTGTATGACGTCATCTGTGTAAGTATCTTCTCCAGGAGGACAAGGTTTGTGTTGGAGTCAGTTTTACAGCCCCAGAGCACCAACTACAATGTGTTGCTCTTAGACAGCTTTTGTTGCAATGAATTGGTAACTTTTATGTTAAGTTTTATTTCTTATCCAAGCATGTATGCAGGTACTTTATACAAAAAGCAGAAATATATTTTGATATGTAAAATATAAGATTTTCCAAAAGGTTCATAAAAAAATTGTTTTTACATTTGTCAGTCTTTTAAAATTTGTATTTTTGTGTAATTTCTCCTATTACTCTAAATAAGTACTTTTGTATTAAAAAAAATAAGTTTAGTTAAAAAAAAAGATAAAGACAAAAAATTGCGGGTCTTGAGCATTTTGCCAGAAGCTGCACTAAGGAATCTGACTCATTGTGCAGCCATGAAACTAATTGTCTATCTGGCTACCAGACTGGATAGCCTCGAGAACAATGACTCCCCAAATGTGGGTATGTAGCACCTTAGGGGGCCTCTAATAACTCAAAGAGGTATTGTCCACCTTCTGAAAATTCTCACTAACCAAATTTAATTGAAAATAACTTTCATGAAAAAGCAGGCATTTGCTATATAAATCTTCATATTAGAGGGCAGCACTAGGAGATCAAAAGAGGGCTTCTCA
This sequence comes from Manis javanica, assembly GCF_040802235.1. Lineage (NCBI taxonomy): Eukaryota > Metazoa > Chordata > Mammalia > Pholidota > Manidae > Manis > Manis javanica. The sequence continues at coordinate 107,354,251 of NC_133174.1, read as the reverse complement.
ACCTGTCCCCACTCAAGCCCTTCTGAAACAGGAATCACTGGCCTGATCACTACTCATGGAGCCAACATATGAGGCCTAAAAGGGCCTTTTAACTCTGTACAGTCAAAAATTCACCGCTAACCGTAGTCAACCAGTCAGCTGACTCTGATCACAAGAGAAACTGTGAGGGGGAGTGAAGAGCTGTGGATGATTGGCTACAAACCCCATTCCATTGCTAGGCCAGGTCCTCCGGACATTTGTTCCAACTGCTTAGATTCAGTACCTTCCTTAGGAGGAGCTCAGAGGGTTTTCATAATCTTTTCCCAAAAGGCCTTTTCATGCCTATTCTTCAGACCTTGAGCAGCTTGAAGTTACCATGTGAATTTTTAGAGGGTAAACTTGATTTTGCACTTTTAAGGGAAAAGTACATTTCTTCTCAACTTTAGTGTTAAAATTAATATGTCGGAAAGTTGACTTCTTCGTATATGGTTCTATGGATTTTAAAAACATGTATAGAGTTTTGTAATCACCACGACAATCAGGATATAGAACAGTTTCAGTTCTTTCACCCCCAAGAGCTCCCTCATGCTATCACTTTGAAGTTACATATCCTCTATCCCCAAACCCTGGCAACCACTGATGCATTCTCTATTGCTATTGTTTTGTCTTTTTGAGAATGTCATATAAATGGAATCATACAGTAGGTAACTTTGAAACTGGACTCTTTCACTCAGCAGAGTATGTTTGAGATTCATCACACTGCATCTTTATTAAGCAAATTTTTTTACTTAATAATTGCTGCCCAATGTTACTCAGATTAGGTGTCTAAACATACTATTAGTACAGCAACAGTGTAATTTTTTTTTTGCTTTTTAAGTTTTTTATTATGAAAATCTTTCTTTGTATTAAAAAACAGATGTTCATTTTAGAAATTCTAGGAAAATCAAGATTAGCAGTAAGAAAAATACAAGATCTAGTGTTTGGACAGGTGGACAGATAGAAGGACACAAGTGAAGTTTTTTGCTTTTTAACAGAAGTAGAATCAAACCCCATATATATTGTTTTGTAATCTATTGTGCACACTTAGTAATAAATATATTCTGACATGTTCACCTATAACATGAATTTTTTATTATTTTTTATTTTCATTAAGAGAAACTTTCACTCTTATGAAGGTTTCACAAGAAAAACAATGTGGTTACTACATTCACCCTTATTGTCGTGTACCCCCATACCTCATTGCAGTCACTGTCCATCAGTGTAGTAAGATGCCACAGAGTCCCTACTTGTCTTTGTGCTACACTCTCTTCCCCATGACCCCCCCCACACCATGTGCACTAATCATGATACCCCACAATCCCCTTCTCCCTCCCTCCCCACCTGCCCTCCCACACCCCTCCCCTTTGGTAACCGCTAGTCCCTTCTTGGAGTCTGTGAGTCTGCTGCTGTTTTGTTCCTTCAGTTTTGCTCTGTTGTTATACTCCACAAATGAGTGAAATTATTTTCTCTTATCCAGCTTTTAATCTTTTTCTTCTGGTAAAAAAAAAAAGTAGAAAGGCAAGAAGTAGATTTCTAAATAAGCATTTTAATACGAGTTCTAAAACCAGAAAGCATCTCTTGACTGCCTGAACTATTCTCAAATCACTTTTCTAGTCACTTAGGGACTCTACCAGGACAGCAGTGTCCAATGGCTTTCTAGACATACATACAGTTCTTGGCCAGGAGCCTGTGTGTGATTCTAGAGCCAATCCCACACATAGGAATGAGTATAACTGTCTCAGGAGCTTGTAAACTGTCCTCCCGAGTACTCCAAAATGTTTTTTACTAAGGTCTAATCATGCCTGAAATTTGCACTATTAGACTCACTCTTGGCCTAAGGAATTCCAGAAGACCTCTCTAAAAAAATGCAGATGTATAAAGTTGGGCCCTGAGTAATTACACAAAACCTTTTTTAAAAAATTATTGTATCATTGATATACAATCTTATCTTGGTTTCAATGTACAACATAGTTGTTCAACAGTTACCCATATTATTAAATCCTTACCCTCTCTTGTGTGGTTACTATCAATCAATGCAGAAAGCTATTACACAAAACCTTTTGACTTGAGGTGTGGGAAAGATCTGGAGTAGTGCTCAGTGCTAACAAATGGGAACCCCAGCTAAAATTAGAGGTGGGACAGGGAACAATCTTGCTTGGCCAAGTGGCAACAGGAGCTATTAGAACTCAGTGAGGTGGGCTGGCAAGGGGGTAATGTGCCAAAGGAGAAGTTGGAGCATGCTGAGAACAAACGTTGCCTATTTCATACATATACCTTGATCATGCCCTGGTGGGTCCTGCTATTGATTTGGATAGCTAAATACCTGGTTTGTTTCTGTCTTATCTACCAAGTAAACACTAAGTAAAAGCTTTGAAAGCCAAGTCAATAAAAAAAGGTATTTATGAATCCAGTGTACTTAGCCAAAGCTAAGGAGAAGGGCACCTTTGATCTCAGGAGAGCTTTATTCATTATTTAGTTTTCCCTTCTCCCTGAAGGCAGACCACTTTTTAAGTCCTACTCATAAAAGGAACTCAACTGCCAAGTATTGAAGACTTCAGGTGGAGGGTGCATTGAGCCAGTCTGTAAGAGAAGGGATTCAGACTCAGGTGGCCAGATTTATCCTGGAATTGAGGGCAGTAGGACAGTCCTTGCCCTCCATATCCAGGCAGTGAGCTCCCCTTCTGTCACAGGTTAACCAGAGCCTTGGGCTTTTTCGCCAACGTAATGTAACAATCTTCCCCCAATACAGACACATACAACTAATGAAGTAAGAGCTGTATGTTCAGTAATGCAGCTAATTTTTGCCAATTAGCCAATGCCCAACAATTAGTAAAGTGGTAGATTGTGCTTGAGTTACCACAGTTTCAGTCTAATGATTCATAAAACAACTGGTGGCTTTATTTTATTCATATGTAATTGGCTCTTGCATCAAAAGGATGTTTAAAACAAAAGAGTCACCAAAAGCACAATTTATCACCATGGTTCTTAACAGATTCAAACCATATAATGACAGCAGCCCTTAGTTAAATAAGTGATCCAACAGATAAACAGAAGAAGTGCTGAGGCAGGCACAGTTGTTATTGCTGAGGGGTTCTGGCTGTGGCACCTGTACTCCAAGCAGGTGTGCTGAGGTGTGGCCAGGAAGTGGGAGAACTGAGCATTAAGATATTCTGAACCTTTGCAAATAGTCTCAAAGGAGGTGCTTTTTGAGAAAGAGCAGAAACAAAATACACCTAGGAAGCCAGTAAGGCATTTGAGGTCTAAATGGGAATGGGAAAGAAATGCATCTTTAGAACCAGTGCAGTTTGGGGGCCTGTCATGTTGAGGCATGAACACTTTCAACTGGGGCAGCAGCCTCCCTTACACTTTTGTTCATCTAATTTTCCATTTCAGTTGCTCATTCTCTGTTCCCAGCCCCCCTGTGGGACTGAACGCTAATTATCTCATGGTGGTGATACCATCTGCTGAAAAAGCTGGCAGCTGAGCAATCCCTGTCTTCTAAACTTGGGGCCTGTCTCTACCTGCCCAGGCATAAGAAACAGAAAGGCAGTGTGTTGTCCTCCCTGCCCTTCTCAGGGGGCTGACTTCACAGATTGAAGCAGAAACCGAGAACTTGACCAATTCTATGAGCTGGAGCTTTTGCCTGTGGTGTTCAGTACTGAAGTTTTGGGACTGAGCCTATGTCTACACATGGCTTGGTGGTAGACCAGATGACACAGTAAATTTAGTGAAAGTTGACTAAACCACTTTTTTGTTAGGTTCCAGGCATGTGAGTTTTATGGTCCCAGGTCCAATATAAATGGACAAGTTAATTACTTGGCCACTGGTTTTACCTCTGTCCTGGCCTCCTGGGCACAAATGAAAGATGTTGGGTCTCAAGAGGATGAGTGGGTATAGAAGGTACAGAATAATTCCATCTTCGACCCTGTAAAATAACTGAAAAAATGGGGTTTACTCATAGATCAGATGTACCATCTTTTTGCAGAAAGGACAGCATGATTTTTATTCACAATCCCACTCTTAAAGTATTTTTAAACTTCAGAATAGGAGTGAGGAACCTAGGTGTTAACACTGGTAAATTGTTCCTAGCTTGCAGTATGGGAGAAAGTGGGCAAGGCATGCTGTCCTTAAAATTTCCCCTCAATGAAACTCTGAAGGTTTGGTAAGAATAGTTGATGAGTTGAGAACAATTGTTAAACACCCTTTCTTTTACGTATATTAAAATATTCTGAATACTTATGACAACTGTGAGGGATGTTGTGAAGGGAGGAAAATGGTCACTGTCTCCTCAAAAGTTAGCAGGGTTGGGGAAGGAAATCCTGACTTGACCAGAAAAAAATGGCAGTTTGAGTTTTCCACTTTTGAGCCATAGACTTGGTCTCGAAGGAATACAGCCTTACTGTTGTCCAACTGAGCACTGACAGTAGTATTGAGATAATCACTTTTCCCCCTTTGACTCTCACTTTCTTTCACGTACTGTTCTGTTATTTGGTGATTGTCCTAGTTCTTTGGATTTTTTTCCACTTATCATGAGCTTGAAAAAGTTAGCTTCCAGCCATATGTATTCATGTAGGGGATCACTGATACAGCTAGAGAAAAGCATAGATAAATCAGAAGTCAGAGATTTGGAGTGTTCTAACCTGGGGAGCCAAGAAACAACTGAGACCAGCCCCTTCACGTTTACATGTGGGGAAATGGAGCCCAGAGAAGGAAGGTGGCAGAGCTCATGATTCCCATCTCTGTCCTCTGTCCAGGGTATGATATATGACTTTATTGCTACATATTTTCCTTTCGTATTATGATTTATAAAGGTTATTAGTTGGCATTCATGGGGCATGTAGCCAATTAAGTCTTAAGGGGAATAGATCCAGAGCCATTCAATGGTCGGGAAAGCTAGACCCAAAGTAAACATTCACCTCACATGATCAGATCTGGAGTCTACATTCACTTGCATTGGTAGGTGTTGGCATCCTCCTAGGTTCTGTCCTCCCTCTTTTCTTCTATTAAGAGTAGCTCTATGGTCAGGGTTGGTCTCTATCACAAATATAAGACTAACTCTGAATTGAAAAGCTACAATTGCAGTTCTTAGAATTTTCTGCCTTTCTCAGGATAATGTGTCCCTCTCCAGTTCAGTACCAACCTTTTCACCTGCCAAGCTCTTAACAATTCTTTGCCCTGACCAACAATTCTTTGCTCTGCGCCTTTTGTAACCACAACAGAACCTCTTTTCTGTTTTAATGAAAACAAAAGCCTTTTTACCCAGTGTCCTCCTCAGCTATTCCCTCATCAGCCAAGCCTCTTGGAATAATGGTCTATACTTGATGTGCCACTTCCTTTTTTTTCACTCGCTCAACTGCCAAATGCAATGGACACCTTCTAGTCTTTAAGTAATCTTGCTCTACAGCATTTAACACTATTCAGCCTGCCTGAATCTTTGTCTTCCCTAGCTTTTCTTCTCCTGATTCTCCTACTCCTCAAGGATCTTATTTGATAGCAATTATATTTTGGGATAATGCCCAGCTTAAGTCTCCTTTATTGTAATACTGCCCAACCTGTAGTCTCTCAGGAAGGGATGGTAAAGCTTTGGCACACAGCTGATAGGACTAGGGATGGATATCTAGGATATCTAGCCAGGGACTGACACCTGCCTAGGGGCGCAGTTCTCTCTCCCAGGAATGTAGCGATATGGAGGAAGTTGACTGTAGGGTATCATGCTGAGAGGCCAAATAGCCACAGAGGCTGAAGCTGCAGTTTGGGCTACTTGAGAGTGGAGAGGTGACTGGAAGACACTGCCTGGCAGGGAGGGGGTGGGCAGAATAAAGCCAGCACTCCCAGAGGAGCAAGGAAGAGATCTTGAGCCAGAGAGGATGTGGAATAGCAGCAGGAGGAGGGAGAGGAAGTATTGTGAGAAGACCAAGGGGAGAGGGGCGTGGTGGGAGAGGTCACAGCATCAGGCCCAGCAGAGGGCACCCAGACAGTTTTCTAGTTCCTGTGAGATGCTGCAGTGCTCACTGCAGAACACATTTTTTTTTCAAAAGAAAAAGTAGATATTTTATTAAGCACTTCCCACATGTATTTGTTTTATTTTTATTTTTTTATTGAAGGATGGTTGATATACAATATTATATTGGCCTCAAGTACACAACATAGTGATTCGACAGTAATCTCCATGATTAAATGCTCATCCCAACTAGTGTAGTTACTATCTGTCTATGGCGAATGATGTTCCAGAATTATTGACTGTATTGTCTATGCTCTTTTTTCTGTGTGAGTTCCCTGGATCCTTGCAATAACCCTCTCTTTATTACCTTATTTTAGTGGGTTATTGTTTCTTGCAACCTTTACCTTAAGGGAGCTCTTCTTCCACCAACTCCTCAAGCTCCCTAAGTGATCTCATCCACTTTTTTTCCCAGTTTGAGATGTTTTTATTTCTGTCAATGTAATACATGCGTATAGTGAAAAAAATAAGAGTATCAAAGGCTCATAATGATAAGCAGAAGTCCCTATCCTACTCATTTTTCCTTTCCAGAAGCAATTACTCTTTGAAGTGATTTGTTCCTTATGGTGTTTGCCTCAGTCATTTAAAAAAATATGATTATCCTACTATTTCTTTTTATTATTATTATGGTAAAATATACATAGCATAACATTTACCATTTTAACCATTTTTAAGTATACAGTTCAGTGGCATTAAATACATTCACATTGTACAGTCGTCACCACTACCATCTCCAGAATTTTTTCATCATTTCAAACTGAAATTCTGTACCTATTAAGCAATAACTTCCCATTCCCTTCCCCTGCAGCCCCTGGTAAACACTCTTCTAGTTCCTGTTGCTATGAATTTGATTATTCTAGGTAAGTCATAGAAATAGAATCATACAATATTTGTCCTTTGATATCTGGCATATTTCACTTAGCAGTGTCTTCAAGGGTCATCCGTGTCATAACATATCAGACTTTCATTCCTTTTTAAGACTGAGTAATATTCTGTTCTATACACACACACACACACACACACACACACACCATATTTGTTTATCCATTCATTTGTTGATGGACATTTGAGTTGTTTCTACATTTTGGCTATTATGAACGTGCTGCTGTGAATACAAGTATATAAATATCTGTTTGAATCCCTTCTTTCACTTCTTTTGGATATATACCCAGAAATGGAATTGCTGGATCATATGGTAATTCTACCACCAGGCTGTTTTCCACATTCTACTATTTCTTGACAAACACTTTTTAAACATCGTCTATTGACTTTGTTTTATGGTAGCTGAGAATTCATCCCTTCTTAAAGTATTCTCTAGCCCCTGTGTGCTGATGACCTCCCGTCTTTATTTCCAGCCCTGACTTTCCCCTGAGCTTCAAGTGTGTATTATCCAAATTACTGCAGTAAATGCTATAGATATCCATGTAGATGTTAAGCTCAGCATATCAAAAATGCTTGCATCTCCTCCAACCCCCAAGCTTTCTCTTCTTTTGGTTATTATACTGTCCCCTACCTCAGTGAGTGTCACCAGTATCTGCCCAGTCACTCAAACAAAAAGCCCATAAGTAATCACAAACTGCCTCTGGACCTTACCATCTAATGGATCACCCAAGACTTCCTGATTTGGCTACATTCTCTTCTTACTCACTGTCACTGCCCTAGTTTAGGTCTTCATCATCTGTTGACTGAACCACTTGCAGCAGCCTCCTCCTAAATTGTCTCCCTACCTCCATATTTTCCCTCTTTTAATCCTATTGCAAATTGATCAAGTCAGTTTAGCTTCTCACATCATTAGGTACTTTTCAGTGATTATCAGTAGCTCCCAATGACTGGAGATAGCTGTGTCTAACAATCATCCCTCACAATCTCCCTACCAGGTGTTATGTTCCATGAAAATAGAACTTCAACCCAGTTCTGCCAAGCATACATTTATTAGCAGTTAGACATTTTCCTGCAACCTGCCCTCATAAGAGCCATTAAGCACTATGCAGGAAAGGTTCACTGAAGCACATTTAGCATTTCTCCAGTAGTAGCATTTTAGCTAAACTTGTGGTCGAATCAGGCAACGTAATCATCTGTGAAGTGTCAGGGTGCATGACGCAATGGGTTCCTAGACCTAGAGTGCCACTCTGGAATCACTGGCTTCTTAGGTCCCATTCATGCAAAGGCAGAGAAAATTGTTGCACCCTAAATCAAGAATACCAGTTATTTCACCAATATTTCTAACATCTGTTATACTAATGAGCTAAACCCTCTGGTGTAGATTTGGGTAGATTGGTTGAAGCTTTCCAGTGGCTGTCTCTGGAGTGTGGACTCATAAATAGTTTTTCAGATGCTAGCTAAGCACCACTGGAGTGTGTTCCTCACTGGGGTACTTCAGATAGTTACTGTCCCTGTTAATATCTGTATATACATGTATATGTGTACATGTGTGTATATTTCACACTGTCCAGGCTGAGTGTTTTTAAAGTACATTTCAGATCATATAACAAATCTACCCTCCCATGTACATCTGTCCATATTGTTCCCCTGCATAAAATCCTTCTCTTCCATGGTTCACTGTCCCATATAAAATAAAGTCCAGACTGCTTTAAATGACTTATAAGGCCTTTTTAGACCTGCCCCTACCTCTTCCTTTTTTGCACTTTACATTCTAGCCTAGAATGACTAAGCTGCTAATAGTTAGCCACCACCAACAATGGTGGCGTTGGTTCATGTTCTCTCCCTGCCTGGCCCACCTTTCCCACCTTCCTTCACCTGGCTAACTCTTACTCATTCTCTATGACTCAGCTCTGGCATCAGCACTTTCAAGAAGCCTTTCCTGTAACCCCATTTAGAGTTCAGGTTACTTATTTTATTTAACATGTGTATAGCACTTATTATGTGCCAGGAACTATTCTAAGCACTTTTAATCTTCGTAACAACTCTATGAATTAGGTTCTTTTATTATCCTTTTTTTCAGATGAGGAAACTGAGGCACATAGAGGTTTAACTTGTCCAAGTTCACATAATTGGTAAGTGGCAAAGCCAGACTTACTCGGCCTGGCTGGCTGGCTCCAGAGTCTGTGCTCTTACAAATCCATGTGCTGTGCTGCTACTCAGGGGCCCTTTCTATATATTCTCCTGGCATCCTAGGCCTCCCTCTCTGTCTTAGCATTTAGCAGTAGTTTGAAACTATCACTTTGTGTATGTGTCTACTGCTTCACCATGAGGGTCTTAAAGTTTAGCTGTCAGTAAGGCAATATGTATAGTGGTTAGATCGTGAAGTTTGGAATTACATATATCTGGGGTTAAGTCCTACCTCTGCTGTGTACTACCTGTATAACCTTAGGCAAATTAGTTAACCTTTCTACACATCCTTTTTCTCATTTGTAAAGTGGGGAAGAATACGCCATAGGGTAATGGAAGAAATGAAGTGAGATAATATGTCTAAAGCACCTACAGAGGGTCTCACATTAAAACAATTCTTGATAATGCTTGACTATTACAGCTAGTTACTATCTCTGCATCTGGCAGCTAGCAGAGTGCCTGGAAAAGAGACCTTTGAGAACTGTTTGTTGAACTGAACTATTATGGAAATCTTTAGACTGACGTAGGTCATCTGTATATATGACTTCATCTCTGGTCCCCTGTAGTTACCCAGGATGAGCTACCTCACTTTGTTAGGGCTCCCATAAGAGTTCTACCTCCAAAGGGTAGATATCCCTGTAACTGTTTAGACATATAACTGATAAGCATATCATTCTGATCCTTGCAACCATCCATTTTAATGTAGCTGAAACTCAAATGGGATAGCTCATCACTTCGAAGTGAGCGTTGTTATCCTAAGCCATCTCATCATCCTTCAAATGAAAGAGAACCCCATGTCATTTCCTTTTCTTAGAACAAGGGCTTCAGAACTCCCCAGGGCTATCCATTCTCATTGGATCACTAACCTTTTCAGCTCTGAAATTTCTATGCAAATTTCCTTTCCAGCATCCCACTGCTTTGATCCCTTCTGCTATAAATTTCACTTGTCAAATAGATGAAAAATACAGTTCTCAGACATGCCCAGGTCACCTTTGGATTGTGTTGTTGTGATAGAAAATGTTCTAGGTATCAAATAAGTGCCCACCTTCTTGCACCCCAGAGCAGCAAAAAATGCTACTTCAAAAGCTGAAATAGACATATTATATATATATATATATATATATATATATATATATATATATATATATATATATATATATTATATATGTGATTATATATATATATATATCACATCCAGAGAGTAATACAACCTGCTAAGAAAGCAGGGGGATGGAAACTCCAAAGACAGAATTTGTCCGGTTAACTTGGGGCTGAGGAGAAACTTAATTTGAGTTAAGCTGGCCAGTCTTTTTACAATATCTGAACCCACTTTACTTCATAAATAAAGGAGGACAGCCTCGTGACTACTGATTCTTCCATGAGGATCTTGCAGAGCCTGTAGGCCAACCTGGTTACCATCAGTGATCACTTTTCAGAATTTTAGGTGGAGAGACCAAGCAGAAGAAACTGAAGTGAATTTGTATTAATCCTGATAACAGCCTAAAATCTGCAGTTTGATTAAATCTCTGATTGTCATTTTTCTCTTTTTCTCCTACCACCACTGCGCATGCACGCACACACACACCCCAACTAGTTGAGGGTTCTGGGTTCTCAGGTGCTGAGGGAATTTGATGTAAGGAAATAATGACTGTAGCATGGACTTGGTCAGGAGAGGCTGCCTGGAGAAGGACCTTAGCCAGACCATGAAGGGCTGGTAGACTCAGTGGGAAGGGCATTCAGAGTTGTGGAAGAGGGTTGGACATGAGTCAGAGCACACAGAGTGAATAATAAAACGAGAGGTGAGACTTAAGGTTTTATGCTCAGGGCAAAGCCTGGGGTTCTCCTCCCTTTTATTGTCTAGATGGTCAGAAACAAACCACGGAGGGTCCAGAAACACAGAGGTTGGAAATGTTCATCTCTAGGCAATTGCACTGGGCCTGAAGTGATGAGATATGATTTCTGACCTTGGTTTTACCACCAATTTTTTCCATAATGTTGGGCAGATCATGCAAACCTTTGTCAGACCATTTCCTTGTCAAGTAAGATATAGATAGATACATGATCAGACTACCACACAGAACTGGTGGGAAGATTAGATGAAAGCTTACAAATATCCATCAGAGATACGTTATTGAGCTAAAGTTAATAAAATGTGGATACCATGGGAAGAGAGACCATCTTCAGCCTTGTCAGCTTGCATCTTACTGTATAATAAATACTAGCTGCTCAGGGGCTCTCAAGAAATGGGTGTTGGGTACAGAGAAGAGAAAGGATTTTTTGTTTTAACAAATGAAGAAACTAAAGCTCAGAGAGCTTCAGTCACCTTCCAGTTATTGAGCAGGGAGTGTGCCAAAACTAAATGTGAACTACTACTCTGCTTTGCTACAAGAACCTGGAAACCTATTTGTGTCTCTTTGGAAAGCTCTTTAAGAGTGAATTCTATTAGTGAGAATTTCAGGGGATAGTTGAAAGCTGCTGAGGGCAATATTTTTGGAAGTTGGCAACTGATCTCAGAAACAAGTAGTTTAATCTCCTTATGTGCCTTAATCCACTGATCTCTTAGTGGCTTCACAGCCCCTTAAGCTACCAGTAGGTAGACTTGTAATCCTTTTTACTTCTACTGATATACAATTCTAATAAAAACAAATTTATTTTATGTACTTTTGCACAACTTTATAAGTTTTGATTCTAGTATATGTGACCTATATGTCATTCCTTTTGAGCCTAACTTGGAAGAGGGAGCTGGGGGTTGATGATACTGAAAAGGGAGGTAATGACCCTTTAAAATAGTAAATATTTTTGTACAGAGTCTCAGGAGAAAGAAAGCAAGTGACAGGAAAGTGAGCATAGCAAAGATCTGCACTCTGGCAGGACCAGTGAGGAGAGAGGAAATTGGGGTATATTTGAGAGGACATGCCAGCAGATGCGGAGAGAGAGAGAGAGAGAGAGACACTGAGAGAGAGAGCGGGAACTCAGGAGCCCAGTAACTGTATCAGAGCCGTCCCAGTGCTTGGACTTGGTCATCAAAGCTGTTCCAACTCTCTTCCTAGTCCCTTTGTCAGTCACCACCTCTTTCAGCTACCAGAGACACTTGAACAAGAGGAGAAAGACAAAGAGCCATCCAAATTGCTGTTCAAGACATCTTCATTCCTCTCCCAGAGCTTGTCCCCCTTGGAAGCAGAAGTGTGATGAAGCCCCAGAAAACCATCCTGCTACTCCCACTAAGACACTAGCACAGCTAGCTCTTCCTTTCATTCTCTGGCAGACTCTTGCCAACACTCCACATGATCTTCATGAGAGGTTGCTGGATACCTTTCTAAAGACATATTTGACCAGTTTCTTTGTAAGACCGGAGGGAGCGGAGGAAGGGATGCGTCTCATTGGAGGAACCCGACTCGAGCCAAATAAGGAAGAGAATGGCGAATGTCACTCAAATGATTCAACAGAAGGTCCCTAGCCACAGGTCCCCCCTAGAACACGTGTCGCAGTACTCTCTCCCCAGCAACCCAGCATGACCAATCATCAGTGATCACAACACCCATACCGGCCAATTAGTTCTGTCCATGATACCCTCAGAGCTCTCCCAGCCCCCTTGATGAGCCTGTTGCCCCCTCCTGCTGGGCGCGACTTCCCTGGCCCGTGGATACGCGGTGGTGAACCTTGCTCTGGGATTGCACTGATAAATTTTTTTTGGCTCCTTTGTTGCCGCTTGCCTGGTCTGGTTTCGTTTACCTTACATTCTTCATATTTCAAAATTTAAAGGTAGAAATGTAAAACTTTTTAACAGTCTAAAAGGAATTTAAGTAAATCTTACGACTTTGTTGGCAAGCTTCCAGACTTCCTCATGTAATGGGTGGAAAGTTCTAAAGCAACTGTTTTCTTTGACCCAGGAAAAATCTTCCTTCATCTCCTCAAATCTAGCCCCCATATCTGAGAATTCTGAGTATAGTTTGTGTGACATTGGTGCCTAAGGACCATTCCCTTTTATACCTTTGTTGAATGAAGGAGTTGGTGGAAGTTCAAATTTGTGTGTTAACATGTGACTTTAATCAAAGTCTGAAGACCCCTTGTTAATAATTTTGCATGTGAAAAAACAAAGCACTTTGTTCTGGTGAAGAGGGAGGTACTAGAATTCAACCTCATTCTCTGTCCCCTACCCCTGCCCAGTGAATGTATATTTTGCATAAAATCACCAGATTTTCTTAACAACTTTATTAGTATGCTATTATACCAAAAGCATTATCAATACTAAGTACTATCCAATTTAGAATGTGTGAATAAATTCTCAAAAACTTGTAAGACTATCCATTTTTTCTCAGCTAAACAATCTATAAGTTCAAAGGTAAAAGGGATAGTTCTTATACAAAATGTGTTATGTAAGTGGGAGCAGAGTTTTGGTAAGCATTTGTGAGCTCCCCGCTGGTGGATTTGAAAACCTTTGGCAATCTCATGGCAGTTACGGAATCTATACCCCCTTCCATTGAGGGGCCAAGGCACAGTGTCTGCAGCATTATGTGTCCATTAAAGTAACACTAGCACTGTCATTTTTAGCATATGGCATCCAAGGTCACCCTGGGTACTGACAACCAGCCAACAGATGGGGAAAAAGACAGTGGAAAAGGCATGTGAGCTTCTTAGAGTGGCCTGAATGTCGCACACACCCCTTCCACCAGCATTCCATTGGTGAGGACTTGTCATAAAGCCCCACCTAGATGCAAAGGGAACTGAAATTGGTAGTTCCTGTCCATAGAGCCACTTCCCAGCCACAACTTAGCATAATGAAAGGGCTGTAGAGATAGTTGGGAATTAACCGAGTATCTTTCTCACAAGCAGGTGTGTATTGTGCCAGTTATTAAGTTCTTGTCTGAGGCCCAGTCACCCTCTTGTACACCCTGCTTTGTGGTACTGGCGATAGGACACTACAAACCACATTTCTGCTTTGTGGGCTGACTCTACGTTAGGTTCTGCCAATGGGGGACAGTAGAGGAAGACCACAAAGCTGGAGGAGGAAGAGATTTGCTCCCACCTGTTGGCTTACTGTGGGTTTCCTGTCTGGTTGTGGTTCCTGTGAATATCACTCTAGCCTTGCTTCTTCACCCTAAAACACACAGCCTTCCTAAAACAGCCCCTGAATTCAGTTTTTTAGATTTCCATCACTTGGAAGAACTGCTCAGGGACAGCACCGACGTTCTGTTGCCCCTTCCTCAAGAGTCTGGGTCCCAGCACCACAGGGACCCTCTGCCAAGTGCAGAGATTCCAGGCTCAGCTGGTAACTGCTCCCTTTTTGGAAGTCTGAGTTTTAGCTCCACAGAGGCCCTCTCCAAGTTTTAATAATTACCACCTCTTCTCTCCCTGCCCAACCCCCAGCCTGGGGGTGATAGCTGCTTCCTGCAGCTTTTGCCTTTGTGATACCATTACAGCAGCACCGTCCAATGGAAATATAATGTGAATCACACACTAATTTCTAATTTTCTAGTGGCCACATTAAAAAAGTAAAAGTAACACAATTAATTTTAATAATATATTGTGTTTAACCCGATATATCTGATCTGCTTCATTTCAACATATAGTCACTATGAAAACTATCAATGAGATATTTTTATATGAAGTCTTTGAAGTCAGGTGTGTATTTTATGCTTATAGCATATTTCAGTTTGGATGATAAATTTTCACCAGAAATTCTTGATCTTCATTTAGATTTCATAAAATTTACAGTTGAAATGTAGATCCACATACTCAAGTTGTTCCAAACATACATAAAATTTTCCAGTAATGGAATTGAGTATCAATTTATAAATTTTTATTTTGAAGAAAATTATGCACGCATAAGAAGTTGCAAAAAATACTACAAAGGTTTTCCACATACCCACCACCCAGCTTCCTACATTATCAAAGCAGGAAATTAATTGATATGTTATAATTAACTAGACTACAGATCTTAATGAGATTCCACCAGTTTACATGCACTTATTTTTTGTATTGTGTGGCATTTTATCACTTGGATAGATTTGTATAATTACTACTACCACAATCAAGAGACAGAATTGTCCCATCACTACAAAGGAAGTTCCCCATGATGCCCCATTGTTGTTACTTCCTCCCTCCCCTACACCTAAACCCTGGCAACCACTTATATGTTCTTCATCTCTGTAATTTTATCATTTTGAGAATGTTATATAAACACAAACATACAGTATGTAACATTTTGAAATTAGCTTTTTTCATTTAGCATAATGCCTTTAAGATCCATCCAGGTTGTTGGGCGTATCGATGGTTTATTCTTTTTTATTGCTGAATGGTGGTCCATGGTATGGATGTACTACAATGTGTTTAATTATTCACCTGTTGAAGGACATTTGGTGTGTTTTCAGTTTTTGGCTATACAGATAAAAGCTACTGTGAACATTTGAGTACAGGTTTTTCTGTGGGCATGTTTTGTTTTCTCTGGGATAAGTGCCCAGAGGTGTGATTGCTGGGTCATATGATAACTCCATGTTTACTTTCCAAAATGATTTCCAGAGTGGCTGTACCATTTTACATTCCATCCAACAATGAATTAGAGATCCAGTTTGTTAGCATTTAGCTTTTATATTTAATTTTGTGATCCCTTTTGAATTAATTTTGTATATAGTGCAAGGTATAAATTTGTTTTTTTTTTCTACAGGTGAATATCCAATAGTTCCAGCACCATTTGTTGGAAAAGTTATTCATTTTCAAATGAATTGTCTTTGTTCCTTTGTAAAAAAAATCAGTTGCCTGTATTTGTTAGGGTATATTTCTGAGCTTTCATTTGTTCCATTAATGCATTTGTCTATTTTGATATCAAAACCACACTGTCTTGATTGTTCTATAGCTTTATAATAAGTCTTCAGATCAGGTAGTGTTAGCCTTCCAAATGTGTTCTTTTTCAAAGTTGCTTTGGCAATTCTAGGTCATTTCCATTTCCATATGAATTTCAGAATCAGCATGTCAATTTCTACAAAAAATTTTGCTGGGAATTTGAAAGTGATTATGTTAAATCTGTAAATCAATTTGGGAAGAGTTTTTATCTTAGCAATATGGAGTCTTCTGACCCATGAATAAGGTCTAAATCTCTATTTAGATTTTCTTTAATTTCTCCCAGTAGTGCTTCATAGTTTTCAGCATACAGATTTTGCACTGATTTGATCTTTTGTCTGATTTATCCCAAATTATTTAATATTTTTGATGCTATTGAAAATTATATTTTAAAATTTCAGTTCTTTCTTTCAATAGTTTATTACAGTTGTTTTGATTGTATAAAAAATTCATATATTAATGATGTAGCCTACAACTCTACTAAACTCATGCATTAGTTCCAGAAACCTTTTTTAGATTTCAGCTGATTTTCAAATAGGTTATTGGCAAGTAAAGAAAATTGTACTTCTTTCTTCACAGTTTGGGTGCCTTTTATTACACTTTCTTGCCTAATTGCTCTAGCCAGAACCTCTAGTACAGTGTTGAGTATAAGAGGTGAGAACAGATATCCTTGACTTGTTCCTGATCTTACAGGGAAAACACTCACTCTTTCACCATTAAGTATGATGTTAGGTGTAGGTTTTTTATAGATGCTGTTTATCAGGTTGATGAAGTTCCCTTCTATTCCTACTTTGCTCAAAAGTATTATCAGTAATGGATGTAGGATTTTGTAAAATGACTTTTCTGCATCTATTGAGATGATCCTGTGGGTCTTTCTTTCTTACTTTGCTAATATGGTGAATTGTTTCAATATATTTTCAAATGGAAGTCAATCTTTCATTCCTGACATAAGCCACACTTGCACATGATGTATTATTCTTTTTATGTATCACTGGATTCCGTTTGTTAAAATTTTATTTCAGGCTTTTGCATGTATGTTCATGAGGAGAGATATTAGTCTGTAGTTTTAGTTGTTTTACTTCGATATCAGGGTAATGCTGTCCTCATGGAATGAGTTAGGAAGTATTCCCTCCTTTCAATTTTTGGGAAGATTTGGGTAAAATTGGTACTATTTCTACTTTAAGTATTTGGTAGATATCATTGAAACATCTGGGCCTAGAGTTTACTTTGTGAGAAGTTTTCTAACTACAAACTCAATTTCTATAGTAGGTTTAGGGCTGTTCATGTTATATATATGTATATGTATAGCTTTTTGAATGTTCTTTGGTAGTTTGTGTCTCTCAAGTATTTAGTCCATTTCATCTAAGTCCTCCCATTTATTGACATAAATTCCTTTTAATATTTATAGAATCTATAGTGTTGTCTTCTTTCTCATTCTAGACATTGGTAGTTTGTGTCTTCTCTTTTCCCTGATCCCTACAGCCAGAGTTTTATTAGCTTTGCTGACTATATGAAAGAACCAGCTTTTGGGATCATTGAATCTGTCTGTTAATTTTCTGTTTTCTATTTCATTGATTTCTGCTTCCTCTTACTTTGGGTTTAAGTTAATCTACTTTTTCTAGTTTCTTAAGCTAGAAGCTGATATCACTGATCTAAAATCTTCTTTTCTTACATATGCATTTAGTGCTATAGTTTCCTCTAATACCACTTTAATGGCATCTCACACATTTTGATATGTTGTATTTTCATTTTGTATAGTCAAAAAATTTTTTTAATTTCCCTTTTGATTTTTCTTTGACATGTGTTATTTATAAATGTGTTACTTAGTTTCCAAATATCTGAGGATTTCCAGATCTTTCTGTAACTAGAGTCTAATTTAATTCCATTGATGTGAGAATATATATACTTTGTATAAATTTTTCATCATGTATTTTAAAACTTTATTATTAGGTGCATAAACATTTAAGATTGTAGTATCCTCTTGATTAATTGACCCCTTTATAATTGTCATCCCAGGTAATATTACTTGCTGTGAAATCTAGCTGTTATTTTTTTTCCTAGCTGTCTGTTATTAATATAACCATCCATCTCTCCTTTTATTTGGTGTTAGCATAGTTAACTAGGTTTATTAGTTCCTGCAGCTGCCAAAAAAAATGACCAAAATCTTGGTGGCTTAAAACAAAAGATACTTATTGTCACACAGTTCTGCAGGTGAGAAGTCCAAAACCAAGGTATAGACATTACTGCATTCCATCCTCAGGATCTAGGGGAGAAACCTTTTCTTGCCTCTTCCAGTTTCTGGTGGCTGTTAGCATTCTTTGGCTTGTGGTTGCATCTCTTTCTCTATTCTGTCTTCATAATGCTTTCTCATATGTCTGTGTCTAATCCCTCTTTGTATCTCCCTTATAAGGATATGTATGGTTGATGCCGGGGTTCTTGTTTGTGGTGCCGAAGAATGAACTTAACAAGCACTCAAGGTAGGAGAACCAGGCAGAGGCTTTTATTTAGAGATAAAGTGAGAGGACAGAACTCCTGGCTCACGCCAGGAGGGGACAAGAGAGTCCGTGATTGGCTCATTGTCTAGGGGTTTTATGCATGGTTGAGGATTTTCAGGAATGGGAGTAAAGGGTTAGGGGTGCAGACTTGTTGAGTGGTCCCAGAATGCTCATTTTTGATGAGTAACAGAAGAAATTTGCTGCTCTGATTCTTTCTTTCTCAGGATAGCAGTTTCCCTCTGGGAGCATGTCAATTAAGATGGCCTGCCCTGCCCCCAAGGTGGGCTGGGCTATTGCTTGTTTGCTAGAGTGTGTTAGGAATCTTCTTAACTTTTTGGGATGTTTATAGCTGGGCTTATTTATTAAATTAATCTTTTGCTCAGGTTGCAGATTACTTGATTAGGATCAGAGAAGGAAACACAGCATATAGGTACAGTTAAAAATAAGCTGGGCCTTTTTGCAAGCTACGGTAAATTTTACAGTGTCATGATAATTGATACAGTGAAGTCATGGGTTATGCTGAGACATTTCTCTTTATCTACAGAACACTCAAACATTCCAGGCCAAGTTGCTCCTGGCCTTTTGAGCTTTAACTGATCTCACTGAAGATGTCCATATTCCTAGTCTTGGTATCTTTACCCTAGAGAATTAGTGTGACCCTGACTTTGTATAATGCTTAACACAGAGTTTCAGTCGGGACTTCTTTGCACATTGTTACATTGTTCTGACTGTAATTATCTTGCTCTGCTTTTTCTCTGGAGGCCCTCACCCTACTCTGCCTAATCCTACTGTCCCTGTTTCATGATTGCATTTAGAGCTGCTGGATAAGCTCTTCCTCTCAAAATCCTTAGGTTAGTCACATCTTTTGCCATATAAGGTAATATTTACAGGTTCTGGGAATTAGGACATTCACATATATTTGGGGCCACCACTCAGCCTACACAGTATATGTTTTCCCATATTTGTACTTTTAACTTATTTGTGCATTTATATGTAAAGAGTGCTTATTGTAGACAGCATATACTTGGGTCTTTCTTTTTTATCTAGTGTAATAGTCTTTTCCTTTCAACTGAAATGTATAGTAGATAATAATGGACCCCCAAAGATGTCTACATCCTTATCCTGTGAACCTGTAAATATGTTACCTTACATGGCAGAAGAGACGTTGTAGGTGTGATAAGTTAAGGATTTTGATGTGGGAAGATTATCCTGGATTATTGGGGTGGGCCCGATAATCACAAAAGTCCATAATTGGAAGGTGAGAGGGTCAGAGTAGAAGGAGGGGTAATGACAGAGCAGAGGTTTGAGTGATCTGTTTTGAATATGGAGGAAGGGGCCATGAGCTAAGGAATGCAAGTGGCCCCTAGAAGCTGGAAAAGATAAGGAAACATTCTCCTCTGGAACTTCTGGGAGAAATGTAGCCCTGCTAACACCTTGGTTTTAGCTCAATGAGACCCATGTCAGATTTCTGACCTACAGAGCTGTAAGGCAATAAATTTGTGTTGTTTTAAGCCACTAAATTTGTAGTAATTTGTTACAGTAGCAAAGGAAACTAATACAAGGTGTTTAGACCATTTATATCTAATGTGATGATATAATTAGTTTTAAATCTTTTGCCTTGCTCTTTATTTTCTCTCTGTACCATCTGTAGTTATAATTCTTTGTTTTGTTATTTTAGTGATTTTTTTAGAGTGTATAGTATAGATCTTTAGCTTATCATAGTCTGTTTTCAAGTGATATTCTATCACTTCACAGATAATACAAAAACCCTACATTAGTACACCTCCATTTCCCTTCTGGCCTTTATACTGTCATTTTCATACAGTTGGCTTCTACATAAGTTATGAAGCCCACAGTACATTTTTATTATTTTTGTTTATAGTCAGTTATCTTTAAAAGAGATATAAGAAATAAGGAAAATATCTTACATATTTATTTATGAAGCTTCTGTTTCTAATATTCTTCATTACTTTGTATAGATCTATATTTCCATCTGGTGTCATTTTCCTTCTGCTTAAAGGATATCCTTCAATGTTTATTATAATTCAGGTCTGCTGGTGATGACTTCTTTAGGCTTTTGTATGTCTAAAATGTCTTTATTTCATCTTCTTTAGTTTTTAAAAATTATAAAATATGCATAAACAAATTTGCCATTTAAACCATTTTAACTGTACAGTTCAGTGGCATTAAGTACACTCACATTGTTATGCAACCATCACCACCATCTATCTTGAGAACTCTTCGTTTTGCAAAATCAAAATTCTATGCCTGTCAAACAACTCTCCATCCCCTCTCGCTCCAGCCTCTGGTAATGCTTTCTACTTTATATCTCTCTAAGTTTGTTCTCTCTCTCTAAGTCTGTTACCTGATATAAGTAGAATCATATAGTACTTGTATTTATATTAAATTCTCTCTGATCAAATAACTCATGCAATTTCTTTCTCTTGATCAGACCCTGCTTGATATATTTATTCAGGCAGTTTCATTATCAAGGCAGCGTGGTGATAGTACTTACAGTCCTAATGACCTGGGTTCAGCTGTCACTTATCCAGCTGTACAAGCAAACTACTTAATCTCACTAATCCTCAGAATATTACCAGGTAAAAATGTTCAGAGTAATACCTACTTCCCAGAGTTTTCTGTAAGGATATATAAGAACACTTGACACATAATAGGTGTTCAATAGATACCGTTTCCCTTTGTTCATTGCTTCATTGTCATTCTCTAAGCACTTAGCTCTATGCATGTCCACAATAGCCTCCCAGGGTGTTTCTTCCTCTGTATCCCTGTCAGTACCACACTGTGCTGTGGCCCTTTTTCTTGGGGTTCTTTTTCAGCAAATGTTTATCTTAAAAAGTAATCAAAGCTCATTGTTAATGAATCATGGAGGCTTAATGTGTTCCTGAACAGAAAAAGTAGTTGATAATTTTAGGTACCATGGTAGGGTCAACAGAGGAGCTGTTAGTGGGGGAAGACAATTTTTGGTTGCCCTAATTTAGTCCACAGAGTGACCTCTGCATGGAACCAAGTTCAAAGATATCTAAATTGACTCTCCTGGTAACAAGAAAACTGTTATCAGACCTAATAATATGGTCAACTTTTTAATTATCTGAGTATAAGTTATCCTCATCACCATTTAAATATCACCTGCATTGTTTATGCTAGTTATATTATTAGAAACTTTGGTGTACTAAGTCAGGTATATAGGTTTTTTTTTTTTTTTATCAGTGGTTCTCAAATAGGAGCAGTTACCTCCCAGAGGACATTTGGCAATGTCTGGAGATATTTTTGGTTGTCTCTTAGTATATTGTTTTGTTTGGTAGCATCCCTATAATCAGAGGCCAATACCCCCCACCCCACCCCTCCCTCTGCCTCCCAGCAAAGAAGTATCTGGCTTAAAATGTCAGTAGTGCTGAGATTAAGAAGACCTGGCTTCATCTGAGCTCAAAGAGAAATATAACTCTGTTGTGCTTCCCCAGAACATAATACCATGCTCTCCAGGACTCAATACTATTGATCTTTGGATTTCATGTGCTATTGTTACCTCTTTTTTGGGGTGGAAAATTAAAGGTTGACTATGTCATGTGAATATTCTTAAATGCTGCTCAGAGCATCAGGGTTTTTTTAGGTTCTTTGTTTTCTGCTAATCTGCTAAATCAATGATTTTATACAAAATATTTTTACATTGGTGGTTTTTAAACTGCATTCTGCATAATGAGGTATTTCATGGGTCTCCTTAGAGAATGGGTAAAAGAGAGCTGAGAAGTCAAAACTGGCCCTCACTGTACCTTAGTCAGAATTGCTCTTTTATATTTTATGTGTGGATATTGTTTGTGGAATTTGCTTAAAAAGAGAATTCAACTCCTAAAAAAAGTTTGAATATATAATAGTTAAGGTATATTAGGGTTCTCCAGAGAAACAGAACCAATAGCAGATAGATATACATACATCTCATATATATACGTGAAGAGGGATTGAGATTTATTATGAAGAATTGGCTTACATGATTATGGAGGCTGAGAAGCCCCAAGCTCTGCTGTCTGCACGCTGGAGACCCACGAAAATCCGTGCTGTAATTCCTGTCCAAGTCCAAAGGCCTGAGAACCAATGTAAATCGCAGACCAGTGTCCCAACTCAGCAGGGAGACCCAAAGCAAAAGGGGTGAATTTCTCTTTCCTCTGTCTTTGTGTTCTGTTCAGACCCTCAATGGATTGGGTGATGCCCGCACACTGGGGAGGGCAGCCTAACTCTATTCAAATGCTAATCTCATCTGGAAACACCCTCAGGGACATACTCAGAAATAACATTTCATCTGAGCACCCCTTGGCCCAGTTGAGTTGACACATAAAATTAACTATCACAGTAAATTATTGAAAATTTGAATATTAATTGAATTTTTTATTTTCCTATGTATTCAACACACATAGGAAAATCATTTGAAAGAATATTCTGCATTCTTTTGAAACTCCACATCTAGATTTTCATGAGTCTGGAATAGTTAAGGGTGGATGGGATAAATAGACAGCCTAATGACATCAGTATTTGGGGAAATGTTCATCAAATGTCCCCTTGGAGTTGACTCTAGAATCAGAGGATTCACAGACTTTGTGCTTGAAAACTATGATTGTGCATTCTCTCAAAAGACATAGTTATATGATTGAAAGGGAACTTTCCAGAGAAGAGTAATCTCACTGTTGGCCCCAAAGGATGGTAGTGGTGGGGAGGAGATGTGGTAGGTCTGTGGAAAGATGTTCTGCCATTTCTCTCACTATTGTATGTCTTAGCAGCAAGGCGTAACTTCTGTACAGCCTCAGAGTTAGTTGGGATTACACATTGCTTGAAGGCAGGAACTATATTACTTTTTTTCTGTAGCTCCTTCAGCAACCTATCAGTTCTTTAAACATTTCATGTGCTAAATAAGTAAATAAATGGGAGGCAGGGAGATACTTTTCTTTCCTACTGTTTCTTGCCCGTTCCCTTTTGAGCTCAGTGGATCTGGCTCTGGATACTTGTGAAGCAGATCAAATTTGTCTTTGGTGCCCTTTGCCTACCAGATATTTCTTTCTCTCACGTGCCCAGTGTGTCCTCCTACCCAGGATAATTTCACTCTCAAATCCCAGAAAGACCTCTTCTTCCCAGATAGCATCACATGCCTGAGACCTCTCCTAAGCCTCGTCTGGGCTACCTCATATGTGTTCTATTTCTTGCTCTTGATAACAATCCTAAGAGTTGGGATCAGGGGATGAGGGTTACAAAGGAGAGCCTTCAGACTCTTGCCTCAGCATGCAACTAGGGTATAGCACTTCCCACTGTCTTTCATTATATCTAAGCACTGAGCCTACCCGTGTTACTCACCTTTCAAGCCCTTCTCCCCACTCTAAGGACAGTTTTATGTGATCCTCAGGTTGTTTACTTTTTAAGGGCAAGTAAACCACAAAAAAAGAACAGCCTCTTCTAGGACCTCTTTATTTCCCACCACTTGTGGTCCAAAGTCTCTGTCCTCCAAACTGATATATTGAGAAAAGTGTAAGCATGTACCAGAGCAGCCATTCCTCTCCATATGTGGGTTATTCTGTCCTACCTTGGTTCATAGGAAGTGAAGGAAACACACTATTTTGTTTAAATTAAGGAGAATCAGTATTAAGAATTTACTCCTTCCTTTGTTTATTAAACAAGTGTCATCATGTGCCCACGACATACAAGTAGATTCTGGTAACAATGGCCTCCTTAGTATATTGGTTTGTTTTCTATTTACTCCATCAACAAAATCTTCAGGGAAACTTTGAAGATTTGTAAATGGTTCAGTAATCAAAGCAAACAACACTCAAACATACTTAAACTCAGGCAGCTTTTAGACTGCCATCAACAATTGTTTCCAGGTTTCTTCAAAGGCAAAAACACCTTGAGTACCAGACGTGAACATGAAATAACATGATAATTATCTTCTAAAAATAAACCTGAGAGGGTGTACTCATCCGAAGACCATCTCCCAATTAGTGTAGCCACCTTGAGAGTCTGTGTTCTTGTTCTGTTGGAAAATAAGATCTCACCTCCTCCTTCAGGAAGCTGGCCCTCATCTCCAAGTCTGGGTTTGGTGTCCTTGTCTGGGGTCCACGAGCATGCTGTGCTTGCATCTGTCAAGAACTTGTTACTTTGGATCGTCTATCTCACTTACCTGGCTGAGTGCTTCTTGAAGGTAGGGAAGTTGTCTTGTTTGATATTGTAGCCCTGGGGCCAAGCTATACAAGCCAAGTTGCTCGGTAAATGTGTGTCAGTTGACTGAAAAATATCTCTGTATCATATTTTTGGACTGTCTTTAATGATAGCCAGTCTTTCTTCTTTTTAATGGAGCATGTGATTTTGGAAAACATGTTGTTCAGAAGCCTGTCAGGCAAATAATTTCTCAAACAGTGTTATTCATCAAACTGAATAACACTGTCTTTATTTTAAAATGAGCTGTGTTCACAATGTATTGACTACTTTTCTTCTGAAAACAATTCCAAAGAATGGAATTATCAAAGGTTTTGAGCAACAGAAGCTTCCCAGGGCAATATCTTTGAAAGACTACATTCATTTATATGTTCAAGGTCCAATATGTGTTTGGAGAAAAATCAAACAAATGAGTATTTGTCTTGAAAATTACTGAACACCTACTCTAGGGAGCAAAGCATACCGTTTAGAGGTTAAGAGCATTACTTTGGAGCTGGACTGCTTGGGTTCAGATCCTGACTCTGCAACCAACTTAGCTGTATAGTCTTGGACAAGCTACTTAACCTGTTGGTACCTCAGTTTCCTGATTTGTAAAATGGAAAGAAATAGTACCTCCCACATAGGGTCATTTTGAGGTTTAACTAAGCTAAGCACATAAAGAGCTTTGAATATAGGGTCTAGTACAAAGTAAGTGCTCTCTAAGTGTCATTATTATCATCATTGTCTTTATCATCATATGATGTTTGAGGCACTGCTTTGGATCATACTGAAGATACAAAAAAGGCATGTCCCTAACCCTCAGTAAGTTCACAATCTAATGGGAAATGTCGACATGTAATTTATATAATACAACTTGATGGGTGTTCTCAGAAATGCCAACTTTCACTGTGGGAGGAAAACATGCTATGAGAAGTCTAGTTAGTGGTAGCATCGCAGTACAATTCTATAAGCACCCAGTGCCCTCCACTCAATTCAGAACATCATGTCCTGAGAATATGAGTGTCAATACAACAGATGCTTGATATTCATGGTGGTGGTGATGAGAACAGAAGGACCTGAGACTAGAGATAACATTCTTTTACTAAAATACTTCCTTTTTTTTCTAAACAAAGGAATCGTATGTGGTATTAATGCCTGTGAAAGAATTCAGTGTTCCTCCCTTCACTTTGAATAGAAACCAGTCTGTACAGAGAATTCATACATTCTATCATCTCTCTTAAAAAAAAAGTATGTCTAAAAAAAAAGTATGTCTCTCTCTTAAAAAAAATTGGTTCCATTTTGAAAAACTAAAATACAATATTGCTCTGATCCTGAGAGAGTTGAATAATCTAGAAGAATTTGCCATTTTACCAAGGTAATTTAGAGCTTTACTATGGATAAAAGTTGCATCAAAATTTAAAAATAGTTATATTAAATAATGATACAGTTTACCTTTGGGAGTATATTGTTTTATTACTGTATCATTTCTTATACTGTGCAGAAAATAGTTCTTTCAATTAAAATATTGGTTTCCTCTTTTAAACTAGAGTTTCCCTCTCTCAGAAATAGTCATGAAGATGGCAGTTTATGTTGCCATCAGTTATTTTATATGATTCATGAAGAAACACTTAAAAATAACTTTGTAATAAAGACAGAAAACTGTTTCTTCACGATTGTGATTCATCATAATTATTTTTGAACATTTGGCAAGTCCAATTTCTGTGAACTTTAAGGAGTACTTTAAAACCCTTTCAGAGCCTGTTTAAGGCCGTCCTTTATAAATTCTGCAAAAGCTTCACTTTGTGAAGGAAATGGGCTTGAGGTAATAAACGTAGTGTGAGACAGTGTTGTTAGATGCATGTTCCTGCCCCCCTCCTCATCTTTTCAGTTTCTCTTGTGAGAAGTTCAGAGAAGTCAAGGGGTTATTTTTGAGAATTAAAGTAATTGCAAAGAGAAACAGCATGGGCCTGCAACCCATCCAGCATTGCATTTTCTGTGTTTCTGTGTCTCGGGGGCAAGTAGTGGGGGTTTGAGGGCTGTGTATTGAAAGGCTTCACTTTGACAAGAGGAGAAGGTGAGGTTACCATGCCAATTCTTAAGACACCTGTGATAGGGCCACAGATGTGTCTTCTTAAGAAAGGGAGGGAGAATATGGCAGTAGTAACGAGCCACCTGCCATATTGGCATTTGCTCCAAGTTTGCTTAAAGTTGAACTGAATTTTCTGCTTGAAGTTTGTAATTGCTGCTTTGGGAATGGGCAAGATACCATTCTGAGTTGTACAGAGTAAGCACGTAACTGTCATCTTTCTCCAAGGGGAAGAATTTTGTTCTGCTACATGGATTATGAGTAGAGCCATCATAAAGCATATCAAAATTGAGAAGGAAATCTGCATTCTGAGCATGTGTATGATTAACACCCTTCTGGACACTATCAATAATGCCTAGAGTTTCGAACCTCACCTGGAACTTCCAAAGGGTTCTGAAAATGAAATTTTCATCAACTGCAGTTACTATTATCCCTGTTGCACTTTTAACATCAAGATTTTTTTAAACATCCAAGGTAGACTTCAGTGGCAGTTTTAATTATGTTCCCTCTCATAATTCGCAAGGCATCCTGACCCTCTACCCATGTGAGCCTCTTTCCTCTCTCCCTCCGTTCCCATGGGTCCCGTGGACCCAGGCACTTTCAGGCATGAGGCTACCTCAGGACTGCCCAGGTCCTTTCTGTGTTGAGATGCTCCACCTAATTCTCCCTTTTCCAGGCAGTGCTCCCAGTTCCCAATCACTATCCTTTATGGTCCCTCAACCTCAAAATATCCACAAGTGGTGATTTTTTCCCTCAGTAACCTAATTTGATCTTTGAAGGGTGTGGGGGAAGTTGGGGTTCCTATGGCCAGGATCCACACTGAACTTAAACCACCTGATGATGTAACTGGCCTGTTGCTGGGCTGCCGCTTCAACACCTGTAGGCAGTAAGCAATTATTGCGCTATATAGAGAGCTCCGCCCAGTGCTCTGGGTGGAGGTAGAGACGCTAGTGCTCTAGAAGAAGCTGGGTAATAAACCCTTTCACCTCAAGAACGTTTTGCCGTTGTCGATTTCATTGGTCACACTGAATGCATAAGCGAACTTGCCCGGGGCTGAAACCCATTAGCAAGACAATTGGCAAAAGTCAGCATGGGTCACTGTTGACCAAGGAAAAAGAAAGGCTGCCCTTATGGGCAGGGTACTTCAGCGGGCTGCCCCTGTGAATGGGGAGACAGTGGATTGTCCCCCAATGGGTATGTGGTCTGAGGTGGCTTGCTTCCCAGAGGCTTGGGCCCCACCCCAGGACTGGAGGCAAGTGGAGGTGACACCTGAGACAGTAGGGGTGGCCCTTGGTATAATAAGTAGATCCTTTGAGAAGCAGAGTGCCCGGGAGGCAGCGGGGACTGTG
The DNA here is from genome assembly GCF_040802235.1 of Manis javanica. Lineage (NCBI taxonomy): Eukaryota > Metazoa > Chordata > Mammalia > Pholidota > Manidae > Manis > Manis javanica. The sequence goes on along the minus strand of NC_133174.1, from coordinate 107,326,210 downwards.
GGTTGGCTGCTTCTCACAGTCTTAAAAAGGTCTACAGAGGAGACCCAAGAAATGGCGGCGTGAGAACGAGAGCTGCAAACTTCAATAGATTCCCTGAGGAGGGAAATGGCATTGTTGGCAAGAGGCGGCACAAGAACGCGAGCTGCAGACTTACTTCTGTGGATGCCATGAGGAGGGAAATGGTATTGATGCTGGAGGAGGCTGCACGAGAACGCGGCTGTAAACTTTTGTGGATTCCCTGAGAAGGGGATGGCCTGGATGTGGGAGGAGGCAGCCCAAGAACGCCGGCAGCAAGGTGCGATAGGAGATGAGAAGGCAGTGCTGCCAGGTGTTCTGAAGGAGGAAGAGGCCATCAAGGAAAAGGACGAACTGCGAAGCACTGAGCTGAAGGTAAGAGACCTTCTGAAGACAGAGTTAGCATTGCTGCAAGGCACAGTAGAAAAGGTAAAGATTGTAGCAGAGGAGGCACTCAGGGGAGGGGAGAGAAAGGTGCCATCAGCCCCAGAAATGGAGGAGCTGGGGAAGGAGGAAGGAGTGGTGCCGGAGGCACTGGTGCCTCCTGTATTGAAAGCACACCCAGTGCTTGTAAAGAAAATAAAGACCCAGCAGCTGAAAGTTCCCCAAGGAGAGGAGCAGCCCCCTCCCCAGGTCGTGGAGCACTCTGGTTGTCTTGCCAATGGGTTTCAGCCCCGGGCAAGTTTGCTATAGATTCACTGTGACCAAAGAAATCGACAGCAAAACGTTCTTGGAGTGAAAGGGTTTATTACCCGGCTTGTTCTCCAGTGGTAGGTCAAGCACTAGTCTCTCTGCCTCCGCCCAGAGCAATGGGCCGAGCTCTCTATATAGCACAATAATAGCTTATTGCCTACAGGTGTTGAAGCGGCAGCCCAGCAACAGGCCAAGTACATCATCAGGTGGTTTAAGCTCAGTGTGGATCCTGGCCATGGGAACCCCAACTTCCCCACACACCACCCCTCCAGGATTCTCACATTACAATCTACACGCTTTCCATCTTCTGCAATGGTCCTTGTGTGAGAAAGCTGGAGCACTGTAACCAGATTCCACAATAGCAACCGAGGATAACAACAACTTAGAGATAATAAAAATTAAGATACAGCAAGATTTTGATACAAAAATGATAATAATCCTCAAGCCAGAGGAAGTTCCCAATCCACAAAGACTTCAGGGATGATAAGACACATGTTTTAATGCCACCAACATAGGCAAATCTTGTCCATCAGGTAGGATGCATGCAAGAGAGTGGTCCTGTGATAGGACTAGCAGGAAGGGGCTCCTCTCCAGGTCTAGTATACCATACTTTTACTCCTTTCCCCATGGGGGTTACTGAAGGGTCTATATATAGTGCTATTGGAGGTGTACGCACTGGCCATAATGATCAAACAAAACTCCCCAGTAAGATGCTCCTACCTTCTGGCTGTTCAGGATATACTACTGTGACCTTTGGTGGCCACTCTGCTGTTATGGGATGCATATGAGACTTGTCCCCAAGGTGCCAGGAGAGCCAGCCATCGTTGGTCCATGTGTCAAAAGGTCCAAGGCCATGTCCACTCAATGGAGTCTCTGGAGTTCAGTGCAGTTGGTGCTGGCAGCAAGATGTTATTCTGGTGGCCAAACTTTGACTTCAGTGATTCTTCCTTGGTTTGTACTTGAAGTTGTATGGGGGAGGCAGCCATATGTGTTAACATGACTACGGGGCTCAAAGCTCCCTTTCGGGGTCTCTCATTCAAACACTGTAGTATGGTTCATAAGCAGACTGACCATCCCCGCAGACTATTGGTATCTGACTTTAGTCTGGATTTTAACAAGCCATTGTGCCTCTCTTATCATGCCTGCTGCAGTAAGATTGTATGGCATATGAAACTTCTACTTGATTCCCAGCTGTCGTACCCATTCTTGCAGTGTATGCCCAGTAAAATGGGTTCCCTGATCACTCAATCACCTGTGGTCAGCCATAGGCAGCAAAAAGATGCTCTAGGCCTCTTTTGGTTGCCTGCTGGTCTGTACAATGGGTAGGAAAAGCAACCAGAAGTCCAGTAGCTGTGTCCACATAAGCCATCACATACCGATATCCTTCTGACACAGGTAGAGGCCCAATATAGTCTATCTGCCACCTGATGAGGGGTATAGGCCCCTTAGCTACTGTTCCATGTTGCTGTGGAACTCGGTGTAAGTCCCTTTTGGAGCACACGAGACACTTCTGCTGGGCTCTACTAACTTCTTCGAAGGTCAAAGGCAAGCCCCACCGACGGGCTACAGCCCACATTGTCTTTTGCCCTGCATGCAACAAATGCTGATGTAGCCATTGGGCTACATCAGAGGCAGGCTTTCCTTTTAACCAATGTATCTGCGTCAATTTATCTGCCTCATCATTTCCTGGGGATGCCAGTGGCAAGTGACCTGTCACATGGTATACTGTAATTATTTTGGTCTGACCACAGGCCCATAAGTCTTGCCATAATTCTTGCCCCGAAAAGGGGTCGGTGACCAACCAGCCAGTTAACATGGTATCAGGTTGGTAGCCACAGGGTCAAGCCCTGATAGACAGCACAGCTGTCAGTGCAGACAACTATAAGAGAGGGCTCCTGGCTGATCACAAGCCACACAGCCTGCAACTCTTGGCCATCTGAATTTCTTCTTTGGAGAACTGTCTGTTCAGATCCGCTGCCCATTTTTTAATTGGCCTATTTTCTTTTATGTTTGAGCTGTCTGAGCTCTTTATATACTTCGGATGTTAACCCTTTATTGGATATATCATTTATGAATATATTCTCCCATACTCCCATACTGTAGGATGTCTTTTTGTTCTGTTGATGGTGTCCTTTGCTGTACAGAAGCTTTTCAGCTTCATATAGTCCCACTTGTTCATTTTTGCTTTTGTTTCCCTTGCCTGGGGAAATATGTTCATGGAGAAGTTGCTCATGTTCATGTCTAAGAGATTTTTGCCTATGTTTTTTTCTAAGAGTTTTATGGATTCATGACTTACATTCAGGTCTTTGATCCATTTTGAATTTACTTTTGTGTATGGGGTTAGACAATAATCCAGTTTCATTCTCTTACATGTAGCTGTCCAGTTTTGCCAACACCAACTGTTGAAGAAGCTGTCATTTCCCCATTGTATATCCGTGGCTCCTTTATCATATATTTATTGACCATATATGTTTGGATTAATATCTGGACTCTCTGTTCTGTTCCACTGGTCTGTGGGTCTGTTCTTGTGCCAGTACCAAATTGTCTTAATTACTATGGCTTTGTAGTAGAGCTTAAAGTTGGGAAGCGAGATCCCCCCTGCTTTATTCTTCCTTCTCAGGATTGCTTTGGCTATTCGGGGTCTTTTGTGGTTCCATATGAATTTTAGAACTATTCCAGTTCATTGAAGAATGCTGTTGGTACGTTGATAGGGATTGCATTGAATCTGTAGATTGCTTTAGGCAGAATGGCCATTTTGACAATATTAATTCTTCCTAGCCAAGAGCATGGGATGAGTTTCCGTTTGTTAGTGTCCTCTTTAATTTCTCTTAAGAGTGTCTTGTAGTTTTCAGGGTATAGGTCTTTCAGTTCCTTGGTTAGGTTTATTCCTAGGTATTTTATTCTTTTTTTTTTTTTTTTTCATTTTTTTTTTTATCTTTAAATTTTTTTTATATTATATAATACATACATTTAATGCAGAAAATATAAGTATTTATTTACATGTGTAAGTATATATTTTACATGTGTATACTTGTAAACATTTTTTGGGGAAGTGAGGACAAGAGGAATTCTAAATGAGGATGCTGGTACTCACTCCTAATAGTACACATTGTTTTTTTCCCTCTAGCATTTTCTGTTGTGTGGACAGGAAATGTGTGTATTGTTTTTTTTTTTTTTTTTTTTTTTGAGAGGGCATCTCTCATATTTATTGATCAAATGGTTGTTAACAACAATAAAATTCAGTATAGGGGGGTCAATGCTCAATGTACAATCATTAATCCATCTCAAGCCTAATTCTCGTCAGTCTCCAATCTTCTGAAGCATAACGAACAAGTTCTTACATGGTGAACGAATTCTTACATAGTGAATAAATTCTTACATGGTGAACAGTACAAGGGCAGTCATCACAGAAACTTTCGGTTTTGATCATGCAATATGACCTATAAACAATCAGGTCAAATATGAATATTCGTTTGATTTTTGTACTTGATCTATATGTTGATCCCACATTTCTCCTATTATTATTATTATTTTTAATTTAATAAAATGCTGAAGTGGTAGGTAGATGCAAGATAAAGGTAGAAAACATAGTTTAGTGCTGTAAGAAGGCAAATGTAGATGATCAGATGATCAGGTGTGTGCCTATGGACTAAGTATTAATCCAGGCTAGACAAGGGCATCAAGACATCCACGGATGCAGAAGATTTCTCTCAAAGCAGGGGGGGTGAGGTTCTGAGCCTCACCTCTGTTGATCCCCAAATTCTCACCTGATGGCCCCCCTGCGACTGTGCCTGTCTTAGGTTGTTCCTCCCTTGAGGAATCTTACCCGTCTCTGGCTAACCAGTCATCTTCCGGGGCCATACAGGGAAATGTAAAGTTGGTAAGTGAGAGAGAAGCCATATTGTTTGCAAAGGTTAGCTTTTTACTTCTTTGCAGATTTATGCCCTGTGGTTTCTATGCCCAGCACTTGTCTCGAGGTATCTTTACCACCTGGAGGAATTATGATACTCGGTAAATTCGATATGAGGCACGAATTCTATTTAAGGGTTGTAATTAGGAAGGAAGAAGAAAAGCTATAGATGTAGCATATGAAGGAAACTTGGGAGGATTGATTATTTCTTTGACATATCTTCTTGTATAGTACCTTAAGTATGTATAGGTTTTAAACTACTAACTAATTTGCACACATATATTAACATAATAGGAATACGGTGACATAAACAAAGCAAATCTATAATTACCATCCATCTCCAGTGAAGCCAAGAAAACCATTTAGGCACTCTAGGCATTTGTGAAAATTTATCTATGATATGATGGATATTGTCCAACTGTACTTGAACCATCAGACAAATTAAAGCAGCCCATTTCTGGGATCTGTTCACATCCCATATGTTCTTTTAACCATAGATAGTCTATAGTCATGAGATTTTGGAGTGCTACAACTTGCACCCCTCCCAACTCCTGGTTGAGTTCCAACAGTACAGATCCGGTCAAATTAGTTGTCTCACTGTATGCACCTGCCAGCCTAGACATCTCCCTCCTCATTCTTATGGCAAGTCCAGGAGATGGTGGGCTGGATGCAGCCACAACCGCAGCATCGTCCGGATCCCTGTGGAGGCTTTTTGATGATCATCCCCCGGCACAAGTCCTCCAGAGAGTGCTGATGCCGGAAGCTCCTCCTCATATCGTATCTTAGTTCATTTTCTGGGTATCCAAGCTAGGCCTTGATCTTCTGCATAGAAACAAACAGACCCTTTGCCCACACTTTGACATGCCCTCTATACCACTGTGCAGAACTCATTGGAGGTCAGCACACAGTAACTGCTTTTTTTTTTTTTTTTTTTTAATTAAGAGAAAGGAATATTATCAAAAAAGAGTACCTCCATAGCTGATCATCTGACACCCTTTAAGTGATCAACATTAAGGATATTTAAAGCATGCGTTGATCTTTGATTTACCAATAGTTTTATCCTGTTAAGGAGTAATCCCCCTTTTCCTTCTTTCTTTCTTTCTTTTTTTTTTTTTTTTTTTTAATTTTTAATCTACACTTACATGAAGAATACTATGTTTACTATGCTCTCCCCTATATCAGGGTCCCCCCTAACAACCACATTACGGTTACTGTCCATCAGCTTAGCAAAATGTTGTAGAGTCACTACTTGTCCTCTCTGTGTTGTGCAGCCCACCCTCCTCTTGCTCCCTCCCCCCCATGCATGCTAATCTTAATACCCCCCTTCTTCTTCCCCCCACTTATCCCTCCCTGCCCACCCATCCTCCCCAGTTCCTTTCCCTTTGGTACCTGTTAGTCCATTTTTGGGTTCTGTAATTCCACTGCTGTTTTGTTCCTTCAGTTTTTCCTTTGTTCCTATACTCCTCAGATGAGTGACATCATTTGGTATTTCTCTTTCTCCGCTTGGCTTATTTCACTGAGCATAATACTCTCCAGCTCCATCCATGTTGCTGCAAATGGTTGGATTTTTCCACTTCTTATGGCTGAGTAGTATTCCATTGTGTATCTGTACCACATCTTCTTTATCCATTCATCTACCGATGGACATTTAGGTTGCTTCCAATTCTTGGCTATTGTAAATAGTGCTGCGATAAACATAGGAGTGCATCTGTCTTTCTCAAACTTGATTGCTGCGTTCTTAGGGTAAATTCCTAGGAGTGGAATTCCTGGGTCAAATGGTAGGTCTGTTTTGAGCATTTTGATGCACCTCCATACTGCTTTCCACAATGGTTGAACTAATTTACATTCCCACCAGCAGTGTAGGAGGGTTCCCCTTTCTCCACAGCCTCGCCAACATTTGTTGTTGTTTGTCTTTTGGATGGCAGCTATCCTTACTGGTGTGAGGTGATACCTCATTGTAGTTTTAATTTGCATTTCTCTGATAATTAGCGATGTGGAGCATCTTTTCATGTGTCTCTTGGCCATCTGTATTTCTTTTTTGGAGAACTGTCTGTTCAGTTCCTCTGCCCATTTTTTAATTGGGTTATTTGTTTTTTGTTTGTTGAGGCGTGTGAGCTCTTTATATATTCTGGACGTCAAGCCTTTATCGGATCTGTCATTTTCAAATATATTCTCCCATACTGTAGGGTTCCTTTTTGTTCTATTGATGGTGTCTTTCGCTGTACAGAAGCTTTTCAGCTTAATGTAGTCCCACTTGCTCATTTTTGCTGTTGTTTTCCTTGCCCGGGGAGATATGTTCAAGAAGAGATCACTCATGTTTATGTCTAAGAGGTTTTTGCCTATGTTTTTTTCCAAGAGTTTAATGGTTTCATGCCTTACATTCAGGTCTTTGATCCATTTTGAGTTTACCTTTGTATATGGGGTTAGACAATGGTCCAGTTTCATTCTCCTACATGTAGCTGTCCAGTTTTGCCAGCACCATCTGTTGAAGAGACTGTCATTTTGCCATTGTATGTCCATGGCTCCTTTATCAAATATTAATTGACCATATACGTTTGGGTTAATTTCTGGGGTCTCTAATCTGTTCCACTGGTCTGTGGCTCTGTTCTTGTGCCAGTACCAAATTGTCTTGATTACTATGGCTTTGTAGTAGAGCTTGAAGTTGGGGAGTGAGATCCCCCTTACTTTATTCTTCTTTTTCAGGATTGCTTTGGCTATTCGGGGTCTTTGGTGTTTCCATATGAATTTTTGAATTATTTGTTCCAATTCCTTGAAGAATGTTGCTGGTAATTTGAGAGGGATTGCATCAAATCTGTATATTGCTTTGGGCAGGATGGCCATTTTGACGATATTAATTCTTCCTAGCCATGAGCATGGGATGAGTTTCCATTTATTAGTGTCCCCTTTAATTTCTCTTAAGAGTGACTTGTAGTTTTCAGAGTATAAATCTTTCACTTCCTTGGTTAGGTTTATTCCTAGGTATTTTATTCTTTTTGATGCAATGGTGAATGGAATTGTTTTCCTGATTTCTCTTTCTATTGATTCATTGTTAGTGTATAGGAAAGCTACAGATTTCTGTGTGTTAATTTTGTATCCTGCAACTTTGCTGTATTCCGATATCAGTTCTAGTAGTTTTGGAGTGGAGTCTTTAGGGTTTTTTATGTACAGTATCATATCATCTGCAAATAGTGACAGTTTAACTTCTTCTTTACCAATCTGGATTCCTTGTATTTCTTTGTTTTGTCTGATTGCCGTGGCTAGGACCTCCAGTACTATGTGAAATAACAGTGGGGAGAGTGGGCATCCCTGTCTGGTTCCCGATCTCAGTGGAAATGCTTTCAGCTTCTCGCTGTTCAGTATAATGCTGGCTGTGGGTTTATGATATATGGCCTTTATTATGTTGAGGTACTTGCCCTCTATTCCCATTTTGCTGAGAGTTTTTATCATGAATGGATGTTGAATTTTGTCAAATGCTTTTTCAGCATCTATGGAGATGATCATGTGGTTTTTGTCTTTCTTTTGGTTGATGTGGTGGATGATGTTGATGGATTTTCGAATGCTGTACCATCCTTTCATCCCTGGGATGAACCCCACTTGGTCATGGTGTATGATCCTTTTGATATACTGTTGAATTCTGTTTGCTAATATTTCATTGAGTATTTTTGCATCTACATTCATCAGGGGTATTGGTCTGTAATTTTCTTTTTTGGTGGGGTCTTTTCCTGGTTTTGGTATTAGGGTGATGTTGGCCTCATAGAATGAGTTTGGGAGTATTCCCTCTTCTTCTATTTTGTGGAACACTTTAAGGAGAATGGGTATTATGTCTTCTCTGTGTGTCTGATAAAATTCCGAGGTAAATCCGTCCGGCCCCGGGGTTTTGTTCATGGGTAGTTTTTTGATTACTGTTTCAATTTCTTTGCTTGTAATTGGTTTGTTTAACTTTTGTGTTTCTTCCTTGGTCAGTCTTGGGAGGTTGTATTTTTCTAGGAAGTTGTCCATTTCTTCTAGGTTTTCCAGCTTGTTGGCATATAGGTTTTCATAGTAGTCTTTAATAATTCTTTGTATTTCTGTGGAGTCTGTCGTGATTTTTCCATTCTCATTTCTGATTATGTTGATTTGTGTTGACTCTCTTTTTCTCTTAATAAGTTGGGCTAGAGGCTTATCTATTTTGTTTATTTTCTCAAAGAACCAGCTCTTGGTTTCGTTGATTTTTGCTATTGTTTTATTCTTCTCAATTTTGTTTATTTCTTCTCTGATCTTTATTATGTCCCTCCTTCTGCTGACTTTAGGCCTCATTTGTTCTTCTTTTTCCAGTTTTTATAATTGTGATGTTAGACTATTCATTTGGGATTGTTCTTCCTTCTTCAAGTGTGCCTGGATTGCTATATACTTTCCTCTTAAGACTGCTTTCGCTGCATCCCACAGAAGTTGGGGCTTAGTGTTGTTGTTGTCATTTGTTTCTATATATTCCTTGATCTCTATTTTGATTTGTTCATTGATCCATTGATTATTTAGTAGCATGTTGTTAAGCCTCCATGTGTTTGTGAGCCTTTTTGTTTTCTTTGTAGAATTTATTTCTACTTTCATACCTTTGTGGTCTGAAAAATTGGTTGGTAGAATTTCAATATTGTGGAATTTACTGAGGCTCTTTTTGTGAGCTAGTATGTGGTCTATTCTGGAGAATGTTCCATGTGCACTTGAGAAGAATGTATATCATGTTGCTTTTGGATGTAGAGTTCTATAGATGTCTATTAGGTCCATCTGTTCTAGTGTGTTGTTCAGTGCCTGTGTGTCTTTACTTATTTTCTGCCCGGTGGATCTATCCTTTGGGGTGAGTGGTGTGTTGAAGTCTCCTACAATGAATGCATTGCAGTCTATTTCCCTCTTTAGTTCTGTTAGTATTTGCTTCACATATGCTGGTGCTCCTGTGTTGGGTGCATATATATTTAGAATGGTTATATCCTCTTGTTGGACTGAGCCCTTTATCATTATGTAGTAGCCTTCTTTATCTCTTGTTACTTTCTTTGGTTTGAAGTCTATTTTGTCTGATATTAGTACTGCAACCCCTGCTTTCTTCTCACTGTTGTTTGCCTGAAATATGTTTTTCCATCCCTTGACTTTTAGTCTATGCTTATCTTTGGGTTTAAGGTGAGTTTCTTGTAAGCAGCATATAGATGGGTCTTGCTTTTTCATCCATTCTATTACTCTATGTCTTTTGATTGGTGCATTAAGTCCATTTACATTTAGGGTGACTATTGAAAGATATGTACTTATTGCCATTGCAGGCTTCAGATTCGTGGTTACCAAAGGTTCAAGGTTAGCTTCTTTAGTATCTTACTGCCTAACTTAGCTCGCTTATTGAGCTGTTATATACACTGTCTGGAGATTCTTTTCTTCTCTCCCTTCTTATTCCTCCTCCTCCATTCTTCATATGTTGTGTATTTTGTTCTGTGCTCTTTTTAGGGGTGCTCCCATCTAGAGCAGTCCCTGTAGGATGCCCTGTAGAGGTGGTTTGTGGGAAGCAAATTCCCTCAGCTTTTGCTTGTCTGGGAATTGTTTGATCCCACCATCATATTTAAATGATAGTCGTCCTGGATACAGTATCCTTGGTTCAAGGCCCTTCTGTTTCATTGCATTAAGTATATCATGCCATTCTCTTCTGGCCTGTAGGGTTTCTGTTGAGAAGTCTGATGTTAGCCTAATTGGTTTTCCTTTATAGGTGACCTTTTTCTCTCTAGCTGCCTTTAAAACTCTTTCCTTGTCCTTGATCCTTGCCATTTTAATTATTATGTGTCTTGGTAATGTCCTCCTTGGATCCTTTTTATTGGAGGTTCTGTGTAATTCCATGGTCTGTTCGATTATTTCCTCCCCCAGTTTGGGGAAGTTTTCAGCAATTATTTCTTCAAAGACACTTTCTATCCCTTTTCCTCTTTCTTCCTCTTCTGGTATCCCTATAATACGAATGTTTTTCCTTTTGTATTGGTCACATATTTCTCTTAGTGTTGTTTCATTCCTGAAGATCCTTTTATCTCTCTCTATGTCAGCTTCTATACGTTCCTGTTCTCTGGCTTCTATTCCTTCAATGGCCTCTTGCATCTTATCCATTCTGCTTATAAATCCTTCCAGGGATTGTTTCACTTCTGTGATCTCTTTCCTGACATCTGTGATGTCCTTCCGGACTTCATCCCACTGCTCTTGCATTTTTCTCTGCATCTCATCCCACTGCTCTTGCATTTTTCTCTGCATCTCATCCCATTGCTCTTGCATTTTTTTCTGCATCTCTGTCAGCATGTTCATGATTTTTATTTTGAATTCTTTTTCAGGAGGACTAGTTAGGTCTGTCTCCTTCTCAGGTGTTGTCTCTGTGATCTTTGTCTGCCTGTAGTTTTGCCTTTTCATGGTGATAGAGATAGTTTGCAGAGCTGGTACAAGTGACCGCTGGAAGAGCTTCCCTTCTTGTTGGTTTGTAGCCTTTTCCTGGGAGAATAGCGACCTCTAGTTGCTTGTGCTGGGCAGCTGTGCGCAGACAGGGCTTCTGCTTCCTGCCCAGTTGCTTTGGGGTTTATCTCCGCTGTTGCTGTGGGCTTGGCCTGGCTGGGGCTGTTCCTCCATAATGGTGGAGCCCCGTTGGAGGGGGAGCGGCCAGGAGGCTATTTATCTCCGTAAGGGGCCTCTGTGCTCCCTGCTGCCCAGGGGGTTAGAGTGCCCAGAGATCCCCAGATTCCCTGCCTCTGGTCTAAGTGACCTGTCCTGTCCCTTTAAGACTTCCAAAAAGCACTCTCCAAACCAAAACAACAACAGCAACAATGAGAGGGGGAACAGAAAGAAAGAAAAAAAAAAAAAGGAAAAAACAAGCGATTTTTTTTTTTTTTTTTTTTTTTTTTTTGTCCTCAGGTGCCGGTCCCAGGCACCCGCTCACTGGTCCTGCTGCCCTGTCTCCCTAGCACCAGGGTCCCTGTCCTTTCATTGCTTCCAAAAAGCACCCACCCACCGGTCCCGCAGGGAAGGAACGCTCGATATTCTTTGTCCTCAGGCACTGGTCCCAGGCACCCGCTCACCAGTCCCGCCGCCCTGCCTCCCTAGCACCGGGGTCCCTGTCCCTTCAAGGCTTCCAAAAAGCACTCGACAAAAAGAGAGAAAAAAAGGGGAAAAACGCGCGATTTCTTCCGTCCTCAGGTGCCGGTCTCAGGCACCCACCCACCGGTCCCACAGGGAACAACGCGGGATATTCTTTGTCCTCAGGTGCCGGTCCCAGGCACCCGCTCACCCTTCCTGCCGCCCTGCCTCCCTAGCACCGGGGTCCCTGTCCCTTTTAGGCTTCCAAAAAGCACTCGCAGAAAAGAGAAAAAAAAAAGGGGAAAAACGCGTGATTTCCTCTGTCCTCAAGTGCCGGTCTCAGGCACCCGCCCACCGGTCCCGCAGGGAAAAATGTGGGATATTCTTTGTCCTCAGGCGCCGGTCCCAGGCACCCGCTCACCAGTCCCGCCACCCTGCCTCCCTAGCACTGGGGTCCCCGTCCCTTCAAGGCTTCCAAAAAGCGCTCGCCAAACAGAGAAAAAAAAAAAAAAAAAAGGGGAAAAACACGCGACCTCCTCCGTCCTCACGCACCGGTCTCAGGCACCCGCCCGCCGGTCCCGCAGGGAGAAACGCGGGATATTCTTTGTCCTCTGGCGCCGTTCCCAGGCACCTGCTCACCGGTCCCGCCACCCTGCGTCCCCAGCAACGGGGGCCCGTCCCTCTAAGGCTTCCAAAAAGTGCTCGCCAAAAAAAAAAAAACCGCTCCGGTTTCTCTCCACCCACCGGGAGCCGGGGGGAGGGGCGCTCGGGTCCCCCCGGGCCGGGGCTTGTATCTTACCCCCTTCGCGAGGCGCTGGTTCCTTGCAGGTGTGGATGTGGTCTGGATGTTGTCCTGTGTCCTGTGGTCTCTATTTTAGGAAGATTTTTCTTTGTTATATTTTCATAGCTCTATGTGTTTTTGGGAGGAGATTTCCACTGCTCTACTCACACCGCCATCCTGGCTCCGCCTATTTTATTCTTTTTGATGTAATTGTGAATGGAATTGTTTTCCTGATTTGTCTGTTAGTTCATTGTTAGTGTATAGGAAAGCAACAGATTCCTGTATGTTAATTCTGTATCCTGTAACTTTGCTGAATTCAGATACTAGTTCTAGTAGTTTTGGAGTGGACTCTTTAGGGTTTTTTATGTACAATATCATGTCATCTGCAAACAGGGACAGTTTGACTTCTTCCTTGCCAATCTGGATGCCTTGTATTTCTTTGTTTTGTCTGATTGCCATGGCTAGAACCTCCAGTACTATGTTGAATAACAGTGGGGAGAATGGGCATCCCTGTCTTGTTCCCAATCTTAGAGGAAAAGCTTTCAGCTTCTCACTGTTAAGTATGATGTTGGCTGTGGGTGTGTCATATATGGCCTTTATTATATTGAAATAGTTTTGCTCTTACCCATTTTGTTGAGAGTTTTTATCATGAATGGATGTTGAATTTTGTTGAATGCTTTCAGCATCTATGGAGATGATCATGTGGTTTATGTCCTTTTTGTTGATGTGGTGGATGATGTTGATGGATTTTCAAATGTACCATTCTTGAATACCTGAGATGAATCCCACTTGATCATGATATATGATCCTCTTGATGTGTTTTTGAATTTGGTTTGCTTATATTTTGACGAGTATTTTTGCATCTACATTCATCAGGGATATTGGTCTGTAATTTTCTTTTTTTGTGCTGTCTTTGCCTGGTTATGATATTAGAGTGATGCTGGCTTCATAGAATGAGTTTGGGAGTATTTACTGTTCTTGTATTTTTTAGAAAACTTTAAGTAGAATGGATATTATGTCTTCTTTATATGTCTGATAAAATTCAGCAGTGAGGAGGGGCGGAGCCAGAATGGCAGCGTGACTAGAGCAGTGGAAATCTCCTCCCAAAACCACATAGATCTATGAAAATATAACAAAGAAAACTCTTCCTAAAATAGAGACCAGAAGACACAGGACAACATGCAGACCACATCCACACCTGCAAGAACCCAGCGCCTCGCGAAGGGGGTAAGATACAAGCCCCGGCCTGGCGGGACCCGAGCGCCCCTCCCCCCGGCTCCCGGCGGGTGGAAATAAACTGGAGCGGTTTTTTCTTTTGTTTTTTTTTTTTTGTTGAGTGCTTTTTGGAAGCCTTAAAGGGACAGGGACCCCAATACCAGTGAAACAGGGCAGCAAGACTGGTGAGTGGGTGCCTGAGACCGGCACCTGAGGACAAAGAAAATCGTGTGTTTTTCCCAGTACTGGGGAGGCAGGGTGGCAGGACTGGTGGGTGGGTGTCTGGAGCCGGCGCCTGAGGACAAAGAATATCGCGCGTTTTTCCCTTTTTTTTCTTTTTATTGCCGAGTGCTTTTTGGAAGCCTTAAAAGAACAGGGAACCCAATGCCAGGGAGGCGGGGCGGCAGGGCTGGTGGGCAGGTGCCTGGGACCGGCGCCTGGGAACAGAGAGGGTCACGTGTTTTTCCCTTTTTTTTTGACGAATGCTTTTTGGAGGCCTTGGAGGGACGGGGACCCCAGTGCTAGGGAGGCAGGGAAGCAGGACCGGTGGGCGGGTGCCTGGGACTGGTGCCTGAGGACAAACAATATCGCACGTTTTCCCCCCCTTTTTTTTTTTTGGCGGGTGCTTTTTGGAAGCCTTGAAGGGACAGGGACCCCGGTGCTAGGGAGGCAGGGCAGCAGGACCAGTGAGCGGGTGCCTGAAACCGGGGCCTGAGGACAAAGAAAATCGCGCGTTTTTTCCTTTTTTTTTTTTTTTTTTTTCTGTTCCCTCTCTCGTTGCTGTTGTTGTTTTGGTTTGGAGAGTGCTTTTTGGAAGTCTTAAAGGTGCAGGACAGGACACTTAGACCAGAGGCAGGGAATCTGGGGATCTCTGGGCACTCTAACCCCCTCGGCAACAGGGAGCACAGAGGCCCCTTACGGAGATAAATAGCCTCCCGGCCGCTTCCCCTCCAACAGGGCTCCACCATTTTGGAGGAGCAGCCCCAGCCAGGCCACGCCCACAGCAACAGCGGAGATCAACTCCATAGCAAACGGGCAGGTAGCAGAAGCCCTGTGTGCACACAGCTACCAAGCATAGGCCACTAGAGTTCGCTATTCTCCCAGGAGAGGAAGGCCACAAACCAAGAAGAAGAAAAGCTCTTCCAGTGGTCACTCATACCAGCTCTGCAAACGATCTCTATCACCATGAAAAAGCAAAACTACAGGCAGACAAAAATCACAGAGACAATACCTGAGATGGAGAAAGACCTAACCAGTCCTCCTGAAAAAGAATTCAAAATAAAAATCATGAACATGCTGACAGAGATGCAGAGAAAAATGCAACAGCAATGGGATGAGATGTAGAGAAAACTGCAAGAGCAATGTGATGAAGTCCGGAGGGAGATCACAGATGTCAGGAAGGAGATCACAGAAGTGAAACAATCCCTGGAAGGATTTATAAGCAGAATGGATAAGATGCAAGAGGCCATTGAAGGAATAGAAACCAGAGAACAGGAACGTATAAAAGCTGACATAGAGATAAAAGGATCTCCAGGAATGAAACAACACTAAGAGAACTATGTGACCAATCAAAAGGAATAATATTCGTATTATAGGGGTACCAGAAGAAGAAGAAAGAGGAAAAGGGATAGAAAGTCTCTTTGAAGAAATAATTGCTGAAAACTTCTCCAAACTAGAGGAGGAAATAATCGAACAGACCACGGAAATACACAGAACCCCCAACAGAAAGGATCCAAGGAGAACAACACCAAGACACATAATAATTAAAATGGCAAGGATCAAGGACAAGGAAAGAGTTTTAAAGGCAGCTAGAGAGAAAAAGGTCACCTATAAAGGAAAACCCATCAGGATAACATCAGACTTCTCGACAGA